>NC_090437.1:14800000-16045784 GCF_031143425.1 Pleurodeles waltl | reverse complement strand
TATGATGGCATACTACTGTTGCTTTCCCTTTTTGGTCCTTTTTTGCCTTTATGGTGTTGCAATTCTTCGACTTGCCAATCATATTCAGGGTTGGGAGTTTCACTTCCTGGTACATCCTCAAATGTTAGGACTGTGATGAAGAAGTCACATCGGGTGTTAATGTTCTGATTACTGGCAAGTAGACAGAGCATTATGTGATACCATCTAACAAAGAAACACTGCTTGGACTATCTGTGGTGAATACCAGCGCTGGTACACGTTCTCAAGGACAAACTGGACACAACCCTAGCAGGTTTATAACACTAGGACACAAACGTGCATCCGATACAACAAACACTCTTGCGATTTCAATTAATGTAACGTTAGGTTATAACACCTCCCTCCCGTCTCCTGTTAGAGTGGGGGCAATTCTGATAATGGCCTCTCGAGCCTTCCCACCAGATCCACCGCACTGCTTTTAGTGATGAATTTTCAGATTTATGTAGCAGAAGAAAAATCCATTTCATTGGTGTTGGCACAGGATGTCATTAGAGGCCTGGGGCCTGAGCGCGGTTCCATTATAGTGAAATGAAATGGCTCGTGGAAAGAATGAAGCAGCGCCCAATGACTGTGACTGACCTTGAAATGTTGTGGGGGCTGATGGAGCGAGGTTACACGTGAGCCTCACTGTTTCGCTGAAGTGGCATTTTAGCTTTGTTCGTTAACCGGTGCGTTGCGCATTCTGAACCAAGACGCTGAGACGCATAACAGGTAACGAGAACGTCCGAAGCACAGGTGCCCTGGGCAAGGAATATGGACACCTTAGACCCCCTCTGGTAACAAAGGACAGACAAAATTGGGGGTTCCTTCCGCCTCTGTGCCACTGCACCTGTTTCAGTAATAGTAGCGACTTTGTTGACACCCCAGCCACCAATTTGCCAGCTGGTAACGAATGTAAAGATACAAATCTGAACGTCCTTTTTAGAGGAGGGAAGGCTAGGCTCAGTGTTAAAATGTCGTCAAACTGGTGTAATCTAGGGTACTGTCCAGAATTGTATGTTACGCTTGTAAAGCAAGATTCCAAAAAAATCCCCCAAATTATGCCATAGTCTACTATCACTAGACCACAGGAACAACGCGAACGGACAAAATGTGAGTTGCTGTTGTTAGCGCTCTTGGGGCCATATTTACAAGGCCCTAGTGTCTCTTAGCGCCACACTAGTGTCTTCTTTATGCTAAAGTGGCATTAAGAAGGCCATTCTTCTTCGCCGTATTTACAAAGTGGTGCAATGCTAGCATTGTGCCATTTTGTAAACCCTTGCACCACATTCTACTAGCTCCAGGTAAAATGTATGCAAGGGGGGACATTCCCACGCAGGCAGGCTGCAAAAAATGGTGCAGTGAGAGCTACAAGATTCCTCTGCAACATTTTTTCTGTCATTTGTAATGCCTGCTCGGGCAGGCGTTAAAGTGAAGGGACCCATAGTAGCCCATGGGTCTCTTGAGTGCTTTGCTGCAAAGCACAGCACCACAGTAGTGTCATAAATTATAACGCTGTTGTGGAAAGGAGCAAAATGGTGTGCTGAATTATAGATACGGCGCACACATAGTGTCGTTAGGGGAGCGCAGGGGGTGCAAGAAAAGTAGCACATTAAAGCTGATGCACCACTTTCTTGTAAAGCTGGCCCTAGTGTTTGAACTTTGTTTTAGTATGAAATGTGTTGTCACGTCTGACGTATTTCACTCTAAAATATAGTAATAAATGATTGGTTGGCATTTTGCGTAATTTTACACAATTTACCCAACATTTTGTTTAATAATCTAAAAGGAAACTAAATGATTTTCACACATCCCCTGGAAAGATATAGAACTGAGAAGGGTTATTAAGTGGCCTTAAATAATAATTACTAATAGCTCCAAAGTGGCTCAGGATCTACAGTAAAACACTAAATTAAATAATAAAAGAGAGTAAAGGTAAAAAATCTCACAAGTTATTCAAAAAAACAAATCACAGCTTTCAGCCTTAAGGGGTTCTTAAAAGAATGCAGCCACAAAATTGAACTTCACATGTGTCCAGGAAGTATTAATATAGTGATTAGTACCAAGGAGAGTGTAACCATTTGGCGTGGTTCCATTTCCTAGCACTATTGCTTTTAAAAGAGAAAAGGACCAAGGTACCAGGAGGGCAACTCACATTTGCTGGCTCCCATGTAAAGTTATTGGCACTAAGAACCAGTGGCGGCTGCTGCCAGGGAGGGATGTGGGAGCAACGCTTGGAGTGGTGAGTGGCGTGGAGGAATAATACATTTAAAAAAAGCTCGGTTGGAGAGTTTTAAGTATGCATGTCAGTTTGGCCAGCCTCGGATGGCCGGCCAAATTGACATGTGCATTTAGTGCGCACCACCACTACTCCTCCTTCCTGGTGATGTGGGGGTTGCTGGCCCCGCCCTCCGTAAGGGGAAAAATAAAATGATAATAAAATATTTTTACTACCATTTTATTTTTCTGCAGTGGAGGGCTGCCCCTACAAAGAACAACTCTAATATGCACACAAGATTTTGTCACCACAGTGAAGCAAGCATGGCTACCCCTCTGGTATCATTTAAATATACAAATTAGCAAGTTGAATCCACACCCGTGTCCATATAACAATCAGCATGATGAATCACAGAGATATGGCCTAAATGACTGAACAAGACTTCCTTCCCCTCCCCAACAGAACCAATATTTTCCAAACTAAGGGGTGTAGCATGTTGTTAGCTTGGGTTGCTTTAATCTGTGTAGTCTAGATTCCACCTCATGCCTCTTTATTCCACCACGCTTCACTTCCTCTCTCTTTAGCTCCCTCTTGTGGATTGTTTGTCCATCACAACTTCCCCCATTTGTTAACCCCTTCTGTGCCGCGGACGTAGTGGTTACGTCCCGCGGCACAGTGCTGCTGTGCCGAGGACGTAACCACTACGCCCTCGGCACACAGCCCAGAGGGAGCGCTCTCGCTCCCTCTGTGTGCTTCCCCCCCACCCCCCAAAGTCAGGGATGGAAGGGGAAGCCCTTCCCCTTCCACCCCCGACCCCCCCCCACCCCCCCATAATGACGTCATTATGGGATCCTCGCCGCACAGGAAGCCATTTGCTTCCTGTGCGGCGACAAGAGAAGAGGTGAGTTCCTCTTCCCGGTGGGTGGGGGGTTGGGGCTAAAGAGGCACCGGGGAAAAGGAAAGGCTTTTCCTTTTCCCCGGTGTCTCTTTGAGCATTCCTGCTGCCCGATCGCATTGCGATCGGGCAGCAGGAATGCCCACTAGACACCAGGGATTTGTTTTTTTTGTTGTTGTTTCCTGTTTTTGGCACGCGGGGAGCGGCCCCTTGGGCAAGGGTCGCTCCCCTTTAGGGGGCAATTACTACGCCCATTTCTGCCCCCCTTGGGGGCAGATCTGGCTACTTTTTAGCCAGATCTGCCCCCAAGGGGGGCAGAAAACACTAGATCACCAGGGATTTATATTGGTATGTGCATTTATGTGTGGGGGTGTGCCCCCTTGGGCAAGGGGCGCCCCCCCCAAGGGGGCAGAGAACTGTTGGCCTTTTCTGCCCCCCTTGGGGGCAGATCGGCCTATTTTTTTTAGGTCCATCTGCCCCCAAGGGGGGCAGAAGCCACTTAGGCACCAGGGATTGTGTGTGTAGTGGATGGGGGGGCACCCCCTTGGGCAAGGGTCGCTCCCCTTTGGGGGGCATGTCTTTTAGGGCCATTTCTGCCCCCCTTGAGGGCAGATTGGCTACTTTTTACCCAGATCTGCCCCCAAGGGGGGCAGAAAACACTAGATCACAAGGGTTTTTTATTTTTATGTGTATTTATGTGGGGGGGGGTGCCCCCTTGGGCAAGGGGCGCCCCCCCCAAGGGGGCAGAGAACTGTTGGCCTTTCCTGCCCCCCCTTGGGGGCAAATCGGCCTATTTTTTTTAGGTCCATCTGCCCCCAAGGGGGGCAGCAGCCACTTAGGCACCAGGGATTGTGTGTGTAGTGGATGGGGGGGCGCCCCCTTGGGCAAGGGTCGCTCCCCTTTGGGGGGCATGTCTTTTAGGGCCATTTCTGCCCCCCTTGAGGGCAGATCAGCCTATTATTTTTAGGCTGATCTGCCCCAAGGGGGGCAGAAACCACTAGAACGCCAGGGTTTTTTTTTTATGTGTTTATTTTTGTGGGGGGGCGTCCCCTTGGGCACGGGGCGCCCCCACCAAGGGGGGCATTGACCTGTTGGCCATTTCTGCCCCCCCTATTTTTGTAGGCCCACCTGCCCCCAAGGGGGGCAGAAGCCACTTAGACACCAGGGATAGTGTGTGTGTGTGTGTGTGTTAGTGGATGGGGGGGTGGGCCTTGGGCAAGGGTCACCCCCCCCACTTTGGGGGCACATGTACCCAGGCCATTTCTGCACCCCTTGGACACAGATCAGCCTATTATTTTTAGGCTGGTCTGCCCCCAAGGGGGGCAGAAACCACTAGAACGCCAGGTTTTTTGTTTTATTTGTTTTTTTTTGTGGGGGGGCGTCCCCTTGGTCACGGGGCGCCCCCCCCAAGGGGGGCATTGACCTGTTGCCCATTTCTACACCCCCTGGGGGCAGATGGGCCTATTTTCTTAGGCCCACCTGCCCCAAAGGGGGGCAGAAGCCACTTAGACACCAGGGATAGTGTGTGTGTGTGTGTGTGTGTTAGTGGATGGGGGGGGCCTTGGGCAAGGGTCGCCCCCCACTTTGGGGGCACATGTACCCAGGCCATTTCTGCAACCCTTGGAGACAGATCAGCCTATTATTTGTAGGCTGGTCTGCCCCCAAGGGGGGCAGAAACTACTAGAACGCCAGGGATTTTTTTAAATTTGTTTATTTTTTTGGGGGGGCGTCCCCTTGGTCACGGGGCAGCCCCCCAAGGGGGGCATTGACCTGTTGCCCATTTCTACACCCCCTGGGGGCAGATGGGCCTATTTTCTTAGGCCCACCTGCCCCCAAGGGGGGCAGAAGCCACTTAGACACCAGGGATAGTGTGTGTGTGTGTGTGTGTTAGTGGATGGGGGGGCCTTGGGCAAGGGTCGCCCCCCACTTTGGGGGCACATGTACCCAGGCCATTTCTGCACCCCTTGGAGACAGATCAGCCTATTATTTTTAGGCTGGTCTGCCCCCAAGGGGGGCAGAAACTACTAGAACGCCAGGGATTTTTTTTATTTGTTTATTTTTGTGGGGGGGCGTCCCCTTGGTCACGGGGCGCCCCCCCAAGGGAGGCATTGACCTATTGGCCATTTCTACACCCCCTGGGGGCAGATGGGCCTATTTTGTTAGGCCCACCTGCCCCCAAGGGGGGCAGAAGCCACTTAGACACCAGGGATAGTGTGTGTGTCAGTGGATGGGGGGGGCCTTGGGCAAGGGTCGCCCCCCACTTTGGGGGCACATGTACCCAGGCCATTTCTGCACCCCTTGGAGACAGATCAGCCTATTATTTTTAGGCTGGTCTGCCCCCAAGGGGGGCAGAAACCACTAGAACGCCTGGGATTTTTTAAATTTGTTTATTTTTGTGTGGGGGCGTCCCCTTGGTCACGGGGCGCCCCCCCCAAGGGGGGCATTGACCTGTTGCCCATTTCAACACCCCCTGGGGGCAGATGGGCCTATTTTCTTAGGCCCACCTGCCCCCAAGGGGGGCAGAAGCCACTTAGACACCAGGGATAGTGTGTGTGTGTGTGTGTGTTAGTGGATGGGGGGGCCTTGGGCAAGGGTCGCCCCCCACTTTGGGGGCACATGTACCCAGGCCATTTCTGCACCCCTTGGAGACAGATCAGCCTATTATTTTTAGGCTGGTGGGGGCAGAAACCTCTAGAACGCCAGGGATTTTTTTTATTTGTTTATTTTTGTGGGGGGGCGTCCCCTTGGTCACGGGGCACCCCCCCCCAAGGGGGGCATTGACCTGTTGCCCATTTCTACACCCCCTGGGGGCAGATGGGCCTATTTTGCTAGGCCCACCTGCCCCCAAAGGGGGGTAGAAGCCACTTAGGCACCAGGGATAGTGTTGTGTGTGTTTTTTTTTTTTTTTGAGGGCTGTCCCCTTTGGCAAGGGTCGCTCTCCATGGGGACACACTACTAAAGGTATTTTCTGGCTTCCTAGGGGTAGACAGGCCTATTTTATTAGTAGGCCCATCTGCCCCTATGGCAGAATCCACTTAGGCACCAATTTCTAAATGTTTGATGGTGGGGTGTTTGTCAACTGAAGAAGTCTTTGCATTTGTGATAAAAAATGTTTTCCTCCTTTTTGTTCTAGTTCAAAGCTTTTGCTTTATTTGCTGTGGCTCCTTGCGGTTTTGGCGGTGGTTGACTTGCAGTTTGCACAGTTGCATGTTTTAGGTAAGTAAAAACAATTTTCTCCAAAGGAGTATTGTTGCCATGCATGAATGACATGTTTGTAGGGGGTGTACTAAATGCAGGATTGTGTGTAAAATTGTCCTTAGGTTTGTGCACAATGATATTTGTTTTGTCTTATTTCTAATTTGCCTTTCTTTCTTTATTTTTAGTGGGATATCATTGGTGATTGCTGTGTAGTAGCTGGTGAATCAAGCTTTTTCAGGCAAGTGAGCGGTATAGTTTTTGAGTTTATAACTCTTACTAACAAAGCTACACTTTGTTACTTGTCTTACACAGTGCTGGTTGTTGGTGGTGAATTTGTCGAGTTAATTTTAGCAGGAGAGATCATGGCTAGCCGCAGGATAACCGCTCAGCAGGTGGTTGGTATGCTTTTTGAGTCACAGTCTGATCATGACTATGAGACGGACTCTGCATCTGAGGCAGAGGAGGAAGTCAGAGATTCTGGCAGTGATGTTTCTCTTGGAGGGGAATCTTCTGATGATGAAGCCACACTCAGTGCAGATGAAGGGCCTGTTTTAGAGGAGGACATTGATGTGCCAATAGTGCAGCAACCTGGGGCTGAAAGGTTTCCCGTTATAAGACCTGATGTCTGGGTTGCCCCAAACATGGAGCAGCCAGAGTTGCCTGCCTTTACTGGTCTCCCGGGGTGTAACGCCAATACAGAGAACTTTATGCCTATCAATTTCTTTGAGTTATTCATGAATGATGTGTTTTTGGAAGAGATTGTTGAGCAGACTAATTTGTATGCAGAGCAGCATTTGAGGGACAACGCTGCTAGACTTAGGCCACACTCTAGAGCTGCCCAGTGGATTCCCACAAATTTGGAGGAGTTAAAAAAGTTTTTGGGTTTGACTTTTTTGATGGGGTTGATAAGGAAGCCGTCACTGGCTTCTTATTGGTCTACTAGTCCCTTGATGGCAACAGCTATATTTCCAGCGACCATGAGTCGTAATCGGTATTTGCTTCTTCTTAGGATGCTGCATTTTGTTGACAATGCATTAGCCTTGCCACGAGATCACCCAGATTCTGACCGTCTTTTTAAGTTTCGGCCTGTCCTTGATCATTTTGTAGATCGGTTTTCGGAGGTCTATGTTCCAGGCAAAGAGTTAAGTGTGGACGAGTCTTTGGTCCTCTTCAAGGGTCGTTTGGTTTTTAGGCAGTACATTCCTAGCAAAAGGGCACGATATGGAATTAAATTGTATATGCTGTCTGAAAGTAGGACAGGAAATGTGTATAGTTTCCGTGTGTACACTGGTAGGGATTCCAATATTGACCCCCCTGGTTGTCCTCCCACTTTTGGAGTTACTGAGAAAATTGTGTGGGATCTTGGTAGACGACTGTTCAACAAAGGTCACCATTTGTATGTAGATAACTTCTACACTGGTGTGCAATTGTTCAAGGAATTGTTTAGAGTGGACACAGTTGCTTGTGGCACAATCCGTTCTAACCGGAAAGGCTATCCAAGGGAGCTTGTCTGTAAAAAACTTGAGAGAGGACAGTGCTGTGCCTTGCGGAACGAGGAGCTGCTAGCTTTGAAATTTTCAGACAAGAGGGATGTCTACATGCTAAGTACCATCTATGATGAGAGTACTTCCCCTGTGACTGTTTGGGGCCAGGTTGCTGAAGTGCGCAAACCTGTGTGCATTTTAGATTATAATAAGCACATGGGAGGTGTAGATAGAGTTGACCAGAGGTTGGAACCTTATACTGCTATTCGTAAGTCTTACGTTTGGTATAAGAAGTTAGCACTTCACCTCTTCCACTTAGCAACCTTCAATGCATTTATTGTGTTTAGGGATAGGTCTCCAGAGTCAAAGATGACATTTGTGAAATTTCAGGAGTCAGTGATAGAGAGCCTTATTGTGGTGGAACAGGCCAGAGTTCCTAGAGGAGCAGTGGTGGAGGGTGTGGCTAGATTGAAAGATCGCCACTTTGCTGAGCACATTCCTCCCACACCCAAAAAAGACTTTCCAGCTAAGAAACGTAGAGTGTGTTTTCGAAGAGGTATCCGGAGGGAGACTCGAATGTACTGCCCAGATTGTCCTTCAAAGCCTGGGCTGTGTGTGGGTGGTTGTTTTAAGAATTACCACACCCAGAAGAATTTCTGGGAACAACCATGAGTGTAAACTCATGTCTGTTTTGTATTTTCATGTGTTTAGTTTCATGGTTAGCATTTCTGTCATGTTCTTAGTTAGAGCTTTTGTGTTTGTAGTTTTGTAATTCTTTCTACTTAGTTAGGGGTTCCTCTGTTAAAAAAAAAAAAAAATGATGCCATTGTGGGTGGAGTGGGGCTGAGAGTGTACATATTGACTTGCTGTTGGCTACTACAACACACTGCCAGCCAAACACCAGTCCACACACTCCCATCAGCTGGTATGATTGTTGTATCAGGCATGTGGGCATATGTAAGTGATGGGCACTTAAGTGGCGCTGTCTGTCGATGTGAGTGTTGTAATGTGCTGGGCCCGTGGCTGGCGGTGTGAATGGCCTTGTGTGTGTCATGTATGAAAGTTGTGTGAATGGACTGTAAAGCGGTTGGTGCCTTGTCGCGGCTTTACAGCTCACGAGCTGTGAGTCATTGGTTCAGTTTTTTGCCTTTCAGTTACTAACAGTGCATTTCATTTTTGTGAAAGCTCTTGTTAGTAAAATTTGATCCACTGAACCATCACTCACCCTCGTGCCAAATCCAACCAGTATGTGTGGTAAAAATGTCAAAACCTGCTCCGCTGTAATCAGGCGTCGCAGCACACCTGTGACACGCTAGGTGCCTCAGGTGGGACCCCGATGATGAAGCATGCCACCAACTTGGTTGGTGGGTGAGGGGTCTTTTTCACATAACCTAACTGTGTTTCTTTTCAAAAATGTTGTGTTTGGCACATCACGGACGTATGTGGGCACATCAAAACGATATATTACAAAACTACCTGTGTTTGTGGCGGAGAGGGCACCTATGTTTTTGGTCCTGTGTGCGGCCTTCATCTAGGGAAACCTACCAAACCCAGACATTTTATAAAACTAGACACCCCAAGGAGTCCAGGGAGGTGTGGCTTGCGTGGATCCCCCAACATTTTCTTACCCAGACTCCTCTGTAAACCTCAAAATGTGCTTAAAAAAGCAAATTTTCCTTACTTTTCTTCGTAGGATCACCACTCCAGCACAAAATTCCTACTCCCCAGTGTTCCCCTCAGCCTCCCAAGTAAAATGACACCTCACTTATGTGGGTCCCCAAAGCAGAGTCAAAGATGTATAAAAGAATATGTCCTTATAAACTTGCTGTGCTATCCCCTCTATCTGTACAAGTTTTGGGCCTTATTCTGTTGCAGGCACCTGGCCCACCCACACAAGTGAGGTATCATTTTTATCGGGAGACGTGGGGGAACGCTGGGTGGAAGAAAATTCGTGGCTCCTCTCAGATTCCAGAACTTTCTGCCACAGAAATGTGAGGAACATGTGTTTTTTTAGCCAAATTTTGAGGTTTGCAAAGGATTCTGGGTAACAGAACCTGGTCCGAGCCACACAAGTCACCCCATCTTGGATTCCCCTAGGTCTCTAGTTTTCAGAAATGCACAGGTTTGGTAGGTTTCCCTAGGTGGCGGCTGAGCTAAGGTCAAAAGCTACAGGTAGGCACTTTGCAAAAAACACCTCTGTTTTCCTTCAAAAATGTGGATGTGTCCACGTTGCGGTTTGGGGCGTTTTCTGTCGCTGGCGCTAGGCCTACCCACACAAGTGAGGTATCATTTTTATCGGGAGACGTGGGGGAACGCTGGGTGGAAGGAAATTCGTGGCTCCTCTCAGATTCCAGAACTTTCTGCCACAGAAATGTGAGGAACATGTGTTTTTTTATCCAAATTTTGAGGTTTGCAAAGGATTCTGGGTAACAGAACCTGGTCCGAGCCACACAAGTCACCCCATCTTGGATTCCCCTAGGTATCTAGTTTTCAGAAATGCACAGGTTTGGTAGGTTTCCCTAGGTGGCGGCTGAGCTACAACCCAAAATCTACAGGTAGGCACTTTGCAAAAAACACCTCTGTTTTCCTTCACAAATTTGGATGTGTCCACGTTGCGGTTTGGGGCGTTTCCTGTCGCGGGCGCTAGGCCTACCCACACAAGTGAGGTATCATTTTTATCGGGAGACGTGGGGGAACGCTGGATGGTAGGAAATTCGTGGCTCCTCTCAGATTCCAGAACTTTCTGCCACAGAAAGGAACATGTGTTTTTTTAGCCAAATTTTGAGGTTTGCAAAGGATTCTGGGTAACAGAACCTGGTCCAAGCCACACAAGTCACCCCATCTTGGATTCCCCTAGGTCTCTCGTTTTCAGAAATGCACAGGTTTGGTAGGTTTCCCTAGGTGGCGGCTGAGCTACAGGCCAAAATCTACAGGTAGGCACTTTGCAAAAAACACCTCTGTTTTCCTTCACAAATTTGGATGTGTCCACCTTGCGCTTTGGGGCGTTTCCTGTCGCGGGCGCTAGGCCTATCCACACATGTGAGGTATCATTTTTATCGTGAGACGTGGGGGAACGCTGGGTGGAAGGAAGTTTGTGGCTCCTCTCAGATTCCAGAAAGTTCTGCCACAGAAATGTGAGGAACATGTGTTTTTTTAGCCAAATTTTGCGGTTTGCAAAGGATTCTGGGTAACAGAACCTGGTCCGAGCCACACAAGTCACCCCATCTTGGATTCCCCTAGGTCTATAGTTTTCAGAAATGCACAGGTTTGGTAGGTTTCCCTAGGTGGCGGCTGAGCTACAGGCCAAAATCTACAGGTAGGCACTTTGCAAAAAACACCTCTGTTTTCCTTCACAAATTTGGATGTGTCCACGTTGCGCTTTGGGGCGTTTCCTGTCACGGGCGCTAGGCCTATCCACACATGTGAGGTATCATTTTTATCGTGAGACGTGGGGGAACGCTGGGTGGCAGGAAATTCGTGGCTCCTCTCAGATTCCAGAACGTTCTGCCACAGAAATGTGAGGAACATGAGTTTTTTTAGCCAAATTTTGAGGTTTGCAAAGGATTCTGAGTAACAGAACCTGGTCCGAGCCACACAAGTCACCCCATCTTGGATTCCCCTAGGTCTCTAGTTTTCAGAAATGCACAGGTTTGGTAGGTTTCCCTAGGTGGCGGCTGAGCTACAGGCCAAAATCTACAGGTAGGCACTTAGCAAAAAACACCTCTGTTTTCCTTCACAAATTTGGATGTGTCCACGTTGCGCTTTGGGGCGTTTCCTGTCACGGGCGCTAGGCCTACCCACACATGTGAGGTATCATTTTTATCGTGAGACGTGGGGGAACGCTGGGTGGAAGGAAATTCGTGGCTCCTCTCAGATTCCAGAACGTTCTGCCACAGAAATGTGAGGAACATGAGTTTATTTAGCCAAATTTTGAGGTTTGCAAAGGATTCTGGGTAACAGAACCTGGTCCGAGCCACACAAGTCACCCCATCTTGGATTCCCCTAGGTATCTAGTTTTCATAAATGCACAGGTTTGGTAGGTTTCCCTAGGTGGCGGCTGAGCTACAAGCCAAAATCTACAGGTAGGCACTTTGCAAAAAACACCTCTGTTTTCCTTCACAAATTTGGATGTGTCCACGTTGCGGTTTGGGGCGTTTCCTGTCGCGGGCGCTAGGCCTACCCACACAAGTGAGGTATCATTTTTATCGGGAGACGTGGGGGAACGCTGGGTGGTAGGAAATTCGTGGCTCCTCTCAGATTCCAGAACTTTCTGCCACAGAAAGGAACATGTGTTTTTTTAGCCAAATTTTGAGGTTTGCAAAGGATTCTGGGTAACAGAACCTGGTCCGAGCCACACAAGTCACCCCATCTTGGATTCCCCTAGGTCTCTAGTTTCCAGAAATGCACAGGTTTGGTAGGTTTCCCTAGGTGGCGGCTGAGCTACAGGCCAAAATCTACAAGTAGGCACTTTGCAAAAAACACCTCTGTTTTCCTTCACAAATGTGGATGTGTCCACCTTGCGCTTTGGGGTGTTTCCTGTCGCGGGCGCTAGGCCTATCCACACATGTGAGGTATCATTTTTATCGTGAGACGTGGGGGAACGCTGGGTGGAAGGAAGTTCGTGGCTCCTCTCAGATTCCAGAACGTTCTGCCACAGAAATGTGAGGAACATGATTTTTTTTAGCCAAATTTTGAGGTTTGCAAAGGATTCTGGGTAACAGAACCTGGTCCGAGCCACACAAGTCACCCCATCTTGGATTCCCCTAGGTCTCTAGTTTTCAGAAATGTACAGGTTTGGTAGGTTTCCCTAGGTGGCGGCTGAGCTACAGGCCAAATCTACAGGTAGGCACTTAGCAAAAAACACCTCTGTTTTCCTTCACAAATTTGGATGTGTCCACGTTGCGCTTTGGGGCGTTTCCTGTCACGGGCGCTAGGCCTACCCACACATGTGAGGTATCATTTTTATCGTGAGACGTGGGGGAACGCTGGGTGGAAGGAAATTCGTGGCTCCTCTCAGATTCCAGAACGTTCTGCCACAGAAATGTGAGGAACATGAGTTTATTTAGCCAAATTTTGAGGTTTGCAAAGGATTCTGGGTAACAGAACCTGGTCCGAGCCACACAAGTCACCCCATCTTGGATTCCCCTAGGTATCTAGTTTTCATAAATGCACAGGTTTGGTAGGTTTCCCTAGGTGGCGGCTCAGCTACAAGCCAAAATCTACAGGTAGGCACTTTGCAAAAAACACCTCTGTTTTCCTTCACAAATTTGGATGTGTCCACGTTGCGGTTTGGGGCGTTTCCTGTCGCGGGCGCTAGGCCTACCCACACAAGTGAGGTATCATTTTTATCGGGAGACGTGGGGGAACGCTGGGTGGTAGGAAATTCGTGGCTCCTCTCAGATTCCAGAACTTTCTGCCACAGAAAGGAACATGTGTTTTTTTAGCCAAATTTTGAGGTTTGCAAAGGATTCTGGGTAACAGAACCTGGTCCGAGCCACACAAGTCACCCCATCTTGGATTCCCCTAGATCTCTAGTTTTCAGAAATGCACAGGTTTGGTAGGTTTCCCTAGGTGGCGGCTGAGCTACAGGCCAAAATCTACAGGTAGGCACTTTGCAAAAAACACCTCTGTTTTCCTTCACAAATTTGGATGTGTCCACCTTGCGCTTTGGGGCGTTTCCTGTCGCGGGCGCTAGGCCTATCCACACATGTGAGGTATCATTTTTATCGTGAGACGTGGGGGAACGCTGGGTGGAAGGAAGTTCGTGGCTCCTCTCAGATTCCAGAACGTTCTGCCACAGAAATGTGAGGAACATGTGTTTTTTTAGCCAAATTTTGAGGTTTGCAAAGGATTCTGGGTAACAGAACCTGGTCCGAGCCACACAAGTCACCCCATCTTGGATTCCCCTAGGTCTCTAGTTTTCAGAAATGCACAGGTTTGGTAGGTTTCCCTAGGTGGCGGCTGAGCTACAGGCCAAAATCTACAGGTAGGCACTTTGCAAAAAAACACCTCTGTTTTCCTTCACCAATTTGGCTGTGTCCACGTTGCGCTTTGGGGCATTTCCTGTCACGGGCGCTAGGCCTACCCACACAAGTGAGGTGTCATTTTTATCGGGAGACGTGGGGGAACGCTGGGTGGAAGGAAGTTCGTGGCTCCTCTCAGATTCCAGAACTTTCTGCCACAGAAATGTGAGGAACATGTGTTTTTTTAGCCAAATTTTGAGGTTTGCAAAGGATTCTGGGTAACAGAACCTGGTCCGAGCCACACAAGTCACCCCATCTTGGATTCCCCTAGGTCTCTAGTTTTCAGAAATGCACAGGTTTGGTAGGTTTCCCTAGGTGCCGGCTGAGCTACAGGGCAAAATCTACAGGTAGGCACTTAGCAAAAAACACCTCTGTTTTCCTTCACAAATTTGGATGTGTCCACGTTGTGCTTTGGGGCGTTTCCTGTCGCGGGCGCTAGGCCTACCCACACATGTGAGGTATCATTTTTATCGTGAGACATGGGGGAACGCTGGGTGGAAGGAAATTCGTGGCTCCTCTCAGATTCCAGAACGTTCTGCCACAGAAATGTGAGGAACATGAGTTTATTTAGCCAAATTTTGAGGTTTGCAAAGGATTGTGGGTAACAGAACCTGGTCCGAGCCACACAAGTCACCCTATCTTGGATTCCCCTAGGTCTCTAGTTTTCAGAAATGCACAGGTTTGGTAGGTTTCCCTAGATGGCGGCTGAGCTACAGGCCAAAATCTACAGGTAGGCACTTTGCAAAAAACACCTCTGTTTTCCTTCACAAATTTGGATGTGTCCACGTTGCGCTTTGGGGCGTTTCCTGTCACGGGCGCTAGGCCTATCCACACATGTGAGGTATCATTTTTATCGTGAGACGTGGAGGAACGCTGGGTGGAAGGAAATTCGTGGCTCCTCTCAGATTCCAGAACGTTCTGCCACAGAAATGTGAGTAACATGAGTTTTTTTAGCCAAATTTTGAGGTTTGCAAAGGATTCTGGGTAACAGAACCTGGTCCGAGCCACACAAGTCACCCCATCTTGGATTCCCCTAGGTCTCTCGTTTTCAGAAATGCACAGATTTGGTAGGTTTCCCTAGGTGGCGGCTGAGCTACAGGCCAAAATCTACAGGTAGGCACTTTGCAAAAAACACCTCTGTTTTCCTTCACCAATTTGGCTGTGTCCACGTTGCGCTTTGGGGCATTTCCTGTCACGGGCGCTAGGCCTACCCACACAAGTGAGGTATCATTTTTATCGGGAGACGTGGGGGAACGCTGGGTGGAAGGAAGTTCGTGGCTCCTCTCAGATTCCAGAACTTTCTGCCACAGAAATGTGAGGAACATGTGTTTTTTTAGCCAAATTTTGAGGTTTGCAAAGGATTCTGGGTAACAGAACCTGGTCCGAGCCACACAAGTCACCCCATCTTGGATTCCCCTAGGTCTCTAGTTTTCAGAAATGCACAGGTTTGGTAGGTTTCCCTCGGTGCCGGCTGAGCTACAGGCCAAAATCTACAGGTAGGCACTTAGCAAAAAACACCTCTGTTTTCCTTCACAAATTTGGATGTGTCCACGTTGCGCTTTGGGGCGTTTCCTGTCGCGGGCGCTAGGCCTACCCACACATGTGAGGTATCATTTTTATCGTGAGACGTGGGGGAACGCTGGGTGGAAGGAAATTCGTGGCTCCTCTCAGATTCCAGAACGTTCTGCCACAGAAATGTGAGGAACATGAGTTTATTTAGCCAAATTTTGAGGTTTGCAAAGGATTCTGGGTAACAGAACCTGGTCCGAGCCACACAAGTCACCCCATCTTGGATTCCCCTCGGTATCTAGTTTTCAGAAATGCACAGGTTTGGTATGTTTCCTTAGGTGGCGGCTGAGCTACAAGCCGAAATCTACAGGTAGGCACTTTGCAAAAAACACCTCTGTTTTCCTTCACCAATTTGGCTGTGTCCACGTTGCGCTTTGGGGCATTTCCTGTCACGGGCGCTAGGCCTACCCACACAAGTGAGGTATCATTTTTATCGGGAGACGTGGGGGAACGCTGGGTGGAAGGAAATTCGTGGCTCCTCTCAGATACCAGAACTTTCTGCCACAGAAATGTGAGGAACATGTGTTTTTTTAGCCAAATTTTGAGGTTTGCAAAGGATTCTGGGTAACAGAACCTGGTCCGAGCCACACAAGTCACCCCATCTTGGATTCCCCTAGGTCTCTAGTTTTCAGAAATGCACAGGTTTGGTAGGTTTCCCTAGGTGGCAGCTGAGCTACAGGCCAAAATCTACAGGTAGGCACTTTGCAAAAAACACCTCTGTTTTCCTTCACAAATTTGGATGTGTCCACCTTGCGCTTTGGGGCGTTTTACTGTCACGGGCGCTAGGCCTATCCACACATGTGAGGTATCATTTTTATCGTGAGACGTGGGGGAACGCTGGGTGGAAGGAAATTCGTGGCTCCTCTCAGATTCCAGAACGTTCTGCCACAGAAATGTGAGGAACATGAGTTTTTTTAGCCAAATTTTGAGGTTTGCAAAGGATTCTGGGTAACAGAACCTGGTCCGAGCCACACAAGTCACCCCATCTTGGATTCCCCTAGGTCTATAGTTTTCAGAAATGCACAGGTTTGGTAGGTTTCCCTAGGTGGCGGCTGAGCTACAGGCCAAAATCTACAGGTAGGCACTTTGCAAAAAACACCTCTGTTTTCCTTCACAAATTTGGATGTGTCCACGTTGCGCTTTGGGGCGTTTCCTGTCACGGGCGCTAGGCCTATCCACACATGTGAGGTATCATTTTTATCGTGAGACGTGGGGGAACGCTGGGTGGAAGGAAATTCGTGGCTCCTCTCAGATTCCAGAACGTTCTGCCACAGAAATGTGAGGAACATGAGTTTTTTTAGCCAAATTTTGAGGTTTGCAAAGGATTCTGAGTAACAGAACCTGGTCCGAGCCACACAAGTCACCCCATCTTGGATTCCCCTAGGTCTCTAGTTTTCAGAAATGCACAGGTTTGGTAGGTTTCCCTAGGTGGCGGCTGAGCTACAGGCCAAAATCTACAGGTAGGCACTTAGCAAAAAACACCTCTGTTTTCCTTCACAAATTTGGATGTGTCCACGTTGCGCTTTGGGGCGTTTCCTGTCACGGGCGCTAGGCCTACCCACACATGTGAGGTATCATTTTTATCGTGAGACGTGGGGGAACGCTGGGTGGAAGGAAATTCGTGGCTCCTCTCAGATTCCAGAACGTTCTGCCACAGAAATGTGAGGAACATGAGTTTATTTAGCCAAATTTTGAGGTTTGCAAAGGATTCTGGGTAACAGAACCTGGTCCGAGCCACACAAGTCACCCCATCTTGGATTCCCCTAGGTATCTAGTTTTCATAAATGCACAGGTTTGGTAGGTTTCCCTAGGTGGCGGCTGAGCTACAAGCCAAAATCTACAGGTAGGCACTTTGCAAAAAACACCTCTGTTTTCCTTCACAAATTTGGATGTGTCCACGTTGCGGTTTGGGGCGTTTCCTGTCGCGGGCGCTAGGCCTACCCACACAAGTGAGGTATCATTTTTATCGGGAGACGTGGGGGAACGCTGGGTGGTAGGAAATTCGTGGCTCCTCTCAGATTCCAGAACTTTCTGCCACAGAAAGGAACATGTGTTTTTTTAGCCAAATTTTGAGGTTTGCAAAGGATTCTGGGTAACAGAACCTGGTCCGAGCCACACAAGTCACCCCATCTTGGATTCCCCTAGGTCTCTAGTTTCCAGAAATGCACAGGTTTGGTAGGTTTCCCTAGGTGGCGGCTGAGCTACAGGCCAAAATCTACAAGTAGGCACTTTGCAAAAAACACCTCTGTTTTCCTTCACAAATTTGGATGTGTCCACCTTGCGCTTTGGGGTGTTTCCTGTCGCGGGCGCTAGGCCTATCCACACATGTGAGGTATCATTTTTATCGTGAGACGTGGGGGAACGCTGGGTGGAAGGAAGTTCGTGGCTCCTCTCAGATTCCAGAACGTTCTGCCACAGAAATGTGAGGAACATGATTTTTTTTAGCCAAATTTTGAGGTTTGCAAAGGATTCTGGGTAACAGAACCTGGTCCGAGCCACACAAGTCACCCCATCTTGGATTCCCCTAGGTCTCTAGTTTTCAGAAATGTACAGGTTTGGTAGGTTTCCCTAGGTGGCGGCTGAGCTACAGGCCAAAATCTACAGGTAGGCACTTAGCAAAAAACACCTCTGTTTTCTTTCACAAATTTGGATGTGTCCACGTTGCGCTTTGGGGCGTTTCCTGTCACGGGCGCTAGGCCTACCCACACATGTGAGGTATCATTTTTATCGTGAGACGTGGGGGAACGCTGGGTGGAAGGAAATTCGTGGCTCCTCTCAGATTCCAGAACGTTCTGCCACAGAAATGTGAGGAACATGAGTTTATTTAGCCAAATTTTGAGGTTTGCAAAGGATTCTGGGTAACAGAACCTGGTCCGAGCCACACAAGTCACCCCATCTTGGATTCCCCTAGGTATCTAGTTTTCATAAATGCACAGGTTTGGTAGGTTTCCCTAGGTGGCGGCTGAGCTACAAGCCAAAATCTACAGGTAGGCACTTTGCAAAAAACACCTCTGTTTTCCTTCACAAATTTGGATGTGTCCACGTTGCGGTTTGGGGCGTTTCCTGTCGCGGGCGCTAGGCCTACCCACACAAGTGAGGTATCATTTTTATCGGGAGACGTGGGGGAACGCTGGGTGGTAGGAAATTCGTGGCTCCTCTCAGATTCCAGAACTTTCTGCCACAGAAAGGAACATGTGTTTTTTTAGCCAAATTTTGAGGTTTGCAAAGGATTCTGGGTAACAGAACCTGGTCCGAGCCACACAAGTCACCCCATCTTGGATTCCCCTAGGTCTCTAGTTTCCAGAAATGCACAGGTTTGGTAGGTTTCCCTAGGTGGCGGCTGAGCTACAGGCCAAAATCTACAAGTAGGCACTTTGCAAAAAACACCTCTGTTTTCCTTCACTAATTTGGATGTGTCCACCTTGCGCTTTGGGGTGTTTCCTGTCGCGGGCGCTAGGCCTATCCACACATGTGAGGTATCATTTTTATCGTGAGACGTGGGGGAACGCTGGGTGGAAGGAAGTTTGTGGCTCCTCTCAGATTCCAGAACGTTCTGCCACAGAAATGTGAGGAACATGATTTTTTTTAGCCAAATTTTGAGGTTTGCAAAGGATTCTGGGTAACAGAACCTGGTCTGAGCCACACAAGTCACCCCATCTTGGATTCCCCTAGGTCTCTAGTTTTCAGAAATGCACAGGTTTGGTGGGTTTCCCTAGGTGGCGGCTGAGCTACAGGCCAAAATCTACAGGTAGGCACTTAGCAAAAAACACCTCTGTTTTCCTTCACAAATTTGGATGTGTCCACGTTGCGCTTTGGGGCGTTTCCTGTCGCGGGCGCTAGGCCTACCCACACATGTGAGGTATCATTTTTATCGTGAGACGTGGGGGAACGCTGGGTGTAAGGAAATTCGTGGCTCCTCTCAGATTCCAGAACGTTCTGCCACAGAAATGTGAGGAACATGAGTTTATTTAGCCAAATTTTGAGGTTTGCAAAGGATTCTGGGTAACAGAACCTGGTCCGAGCCACACAAGTCACCCCATCTTGGATTCCCCTAGGTATCTAGTTTTCATAAATGCACAGGTTTGGTAGGTTTCCCTAGGTGGCGGCTGAGCTACAAGCCAAAATCTACAGGTAGGCACTTTGCAAAAAACACCTCTGTTTTCCTTCACAAATTTGGATGTGTCCACGTTGCGGTTTGGGGCGTTTCCTGTCGCGGGCGCTAGGCCTACCCACACAAGTGAGGTATCATTTTTATCGGGAGACGTGGGGGAACGCTGGGTGGTAGGAAATTCGTGGCTCCTCTCAGATTCCAGAACTTTCTGCCACAGAAAGGAACATGTGTTTTTTTAGCCAAATTGTGAGGTTTGCAAAGGATTCTGGGTAACAGAACCTGGTCCGAGCCACACAAGTCACCCCATCTTGGATTCCCCTAGATCTCTAGTTTTCAGAAATGCACAGGTTTGGTAGGTTTCCCTAGGTGGCGGCTGAGCTACAGGCCAAAATCTACAGGTAGGCACTTTGCAAAAAACACCTCTGTTTTCCTTCACAAATTTGGATGTGTCCACCTTGCGCTTTGGGGCGTTTCCTGTCGCGGGTGCTAGGCCTACCCACACAAGTGAGGTATCATTTTTATCGGGAGACGTGGGGGAACGCTGGGTGGAAGGAAGTTCGTGGCTCCTCTCAGATTCCAGAACTTTCTGCCACAGAAATGTGAGGAACATGTGTTTTTTTAGCCAAATTTTGAGGTTTGCAAAGGATTCTGGGTAACAGAACCTGGTCCGAGCCACACAAGTCACCCCATCTTGGATTCCCCTAGGTCTCTAGTTTTCAGAAATGCACAGGTTTGGTAGGTTTCCCTAGGTGCCGGCTGAGCTACAGGGCAAAATCTACAGGTAGGCACTTAGCAAAAAACACCTCTGTTTTCCTTCACAAATTTGGATGTGTCCACGTTGTGCTTTGGGGCGTTTCCTGTCGCGGGCGCTAGGCCTACCCACACATGTGAGGTATCATTTTTATCGTGAGACATGGGGGAACGCTGGGTGGAAGGAAATTCGTGGCTCCTCTCAGATTCCAGAACGTTCTGCCACAGAAATGTGAGGAACATGAGTTTATTTAGCCAAATTTTGAGGTTTGCAAAGGATTGTGGGTAACAGAACCTGGTCCGAGCCACACAAGTCACCCCATCTTGGATTCCCCTAGGTCTCTAGTTTTCAGAAATGCACAGGTTTGGTAGGTTTCCCTAGGTGGCGGCTGAGCTACAGGCCAAAATCTACAGGTAGGCACTTTGCAAAAAACACCTCTGTTTTCCTTCACAAATTTGGATGTGTCCACGTTGCGCTTTGGGGCGTTTCCTGTCACGGGCGCTAGGCCTATCCACACATGTGAGGTATCATTTTTATCGTGAGACGTGGAGGAACGCTGGGTGGAAGGAAATTCGTGGCTCCTCTCAGATTCCAGAACGTTCTGCCTCAGAAATGTGAGTAACATGAGTTTTTTTAGCCAAATTTTGAGGTTTGCAAAGGATTCTGGGTAACAGAACCTGGTCCGAGCCACACAAGTCACCCCATCTTGGATTCCCCTAGGTCTCTCGTTTTCAGAAATGCACAGATTTGGTAGGTTTCCCTAGGTGGCGGCTGAGCTACAGGCCAAAATCTACAGGTAGGCACTTTGCAAAAAACACCTCTGTTTTCCTTCACCAATTTGGCTGTGTCCACGTTGCGCTTTGGGGCATTTCCTGTCACGGGCGCTAGGCCTACCCACACAAGTGAGGTATCATTTTTATCGGGAGACGTGGGGGAACGCTGGGTGGAAGGAAGTTCGTGGCTCCTCTCAGATTCCAGAACTTTCTGCCACAGAAATGTGAGGAACATGTGTTTTTTTAGCCAAATTTTGAGGTTTGCAAAGGATTCTGGGTAACAGAACCTGGTCCGAGCCACACAAGTCACCCCATCTTGGATTCCCCTAGGTCTCTAGTTTTCAGAAATGCACAGGTTTGGTAGGTTTCCCTCGGTGCCGGCTGAGCTACAGGCCAAAATCTACAGGTAGGCACTTAGCAAAAAACACCTCTGTTTTCCTTCACAAATTTGGATGTGTCCACGTTGCGCTTTGGGGCGTTTCCTGTCGCGGGCGCTAGGCCTACCCACACATGTGAGGTATCATTTTTATCGTGAGACGTGGGGGAACGCTGGGTGGAAGGAAATTCGTGGCTCCTCTCAGATTCCAGAACGTTCTGCCACAGAAATGTGAGGAACATGAGTTTATTTAGCCAAATTTTGAGGTTTGCAAAGGATTCTGGGTAACAGAACCTGGTCCGAGCCACACAAGTCACCCCATCTTGGATTCCCCTCGGTATCTAGTTTTCAGAAATGCACAGGTTTGGTATGTTTCCTTAGGTGGCGGCTGAGCTACAAGCCAAAATCTACAGGTAGGCACTTTGCAAAAAACACCTCTGTTTTCCTTCACCAATTTGGCTGTGTCCACGTTGCGCTTTGGGGCATTTCCTGTCACGGGCGCTAGGCCTACCCACACAAGTGAGGTATCATTTTTATCGGGAGACGTGGGGGAACGCTGGGTGGAAGGAAATTCGTGGCTCCTCTCAGATACCAGAACTTTCTGCCACAGAAATGTGAGGAACATGTGTTTTTTTAGCCAAATTTTGAGGTTTGCAAAGGATTCTGGGTAACAGAACCTGGTCCGAGCCACACAAGTCACCCCATCTTGGATTCCCCTAGGTCTCTAGTTTTCAGAAATGCACAGGTTTGGTAGGTTTCCCTAGGTGGCAGCTGAGCTACAGGCCAAAATCTACAGGTAGGCACTTTGCAAAAAACACCTCTGTTTTCCTTCACAAATTTGGATGTGTCCACCTTGCGCTTTGGGGCGTTTCCTGTCACGGGCGCTAGGCCTATCCACACATGTGAGGTATCATTTTTATCGTGAGACGTGGGGGAACGCTGGGTGGAAGGAAATTCGTGGCTCCTCTCAGATTCCAGAACGTTCTGCCACAGAAATGTGAGGAACATTAGTTTTTTTAGCCAAATTTTGAGGTTTGCAAAGGATTCTGGGTAACAGAACCTGGTCCGAGCCACACAAGTCAACCCATCTTGGATTCCCCTAGGTCTCTAGTTTTCAGAAATGCACAGGTTTGGTAGGTTTCCCTAGGTGGCGGCTGAGCTACAGGCCAAAATCTACAGGTAGGCACTTTGCAAAAAACACCTCTGTTTTCCTTCACAAATTTGGATGTGTCCACGTTGCGCTTTGGGGCGTTTCCTGTCACGGGCGCTAGGCCTATCCACACATGTGAGGTATCATTTTTATCGTGAGACGTGGGGGAACGCTGGGTGGAAGGAAATTCGTGGCTCCTCTCAGATTCCAGATCGTTCTGCCACAGAAATGTGAGGAACATGAGTTTTTTTAGCCAAATTTTGAGGTTTGCAAAGGATTCTGGGTAACAGAACCTGGTCCGAGCCACACAAGTCACCCCATCTTGGATTCCCCTAGGTCTCTAGTTTTCAGAAATGCACAGGTTTGGTAGGTTTCCCTAGGTGGCGGCTGAGCTACAGGCCAAAATCTACAGGTAGGCACTTAGCAAAAAACACCTCTGTTTTCCTTCACAAATTTGGATGTGTCCACGTTGCGCTTTGGGGCGTTTCCTGTCGCGGGCGCTAGGCCTACCCACACATGTGAGGTATCATTTTTATCGTGAGACGTGGGGGAACGCTGGGTGTAAGGAAATTCGTGGCTCCTCTCAGATTCCAGAACGTTCTGCCACAGAAATGTGAGGAACATGAGTTTATTTAGCCAAATTTTGAGGTTTGCAAAGGATTCTGGGTAACAGAACCTGGTCCGAGCCACACAAGTCACCCCATCTTGGATTCCCCTAGGTATCTAGTTTTCATAAATGCACAGGTTTGGTAGGTTTCCCTAGGTGGCGGCTGAGCTACAAGCCAAAATCTACAGGTAGGCACTTTGCAAAAAACACCTCTGTTTTCCTTCACAAATTTGGATGTGTCCACGTTGCGGTTTGGGGCGTTTCCTGTCGCGGGCGCTAGGCCTACCCACACAAGTGAGGTATCATTTTTATCGGGAGACGTGGGGGAACGCTGGGTGGTAGGAAATTCGTGGCTCCTCTCAGATTCCAGAACTTTCTGCCACAGAAAGGAACATGTGTTTTTTTAGCCAAATTGTGAGGTTTGCAAAGGATTCTGGGTAACAGAACCTGGTCCGAGCCACACAAGTCACCCCATCTTGGATTCCCCTAGATCTCTAGTTTTCAGAAATGCACAGGTTTGGTAGGTTTCCCTAGGTGGCGGCTGAGCTACAGGCCAAAATCTACAGGTAGGCACTTTGCAAAAAACACCTCTGTTTTCCTTCACAAATTTGGATGTGTCCACCTTGCGCTTTGGGGCGTTTCCTGTCGCGGGTGCTAGGCCTATCCACACATGTGAGGTATCATTTTTATCGTGAGACGTGGGGGAACGCTGGGTGGAAGGAAGTTCGTGGCTCCTCTCAGATTCCAGAACGTTCTGCCACAGAAATGTGAGGAACATGTGTTTTTTTAGCCAAATTTTGAGGTTTGCAAAGGATTCTGGGTAACAGAACCTGGTCCGAGCCACACAAGTCACCCCATCTTGGATTCCCCTAGGTCTCTAGTTTTCAGAAATGCACAGGTTTGGTAGGTTTCCCTAGGTGGCGGCTGAGCTACAGGCCAAAATCTACAGGTAGGCACTTTGCAAAAAAACACCTCTGTTTTCCTTCACCAATTTGGCTGTGTCCACGTTGCGCTTTGGGGCATTTCCTGTCACGGGCGCTAGGCCTACCCACACAAGTGAGGTATCATTTTTATCGGGAGACGTGGGGGAACGCTGGGTGGAAGGAAGTTCGTGGCTCCTCTCAGATTCCAGAACTTTCTGCCACAGAAATGTGAGGAACATGTGTTTTTTTAGCCAAATTTTGAGGTTTGCAAAGGATTCTGGGTAACAGAACCTGGTCCGAGCCACACAAGTCACCCCATCTTGGATTCCCCTAGGTCTCTAGTTTTCAGAAATGCACAGGTTTGGTAGGTTTCCCTAGGTGCCGGCTGAGCTACAGGGCAAAATCTACAGGTAGGCACTTAGCAAAAAACACCTCTGTTTTCCTTCACAAATTTGGATGTGTCCACGTTGTGCTTTGGGGCGTTTCCTGTCGCGGGCGCTAGGCCTACCCACACATGTGAGGTATCATTTTTATCGTGAGACATGGGGGAACGCTGGGTGGAAGGAAATTCGTGGCTCCTCTCAGATTCCAGAACGTTCTGCCACAGAAATGTGAGGAACATGAGTTTATTTAGCCAAATTTTGAGGTTTGCAAAGGATTGTGGGTAACAGAACCTGGTCCGAGCCACACAAGTCACCCCATCTTGGATTCCCCTAGGTCTCTAGTTTTCAGAAATGCACAGGTTTGGTAGGTTTCCCTAGGTGGCGGCTGAGCTACAGGCCAAAATCTACAGGTAGGCACTTTGCAAAAAACACCTCTGTTTTCCTTCACAAATTTGGATGTGTCCACGTTGCGCTTTGGGGCGTTTCCTGTCACGGGCGCTAGGCCTATCCACACATGTGAGGTATCATTTTTATCGTGAGACGTGGAGGAACGCTGGGTGGAAGGAAATTCGTGGCTCCTCTCAGATTCCAGAACGTTCTGCCACAGAAATGTGAGTAACATGAGTTTTTTTAGCCAAATTTTGAGGTTTGCAAAGGATTCTGGGTAACAGAACCTGGTCCGAGCCACACAAGTCACCCCATCTTGGATTCCCCTAGGTCTCTCGTTTTCAGAAATGCACAGATTTGGTAGGTTTCCCTAGGTGGCGGCTGAGCTACAGGCCAAAATCTACAGGTAGGCACTTTGCAAAAAACACCTCTGTTTTCCTTCACCAATTTGGCTGTGTCCACGTTGCGCTTTGGGGCATTTCCTGTCACGGGCGGTAGGCCTACCCACACAAGTGAGGTATCATTTTTATCGGGAGACGTGGGGGAACGCTGGGTGGAAGGAAGTTCGTGGCTCCTCTCAGATTCCAGAACTTTCTGCCACAGAAATGTGAGGAACATGTGTTTTTTTAGCCAAATTTTGAGGTTTGCAAAGGATTCTGGGTAACAGAACCTGGTCCGAGCCACACAAGTCACCCCATCTTGGATTCCCCTAGGTCTCTAGTTTTCAGAAATGCACAGGTTTGGTAGGTTTCCCTCGGTGCCGGCTGAGCTACAGGCCAAAATCTACAGGTAGGCACTTAGCAAAAAACACCTCTGTTTTCCTTCACAAATTTGGATGTGTCCACGTTGTGCTTTGGGGCGTTTCCTGTCGCGGGCGCTAGGCCTACCCACACATGTGAGGTATCATTTTTATCGTGAGACGTGGGGGAACGCTGGGTGGAAGGAAATTCGTGGCTCCTCTCAGATTCCAGAACGTTCTGCCACAGAAATGTGAGGAACATGAGTTTATTTAGCCAAATTTTGAGGTTTGCAAAGGATTCTGGGTAACAGAACCTGGTCCGAGCCACACAAGTCACCCCATCTTGGATTCCCCTCGGTATCTAGTTTTCAGAAATGCACAGGTTTGGTATGTTTCCTTAGGTGGCGGCTGAGCTACAAGCCAAAATCTACAGGTAGGCACTTTGCAAAAAACACCTCTGTTTTCCTTCACCAATTTGGCTGTGTCCACGTTTCGCTTTGGGGCATTTCCTGTCACGGGCGCTAGGCCTACCCACACAAGTGAGGTATCATTTTTATCGGGAGACGTGGGGGAACGCTGGGTGGAAGGAAATTCGTGGCTCCTCTCAGATACCAGAACTTTCTGCCACAGAAATGTGAGGAACATGTGTTTTTTTAGCCAAATTTTGAGGTTTGCAAAGGATTCTGGGTAACAGAACCTGGTCCGAGCCACACAAGTCACCCCATCTTGGATTCCCCTAGGTCTCTAGTTTTCAGAAATGCACAGGTTTGGTAGGTTTCCCTAGGTGGCAGCTGAGCTACAGGCCAAAATCTACAGGTAGGCACTTTGCAAAAAACACCTCTGTTTTCCTTCACAAATTTGGATGTGTCCACCTTGCGCTTTGGGGCGTTTCCTGTCACGGGCGCTAGGCCTATCCACACATGTGAGGTATCATTTTTATCGTGAGACGTGGGGGAACGCTGGGTGGAAGGAAATTCGTGGCTCCTCTCAGATTCCAGAACGTTCTGCCACAGAAATGTGAGGAACATGAGTTTTTTTAGCCAAATTTTGAGGTTTGCAAAGGATTCTGGGTAACAGAACCTGGTCCGAGCCACACAAGTCAACCCATCTTGGATTCCCCTAGGTCTCTAGTTTTCAGAAATGCACAGGTTTGGTAGGTTTCCCTAGGTGGCGGCTGAGCTACAGGCCAAAATCTACAGGTAGGCACTTTGCAAAAAACACCTCTGTTTTCCTTCACAAATTTGGATGTGTCCACGTTGCGCTTTGGGGCGTTTCCTGTCACGGGCGCTAGGCCTATCCACACATGTGAGGTATCATTTTTATCGTGAGACGTGGGGGAACGCTGGGTGGAAGGAAATTCGTGGCTCCTCTCAGATTCTAGAACGTTCTGCCACAGAAATGTGAGGAACATGAGTTTTTTTAGCCAAATTTTGAGGTTTGCAAAGGATTCTGGGTAACAGAACCTGGTCCGAGCCACACAAGTCACCCCATCTTGGATTCCCCTAGGTCTCTAGTTTTCAGAAATGCACAGGTTTGGTAGGTTTCCCTAGGTGGCGGCTGAGCTACAGGCCAAAATCTACAGGTAGGCACTTAGCAAAAAACACCTCTGTTTTCCTTCACAAATTTGGATGTGTCCACGTTGCGCTTTGGGGCGTTTCCTGTCGCGGGCGCTAGGCCTACCCACACATGTGAGGTATCATTTTTATCGTGAGACGTGGGGGAACGCTGGGTGGAAGGAAATTCGTGGCTCCTCTCAGATTCCAGAACGTTCTGCCACAGAAATGTGAGGAACATGAGTTTATTTAGCCAAATTTTGAGGTTTGCAAAGGATTCTGGGTAACAGAACCTGGTCCGAGCCACACAAGTCACCCCATCTTGGATTCCCCTAGGTATCTAGTTTTCATAAATGCACAGGTTTGGTAGGTTTCCCTAGGTGGCGGCTGAGCTACAAGCCAAAATCTACAGGTAGGCACTTTGCAAAAAACACCTCTGTTTTCCTTCACAAATTTGGATGTGTCCACGTTGCGGTTTGGGGCGTTTCCTGTCGCGGGCGCTAGGCCTGCCCACACAAGTGAGGTATCATTTTTATCGGGAGACGTGGGGGAACGCTGGGTGGTAGGAAATTCGTGGCTCCTCTCAGATTCCAGAACTTTCTGCCACAGAAAGGAACATGTGTTTTTTTAGCCAAATTTTGAGGTTTGCAAAAGATTCTGGGTAACAGAACCTGGTCCGAGCCACACAAGTCACCCCATCTTGGATTCCCCTAGGTCTCTAGTTTCCAGAAATGCACAGGTTTGGTAGGTTTCCCTAGGTGGCGGCTGAGCTACAGGCCAAAATCTACAAGTAGGCACTTTGCAAAAAACACCTCTGTTTTCCTTCACAAATTTGGATGTGTCCACCTTGCGCTTTGGGGTGTATCCTGTCGCGGGCGCTAGGCCTATCCACACATGTGAGGTATCATTTTTATCGTGAGACGTGGGGGAACGCTGGGTGGAAGGAAGTTCGTGGCTCCTCTCAGATTCCAGAACGTTCTGCCACAGAAATGTGAGGAACATGATTTTTTTTAGCCAAATTTTGAGGTTTGCAAAGGATTCTGGGTAACAGAACCTGGTCCGAGCCACACAAGTCACCCCATCTTGGATTCCCCTAGGTCTCTAGTTTTCAGAAATGCACAGGTTTGGTAGGTTTCCCTAGGTGGCGGCTGAGCTACAGGCCAAAATCTACAGGTAGGCACTTAGCAAAAAACACCTCTGTTTTCCTTCACAAATTTGGATGTGTCCACGTTGCGCTTTGGGGCGTTTCCTGTTTCGGGCGCTAGGCCTACCCACACATGTGAGGTATCATTTTTATCGTGAGACGTGGGGGAACGCTGGGTGGAAGGAAATTCGTGGCTCCTCTCAGATTCCAGAACGTTCTGCCACAGAAATGTGAGGAACATGAGTTTTTTTAGCCAAATTTTGAGGTTTGCAAAGGATTCTGGGTAACAGAACCTGGTCCGAGCCACACAAGTCACCCCATCTTGGATTCCCCTAGGTCTCTAGTTTTCAGAAATGCACAGGTTTGGTAGGTTTCCCTAGGTGGCGGCTGAGCTACAGGCCAAAATCTACAGGTAGGCACTTAGCAAAAAACACCTCTGTTTTCCTTCACAAATTTGGATGTGTCCACGTTGCGCTTTGGGGCGTTTCCTGTCGCGGGCGCTAGGCCTACCCACACATGTGAGGTATCATTTTTATCGTGAGACGTGGGGGAACGCTGGGTGGAAGGAAATTCGTGGCTCCTCTCAGATTCCAGAACGTTCTGCCACAGAAATGTGAGGAACATGAGTTTATTTAGCCAAATTTTGAGGTTTGCAAAGGATTCTGGGTAACAGAACCTGGTCCGAGCCACACAAGTCACCCCATCTTGGATTCCCCTAGGTATCTAGTTTTCATAAATGCACAGGTTTGGTAGGTTTCCCTAGGTGGCGGCTGAGCTACAAGCCAAAATCTACAGGTAGGCACTTTGCAAAAAACACCTCTGTTTTCCTTCACAAATTTGGATGTGTCCACGTTGCGGTTTGGGGCGTTTCCTGTCGCGGGCGCTAGGCCTACCCACACAAGTGAGGTATCATTTTTATCGGGAGACGTGGGGGAACGCTGGGTGGTAGGAAATTCGTGGCTCCTCTCAGATTCCAGAACTTTCTGCCACAGAAAGGAACATGTGTTTTTTTAGCCAAATTTTGAGGTTTGCAAAAGATTCTGGGTAACAGAACCTGGTCCGAGCCACACAAGTCACCCCATCTTGGATTCCCCTAGGTCTCTAGTTTCCAGAAATGCACAGGTTTGGTAGGTTTCCCTAGGTGGCGGCTGAGCTACAGGCCAAAATCTACAAGTAGGCACTTTGCAAAAAACACCTCTGTTTTCCTTCACAAATTTGGATGTGTCCACCTTGCGCTTTGGGGTGTATCCTGTCGCGGGCGCTAGGCCTATCCACACATGTGAGGTATCATTTTTATCGTGAGACGTGGGGGAACGCTGGGTGGAAGGAAGTTCGTGGCTCCTCTCAGATTCCAGAACGTTCTGCCACAGAAATGTGAGGAACATGATTTTTTTTAGCCAAATTTTGAGGTTTGCAAAGGATTCTGGGTAACAGAACCTGGTCCGAGCCACACAAGTCACCCCATCTTGGATTCCCCTAGGTCTCTAGTTTTCAGAAATGCACAGGTTTGGTAGGTTTCCCTAGGTGGCGGCTGAGCTACAGGCCAAAATCTACAGGTAGGCACTTAGCAAAAAACACCTCTGTTTTCCTTCACAAATTTGGATGTGTCCACGTTGCGCTTTGGGGCGTTTCCTGTTTCGGGCGCTAGGCCTACCCACACATGTGAGGTATCATTTTTATCGTGAGACGTGGGGGAACGCTGGGTGTAAGGAAATTCGTGGCTCCTCTCAGATTCCAGAACGTTCTGCCACAGAAATGTGAGGAACATGAGTTTATTTAGCCAAATTTTGAGGTTTGCAAAGGATTCTGGGTAACAGAACCTGGTCCGAGCCACACAAGTCACCCCATCTTGGATTCCCCTAGGTATCTAGTTTTCATAAATGTACAGGTTTGGTAGGTTTCCCTAGGTGGCGGCTGAGCTACAAGCCAAAATCTACAGGTAGGCACTTTGCAAAAAACACCTCTGTTTTCCTTCACAAATTTGGATGTGTCCACGTTGCGGTTTGGGGCGTTTCCTGTCGCGGGCGCTAGGCCTACCCACACAAGTGAGGTATCATTTTTATCGGGAGACGTGGGGGAACGCTGGGTGGTAGGAAATTCGTGGCTCCTCTCAGATTCCAGAACTTTCTGCCACAGAAAGGAACATGTGTTTTTTTAGCCAAATTGTGAGGTTTGCAAAGGATTCTGGGTAACAGAACCTGGTCCGAGCCACACAAGTCACCCCATCTTGGATTCCCCTAGATCTCTAGTTTTCAGAAATGCACAGGTTTGGTAGGTTTCCCTAGGTGGCGGCTGAGCTACAGGCCAAAATCTACAGGTAGGCACTTTGCAAAAAACACCTCTGTTTTCCTTCACAAATTTGGATGTGTCCACCTTGCGCTTTGGGGCGTTTCCTGTCGCGGGCGCTAGGCCTATCCACACATGTGAGGTATCATTTTTATCGTGAGACGTGGGGGAACGCTGGGTAGAAGGAAGTTCGTGGCTCCTCTCAGATTCCAGAACGTTCTGCCACAGAAATGTGAGGAACATGTGTTTTTTTAGCCAAATTTTGAGGTTTGCAAAGGATTCTGGGTAACAGAACCTGGTCCGAGCCACACAAGTCACCCCATCTTGGATTCCCCTAGGTCTCTAATTTTCAGAAATGCACAGGTTTGGTAGGTTTCCCTAGGTGGCGGCTGAGCTACAGGCCAAAATCTACAGGTAGGCACTTTGCAAAAAACACCTCTGTTTTCCTTCACAAATTTGGATGTGTCCACGTTGTGCTTTGGGGCGTTTCCTGTCACGGGCGCTAGGCCTATCCACACATGTGAGGTATCATTTTTATCGTGAGACGTGGGGGAACGCTGGGCGGAAGGAAGTTCGTGGCTCCTCTCAGATTCCAGAACGTTCTGCCACAGAAATGTGAGGAACATGATTTTTTTTAGCCAAATTTTGAGGTTTGCAAAGGATTCTGGGTAACAGAACCTGGTCCGAGCCACACAAGTCACCCCATCTTGGATTCCCCTAGGTCTCTAGTTTTCAGAAATGCACAGGTTTGGTAGGTTTCCCTAGGTGGCGGCTGAGCTACAGGCCAAAATCTACAGGTAGGCACTTAGCAAAAAACACCTCTGTTTTCCTTCACAAATTTGGATGTGTCCACGTTGCGCTTTGGGGCGTTTCCTGTTTCGGGCGCTAGGCCTACCCACACATGTGAGGTATCATTTTTATCGTGAGACGTGGGGGAACGCTGGGTGTAAGGAAATTCGTGGCTCCTCTCAGATTCCAGAACGTTCTGCCACAGAAATGTGAGGAACATGAGTTTATTTAGCCAAATTTTGAGGTTTGCAAAGGATTCTGGGTAACAGAACCTGGTCCGAGCCACACAAGTCACCCCATCTTGGATTCCCCTAGGTATCTAGTTTTCATAAATGTACAGGTTTGGTAGGTTTCCCTAGGTGGCGGCTGAGCTACAAGCCAAAATCTACAGGTAGGCACTTTGCAAAAAACACCTCTGTTTTCCTTCACAAATTTGGATGTGTCCACGTTGCGGTTTGGGGCGTTTCCTGTCGCGGGCGCTAGGCCTACCCACACAAGTGAGGTATCATTTGTATCGGGAGACGTGGGGGAACGCTGGGTGGTAGGAAATTCGTGGCTCCTCTCAGATTCCAGAACTTTCTGCCACAGAAAGGAACATGTGTTTTTTTAGCCAAATTGTGAGGTTTGCAAAGGATTCTGGGTAACAGAACCTGGTCCGAGCCACACAAGTCACCCCATCTTGGATTCCCCTAGATCTCTAGTTTTCAGAAATGCACAGGTTTGGTAGGTTTCCCTAGGTGGCGGCTGAGCTACAGGCCAAAATCTACAGGTAGGCACTTTGCAAAAAACACCTCTGTTTTCCTTCACAAATTTGGATGTGTCCACGTTGCGCTTTGGGGCGTTTCCTGTCACGGGCGCTAGGCCTATCCACACATGTGAGGTATCATTTTTATCGTGAGACGTGGGGGAACGCTGGGTGGAAGGAAATTCGTGGCTCCTCTCAGATTCCAGAACGTTCTGCCACAGAAATGTGAGGAACATGAGTTTTTTTAGCCAAATTTTGAGGTTTGCAAAGGATTCTGGGTAACAGAACCTGGTCCGAGCCACACAAGTCACCCCATCTTGGATTCCCCTAGGTCTCTAGTTTTCAGAAATGCACAGATTTGGTAGGTTTCCCTAGGTGGCGGCTGAGCTACAGGCCAAAATCTACAGGTAGGCACTTTGCAAAAAAACACCTCTGTTTTCCTTCACCAATTTGGCTGTGTCCACGTTGCGCTTTGGGGCATTTCCTGTCACGGGCGCTAGGCCTACCCACACAAGTGAGGTATCATTTTTATCGGGAGACGTGGGGGAACGCTGGGTGGAAGGAAGTTCGTGGCTCCTCTCAGATTCCAGAACTTTCTGCCACAGAAATGTGAGGAACATGTGTTTTTTTAGCCAAATTTTGAGGTTTGCAAAGGATTCTGGGTAACAGAACCTGGTCCGAGCCACACAAGTCACCCCATTTTGGATTCCCCTAGGTCTCTAGTTTTCAGAAATGCACAGGTTTGGTAGGTTTCCCTAGGTGCCGGCTGAGCTACAGGGCAAAATCTACAGGTAGGCACTTAGCAAAAAACACCTCTGTTTTCCTTCACAAATTTGGATGTGTCCACGTTGCGCTTTGGGGCGTTTCCTGTTTCGGGCGCTAGGCCTACCCACACATGTGAGGTATCATTTTTATCGTGAGACGTGGGGGAACGCTGGGTGTAAGGAAATTCGTGGCTCCTCTCAGATTCCAGAACGTTCTGCCACAGAAATGTGAGGAACATGAGTTTATTTAGCCAAATTTTGAGGTTTGCAAAGGATTCTGGGTAACAGAACCTGGTCCGAGCCACACAAGTCACCCCATCTTGGATTCCCCTAGGTATCTAGTTTTCATAAATGTACAGGTTTGGTAGGTTTCCCTAGGTGGCGGCTGAGCTACAAGCCAAAATCTACAGGTAGGCACTTTGCAAAAAACACCTCTGTTTTCCTTCACAAATTTGGATGTGTCCACGTTGCGGTTTGGGGCGTTTCCTGTCGCGGGCGCTAGGCCTACCCACACAAGTGAGGTATCATTTGTATCGGGAGACGTGGGGGAACGCTGGGTGGTAGGAAATTCGTGGCTCCTCTCAGATTCCAGAACTTTCTGCCACAGAAAGGAACATGTGTTTTTTTAGCCAAATTGTGAGGTTTGCAAAGGATTCTGGGTAACAGAACCTGGTCCGAGCCACACAAGTCACCCCATCTTGGATTCCCCTAGATCTCTAGTTTTCAGAAATGCACAGGTTTGGTAGGTTTCCCTAGGTGGCGGCTGAGCTACAGGCCAAAATCTACAGGTAGGCACTTTGCAAAAAACACCTCTGTTTTCCTTCACAAATTTGGATGTGTCCACCTTGCGCTTTGGGGCGTTTCCTGTCGCGGGCGCTAGGCCTATCCACACATGTGAGGTATCATTTTTATCGTGAGACGTGGGGGAACGCTGGGTAGAAGGAAGTTCGTGGCTCCTCTCAGATTCCAGAACGTTCTGCCACAGAAATGTGAGGAACATGTGTTTTTTTAGCCAAATTTTGAGGTTTGCAAAGGATTCTGGGTAACAGAACCTGGTCCGAGCCACACAAGTCACCCCATCTTGGATTCCCCTAGGTCTCTAATTTTCAGAAATGCACAGGTTTGGTAGGTTTCCCTAGGTGGCGGCTGAGCTACAGGCCAAAATCTACAGGTAGGCACTTTGCAAAAAACACCTCTGTTTTCCTTCACAAATTTGGATGTGTCCACGTTGCGCTTTGGGGCGTTTCCTGTCACGGGCGCTAGGCCTATCCACACATGTGAGGTATCATTTTTATCGTGAGACGTGGGGGAACGCTGGGTGGAAGGAAATTCGTGGCTCCTCTCAGATTCCAGAACGTTCTGCCACAGAAATGTGAGGAACATGAGTTTTTTTAGCCAAATTTTGAGGTTTGCAAAGGATTCTGGGTAACAGAACCTGGTCCGAGCCACAAAAGTCACCCCATCTTGGATTCCCCTAGGTCTCTAGTTTTCAGAAATGCACAGATTTGGTAGGTTTCCCTAGGTGGCGGCTGAGCTACAGGCCAAAATCTACAGGTAGGCACTTTGCAAAAAAACACCTCTGTTTTCCTTCACCAATTTGGCTGTGTCCACGTTGCGCTTTGGGGCATTTCCTGTCACGGGCGCTAGGCCTACCCACACAAGTGAGGTATCATTTTTATCGGGAGACGTGGGGGAACGCTGGGTGGAAGGAAGTTCGTGGCTCCTCTCAGATTCCAGAACTTTCTGCCACAGAAATGTGAGGAACATGTGTTTTTTTAGCCAAATTTTGAGGTTTGCAAAGGATTCTGGGTAACAGAACCTGGTCCGAGCCACACAAGTCACCCCATTTTGGATTCCCCTAGGTCTCTAGTTTTCAGAAATGCACAGGTTTGGTAGGTTTCCCTAGGTGCCGGCTGAGCTACAGGGCAAAATCTACAGGTAGGCACTTAGCAAAAAGCACCTCTGTTTTCCTTCACAAATTTGGATGTGTCCACGTTGCGCTTTGGGGCGTTTCCTGTTTCGGGCGCTAGGCCTACCCACACATGTGAGGTATCATTTTTATCGTGAGACGTGGGGGAACGCTGGGTGTAAGGAAATTCGTGGCTCCTCTCAGATTCCAGAACGTTCTGCCACAGAAATGTGAGGAACATGAGTTTATTTAGCCAAATTTTGAGGTTTGCAAAGGATTCTGGGTAACAGAACCTGGTCCGAGCCACACAAGTCACCCCATCTTGGATTCCCCTAGGTATCTAGTTTTCATAAATGTACAGGTTTGGTAGGTTTCCCTAGGTGGCGGCTGAGCTACAAGCCAAAATCTACAGGTAGGCACTTTGCAAAAAACACCTCTGTTTTCCTTCACAAATTTGGATGTGTCCACGTTGCGGTTTGGGGCGTTTCCTGTCGCGGGCGCTAGGCCTACCCACACAAGTGAGGTATCATTTGTATCGGGAGACGTGGGGGAACGCTGGGTGGTAGGAAATTCGTGGCTCCTCTCAGATTCCAGAACTTTCTGCCACAGAAAGGAACATGTGTTTTTTTAGCCAAATTGTGAGGTTTGCAAAGGATTCTGGGTAACAGAACCTGGTCCGAGCCACACAAGTCACCCCATCTTGGATTCCCCTAGATCTCTAGTTTTCAGAAATGCACAGGTTTGGTAGGTTTCCCTAGGTGGCGGCTGAGCTACAGGCCAAAATCTACAGGTAGGCACTTTGCAAAAAACACCTCTGTTTTCCTTCACAAATTTGGATGTGTCCACCTTGCGCTTTGGGGCGTTTCCTGTCGCGGGCGCTAGGCCTATCCACACATGTGAGGTATCATTTTTATCGTGAGACGTGGGGGAACCCTGGGTAGAAGGAAGTTCGTGGCTCCTCTCAGATTCCAGAACGTTCTGCCACAGAAATGTGAGGAACATGTGTTTTTTTAGCCAAATTTTGAGGTTTGCAAAGGATTCTGGGTAACAGAACCTGGTCCGAGCCACACAAGTCACCCCATCTTGGATTCCCCTAGGTCTCTAATTTTCAGAAATGCACAGGTTTGGTAGGTTTCCCTAGGTGGCGGCTGAGCTACAGGCCAAAATCTACAGGTAGGCACTTTGCAAAAAACACCTCTGTTTTCCTTCACAAATTTGGATGTGTCCACGTTGCGCTTTGGGGCGTTTCCTGTCACGGGCGCTAGGCCTATCCACACATGTGAGGTATCATTTTTATCGTGAGACGTGGGGGAACGCTGGGTGGAAGGAAATTCGTGGCTCCTCTCAGATTCCAGAACGTTCTGCCACAGAAATGTGAGGAACATGAGTTTTTTTAGCCAAATTTTGAGGTTTGCAAAGGATTCTGGGTAACAGAACCTGGTCCGAGCCACACAAGTCACCCAATCTTGGATTCCCCTAGGTCTCTAGTTTTCAGAAATGCACAGATTTGGTAGGTTTCCCTAGGTGGCGGCTGAGCTACAGGCCAAAATCTACAGGTAGGCACTTTGCAAAAAAACACCTCTGTTTTCCTTCACCAATTTGGCTGTGTCCACGTTGCGCTTTGGGGCATTTCCTGTCACGGGCGCTAGGCCTACCCACACAAGTGAGGTATCATTTTTATCGGGAGACGTGGGGGAACGCTGGGTGGAAGGAAGTTCGTGGCTCCTCTCAGATTCCAGAACTTTCTGCCACAGAAATGTGAGGAACATGTGTTTTTTTAGCCAAATTTTGAGGTTTGCAAAGGATTCTGGGTAACAGAACCTGGTCCGAGCCACACAAGTCACCCCATTTTGGATTCCCCTAGGTCTCTAGTTTTCAGAAATGCACAGGTTTGGTAGGTTTCCCTAGGTGCCGGCTGAGCTACAGGGCAAAATCTACAGGTAGGCACTTAGCAAAAAACACCTCTGTTTTCCTTCACAAATTTGGATGTGTCCACGTTGCGCTTTGGGGCGTTTCCTGTCGCGGGCGCTAGGCCTACCCACACATGTGAGGTATCATTTTTATCGTGAGACATGGGGGAACGCTGGGTGGAAGGAAATTCGTGGCTCCTCTCAGATTCCAGAACGTTCTGCCACAGAAATGTGAGGAACATGAGTTTATTTAGCCAAATTTTGAGGTTTGCAAAGGATTGTGGGTAACAGAACCTGGTCCGAGCCACACAAGTCACCCCATCTTGGATTCCCCTAGGTCTCTAGTTTTCAGAAATGCACAGGTTTGGCAGGTTTCCCTAGGTGGCGGCTGAGCTACAGGCCAAAATCTACAGGTAGGCACTTTGCAAAAAACACCTCTGTTTTCCTTCACAAATTTGGATGTGTCCACGTTGCGCTTTGGGGCGTTTCCTGTCACGGGCGCTAGGCCTATCCACACATGTGAGGTATCATTTTTATCGTGAGACGTGGGGGAACGCTGGGTGGAAGGAAATTCGTGGCTCCTCTCAGATTCCAGAACGTTCTGCCACAGAAATGTGAGTAACATGAGTTTTTTTAGCCAAATTTTGAGGTTTGCAAAGGATTCTGGGTAACAGAACCTGGTCCGAGCCACACAAGTCACCCCATCTTGGATTCCCCTAGGTCTCTCGTTTTCAGAAATGCACAGATTTGGTAGGTTTCCCTAGGTGGCGGCTGAGCTACAGGCCAAAATCTACAGGTAGGCACTTTGCAAAAAACACCTCTGTTTTCCATCACCAATTTGGCTGTGTCCACGTTGCGCTTTGGGGCATTTCCTGTCACGGGCGCTAGGCCTACCCACACAAGTGAGGTATCATTTTTATCGGGAGACGTGGGGGAACGCTGGGTGGAAGGAAGTTCGTGGCTCCTCTCAGATTCCAAAACTTTCTGCCACAGAAATGTGAGGAACATGTGTTTTTTTAGCCAAATGTTGAGGTTTGCAAAGGATTCTGGGTAACAGAACCTGGTCCGAGCCACACAAGTCACCCCATCTTGGATTCCCCTAGGTATCTAGTTTTCAGAAATGCACAGGTTTGGTATGTTTCCTTAGGTGGCGGCTGAGCTACAAGCCAAAATCTACAGGTAGGCACTTTGCAAAAAACACCTCTGTTTTCCTTCACCAATTTGGCTGTGTCCACGTTGCGCTTTGGGGCATTTCCTGTCACGGGCGCTAGGCCTACCCACACAAGTGAGGTATCATTTTTATCGGGAGACGTGGGGGAACGCTGGGTGGAAGGAAATTCGTGGCTCCTCTCAGATACCAGAACTTTCTGCCACAGAAATGTGAGGAACATGTGTTTTTTTAGCCAAATTTTGAGGTTTGCAAAGGATTCTGGGTAACAGAACCTGGTCCGAGCCACACAAGTCACCCCATCTTGGATTCCCCTAGGTCTCTAGTTTTCAGAAATGCACAGGTTTGGTAGGTTTCCCTAGGTGGCAGCTGAGCTACAGGCCAAAATCTACAGGTAGGCACTTTGCAAAAAACACCTCTGTTTTCCTTCACAAATTTGGATGTGTCCACGTTGCGCTTTGGGGCGTTTCCTGTCACGGGCGCTAGGCCTATCCACACATGTGAGGTATCATTTTTATCGTGAGACGTGGGGGAACGCTGGGTGGAAGGAAATTCGTGGCTCCTCTCAGATTCCAGAACGTTCTGCCACAGAAATGTGAGGAACATGAGTTTTTTTAGCCAAATTTTGAGGTTTGCAAAGGATTCTGGGTAACAGAACCTGGTCCGAGCCACACAAGTCAACCCATCTTGGATTCCCCTAGGTCTCTAGTTTTCAGAAATGCACAGGTTTGGTAGGTTTCCCTAGGTGGCGGCTGAGCTACAGGCCAAAATCTACAGGTAGGCACTTAGCAAAAAACACCTCTGTTTTCCTTCACAAATTTGGATGTGTCCACGTTGCGCTTTGGGGCGTTTCCTGTCGCGGGCGCTAGGCCTACCCACACATGTGAGGTATCATTTTTATCGTGAGACGTGGGGGAACGCTGGGTGGAAGGAAATTCGTGGCTCCTCTCAGATTCCAGAACGTGAGAAATGTGAGGAACATGAGTTTTTTTAGCCAAATTTTGAGGTTTGCAAAGGATTCTGGGTAACAGAACCTGGTCCGAGCCACACAAGTCACCCCATCTTGGATTCCCCTAGGTCTTTAGTTTTCAGAAATGCACAGATTTGGTAGGTTTCCCTAGGTGGCGGCTGAGCTACAGGCCAAAATCTACAGGTAGGCACTTTGCAAAAAACACCTCTGTTTTCCTTCACCAATTTGGCTGTGTCCACGTTGCGCTTTGGGGCATTTCCTGTCACGGGCGCTAGGCCTACCCACACAAGTGAGGTATCATTTTTATCGGGAGACGTGGGGGAACGCTGGGTGGAAGGGAATTCGTGGCTCCTCTCAGATTCCAGAACTTTCTGCCACAGAAATGTGAGGAACATGTGTTTTTTTAGCCAAATTTTGAGGTTTGCAAAGGATTCTGGGTAACAGAACCTGGTCCGAGCCACACAAGTCACCCCATCTTGGATTCCCCTAGGTCTCTAGTTTTCAGAAATGCACAGGTTTGGTAGGTTTCCCTAGGTGCCGGCTGAGCTACAGGGCAAAATCTACAGGTAGGCACTTAGCAAAAAACACCTCTGTTTTCCTTCACAAATTTGGATGTGTCCACGTTGTGCTTTGGGGCGTTTCCTGTCGCGGGCGCTAGGCCTACCCACACATGTGAGGTATCATTTTTATCGTGAGATGTGGGGGAACGCTGGGTGGAAGGAAGTTCGTGGCTCCTCTCAGATTCCAGAACGTTCTGCCACAGAAATTTGAGGAACATGAGTTTATTTAGCCAAATTTTGAGGTTTGCAAAGGATTCTGGGTAACAGAACCTGGTCCGAGCCACACAAGTCACCCCATCTTGGATTCCCCTAGGTCTCTAGTTTTCAGAAATGCACAGGTTTGGTAGGTTTCCCTAGGTGGCGGCTGAGCTACAGGCCAAAATCTACAGGTAGGCACTTTGCAAAAAACACCTCTGTTTTCCTTCACAAATTTGGATGTGTCCACCTTACGCTTTGGGGCGTTTCCTGTCGCGGGCGCTAGGCCTATCCACACATGTGAGGTATCATTTTTATCGTGAGACGTGGGGGAACGCTGGGTGGAAGGAAGTTCGTGGCTCCTCTCAGATTCCAGAACGTTCTGCCACAGAAATGTGAGGAACATGTGTTTTTTTAGCCAAATTTTGAGGTTTGCAAAGGATTCTGGGTAACAGAACCTGGTCCGAGCCACACAAGTCACCCCATCTTGGATTCCCCTAGGTCTCTAGTTTTCAGAAATGCACAGGTTTGGTAGGTTTCCCTAGGTGGCGGCTGAGCTACAGGCCAAAATCTACAGGTAGGCACTTTGCAAAAAACACCTCTGTTTTCCTTCACAAATTTGGATGTGTCCACGTTGCGCTTTGGGGCGTTTCCTGTCACGGGCGCTAGGCCTATCCACACATGTGAGGTATCATTTTTATCGTGAGACGTGGGGGAACGCTGGGTGGAAGGAAATTCGTGGCTCCTCTCAGATTCCAGAACGTTCTGCCACAGAAATGTGAGTAACATGAGTTTTTTTAGCCAAATTTTGAGGTGTGCAAAGGATTCTGGGTAACAGAACCTGGTCCGAGCCACACAAGTCACCCCATCTTGGATTCCCCTAGGTCTCTAGTTTTCAGAAATGCAAAGGTTTGGTAGGTTTCCCTAGGTGGCGGCTGAGCTACAGGCCAAAATCTACAGGTAGGTACCTTGCAAAAAACACCTCTGTTTTCCTTCACCAATTTGGCTGTGTCCACGTTGCGCTTTGGGGCATTTCCTGTCACGGGCGCTAGGCCTACCCACACAAGTCAGGTATCATTTTTATCGGGAGATGTGGGGGAACGCTGGGTGGAAGGAAATTCGTGGCTCATCTCAGATTCCAGAACTTTCTGCCACAGAAATGTGAGGAACATGTGATTTTTTAGACAAATTTTGAGGTTTGCAAAGGATTCTGGGTAACAGAACCTGGTCCGAGCCACACAAGTCACCCCATCTTGGATTCCCCTAGGTCTCTAGTTTTCAGAAATGCACAGGTTTGGTAGGTTTCCCTAGGTGACGGCTGAGCTACAGGCCAAAATCTACAGGTAGGCACTTTGCAAAAAACACCTCTGTTTTCCTTCACCAATTTTTCTGTGTCCACGTTGCGCTTTGGGGCATTTCCTGTCACGGGCACTAGGCCTACCCACACAAGTGAGGTATCATTTTTATCGGGAGACGAGGGGGAACGCTGGGTGGAAGGAAATTCGTGGCTCCTCTCAGATTCCAGAACTTTCTGCCACAGAAATGTGAGGAACATGTGTTTTTTTAGCCAAATTTTGAGGTTTGCAAAGGATTCTGGGTAACAGAACCTGGTCCGAGCCACACAAGTCACCCCATCTTGTATTCCCCTAGGTCTCTAGTTTTCAGAAATGCACAGATTTGGTAGGTTTCCCTAGGTGGCGGCTGAGCTACAGGCCAAAATCTACAGGTAGGCACTTTGCAAAAAAACACCTCTGTTTTCCTTCACCAATTTGGCTGTGTCCACGTTGCGCTTTGGGGCATTTCCTGTCACGGGCGCTAGGCCTACCCACACAAGTGAGGTATCATTTTTATCGGGAGACGTGGGGGAACGCTGGGTGGAAGGAAATTCGTGGCTCCTCTCAGATTCCAGAACATTCTGCCACAGAAATGTGAGGAACATGTGTTTTTTTAGCCAAATTTTGAGGTTTGCAAAGGATTCTGGGTAACAGAACCTGGTCCGAGCCACACAAGTCACCCCATCTTGGATTCCCCTAGGTCTCTAGTTTTCAGAAATGCACAGGTTTGGTAGGTTTCCCTAGGTGCCGGCTGAGCTACAGGCCAAAATCTACAGGTAGGCACTTAGCAAAAAACACCTCTGTTTTCCTTCACAAATTTGGATGTGTCCACGTTGCGCTTTGGGGCGTTTCCTGTCGCGGGCGCTAGGCCTACCCACACATGTGAGGTATCATTTTTATCGTGAGACGTGGGGGAACGCTGGGTGGAAGAAAATTCGTGGCTCCTCTCAGATTCCAGAACGTTCTGCCACAGAAATGTGAGGAACATGAGTTTATTTAGCCAAATTTTGAGGTTTGCAAAGGATTCTGGGTAACAGAACCTGGTCCGAGCCACACAAGTCACCCCATCTTGGATTCCCCTAGGTCTCTAGTTTTCAGAAATGCACAGGTTTGGTAGGTTTCCCTAGGTGCCGGCTGAGCTACAGGCCAAAATCTACAGGTAGGCACTTAGCAAAAAACACATCTGTTTTCCTTCACAAATTTGGATGTGTCCACGTTGCGCTTTGGGGCGTTTCCTGTCGCGGGCGAAGGCCTACCCACACATGTGAGGTATCATTTTTATCGTGAGACGTAGAGGAACGCTGGGTGGAAGGAAATTCGTGGCTCCTCTCAGATTCCAGAACGTTCTGCCACAGAAATGTGAGGAACATGAGTTTATTTAGCCAAATTTTGAGGTTTGCAAAGGATTCTGGGTAACAGAACCTGGTCCGAGTCACACAAGTCACCCCATCTTGGATTCCCCTAGGTATCTAGTTTTCAGAAATGCACAGGTTTGGTAGGTTTCCCTAGGTGGCGGCTGAGCTACAGGCCAAAATCTACAGGTAGGCACTTAGCAAAAAACACCTCTGTTTTCCTTCACAAATTTGGATGTGTCCACGTTGCGCTTTGGGGCGTTTCCTGTCACGGGCGCTAGGCCTACCCACACATGTGAGGTATCATTTTTATCGTGAGACGTGGGGGAACGCTGGGTGGAAGGAAATTCGTGGCTCCTCTCAGATTCCAGAACGTTCTGCCACAGAAATGTGAGGAACATGAGTTTATTTAGCCAAATTTTGAGGTTTGCAAAGGATTCTGGGTAACAGAACCTGGTCCGAGCCACACAAGTCACCCCATCTTGGATTCCCCTAGGTATCTAGTTTTCATAAATGCACAGGTTTGGTAGGTTTCCCTAGGTGGCGGCTGAGCTACAAGCCAAAATCTACAGGTAGGCACTTTGCAAAAAACACCTCTGTTTTCCTTCACAAATTTGGATGTGTCCACGTTGCGGTTTGGGGCGTTTCCTGTCGCGGGCGCTAGGCCTACCCACACAAGTGAGGTATCATTTTTATCGGGAGACGTGGGGGAACGCTGGGTGGTAGGAAATTCGTGGCTCCTCTCAGATTCCAGAACTTTCTGCCACAGAAAGGAACATGTGTTTTTTTAGCCAAATTTTGAGGTTTGCAAAGGATTCTGGGTAACAGAACCTGGTCCGAGCCACACAAGTCACCCCATCTTGGATTCCCCTAGGTCTCTAGTTTCCAGAAATGCACAGGTTTGGTAGGTTTCCCTAGGTGGCGGCTGAGCTACAGGCCAAAATCTACAAGTAGGCACTTTGCAAAAAACACCTCTGTTTTCCTTCACAAATTTGGATGTGTCCACCTTGCGCTTTGGGGTGTTTCCTGTCGCGGGCGCTAGGCCTATCCACACATGTGAGGTATCATTTTTATCGTGAGACGTGGGGGAACGCTGGGTGGAAGGAAGTTTGTGGCTCCTCTCAGATTCCAGAACGTTCTGCCACAGAAATGTGAGGAACATGATTTTTTTTAGCCAAATTTTGAGGTTTGCAAAGGATTCTGGGTAACAGAACCTGGTCTGAGCCACACAAGTCACCCCATCTTGGATTCCCCTAGGTCTCTAGTTTTCAGAAATGCACAGGTTTGGTGGGTTTCCCTAGGTGGCGGCTGAGCTACAGGCCAAAATCTACAGGTAGGCACTTAGCAAAAAACACCTCTGTTTTCCTTCACAAATTTGGATGTGTTCACGTTGCGCTTTGGGGCGTTTCCTGTCGCGGGCGCTAGGCCTACCCACACATGTGAGGTATCATTTTTATCGTGAGACGTGGGGGAACGCTGGGTGTAAGGAAATTCGTGGCTCCTCTCAGATTCGAGAACGTTCTGCCACAGAAATGTGAGGAACATGAGTTTATTTAGCCAAATTTTGAGGTTTGCAAAGGATTCTGGGTAACAGAACCTGGTCCGAGCCACACAAGTCACCCCATCTTGGATTCCCCTAGGTATCTAGTTTTCATAAATGCACAGGTTTGGTAGGTTTCCCTAGGTGGCGGCTGAGCTACAAGCCAAAATCTACAGGTAGGCACTTTGCAAAAAACACCTCTGTTTTCCTTCACAAATTTGGATGTGTCCACGTTGCGGTTTGGGGCGTTTCCTGTCGCGGGCGCTAGGCCTACCCACACAAGTGAGGTATCATTTTTATCGGGAGACGTGGGGGAACGCTGGGTGGTAGGAAATTCGTGGCTCCTCTCAGATTCCAGAACTTTCTGCCACAGAAAGGAACATGTGTTTTTTTAGCCAAATTGTGAGGTTTGCAAAGGATTCTGGGTAACAGAACCTGGTCCGAGCCACACAAGTCACCCCATCTTGGATTCCCCTAGATCTCTAGTTTTCAGAAATGCACAGGTTTGGTAGGTTTCCCTAGGTGGCGGCTGAGCTACAGGCCAAAATCTACAGGTAGGCACTTTGCAAAAAACACCTCTGTTTTCCTTCACAAATTTGGATGTGTCCACCTTGCGCTTTGGGGCGTTTCCTGTCGCGGGTGCTAGGCCTATCCACACATGTGAGGTATCATTTTTATCGTGAGACGTGGGGGAACGCTGGGTGGAAGGAAGTTCGTGGCTCCTCTCAGATTCCAGAACGTTCTGCCACAGAAATGTGAGGAACATGTGTTTTTTTAGCCAAATTTTGAGGTTTGCAAAGGATTCTGGGTAACAGAACCTGGTCCGAGCCACACAAGTCACCCCATCTTGGATTCCCCTAGGTCTCTAGTTTTCAGAAATGCACAGGTTTGGTAGGTTTCCCTAGGTGGCGGCTGAGCTACAGGCCAAAATCTACAGGTAGGCACTTTGCAAAAAAACACCTCTGTTTTCCTTCACCAATTTGGCTGTGTCCACGTTGCGCTTTGGGGCATTTCCTGTCACGGGCGCTAGGCCTACCCACACAAGTGAGGTATCATTTTTATCGGGAGACGTGGGGGAACGCTGGGTGGAAGGAAGTTCGTGGCTCCTCTCAGATTCCAGAACTTTCTGCCACAGAAATGTGAGGAACATGTGTTTTTTTAGCCAAATTTTGAGGTTTGCAAAGGATTCTGGGTAACAGAACCTGGTCCGAGCCACACAAGTCACCCCATCTTGGATTCCCCTAGGTCTCTAGTTTTCAGAAATGCACAGGTTTGGTAGGTTTCCCTAGGTGCCGGCTGAGCTACAGGGCAAAATCTACAGGTAGGCACTTAGCAAAAAACACCTCTGTTTTCCTTCACAAATTTGGATGTGTCCACGTTGTGCTTTGGGGCGTTTCCTGTCGCGGGCGCTAGGCCTACCCACACATGTGAGGTATCATTTTTATCGTGAGACATGGGGGAACGCTGGGTAGAAGGAAATTCGTGGCTCCTCTCAGATTCCAGAACGTTCTGCCACAGAAATGTGAGGAACATGAGTTTATTTAGCCAAATTTTGAGGTTTGCAAAGGATTGTGGGTAACAGAACCTGGTCCGAGCCACACAAGTCACCCCATCTTGGATTCCCCTAGGTCTCTAGTTTTCAGAAATGCACAGGTTTGGTAGGTTTCCCTAGGTGGCGGTTGAGCTACAGGCCAAAATCTACAGGTAGGCACTTTGCAAAAAACACCTCTGTTTTCCTTCACAAATTTGGATGTGTCCACGTTGCGCTTTGGGGCGTTTCCTGTCACGGGCGCTAGGCCTATCCACACATGTGAGGTATCATTTTTATCGTGAGACGTGGAGGAACGCTGGGTGGAAGGAAATTCGTGGCTCCTCTCAGATTCCAGAACGTTCTGCCACAGAAATGTGAGTAACATGAGTTTTTTTAGCCAAATTTTGAGGTTTGCAAAGGATTCTGGGTAACAGAACCTGGTCCGAGCCACACAAGTCACCCCATCTTGGATTCCCCTAGGTCTCTCGTTTTCAGAAATGCACAGATTTGGTAGGTTTCCCTAGGTGGCGGCTGAGCTACAGGCCAAAATCTACAGGTAGGCACTTTGCAAAAAACACCTCTGTTTTCCTTCACCAATTTGGCTGTGTCCACGTTGCGCTTTGGGGCATTTCCTGTCACGGGCGCTAGGCCTACCCACACAAGTGAGGTATCATTTTTATCGGGAGACGTGGGGGAACGCTGGGTGGAAGGAAGTTCGTGGCTCCTCTCAGATTCCAGAACTTTCTGCCACAGAAATGTGAGGAACATGTGTTTTTTTAGCCAAATTTTGAGGTTTGCAAAGGATTCTGGGTAACAGAACCTGGTCCGAGCCACACAAGTCACCCCATCTTGGATTCCCCTAGGTCTCTAGTTTTCAGAAATGCACAGGTTTGGTAGGTTTCCCTCGGTGCCGGCTGAGCTACAGGCCAAAATCTACAGGTAGGCACTTAGCAAAAAACACCTCTGTTTTCCTTCACAAATTTGGATGTGTCCACGTTGCGCTTTGGGGCGTTTCCTGTCGCGGGCGCTAGGCCTACCCACACATGTGAGGTATCATTTTTATCGTGAGACGTGGGGGAACGCTGGGTGGAAGGAAATTCGTGGCTCCTCTCAGATTCCAGAACGTTCTGCCACAGAAATGTGAGGAACATGAGTTTATTTAGCCAAATTTTGAGGTTTGCAAAGGATTCTGGGTAACAGAACCTGGTCCGAGCCACACAAGTCACCCCATCTTGGATTCCCCTCGGTATCTAGTTTTCAGAAATGCACAGGTTTGGTATGTTTCCTTAGGTGGCGGCTGAGCTACAAGCCAAAATCTACAGGTAGGCACTTTGCAAAAAACACCTCTGTTTTCCTTCACCAATTTGGCTGTGTCCACGTTGCGCTTTGGGGCATTTCCTGTCACGGGCGCTAGGCCTACCCACACAAGTGAGGTATCATTTTTATCGGGAGACGTGGGGGAACGCTGGGTGGAAGGAAATTCGTGGCTCCTCTCAGATACCAGAACTTTCTGCCACAGAAATGTGAGGAACATGTGTTTTTTTAGCCAAATTTTGAGGTTTGCAAAGGATTCTGGGTAACAGAACCTGGTCCGAGCCACACAAGTCACCCCATCTTGGATTCCCCTAGGTCTCTAGTTTTCAGAAATGCACAGGTTTGGTAGGTTTCCCTAGGTGGCAGCTGAGCTACAGGCCAAAATCTACAGGTAGGCACTTTGCAAAAAACACCTCTGTTTTCCTTCACAAATTTGGATGTGTCCACCTTGCGCTTTGGGGCGTTTCCTGTCACGGGCGCTAGGCCTATCCACACATGTGAGGTATCATTTTTATCGTGAGACGTGGGGGAACGCTGGGTGGAAGGAAATTCGTGGCTCCTCTCAGATTCCAGAACGTTCTGCCACAGAAATGTGAGGAACATGAGTTTTTTTAGCCAAATTTTGAGGTTTGCAAAGGATTCTGGGTAACAGAACCTGGTCCGAGCCACACAAGTCAACCCATCTTGGATTCCCCTAGGTCTCTAGTTTTCAGAAATGCACAGGTTTGGTAGGTTTCCCTAGGTGGCGGCTGAGCTACAGGCCAAAATCTACAGGTAGGCACTTTGCAAAAAACACCTCTGTTTTCCTTCACAAATTTGGATGTGTCCACGTTGCGCTTTGGGGCGTTTCCTGTCACGGGCGCTAGGCCTATCCACACATGTGAGGTATCATTTTTATCGTGAGACGTGGGGGAACGCTGGGTGGAAGGAAATTCGTGGCTCCTCTCAGATTCCAGAACGTTCTGCCACAGAAATGTGAGGAACATGAGTTTTTTTAGCCAAATTTTGAGGTTTGCAAAGGATTCTGGGTAACAGAACCTGGTCCGAGCCACACAAGTCACCCCATCTTGGATTCCCCTAGGTCTCTAGTTTTCAGAAATGCACAGGTTTGGTAGGTTTCCCTAGGTGGCGGCTGAGCTACAGGCCAAAATCTACAGGTAGGCACTTAGCAAAAAACACCTCTGTTTTCCTTCACAAATTTGGATGTGTCCACGTTGCGCTTTGGGGCGTTTCCTGTCGCGGGCGCTAGGCCTACCCACACATGTGAGGTATCATTTTTATCGTGAGACGTGGGGGAACGCTGGGTGTAAGGAAATTCGTGGCTCCTCTCAGATTCCAGAACGTTCTGCCACAGAAATGTGAGGAACATGAGTTTATTTAGCCAAATTTTGAGGTTTGCAAAGGATTCTGGGTAACAGAACCTGGTCCGAGCCACACAAGTCACCCCATCTTGGATTCCCCTAGGTATCTAGTTTTCATAAATGCACAGGTTTGGTAGGTTTCCCTAGGTGGCGGCTGAGCTACAAGCCAAAATCTACAGGTAGGCACTTTGCAAAAAACACCTCTGTTTTCCTTCACAAATTTGGATGTGTCCACGTTGCGGTTTGGGGCGTTTCCTGTCGCGGGCGCTAGGCCTACCCACACAAGTGAGGTATCATTTTTATCGGGAGACGTGGGGGAACGCTGGGTGGTAGGAAATTCGTGGCTCCTCTCAGATTCCAGAACTTTCTGCCACAGAAAGGAACATGTGTTTTTTTAGCCAAATTGTGAGGTTTGCAAAGGATTCTGGGTAACAGAACCTGGTCCGAGCCACACAAGTCACCCCATCTTGGATTCCCCTAGATCTCTAGTTTTCAGAAATGCACAGGTTTGGTAGGTTTCCCTAGGTGGCGGCTGAGCTACAGGCCAAAATCTACAGGTAGGCACTTTGCAAAAAACACCTCTGTTTTCCTTCACAAATTTGGATGTGTCCACCTTGTGCTTTGGGGCGTTTCCTGTCGCGGGTGCTAGGCCTATCCACACATGTGAGGTATCATTTTTATCGTGAGACGTGGGGGAACGCTGGGTGGAAGGAAGTTCGTGGCTCCTCTCAGATTCCAGAACGTTCTGCCACAGAAATGTGAGGAACATGTGTTTTTTTAGCCAAATTTTGAGGTTTGCAAAGGATTCTGGGTAACAGAACCTGGTCCGAGCCACACAAGTCACCCCATCTTGGATTCCCCTAGGTCTCTAGTTTTCAGAAATGCACAGGTTTGGTAGGTTTCCCTAGGTGGCGGCTGAGCTACAGGCCAAAATCTACAGGTAGGCACTTTGCAAAAAAACACCTCTGTTTTCCTTCACCAATTTGGCTGTGTCCACGTTGCGCTTTGGGGCATTTCCTGTCACGGGCGCTAGGCCTACCCACACAAGTGAGGTATCATTTTTATCGGGAGACGTGGGGGAACGCTGGGTGGAAGGAAGTTCGTGGCTCCTCTCAGATTCCAGAACTTTCTGCCACAGAAATGTGAGGAACATGTGTTTTTTTAGCCAAATTTTGAGGTTTGCAAAGGATTCTGGGTAACAGAACCTGGTCCGAGCCACACAAGTCACCCCATCTTGGATTCCCCTAGGTCTCTAGTTTTCAGAAATGCACAGGTTTGGTAGGTTTCCCTAGGTGCCGGCTGAGCTACAGGGCAAAATCTACAGGTAGGCACTTAGCAAAAAACACCTCTGTTTTCCTTCACAAATTTGGATGTGTCCACGTTGTGCTTTGGGGCGTTTCCTGTCGCGGGCGCTAGGCCTACCCACACATGTGAGGTATCATTTTTATCGTGAGACATGGGGGAACGCTGGGTGGAAGGAAATTCGTGGCTCCTCTCAGATTCCAGAACGTTCTGCCACAGAAATGTGAGGAACATGAGTTTATTTAGCCAAATTTTGAGGTTTGCAAAGGATTGTGGGTAACAGAACCTGGTCCGAGCCACACAAGTCACCCCATCTTGGATTCCCCTAGGTCTCTAGTTTTCAGAAATGCACAGGTTTGGTAGGTTTCCCTAGGTTGCGGCTGAGCTACAGGCCAAAATCTACAGGTAGGCACTTTGCAAAAAACACCTCTGTTTTCCTTCACAAATTTGGATGTGTCCACGTTGCGCTTTGGGGCGTTTCCTGTCACGGGCGCTAGGCCTATCCACACATGTGAGGTATCATTTTTATCGTGAGACGTGGAGGAACGCTGGGTGGAAGGAAATTCGTGGCTCCTCTCAGATTCCAGAACGTTCTGCCACAGAAATGTGAGTAACATGAGTTTTTTTAGCCAAATTTTGAGGTTTGCAAAGGATTCTGGGTAACAGAACCTGGTCCGAGCCACACAAGTCACCCCATCTTGGATTCCCCTCGGTATCTAGTTTTCAGAAATGCACAGGTTTGGTATGTTTCCTTAGGTGGCGGCTGAGCTACAAGCCAAAATCTACAGGTAGGCACTTTGCAAAAAACACCTCTGTTTTCCTTCACCAATTTGGCTGTGTCCACGTTGCGCTTTGGGGCATTTCCTGTCACGGGCGCTAGGCCTACCCACACAAGTGAGGTATCATTTTTATCGGGAGACGTGGGGGAACGCTGGGTGGAAGGAAATTCGTGGCTCCTCTCAGATACCAGAACTTTCTGCCACAGAAATGTGAGGAACATGTGTTTTTTTAGCCAAATTTTGAGGTTTGCAAAGGATTCTGGGTAACAGAACCTGGTCCGAGCCACACAAGTCACCCCATCTTGGATTCCCCTAGGTCTCTAGTTTTCAGAAATGCACAGGTTTGGTAGGTTTCCCTAGGTGGCAGCTGAGCTACAGGCCAAAATCTACAGGTAGGCACTTTGCAAAAAACACCTCTGTTTTCCTTCACAAATTTGGATGTGTCCACCTTGCGCTTTGGGGCGTTTCCTGTCACGGGCGCTAGGCCTATCCACACATGTGAGGTATCATTTTTATCGTGAGACGTGGGGGAACGCTGGGTGGAAGGAAATTCGTGGCTCCTCTCAGATTCCAGAACGTTCTGCCACAGAAATGTGAGGAACATGAGTTTTTTTAGCCAAATTTTGAGGTTTGCAAAGGATTCTGGGTAACAGAACCTGGTCCGAGCCACACAAGTCAACCCATCTTGGATTCCCCTAGGTCTCTAGTTTTCAGAAATGCACAGGTTTGGTAGGTTTCCCTAGGTGGCGGCTGAGCTACAGGCCAAAATCTACAGGTAGGCACTTTGCAAAAAACACCTCTGTTTTCCTTCACAAATTTGGATGTGTCCACGTTGCGCTTTGGGGCGTTTCCTGTCACGGGCGCTAGGCCTATCCACACATGTGAGGTATCATTTTTATCGTGAGACGTGGGGGAACGCTGGGTGGAAGGAAATTCGTGGCTCCTCTCAGATTCCAGAACGTTCTGCCACAGAAATGTGAGGAACATGAGTTTTTTTAGCCAAATTTTGAGGTTTGCAAAGGATTCTGGGTAACAGAACCTGGTCCGAGCCACACAAGTCACCCCATCTTGGATTCCCCTAGGTCTCTAGTTTTCAGAAATGCACAGGTTTGGTAGGTTTCCCTAGGTGGCGGCTGAGCTACAGGCCAAAATCTACAGGTAGGCACTTAGCAAAAAACACCTCTGTTTTCCTTCACAAATTTGGATGTGTCCACGTTGCGCTTTGGGGCGTTTCCTGTCGCGGGCGCTAGGCCTACCCACACATGTGAGGTATCATTTTTATCGTGAGACGTGGGGGAACGCTGGGTGGAAGGAAATTCGTGGCTCCTCTCAGATTCCAGAACGTTCTGCCACAGAAATGTGAGGAACATGAGTTTATTTAGCCAAATTTTGAGGTTTGCAAAGGATTCTGGGTAACAGAACCTGGTCCGAGCCACACAAGTCACCCCATCTTGGATTCCCCTAGGTATCTAGTTTTCATAAATGCACAGGTTTGGTAGGTTTCCCTAGGTGGCGGCTGAGCTACAAGCCAAAATCTACAGGTAGGCACTTTGCAAAAAACACCTCTGTTTTCCTTCACAAATTTGGATGTGTCCACGTTGCGGTTTGGGGCGTTTCCTGTCGCGGGCGCTAGGCCTACCCACACAAGTGAGGTATCATTTTTATCGGGAGACGTGGGGGAACGCTGGGTGGTAGGAAATTCGTGGCTCCTCTCAGATTCCAGAACTTTCTGCCACAGAAAGGAACATGTGTTTTTTTAGCCAAATTTTGAGGTTTGCAAAAGATTCTGGGTAACAGAACCTGGTCCGAGCCACACAAGTCACCCCATCTTGGATTCCCCTAGGTCTCTAGTTTCCAGAAATGCACAGGTTTGGTAGGTTTCCCTAGGTGGCGGCTGAGCTACAGGCCAAAATCTACAAGTAGGCACTTTGCAAAAAACACCTCTGTTTTCCTTCACAAATTTGGATGTGTCCACCTTGCGCTTTGGGGTGTATCCTGTCGCGGGCGCTAGGCCTATCCACACATGTGAGGTATCATTTTTATCGTGAGACGTGGGGGAACGCTGGGTGGAAGGAAGTTCGTGGCTCCTCTCAGATTCCAGAACGTTCTGCCACAGAAATGTGAGGAACATGATTTTTTTTAGCCAAATTTTGAGGTTTGCAAAGGATTCTGGGTAACAGAACCTGGTCCGAGCCACACAAGTCACCCCATCTTGGATTCCCCTAGGTCTCTAGTTTTCAGAAATGCACAGGTTTGGTAGGTTTCCCTAGGTGGCGGCTGAGCTACAGGCCAAAATCTACAGGTAGGCACTTAGCAAAAAACACCTCTGTTTTCCTTCACAAATTTGGATGTGTCCACGTTGCGCTTTGGGGCGTTTCCTGTTTCGGGCGCTAGGCCTACCCACACATGTGAGGTATCATTTTTATCGTGAGACGTGGGGGAACGCTGGGTGTAAGGAAATTCGTGGCTCCTCTCAGATTCCAGAACGTTCTGCCACAGAAATGTGAGGAACATGAGTTTATTTAGCCAAATTTTGAGGTTTGCAAAGGATTCTGGGTAACAGAACCTGGTCCGAGCCACACAAGTCACCCCATCTTGGATTCCCCTAGGTATCTAGTTTTCATAAATGTACAGGTTTGGTAGGTTTCCCTAGGTGGCGGCTGAGCTACAAGCCAAAATCTACAGGTAGGCACTTTGCAAAAAACACCTCTGTTTTCCTTCACAAATTTGGATGTGTCCACGTTGCGGTTTGGGGCGTTTCCTGTCGCGGGCGCTAGGCCTACCCACACAAGTGAGGTATCATTTTTATCGGGAGACGTGGGGGAACGCTGGGTGGTAGGAAATTCGTGGCTCCTCTCAGATTCCAGAACTTTCTGCCACAGAAAGGAACATGTGTTTTTTTAGCCAAATTGTGAGGTTTGCAAAGGATTCTGGGTAACAGAACCTGGTCCGAGCCACACAAGTCACCCCATCTTGGATTCCCCTAGATCTCTAGTTTTCAGAAATGCACAGGTTTGGTAGGTTTCCCTAGGTGGCGGCTGAGCTACAGGCCAAAATCTACAGGTAGGCACTTTGCAAAAAACACCTCTGTTTTCCTTCACAAATTTGGATGTGTCCACCTTGCGCTTTGGGGCGTTTCCTGTCGCGGGCGCTAGGCCTATCCACACATGTGAGGTATCATTTTTATCGTGAGACGTGGGGGAACGCTGGGTAGAAGGAAGTTCGTGGCTCCTCTCAGATTCCAGAACGTTCTGCCACAGAAATGTGAGGAACATGTGTTTTTTTAGCCAAATTTTGAGGTTTGCAAAGGATTCTGGGTAACAGAACCTGGTCCGAGCCACACAAGTCACCCCATCTTGGATTCCCCTAGGTCTCTAATTTTCAGAAATGCACAGGTTTGGTAGGTTTTCCTAGGTGGCGGCTGAGCTACAGGCCAAAATCTACAGGTAGGCACTTTGCAAAAAACACCTCTGTTTTCCTTCACAAATTTGGATGTGTCCACGTTGCGCTTTGGGGCGTTTCCTGTCACGGGCGCTAGGCCTATCCACACATGTGAGGTATCATTTTTATCGTGAGACGTGGGGGAACGCTGGGCGGAAGGAAGTTCGTGGCTCCTCTCAGATTCCAGAACGTTCTGCCACAGAAATGTGAGGAACATGATTTTTTTAGCCAAATTTTGAGGTTTGCAAAGGATTCTGGGTAACAGAACCTGGTCCGAGCCACACAAGTCACCCCATCTTGGATTCCCCTAGGTCTCTAGTTTTCAGAAATGCACAGGTTTGGTAGGTTTCCCTAGGTGGCGGCTGAGCTACAGGCCAAAATCTACAGGTAGGCACTTAGCAAAAAACACCTCTGTTTTCCTTCACAAATTTGGATGTGTCCACGTTGCGCTTTGGGGCGTTTCCTGTTTCGGGCGCTAGGCCTACCCACACATGTGAGGTATCATTTTTATCGTGAGACGTGGGGGAACGCTGGGTGTAAGGAAATTCGTGGCTCCTCTCAGATTCCAGAACGTTCTGCCACAGAAATGTGAGGAACATGAGTTTATTTAGCCAAATTTTGAGGTTTGCAAAGGATTCTGGGTAACAGAACCTGGTCCGAGCCACACAAGTCACCCCATCTTGGATTCCCCTAGGTATCTAGTTTTCATAAATGTACAGGTTTGGTAGGTTTCCCTAGGTGGCGGCTGAGCTACAAGCCAAAATCTACAGGTAGGCACTTTGCAAAAAACACCTCTGTTTTCCTTCACAAATTTGGATGTGTCCACGTTGCGGTTTGGGGCGTTTCCTGTCGCGGGCGCTAGGCCTACCCACACAAGTGAGGTATCATTTGTATCGGGAGACGTGGGGGAACGCTGGGTGGTAGGAAATTCGTGGCTCCTCTCAGATTCCAGAACTTTCTGCCACAGAAAGGAACATGTGTTTTTTTAGCCAAATTGTGAGGTTTGCAAAGGATTCTGGGTAACAGAACCTGGTCCGAGCCACACAAGTCACCCCATCTTGGATTCCCCTAGATCTCTAGTTTTCAGAAATGCACAGGTTTGGTAGGTTTCCCTAGGTGGCGGCTGAGCTACAGGCCAAAATCTACAGGTAGGCACTTTGCAAAAAACACCTCTGTTTTCCTTCACAAATTTGGATGTGTCCACCTTGCGCTTTGGGGCGTTTCCTGTCGCGGGCGCTAGGCCTATCCACACATGTGAGGTATCATTTTTATCGTGAGACGTGGGGGAACGCTGGGTAGAAGGAAGTTCGTGGCTCCTCTCAGATTCCAGAACGTTCTGCCACAGAAATGTGAGGAACATGTGTTTTTTTAGCCAAATTTTGAGGTTTGCAAAGGATTCTGGGTAACAGAACCTGGTCCGAGCCACACAAGTCACCCCATCTTGGATTCCCCTAGGTCTCTAATTTTCAGAAATGCACAGGTTTGGTAGGTTTCCCTAGGTGGCGGCTGAGCTACAGGCCAAAATCTACAGGTAGGCACTTTGCAAAAAACACCTCTGTTTTCCTTCACAAATTTGGATGTGTCCACGTTGCGCTTTGGGGCGTTTCCTGTCACGGGCGCTAGGCCTATCCACACATGTGAGGTATCATTTTTATCGTGAGACGTGGGGGAACGCTGGGTGGAAGGAAATTCGTGGCTCCTCTCAGATTCCAGAACGTTCTGCCACAGAAATGTGAGGAACATGAGTTTTTTTAGCCAAATTTTGAGGTTTGCAAAGGATTCTGGGTAACAGAACCTGGTCCGAGCCACACAAGTCACCCCATCTTGGATTCCCCTAGGTCTCTAGTTTTCAGAAATGCACAGATTTGGAAGGTTTCCCTAGGTGGCGGCTGAGCTACAGGCCAAAATCTAGAGGTAGGCACTTTGCAAAAAAACACCTCTGTTTTCCTTCACCAATTTGGCTGTGTCCACGTTGCGCTTTGGGGCATTTCCTGTCACGGGCGCTAGGCCTACGCACACAAGTGAGGTATCATTTTTATCGGGAGACGTGGGGGAACGCTGGGTGGAAGGAAGTTCGTGGCTCCTCTCAGATTCCAGAACTTTCTGCCACAGAAATGTGAGGAACATGTGTTTTTTTAGCCAAATTTTGAGGTTTGCAAAGGATTCTGGGTAACAGAACCTGGTCCGAGCCACACAAGTCACCCCATTTTGGATTCCCCTAGGTCTCTAGTTTTCAGAAATGCACAGGTTTGGTAGGTTTCCCTAGGTGCCGGCTGAGCTACAGGGCAAAATCTACAGGTAGGCACTTAGCAAATAACACCTCTGTTTTCCTTCACAAATTTGGATGTGTCCACGTTGCGCTTTGGGGCGTTTCCTGTTTCGGGCGCTAGGCCTACCCACACATGTGAGGTATCATTTTTATCGTGAGACGTGGGGGAACGCTGGGTGTAAGGAAATTCGTGGCTCCTCTCAGATTCCAGAACGTTCTGCCACAGAAATGTGAGGAACATGAGTTTATTTAGCCAAATTTTGAGGTTTGCAAAGGATTCTGGGTAACAGAACCTGGTCCGAGCCACACAAGTCACCCCATCTTGGATTCCCCTAGGTATCTAGTTTTCATAAATGTACAGGTTTGGTAGGTTTCCCTAGGTGGCGGCTGAGCTACAAGCCAAAATCTACAGGTAGGCACTTTGCAAAAAACACCTCTGTTTTCCTTCACAAATTTGGATGTGTCCACGTTGCGGTTTGGGGCGTTTCCTGTCGCGGGCGCTAGGCCTACCCACACAAGTGAGGTATCATTTGTATCGGGAGACGTGGGGGAACGCTGGGTGGTAGGAAATTCGTGGCTCCTCTCAGATTCCAGAACTTTCTGCCACAGAAAGGAACATGTGTTTTTTTAGCCAAATTGTGAGGTTTGCAAAGGATTCTGGGTAACAGAACCTGGTCCGAGCCACACAAGTCACCCCATCTTGGATTCCCCTAGATCTCTAGTTTTCAGAAATGCACAGGTTTGGTAGGTTTCCCTAGGTGGCGGCTGAGCTACAGGCCAAAATCTACAGGTAGGCACTTTGCAAAAAACACCTCTGTTTTCCTTCACAAATTTGGATGTGTCCACCTTGCGCTTTGGGGCGTTTCCTGTCGCGGGCGCTAGGCCTATCCACACATGTGAGGTATCATTTTTATCGTGAGACGTGGGGGAACGCTGGGTAGAAGGAAGTTCGTGGCTCCTCTCAGATTCCAGAACGTTCTGCCACAGAAATGTGAGGAACATGTGTTTTTTTAGCCAAATTTTGAGGTTTGCAAAGGATTCTGGGTAACAGAACCTGGTCCGAGCCACACAAGTCACCCCATCTTGGATTCCCCTAGGTCTCTAATTTTCAGAAATGCACAGGTTTGGTAGGTTTCCCTAGGTGGCGGCTGAGCTACAGGCCAAAATCTACAGGTAGGCACTTTGCAAAAAACACCTCTGTTTTCCTTCACAAATTTGGATGTGTCCACGTTGCGCTTTGGGGCGTTTCCTGTCACGGGCGCTAGGCCTATCCACACATGTGAGGTATCATTTTTATCGTGAGACGTGGGGGAACGCTGGGTGGAAGGAAATTCGTGGCTCCTCTCAGATTCCAGAACGTTCTGCCACAGAAATGTGAGGAACATGAGTTTTTTTAGCCAAATTTTGAGGTTTGCAAAGGATTCTGGGTAACAGAACCTGGTCCGAGCCACACAAGTCACCCCATCTTGGATTCCCCTAGGTCTCTAGTTTTCAGAAATGCACAGATTTGGTAGGTTTCCCTAGGTGGCGGCTGAGCTACAGGCCAAAATCTACAGGTAGGCACTTTGCAAAAAAACACCTCTGTTTTCCTTCACCAATTTGGCTGTGTCCACGTTGCGCTTTGGGGCATTTCCTGTCACGGGCGCTAGGCCTACCCACACAAGTGAGGTATCATTTTTATCGGGAGACGTGGGGGAACGCTGGGTGGAAGGAAGTTCGTGGCTCCTCTCAGATTCCAGAACTTTCTGCCACAGAAATGTGAGGAACATGTGTTTTTTTAGCCAAATTTTGAGGTTTGCAAAGGATTCTGGGTAACAGAACCTGGTCCGAGCCACACAAGTCACCCCATTTTGGATTCCCCTAGGTCTCTAGTTTTCAGAAATGCACAGGTTTGGTAGGTTTCCCTAGGTGCCGGCTGAGCTACAGGGCAAAATCTACAGGTAGGCACTTAGCAAAAAACACCTCTGTTTTCCTTCACAAATTTGGATGTGTCCACGTTGCGCTTTGGGGCGTTTCCTGTCGCGGGCGCTAGGCCTACCCACACATGTGAGGTATCATTTTTATCGTGAGACATGGGGGAACGCTGGGTGGAAGGAAATTCGTGGCTCCTCTCAGATTCCAGAACGTTCTGCCACAGAAATGTGAGGAACATGAGTTTATTTAGCCAAATTTTGAGGTTTGCAAAGGATTGTGGGTAACAGAACCTGGTCCGAGCCACACAAGTCACCCCATCTTGGATTCCCCTAGGTCTCTAGTTTTCAGAAATGCACAGGTTTGGCAGGTTTCCCTAGGTGGCGGCTGAGCTACAGGCCAAAATCTACAGGTAGGCACTTTGCAAAAAACACCTCTGTTTTCCTTCACAAATTTGGATGTGTCCACGTTGCGCTTTGGGGCGTTTCCTGTCACGGGCGCTAGGCCTATCCACACATGTGAGGTATCATTTTTATCGTGAGACGTGGGGGAACGCTGGGTGGAAGGAAATTCGTGGCTCCTCTCAGATTCCAGAACGTTCTGCCACAGAAATGTGAGTAACATGAGTTTTTTTAGCCAAATTTTGAGGTTTGCAAAGGATTCTGGGTAACAGAACCTGGTCCGAGCCACACAAGTCACCCCATCTTGGATTCCCCTAGGTCTCTCGTTTTCAGAAATGCACAGATTTGGTAGGTTTCCCTAGGTGGCGGCTGAGCTACAGGCCAAAATCTACAGGTAGGCACTTTGCAAAAAAAACCTCTGTTTTCCATCACCAATTTGGCTGTGTCCACGTTGCGCTTTGGGGCATTTCCTGTCACGGGCGCTAGGCCTACCCACACAAGTGAGGTATCATTTTTATCGGGAGACGTGGGGGAACGCTGGGTGGAAGGAAGTTCGTGGCTCCTCTCAGATTCCAAAACTTTCTGCCACAGAAATGTGAGGAACATGTGTTTTTTTAGCCAAATGTTGAGGTTTGCAAAGGATTCTGGGTAACAGAACCTGGTCCGAGCCACACAAGTCACCCCATCTTGGATTCCCCTAGGTATCTAGTTTTCAGAAATGCACAGGTTTGGTATGTTTCCTTAGGTGGCGGCTGAGCTACAAGCCAAAATCTACAGGTAGGCACTTTGCAAAAAACACCTCTGTTTTCCTTCACCAATTTGGCTGTGTCCACGTTGCGCTTTGGGGCATTTCCTGTCACGGGCGCTAGGCCTACCCACACAAGTGAGGTATCATTTTTATCGGGAGACGTGGGGGAACGCTGGGTGGAAGGAAATTCGTGGCTCCTCTCAGATACCAGAACTTTCTGCCACAGAAATGTGAGGAACATGTGTTTTTTTAGCCAAATTTTGAGGTTTGCAAAGGATTCTGGGTAACAGAACCTGGTCCGAGCCACACAAGTCACCCCATCTTGGATTCCCCTAGGTCTCTAGTTTTCAGAAATGCACAGGTTTGGTAGGTTTCCCTAGGTGGCAGCTGAGCTACAGGCCAAAATCTACAGGTAGGCACTTTGCAAAAAACACCTCTGTTTTCCTTCACAAATTTGGATGTGTCCACGTTGCGCTTTGGGGCGTTTCCTGTCACGGGCGCTAGGCCTATCCACACATGTGAGGTATCATTTTTATCGTGAGACGTGGGGGAACGCTGGGTGGAAGGAAATTCGTGGCTCCTCTCAGATTCCAGAACGTTCTGCCACAGAAATGTGAGGAACATGAGTTTTTTTAGCCAAATTTTGAGGTTTGCAAAGGATTCTGGGTAACAGAACCTGGTCCGAGCCACACAAGTCAACCCATCTTGGATTCCCCTAGGTCTCTAGTTTTCAGAAATGCACAGGTTTGGTAGGTTTCCCTAGGTGGCGGCTGAGCTACAGGCCAAAATCTACAGGTAGGCACTTTGCAAAAAACACCTCTGTTTTCCTTCACAAATTTGGATGTGTCCACGTTGCGCTTTGGGGCGTTTCCTGTCACGGGCGCTAGGCCTATCCACACATGTGAGGTATCATTTTTATCGTGAGACGTGGGGGAACGCTGGGTGGAAGGAAATTCGTGGCTCCTCTCAGATTCCAGAACGTTCTGCCACAGAAATGTGAGGAACATGAGTTTTTTTAGCCAAATTTTGAGGTTTGCAAAGGATTCTGGGTAACAGAACCTGGTCCGAGCCACACAAGTCACCCCATCTTGGATTCCCCTAGGTCTCTAGTTTTCAGAAATGCACAGGTTTGGTAGGTTTCCCTAGGTGGCGGCTGAGCTACAGGCCAAAATCTACAGGTAGGCACTTAGCAAAAAACACCTCTGTTTTCCTTCACAAATTTGGATGTGTCCACGTTGCGCTTTGGGGCGTTTCCTGTCGCGGGCGCTAGGCCTACCCACACATGTGAGGTATCATTTTTATCGTGAGACGTGGGGGAACGCTGGGTGGAAGGAAATTCGTGGCTCCTCTCAGATTCCAGAACGTTCTGCCACAGAAATGTGAGGAACATGAGTTTATTTAGCCAAATTTTGAGGTTTGCAAAGGATTCTGGGTAACAGAACCTGGTCCGAGCCACACAAGTCACCCCATCTTGGATTCCCCTAGGTATCTAGTTTTCATAAATGCACAGGTTTGGTAGGTTTCCCTAGGTGGCGGCTGAGCTACAAGCCAAAATCTACAGGTAGGCACTTTGCAAAAAACACCTCTGTTTTCCTTCACAAATTTGGATGTGTCCACGTTGCGGTTTGGGGCGTTTCCTGTCGCGGGCGCTAGGCCTACCCACACAAGTGAGGTATCATTTTTATCGGGAGACGTGGGGGAACGCTGGGTGGTAGGAAATTCGTGGCTCCTCTCAGATTCCAGAACTTTCTGCCACAGAAAGGAACATGTGTTTTTTTAGCCAAATTTTGAGGTTTGCAAAAGATTCTGGGTAACAGAACCTGGTCCGAGCCACACAAGTCACCCCATCTTGGATTCCCCTAGGTCTCTAGTTTCCAGAAATGCACAGGTTTGGTAGGTTTCCCTAGGTGGCGGCTGAGCTACAGGCCAAAATCTACAAGTAGGCACTTTGCAAAAAACACCTCTGTTTTCCTTCACAAATTTGGATGTGTCCACCTTGCGCTTTGGGGTGTATCCTGTCGCGGGCGCTAGGCCTATCCACACATGTGAGGTATCATTTTTATCGTGAGACGTGGGGGAACGCTGGGTGGAAGGAAGTTCGTGGCTCCTCTCAGATTCCAGAACGTTCTGCCACAGAAATGTGAGGAACATGATTTGTTTTAGCCAAATTTTGAGGTTTGCAAAGGATTCTGGGTAACAGAACCTGGTCCGAGCCACACAAGTCACCCCATCTTGGATTCCCCTAGGTCTCTAGTTTTCAGAAATGCACAGGTTTGGTAGGTTTCCCTAGGTGGCGGCTGAGCTACAGGCCAAAATCTACAGGTAGGCACTTAGCAAAAAACACCTCTGTTTTCCTTCACAAATTTGGATGTGTCCACGTTGCGCTTTGGGGCGTTTCCTGTTTCGGGCGCTAGGCCTACCCACACATGTGAGGTATCATTTTTATCGTGAGACGTGGGGGAACGCTGGGTGTAAGGAAATTCGTGGCTCCTCTCAGATTCCAGAACGTTCTGCCACAGAAATGTGAGGAACATGAGTTTATTTAGCCAAATTTTGAGGTTTGCAAAGGATTCTGGGTAACAGAACCTGGTCCGAGCCACACAAGTCACCCCATCTTGGATTCCCCTAGGTATCTAGTTTTCATAAATGTACAGGTTTGGTAGGTTTCCCTAGGTGGCGGCTGAGCTACAAGCCAAAATCTACAGGTAGGCACTTTGCAAAAAACACCTCTGTTTTCCTTCACAAATTTGGATGTGTCCACGTTGCGGTTTGGGGCGTTTCCTGTCGCGGGCGCTAGGCCTATCCACACAAGTGAGGTATCATTTTTATCGGGAGACGTGGGGGAACGCTGGGTGGTAGGAAATTCGTGGCTCCTCTCAGATTCCAGAACTTTCTGCCACAGAAAGGAACATGTGTTTTTTTAGCCAAATTGTGAGGTTTGCAAAGGATTCTGGGTAACAGAACCTGGTCCGAGCCACACAAGTCACCCCATCTTGGATTCCCCTAGATCTCTAGTTTTCAGAAATGCACAGGTTTGGTAGGTTTCCCTAGGTGGCGGCTGAGCTACAGGCCAAAATCTACAGGTAGGCACTTTGCAAAAAACACCTCTGTTTTCCTTCACAAATTTGGATGTGTCCACCTTGCGCTTTGGGGCGTTTCCTGTCGCGGGCGCTAGGCCTATCCACACATGTGAGGTATCATTTTTATCGTGAGACGTGGGGGAACGCTGGGTAGAAGGAAGTTCGTGGCTCCTCTCAGATTCCAGAACGTTCTGCCACAGAAATGTGAGGAACATGTGTTTTTTTAGCCAAATTTTGAGGTTTGCAAAGGATTCTGGGTAACAGAACCTGGTCCGAGCCACACAAGTCACCCCATCTTGGATTCCCCTAGGTCTCTAATTTTCAGAAATGCACAGGTTTGGTAGGTTTTCCTAGGTGGCGGCTGAGCTACAGGCCAAAATCTACAGGTAGGCACTTTGCAAAAAACACCTCTGTTTTCCTTCACAAATTTGGATGTGTCCACGTTGCGCTTTGGGGCGTTTCCTGTCACGGGCGCTAGGCCTATCCACACATGTGAGGTATCATTTTTATCGTGAGACGTGGGGGAACGCTGGGCGGAAGGAAGTTCGTGGCTCCTCTCAGATTCCAGAACGTTCTGCCACAGAAATGTGAGGAACATGATTTTTTTAGCCAAATTTTGAGGTTTGCAAAGGATTCTGGGTAACAGAACCTGGTCCGAGCCACACAAGTCACCCCATCTTGGATTCCCCTAGGTCTCTAGTTTTCAGAAATGCACAGGTTTGGTAGGTTTCCCTAGGTGGCGGCTGAGCTACAGGCCAAAATCTACAGGTAGGCACTTAGCAAAAAACACCTCTGTTTTCCTTCACAAATTTGGATGTGTCCACGTTGCGCTTTGGGGCGTTTCCTGTTTCGGGCGCTAGGCCTACCCACACATGTGAGGTATCATTTTTATCGTGAGACGTGGGGGAACGCTGGGTGTAAGGAAATTCGTGGCTCCTCTCAGATTCCAGAACGTTCTGCCACAGAAATGTGAGGAACATGAGTTTATTTAGCCAAATTTTGAGGTTTGCAAAGGATTCTGGGTAACAGAACCTGGTCCGAGCCACACAAGTCACCCCATCTTGGATTCCCCTAGGTATCTAGTTTTCATAAATGTACAGGTTTGGTAGGTTTCCCTAGGTGGCGGCTGAGCTACAAGCCAAAATCTACAGGTAGGCACTTTGCAAAAAACACCTCTGTTTTCCTTCACAAATTTGGATGTGTCCACGTTGCGGTTTGGGGCGTTTCCTGTCGCGGGCGCTAGGCCTACCCACACAAGTGAGGTATCATTTGTATCGGGAGACGTGGGGGAACGCTGGGTGGTAGGAAATTCGTGGCTCCTCTCAGATTCCAGAACTTTCTGCCACAGAAAGGAACATGTGTTTTTTTAGCCAAATTGTGAGGTTTGCAAAGGATTCTGGGTAACAGAACCTGGTCCGAGCCACACAAGTCACCCCATCTTGGATTCCCCTAGATCTCTAGTTTTCAGAAATGCACAGGTTTGGTAGGTTTCCCTAGGTGGCGGCTGAGCTACAGGCCAAAATCTACAGGTAGGCACTTTGCAAAAAACACCTCTGTTTTCCTTCACAAATTTGGATGTGTCCACCTTGCGCTTTGGGGCGTTTCCTGTCGCGGGCGCTAGGCCTATCCACACATGTGAGGTATCATTTTTATCGTGAGACGTGGGGGAACGCTGGGTAGAAGGAAGTTCGTGGCTCCTCTCAGATTCCAGAACGTTCTGCCACAGAAATGTGAGGAACATGTGTTTTTTTAGCCAAATTTTGAGGTTTGCAAAGGATTCTGGGTAACAGAACCTGGTCCGAGCCACACAAGTCACCCCATCTTGGATTCCCCTAGGTCTCTAATTTTCAGAAATGCACAGGTTTGGTAGGTTTCCCTAGGTGGCGGCTGAGCTACAGGCCAAAATCTACAGGTAGGCACTTTGCAAAAAACACCTCTGTTTTCCTTCACAAATTTGGATGTGTCCACGTTGCGCTTTGGGGCGTTTCCTGTCACGGGCGCTAGGCCTATCCACACATGTGAGGTATCATTTTTATCGTGAGACGTGGGGGAACGCTGGGTGGAAGGAAATTCGTGGCTCCTCTCAGATTCCAGAACGTTCTGCCACAGAAATGTGAGGAACATGAGTTTTTTTAGCCAAATTTTGAGGTTTGCAAAGGATTCTGGGTAACAGAACCTGGTCCGAGCCACACAAGTCACCCCATCTTGGATTCCCCTAGGTCTCTAGTTTTCAGAAATGCACAGATTTGGAAGGTTTCCCTAGGTGGCGGCTGAGCTACAGGCCAAAATCTAGAGGTAGGCACTTTGCAAAAAAACACCTCTGTTTTCCTTCACCAATTTGGCTGTGTCCACGTTGCGCTTTGGGGCATTTCCTGTCACGGGCGCTAGGCCTACGCACACAAGTGAGGTATCATTTTTATCGGGAGACGTGGGGGAACGCTGGGTGGAAGGAAGTTCGTGGCTCCTCTCAGATTCCAGAACTTTCTGCCACAGAAATGTGAGGAACATGTGTTTTTTTAGCCAAATTTTGAGGTTTGCAAAGGATTCTGGGTAACAGAACCTGGTCCGAGCCACACAAGTCACCCCATTTTGGATTCCCCTAGGTCTCTAGTTTTCAGAAATGCACAGGTTTGGTAGGTTTCCCTAGGTGCCGGCTGAGCTACAGGGCAAAATCTACAGGTAGGCACTTAGCAAATAACACCTCTGTTTTCCTTCACAAATTTGGATGTGTCCACGTTGCGCTTTGGGGCGTTTCCTGTTTCGGGCGCTAGGCCTACCCACACATGTGAGGTATCATTTTTATCGTGAGACGTGGGGGAACGCTGGGTGTAAGGAAATTCGTGGCTCCTCTCAGATTCCAGAACGTTCTGCCACAGAAATGTGAGGAACATGAGTTTATTTAGCCAAATTTTGAGGTTTGCAAAGGATTCTGGGTAACAGAACCTGGTCCGAGCCACACAAGTCACCCCATCTTGGATTCCCCTAGGTATCTAGTTTTCATAAATGTACAGGTTTGGTAGGTTTCCGTGGCGGCTGAGCTACAAGCCAAAATCTACAGGTAGGCACTTTGCAAAAAACACCTCTGTTTTCCTTCACAAATTTGGATGTGTCCACGTTGCGGTTTGGGGCGTTTCCTGTCGCGGGCGCTAGGCCTACCCACACAAGTGAGGTATCATTTGTATCGGGAGACGTGGGGGAACGCTGGGTGGTAGGAAATTCGTGGCTCCTCTCAGATTCCAGAACTTTCTGCCACAGAAAGGAACATGTGTTTTTTTAGCCAAATTGTGAGGTTTGCAAAGGATTCTGGGTAACAGAACCTGGTCCGAGCCACACAAGTCACCCCATCTTGGATTCCCCTAGATCTCTAGTTTTCAGAAATGCACAGGTTTGGTAGGTTTCCCTAGGTGGCGGCTGAGCTACAGGCCAAAATCTACAGGTAGGCACTTTGCAAAAAACACCTCTGTTTTCCTTCACAAATTTGGATGTGTCCACCTTGCGCTTTGGGGCGTTTCCTGTCGCGGGCGCTAGGCCTATCCACACATGTGAGGTATCATTTTTATCGTGAGACGTGGGGGAACGCTGGGTAGAAGGAAGTTCGTGGCTCCTCTCAGATTCCAGAACGTTCTGCCACAGAAATGTGAGGAACATGTGTTTTTTTAGCCAAATTTTGAGGTTTGCAAAGGATTCTGGGTAACAGAACCTGGTCCGAGCCACACAAGTCACCCCATCTTGGATTCCCCTAGGTCTCTAATTTTCAGAAATGCACAGGTTTGGTAGGTTTCCCTAGGTGGCGGCTGAGCTACAGGCCAAAATCTACAGGTAGGCACTTTGCAAAAAACACCTCTGTTTTCCTTCACAAATTTGGATGTGTCCACGTTGCGCTTTGGGGCGTTTCCTGTCACGGGCGCTAGGCCTATCCACACATGTGAGGTATCATTTTTATCGTGAGACGTGGGGGAACGCTGGGTGGAAGGAAATTCGTGGCTCCTCTCAGATTCCAGAACGTTCTGCCACAGAAATGTGAGGAACATGAGTTTTTTTAGCCAAATTTTGAGGTTTGCAAAGGATTCTGGGTAACAGAACCTGGTCCGAGCCACACAAGTCACCCCATCTTGGATTCCCCTAGGTCTCTAGTTTTCAGAAATGCACAGATTTGGTAGGTTTCCCTAGGTGGCGGCTGAGCTACAGGCCAAAATCTACAGGTAGGCACTTTGCAAAAAAACACCTCTGTTTTCCTTCACCAATTTGGCTGTGTCCACGTTGCGCTTTGGGGCATTTCCTGTCACGGGCGCTAGGCCTACCCACACAAGTGAGGTATCATTTTTATCGGGAGACGTGGGGGAACGCTGGGTGGAAGGAAGTTCGTGGCTCCTCTCAGATTCCAGAACTTTCTGCCACAGAAATGTGAGGAACATGTGTTTTTTTAGCCAAATTTTGAGGTTTGCAAAGGATTCTGGGTAACAGAACCTGGTCCGAGCCACACAAGTCACCCCATTTTGGATTCCCCTAGGTCTCTAGTTTTCAGAAATGCACAGGTTTGGTAGGTTTCCCTAGGTGCCGGCTGAGCTACAGGGCAAAATCTACAGGTAGGCACTTAGCAAAAAACACCTCTGTTTTCCTTCACAAATTTGGATGTGTCCACGTTGCGCTTTGGGGCGTTTCCTGTCGCGGGCGCTAGGCCTACCCACACATGTGAGGTATCATTTTTATCGTGAGACATGGGGGAACGCTGGGTGGAAGGAAATTCGTGGCTCCTCTCAGATTCCAGAACGTTCTGCCACAGAAATGTGAGGAACATGAGTTTATTTAGCCAAATTTTGAGGTTTGCAAAGGATTGTGGGTAACAGAACCTGGTCCGAGCCACACAAGTCACCCCATCTTGGATTCCCCTAGGTCTCTAGTTTTCAGAAATGCACAGGTTTGGCAGGTTTCCCTAGGTGGCGGCTGAGCTACAGGCCAAAATCTACAGGTAGGCACTTTGCAAAAAACACCTCTGTTTTCCTTCACAAATTTGGATGTGTCCACGTTGCGCTTTGGGGCGTTTCCTGTCACGGGCGCTAGGCCTATCCACACATGTGAGGTATCATTTTTATCGTGAGACGTGGGGGAACGCTGGGTGGAAGGAAATTCGTGGCTCCTCTCAGATTCCAGAACGTTCTGCCACAGAAATGTGAGTAACATGAGTTTTTTTAGCCAAATTTTGAGGTTTGCAAAGGATTCTGGGTAACAGAACCTGGTCCGAGCCACACAAGTCACCCCATCTTGGATTCCCCTAGGTCTCTCGTTTTCAGAAATGCACAGATTTGGTAGGTTTCCCTAGGTGGCGGCTGAGCTACAGGCCAAAATCTACAGGTAGGCACTTTGCAAAAAAAACCTCTGTTTTCCATCACCAATTTGGCTGTGTCCACGTTGCGCTTTGGGGCATTTCCTGTCACGGGCGCTAGGCCTACCCACACAAGTGAGGTATCATTTTTATCGGGAGACGTGGGGGAACGCTGGGTGGAAGGAAGTTCGTGGCTCCTCTCAGATTCCAAAACTTTCTGCCACAGAAATGTGAGGAACATGTGTTTTTTTAGCCAAATGTTGAGGTTTGCAAAGGATTCTGGGTAACAGAACCTGGTCCGAGCCACACAAGTCACCCCATCTTGGATTCCCCTAGGTATCTAGTTTTCAGAAATGCACAGGTTTGGTATGTTTCCTTAGGTGGCGGCTGAGCTACAAGCCAAAATCTACAGGTAGGCACTTTGCAAAAAACACCTCTGTTTTCCTTCACCAATTTGGCTGTGTCCACGTTGCGCTTTGGGGCATTTCCTGTCACGGGCGCTAGGCCTACCCACACAAGTGAGGTATCATTTTTATCGGGAGACGTGGGGGAACGCTGGGTGGAAGGAAATTCGTGGCTCCTCTCAGATACCAGAACTTTCTGCCACAGAAATGTGAGGAACATGTGTTTTTTTAGCCAAATTTTGAGGTTTGCAAAGGATTCTGGGTAACAGAACCTGGTCCGAGCCACACAAGTCACCCCATCTTGGATTCCCCTAGGTCTCTAGTTTTCAGAAATGCACAGGTTTGGTAGGTTTCCCTAGGTGGCAGCTGAGCTACAGGCCAAAATCTACAGGTAGGCACTTTGCAAAAAACACCTCTGTTTTCCTTCACAAATTTGGATGTGTCCACGTTGCGCTTTGGGGCGTTTCCTGTCACGGGCGCTAGGCCTATCCACACATGTGAGGTATCATTTTTATCGTGAGACGTGGGGGAACGCTGGGTGGAAGGAAATTCGTGGCTCCTCTCAGATTCCAGAACGTTCTGCCACAGAAATGTGAGGAACATGAGTTTTTTTAGCCAAATTTTGAGGTTTGCAAAGGATTCTGGGTAACAGAACCTGGTCCGAGCCACACAAGTCAACCCATCTTGGATTCCCCTAGGTCTCTAGTTTTCAGAAATGCACAGGTTTGGTAGGTTTCCCTAGGTGGCGGCTGAGCTACAGGCCAAAATCTACAGGTAGGCACTTAGCAAAAAACACCTCTGTTTTCCTTCACAAATTTGGATGTGTCCACGTTGCGCTTTGGGGCGTTTCCTGTCGCGGGCGCTAGGCCTACCCACACATGTGAGGTATCATTTTTATCGTGAGATGTGGGGGAACGCTGGGTGGAAGGAAATTCGTGGCTCCTCTCAGATTCCAGAACGTGAGAAATGTGAGGAACATGAGTTTTTTTAGCCAAATTTTGAGGTTTGCAAAGGATTCTGGGTAACAGAACCTGGTCCGAGCCACACAAGTCACCCCATCTTGGATTCCCCTAGGTCTTTAGTTTTCAGAAATGCACAGATTTGGTAGGTTTCCCTAGGTGGCGGCTGAGCTACAGGCCAAAATCTACAGGTAGGCACTTTGCAAAAAAACACCTCTGTTTTCCTTCACCAATTTGGCTGTGTCCACGTTGCGCTTTGGGGCATTTCCTGTCACGGGCGCTAGGCCTACCCACACAAGTGAGGTATCATTTTTATCGGGAGACGTGGGGGAACGCTGGGTGGAAGGGAATTCGTGGCTCCTCTCAGATTCCAGAACTTTCTGCCACAGAAATGTGAGGAACATGTGTTTTTTTAGCCAAATTTTGAGGTTTGCAAAGGATTCTGGGTAACAGAACCTGGTCCGAGCCACACAAGTCACCCCATCTTGGATTCCCCTAGGTCTCTAGTTTTCAGAAATGCACAGGTTTGGTAGGTTTCCCTAGGTGCCGGCTGAGCTACAGGCCAAAATCTACAGGTAGGCACTTAGCAAAAAACACCTCTGTTTTCCTTCACAAATTTGGATGTGTCCACGTTGTGCTTTGGGGCGTTTCCTGTCGCGGGCGCTAGGCCTACCCACACATGTGAGGTATCATTTTTATCGTGAGATGTGGGGGAACGCTGGGTGGAAGGAAGTTCGTGGCTCCTCTCAGATTCCAGAACGTTCTGCCACAGAAATTTGAGGAACATGAGTTTATTTAGCCAAATTTTGAGGTTTGCAAAGGATTCTGGGTAACAGAACCTGGTCCGAGCCACACAAGTCACCCCATCTTGGATTCCCCTAGGTCTCTAGTTTTCAGAAATGCACAGGTTTGGTAGGTTTCCCTAGGTGGCGGCTGAGCTACAGGCCAAAATCTACAGGTAGGCACTTTGCAAAAAACACCTCTGTTTTCCTTCACAAATTTGGATGTGTCCACCTTACGCTTTGGGGCGTTTCCTGTCGCGGGCGCTAGGCCTATCCACACATGTGAGGTATCATTTTTATCGTGAGACGTGGGGGAACGCTGGGTGGAAGGAAGTTCGTGGCTCCTCTCAGATTCCAGAACGTTCTGCCACAGAAATGTGAGGAACATGTGTTTTTTTAGCCAAATTTTGAGGTTTGCAAAGGATTCTGGGTAACAGAACCTGGTCCGAGCCACACAAGTCACCCCATCTTGGATTCCCCTAGGTCTCTAGTTTTCAGAAATGCACAGGTTTGGTAGGTTTCCCTAGGTGGCGGCTGAGCTACAGGCCAAAATCTACAGGTAGGCACTTTGCAAAAAACACCTCTGTTTTCCTTCACAAATTTGGATGTGTCCACGTTGCGCTTTGGGGCGTTTCCTGTCACGGGCGCTAGGCCTATCCACACATGTGAGGTATCATTTTTATCGTGAGACGTGGGGGAACGCTGGGTGGAAGGAAATTCGTGGCTCCTCTCAGATTCCAGAACGTTCTGCCACAGAAATGTGAGTAACATGAGTTTTTTTAGCCAAATTTTGAGGTGTGCAAAGGATTCTGGGTAACAGAACCTGGTCCGAGCCACACAAGTCACCCCATCTTGGATTCCCCTAGGTCTCTAGTTTTCAGAAATGCAAAGGTTTGGTAGGTTTCCCTAGGTGGCGGCTGAGCTACAGGCCAAAATCTACAGGTAGGTACCTTGCAAAAAACACCTCTGTTTTCCTTCACCAATTTGGCTGTGTCCACGTTGCGCTTTGGGGCATTTCCTGTCACGGGCGCTAGGCCTACCCACACAAGTCAGGTATCATTTTTATCGGGAGATGTGGGGGAACGCTGGGTGGAAGGAAATTCGTGGCTCATCTCAGATTCCAGAACTTTCTGCCACAGAAATGTGAGGAGCATGTGATTTTTTAGCCAAATTTTGAGGTTTGCAAAGGATTCTGGGTAACAGAACCTGGTCCGAGCCACACAAGTCACCCCATCTTGGATTCCCCTAGGTCTCTAGTTTTCAGAAATGCACAGGTTTGGTAGGTTTCCCTAGGTGACGGCTGAGCTACAGGCCAAAATCTACAGGTAGGCACTTTGCAAAAAACACCTCTGTTTTCCTTCACCAATTTTTCTGTGTCCACGTTGCGCTTTGGGGCATTTCCTGTCACGGGCACTAGGCCTACCCACACAAGTGAGGTATCATTTTTATCGGGAGACGAGGGGGAACGCTGGGTGGAAGGAAATTCGTGGCTCCTCTCAGATTCCAGAACTTTCTGCCACAGAAATGTGAGGAACATGTGTTTTTTTAGCCAAATTTTGAGGTTTGCAAAGGATTCTGGGTAACAGAACCTGGTCCGAGCCACACAAGTCACCCCATCTTGTATTCCCCTAGGTCTCTAGTTTTCAGAAATGCACAGATTTGGTAGGTTTCCCTAGGTGGCGGCTGAGCTACAGGCCAAAATCTACAGGTAGGCACTTTGCAAAAAAACACCTCTGTTTTCCTTCACCAATTTGGCTGTGTCCACGTTGCGCTTTGGGGCATTTCCTGTCACGGGCGCTAGGCCTACCCACACAAGTGAGGTATCATTTTTATCGGGAGACGTGGGGGAACGCTGGGTGGAAGGAAATTCGTGGCTCCTCTCAGATTCCAGAACTTTCTGCCACAGAAATGTGAGGAACATGTGTTTTTTTAGCCAAATTTTGAGGTTTGCAAAGGATTCTGGGTAACAGAACCTGGTCCGAGCCACACAAGTCACCCCATCTTGGATTCCCCTAGGTCTCTAGTTTTCAGAAATGCACAGGTTTGGTAGGTTTCCCTAGGTGCCGGCTGAGCTACAGGCCAAAATCTACAGGTAGGCACTTAGCAAAAAACACCTCTGTTTTCCTTCACAAATTTGGATGTGTCCACGTTGCGCTTTGGGGCGTTTCCTGTCGCGGGCGCTAGGCCTACCCACACATGTGAGGTATCATTTTTATCGTGAGACGTGGGGGAACGCTGGGTGGAAGAAAATTCGTGGCTCCTCTCAGATTCCAGAACGTTCTGCCACAGAAATGTGAGGAACATGAGTTTATTTAGCCAAATTTTGAGGTTTGCAAAGGATTCTGGGTAACAGAACCTGGTCCGAGCCACACAAGTCACCCCATCTTGGATTCCCCTAGGTCTCTAGTTTTCAGAAATGCACAGGTTTGGTAGGTTTCCCTAGGTGCCGGCTGAGCTACAGGCCAAAATCTACAGGTAGGCACTTAGCAAAAAACACATCTGTTTTCCTTCACAAATTTGGATGTGTCCACGTTGCGCTTTGGGGCGTTTCCTGTCGCGGGCGAAGGCCTACCCACACATGTGAGGTATCATTTTTATCGTGAGACGTAGAGGAACGCTGGGTGGAAGGAAATTCGTGGCTCCTCTCAGATTCCAGAACGTTCTGCCACAGAAATGTGAGGAACATGAGTTTATTTAGCCAAATTTTGAGGTTTGCAAAGGATTCTGGGTAACAGAACCTGGTCCGAGTCACACAAGTCACCCCATCTTGGATTCCCCTAGGTATCTAGTTTTCAGAAATGCACAGGTTTGGTAGGTTTCCCTAGGTGGCGGCTGAGCTACAAGCCAAAATCTACAGGTAGGCACTTTGCAAAAAAACACCTCTGTTTTCCTTCACAAATTTGGATGTGTCCACGTTGCGGTTTGGGGCGTTTCCTGTCGCGGGCGCTAGACCTACCCACACAAGTGAGGTATCATTTTTATCGGGAGACGTGGGGGAACGCTGGGTGGTAGGAAATTCGTGTCTCCTCTCAGATTCCAGAACTTTCTGCCACAGAAAGGAACATGTGTTTTTTTAGCCAAATTTTGAGGTTTGCAAAGGATTCTGGGTAACAGAACCTGGTCCGAGCCACACAAGTCACCCCATCTTGGATTCCCCTAGGTCTCTAGTTTTCAGAAATGCACAGGTTTGGTAGGTTTCCCTAGGTGGCAGCTGAGCTACAGGCCAAAATCTACAGGTAGGCACTTTGCAAAAAACACCTCTGTTTTCCTTCACAAATTTGGATGTGTCCACGTTGCGGTTTGGGGCGTTTCCTGTCACGGGCGCTAGGCCTATCCACACATGTGAGGTATCATTTTTATCGTGAGACGTGGGGGAACGCTGGGTGGAAGGAAATTCGTGGCTCCTCTCAGATTCCAGAAGGTTCTGCCACAGAAATGTGAGGAACATGAGTTTTTTTAGCCAAATTTTGAGGTTTGCAAAGGATTCTGGGTAACAGAACCTGGTCCGAGCCACACAAGTCAACCCATCTTGGATTCCCCTAGGTCTCTAGTTTTCAGAAATGCACAGGTTTGGTAGGTTTCCCTAGGTGGCGGCTGAGCTACAGGCCAAAATCTACAGGTAGGTACCTTGCAAAAAACACCTCTGTTTTCCTTCACCAATTTGGCTGTGTCCACGTTGCGCTTTGGGGCATTTCCTGTCACGGGCGCTAGGCCTACCCACACAAGTCAGGTATCATTTTTATCGGGAGATGTGGGGGAACGCTGGGTGGAAGGAAATTCGTGGCTCCTCTCAGATTCCAGAACTTTCTGCCACAGAAATGTGAGGAACATGTGTTTTTTTAGCCAAATTTTGAGGTTTGCAAAGGATTCTGGGTAACAGAACCTGGTCAGAGCCACACAAGTCACCCCATCTTGTATTCCCCTAGGTCTCTAGTTTTCAGAAATGCACAGATTTGGTAGGTTTCCCTAGGTGGCGGCTGAGCTACAGGCCAAAATCTACAGGTAGGCACTTTGCAAAAAAACACCTCTGTTTTCCTTCACCAATTTGGCTGTGTCCACGTTGCGCTTTGGGGCATTTCCTGTCACGGGCGCTAGGCCTACCCACACAAGTGAGGTATAATTTTTATCGGGAGACGTGGGGGAACGCTGGGTGGAAGGGAATTCGTGGCTCCTCTCAGATTCCAGAACTTTCTGCCACAGAAATGTGAGGAACATGTGTTTTTTTAGCCAAATTTTGAGGTTTGCAAAGGATTCTGGGTAACAGAACCTGGTCCGAGCCACACAAGTCACCCCATCTTGGATTCCCCTAGGTCTCTAGTTTTCAGAAATGCACAGGTTTGGTAGGTTTCCCTAGGTGCCGGCTGAGCTACAGGCCAAAATCTACAGGTAGGCACTTAGCAAAAAACACCTCTGTTTTCCTTCACAAATTTGGATGTGTCCACGTTGTGCTTTGGGGCGTTTCCTGTCGCGGGCGCTAGGCCTACCCACACATGTGAGGTATCATTTTTATCGTGAGATGTGGGGGAACGCTGGGTGGAAGGAAATTCGTGGCTCCTCTCAGATTCCAGAACGTTCTGCCACAGAAATGTGAGGAACATGAGTTTATTTAGCCAAATTTTGATGTTTGCAAAGGATTCTGGGTAACAGAACCTGGTCCGAGCCACACAAGTCACCCCATCTTGGATTCCCCTAGGTCTCTAGTTTTCAGAAATGCACAGGTTTGGTAGGTTTCCCTAAGTGCCGGCTGAGCTACAGGCCAAAATCTACAGGTAGGCACTTAGCAAAAAACACCTCTGTTTTCCTTCACAAATTTGGATGTGTCCACGTTGCGCTTTGGGGCGTTTCCTGTCGCGGGCGCTAGGCCTACCCACACATGTGAGGTATAATTTTTATCGTGAGACGTGGGGGAACGCTGTGTGGAAGGAAGTTCGTGGCTCCTCTCAGATTCCAGAACGTTCTGCCACAGAAATTTGAGGAACATGAGTTTATTTAGCCAAATTTTGAGGTTTGCAAAGGATTCTGGGTAACAGAACCTGGTCCGAGCCACACAAGTCACCCCATCTTGGATTCCCCTAGGTCTCTAGTTTTCAGAAATGCACAGGTTTGGTAGGTTTCCCTAGGTGGCGGCTGAGCTACAGGCCAAAATCTACAGGTAGGCACTTTGCAAAAAACACCTCTGTTTTCCTTCACAAATTTGGATGTGTCCACCTTACGCTTTGGGGCGTTTCCTGTCGCGGGCGCTAGGCCTATCCACACATGTGAGGTATCATTTTTATCGTGAGACGTGGGGGAACGCTGGGTGGAAGGAAGTTCGTGGCTCCTCTCAGATTCCAGAACGTTCTGCCACAGAAATGTGAGGAACATGTGTTTTTTTAGCCAAATTTTGAGGTTTGCAAAGGATTCTGGGTAACAGAACCTGGTCCGAGCCACACAAGTCACCCCATCTTGGATTCCCCTAGGTCTCTAGTTTTCAGAAATGCACAGGTTTGGTAGGTTTCCCTAGGTGGCGGCTGAGCTACAGGCCAAAATCTACAGGTAGGCACTTTGCAAAAAACACCTCTGTTTTCCTTCACAAATTTGGATGTGTCCACGTTGCGCTTTGGGGCGTTTCCTGTCACGGGTGCTAGGCCTATCCACACATGTGAGGTATCATTTTTATCGTGAGACGTGGGGGAACGCTGGGTGGAAGGAAATTCGTGGCTCCTCTCAGATTCCAGAACGTTCTGCCACAGAAATGTGAGTAACATGAGTTTTTTTAGCCAAATTTTGAGGTTTGCAAAGGATTCTGGGTAACAGAACCTGGTCTGAGCCACACAAGTCACCCCATCTTGGATTCCCCTAGGTCTCTAGTTTTCAGAAATGCAAAGGTTTGGTAGGTTTCCCTAGGTGGCGGCTGAGCTACAGGCCAAAATCTACAGGTAGGTACCTTGCAAAAAACACCTCTGTTTTCCTTCACCAATTTGGCTGTGTCCACGTTGCGCTTTGGGGCATTTCCTGTCACGGGCGCTAGGCCTACCCACACAAGTCACGTATCATTTTTATCGGGAGATGTGGGGGAACGCTGGGTGGAAGGAAATTCGTGGCTCCTCTCAGATTCCAGAACTTTCTGCCACAGAAATGTGAGGAACATGTGTTTTTTTAGCCAAATTTTGAGGTTTGCAAAGGATTCTGGGTAACAGAACCTGGTCCGAGCCACACAAGTCACCCCATCTTGTATTCCCCTAGGTCTCTAGTTTTCAGAAATGCACAGATTTGGTAGGTTTCCCTAGGTGGCGGCTGAGCTACAGGCCAAAATCTACAGGTAGGCACTTTGCAAAAAAACACCTCTGTTTTCCTTCACCAATTTGGCTGTGTCCACGTTGCGCTTTGGGGCATTTCCTGTCACGGGCGCTAGGCCTACCCACACAAGTGAGGTATCATTTTTATCGGGAGACGTGGGGGAACGCTGGGTGGAAGGGAATTCGTGGCTCCTCTCAGATTCCAGAACTTTCTGCCACAGAAATGTGAGGAACATGTGTTTTTTTAGCCAAATTTTGAGGTTTGCAAAGGATTCTGGGTAACAGAACCTGGTCCGAGCCACACAAGTCACCCCATCTTGGATTCCCCTAGGTCTCTAGTTTTCAGAAATGCACAGGTTTGGTAGGTTTCCCTAGGTGCCGGCTGAGCTACAGGCCAAAATCTACAGGTAGGCACTTAGCAAAAAACACCTCTGTTTTCCTTCACAAATTTGGATGTGTCCACGTTGTGCTTTGGGGCGTTTCCTGTCGCGGGCGCTAGGCCTACCCACACATGTGAGGTATCATTTTTATCGTGAGATGTGGGGGAACGCTGGGTGGAAGGAAATTCGTGGCTCCTCTCAGATTCCAGAACGTTCTGCCACAGAAATGTGAGGAACATGAGTTTATTTAGCCAAATTTTGATGTTTGCAAAGGATTCTGGGTAACAGAACCTGGTCCTAGCCACACAAGTCACCCCATCTTGGATTCCCCTAGGTCTCTAGTTTTCAGAAATGCACAGGTTTGGTAGGTTTCCCTAAGTGCCGGCTGAGCTACAGGCCAAAATCTACAGGTAGGCACTTAGCAAAAAACACCTCTGTTTTCCTTCACAAATTTGGATGTGTCCACGTTGCGCTTTGGGGCGTTTCCTGTCGCGGGCGCTAGGCCTACCCACACATGTGAGGTATAATTTTTATCGTGAGACGTGGGGGAACGCTGTGTGGAAGGAAGTTCGTGGCTCCTCTCAGATTCCAGAACGTTCTGCCACAGAAATTTGAGGAACATGAGTTTATTTAGCCAAATTTTGAGGTTTGCAAAGGATTCTGGGTAACAGAACCTGGTCCGAGCCACACAAGTCACCCCATCTTGGATTCCCCTAGGTCTCTAGTTTTCAGAAATGCACAGGTTTGGTAGGTTTCCCTAGGTGGCGGCTGAGCTACAGGCCAAAATCTACAGGTAGGCACTTTGCAAAAAACACCTCTGTTTTCCTTCACAAATTTGGATGTGTCCACCTTACGCTTTGGGGCGTTTCCTGTCGCGGGCGCTAGGCCTATCCACACATGTGAGGTATCATTTTTATCGTGAGACGTGGGGGAACGCTGGGTGGAAGGAAGTTCGTGGCTCCTCTCAGATTCCAGAACGTTCTGCCACAGAAATGTGAGGAACATGTGTTTTTTTAGCCAAATTTTGAGGTTTGCAAAGGATTCTGGGTAACAGAACCTGGTCCGAGCCACACAAGTCACCCCATCTTGGATTCCCCTAGGTCTCTAGTTTTCAGAAATGCACAGGTTTGGTAGGTTTCCCTAGGTGGCGGCTGAGCTACAGGCCAAAATCTACAGGTAGGCACTTTGCAAAAAACACCTCTGTTTTCCTTCACAAATTTGGATGTGTCCACGTTGCGCTTTGGGGCGTTTCCTGTCACGGGCGCTAGGCCTATCCACACATGTGAGGTATCATTTTTATCGTGAGACGTGGGGGAACGCTGGGTGGAAGGAAATTCGTGGCTCCTCTCAGATTCCAGAACGTTCTGCCACAGAAATGTGAGTAACATGAGTTTTTTTAGCCAAATTTTGAGGTTTGCAAAGGATTCTGGGTAACAGAACCTGGTCCGAGCCACACAAGTCACCCCATCTGGGATTCCCCTAGGTCTCTAGTTTTCAGAAATGCAAAGGTTTGGTAGGTTTCCCTAGGTGGCGGCTGAGCTACAGGCCAAAATCTACAGGTAGGTACCTTGCAAAAAACACCTCTGTTTTCCTTCACCAATTTGGCTGTGTCCACGTTGCGCTTTGGGGCATTTCCTGTCACGGGCGCTAGGCCTATCCACACATGTGAGGTATCATTTTTATCGTGAGACGTGGGGGAACGCTGGGTGGAAGGAAATTCGTGGCTCCTCTCAGATTCCAGAACGTTCTGCCACAGAAATGTGAGTAACATGAGTTTTTTTAGCCAAATTTTGAGGTTTGCAAAGGATTCTGGGTAACAGAACCTGGTCCGAGCCACACAAGTCACCCCATCTTGGATTCCCCTAGGTCTCTAGTTTTCAGAAATGCACAGGTTTGGTAGGTTTCCCTAGGTGACGGCTGAGCTACAGGCCAAAATCTACAGGTAGGCACTTTGCAAAAAACACCTCTGTTTTCCTTCACCAATTTTTCTGTGTCCACGTTGCGCTTTGGGGCATTTCCTGTCACGGGCACTAGGCCTACCCACACAAGTGAGGTATCATTTTTATCGGGAGACGAGGGGGAACGCTGGGTGGAAGGAAATTCGTGGCTCCTCTCAGATTCCAGAACTTTCTGCCACAGAAATGTGAGGAACATGTGTTTTTTTAGCCAAATTTTGAGGTTTGCAAAGGATTCTGGGTAACAGAACCTGGTCCGAGCCACACAAGTCACCCCATCTTGTATTCCCCTAGGTCTCTAGTTTTCAGAAATGCACAGATTTGGTAGGTTTCCCTAGGTGGCGGCTGAGCTACAGGCCAAAATCTACAGGTAGGCACTTTGCAAAAAAACACCTCTGTTTTCCTTCACCAATTTGGCTGTGTCCACGTTGCGCTTTGGGGCATTTCCTGTCACGGGCGCTAGGCCTACCCACACAAGTGAGGTATCATTTTTATCGGGAGACGTGGGGGAACGCTGGGTGGAAGGAAATTCGTGGCTCCTCTCAGATTCCAGAACTTTCTGCCACAGAAATGTGAGGAACATGTGTTTTTTTAGCCAAATTTTGAGGTTTGCAAAGGATTCTGGGTAACAGAACCTGGTCCGAGCCACACAAGTCACCCCATCTTGGATTCCCCTAGGTCTCTAGTTTTCAGAAATGCACAGGTTTGGTAGGTTTCCCTAGGTGCCGGCTGAGCTACAGGCCAAAATCTACAGGTAGGCACTTAGCAAAAAACACCTCTGTTTTCCTTCACAAATTTGGATGTGTCCACGTTGCGCTTTGGGGCGTTTCCTGTCGCGGGCGCTAGGCCTACCCACACATGTGAGGTATCATTTTTATCGTGAGACGTGGGGGAACGCTGGGTGGAAGGAAATTCGTGGCTCCTCTCAGATTCCAGAACGTTCTGCCACAGAAATGTGAGGAACATGAGTTTATTTAGCCAAATTTTGAGGTTTGCAAAGGATTCTGGGTAACAGAACCTGGTCCGAGCCACACAAGTCACCCCATCTTGGATTCCCCTAGGTCTCTAGTTTTCAGAAATGCACAGGTTTGGTAGGTTTCCCTAGGTGCCGGCTGAGCTACAGGCCAAAATCTACAGGTAGGCACTTAGCAAAAAACACATCTGTTTTCCTTCACAAATTTGGATGTGTCCACGTTGCGCTTTGGGGCGTTTCCTGTCGCGGGCGAAGGCCTACCCACACATGTGAGGTATCATTTTTATCGTGAGACGTAGAGGAACGCTGGGTGGAAGGAAATTCGTGGCTCCTCTCAGATTCCAGAACGTTCTGCCACAGAAATGTGAGGAACATGAGTTTATTTAGCCAAATTTTGAGGTTTGCAAAGGATTCTGGGTAACAGAACCTGGTCCGAGTCACACAAGTCACCCCATCTTGGATTCCCCTAGGTATCTAGTTTTCAGAAATGCACAGGTTTGGTAGGTTTCCCTAGGTGGCGGCTGAGCTACAAGCCAAAATCTACAGGTAGGCACTTTGCAAAAAAACACCTCTGTTTTCCTTCACAAATTTGGATGTGTCCACGTTGCGGTTTGGGGCGTTTCCTGTCGCGGGCGCTAGACCTACCCACACAAGTGAGGTATCATTTTTATCGGGAGACGTGGGGGAACGCTGGGTGGTAGGAAATTCGTGTCTCCTCTCAGATTCCAGAACTTTCTGCCACAGAAAGGAACATGTGTTTTTTTAGCCAAATTTTGAGGTTTGCAAAGGATTCTGGGTAACAGAACCTGGTCCGAGCCACACAAGTCACCCCATCTTGGATTCCCCTAGGTCTCTAGTTTTCAGAAATGCACAGGTTTGGTAGGTTTCCCTAGGTGGCAGCTGAGCTACAGGCCAAAATCTACAGGTAGGCACTTTGCAAAAAACACCTCTGTTTTCCTTCACAAATTTGGATGTGTCCACGTTGCGCTTTGGGGCGTTTCCTGTCACGGGCGCTAGGCCTATCCACACATGTGAGGTATCATTTTTATCGTGAGACGTGGGGGAACGCTGGGTGGAAGGAAATTCGTGGCTCCTCTCAGATTCCAGAAGGTTCTGCCACAGAAATGTGAGGAACATGAGTTTTTTTAGCCAAATTTTGAGGTTTGCAAAGGATTCTGGGTAACAGAACCTGGTCCGAGCCACACAAGTCAACCCATCTTGGATTCCCCTAGGTCTCTAGTTTTCAGAAATGCACAGGTTTGGTAGGTTTCCCTAGGTGGCGGCTGAGCTACAGGCCAAAATCTACAGGTAGGTACCTTGCAAAAAACACCTCTGTTTTCCTTCACCAATTTGGCTGTGTCCACGTTGCGCTTTGGGGCATTTCCTGTCACGGGCGCTAGGCCTACCCACACAAGTCAGGTATCATTTTTATCGGGAGATGTGGGGGAACGCTGGGTGGAAGGAAATTCGTGGCTCCTCTCAGATTCCAGAACTTTCTGCCACAGAAATGTGAGGAACATGTGTTTTTTTAGCCAAATTTTGAGGTTTGCAAAGGATTCTGGGTAACAGAACCTGGTCCGAGCCACACAAGTCACCCCATCTTGTATTCCCCTAGGTCTCTAGTTTTCAGAAATGCACAGATTTGGTAGGTTTCCCTAGGTGGCGGCTGAGCTACAGGCCAAAATCTACAGGTAGGCACTTTGCAAAAAAACACCTCTGTTTTCCTTCACCAATTTGGCTGTGTCCACGTTGCGCTTTGGGGCATTTCCTGTCACGGGCGCTAGGCCTACCCACACAAGTGAGGTATCATTTTTATCGGGAGACGTGGGGGAACGCTGGGTGGAAGGGAATTCGTGGCTCCTCTCAGATTCCAGAACTTTCTGCCACAGAAATGTGAGGAACATGTGTTTTTTTAGCCAAATTTTGAGGTTTGCAAAGGATTCTGGGTAACAGAACCTGGTCCGAGCCACACAAGTCACCCCATCTTGGATTCCCCTAGGTCTCTAGTTTTCAGAAATGCACAGGTTTGGTAGGTTTCCCTAGGTGCCGGCTGAGCTACAGGCCAAAATCTACAGGTAGGCACTTAGCAAAAAACACCTCTGTTTTCCTTCACAAATTTGGATGTGTCCACGTTGTGCTTTGGGGCGTTTCCTGTCGCGGGCGCTAGGCCTACCCACACATGTGAGGTATCATTTTTATCGTGAGATGTGGGGGAACGCTGGGTGGAAGGAAATTCGTGGCTCCTCTCAGATTCCAGAACGTTCTGCCACAGAAATGTGAGGAACATGAGTTTATTTAGCCAAATTTTGATGTTTGCAAAGGATTCTGGGTAACAGAACCTGGTCCGAGCCACACAAGTCACCCCATCTTGGATTCCCCTAGGTCTCTAGTTTTCAGAAATGCACAGGTTTGGTAGGTTTCCCTAAGTGCCGGCTGAGCTACAGGCCAAAATCTACAGGTAGGCACTTAGCAAAAAACACCTCTGTTTTCCTTCACAAATTTGGATGTGTCCACGTTGCGCTTTGGGGCGTTTCCTGTCGCGGGCGCTAGGCCTACCCACACATGTGAGGTATAATTTTTATCGTGAGACGTGGGGGAACGCTGTGTGGAAGGAAGTTCGTGGCTCCTCTCAGATTCCAGAACGTTCTGCCACAGAAATTTGAGGAACATGAGTTTATTTAGCCAAATTTTGAGGTTTGCAAAGGATTCTGGGTAACAGAACCTGGTCCGAGCCACACAAGTCACCCCATCTTGGATTCCCCTAGGTCTCTAGTTTTCAGAAATGCACAGGTTTGGTAGGTTTCCCTAGGTGGCGGCTGAGCTACAGGCCAAAATCTACAGGTAGGCACTTTGCAAAAAACACCTCTGTTTTCCTTCACAAATTTGGATGTGTCCACCTTACGCTTTGGGGCGTTTCCTGTCGCGGGCGCTAGGCCTATCCACACATGTGAGGTATCATTTTTATCGTGAGACGTGGGGGAACGCTGGGTGGAAGGAAGTTCGTGGCTCCTCTCAGATTCCAGAACGTTCTGCCACAGAAATGTGAGGAACATGTGTTTTTTTAGCCAAATTTTGAGGTTTGCAAAGGATTCTGGGTAACAGAACCTGGTCCGAGCCACACAAGTCACCCCATCTTGGATTCCCCTAGGTCTCTAGTTTTCAGAAATGCACAGGTTTGGTAGGTTTCCCTAGGTGGCGGCTGAGCTACAGGCCAAAATCTACAGGTAGGCACTTTGCAAAAAACACCTCTGTTTTCCTTCACAAATTTGGATGTGTCCACGTTGCGCTTTGGGGCGTTTCCTGTCACGGGTGCTAGGCCTATCCACACATGTGAGGTATCATTTTTATCGTGAGACGTGGGGGAACGCTGGGTGGAAGGAAATTCGTGGCTCCTCTCAGATTCCAGAACGTTCTGCCACAGAAATGTGAGTAACATGAGTTTTTTTAGCCAAATTTTGAGGTTTGCAAAGGATTCTGGGTAACAGAACCTGGTCTGAGCCACACAAGTCACCCCATCTTGGATTCCCCTAGGTCTCTAGTTTTCAGAAATGCAAAGGTTTGGTAGGTTTCCCTAGGTGGCGGCTGAGCTACAGGCCAAAATCTACAGGTAGGTACCTTGCAAAAAACACCTCTGTTTTCCTTCACCAATTTGGCTGTGTCCACGTTGCGCTTTGGGGCATTTCCTGTCACGGGCGCTAGGCCTACCCACACAAGTCAGGTATCATTTTTATCGGGAGATGTGGGGGAACGCTGGGTGGAAGGAAATTCGTGGCTCCTCTCAGATTCCAGAACTTTCTGCCACAGAAATGTGAGGAACATGTGTTTTTTTAGCCAAATTTTGAGGTTTGCAAAGGATTCTGGGTAACAGAACCTGGTCCGAGCCACACAAGTCACCCCATCTTGTATTCCCCTAGGTCTCTAGTTTTCAGAAATGCACAGATTTGGTAGGTTTCCCTAGGTGGCGGCTGAGCTACAGGCCAAAATCTACAGGTAGGCACTTTGCAAAAAAACACCTCTGTTTTCCTTCACCAATTTGGCTGTGTCCACGTTGCGCTTTGGGGCATTTCCTGTCACGGGCGCTAGGCCTACCCACACAAGTGAGGTATCATTTTTATCGGGAGACGTGGGGGAACGCTGGGTGGAAGGGAATTCGTGGCTCCTCTCAGATTCCAGAACTTTCTGCCACAGAAATGTGAGGAACATGTGTTTTTTTAGCCAAATTTTGAGGTTTGCAAAGGATTCTGGGTAACAGAACCTGGTCCGAGCCACACAAGTCACCCCATCTTGGATTCCCCTAGGTCTCTAGTTTTCAGAAATGCACAGGTTTGGTAGGTTTCCCTAGGTGCCGGCTGAGCTACAGGCCAAAATCTACAGGTAGGCACTTAGCAAAAAACACCTCTGTTTTCCTTCACAAATTTGGATGTGTCCACGTTGTGCTTTGGGGCGTTTCCTGTCGCGGGCGCTAGGCCTACCCACACATGTGAGGTATCATTTTTATCGTGAGATGTGGGGGAACGCTGGGTGGAAGGAAATTCGTGGCTCCTCTCAGATTCCAGAACGTTCTGCCACAGAAATGTGAGGAACATGAGTTTATTTAGCCAAATTTTGATGTTTGCAAAGGATTCTGGGTAACAGAACCTGGTCCTAGCCACACAAGTCACCCCATCTTGGATTCCCCTAGGTCTCTAGTTTTCAGAAATGCACAGGTTTGGTAGGTTTCCCTAAGTGCCGGCTGAGCTACAGGCCAAAATCTACAGGTAGGCACTTAGCAAAAAACACCTCTGTTTTCCTTCACAAATTTGGATGTGTCCACGTTGCGCTTTGGGGCGTTTCCTGTCGCGGGCGCTAGGCCTACCCACACATGTGAGGTATAATTTTTATCGTGAGACGTGGGGGAACGCTGTGTGGAAGGAAGTTCGTGGCTCCTCTCAGATTCCAGAACGTTCTGCCACAGAAATTTGAGGAACATGAGTTTATTTAGCCAAATTTTGAGGTTTGCAAAAGATTCTGGGTAACAGAACCTGGTCCGAGCCACACAAGTCACCCCATCTTGGATTCCCCTAGGTCTCTAGTTTTCAGAAATGCACAGGTTTGGTAGGTTTCCCTAGGTGGCGGCTGAGCTACAGGCCAAAATCTACAGGTAGGCACTTTGCAAAAAACACCTCTGTTTTCCTTCACAAATTTGGATGTGTCCACCTTACGCTTTGGGGCGTTTCCTGTCGCGGGCGCTAGGCCTATCCACACATGTGAGGTATCATTTTTATCGTGAGACGTGGGGGAACGCTGGGTGGAAGGAAGTTCGTGGCTCCTCTCAGATTCCAGAACGTTCTGCCACAGAAATGTGAGGAACATGTGTTTTTTTAGCCAAATTTTGAGGTTTGCAAAGGATTCTGGGTAACAGAACCTGGTCCGAGCCACACAAGTCACCCCATCTTGGATTCCCCTAGGTCTCTAGTTTTCAGAAATGCACAGGTTTGGTAGGTTTCCCTAGGTGGCGGCTGAGCTACAGGCCAAAATCTACAGGTAGGCACTTTGCAAAAAACACCTCTGTTTTCCTTCACAAATTTGGATGTGTCCACGTTGCGCTTTGGGGCGTTTCCTGTCACGGGCGCTAGGCCTATCCACACATGTGAGGTATCATTTTTATCGTGAGACGTGGGGGAACGCTGGGTGGAAGGAAATTCGTGGCTCCTCTCAGATTCCAGAACGTTCTGCCACAGAAATGTGAGTAACATGAGTTTTTTTAGCCAAATTTTGAGGTTTGCAAAGGATTCTGGGTAACAGAACCTGGTCCGAGCCACACAAGTCACCCCATCTTGGATTCCCCTAGGTCTCTAGTTTTCAGAAATGCAAAGGTTTGGTAGGTTTCCCTAGGTGGCGGCTGAGCTACAGGCCAAAATCTACAGGTAGGTACCTTGCAAAAAACACCTCTGTTTTCCTTCACCAATTTGGCTGTGTCCACGTTGCGCTTTGGGGCATTTCCTGTCACGGGCGCTAGGCCTACCCACACAAGTCAGGTATCATTTTTATCGGGAGATGTGGGGGAACGCTGGGTGGAAGGAAATTCGTGGCTCCTCTCAGATTCCAGAACTTTCTGCCACAGAAATGTGAGGAACATGTGTTTTTTTAGCCAAATTTTGAGGTTTGCAAAGGATTCTGGGTAACAGAACCTGGTCCGAGCCACACAAGTCACCCCATCTTGTATTCCCCTAGGTCTCTAGTTTTCAGAAATGCACAGATTTGGTAGGTTTCCCTAGGTGGCGGCTGAGCTACAGGCCAAAATCTACAGGTAGGCACTTTGCAAAAAAACACCTCTGTTTTCCTTCACCAATTTGGCTGTGTCCACGTTGCGCTTTGGGGCATTTCCTGTCACGGGCGCTAGGCCTACCCACACAAGTGAGGTATCATTTTTATCGGGAGACGTGGGGGAACGCTGGGTGGAAGGGAATTCGTGGCTCCTCTCAGATTCCAGAACTTTCTGCCACAGAAATGTGAGGAACATGTGTTTTTTTAGCCAAATTTTGAGGTTTGCAAAGGATTCTGGGTAACAGAACCTGGTCCGAGCCACACAAGTCACCCCATCTTGGATTCCCCTAGGTCTCTAGTTTTCAGAAATGCACAGGTTTGGTAGGTTTCCCTAGGTGCCGGCTGAGCTACAGGCCAAAATCTACAGGTAGGCACTTAGCAAAAAACACCTCTGTTTTCCTTCACAAATTTGGATGTGTCCACGTTGTGCTTTGGGGCGTTTCCTGTCGCGGGCGCTAGGCCTACCCACACATGTGAGGTATCATTTTTATCGTGAGATGTGGGGGAACGCTGGGTGGAAGGAAATTCGTGGCTCCTCTCAGATTCCAGAACGTTCTGCCACAGAAATGTGAGGAACATGAGTTTATTTAGCCAAATTTTGATGTTTGCAAAGGATTCTGGGTAACAGAACCTGGTCCTAGCCACACAAGTCACCCCATCTTGGATTCCCCTAGGTCTCTAGTTTTCAGAAATGCACAGGTTTGGTAGGTTTCCCTAAGTGCCGGCTGAGCTACAGGCCAAAATCTACAGGTAGGCACTTAGCAAAAAACACCTCTGTTTTCCTTCACAAATTTGGATGTGTCCACGTTGCGCTTTGGGGCGTTTCCTGTCGCGGGCGCTAGGCCTACCCACACATGTGAGGTATAATTTTTATCGTGAGACGTGGGGGAACGCTGTGTGGAAGGAAGTTCGTGGCTCCTCTCAGATTCCAGAACGTTCTGCCACAGAAATTTGAGGAACATGAGTTTATTTAGCCAAATTTTGAGGTTTGCAAAAGATTCTGGGTAACAGAACCTGGTCCGAGCCACACAAGTCACCCCATCTTGGATTCCCCTAGGTCTCTAGTTTTCAGAAATGCACAGGTTTGGTAGGTTTCCCTAGGTGGCGGCTGAGCTACAGGCCAAAATCTACAGGTAGGCACTTTGCAAAAAACACCTCTGTTTTCCTTCACAAATTTGGATGTGTCCACCTTACGCTTTGGGGCGTTTCCTGTCGCGGGCGCTAGGCCTATCCACACATGTGAGGTATCATTTTTATCGTGAGACGTGGGGGAACGCTGGGTGGAAGGAAGTTCGTGGCTCCTCTCAGATTCCAGAACGTTCTGCCACAGAAATGTGAGGAACATGTGTTTTTTTAGCCAAATTTTGAGGTTTGCAAAGGATTCTGGGTAACAGAACCTGGTCCGAGCCACACAAGTCACCCCATCTTGGATTCCCCTAGGTCTCTAGTTTTCAGAAATGCACAGGTTTGGTAGGTTTCCCTAGGTGGCGGCTGAGCTACAGGCCAAAATCTACAGGTAGGCACTTTGCAAAAAACACCTCTGTTTTCCTTCACAAATTTGGATGTGTCCACGTTGCACTTTGGGGCGTTTCCTGTCACGGGCGCTAGGCCTATCCACACATGTGAGGTATCATTTTTATCGTGAGACGTGGGGGAACGCTGGGTGGAAGGAAATTCGTGGCTCCTCTCAGATTCCAGAACGTTCTGCCACAGAAATGTGAGTAACATGAGTTTTTTTAGCCAAATTTTGAGGTTTGCAAAGGATTCTGGGTAACAGAACCTGGTCCGAGCCACACAAGTCACCCCATCTTGGATTCCCCTAGGTCTCTAGTTTTCAGAAATGCAAAGGTTTGGTAGGTTTCCCTAGGTGGCGGCTGAGCTACAGGCCAAAATCTACAGGTAGGTACCTTGCAAAAAACACCTCTGTTTTCCTTCACCAATTTGGCTGTGTCCACGTTGCGCTTTGGGGCATTTCCTGTCACGGGCGCTAGGCCTACCCACACAAGTCAGGTATCATTTTTATCGGGAGATGTGGGGGAACGCTGGGTGGAAGGAAATTCGTGGCTCATCTCAGATTCCAGAACTTTCTGCCACAGAAATGTGAGGAACATGTGTTTTTTTAGCCAAATTTTGAGGTTTGCAAAGGATTCTGGGTAACAGAACCTGGTCCGAGCCACACAAGTCACCCCATCTTGGATTCCCCTAGGTCTCTAGTTTTCAGAAATGCACAGGTTTGGTAGGTTTCCCTAGGTGACGGCTGAGCTACAGGCCAAAATCTACAGGTAGGCACTTTGCAAAAAACACCTCTGTTTTCCTTCACCAATTTTTCTGTGTCCACGTTGCGCTTTGGGGCATTTCCTGTCACGGGCACTAGGCCTACCCACACAAGTGAGGTATCATTTTTATCGGGAGACGAGGGGGAACGCTGGGTGGAAGGAAATTCGTGGCTCCTCTCAGATTCCAGAACTTTCTGCCACAGAAATGTGAGGAACATGTGTTTTTTTAGCCAAATTTTGAGGTTTGCAAAGGATTCTGGGTAACAGAACCTGGTCCGAGCCACACAAGTCACCCCATCTTGTATTCCCCTAGGTCTCTAGTTTTCAGAAATGCACAGATTTGGTAGGTTTCCCTAGGTGGCGGCTGAGCTACAGGCCAAAATCTACAGGTAGGCACTTTGCAAAAAAACACCTCTGTTTTCCTTCACCAATTTGGCTGTGTCCACGTTGCGCTTTGGGGCATTTCCTGTCACGGGCGCTAGGCCTACCCACACAAGTGAGGTATCATTTTTATCGGGAGACGTGGGGGAACGCTGGGTGGAAGGAAATTCGTGGCTCCTCTCAGATTCCAGAACTTTCTGCCACAGAAATGTGAGGAACATGTGTTTTTTTAGCCAAATTTTGAGGTTTGCAAAGGATTCTGGGTAACAGAACCTGGTCCGAGCCACACAAGTCACCCCATCTTGGATTCCCCTAGGTCTCTAGTTTTCAGAAATGCACAGGTTTGGTAGGTTTCCCTAGGTGCCGGCTGAGCTACAGGCCAAAATCTACAGGTAGGCACTTAGCAAAAAACACCTCTGTTTTCCTTCACAAATTTGGATGTGTCCACGTTGCGCTTTGGGGCGTTTCCTGTCGCGGGCGCTAGGCCTACCCACACATGTGAGGTATCATTTTTATCGTGAGACGTGGGGGAACGCTGGGTGGAAGGAAATTCGTGGCTCCTCTCAGATTCCAGAACGTTCTGCCACAGAAATGTGAGGAACATGAGTTTATTTAGCCAAATTTTGAGGTTTGCAAAGGATTCTGGGTAACAGAACCTGGTCCGAGCCACACAAGTCACCCCATCTTGGATTCCCCTAGGTCTCTAGTTTTCAGAAATGCACAGGTTTGGTAGGTTTCCCTAGGTGCCGGCTGAGCTACAGGCCAAAATCTACAGGTAGGCACTTAGCAAAAAACACATCTGTTTTCCTTCACAAATTTGGATGTGTCCACGTTGCGCTTTGGGGCGTTTCCTGTCGCGGGCGAAGGCCTACCCACACATGTGAGGTATCATTTTTATCGTGAGACGTAGAGGAACGCTGGGTGGAAGGAAATTCGTGGCTCCTCTCAGATTCCAGAACGTTCTGCCACAGAAATGTGAGGAACATGAGTTTATTTAGCCAAATTTTGAGGTTTGCAAAGGATTCTGGGTAACAGAACCTGGTCCGAGTCACACAAGTCACCCCATCTTGGATTCCCCTAGGTATCTAGTTTTCAGAAATGCACAGGTTTGGTAGGTTTCCCTAGGTGGCGGCTGAGCTACAAGCCAAAATCTACAGGTAGGCACTTTGCAAAAAAACACCTCTGTTTTCCTTCACAAATTTGGATGTGTCCACGTTGCGGTTTGGGGCGTTTCCTGTCGCGGGCGCTAGACCTACCCACACAAGTGAGGTATCATTTTTATCGGGAGACGTGGGGGAACGCTGGGTGGTAGGAAATTCGTGTCTCCTCTCAGATTCCAGAACTTTCTGCCACAGAAAGGAACATGTGTTTTTTTAGCCAAATTTTGAGGTTTGCAAAGGATTCTGGGTAACAGAACCTGGTCCGAGCCACACAAGTCACCCCATCTTGGATTCCCCTAGGTCTCTAGTTTTCAGAAATGCACAGGTTTGGTAGGTTTCCCTAGGTGGCAGCTGAGCTACAGGCCAAAATCTACAGGTAGGCACTTTGCAAAAAACACCTCTGTTTTCCTTCACAAATTTGGATGTGTCCACGTTGCGCTTTGGGGCGTTTCCTGTCACGGGCGCTAGGCCTATCCACACATGTGAGGTATCATTTTTATCGTGAGACGTGGGGGAACGCTGGGTGGAAGGAAATTCGTGGCTCCTCTCAGATTCCAGAACGTTCTGCCACAGAAATGTGAGGAACATGAGTTTTTTTAGCCAAATTTTGAGGTTTGCAAAGGATTCTGGGTAACAGAACCTGGTCCGAGCCACACAAGTCAACCCATCTTGGATTCCCCTAGGTCTCTAGTTTTCAGAAATGCACAGGTTTGGTAGGTTTCCCTAGGTGGCGGCTGAGCTACAGGCCAAAATCTACAGGTAGGCACTTAGCAAAAAACACCTCTGTTTTCCTTCACAAATTTGGATGTGTCCACGTTGCGCTGTGGGGCGTTTCCTGTCGCGGGCGCTAGGCCTACCCACACATGTGAGGTATCATTTTTATCGTGAGACGTGGGGGAACGCTGGGTGGAAGGAAATTCGTGGCTCCTCTCAGATTCCAGAACGTTCTGCCACAGAAATGTGAGGAACATGAGTTTTTTTAGCCAAATTTTGAGGTTTGCAAAGGATTCTGGGTAACAGAACCTGGTCCGAGCCACACAAGTCACCCCATCTTGGATTCCCCTAGGTCTTTAGTTTTCAGAAATGCACAGATTTGGTAGGTTTCCCTAGGTGGCGGCTGAGCTACAGGCCAAAATCTACAGGTAGGCACTTTGCAAAAAAACACCTCTGTTTTCCTTCACCAATTTGGCTGTGTCCACGTTGCGCTTTGGGGCATTTCCTGTCACGGGCGCTAGGCCTACCCACACAAGTGAGGTATCATTTTTATCGGGAGACGTGGGGGAACGCTGGGTGGAAGGGAATTCGTGGCTCCTCTCAGATTCCAGAACTTTCTGCCACAGAAATGTGAGGAACATGTGTTTTTTTAGCCAAATTGTGAGGTTTGCAAAGGATTCTGGGTAACAGAACCTGGTCCGAGCCACACAAGTCACCCCATCTTGGATTCCCCTAGGTCTCTAGTTTTCAGAAATGCACAGGTTTGGTAGGTTTCCCTAGGTGCCGGCTGAGCTACAGGCCAAAATCTACAGGTAGGCACTTTGCAAAAAACACCTCTGTTTTCCTTCACAAATTTGGATGTGTCCACGTTGTGCTTTGGGGCGTTTCCTGTCGCGGGCGCTAGGCCTACCCACACATGTGAGGTATCATTTTTATCGTGAGATGTGGGGGAACGCTGGGTGGAAGGAAATTCGTGGCTCCTCTCAGATTCCAGAACGTTCGCCACAGAAATGTGAGGAACATGAGTTTATTTAGCCAAATTTTGATGTTTGCAAAGGATTCTGGGTAACAGAACCTGGTCCGAGCCACACAAGTCACCCCATCTTGGATTCCCCTAGGTCTCTAGTTTTCAGAAATGCACAGGTTTGGTAGGTTTCCCTAAGTGCCGGCTGAGCTACAGGCCAAAATCTACAGGTAGGCACTTAGCAAAAAACACCTCTGTTTTCCTTCACAAATTTGGATGTGTCCACGTTGCGCTTTGGGGCGTTTCCTGTCGCGGGCGCTAGGCCTACCCACACATGTGAGGTATAATTTTTATCGTGAGACGTGGGGGAACGCTGTGTGGAAGGAAGTTCGTGGCTCCTCTCAGATTCCAGAACGTTCTGCCACAGAAATTTGAGGAACATGAGTTTATTTAGCCAAATTTTGAGGTTTGCAAAGGATTCTGGGTAACAGAACCTGGTCCGAGCCACACAAGTCACCCCATCTTGGATTCCCCTAGGTCTCTAGTTTTCAGAAATGCACAGGTTTGGTAGGTTTCCCTAGGTGGCGGCTGAGCTACAGGCCAAAATCTACAGGTAGGCACTTTGCAAAAAACACCTCTGTTTTCCTTCACAAATTTGGATGTGTCCACCTTACGCTTTGGGGCGTTTCCTGTCGCGGGCGCTAGGCCTATCCACACATGTGAGGTATCATTTTTATCGTGAGACGTGGGGGAACGCTGGGTGGAAGGAAGTTCGTGGCTCCTCTCAGATTCCAGAACGTTCTGCCACAGAAATGTGAGGAACATGTGTTTTTTTAGCCAAATTTTGAGGTTTGCAAAGGATTCTGGGTAACAGAACCTGGTCCGAGCCACACAAGTCACCCCATCTTGGATTCCCCTAGGTCTCTAGTTTTCAGAAATGCACAGGTTTGGTAGGTTTCCCTAGGTGGCGGCTGAGCTACAGGCCAAAATCTACAGGTAGGCACTTTGCAAAAAACACCTCTGTTTTCCTTCACAAATTTGGATGTGTCCACGTTGCGCTTTGGGGCGTTTCCTGTCACGGGCGCTAGGCCTATCCACACATGTGAGGTATCATTTTTATCGTGAGACGTGGGGGAACGCTGGGTGGAAGGAAATTCGTGGCTCCTCTCAGATTCCAGAACGTTCTGCCACAGAAATGTGAGTAACATGAGTTTTTTTAGCCAAATTTTGAGGTTTGCAAAGGATTCTGGGTAACAGAACCTGGTCCGAGCCACACAAGTCACCCCATCTTGGATTCCCCTAGGTCTCTAGTTTTCAGAAATGCAAAGGTTTGGTAGGTTTCCCTAGGTGGCGGCTGAGCTACAGGCCAAAATCTACAGGTAGGTACCTTGCAAAAAACACCTCTGTTTTCCTTCACCAATTTGGCTGTGTCCACGTTGCGCTTTGGGGCATTTCCTGTCACGGGCGCTAGGCCTATCCACACATGTGAGGTATCATTTTTATCGTGAGACGTGGGGGAACGCTGGGTGGAAGGAAATTCGTGGCTCCTCTCAGATTCCAGAACGTTCTGCCACAGAAATGTGAGTAACATGAGTTTTTTTAGCCAAATTTTGAGGTTTGCAAAGGATTCTGGGTAACAGAACCTGGTCCGAGCCACACAAGTCACCCCATCTTGGATTCCCCTAGGTCTCTAGTTTTCAGAAATGCACAGGTTTGGTAGGTTTCCCTAGGTGACGGCTGAGCTACAGGCCAAAATCTACAGGTAGGCACTTTGCAAAAAACACCTCTGTTTTCCTTCACCAATTTTTCTGTGTCCACGTTGCGCTTTGGGGCATTTCCTGTCACGGGCACTAGGCCTACCCACACAAGTGAGGTATCATTTTTATCGGGAGACGAGGGGGAACGCTGGGTGGAAGGAAATTCGTGGCTCCTCTCAGATTCCAGAACTTTCTGCCACAGAAATGTGAGGAACATGTGTTTTTTTAGCCAAATTTTGAGGTTTGCAAAGGATTCTGGGTAACAGAACCTGGTCCGAGCCACACAAGTCACCCCATCTTGTATTCCCCTAGGTCTCTAGTTTTCAGAAATGCACAGATTTGGTAGGTTTCCCTAGGTGGCGGCTGAGCTACAGGCCAAAATCTACAGGTAGGCACTTTGCAAAAAAACACCTCTGTTTTCCTTCACCAATTTGGCTGTGTCCACGTTGCGCTTTGGGGCATTTCCTGTCACGGGCGCTAGGCCTACCCACACAAGTGAGGTATCATTTTTATCGGGAGACGTGGGGGAACGCTGGGTGGAAGGAAATTCGTGGCTCCTCTCAGATTCCAGAACTTTCTGCCACAGAAATGTGAGGAACATGTGTTTTTTTAGCCAAATTTTGAGGTTTGCAAAGGATTCTGGGTAACAGAACCTGGTCCGAGCCACACAAGTCACCCCATCTTGGATTCCCCTAGGTCTCTAGTTTTCAGAAATGCACAGGTTTGGTAGGTTTCCCTAGGTGCCGGCTGAGCTACAGTCCAAAATCTACAGGTAGGCACTTAGCAAAAAACACCTCTGTTTTCCTTCACAAATTTGGATGTGTCCACGTTGCGCTTTGGGGCGTTTCCTGTCGCGGGCGCTAGGCCTACCCACACATGTGAGGTATCATTTTTATCGTGAGACGTGGGGGAACGCTGGGTGGAAGGAAATTCGTGGCTCCTCTCAGATTCCAGAACGTTCTGCCACAGAAATGTGAGGAACATGAGTTTATTTAGCCAAATTTTGAGGTTTGCAAAGGATTCTGGGTAACAGAACCTGGTCCGAGCCACACAAGTCACCCCATCTTGGATTCCCCTAGGTCTCTAGTTTTCAGAAATGCACAGGTTTGGTAGGTTTCCCTAGGTGCCGGCTGAGCTACAGGCCAAAATCTACAGGTAGGCACTTAGCAAAAAACACATCTGTTTTCCTTCACAAATTTGGATGTGTCCACGTTGCGCTTTGGGGCGTTTCCTGTCGCGGGCGAAGGCCTACCCACACATGTGAGGTATCATTTTTATCGTGAGACGTAGAGGAACGCTGGGTGGAAGGAAATTCGTGGCTCCTCTCAGATTCCAGAACGTTCTGCCACAGAAATGTGAGGAACATGAGTTTATTTAGCCAAATTTTGAGGTTTGCAAAGGATTCTGGGTAACAGAACCTGGTCCGAGTCACACAAGTCACCCCATCTTGGATTCCCCTAGGTATCTAGTTTTCAGAAATGCACAGGTTTGGTAGGTTTCCCTAGGTGGCGGCTGAGCTACAAGCCAAAATCTACAGGTAGGCACTTTGCAAAAAAACACCTCTGTTTTCCTTCACAAATTTGGATGTGTCCACGTTGCGGTTTGGGGCGTTTCCTGTCGCGGGCGCTAGACCTACCCACACAAGTGAGGTATCATTTTTATCGGGAGACGTGGGGGAACGCTGGGTGGTAGGAAATTCGTGTCTCCTCTCAGATTCCAGAACTTTCTGCCACAGAAAGGAACATGTGTTTTTTTAGCCAAATTTTGAGGTTTGCAAAGGATTCTGGGTAACAGAACCTGGTCCGAGCCACACAAGTCACCCCATCTTGGATTCCCCTAGGTCTCTAGTTTTCAGAAATGCACAGGTTTGGTAGGTTTCCCTAGGTGGCAGCTGAGCTACAGGCCAAAATCTACAGGTAGGCACTTTGCAAAAAACACCTCTGTTTTCCTTCACAAATTTGGATGTGTCCACGTTGCGCTTTGGGGCGTTTCCTGTCACGGGCGCTAGGCCTATCCACACATGTGAGGTATCATTTTTATCGTGAGACGTGGGGGAACGCTGGGTGGAAGGAAATTCGTGGCTCCTCTCAGATTCCAGAAGGTTCTGCCACAGAAATGTGAGGAACATGAGTTTTTTTAGCCAAATTTTGAGGTTTGCAAAGGATTCTGGGTAACAGAACCTGGTCCGAGCCACACAAGTCAACCCATCTTGGATTCCCCTAGGTCTCTAGTTTTCAGAAATGCACAGGTTTGGTAGGTTTCCCTAGGTGGCGGCTGAGCTACAGGCCAAAATCTACAGGTAGGTACCTTGCAAAAAACACCTCTGTTTTCCTTCACCAATTTGGCTGTGTCCACGTTGCGCTTTGGGGCATTTCCTGTCACGGGCGCTAGGCCTACCCACACAAGTCAGGTATCATTTTTATCGGGAGATGTGGGGGAACGCTGGGTGGAAGGAAATTCGTGGCTCCTCTCAGATTCCAGAACTTTCTGCCACAGAAATGTGAGGAACATGTGTTTTTTTAGCCAAATTTTGAGGTTTGCAAAGGATTCTGGGTAACAGAACCTGGTCCGAGCCACACAAGTCACCCCATCTTGTATTCCCCTAGGTCTCTAGTTTTCAGAAATGCACAGATTTGGTAGGTTTCCCTAGGTGGCGGCTGAGCTACAGGCCAAAATCTACAGGTAGGCACTTTGCAAAAAAACACCTCTGTTTTCCTTCACCAATTTGGCTGTGTCCACGTTGCGCTTTGGGGCATTTCCTGTCACGGGCGCTAGGCCTACCCACACAAGTGAGGTATCATTTTTATCGGGAGACGTGGGGGAACGCTGGGTGGAAGGGAATTCGTGGCTCCTCTCAGATTCCAGAACTTTCTGCCACAGAAATGTGAGGAACATGTGTTTTTTTAGCCAAATTTTGAGGTTTGCAAAGGATTCTGGGTAACAGAACCTGGTCCGAGCCACACAAGTCACCCCATCTTGGATTCCCCTAGGTCTCTAGTTTTCAGAAATGCACAGGTTTGCTAGGTTTCCCTAGGTGCCGGCTGAGCTACAGGCCAAAATCTACAGGTAGGCACTTAGCAAAAAACACCTCTGTTTTCCTTCACAAATTTGGATGTGTCCACGTTGTGCTTTGGGGCGTTTCCTGTCGCGGGCGCTAGGCCTACCCACACATGTGAGGTATCATTTTTATCGTGAGATGTGGGGGAACGCTGGGTGGAAGGAAATTCGTGGCTCCTCTCAGATTCCAGAACGTTCTGCCACAGAAATGTGAGGAACATGAGTTTATTTAGCCAAATTTTGATGTTTGCAAAGGATTCTGGGTAACAGAACCTGGTCCGAGCCACACAAGTCACCCCATCTTGGATTCCCCTAGGTCTCTAGTTTTCAGAAATGCACAGGTTTGGTAGGTTTCCCTAAGTGCCGGCTGAGCTACAGGCCAAAATCTACAGGTAGGCACTTAGCAAAAAACACCTCTGTTTTCCTTCACAAATTTGGATGTGTCCACGTTGCGCTTTGGGGCGTTTCCTGTCGCGGGCGCTAGGCCTACCCACACATGTGAGGTATAATTTTTATCGTGAGACGTGGGGGAACGCTGTGTGGAAGGAAGTTCGTGGCTCCTCTCAGATTCCAGAACGTTCTGCCACAGAAATTTGAGGAACATGAGTTTATTTAGCCAAATTTTGAGGTTTGCAAAGGATTCTGGGTAACAGAACCTGGTCCGAGCCACACAAGTCACCCCATCTTGGATTCCCCTAGGTCTCTAGTTTTCAGAAATGCACAGGTTTGGTAGGTTTCCCTAGGTGGCGGCTGAGCTACAGGCCAAAATCTACAGGTAGGCACTTTGCAAAAAACACCTCTGTTTTCCTTCACAAATTTGGATGTGTCCACCTTACGCTTTGGGGCGTTTCCTGTCGCGGGCGCTAGGCCTATCCACACATGTGAGGTATCATTTTTATCGTGAGACGTGGGGGAACGCTGGGTGGAAGGAAGTTCGTGGCTCCTCTCAGATTCCAGAACGTTCTGCCACAGAAATGTGAGGAACATGTGTTTTTTTAGCCAAATTTTGAGGTTTGCAAAGGATTCTGGGTAACAGAACCTGGTCCGAGCCACACAAGTCACCCCATCTTGGATTCCCCTAGGTCTCTAGTTTTCAGAAATGCACAGGTTTGGTAGGTTTCCCTAGGTGGCGGCTGAGCTACAGGCCAAAATCTACAGGTAGGCACTTTGCAAAAAACACCTCTGTTTTCCTTCACAAATTTGGATGTGTCCACGTTGCGCTTTGGGGCGTTTCCTGTCACGGGTGCTAGGCCTATCCACACATGTGAGGTATCATTTTTATCGTGAGACGTGGGGGAACGCTGGGTGGAAGGAAATTCGTGGCTCCTCTCAGATTCCAGAACGTTCTGCCACAGAAATGTGAGTAACATGAGTTTTTTTAGCCAAATTTTGAGGTTTGCAAAGGATTCTGGGTAACAGAACCTGGTCTGAGCCACACAAGTCACCCCATCTTGGATTCCCCTAGGTCTCTAGTTTTCAGAAATGCAAAGGTTTGGTAGGTTTCCCTAGGTGGCGGCTGAGCTACAGGCCAAAATCTACAGGTAGGTACCTTGCAAAAAACACCTCTGTTTTCCTTCACCAATTTGGCTGTGTCCACGTTGCGCTTTGGGGCATTTCCTGTCACGGGCGCTAGGCCTACCCACACAAGTCAGGTATCATTTTTATCGGGAGATGTGGGGGAACGCTGGGTGGAAGGAAATTCGTGGCTCCTCTCAGATTCCAGAACTTTCTGCCACAGAAATGTGAGGAACATGTGTTTTTTTAGCCAAATTTTGAGGTTTGCAAAGGATTCTGGGTAACAGAACCTGGTCCGAGCCACACAAGTCACCCCATCTTGTATTCCCCTAGGTCTCTAGTTTTCAGAAATGCACAGATTTGGTAGGTTTCCCTAGGTGGCGGCTGAGCTACAGGCCAAAATCTACAGGTAGGCACTTTGCAAAAAAACACCTCTGTTTTCCTTCACCAATTTGGCTGTGTCCACGTTGCGCTTTGGGGCATTTCCTGTCACGGGCGCTAGGCCTACCCACACAAGTGAGGTATCATTTTTATCGGGAGACGTGGGGGAACGCTGGGTGGAAGGGAATTCGTGGCTCCTCTCAGATTCCAGAACTTTCTGCCACAGAAATGTGAGGAACATGTGTTTTTTTAGCCAAATTTTGAGGTTTGCAAAGGATTCTGGGTAACAGAACCTGGTCCGAGCCACACAAGTCACCCCATCTTGGATTCCCCTAGGTCTCTAGTTTTCAGAAATGCACAGGTTTGGTAGGTTTCCCTAGGTGCCGGCTGAGCTACAGGCCAAAATCTACAGGTAGGCACTTAGCAAAAAACACCTCTGTTTTCCTTCACAAATTTGGATGTGTCCACGTTGTGCTTTGGGGCGTTTCCTGTCGCGGGCGCTAGGCCTACCCACACATGTGAGGTATCATTTTTATCGTGAGATGTGGGGGAACGCTGGGTGGAAGGAAATTCGTGGCTCCTCTCAGATTCCAGAACGTTCTGCCACAGAAATGTGAGGAACATGAGTTTATTTAGCCAAATTTTGATGTTTGCAAAGGATTCTGGGTAACAGAACCTGGTCCTAGCCACACAAGTCACCCCATCTTGGATTCCCCTAGGTCTCTAGTTTTCAGAAATGCACAGGTTTGGTAGGTTTCCCTAAGTGCCGGCTGAGCTACAGGCCAAAATCTACAGGTAGGCACTTAGCAAAAAACACCTCTGTTTTCCTTCACAAATTTGGATGTGTCCACGTTGCGCTTTGGGGCGTTTCCTGTCGCGGGCGCTAGGCCTACCCACACATGTGAGGTATAATTTTTATCGTGAGACGTGGGGGAACGCTGTGTGGAAGGAAGTTCGTGGCTCCTCTCAGATTCCAGAACGTTCTGCCACAGAAATTTGAGGAACATGAGTTTATTTAGCCAAATTTTGAGGTTTGCAAAGGATTCTGGGTAACAGAACCTGGTCCGAGCCACACAAGTCACCCCATCTTGGATTCCCCTAGGTCTCTAGTTTTCAGAAATGCACAGGTTTGGTAGGTTTCCCTAGGTGGCGGCTGAGCTACAGGCCAAAATCTACAGGTAGGCACTTTGCAAAAAACACCTCTGTTTTCCTTCACAAATTTGGATGTGTCCACCTTACGCTTTGGGGCGTTTCCTGTCGCGGGCGCTAGGCCTATCCACACATGTGAGGTATCATTTTTATCGTGAGACGTGGGGGAACGCTGGGTGGAAGGAAGTTCGTGGCTCCTCTCAGATTCCAGAACGTTCTGCCACAGAAATGTGAGGAACATGTGTTTTTTTAGCCAAATTTTGAGGTTTGCAAAGGATTCTGGGTAACAGAACCTGGTCCGAGCCACACAAGTCACCCCATCTTGGATTCCCCTAGGTCTCTAGTTTTCAGAAATGCACAGGTTTGGTAGGTTTCCCTAGGTGGCGGCTGAGCTACAGGCCAAAATCTACAGGTAGGCACTTTGCAAAAAACACCTCTGTTTTCCTTCACAAATTTGGATGTGTCCACGTTGCGCTTTGGGGCGTTTCCTGTCACGGGCGCTAGGCCTATCCACACATGTGAGGTATCATTTTTATCGTGAGACGTGGGGGAACGCTGGGTGGAAGGAAATTCGTGGCTCCTCTCAGATTCCAGAACGTTCTGCCACAGAAATGTGAGTAACATGAGTTTTTTTAGCCAAATTTTGAGGTTTGCAAAGGATTCTGGGTAACAGAACCTAGTCCGAGCCACACAAGTCACCCCATCTTGGATTCCCCTAGGTCTCTAGTTTTCAGAAATGCAAAGGTTTGGTAGGTTTCCGTAGGTGGCGGCTGAGCTACAGGCCAAAATCTACAGGTAGGTACCTTGCAAAAAACACCTCTGTTTTCCTTCACCAATTTGGCTGTGTCCACGTTGCGCTTTGGGGCATTTCCTGTCACGGGCGCTAGGCCTACCCACACAAGTCAGGTATCATTTTTATCGGGAGATGTGGGGGAACGCTGGGTGGAAGGAAATTCGTGGCTCATCTCAGATTCCAGAACTTTCTGCCACAGAAATGTGAGGAACATGTGTTTTTTTAGCCAAATTTTGAGGTTTGCAAAGGATTCTGGGTAACAGAACCTGGTCCGAGCCACACAAGTCACCCCATCTTGGATTCCCCTAGGTCTCTAGTTTTCAGAAATGCACAGGTTTGGTAGGTTTCCCTAGGTGACGGCTGAGCTACAGGCCAAAATCTACAGGTAGGCACTTTGCAAAAAACACCTCTGTTTTCCTTCACCAATTTTTCTGTGTCCACGTTGCGCTTTGGGGCATTTCCTGTCACGGGCACTAGGCCTACCCACACAAGTGAGGTATCATTTTTATCGGGAGACGAGGGGGAACGCTGGGTGGAAGGAAATTCGTGGCTCCTCTCAGATTCCAGAACTTTCTGCCACAGAAATGTGAGGAACATGTGTTTTTTTAGCCAAATTTTGAGGTTTGCAAAGGATTCTGGGTAACAGAACCTGGTCCGAGCCACACAAGTCACCCCATCTTGTATTCCCCTAGGTCTCTAGTTTTCAGAAATGCACAGATTTGGTAGGTTTCCCTAGGTGGCGGCTGAGCTACAGGCCAAAATCTACAGGTAGGCACTTTGCAAAAAAACACCTCTGTTTTCCTTCACCAATTTGGCTGTGTCCACGTTGCGCTTTGGGGCATTTCCTGTCACGGGCGCTAGGCCTACCCACACAAGTGAGGTATCATTTTTATCGGGAGACGTGGGGGAACGCTGGGTGGAAGGAAATTCGTGGCTCCTCTCAGATTCCAGAACTTTCTGCCACAGAAATGTGAGGAACATGTGTTTTTTTAGCCAAATTTTGAGGTTTGCAAAGGATTCTGGGTAACAGAACCTGGTCCGAGCCACACAAGTCACCCCATCTTGGATTCCCCTAGGTCTCTAGTTTTCAGAAATGCACAGGTTTGGTAGGTTTCCCTAGGTGCCGGCTGAGCTACAGGCCAAAATCTACAGGTAGGCACTTAGCAAAAAACACCTCTGTTTTCCTTCACAAATTTGGATGTGTCCACGTTGCGCTTTGGGGCGTTTCCTGTCGCGGGCGCTAGGCCTACCCACACATGTGAGGTATCATTTTTATCGTGAGACGTGGGGGAACGCTGGGTGGAAGGAAATTCGTGGCTCCTCTCAGATTCCAGAACGTTCTGCCACAGAAATGTGAGGAACATGAGTTTATTTAGCCAAATTTTGAGGTTTGCAAAGGATTCTGGGTAACAGAACCTGGTCCGAGCCACACAAGTCACCCCATCTTGGATTCCCCTAGGTCTCTAGTTTTCAGAAATGCACAGGTTTGGTAGGTTTCCCTAGGTGCCGGCTGAGCTACAGGCCAAAATCTACAGGTAGGCACTTAGCAAAAAACACATCTGTTTTCCTTCACAAATTTGGATGTGTCCACGTTGCGCTTTGGGGCGTTTCCTGTCGCGGGCGAAGGCCTACCCACACATGTGAGGTATCATTTTTATCGTGAGACGTAGAGGAACGCTGGGTGGAAGGAAATTCGTGGCTCCTCTCAGATTCCAGAACGTTCTGCCACAGAAATGTGAGGAACATGAGTTTATTTAGCCAAATTTTGAGGTTTGCAAAGGATTCTGGGTAACAGAACCTGGTCCGAGTCACACAAGTCACCCCATCTTGGATTCCCCTAGGTATCTAGTTTTCAGAAATGCACAGGTTTGGTAGGTTTCCCTAGGTGGCGGCTGAGCTACAAGCCAAAATCTACAGGTAGGCACTTTGCAAAAAAACACCTCTGTTTTCCTTCACAAATTTGGATGTGTCCACGTTGCGGTTTGGGGCGTTTCCTGTCGCGGGCGCTAGACCTACCCACACAAGTGAGGTATCATTTTTATCGGGAGACGTGGGGGAACGCTGGGTGGTAGGAAATTCGTGTCTCCTCTCAGATTCCAGAACTTTCTGCCACAGAAAGGAACATGTGTTTTTTTAGCCAAATTTTGAGGTTTGCAAAGGATTCTGGGTAACAGAACCTGGTCCGAGCCACACAAGTCACCCCATCTTGGATTCCCCTAGGTCTCTAGTTTTCAGAAATGCACAGGTTTGGTAGGTTTCCCTAGGTGGCAGCTGAGCTACAGGCCAAAATCTACAGGTAGGCACTTTGCAAAAAACACCTCTGTTTTCCTTCACAAATTTGGATGTGTCCACGTTGCGCTTTGGGGCGTTTCCTGTCACGGGCGCTAGGCCTATCCACACATGTGAGGTATCATTTTTATCGTGAGACGTGGGGGAACGCTGGGTGGAAGGAAATTCGTGGCTCCTCTCAGATTCCAGAACGTTCTGCCACAGAAATGTGAGGAACATGAGTTTTTTTAGCCAAATTTTGAGGTTTGCAAAGGATTCTGGGTAACAGAACCTGGTCCGAGCCACACAAGTCAACCCATCTTGGATTCCCCTAGGTCTCTAGTTTTCAGAAATGCACAGGTTTGGTAGGTTTCCCTAGGTGGCGGCTGAGCTACAGGCCAAAATCTACAGGTAGGCACTTAGCAAAAAACACCTCTGTTTTCCTTCACAAATTTGGATGTGTCCACGTTGCGCTGTGGGGCGTTTCCTGTCGCGGGCGCTAGGCCTACCCACACATGTGAGGTATCATTTTTATCGTGAGACGTGGGGGAACGCTGGGTGGAAGGAAATTCGTGGCTCCTCTCAGATTCCAGAACGTTCTGCCACAGAAATGTGAGGAACATGAGTTTTTTTAGCCAAATTTTGAGGTTTGCAAAGGATTCTGGGTAACAGAACCTGGTCCGAGCCACACAAGTCACCCCATCTTGGATTCCCCTAGGTCTTTAGTTTTCAGAAATGCACAGATTTGGTAGGTTTCCCTAGGTGGCGGCTGAGCTACAGGCCAAAATCTACAGGTAGGCACTTTGCAAAAAAACACCTCTGTTTTCCTTCACCAATTTGGCTGTGTCCACGTTGCGCTTTGGGGCATTTCCTGTCACGGGCGCTAGGCCTACCCACACAAGTGAGGTATCATTTTTATCGGGAGACGTGGGGGAACGCTGGGTGGAAGGGAATTCGTGGCTCCTCTCAGATTCCAGAACTTTCTGCCACAGAAATGTGAGGAACATGTGTTTTTTTAGCCAAATTTTGAGGTTTGCAAAGGATTCTGGGTAACAGAACCTGGTCCGAGCCACACAAGTCACCCCATCTTGGATTCCCCTAGGTCTCTAGTTTTCAGAAATGCACAGGTTTGGTAGGTTTCCCTAGGTGCCGGCTGAGCTACAGGCCAAAATCTACAGGTAGGCACTTTGCAAAAAACACCTCTGTTTTCCTTCACAAATTTGGATGTGTCCACGTTGTGCTTTGGGGCGTTTCCTGTCGCGGGCGCTAGGCCTACCCACACATGTGAGGTATCATTTTTATCGTGAGATGTGGGGGAACGCTGGGTGGAAGGAAATTCGTGGCTCCTCTCAGATTCCAGAACGTTCGCCACAGAAATGTGAGGAACATGAGTTTATTTAGCCAAATTTTGATGTTTGCAAAGGATTCTGGGTAACAGAACCTGGTCCGAGCCACACAAGTCACCCCATCTTGGATTCCCCTAGGTCTCTAGTTTTCAGAAATGCACAGGTTTGGTAGGTTTCCCTAAGTGCCGGCTGAGCTACAGGCCAAAATCTACAGGTAGGCACTTAGCAAAAAACACCTCTGTTTTCCTTCACAAATTTGGATGTGTCCACGTTGCGCTTTGGGGCGTTTCCTGTCGCGGGCGCTAGGCCTACCCACACATGTGAGGTATAATTTTTATCGTGAGACGTGGGGGAACGCTGTGTGGAAGGAAGTTCGTGGCTCCTCTCAGATTCCAGAACGTTCTGCCACAGAAATTTGAGGAACATGAGTTTATTTAGCCAAATTTTGAGGTTTGCAAAGGATTCTGGGTAACAGAACCTGGTCCGAGCCACACAAGTCACCCCATCTTGGATTCCCCTAGGTCTCTAGTTTTCAGAAATGCACAGGTTTGGTAGGTTTCCCTAGGTGGCGGCTGAGCTACAGGCCAAAATCTACAGGTAGGCACTTTGCAAAAAACACCTCTGTTTTCCTTCACAAATTTGGATGTGTCCACCTTACGCTTTGGGGCGTTTCCTGTCGCGGGCGCTAGGCCTATCCACACATGTGAGGTATCATTTTTATCGTGAGACGTGGGGGAACGCTGGGTGGAAGGAAGTTCGTGGCTCCTCTCAGATTCCAGAACGTTCTGCCACAGAAATGTGAGGAACATGTGTTTTTTTAGCCAAATTTTGAGGTTTGCAAAGGATTCTGGGTAACAGAACCTGGTCCGAGCCACACAAGTCACCCCATCTTGGATTCCCCTAGGTCTCTAGTTTTCAGAAATGCACAGGTTTGGTAGGTTTCCCTAGGTGCCGGCTGAGCTACAGGCCAAAATCTACAGGTAGGCACTTTGCAAAAAACACCTCTGTTTTCCTTCACAAATTTGGATGTGTCCACGTTGCGCTTTGGGGCGTTTCCTGTCACGGGTGCTAGGCCTATCCAAACATGTGAGGTATCATTTTTATCGTGAGACGTGGGGGAACGCTGGGTGGAAGGAAATTCGTGGCTCCTCTCAGATTCCAGAACGTTCTGCCACAGAAATGTGAGTAACATGAGTTTTTTTAGCCAAATTTTGAGGTTTGCAAAGGATTCTGGGTAACAGAACCTGGTCTGAGCCACACAAGTCACCCCATCTTGGATTCCCCTAGGTCTCTAGTTTTCAGAAATGCAAAGGTTTGGTAGGTTTCCCTAGGTGGCGGCTGAGCTACAGGCCAAAATCTACAGGTAGGTACCTTGCAAAAAACACCTCTGTTTTCCTTCACCAATTTGGCTGTGTCCACGTTGCGCTTTGGGGCATTTCCTGTCACGGGCGCTAGGCCTACCCACACAAGTCAGGTATCATTTTTATCGGGAGATGTGGGGGAACGCTGGGTGGAAGGAAATTCGTGGCTCCTCTCAGATTCCAGAACTTTCTGCCACAGAAATGTGAGGAACATGTGTTTTTTTAGCCAAATTTTGAGGTTTGCAAAGGATTCTGGGTAACAGAACCTGGTCCGAGCCACACAAGTCACCCCATCTTGTATTCCCCTAGGTCTCTAGTTTTCAGAAATGCACAGATTTGGTAGGTTTCCCTAGGTGGCGGCTGAGCTACATGCCAAAATCTACAGGTAGGCACTTTGCAAAAAAACACCTCTGTTTTCCTTCACTAATTTGGCTGTGTCCACGTTGCGCTTTGGGGCATTTCCTGTCACGGGCGCTAGGCCTACCCACACAAGTGAGGTATCATTTTTATCGGGAGACGTGGGGGAACGCTGGGTGGAAGGAAATTCGTGGCTCCTCTCAGATTCCAGAACTTTCTGCCACAGAAATGTGAGGAACATGTGTTTTTTTAGCCAAATTTTGAGGTTTGCAAAGGATTCTGGGTAACAGAACCTGGTCCGAGCCACACAAGTCACCCCATCTTGGATTCCCCTAGGTCTCTAGTTTTCAGAAATGCACAGGTTTGGTAGGTTTCCCTAGGTGCCGGCTGAGCTACAGGCCAAAATCTACAGGTAGGCACTTAGCAAAAAACACCTCTGTTTTCCTTCACAAATTTGGATGTGTCCACGTTGCGCTTTGGGGCGTTTCCTGTCGCGGGCGCTAGGCCTACCCACACATGTGAGGTATCATTTTTATCGTGAGACGTGGGGGAACGCTGGGTGGAAGGAAATTCGTGGCTCCTCTCAGATTCCAGAACGTTCTGCCACAGAAATGTGAGGAACATGAGTTTATTTAGCCAAATTTTGAGGTTTGCAAAGGATTCTGGGTAACAGAACCTGGTCCGAGCCACACAAGTCACCCCATCTTGGATTCCCCTAGGTCTCTAGTTTTCAGAAATGCACAGGTTTGGTAGGTTTCCCTAGGTGCCGGCTGAGCTACAGGCCAAAATCTACAGGTAGGCACTTAGCAAAAAACACATCTGTTTTCCTTCACAAATTTGGATGTGTCCACGTTGCGCTTTGGGGCGTTTCCTGTCGCGGGCGAAGGCCTACCCACACATGTGAGGTATCATTTTTATCGTGAGACGTAGGGGAACGCTGGGTGGAAGGAAATTCGTGGCTCCTCTCAGATTCCAGAACGTTCTGCCACAGAAATGTGAGGAACATGAGTTTATTTAGCCAAATTTTGAGGTTTGCAAAGGATTCTGGGTAACAGAACCTGGTCCGAGTCACACAAGTCACCCCATCTTGGATTCCCCTAGGTATTTAGTTTTCAGAAATGCACAGGTTTGGTAGGTTTCCCTAGGTGGCGGCTGAGCTACAAGCCAAAATCTACAGGTAGGCACTTTGCAAAAAAACACCTCTGTTTTCCTTCACAAATTTGGATGTGTCCACGTTGCGGTTTGGGGCGTTTCCTGTCGCGGGCGCTAGACCTACCCACACAAGTGAGGTATCATTTTTATCGGGAGACGTGGGGGAACGCTGGGTGGTAGGAAATTCGTGTCTCCTCTCAGATTCCAGAACTTTCTGCCACAGAAAGGAACATGTGTTTTTTTAGCCAAATTTTGAGGTTTGCAAAGGATTCTGGGTAACAGACCCTGGTCCGAGCCACACAAGTCACCCCATCTTGGATTCCCCTAGGTCTCTAGTTTTCAGAAATGCACAGGTTTGGTAGGTTTCCCTAGGTGGCGGCTGAGCTACAGGCCAAAATCTACAGGTAGGCACTTTGCAAAAAACACCTCTGTTTTCCTTCACAAATTTGGATGTGTCCACCTTGCGCTTTGGGGCGTCTCCTGTCGCGGGCGCTAGGCCTATCCACACATGTGAGGTATAATTTTTATCGTGAGACGTGGGGGAACGCTGGGTGGAAGGAAGTTCGTGGCTCCTCTCAGATTCCAGATCGTTCTGCCACAGAAATGTGAGGAACATGTGTTTTTTTAGCCAAATTTTGAGGTTTGCAAAGGATTCTGGGTAACAGAACCTGGTCCGAGCCACACAAGTCACCTCATCTTGGATTCCCCTAGGTCTCTAGTTTTCAGAAATGCACAGGTTTGGTAGGTTTCCCTAGGTGGCGGCTGAGCTACAGGCCAAAATCTACAGGTAGGCACTTTGCAAAAAACACCTCTGTTTTCCTTCACAAATTTGGATGTGTCCACGTTGCGCTTTGGGGCGTTTCCTGTCACGGGCGCTAGGCCTATCCACACATGTGAGGTATCATTTTTATCGTGAGACGTGGGGGAACGCTGGGTGGAAGGAAATTCGTGGCTCCTCTCAGATTCCAGAACGTTCTGCCACAGAAATGTGAGGAACATGAGTTTTGTTAGCCAAATTTTGAGGTTTGCAAAGGATTCTGGGTAACAGAACCTGGTCCGAGCCACACAAGTCAACCCATCTTGGATTCCCCTAGGTCTCTAGTTTTCAGAAATGCACAGGTTTGGTAGGTTTCCCTAGGTGGCGGCTGAGCTACAGGCCAAAATCTACAGGTAGGCACTTAGCAAAAAACACCTCTGTTTTCCTTCACAAATTTGGATGTGTCCACGTTGCGCTTTGGGGCGTTTCCTGTCGCGGGCGCTAGGCCTACCCACACATGTGAGGTATCATTTTTATCGTGAGACGTGGGGGATAGCTGGGTGGAAGGAAATTCGTGGCTCCTCTCAGATTCCAGAACGTTCTGCCACAGAAATGTGAGGAACATGAGTTTTTTTAGCCACATTTTGAGGTTTGCAAAGGATTCTGGGTAACAGAACCTGGTCCGAGCCACACAAGTCACCCCATCTTGGATTCCCCTAGGTCTCTAGTTTTCAGAAATGCACAGGTTTGGTAGGTTTCCCTAGGTGACGGCTGAGCTACAGGCCAAAATCTACAGGTAGGCACTTTGCAAAAAACACCTCTGTTTTCATTCACCAATTTGGCTGTGTCCACGTTGCGCTTTGGGGCATTTCCTGTCACGGGCACTAGGCCTACCCACACAAGTGAGGTATCATTTTTATCGGGAGACGAGGGGGAACGCTGGGTGGAAGGAAATTCGTGGCTCCTCTCAGATTCCAGAACTTTCTGCCACAGAAATGTGAGGAACATGTGTTTTTTTAGCCAAATTTTGAGGTTTGCAAAGGATTCTGGGTAACAGAACCTGGTCCGAGCCACACAAGTCACCTCATCTTGGATTCCCCTAGGTCTCTAGTTTTCAGAAATGCACAGGTTTGGTGGGTTTCCCTAGGTGGCGGCTGAGCTACAGGCCAAAATCTACAGGTAAGCACTTTGCAAAAAACACCTCTGTTTTCCTTCACCAATTCGGCTATGTCCACGTTGCGCTTTGGGGCATTTCCTGTCACGGGCGCTAGGCCTACCCACACAAGTGAGGTATCATTTTTATCGGGAGACATGGGGGAACGCTGGGTGGAAGGAAATTCGTGGCTCCTCTCAGATTCCAGAACTTTCTGCCACAGAAATGTGAGAAACATGTGTTTTTTTAGCCAAATTTTGAGGTTTGCAAAGGATTCTGGGTAACAGAACCTGGTCCGAGCCACACAAGTCACCCCATCTTGGATTCCCCTAGGTCTCTAGTTTTCAGAAATGCACAGGTTTGGTAGGTTTCCCTAGGTGGCGGCTGAGCTACAGGCCAAAATTTACAGGTAGGCACTTTGCAAAAAACACCTCTGTTTTCCTTCACAAATTTGGATGTGTCCACGTTGCGGTTTGGGGCGTTTCCTGTCGCGGGCGCTAGGCCTACCCACACAAGTGAGGTATCATTTTTATCGGGAGACGTGGGGGAACGCTGGGTGGTAGGAAATTCGTGGCTCCTCTCAGATTCCAGAACTTTCTGCCACAGAAAGGAACATGTGTTTTTTTAGCCAAATTTTGAGGTTTGCAAAGGATTCTGGGTAACAGAACCTGGTCCGAGCCACACAAGTCAACCCATCTTGGATTCCCCTAGGTCTCTAGTTTTCAGAAATGCACAGGTTTGGTAGGTTTCCCTAGGTGGCGGCTGAGCTACAGGCCAAAATCTACAGGTAGGCACTTTGCAAAAAACACCTCTGTTTTCCTTCACAAATTTGGATGTGTCCACCTTGCGCTTTGGGGCGTTTCCTGTCGCGGGCGCTAGGCCTATCCACACATGTGAGGTATCATTTTTATCGTGAGACGTGGGGGAACGCTGGGTGGAAGGAAGTTCATGGCTCCTCTCAGATTCCAGAACGTTCTGCCACAGAAATGTGAGGAACATGTGTTTTTTTAGCCAAATTTTGAGGTTTGCAAAGGATTCTGGTTAACAGAACCTGGTCCGAGCCACACAAGTCACCCCATCTTTGATTCCCCTAGGTCTCTAGTTTTCAGAAATGCACAGGTTTGGTAGGTTTCCCTAGGTGGCGGCTGAGCTACAGGCCAAAATCTACAGGTAGGCACTTTGCAAAAAACACCTCTGTTTTCCTTCACAAATTTGGATGTGTCCACGTTGCGCTTTGGGGCGTTTCCTGTCACGGGCGCTAGGCCTATCCACACATGTGAGGTATCATTTTTATCGTGAGACGTGGGGGAACGCTGGGTGGAAGGAAATTCGTGGCTCCTCTCAGATTCCAGAACGTTCTGCCACAGAAATGTGAGGAACATGAGTTTTTTTAGCCAAATTTTGAGGTTTGCAAAGGATTCTGGGTAACAGAACCTGGTCCGAGCCACACAAGTCAACCCATCTTGGATTCCCCTAGGTCTCTAGTTTTCAGAAATGCACAGGGTTGGTAGGTTTCCCTAGGTGGCGGCTGAGCTACAGGCCAAAATCTACAGGTAGGCACTTAGCAAAAAACATCTCTGTTTTCCTTCACAAATTTGGATGTGTCCACGTTGCGCTTTAGGGCGTTTCCTGTCGCGGGCGCTAGGCCTACCCACACATGTGAGGTATCATTTTTATCGTGAGACGTGGGGGAACCCTGGGTGGAAGGAAATTCGTGGCTCCTTTCAGATTCCAGAACGTTCTGCCACAGAAATGTGAGGAACATGAGTTTTTTTAGCCAAATTTTGAGGTTTGCAAAGGATTCTGGGTAACAGAACCTGGTGCGAGCCGTACAAGTCACCCCATCTTGGATTCCCCTAGGTCTCTAGTTTTCAGAAATGCACAGGTTTGGTAGGTTTCCCTAGGTGGCGGCTGAGCAACAGGCCAAAATCTACAGGTAGGCACTTTGCAAAAAACACCTCTGTTTTCCTTCACCAATTTGGCTGTGTCCACGTTGCGCTTTGGGGCATTTCCTGTCACGGGCGCTAGGCCTACCCACACAAGTCACGTATCATTTTTATCGGGAGACGTGGGGGAACACTGGGTGGAAGGAAATTCGTGGCTCCTCTCATATTCCAGAACTTTCTGCCACAGAAATGTGAGGAACATGTGTTTTTTTAGCCAAATTTTGAGGTTTGCAAAGGATTCTGGGTAACAGAACCTGGTCCGAGCCACACAAGTCACCCCATCTTGGATTCCCCTAGGTCTCTAGTTTTCAGAAATGCACAGGTTTGGTAGGTTTCCCTAGGTGACGGCTGAGCTACAGGCCAAAATCTACAGGTAGGCACTTTGCAAAATACACCTCTGTTTTCCTTTACAAATTTGGATGTGTCCACGGTGCGCTTTGGGGCGTTTCCTGTCACGGGCGCTAGGCCTATCCACACATGTGAGGTATCATTTTTATCGTGAGACGTGGTGGAACGCTGGGTGGAAGGAAATTCGTAGCTCCTCTCAGATTCCAGAACGTTCTGCCACAGAAATGTGAGGAACATGAGTTTTTTTAGCCAAATTTTGAGGTTTGCAAAGGATTCTGGGTAACAGAAACTGGTCCGAGCCACACAAGTCAACCCATCTTGGATTCCCCTAGGTCTCTAGTTTTCAGAAATGCACAGGTTTGGTAGGTTTCCCTAGGTGGCGGCTGAGCTACAGGCCAAAATCTACAGGTAGGCACTTAGCAAAAAACACCTCTGTTTTCCTTCACAAATTTGGATGTGTCCACGTTGCGCTTTGGGGCGTTTCCTGTCGCGGGCGCTAGGCCTACCCACACATGTGAGGTATCATTTTTATCGTGAGACGTGGGGGAACGCTGGGTGGAAGGAAATTCGTGGCTCCTCTCAGATTCCAGAACGTTCTGCCACAGAAATGTGAGGAACATGAGTTTATTTAGCCAAATTTTGAGGTTTGCAAAGGATTCTATGTAACAGAACTTGGTCCGAGCCACACAAGTCACCCCATCTTGGATTCCCCTAGGTATCTAGTTTTCAGATATGCACAGGTTTGGTAGGTTTCCCTAGGTGGCGGCTGAGCTACAGGCCAAAATCTACAGGTAGGCACTTTGCAAAAAACACCTCTGTTTTCCTTCACCAATTTGGCTGTGTCCACGTTGCGCTTTGAGGCATTTCCTGTCACGGGCACTAGGCCTACCCCCACAAGTGAGGTATCATTTTTATCGGGAGACGTGGGGGAACGCTGGGTGGAAGGAAATTCGTGGCTCCTCTCAGATTCCAGACCTTTCTGCAACTGAAATGTGAGGAACATGTGTTTTTTTAGCCAAATTTTGAGGTTTGCAAAGGATTCTGGGTAACAGAACCTGGTCCGAGCCACACAAGTCACCCCATCTTGGATTTCCCTAGGTCTCTAGTTTTCAGAAATGCACAGGTTTGGTAGGTTTCCCTAGGTGGCGGCTGAGCTACAGGCCAAAATTTACAGGTAGGCACTTTGCAAAAAACACCTCTGTTTTCCTTCACAAATTTGGATGTGTCCACGTTGCGCTTTGGGGCGTTTCCTGTCGCGGGCGCTAGGCCTACCCACACATGTGAGGTATCATTTTTATCGTGAGACGTGGGGGAACGCTGGGTGGAAGGAAATTCGTGGCTCCTCTCAGATTCCAGAACTTTCTGCCACAGAAATGTGAGGAACATGAGTTTATTTAGCCAAATTTTGAGGTTTGCAAAGGATTCTGGGTAACATAACCTGGTCCGAGCCACACAAGTCACCCCATCTTGGATTCCCCTAGGTATCTAGTTTTCAGAAATGCACAGGTTTGGTAGGTTTCCCTAGGTGGCGGCTGAGCTACAAGCCAAAATCTACAGGTAGGCACTTTGCAAAAAACACCTCTGTTTTCCTTCACCAATTTGGCTGTGTCCACGTTGCGCTTTGGGGCATTTCCTGTCACGGGCGCTAGGCCTACCCACACATGTGAGGTATCATTTTTATCGGGAGACGTGGGGGAACGCTGGGTGGAAGGAAATTCGTGGCTCCTCTCAGATTCCAGAACTTTCTGCCACAGAAATGTGAGGAACATGTGTTTTTTTAGCCAAATTTTGAGGTTTGCAAAGGATTCTGGGTAACAGAACCTGGTCCGAGCCACACAAGTCACCCCATCTTGGATTCCCCTAGGTCTCTAGTTTTCAGAAATGCACAGGTTTGGTAGGTTTCCCTAGGTGGCGGCTGAGCTACAGGCCAAAATCTACAGGTAGGCACTTTGCAAAAAACACCTCTGTTTTCCTTCACCAATTTGGCTGTGTCCACGTTGCGCTTTGGGGCATTTCCTGTCACGGGCGCTAGGCCTACCCACACAAGTCACGTATCATTTTTATCGGGAGACGTGGGGGAACGCTGGGTGGAAGGAAATTCGTGGCTCCTCTCATATTCCAGAACTTTCTGCCACAGAAATGTGAGGAACATGTGTTTTTTTAGCCAAATTTTGAGGTTTGCAAAGGATTCTGGGTAACAGAACCTGGTCCGAGCCACACAAGTCACCCCATCTTGGATTCCCCTAGGTCTCTAGTTTTCAGAAATGCACAGGTTTGGTAGGTTTCCCTAGGTGACGGCTGAGCTACAGGCCAAAATCTACAGGTAGGCACTTTGCAAAAAACACCTCTGTTTTCCTTCACCAATTTGGCTGTGTCCACGTTGCGCTTTGGGGCATTTCCTGTCACGGGCACTAGGCCTACCCACACAAGTGAGGTATCATTTTTATCGGGAGACGAGGGGGAACGCTGGGTGGAAGGAAATTCGTGGCTCCTCTCAGATTCCAGAACTTTCTGCCACAGAAATGTGAGGAACATGTGTTTTTATAGCCAAATTTTGAGGTTTGCAAAGGATTCTGGGTAACAGAACCTGGTCCGAGCCACACAAGTCACCCCATCTTGGATTCCCCTAGGTCTCTAGTTTTCAGAAATGCACAGGTTTGGTGGGTTTCCCTAGGTGGCGGCTGAGCTACAGGCCAAAATCTACAGGTAGGCACTTTGCAAAAAACACCTCTGTTTTCCTTCACCAATTTGGCTATGTCCACGTTGCGCTTTGGGGCATTTCCTGTCACGGGCGCTAGGCCTACCCACACAAGTGAGGTATCATTTTTATCGGGAGACATGGGGGAACGCTGGGTGGAAGGAAATTCGTGGCTCCTCTCAGATTCCAGAACTTTCTGCCACAGAAATGTGAGAAACATGTGTTTTTTTAGCCAAATTTTGAGGTTTGCAAAGGATTCTGGGTAACAGAACCTGGTCCGAGCCACACAAGTCACCCCATCTTGGATTCCCCTAGGTCTCTAGTTTTCAGAAATGCACAGGTTTGGTAGGATTCCCTAGGTGGCGGCTGAGCTACAGGCCAAAATTTACAGGTAGGCACTTTGCAAAAAACACCTCTGTTTTCCTTCACAAATTTGGATGTGTCCACGTTGCGGTTTGGGGCGTTTCCTGTCGCGGGCGCTAGGCCTACCCACACAAGTGAGGTATCATTTTTATCGGGAGACGTGGGGGAACGCTGGGTGGTAGGAAATTCGTGGCTCCTCTCAGATTCCAGAACTTTCTGCCACAGAAAGGAACATGTGTTTTTTTAGCCAAATTTTGAGGTTTGCAAAGGATTCTGGGTAACAGAACCTGGTCCGAGCCACACAAGTCAACCCATCTTGGATTCCCCTAGGTCTCTAGTTTTCAGAAATGCACAGGTTTGGTAGGTTTCCCTAGGTGGCGGCTGAGCTACAGGCCAAAATCTACAGGTAGGCACTTTGCAAAAAACACCTCTGTTTTCCTTCACAAATTTGGATGTGTCCACCTTGCGCTTTGGGGCGTTTCCTGTCGCGGGCGCTAGGCCTATCCACACATATGAGGTATCATTTTTATCGTGAGACGTGGGGGAACGCTGGGTGGAAGGAAGTTCGTGGCTCCTCTCAGATTCCAGAACGTTCTGCCACAGAAATGTGAGGAACATGTGTTTTTTTAGCCAAATTTTGAGGTTTGCAAAGGATTCTGGGTAACAGAACCTGGTCCGAGCCACACAAGTCACCCCATCTTGGATTCCCCTAGGTCTCTAGTTTTCAGAAATGCACAGGTTTGGTAGGTTTCCCTAGGTGGCGGCTGAGCTACAGGCCAAAATCTACAGGTAGGCACTTTGCAAAAAACACCTCTGTTTTCCTTCACAAATTTGGATGTGTCCACGTTGCGCTTTGGGGCGTTTCCTGTCACGGGCGCTAGGCCTATCCACACATGTGAGGTATAATTTTTATCGTGAGACGTGGGGGAACGCTGGGTGGAAGGAAATTCGTGGCTCCTCTCAGATTCCAGAACGTTCTGCCACAGAAATATGAGGAACATGAGTTTTTTTAGCCAAATTTTGAGGTTTGCAAAGGATTCTGGGTAACAGAACCTGGTCCGAGCCACACAAGTCAACCCATCTTGGATTCCCCTAGGTCTCTAGTTTTCAGAAATGCACAGGGTTGGTAGGTTTCCCTAGGTGGCGGCTGAGCTACAGGCCAAAATCTACAGGTAGGCACTTAGCAAAAAACACCTCTGTTTTCCTTCACAAATTTGGATGTGTCCACGTTGCGCTTTGGGGCGTTTCCTGTCGCGGGCGCTAGGCCTACCCACACATGTGAGGTATCATTTTTATCGTGAGACGTGGGGGAACCCTGGGTGGAAGGAAATTCGTGGCTCCTCTCAGATTCCAGAACGTTCTGCCACAGAAATGTGAGGAACATGAGTTTTTTTAGCCAAATTTTGAGGTTTGCAAAGGATTCTGGGTAACAGAACCTGGTCCGAGCCATACAAGTCACCCCATCTTGGATTCCCCTAGGTCTCTAGTTTTCAGAAATGCACAGGTTTGGTAGGTTTCCCTAGGTGGCGGCTGAGCTACAGGCCAAAATCTACAGGTAGGCACTTTGCAAAAAACACCTCTGTTTTCCTTCACCAATTTGGCTGTGTCCACGTTGCGCTTTGGGGCATTTCCTGTCACGGGCGCTAGGCCTACCCACACAAGTCACATATCATGTTTATCGGGAGACGTGGGGGAACACTGGGTGGAAGGAAATTCGTGGCTCCTCTCATATTCCAGAACTTTCTGCCACAGAAATGTGAGGAACATGTGTTTTTTTAGACAAATTTTGAGGTTTGCAAAGGATTCTGGGTAACAGAACCTGGTCCGAGCCACACAAGTCACCCCATCTTGGATTCCCCTAGGTCTCTAGTTTTCAGAAATGCACAGGTTTGGTAGGTTTCCCTAGGTGACGGCTGAGCTACAGGCCAAAATCTACAGGTAGGCACTTTGCAAAAAACACCTCTTTTTTCCTTTACAAATTTGGATGTGTCCACGGTGCGCTTTGGGGCGTTTCCTGTCACGGGCGCTAGGCCTATCCACACATGTGAGGTATCATTTTTATCGTGAGACGTGGTGGAACGCTGGGTGGAAGGAAATTCGTAGCTCCTCTCAGATTCCAGAACGTTCTGCCACAGAAATGTGAGGAACATGAGTTTTTTTAGCCAAATTTTGAGGTTTGCAAAGGATTCTGGGTAACAGAAACTGGTCCGAGCCACACAAGTCAAACCATCTTGGATTCCCCTAGGTCTCTAGTTTTCAGAAATGCACAGGTTTGGTAGGTTTCCCTAGGTGACGGCTGAGCTACAGGCCAAAATCTACAGGTAGGCACTTTGCAAAAAACACCTCTGTTTTCCTTCACAAATTTGGATGTGTCCACAGTGCGCTTTGGGGCGTTTCCTGTCACGGGCGCTAGGCCTATCCACACATGTGAGGTATAATTTTTATCGTGAGATGTGGGGGAACGCTGGGTGGAAGGAAATTCGTGGCTCCTCTCAGATTCCAGAACGTTCTGCCACAGAAATGTGAGGAACATGAGTTTATTTAGCCAAATTTTGAGGTTTGCAAAGGATTCTATGTAACAGAACCTGGTCCGAGCCACACAAGTCACCCCATCTTGGATTCCCCTAGGTATCTAGTTTTCAGATATGCACAGGTTTGGTAGGTTTCCCTAGGTGGCGGCTGAGCTACAGGCCAAAATCTACAGGTAGGCACTTTGCAAAAAACACCTCTGTTTTCCTTCACCAATTTGGCTGTGTCCACGTTGCGCTTTGGGGCATTTCCTGTCACGGGCACTAGGCCTACCCCCACAAGTGAGGTATCATTTTTATCGGGAGACGTGGGGGAACGCTGGGTGGAAGGAAATTCGTGGCTCCTCTCAGATTCCAGACCTTTCTGCCACTGAAATGTGAGGAACATGTGTTTTTTTAGCCAAATTTTGAGGTTTGCAAAGGATTCTGGGTAACAGAACCTGGTCCGAGCCACACAAGTCACCCCATCTTGGATTTCCCTAGGTCTCTAGTTTTCAGAAATGCACAGGTTTGGTAGGTTTCCCTAGGTGGCGGCTGAGCTACAGGCCAAAATTTACAGGTAGGCACTTTGCAAAAAACACCTCTGTTTTCCTTCACAAATTTGGATGTGTCCACGTTGCGCTTTGGGGCGTTTCCTGTCGCGGGCGCTAGGCCTACCCACACATGTGAGGTATCATTTTTATCGTGAGACGTGGGGGAACGCTGGGTGGAAGGAAATTCGTGGCTCCTCTCAGATTCCAGAACTTTCTGCCACAGAAATGTGAGGAACATGAGTTTTTTTAGCCAAATTTTGAGGTTTGCAAAGGATTCTGGGTAACATAACCTGGTCCGAGCCACACAAGTCACCCCATCTTGGATTCCCCTAGGTATCTAGTTTTCAGAAATGCACAGCTTTGGTAGGTTTCCCTAGGTGGCGGATGAGCTACAACCCAAAATCTACAGGTAGGCACTTTGCAAAAAACACCTCTGTTTTCCTTCACCAATTTGGCTGTGTCCACGTTGCGCTTTGGGGCATTTCCTGTCACGGGCGCTAGGCCTACCCACACATGTGAGGTATCATTTTTATCGGGAGACGTGGGGGAACGCTGGGTGGAAGGAAATTCGTGGCTCCTCTCAGATTCCAGAACTTTCTGCCACAGAAATGTGAGGAACATGTGTTTTTTTAGCCAAATTTTGAGGTTTGCAAAGGATTCTGGGTAACAGAACCTGGTCCGAGCCACACAAGTCACCCCATCTTGGATTCCCCTAGGTCTCTAGTTTTCAGAAATGCACAGGTTTGGTAGGTTTCCCTAGGTGGCGGCTGAGCTACAGGCCAAAATCTACAGGTAGGCACTTTGCAAAAAACACCTCTGTTTTCCTTTACAAATTTGGATGTGTCCACGGTGCGCTTTGGGGCGTTTCCTGTCACGGGCGCTAGGCCTATCCACACATGTGAGGTATCATTTTTATCGTGAGACGTGGGGGAACGCTGGGTGGAAGGAAATTCGTAGCTCCTCTCAGATTCCAGAACGTTCTGCCACAGAAATGTGAGGAACATGAGTTTTTTTTGCCAAATTTTGAGGTTTGCAAAGGATTCTGGGTAACAGAACCTGGTCCGAGCCACACAAGTCAACCCATCTTGGATTCCCCTAGGTCTCTAGTTTTCAGAAATGCACAGGTTTTGTAGGTTTCCCTAGGTGGCGGCTGAGCTACAGGCCAAAATCTACAGGTAGGCACTTAGCAAAAAACACCTCTGTTTTCCTTCACCAATTTGGCTGTGTCCACGTTGCGCTTTGGGGCATTTCCTGTCACGGGCACTAGGCCTACCCCCACAAGTGAGGTATCATTTTTATCGGGAGACGTGGGGGAACGCTGGGTGGAAGGAAATTCGTGGCTCCTCTCAGATTCCAAACCTTTCTGCCACTGAAATGTGAGGAACATGTGTTTTTTTAGCCAAATTTTGAGGTTTGCAAAGGATTCTGGGTAACAGAACCTGGTCCGAGCCACACAAGTCACCCCATCTTGGATTTCCCTAGGTCTCTAGTTTTCAGAAATGCACAGGTTTGGTAGGTTTCCCTAGGTGGCGGCTCAGCTACAGGCCAAAATTTACAGGTAGGCACTTTGCAAAAAACACCTCTGTTTTCCTTCACAAATTTGGATGTGTCCACGTTGCGCTTTGGGGCGTTTCCTGTCGCGGGCGCTAGGCCTACCCACACATGTGAGGTATCATTTTTATCGTGAGACGTGGGGGAACGCTGGGTGGAAGGAAATTCGTGGCTCCTCTCAGATTCCAGAACTTTCTGCCACAGAAATGTGAGGAACATGAGTTTATTTAGCCAAATTTTGAGGTTTGCAAAGGATTCTGGGTAACATAACCTGGTCCGAGCCACACAAGTCACCCCATCTTGGATTCCCCTAGGTATCTAGTTTTCAGAAATGCACAGCTTTGGTAGGTTTCCCTAGGTGGCGGATGAGCTACAACCCAAAATCTACAGGTAGGCACTTTGCAAAAAACACCTCTGTTTTCCTTCACCAATTTGGCTGTGTCCACGTTGCGCTTTGGGGCATTTCCTGTCACGGGCGCTAGGCCTACCCACACATGAGGTATCATTTTTATCGGGAGACGTGGGGGAACGCTGGGTGGAAGGAAATTCGTGGCTCCTCTCAGATTCCAGAACTTTCTGCCACAGAAATGTGAGGAACATGTGTTTTTTTAGCCAAATTTTGAGGTTTGCAAAGGATTCTGGGTAACAGAACCTGGTCCGAGCCACACAAGTCACCCCATCTTGGATTCCCCTAGGTCTCTAGTTTTCAGAAATGCACAGGTTTGGTAGGTTTCCCTAGGTGGCGGCTGAGCTACAGGCCAAAATCTACAGGTAGGCACTTTGCAAAAAACACCTCTGTTTTCCTTTACAAATTTGGATGTGTCCACGGTGCGCTTTGGGGCGTTTCCTGTCACGGGCGCTAGGCCTATCCACACATGTGAGGTATCATTTTTATCGTGAGACGTGGGGGAACGCTGGGTGAAAGGAAATTCGTAGCTCCTCTCAGATTCCAGAACGTTCTGCCACAGAAATGTGAGGAACATGAGTTTTTTTAGCCAAATTTTGAGGTTTGCAAAGGATTCTGGGTAACAGAACCTGGTCCGAGCCACACAAGTCAACCCATCTTGGATTCCCCTAGGTCTCTAGTTTTCAGAAATGCACAGGTTTGGTAGGTTTCCCTAGGTGGCGGCTGAGCTACAGGCCAAAATCTACAGGTAGGCACTTAGCAAAAAACACCTCTGTTTTCCTTCACAAATTTGGATGTGTCCACGTTGCGCTTTGGGGCGTTTCCTGTCGCGGGCGCTAGGCCTACCCACGCATGTGAGGTATCATTTTTATCGTGAGACGTGGGGGAACGCTGGGTGGAAGGAAATTCGTGGCTCCTCTCAGATTCCAGAACGTTCTGCCACAGAAATGTGAGGAACATGAGTTTATTTAGCCAAATTTTGAGGTTTGCAAAGGATTCTGGGTAACAGAACCTGGTCCGAGCCACACAAGTCACCCCATCTTGGATTCCCCTAGGTATCTAGTTTTCAGATATGCACAGGTTTGGTAGGTTTCCCTAGGTGGCGGCTGAGCTACAAGCCAAAATTTACAGGTAGGCACTTTGCAAAAAACACCTCTGTTTTCCTTCACCAATTTGGCTGTGTCCACGTTGAGCTTTGGGGCATTTCCTGTCACGGGCACTAGGCCTACCCCCACAAGTGAGGTATCATTTTTATCGGGAGACGTGGGGGAACGCTGGGTGGAAGGAAATTCGTGGCTCCTCTCAGATTCCAGACCTTTCTGCCACTGAAATGTGAGGAACATGTGTTTTTTTAGCCAAATTTTGAGGTTTGCAAAGGATTCTGAGTAACAGAACCTGGTCCGAGCCACACAAGTCACCCCATCTTGGATTTCCCTAGGTCTCTAGTTTTCAGAAATGCACAGGTTTGGTAGGTTTCCCTAGGTGGCGGCTGAGCTACAGGCCAAAATCTACAGGTAGGCACTTTGCAAAAAACACCTCTGTTTTCCTTCACAAATTTGGATGTGTCCACGTTGCGCTTTGGGGCGTTTCCTGTCGCGGGCGCTAGGCCTACCCACACAAGTGAGGTATCATATTTATCGGGAGACGTGGGGGAACGCTGGGTGGTAGGAAATTCGTGGCTCCTCTCAGATTCCAGAACTTTCTGCCACAGAAATGTAAGGAACATGTGTTTTTTTAGCCAAATTTTGAGGTTTGCAAAGGATTCTGGGTAACAGAACCTGGTCCGAGCCACACAGGTCACCCCATCTTGGATTCCCCTAGGTCTCTAGTTTTCAGAAATGCACAGGGTTGGTAGGTGGCGGCTGAGCTACAGGCCAAAATCTACAGGTAGGCACTTTGCAAAAAACACCTCTGTTTTCCTTCACAAATTTGGATGTGTCCACGTTGCGGTTTGGGGCGTTTTCTGTCGCTGGCGCTAGGCCTACCCACACAAGTGAGGTATCATTTTTATCGGGAGACGTGGGGGAACGCTGGGTGGAAGGAAATTCGTGGTTCCTCTCAGATTCCAGAACTTTCTGCCACAGAAATGTGAGGAACATGAGTTTATTTAGCCAAATTTTGAGGTTTGCAAAGGATTCTGGGTAACATAACCTGGTCCGAGCCACACAAGTCACCCCATCTTGGATTCCCCTAGGTATCTAGTTTTCAGATATGCACAGGTTTGGTAGGTTTCCCTAGGTGGCGGCTGAGCTACAAGCCAAAATTTACAGGTAGGCACTTTGCAAAAAACACCTCTGTTTTCCTTCACCAATTTGGCTGTGTCCACGTTGAGCTTTGGGGCATTTCCTGTCACGGGCACTAGGCCTACCCCCACAAGTGAGGTATCATTTTTATCGGGAGACGTGGGGGAACGCTGGGTGGAAGGAAATTCGTGGCTCCTCTCAGATTCCAGACCTTTCTGCCACTGAAATGTGAGGAACATGTGTTTTTTTAGCCAAATTTTGAGGTTTGCAAAGGATTCTGAGTAACAGAACCTGGTCCGAGCCACACAAGTCACCCCATCTTGGATTTCCCTAGGTCTCTAGTTTTCAGAAATGCACAGGTTTGGTAGGTTTCCCTAGGTGGCGGCTGAGCTACAGGCCAAAATCTACAGGTAGGCACTTTGCAAAAAACACCTCTGTTTTCCTTCACAAATTTGGATGTGTCCACGTTGCGCTTTGGGGCGTTTCCTGTCGCGGGCGCTAGGCCTACCCACACAAGTGAGGTATCATTTTTATCGGGAGACGTGGGGGAACGCTGGGTGGTAGGAAATTCGTGGCTCCTCTCAGATTCCAGAACTTTCTGCCACAGAAAGGAACATGTGTTTTTTTAGCCAAATTTTGAGGTTTGCAAAGGATTCTGGGTAACAGAACCTGGTCCGAGCCACACAAGTCACCCCTTCTTGGATTCCCCTAGGTCTCTAGTTTTCAGAAATGCACAGGTTTGGTAGGTTTCCCTAGGTGGCGGCTGAGCTACAGGCCAAAATCTACAGGTAGGCACTTTGCAAAAAACACCTCTGTTTTCCTTCACAAATTTGGATGTGTCCACCTTGCGCTTTGGGGCGTTTCCTGTCGTGGGCGCTAGGCCTATCCACACATGTGAGGTATCATTTTTATCGTGAGACGTGGGGGAACGCTGGGTGGAAGGAAGTTTGTGGCTCCTCTCAGATTCCAGAACGTTCTGCCACAGAAATGTGAGGAACATGTGTTTTTTTAGCCAAATTTTGAGGTTTGCAAAGGATTCTGGGTAACAGAACCTGGTCCGAGCCACACAAGTCACCCCATCTTGGATTCCCCTAGGTATCTAGTTTTCAGAAATGCACAGGTTTGGTAGGTTTCCCTAGGTGGCGGATGAGCTACAAGCCAAAATCTACAGGTAGGCACTTTGCAAAAAAACACCTCTGTTTTCCTTCACCAATTTGGCTGTGTCCACGTTGCGCTTTGGGGCATTTCCTGTCACGGGCGCTAGGCCTACCCACACAAGTGAGGTATCATTTTTATCGGGAGACGTGGGGGAACGCTGGGTGGTAGGAAATTCGTGGCTCCTCTCAGATTCCAGAACTTTCTGCCACAGAAATGTAAGGAACATGTGTTTTTTTAGCCAAATTTTGAGGTTTGCAAAGGATTCTGGGTAACAGAACCTGGTCCGAGCCACACAGGTCACCCCATCTTGGATTCCCCTAGGTCTCTAGTTTTCAGAAATGCACAGGGTTGGTAGGTGGCGGCTGAGCTACAGGCCAAAATCTACAGGTAGGCACTTTGCAAAAAACACCTCTGTTTTCCTTCACAAATTTGGATGTGTCCACGTTGCGGTTTGGGGCGTTTTCTGTCGCTGGCGCTAGGCCTACCCACACAAGTGAGGTATCATTTTTATCGGGAGACGTGGGGGAACGCTGGGTGGAAGGAAATTCGTGGCTCCTCTCAGATTCCAGAACTTTCTGCCACAGAAATGTGAGGAACATGTGTTTTTTTAGCCAAATTTTGAGGTTTGCAAAGGATTCTGGGTAACAGAACCTGGTCCGAGCCACACAAGCCACCCCATCTTGGATTCCCCTAGGTATCTAGTTTTCAGAAATGCACAGCTTTGGTAGGTTTCCCTAGGTGGCGGATGAGCTACAACCCAAAATCTACAGGTAGGCACTTTGCAAAAAACACCTCTGTTTTCCTTCACAAATTTGGATGTGTCCACGTTGCGGTTTGGGGCGTTTCCTGTCGCGGGCGCTAGGCCTACCCACACAAGTGAGGTATCATTTTTATCGGGAGACGTGGGGGAACGCTGGGTGGTAGGAAATTCGTGGCTCCTCTCAGATTCCAGAACTTTCTGCCACAGAAAGGAACATGTGTTTTTTTAGCCAAATTTTGAGGTTTGCAAAGGATTCTGGGTAACAGAACCTGGTCCGAGCCACACAAGTCACCCCATCTTGGATTCCCCTAGGTCTCTAGTTTTCAGAAATGCACAGGTTTGGTAGGTTTCCCTAGGTGGCGGCTGAGCTACAGGCCAAAATCTACAGGTAGGCACTTTGCAAAAAACACCTCTGTTTTCCTTCACAAATTTGGATGTGTCCACGTTGCGCTTTGGGGCGTTTCCTGTCACGGGCGCTAGGCCTATCCACACATGTGAGGTATAATTTTTATCGTGAGACGTGGGGGAACGCTGGGTGGAAGGAAATTTGTGGCTCCTCTCAGATTCCAGAACGTTCTGCCACAGAAATGTGAGGAACATGAGTTTCTTTAGCCAAATTTTGAGGTTTGCAAAGGATTCTGGGTAACAGAACCTGGTCCGAGCCACACAAGTCAACCCATCTTGGATTCCCCTAGGTCTCTAGTTTTCAGAAATGCACAGGTTTGGTAGGTTTCCCTAGGTGGCGGCTGAGCTACAGGCCAAAATCTACAGGTAGGCACTTAGCAAAAAACACCTCTGTTTTCCTTCACAAATTTGGATGTGTCCACGTTGCGCTTTGGGGCGTTTCCTGTCGCGGGCGCTAGGCCTACCCACACATGTGAGGTATCATTTTTATCGTGAGACGTGGGGGAACGCTGGGTGGAAGGAAATTCGTGGCTCCTCTCAGATTCCAAAACGTTCTGCCACAGAAATGTGAGGAACATGAGTTTATTTAGCCAAATTTTGAGGTTTGCAAAGGATTCTGGGTAACAGAACCTGGTCCGAGCCACACAAGTCACCCCATCTTGGATTCCCCTAGGTATCTAGTTTTCAGAAATTTACAGGTTTGGTAGGTTTCCCTAGGTGGCGGCTGAGCTACAAGCCAAAATCTACAGGTAGGCACTTTGCAAAAAACACCTCTGTTTTCCTTCAGAAATTTGGATGTGTCCACGTTGCGGTTTGGGGCGTTTCCTGTCGCGGGCCCTAGGCCTACCCACACAAGTGAGGTATCATTTTTATCGGGAGACGTGGGGGAACGCTGGGTGGTAGGAAATTCGTGGCTCCTCTCAGATTCCAGAACTTTCTGCCACAGAAAGGAACATGTGTTTTTTAAGCCAAATTTTGAGGTTTGCAAAGGATTCTGGGTAACAGAACCTGGTCCGAGCCACACAAGTCACCCCATCTTGGATTCCCCTAGGTCTCTAGTTTTCAGAAATGCACAGGTTTGGTAGGTTTCCCTAGGTGGCGGCTGAGCTACAGGCCAAAATCTACAGGTAGGCACTTTGCAAAAAACACCTCTGTTTTCCTTCACAAATTTGGATGTGTCCACCTTGCGCTTTGGGGCGTTTCCTGTCGCGGGCGCTAGGCCTATCCACACATGTGAGGTATCATTTTTATCGTGAGACGTGGGGGAACGCTGGGTGGAAGGAAGTTCGTGGCTCCTCTCAGATTCCAGAACGTTCTGCCACAGAAATGTGAGGAACATGTGTTTTTTTAGCCAAATGTTGAGGTTTGCAAAGGATTCTGGGTAACAGAACCTGGTCCGAGCCACACAAGTCACCCCATCTTGGATTCCCCTAGGTCTCTAGTTTTCAGAAATGCACAGGTTTGGTAGGTTTCCCTAGGTGGCGGCTGAGCTACAGGCCAAAATCTACAGGTAGGCACTTTGCAAAAAACACCTCTGTTTTCCTTCACAAATTTGGATGTGTCCACGTTGCGCTTTGGGGCGTTTCCTGTCACGGGCGCTAGCCCTATCCACACATGTGAGGTATCATTTTTATCGTGAGACGTGGGGGAACGCTGAGTGGAAGGAAATTCGTGGCTCCTCTCAGATTCCAGAACGTTCTGCCACAGAAATGTGAGGAACATGAGTTTTTTTTGCCAAATTTTGAGGTTTGCAAAGGATTCTGGGTAACAGAACCTGGTCCGAGCCACACAAGTCAACCCATCTTGGATTCCCCTAGGTCTCTAGTTTTCAGAAATGCACAGGTTTGGTAGGTTTCCCTAGGTGGCGGCTGAGCTACAGGCCAAAATGTACAGGTAGGCACTTAGCAAAAAACACCTCTGTTTTCCTTCACAAATTTGGATGTGTCCACGTTGCGCTTTGGGGCGTTTCCTGTCGCGGGCGCTAGGCCTACCCACACATGTGAGGTATCATTTTTATCGTGAGACGTGGGGGAACGCTGGGTGGAAGGAAATTCGTGGCTCCTCTCAGATTCCAGAACGTTCTGCCACAGAAATGTGAGGAACATGAGTTTTTTTAGCCAAATTTTGAGGTTTGCAAAGGATTCTGGGTAACAGAACCTGGTCCGAGCCACACAAGTCACCCCATCTTGGATTCCCCTAGGTCTCTAGTTTTCAGAAATGCACAGGTTTGGTAGGTTTCCCTAGGTGGCGGCTGAGCTACCGGCCAAAATCTACAGGTAGGCACTTTGCAAAAAACACCTCTGTTTTCCTTCACCAATTTGGCTGTGTCCACGTTGCGCTTTGGGGCATTTCCTGTCACGGGCGCTAGGCCTACCCACACAAGTCACATATCATTTTTATCGGGAGACGTGGGGGAACGCTGGGTGGAAGGAAATTCGTGGCTCCTCTCATATTCCAGAACTTTCTGCCACAGAAATGTGAGGAACATGTGTTTTTTTAGCCAAATTTTGAGGTGTGCAAAGGATTCTGGGTAACAGAACCTGGTCCGAGCCACACAAGTCACCCCATCTTGGATTCCCCTAGGTCTCTAGTTTTCAGAAATGCACAGGTTTGGTAGGTTTCCCTAGGTGACGGCTGAGCTACAGGCCAAAATCTACAGGTAGGCACTTTGCAAAAAACACCTCTGTTTTCCTTTACAAATTTGGATGTGTCCACGGTGCGCTTTGGGGCGTTTCCTGTCACGGGCGCTAGGCCTATCCACACATGTGAGGTATCATTTTTATCGTGAGACGTGGGGGAACGCTGGGTGGAAGGAAATTCGTAGCTCCTCTCAGATTCCAGAACGTTCTGCCACAGAAATGTGAGGAACATGAGTTTTTTTAGCCAAATTTTGAGGTTTGCAAAGGATTCTGGGTAACAGAACCTGGTCCGAGCCACACAAGTCAACCCATCTTGGATTCCCCTAGGTCTCTAGTTTTCAGAAATGCCCAGGTTTGGTAGGTTTCCCTAGGTGGCGGCTGAGCTACAGGCCAAAATCTACAGGTAGGCACTTAGCAAAAAACACCTCTGTTTTCCTTCACAAATTTGGATGTGTCCACGTTGCGCTTTGGGGCGTTTCCTGTCGCGGGCGCTAGGCCTACCCACACATGTGAGGTATCATTTTTATCGTGAGATGTGGGGGAACGCTGGGTGGAAGGAAATTCGTGGCTCCTCTCAGATTCCAGAACGTTCTGCCACAGAAATGTGAGGAACATGAGTTTATTTAGCCAAATTTTGAGGTTTGCAAAGGATTCTGGGTAACAGAACCTGGTCCGAGCCACACAAGTCACCCCATCTTGGATTCCCCAAGGTATCTAGTTTTCAGATATGCATAGGTTTGGTAGGTTTCCCTAGGTGGCGGCTGATCTACAAGCCAAAATTTACAGGTAGGCACTTTGCAAAAAACACCTCTGTTTTCCTTCACCAATTTGGCTGTGTCCACGTTGCGCTTTGGGGCATTTCCTGTCACGGGCACTAGGCCTACCCCCACAAGTGAGGTATCATTTTTATCGGGAGACGTGGGGGAACGCTGGGTGGAAGGAAATTCGTGGCTCCTCTCAGATTCCAGACCTTTCTGCCACTGAAATGTGAGGAACATGTGTTTTTTTAGCCAAATTTTGAGGTTTGCAAAGGATTCTGGGTAACAGAACCTGGTCCGAGCCACACAAGTCACCCCATCTTGGATTCCCCTAGGTCTCTAGTTTTCAGAAATGCACAGGTTTGGTAGGTTTCCCTAGGTGGCGGCTGAGCTACAGGCCAAAATCTACAGGTAGGCACTTTGCAAAAAACACCTCTGTTTTCCTTCACAAATTTGGATGTGTCCACCTTGCGCTTTGGGGCGTTTCCTGTCGCGGGCGCTAGGCCTATCCACACATGTGAGGTATCATTTTTATCGTGAGACGTGGAGGAACGCTGGGTGGAAGGAAGTTCGTGGCTCCTCTCAGATTCCAGAACGTTCTGCCACAGAAATGTGAGGAACATGTGTTTTTTTAGCCAAATTTTGAGGTTTGCAAAGGATTCTGGGTAACAGAACCTGGTCCGAGCCACACAAGTCAACCCATCTTGGATTCCCCTAGGTCTCTAGTTTTCAGAAATGCACAGGTTTGGTAGGTTTCCCTAGGTGGCGGCTGAGCTAAAGGCCAAAATCTACTGGTAGGCACTTAGCATAAAACACCTCTGTTTTCCTTCACAAATTTGGATGTGTCCACGTTGCGCTTTGGGGCGTTTCCTGTCGCGGGCGCTAGGCCTACCCACACATGTGAGGTATCATTTTTATTGTGAGACGTGGGGGAACGCTGGGTGGAAGGAAATTCGTGGCTCCTCTCAGATTCCAGAACGTTCTGCCACAGAAATGTGAGGAACATGAGTTTATTTAGCCAAATTTTGAGGTTTGCAAAGGATTCTGGGTAACAGAACCTGGTCCGAGCCACACAAGTCACCCCATCTTGGATTCCCCTAGGTCTCTAGTTTTCAGAAATGCACAGATTTGGTAGGTTTCCCTAGGTGGCGGCTGAGCTACAGGCCAAAATCTACAGGTAGGCACTTTGCAAAAAAACACCTCTGTTTTCCTTCACCAATTTGGCTGTGTCCACGTTGCGCTTTGGGGCATTTCCTGTCACGGGCGCTAGGCCTACCCACACAAGTGAGGTATCATTTTTATCGGGAGACGTGGGGGAACGCTGGGTGGAAGGAAATTCGTGGCTCCTCTCAGATTCCAGAACTTTCTGCCACAGAAATGTGAGGAACATGTGTTTTTTTAGCCAAATTTTGAGGTTTGCAAAGGATTCTGGGTAACATAACCTGGTCCGAGCCACACAAGTCACCCCATCTTGGATTCCCCTAGGTCTCTAGCTTTCAGAAATGCACAGGTTTGGTAGGTTTCCCTAGGTGGCGGCTGAGCTACAGGCCAAAATCTACAGGTAGGCACTTTGCAAAAAACACCTCTGTTTTCCTTCACCAATTTGGCTGTGTCCACGTTGCGCTTTGGGGCATTTCCTGTCACGGGCGCTAGGCCTACCCACACAAGTCAGGTATCATTTTTATCGGGAGACGTGGGGGAACGCTGGGTGGAAGGAAATTCGTGGCTCCTCTCAGATTCCAGAACTTTCTGCCACAGAAATGTGAGGAACATGTGTTTTTTTAGCCAAATTTTGAGGTTTGCAAAGGATTCTGGGTAACAGAACCTGGTCCGAGCCACACAAGTCACCCCATCTTGGATTCCCCTAGGTCTCTAGTTTTCAGAAATGCACAGGTTTGGTGGGTTTCCCTAGGTGGCGGCTGAGCTACAGGCCTAAATCTACAGGTAGGCACTTTGCAAAAAACACCTCTGTTTTCCTTCACCAATTTGGCTGTGTCCACGTTGCGCTTTGGGGCATTTCCTGTCACGGGCGCTAGGCCTACCCACACAAGTGAGGTATCATTTTTATCGGGAGACGTGGGGGAACGCTGGGTGGAAGGAAATTCGTGGCTCCTCTCAGATTCCAGAACTTTCTGCCACAGAAATGTGAGGAACATGTGTTTTTTTAGCCAAATTTTGAGGTTTGCAAAGGATTCTGGGTAACAGAAACTGGTCCGAGCCACACAAGTCACCCCATCTTGGATTCCCCTAGGTCTCTAGTTTTCAGAAATGCACAGGTTTGGTAGGTTTCCCTAGGTGGCGGCTGAGCTACAAGCCAAAATCTACAGGTAGGCACTTTGCAAAAAACACCTCTGTTTTCCTTCACAAATTTGGATATGTCCACGTTGCGCTTGGGGGCGTTTTCTGTCGCAGACGCTAGGCCTACCCACACAAGTGAGGTATCATTTTTATCGGGAGACGTGGGGGAACGCTGGGTGGAAGGAAATTCGTGGCTCCTCTCAGATTCCAGAACTTTCTGCCACAGAAATGTGAGGAACATGTGTTTTTTTAGCCAAATTTTGAGGTTTGCAAAGGATTCTGGGTAACAGAACCTGGTCCGAGCCACACAAGTCACCCCATCTTGGATTTCCCTAGGTCTCTAGTTTTCAGAAATGCACAGGTTTGGTAGGTTTCCCTAGGTGGCGGCTGAGCTAGAGGCCAAAATCTACAGGTAGGCACTTTGCTAAAAACAGCTCTGTTTTCTGTGATGTGTCCACGTTGTGTTTTGGGGCATATCCTGTTGCGGGCGCTAGGCCTACCCACACAAGTGAGGTATCATTTTTATTGCGAGACTTGGGGGAACATAGAATAGCAAAACAAGTGTTATTGCCCCTTGTCTTTCTCTACATTTTTTCCTTCCAAATGTAAGACAGTGTGTAAAAAAGACATCTATTTGAGAAATGCCCTGTAATTCACATGCTAGTATGGGCACCCCGGAATTCAGAGATGTGCAAATAACCACTGCTTCTCAACACCTTATCTTGTGCCCATTTTGGAAATACAAAGGTTTTCTTGATAGCTATTTTTTACTCTTATATTTCAGCAAATGAATTGCTGTATACCCGGCATAGATTGAAAACCCACTACAGGGTGCAGGTCATTTATTGGCTCTGGGTACCTAGAGTTCTTTATGAACCTATAAGCCCTATATATCCCCGCAACCAGAAGAGTCCAGCAGACGTAACGGTATATTGCTTTCGAAAATCGGACATTGCTGGAAAAAGTTACAGAGTAAAACGTAGAGTAAAATTGATGTTTTTTTCACCTCAATTTAAATATTTTTCTTTTTCAGTTGTTATTTTCTGTAGGAAACCCTTGTAGGATCTACACAAATGACCCCTTGCTGAATTCAGATTATTGTCTACTTTTCAAAAATGTTGCGGTTTCTGGGATCCAGCGTTGGTTTCATGCCCATTTCTGTCACTGACTGGAAGGAGGCTGAAAGCACAAACAATCGTAAAAATGGGGTATGTCCCAGTAAAATGCCAAAATTGTGTTGAAAAATTGGGTTTTCTGATTCAAGTCTGCCTGTTCCTGAAAGCTGGGAAGCTGGTGATTTTATCACCGCAAACCCTTTGTTGATGCCCTTTGCAGGGAAAAAACCACAAGCCTTCTTCTGCAGCCCATTTTTCCCATTTTTTTGAAAAAAACAACATTTTCACTGTTTTTTTGGCTAATTTCTTGGCCTCCTTCTGGGGAACCCACAAAGTCTGGGTACCTCTAGAATCCCTAGGATGTTGGAAAAAAAGGACGCAAATTTGGCGTGGGTAGCTTATGTGCACAAAAAGTTATGAGGGCCTAAGCGCGATCTGCTCCAAATAGCCAAAAAAAGGCTCGGCACAGGAGGGGGAAAAGGCCTGGCAGCGAAGGGGTTAATGTTTTCCACAATTTCGTTTCTCTATTTTCTGCATTTCTGATTCTTAGTTTGTCAAAGTAATATGATGAAAGATAAGCAAACATACATACATGCAATCTCCCATACCACGTAAAACACCTTTACAGTGTTTTTCTTACAATTTCAAAACTGCTGTGGTTCAAACGTCAGATACACTTCTGGGTATCTGATTCGCTATTGGGTGCTGAGCTTATTTTTCTCCCAGTCCGATTCGGGTTAAAATAGCAAGGGGGGGGTCATTGAAGGTCAATTTTAAATGCACATGAGTGAACTAAAACTAATCAAGAGATGATTAATTTAGTTTACTAAATCGAAATACAGAATAACATGTAGAATAATGTGCAGAGTATTGTATGGAAGGATGAATAACTCATATAAATCGTGCAAATTCTGAAAATCACTCATTTTCCTAAATCTAAGTGTGAAATAACATGGGCATACATGTACGTAATTGGATAACCATATTGCTAGTTAACATATCATTAAGCACAATTAAATGAATATGAATTTTTGGCATCAATTTCCCCATCGGATGGCTCTGGGAAACATCACACAAAACATCTACCATTTCCTTTCATGACACCTTTCCAAAACCGTTTGCTGTCTGTTGTTGCTGACGTCTAGATTCCTCACATCCCTCTAACTCAGCAGAGGTAAAACACTGTGGGCCTGATTCACAAAGGGCCTCCGCACTCGTGGTGGAGGCTCCGCAGTTGCAGGTGTGTGGGGGGTGGGTGTCCACATTTGGTGCGAAATCTCCGCATTGAGACTTCTCAGTGTGGAAATGTTGCCCCGAGTACGGAGACTCACCCAAAATTGCGGGGCCTTTGGCACGAGCGCGGAGGCTCTTTGTGAATCAGGGCCTGTATCTCCTCCAATTCTGTTTCTTCTGCCGTTCTTTTCACCTCATCACCGTCAGCTGAATTCTTTCCAACTTTCTTGTCTCAGCCATTCTCTCCCTTTTTCACCAGAAGCAAAGCATAAAACTCTAATAATTAATAAGCCTACTACCAGGCCTACTAACTCATTCACCTACAGCTCAGAAACCTTTCCCAACTGATTCCCATGCATCAGTCTCACCTGGCACTTTCAAGTCCTTTTATAGAGCTGTCGACATACTTGTTCCTCTCCTTGCTCTTATCTGGAACAGTTGTGCAGCATTGCTGAATTTCAAAAATCTACAAACTCCACTCTCTTCTGTAAGCAAAATGTCTAAAGCAAGCCAATAATGAAGAACAATGGCTCTCTTTGCCACTAATTCTGAATTAAGGGCATTCAGTGCTCATGCCGTGTCAGCTGCCAGCCTGTTGAACAATGTGGACAACATTCTAATTTTCACATCATTCAATATCACATCTACAGAAGGAATTAAGGCTAAAAAAAATGTCACCTGCTAATTTTGTTGCACTATGAACAATTCTCACATGTTTGACCTTGCCCTTAGTAGCGTGGCTAGTCTTTGAAATCTCAGTAATCTGTTCCGTTCTTGCCTTTGGTTCTCTCATAAAATCCTTTTTATCCCTGTTCATCTTACAAGTAAGATTTCCCTCAAGATTAGACAATGTAGTATCACCATCCATAAATTATCCCTTTTCATTTACACTTGCAACTGCAGCATACAGGATCAATACTTTAAACATAGGTACCCTAACCATAGGTTTGTCAACCTTTGCAAAAATGTAAGCAAGAGTGTACCTTGTCTATCAAATAAACTAGTGGTCATACTACAAGTTAGGAGGGTACGATAATGGGATATGCTAACAACTCATACTACCAGCAACTGGTGTTGGCAAATAAGTGCATAAATAGCATCCCTTAGCATCCATTACCCGTGAGAAACCATGCAACAACCTAAAGAAAACATGTTTTGAAAAAAATCCCTCAGTCCCTTCAGCATGCAGAATCTCTAAATAAAACTCTTGCTGCTGTTCCCTATCATTTAAAAAATGCTATTCGGCTACAGGCAAAGGGGTAGATTTTTTTCCCGGAATGGCTAGCTCTGCAGGGGGAACACAAACATATTGCTTATACGTGTATCATCAAAACAATAGAAATGATAGCTATTATGACCAATATTGCTCTAAACTGATTTGGTGACAACCTAGTTATGATTTCTTCTAAATTAGAAAGGGCAAAACACAAAATTCAAAAATAACACACAGCTAACTATCTACAAATGTTTCCTAATACATGCAAAATGGCTGGCTTGTCCACGATGAATATCAAATTCAACTATTTCAGAGTCAATACCTAACCGTACACCTGTCTTCTTTTAAAATGACAAACCTAATCTTATACAGAAGCCTTCGGTCTAAGGATCATCATAAAGGTCAGTTTAGAATGTCAGTCTTTTAGAAGTGTCCGATGACTTAAGTTCAACAAAAAGCAGGATTCAGTCAAAGTGAAAATGTGTCAGGTTTGATCATGCAGGTTTCTTAAAAACAGTTTGTCGGTCATCAGTCTCATACATTCTCAAGTCAGCTTCCCTCTTGGCAAAGTATGCCCATTGAGGAGATAGGTACCTTTGACTAGGCACTCATGTTGCTTTGATCTTTTTGACAAGGACATTTCACTGTCACTTTGCCCACTGGTCTCTGTCTCCATGTTGGTAATATCTGAAATGTGTTCTTCAAACACTGATACTCTCTGTCTCTCTCCTCTCTTTGGCTACCTTTCACTTCTTGGCCCCTCTCTGGTCACACGGCTTGTACCTTCTCCAAGCTCAGCATTTGCCCTTACAGCTTCTTTGGTTTGGTCACTGTGCCTACTCATAGCTTATTCACCACAGGCCCTGCTCCTGACTCAAGTTCACCATGAGACACCTGAACTCACTGTTCGTCTGTCCCCTCTGAGTTCTCAGGTTGCACCGAGTTTGGCCACTGCGCCTCAGTAGTGGTTGTCATAATTTTTTCTCCAGCTTGCCTCACTCTCCTGGTGCATAATGACTAAATCCAGTTTAGATGATCTCCACATTTAAAAGCAGTGTTTGTGACCAGAATGACTTGGTAGAGGGCATGCCATCTAAAATCCAGGTATGACTTCCTTACATGCTTCATCAAAACCCAGTCGCCAGAACTGAGGTCATGGCACTTCTCTTGCCTTGCAAGGGGAGTCACCAATTCAACCTGGTGAGAGACAGAATGAATCACATCAGCCAGGCCTTTTCAGTAGTCTAAGACCATGCCATCTGTAATATTCACAAGTGCAGTTGCAGGAACAGCAGGGAGTCTCATGGCTCTGCCCATGAGGATTTCATGGGGGTACAAGTCTGTCCTCCGATCTGGGATACTTCTCAAACTCATCAACACCGCTGGAAGAGAATCAAGCCATTTCAGAGACATGAATGAACACACCTTGGCCAGATAGGATTATAGCTTCCTGTTTATATGCTCCACAAAGCATTGAACATCAGGTCTATCACAGCAGTGGAACCTCTAATCCACCTGCAAAGCTGCACACAAAAGTTTCATCGCCTCATTCTTGAAGTGACTGCCACAATCTGATTTAAGAGAAACCAGGATCCCAAAAAGGGGGATAACTCTCTGAGCAACAGTTTGGCCACCGTAAGACTGTCATTTCTCCTAATCGTGTAGGCCTCCACTCCTGACCGCTCAAGAAAATTGAGTTGCATGTGATTAAAGGGACCACCTGACTTGCCTTTGTGGCTTGCAAGGACTGGGCTTCTCCTGTCTGCAGTTAGCAGTTGGCAGGTAGCACATCGGTGGCAAATTCAGCTGCAACCACACAGAACCTATGTTTGAACTAGAAAGTATAAAAGAGACAAACTATTGCATCTCAATCTATGTGGGTGGCACAATGGAAGTAACATGGCACAGAGGACAGAGGCAATACAGGACAACTGTCAACAGAAACCCAGTCTTCATCCTCATTCTTAGTACATCCTGCTCTGCTCCATCTCTTTTGTTCACATTCTGGTGCCTCCTCCTGCAATTTCTTATCTACTTCCCATATATCAGCAATGGCCAGCAAAAGGTCCTTGGATGTGTCATGCTCAGATTTATTTGACTAATCCCCAATGAAGGTGCAAGAACCAAAAGCACAGTATCTGGAATCTCATCCGCATACCTGCTTCCGGGTGTAACAAAATCGTTCCTGTTCTTGTGTACTTCACACTCCCCGATGGCCACCTCAGTATCGATATGCAATGCATCAAAGTGTTCTGTGACATAATCCCCATTACGGATGGGGAGCCAGATGAGGCCATGAAGCCCCTCTATTACCACAGCTGTCCAAAGTCCTGGACCACTCCAAACCCATACCAACTATCAGTGCAAATGGTGACTCTTAAATTCTCAAAGAAAATACAAGCTCTGACAAGAGAAATCAGTTCCGCCATCTGTGCAGAGGTTGCATCACACTGACAGGAGGATTCCACTACACCCTTTAAGGTGCAAACACAATAAGCTGCTGTCAAAATCCCTTGTTCGCCTCTTAAACAAGAGCTGCCCACAAACAACATATAATCAGCCTCTTTCAGGGGGAAATATCAGATAACTGGTCTTGGTTTGGTACACAACTCAGTGACATTCAGTCAGTCATGGTTCACCCCATCAACATTTTCATCAACAGCAGGCAATGGTAACACTGTAGAAGGATTAAGACATGAACATCTCTTCAATGTGAAGGGGCACCATATTTCAGGAGAAAGATCACTTCTAGCTATATAAAAATGAGCATAACACATCTCTCCCTCACAATGAAATTGTATGGGCTTTACCCATATTTCCTCAGGCAAATGCAATTGTTGTCTCCAATATTCACCTTGAAGCTGTCCCCATTCCGCTTTGAAGTCTACATACTGTTGATTAACAATGCTTTGCCATAGTATGCACTGAATTCCTTTGGACACTGTTTGTGTGCTTTGAAAGCTTTTTCCAAATTGTTCATAAGTGAAATTATGCCATTGCCAATCACAATGCAACCCACACAGAACCTTCCATACTTCTTGTGAGTGTGTGGGCCCCCATTGTGAAATTACTTTTATGGCCTCCCTTGTACTATATCCTGTAGAAGATAGCTTATTCCTGATGGCTTCAAGGGACCCTACCCCAATTCCGGTGGCCCCGGCTATCATGGATCCTTGATCTCTTCTGATGCGTAACTTTGGCAAGGGCCATAACTGTAGCATCCATGGTGTGCATAATGGATCATACTTAGAAACATTCCCCTTGGCAATAGTTATCTGTAACACAATATGGTTAATTATGCTTGCATTCAAAGCTTGCTTACATCTTATTCTATATCGAACTATGGAAACGTTGCCTAAATTGCTGACCATGCGTCTTTCGGCTACATAAAACATAAAGGCGGGCGGTTTGGAGTATCGTACTCCTTTGGTTCTATTAGTCATTGTAACAACCACCATATGTCCTGGTAAAATATCTTGTTTGTTAGAACAATCATAAGATCTACACGGATATGTCTGTACTGGTGTAAAAGGTACAATGGTATCAAATATTTACATATCATGTTTAGCGTATAATTCAAAGCCTGTACTGTTGCAGGCATTTCCTGCAACTCGTTCAGTCCGTTGGCATGTCGGATTTGCTGTCCAGTTACCTTCCAGGTTACAGCTTTGGCAGCCATCCACTTGCCTCCAGGTACCTTCACGTTGCAAAGTGAAACATTTCCCTGGTCATCAGTTACATTAGCGGCTTGAGGTGCACAAGTGACATGAAGGTCCGTAATGACATTCTCTGCTATATTCGGTCGGACCAATATACTTTTTCCGGTTATAATCTTGACCGCAAACAGGAACCACGTCATCGATGCAGATGTCATCATTTACGACTGTGGGGTAAGTCTCACTGCAGGTACAAATACAGGTACATTAGAATTCTTTAAAAGTACAATATAAGTACTCCCCACCCCTTGACTCAATATCTCTCCTGCCTCTGGCTTTTTCCCTGGATGATGCACCCATACTCTTCTTCCTGTGCTTCCAAATCCTCCTTCACCTGTCTGTGTGTTGTCGGGGGGGGGCAGATCTTTTTTCAATGTTGGGGGTATACGCTTGTTCACAAATCAATTGGGCAAGTCTGTCATGTGCTTGATACGATACAGTAGCATCTCCTTGGTTCAGTAATACTACTTTAACCTCTCCTCTAAAATCTGGGTCAATGACTCCCCCTAGCACTGACACTCCCTTGATGGCTAGGCTGGATCGAGGGGCAATTCTACCATATGTTCCAGGTGGTACTCTCACTCCTATTCCTAGGGGAACAGTCTTCACATGTCCTATGGGTATTTCTCCATCCTCTGGAGCAAACAGGTCCAGTCCTATACTGCCAGAAGTAGCCTGTAAAGGTAATCGAGCTCGAGGGTCTGTTTTCCAGACAATCATTGTGTGGGTGATTTCCTTATCATGCCCTGTCATCCGAATGAAAGGAGTCTGCTGCCCAACTGGTCTATTGTTCAATTCGAACAAGGCTTTGTCTAAATTACTACTCCATCCTTTTAGAGTCTGAAGTGCTGATAAAGTTTTTAGCTGTTCTTTCAACAATCCGTTATATCTCTCAATCATGCCTGCAGCTTGTGGATAATAACTAAGGTGTAAAATCCACCGAATTCCCTGTTCCTGCGCCCAATCCTGCACTGTTTTCCCTGAAAAGTGTGTGCCCCTATCTGTTTGGATTTCATCAGGTACCCCATAATGTTTTATCAGGTAGTTTAGCCCTCGCAAAGTGGACTTTTGGTCTGCAGACTTACAGGGCATACCCAACATAAGGCCAGAGTAGGTGTCCACCATGGTCAATACGTAGCTTTTTCCTCCTTCTTTTGGTAGCAGCCCAATATAGTCCAATTGCCACACTGTAGTAGCTGCAGTTCCTCTTCTGATATGGCCGCTAGGCTTCTTTTGCAAGGGCATTTGTCTAATCTGGTTGCATGTGGGGTACTCCTTTACTGCTTTTTGCACTTGTTCTTTAGTGACTGGAATTTGTCATTGCTGTGCCCATGCATAAGTGCCATTCTCTCCTAGATGTCCGGATGTTGCATGGGCCCTGTTTGCTAAAGCAGCTTCAGCTTCCTCCTTGATGACCACCGTTCGCATTTTGGCCATTTGATCTGCAGTGTTGTTGAATAGAGATGCAAGTGAGGTATCCGATGGGCAATGGGCATCCACATGTCCCACATAGATTTGACAGTTTTGCCCTTTCTCCCACATCTCTTCCCATAGCTGCTGGCCTCCGGAAATGGGGGTGCCTTTAATTTTCCATCCATCCTTGCGCCAAGTCGGGCCCAGCTTACTAGTCCTTGGTAAGTGGCCCGACTGTCAGTGTACACAAATGTTTTCTCTCCGATGGGGGCTTGTTCGATCACTGCTGCTATCCCCTGCAGTTCTGCAAGCTGGCTTGATTCATTATCCCCTCCTCGCAGCAACATCGTTTCTGTAGCAGGCTGGAATGCGACTGTTTGCCATTGTCTTTTTCCTTGATAGTACCGGGCGGTACCATCTGTGAACCATGCATTTTGCTGTTCTTCTTCGGTGAGTTGTTCAAAAGGCGGGGCTGTCTTAAATGGTGAGGATTCCATTTCAGAGGGCTCTGGCGCAGGGGCCATTGCCTGCAAGTCCCCTGCCCCTAGCTTATCTTCTTGTAACTTCGACACTCCTTCTGGTCCCGGTTTTGCCCTCTGCTGCAGATACCATTTCCACTTCACAATGGCAAACTCCTGCGCTCTGCCTACTTTATTGCCAACCCCTCCTTCTCTTGTCCATCCTAGTAAGGGGACCCATGTTTTTAAGGTGACCGGCCGATCATCAGTTATGCGTTCTATTTCCACTAAGGCCCAATCTTGTGGCACCCTCTTTTTTCCCTGCCTCTGCCATAGGCTCCACATCATTACATCATCTACATCATCCTGTACTATAATTTCCAGCTCCAACGGGTCTCCTTCTGTGATGGGACCTAACGTAAAAGGATTCTGTAGTGCATCTTTTGCTCCAGTGTCCCACGATCTCATCAACCATTTAAACAAAGGCTCTGCAGGCATCTGCCTAAACATACGGGTTCTTTCCAACAACTCACTCTGCGTATAATCTCTTACCAAACGAGAATTCTGTATTTGCCCACCGTTCACTCCCTTTTCACCTTCAATTTCACCTACACGTCCTTCTCCACTTTCAACTCCACCTAGTTCTCTTACACGTACTTCCACCTCATCCTCCCAATTCCAGTCATCATTGTCTGAGACTGTTCCATCCCAAGTATATGGATCCCAATTTTCTTTGCGTACCAATGCCCTCACTTGCACAGTTGAGGGTATTTTAGGCTTATGCCTACTCTTCTGTTTTGCTACTCGTACTGCTAATGCTGTGCACCTTGCCTCAATTTGATCACCCCGAGTCACTGCACTTTCTATGGTCTCTTTCATAAGTAACTGCCTTTCCTGCAAGGCTGCAACCTCATCCCGCAGTTTTCTTATCTCTGCATCTTGTGTTAATGTTTTCCTGTATAGCGTACGGAGCGCAGACAGGAAAAGCCATCCCACTTGCCCTGCTGCTTTCAGCTCCAGCTTCACCCCTCTTAGCTTCACGCTCTCAACTGCATCTTCCACTAAGAGAGGAGTCACTTTCTCATCTAATGCCTCCCGTAACACCGGCGCTGCCCACCGGTTCAGGAGTCCTGCCACACCAGAGAACGGGTCAGTTGCTAACCACCCGGGAATGGATCTGGCTTCTGCCCCATGCTGCCTTCCGCCCCCTGCCTCACTTTTCTTACGTCCCCAAAGAGGCATTATTGACTTATACCCCACTCCTGGTACCAAATGTCTTATCCAGGTGGCTGGTTGACACCTGCTCGGTATAAGTCAATAAGGACGCTCAATGAAGGACCACACGCCAATTATAAATACAATTTAGCTTTACTAGAATTTCAGGTAAATGCAGGCATTTAGTACATCAACAATAGTGGAATAAGAATAGCCATGAAAAGCATCTAATCATATATAAGTACAGTACAAAGAGCATCTATGTATAAGTATGAGCAAAGAGTTCATTGACAGAATAAGAATAGCAATGAAAAAGCATCTATTTATATATAAGTACACTACAAAGAGCATCTATGTATACATCTGAACAAAGAATTCATTGACAGATATAAACTTGGAATAAATGTATACCAAAATGTGATACACTACGATGTTCAGGAAGCAGACTATAAACAAGTTGAATACTTCAGATAAGCTTTGATTTACTGCACACTAAAATGCATATTTCAATTACTGTAGCAGGCTCACACTACGATGTTCAGTAAGAAAAACTATAAATGAGCTGAATTCTTCAGATTATAAACACAGTGCAAGCATAATAATCAATCATAATAATAGAGCAGAGAAACAAAGGCCTTTCATCCCTGGGTGGAACTTAACTTAGTCCATGAAATGCTGGGAAGCCCTCTACCGCACGCTTGGACCTCTCTCCCCCTCGAGCGTCACGGTCTTGGAACAGCACAACAGGGAGGCAGCTCTGGGTCTGAAGATGACAGTTTCACAACTCCATCAGCGAGCTTCAATTCCCTCACCCACCTTTCAGTGTTTAAGTAACCTGAAGCTTGGATTCTATCCCCTTCCAGTATTTTCTAGCTATGTTATCAGTACATGTCTCTTGGCTGCCTTGCCATTCCCTGGCCATTGTTTTCATTCCATCTTTTACTGTGGTCTCGTTCTCAAGGTTGAGACTGAATTTCCTTCACAGCCTGTTTCTCACAAATGCAGCTGCGAATAAGTTTATCTACGGAATGTAAAAAAAAGACAAGCTTGAAAGCGAACATCGTGAATTTCTTCCACGTTGCTCTGGCTTCGGCAGGCATCACGCTCATCTACACTGTTCAAGCTAATTAACCCTTCGCGTCACAATGTCTTCCGCACCCTTCCCTATACTGATCAAACATGCACAAAAGACCTCCTCCTAACAGGCTCACAGGGCTTGAATCACAAACTATAAAGTAATTGTCTTCTTTAAAATCTACGCAGGGACGTTGACTGAAAGAGGATTAATCATCAGCTTATTGGAAATGCCTACAACTCGGATTTGTTTTCCAAAGAGGAGTAGGTTTGGGACACTCATGGTATGGAAAGTAGAATGAGTAGCACCAAAGGACACAGGGTAACCATTCACCCCTCTTTTCACATATGGACCGCTCTGGTCCACCTCTAAGGTTGCTCCAAGTATGCAATCCTCCTTCTTTCTCAGACATCGTCACTGGGATTGATCTGAAACAGGGTCTCCAAAGATGTCGAAGACAGGGAACTGTTGGAATGTATCTGAGTTCTGAAAGGGGCTCTGTTGGACTCTGGGATTCGGATCAGCATTAAACCTTATGGTATTTAGATTATGTTGCATCAATGGAGCTTGGGGCACTTTAGGATTAGTAGGTCTTGGCATTTGCATGTTTGGAACCGGCACAACATTCACATTGGAATTGGCCATCAAACTGCACCCAATTAGGGATGGATCTGCACAGGGGTTTCCAATGGCCCAATTTGTCACAATAAAGGCACAGCATTGTTTTCTTTAGCGCAGCTATTTTCATTCCCAAATTCAGGACCACCGGCACTCCTTGATCTCTACCAAGTGGGACACCGTTCCCACCATGCATCTCCTGACCACTACCTTGAAATCCAACTCCTTGTATGTCACTGCCACTCACAATGCAGCACTCCCAAGCCCAGCATGACACATACACCAACTGACCATTACCAGTGCAACTCCCTTTAACGCAACTCATAGCACCTTGCAGAAACTCTCATTCAACAGTGACAAGCTAGGGCAAACAATTATTATTAAACAAGAACAGAAACTCGTAACTGTTCCTCTAGAGAATGTTCAAAGTAAACAGTCCCTCTGGGGGATTCAGGGAAATAGCACTAGGAGGGTACAATCACACACACCAATTGAAATTTCAACCCGTGGGAAATCACCCTAACTAATGTGGTGTTTCCTCTTCACAAAAGGATTGAATAAACACTGATCTCGGTTAATGGAATCTCACAATAGTAATTAATAGCACCTTGGTCAATCTGTAGATGATAAAGCTTCAAGGACCACACCACAGACCTTAGCAGACAAGTAACAACATGAATTACTTCAATGCTTATCCTGGGATCTTAGACTTTTCAAAGTCTGACAACTTCAGCTTTTAATTGACAAGCATGTTTTTCTTCATAAGCTTGTGTGATATACTAAGGCAGCATCACAGATTGAACAAACACATAGGGGGTCATTCTGACCCCGGCGGTCATGGACCGCCGGGGCCAGGGTTGGCGGGAGCACCGCCAACAGGCTGGCGGTGCCCTGCAGGGCATTCTGACCGCGGCGGCTTGGCCGCGGTCAGATGCGGAAAACCGGCGGTCTCCCGCCGGTTTTCCGCTGCCCAAATGAATCCTCCATGGCGGCGCAGCTCTGACACCCCATACCGCCATCCTGTTCCTGGCGGTTCGCCCGCCAGGAACAGGATGGCGGTATGGGGTGTCGTGGGGCCCCTGGGGGGCCCCTGCAGTGCCCATGCCAATGGCATGGGCACTGCAGGGGCCCCCGTAAGAGGGCCCCACTTTGTATTTCAGTGTCTGCTTTGCAGACACTGAAATACGCGACGGGTGCCACTGCACCCGTCGCACCTTCCCACTCCGCCGGCTCAATTCTGAGCCGGCGTCCTCGTGGGAAGGGTGTTTTGCACTGGGCTGGCGGGCGGCCTTTTGGCGGTCGCCCGCCAGCCCAGTGCAAAACCCAAAATACCCTCAGCGATCTTTCGACCGCGGAGCGGTATTTTGGAGGGGGAAGTCTGGCGGGCGGCCTCCGCCGCCCGCCAGACTTAGAATCACCCCCATAGAGCCCTCTTGGACTCAAAATGCACATCACACTGAGCCACACATTAACTCTTCAAAGAATAAACACCACAATGTTCAAAGATGTGTTACCATACTCTTCTCACACTCCTAGGACACTGCAACCACTCAGGAATCCTGGTACACGTCAATTCTTAAAACTGGACCATTGGAAACTCAGAGATGCAGATTAGGCTGGGGCAGATTCAGAGAGAGCCATCCTCTGTCACCAGATTTGATAGCGAGACAGATATGGATGGTATTTGCACCACGCAATCTTGGCGCAATTTCAGAACTCCGCTATATCCACTAGGATGGATCCTTTTCTTGAATGGAAGCTCGAATCACAAATTCAATGACACTGCAATGACAGCAAGGCAGATTTTGACCCATTTTAATGGCAGAGAGGAGCAAGTATACAAACCATAGGGGTTTATTAGTAAATTAGTCAAATTACATTCTACTATCAAATCACTTAACTATAACTCAAAATTAACCAGAATACAGCATACATGAATATGACCTAAATAAGTCAATTTAGTATCTGTGAATATTGAATTATTAAAAGCAACATATGCAGATCAAAGCAGAGTCATGTTTCCATGCAGAAAACCCTCTAAAGCTAAACTAATGTTTTGGGCAGATTCTGGAACGCAGAAGCAGCAAGTGTAAGCAAATACAGCATCAAAAGAAGAACCAAATAAAGGTTCAAATTAGAATAAAGAGGAATGTGCTTGCTCTACAGAGTAATTGTAGAAGCAGAAAAATGAGGAGCATTTGTGCCATGAGAAGAGAAAAAACTTCTGTCTGCAAAGGTGGACATGGGCAAGTTGCCTAACTAAGTAAGAAGCTTCAAACAGTTAAAACATGGAAATTTCATCAAAAGATATATTGCACACTTTCCCACAGGGTAGGGACCAATCAAAAGCCAATGTTCTATCTGTTCTTGGTGTCGGTCTTCTTGTCATACATAATACCATGCCAACTTCATTGATCTTTATGGTTATCACGATCTCACACAAAGGAGTATTTACCCCCTCTCCTTCCAGTTGCTGAGAAACACCATTCAAACAAGTTAATGGCTAATTTAAGATCTTTAAAGTGTAAGATAACAAAGAATAACATTTCTAAATGAGATTGAAAAGATTACTGTGCCTGAAACAGAAAAAGTGTTAGGCACAGCAAACAGAAATACAACATTTATTTCAAAATGGAGTGAGGCATCTAGGCCCACAATGTCAACTTTAAATGCACATGGATATCTAAAAACTAATCAACACTTATGATTCAATTAGTTTACTAAATCGAAACACAGAATAACACGTAGAGTAATGTATAGATTAATCTGTGGAAGGATTCATGTTTAAATCATGAAATCACTCACTTCCTAAATCTAAGTGTAAAATAATGAGTACCTACATATAATTAATCAGTTAAACATCTCGCAAGTTAACATAATATTAAGCACAATTAAATGATTATGGCCCTCATTACAACATTGGCGGTACAAGCCGCTCACCGCCGTGCAGAAGACCGCCAACACACCACTGCGGCAGCGGAATTCCGCCACGGTCATTATGACCAACTGCTCGGAATCCGCCAAAATTCAGACACCCACACAAGTCCGCCACACCAAAGGTCAGTGATAAACTGGCGAAAACAAAACCTCCACCGTCACGCCAACAGAAATATGCCCACACTATTACGGCCCACTAATCCACGTGGCGGTCTCCCAACCGCAGTATTCCATTGGCGGTACACACCGCCGCGCTCAAAATACACACACTCCTGCAAAACACTACCACATTGGACGAATCTAAATACACACACCTGACACACATACACACACCACTCCCACACACCCATTACAATATAAAACACACACCCACATCACCCACAAACCCCTACAACAAAACTTACTGAGAGAAGGCCAGGGAGAGACACTACAAACTACTACCAAGCATCCACAGACACACAATACCATCACCCACATAACTTCCACGCACCTCACACAACACACCACTAAATATCACCCCACTTATCACTACACACACCACCCCACACATCACCCACACCACCCCATGGCACGGCAAAGACACCCCAGGTTCTCTGAGGATGAGCTCAGGGTCATGGTGGAGGAAATTGTCCGGGTAGAGCCACAGCTATTCGGATCACAGGTGCATCACACCTCCATAGCTAGGAAGATGGAGCTATGGCGCAGAATAGTGGACAGGGTCAACGCAGTGGGACAGCACCCAAGAAATAGGGATGACATCAGGAAGAGGTGGAACGACCTACGGGGGAAGGTGCGTTCCGTGGTCTCAAGACACCACCTTGCGGTTCAGCGGACTGGCGGCGGACCCCCACCTCCTCCCCCACAACTAACAACATGGGAGGAGCAGGTCTTGGCGATTCTGCATCCTGAGGGCCTCGCAGGAGTAGATGGAGGAATGGAGTCTGGTAAGTCAAATCTTAACTATTACATCCCCCACCCTACTTGCATGCTATCACATACCCTCACCCTCACCCCCATCACTCCAACTCCTCACAAATGACCCAACATCACAAACCACACATCCTAACACCAAGCCCTGCATGCAACAACAAAGCATGGACACCCATCACCAAAGCATGGCCACTGCACATACCCATACACCCCCCTAAACCACCATCACACAAGGACCCACACAGGAATGCAGGCACTGGGGTACACGGTCACCCACCCATTGCACACCATGGCACACACAGATGTAATAAACATCCTTTTATACCCCTGCAGGACCCCTACCCAACGTCATCGGACAGGAGGGTCCACATATGTCCACACCACCAACAGAAGAGGCCCACAGTGATGACAGCAGCTCTGTCCATCTGGATTTAGATGACCAGCCCGGCCCATCGGGGACCTCTGGACAGTCGGTTCCCCTGACACAGTCACAGGCCACCACAGAGCTTCCCCCCTCTGGAAACACCAGCACAGCACCCACCCAGCGGGCCCATACCTCTGTCCCCAGGACACATCAATCAGCAGTGTGTCCACCACTACAGGGAAACCAGGCTAACCCACCACTCCAACAACAACAGAGACCTGGGGGCAGTGGCAGTGGGCACACAGTCCAGGGGACGGAGGCCCAGAAACACAGGGGAACTGGGAGGGCTGCTGTGCGACAGGGAGAGGACAGGCACAGGGAACCCACTCTCCACGAGGCCCTCTCCAACATCATGGGAGCCTACCACCATTCCCAGGAGACGATGGCAACGGTACTGGCCAAGTTCCAGGAGACCCAGCAGCTGCAGGAGGAACAGTATTTGGGCTTCAGGGAGGAACTCCGATCCATCAATTCCACCCTGGGCACTATTGTAGGGGTGCTGAAGGAAGTCCTCAACACCAGGAGGGACACTGTGGCACAACAAGGGGCCCCTGACACTAGCCTGGACGATTAACTGCCCACCACCTCCGCTGGCGCTAGTGGACAGGAGGCACCGCCACAGGACCACCACACCAGCACCCCACCCCCTGCAGAGGGTGAACCACCCCGCAAACGGTCCCTGAGATCCAGGACAAAGACAGAGAACGATGCCAAGACCCCCGCCAAGAAATGAGACCACCCTGAATGTCATCTTTCTATCCCACTTTATCACTGTGTCCATCCTCAAACTGCCCCAGCTCCACTTCCTATGCCCATTTGGGCAATGCACCTGTGAGACTAATAGACTGGACTCTGCCATGGACATTCCTCCACCATCACTCCTCACCATTTTACAACCCCCTCCACTATTGAGCACTTAAAAAAACACCCTTGAAGCACAAAACAATCTGGAGTCAGTCTGTCATTTCGAAAGTGTATTAGCAATTACAGTGTCAAAATGCTCTTTCAAATGTAATGTCAACATACCTATGTCACACAGCTCTAGTCCATGAGGAAACAAAGCAGATGTCACACAGTGGGACCCACATCTGTGGAATCATAAGGGAAAGTGACAACTCAGTGACCATACACTGGGTGAAAACGACAGACAGTTGAGAGGTGGTAGTGTTAAAGTACATGTAGTAGGCAGGTTTGTATTCTTACCTGTGTCTCACTGGAAATATTGCAGGATCACCGAGTTCCTGTTGTCGATGTGCTCTTCTTCTGCTTCCTCGTTTTCACTGTCCACAGGCTCCACAGCTGTCACAACACCGCCATCTGGACTATCCTCCTGCAGAAAAGGCTCCTGTCGTCGCAAAGCTAAGTTGTGAAGCATACAGCAGGCCACGATGATGTGGCACACCTTCTTTGGTGAGTAGAATAGGGATCCACCTGTCATATGGAGGCACCTGAACCTGGCCTTCAGGAGGCCGAAGGTCCGCTCTATAATCCGCTGAGTTCGCCCATGGGCCTCATTGTAGCGTTCCTCTGCCCTTGTCCTGGTATTCCTCACTGCCAGGGTTGTAATGACCACCTATGTCTTTTATGGGATCAAGATCGCCCAGACACAGATAGTTAAATCACATTAGCAACGGCAACGATGTTCTTTAGAAAAAGGAATATATTACTACGTTCAAAGGAGGCTACATATAGTCCTGACCCCTTGATATACCGCCATTAAAAAATTGTTGTACAGAGATTTTTTTAATTTTTATTTTCGTATCATTAGAGAAGTAATTTAGCTTGGCTAGACATTGCTTCTCCTGGCGGATTTTTATGGATGACATTTTAAAAAATGACAGACGTGTTGCCTTGCTGATGTAATATTTCAGGAATCATGTGACTTATATATTTCATTTTGGTGTCTAAACATAGGTTTTGGGGGTCATATAGTCTTACAGAGACAGAAATCCTTCCGCCATTTTCCAAAATGGTGGCTCTATAATGATGTGTTTTTGCCATCATATTGGTGATATATTATGATATTGTTTTTGTTTCAGCTTTTTCGTTAATTCAAATTGGTAAACATGAGCAAAGCAGGTGATAGCAGAGGATCTTTACCTCCTCACAGAGTGTTGCTAACTACAAAATCTGAGGACTCCTTCAACAAAGAAAAATGTGTCATATGCCAAACTAATCCAAAAGAAAAGAAGCTAAGATCAACTGGGGTTGGACAGAATAGAGTTTGAGAGGCTGCAGAAAAATGGGAAGACAAAGTTCACAAAAGATTTTAACTGATGGGTGGAGAGGATCAAATATTTTAACACTGTAACAACAAGTGCTACAAGTAGTGTACAATGGAAAACAAGCCTGAAAAAACTCAGCAAAAAATAGCAGAAACCAGTAAACACACAACAAGAATATGAGTCTTCTGAGTAAGCAACAACAACCAAACCCAATGGCCATCCACTTAGAAGATCGATGGCTAACCCTCGTCCACCTTCAGCAACTGATCAGAAAGCAGAGGACCTTCAATGTGTAATCTGTGGTTTAAATGTGCAATATGTATTGACTATGTACTACCTTGTTTTAAAATGTGTGTCTAATCTGTGTAATCTTCTTCTTCCTTGTTTGTGTGCATGAGGGTATCGCCTTCTGACCGTATGCATGAATCCAATATATGGGTTGCACTGCTACACTGAGCAGTGTCCCCTCGGTGTACTACTTCAACTCGCAAACCAGAGATTTATCTTCCATTAAAATTTCTCAACCAAATTTCACTGTATTTTCAACCTTTAAAACATCACCCATCTCCAGTAATCAAGTTTAGTTCAAATGGTTGTTTAATGTACATAAGATGAAATCACATATCCTCTGATTGACTTGTTAATCCCATGTACACATGCTTAAAAATTCCAATACATTTCGGGCCGTAGCCCTTCTTCAGGGGAAATAATCCTGTAAAAAATACATGAGATGTTTCATGATAATGAAGTCTAAGAACATACTTACAGGATGAATATCTAAGTGATCACTCCAGGACAATATAACACATGTACACTGACGGACAATAATAGAGTTTCTGAGACATTGTGGCCCTCATTATGACTGCGGCAGATGGCGTTAATAAGGAGGAAAGTACTGCCAACTGGCTGGCAGTACTTTCCTCCACATTAAGACATTGGCTGTTTTTGTACCACACCGACCCCCACAGCGGTAACGACTGCCGGGCTGGAGACTTCACTCTCCAGCCCGGCGGCCGTCACTTGCCCGTCTGCGGGATTATGACCCCGCCTACCGCCATAGTTTTTGTAGCAACCTTACCACCACGAAAACCATGGCGGTAGGCACTATCAGTGACAGGGAATCCCTTCCCTGTCACTGTTAGAGGTCTTCCCCCCTCCACAGCTTTCCCCCCACACCACCCTTCCTCTCCAGAACCGCACCTTCATTCACGCATGCACACAATCATACACACACCCATTCCCACATTCAACCACGCATGCATACATCCATTCACACACACATCCACACACACACAGGCACACAGGCATTCACACAACCCAACATACACGCACTCACACATCCATACATGCACATACATACAACATGCAACACACACCCGCATACATGCACGCACAAACATACACACACACAACCACACACACAACACCCCCCTCCCCTGTCGGAGAACCCACCTTACCTGTTGTGAGGGGGTCCTCCAGCAGGAGGCGGGACGGTGTACTGCTGCCAGCAGCACCATCTGCCAGCAGAACACCGCCAGACCGTATCATGATACAGGCAGCGGCAGTCTACGGGCTTAGCGCTGCTGCTGGCAGCAGCGCCACCTTACGGCCATCCGCCGGCATGGCCACAGCCAGATTTCCACCATCCTTCTGGTGGAAATCCTGCTGTGGTCATAATCCGGCGGACGGATGGTAGCTGCGGCAACGGTCTTTTGGCGGCTGCCGCCACAGCGGTAGGCGGTATTTACTGCTATTGTTGTAATGAAGGCCTGTGTCATTAACATATTGGGTGCTCTGTTGGACCACATGTTAATGTTGTCTATCACGATCTTTACTACAGTGATGAAATTCCTAAGTGTAACTAGTGAGAATCATGTTGGGTGTGATGATTTTAAAACAATGGGTAATGACTAGGGTGACCAGATCTTAAGAACCAAAAACCAGGGCATTTTGCAAAGATAGAAGAAGGACTATAATTTTACATCAACAGAGCGGCGCAGAATGACAGCTCTCGTCAACATCGGACCACAGAAGAGTAGTTAAGAAAATTAATAAAATGTCATTTTTAATACCAGCATCATACCTGGTAAGTCAATTATTGACTTATAACAGCTGCTAACTACCACAGTTTTAAAACACCTAAAAATGCCTGTCACTGTTTTGCAGTCGACCCGCTTTAAAAACCGGTACATGAGGTCATTCTGTTGAAATCTGCAGGGCACCTGGTGAAAAAACATGACTGTCGCGGCAAATCCAGGACACCTGGTCATCCTAGTAATGATGCTGTATTTCACGATCTTATTGGAAGCTTTCAAATCATTTCATTGTTAAACTTAGCTCGTACTGATTGAAAGTTGAACATCATGATGTATGTAAATGCTCTCTGTGCTAACCCGACCAGAAAAACAAGTATCTCAAAAGTGGTGAGAAGTGCCCCTGTATTTCCAAACTCAACGTGTGTGTAGAGGGGCGCTGGCAAGCAACCCTCTGGCGGCCTGTACACTCTTTGTGTAGCAAGCGCGTTCATAGAAAAGACACGGACCCAGTACTGTACTACTACAGGAGCGAAAAGACCTTGAACACACCGTACCACATCACAGAACAGGGCAACAGACATAGAAGAGCCCAAGTGGCTCTCTACATCCCCCCAAGGTTTTAGTGTCCACCTGATGCATCAGCTCTCTTCAGCACAGGAAGTCCTTCAGCCATTGACTGGGGTTAGGGTTAGGCCGTAGGTGGTTACCAGGTACTTCCGTCTTGGAGTTCAAACTTACTCGATGGCCTCAGGTCTGGGGAATGAGCCTCCTCTGGGTCCCGGCTGTACCTGACCCCATTGTTTTGCACCACCTTCTGGAGCCACAACACGTTCCTTGTCACCCGCCGTCCCCCTATCACGGTGGTCATCATGGTCCCTTCAACTTTCTCTACCCTCCAGACATCCGGCTCGAAGGTGGTGTGGAATTTCCAGCCTGGGTGGCGGTCCTTTAGAACGCCTGCAGACCAGGATGCTTCGATCTCACTGGCTTTGGCGTTAGTCATTGCTCTCTTCTTCTTCTGTGTCTTGGACATGTCTAAGGCAGCAGGTTGCCAGCCTCTGTCCGCTGGTATACAGTCTCTGGGTGGAGAGCTGAACATTAAAGCCACCGGGGTGCATCCAGTTGTACATCTGTCAGTAGGCCCTCAAGAAGGTTGGAGACAGAGTTCAGCGTTCTCTTGCTTACTCACCCCAATTTGCCGGGCGTGATTCAGACCCAAAAGAGCGAACGTCTTCTCGAGAACTGGATGGATGTGTTCAAAAGCTGTGGTCACCACCAGTTCCACCACAGGAAACCGAGTGCGCGAGTCAACCATTACAACCGTCAGCCGTTCATCCGGAAAACTGCCGAAGTCCAAGCTGATCCAAGACCAGGGGCGAGTGCTGGGTGACTCAGTCACAACAGGAGCGGGGACAGTATCCTGAGCAGTGCTGGCGCACGGATGACATCTGCATATCATATCGTCAACCATGGTGTCCATCCCCGGGAACCACACCTTGCCTCATAGATGCGCTTTCGTCTTCGCGGTTCCTTGATGGCCTTGGTGCACCAGCTCCACCACTCGGCTCTGCAGGCTCCGGGGTATCACCAAATGTTGTCATCTTAGAAGGAGGCCCTCAAGACTCACCGAGAGCTCCAGCCTCACCTTCCACAGTTGTTGCATTGCTCAACGGTCCTCAGAGTCAGACACGGACGTCTTGTCAAGAAAACGTTTCCAAGAGCGATGATATAACGAAACTCTCCATACACCCATCCTCTTCATCTGCTTCTTCCTCAGAGCATTGTGGCAGGGGATCTCGTGACAGATAATCTGCTGGATTATTGACTCCTGGGCGGTAGACCACTTGGAACAGATATGATTGAAGAAGTACGGCCCACCTTTCAATTAGTGGAGAGGCAAGCCTGGCAGAGACCGCGAAGAGGGACACCAACGGCTTGTGATCGGTGACAATCCTAAATTTGTTTCCGCATACATATAAGTGGAAATGCTGACAGGCCCACCTAATGGCTAACACCTCTCTCTCGATTTGTGTGTACTGGGCCTCGGTTGCTGTGAGAGCTCGGCTGGCGTAGGCCACAGGCGTCCACTGTTGGTGACTTTGCTCTTGCAGCAGCACTGCTCCTAGCCCGACGGGGCTGGCATTTACCACCACCCCAGTTCTCTTCTGTGGGTGGAAATATGCCATTACTGCTGTGTCCAATAGGGCTGTTTTAACAGCCTGGAATGCTTTGTCGTCCTCTGGGCCCCACTCCCGTGAGCTGCCTGAGGGGATCGGCGAGTGTGGCTAGATTGAGGATGAACCTCCCGCAATACGTCACCATCCCAAGGAAACTCCTGACCTCAGTGGCATTGTGAGGTATTGACGTCCCCTTGATGGCTTCCACTTTCTTGGGGTCAACTCTCAGTCCTTCCCTTGAAAAAATTTAGCCAAAGAACTCAATGGAGTTGCGAATGAACACGCACTTCTTCCTGTATAGTGTTAGCCCAGCCTCTGACAATCGTTGTAGGGAGTCTCACAAGCGCTTATGATGTTCTTCCAGAGTGCTGGAGAAGATCAAAATGTCATCACGCCAACCAAACCTAATAGTGTCTCTCGAATTGCGTTCAGGAAAATCTCCGCCGCCGAGGAGACCCCAAAGCTCAATGGTCTGCATCGATGGAGCCCCAGATGTGTCAAAAAGGTGGTGATATTGTGGCTCTTGGGGGTCAGCTCCAGTTGGTGGTATCCCGAGTTCAGATCTAGCTTTGAGAACCATTGAGCTCCGTTCAGGTCCGCAATAATATCGTCCATGGAGGGTGTGATATGGCGCTCCCGTTTGATGGCACTGTTGGGGAGGCGCATATCCACACAGAGGCGGATGGCTCTGGGCTGTTTGGGCTTTGGGGAAATGACTAGAGTTGAAACCCAAGGCGTCGGTCCAGTCACTTTCTCTATTAACCCCTGCTCCTCAAGGTTCCGTAATTCTTGTTCCACCCGTGGCCTCAGGTGGAATAGCACCCTCCGATGTCTCAACGCAGTGGGGTGTACGGTAGGGTCGACATGTAGGTGAAACTGCTTGCCCTTCATATTCCCCAATCCGCGGAAAAGCTCCAGGAGCTCCTCCAGCACCGCTTCAGCATGAGAATCATGCACCTGTCGGGCAAAGAACACCAGTTCTAGGTCTTCGGCTGTGTGACACCCTGAGAGCGTTCCTTTCTTCCCTTCCTCCATGTGGAATTTTGCTCGCATTGAGTGTCGATCGCTGTCAACAGTGACTTCTCTTGCCCCTCTGAGGGGAAGCTGTTCTACGCCACCATACACATATGTCTTGGTGCGGCATGGCTTGAGCTCTGGTGGAGGAGATAGTTTATTGTACTGATCAACGTCCATGACATTGACCGATGCTCCTGTGTTAATGAGCACCGATACTGGCGTGTTGTTGATTGTTATGGTGCATATGGGAGGAGGCTGCCGCCTCTGATCCAGTCTGTCAGCAAAAGAAATAACAAATATTTCTTCCTCTTCATCGTCATCATATGGGGTGGTGCCTGGGTGTGGGCCCCCTGCTGCTGCCCCTGCTTCCTTGTCAAGCGTCACCTGTTTTACCCCTACCCTTCGCGCAGAAGTTGTTCCGGTTCGAGCCCACCCTCTTCGGCAGACCCTGGCGAAGTGGATGGGCTTGTCACATCTGGAGCAGTTCTTGCCTTTCGCTGGACATGCACCCGGTGTGCGGTGTTCACTGCCGCAGTTTCCACACCCCTTTTCCTCCACTCTGGCTGGCCGAGCAATTCGGGGCGAGTTTTGAAGCCAGTAGACGGCGTCAACATTTTCTTCCTTTATGGGGCTCGGTTTTGTTGGACCTGGTGCAATGGATGACCGTGCCACGGTGGCAGCCATATCCGCGGTGCGGTTGTTGGACAGCTCGTGCGATCTCCGTAGGATGAGGATGTCATCAAGCGAGGTGTCTGGTTGCCGTAGAATCAGCTTTCACAGCACTGTGGAGCTACATCTCTGAATTATCTGTGCACTGATTTTGTCGTGGTGATTGATGCTTGTGCAGGTGCTTGCTAGCTTGTGCAGGCACACGTAAAACATGTCCACCGACTCTGTGTCGGTTTGCTGGTCCTGTCGCAGTTTGAGCTTTTCATAATCAGGGTTGAGCTGCGGGTCGAAGTACCTGTTGAGGGCTTCTACTGCCGCGTTGAAGTCATTGTCATCTCCTGTGTTTGGCTGTGTCTCAAACAGGTCATAGAGCTTGTCGCCCCCGAAGTGCAGCATTAATGACAATTGCACTGCACCATCCGTTTCTCGTGTGTCTCAGAAGTAGTGTCTCAGCCGTCCGAGCCAGTGGTGCCATTGTGGCGCAACTGTGGCAGGGTCCCCCAACTGGCTGAACGGGGGTAGGGCGGTGACAGATGAGTGTGACCCATGATGGTGGGCTGGACGGTCGGAGGTGGCGTCCGGCGAAGAGCTCATGATCTTGCCTGGGACCTGACTTTCCTCTCCTCCGTGTAGCTTGCTGCTTCCGGTTGTCACAGATGTGTGTGTGTCCAAGACACCGGGCGCCTGAGGGCAGAATGAACATCCGAGCCCTGCTGTTGAGAGCGTTGGGTGTCAAACAATGCGGTCCCGTCAGAAGACAGAGTGAATGCAGCTTGCTGTAGATGGGATGGGGCTCCTCCCCCTACCTTCCTTGAAGCAGGCCTTAGTGGGGGAGACACTTCCACTGACAGGCCTTAGTGGGGAGGAAAGTGAAAGAAAATGTATATACAAAAATTATGTCCACAAGGGGAGGGCACCAAACCTTGGTGCCTGGCACAGGAGCTGGCCTCAAAAACTGTAACACCACTGCCTCCAATCCACTGAGGCCTCTCTTCCACACAGGCAGTGGAAGGGGCAGTCAAAGGGGTCCTCGCGCTCCAACACACGTATTATGGTCGAGGCGTGGGAGCATGAGAAAAACACACTCCAGTCACTGGAGCAGTGCCGCTGCAGGCACGGCAGGCCGGCAGTAGTGTGGAGTGCCTTCCCTTCCTCCGGGGGGGGGTGACCAAACCGGCTGAAAACACACCGGACTCGCACACAGACGCGGACCTCCGAAGCAGCGGGAGGCCCGCCGGTCAAGTGAGTGTGCTCCGTGCGCCAACAGCGAAGGAGCAGCATAGGAGTGTTCCGGGCATAGCAGGGGCGATAAACAGGACGTGGGCACTGACTTCTCGCCAAATGTACAGGAGACGCTCTGGTGGCCTGGACACTCTTCGTGCAGCAAGCGTGTTCGTAGAAAAGACACAGGCCCAGTACTGTGCTAATACAGGCACTAAAAGACCTCAAGGGTCCCGCCCTGATTTATTTCATATCCCCTGCTCCGGACACCGTACCACATCACGGAGCAGGGTGACAGACATAGAAGAGCCCGAGTGGCAATCCAACGCTCTTCTCAAACATGCACGTCACCTGGGTATGGTGTTCTCAGTATTACCTGCGCTGGTAAACCAAAAGTACTAAACCAATGGAAAAAAATGCTGTTTCCCCGACAAACGTTGCATGTATATAAAAGTGCTTCAAGCGTTCATACACAAGGTGCTAAACCGATGGAAATATACTGCTGTGTTTCCCCGACAAACGCTGTCAGCATATAAAAGTGCTCTAAGTGTTCATACACTCACCAGTATTCCCGGTCGATCCTGAATACATTGCAATGTAAGTCCAAACTTTCCCAGCGTGTTTACCGGATGTTGTGCTGCTGGTGATTTAAACAAGCCGCCAAAATAAACAACGGACAGGCTATGGTATCGGCTGTATGGCATATACCATATTTAAACATGAATGAGTTGAGTAATATCCAGTAAAAGTGAGGGTGACATGAATCAAAAACAAGGGTGAAAAAGCGCCACAGGCAAGGTGTGTTATTGTGCTTCATGCAATAGTGACCTATCTGGTAGCAATATGTGAATAAAGACGCTCTGTGGTTATTTTCTGTTTCCTATGTGGAAATATGCAGGTTTCTTTAAAGATATAAACAAACATATGTTGGGACGTTCTCAATCTCAACCCTACCGAGTTCCTGCAAAACTACATAGACCTGTCGGATGAAATACATTTCACACATCAAATACAATCACTTGGCCAATAAATCAAAGAATCAAATATGTTTGGATCATAGAAAACAACTAAATTCCAATTTGTCATTTAATCCTTTAGGAATTAGAGCATCCAATTTTTTATTGAAAATGTTTCTCTCTGTACTAAATGTTTTTCGGTGTCAACCCCTTCCCAGGGGTATGCTGTCTCTAGCACCAGGAAACTTAGTTGACAAACATTATGTCCCATTGCATTAAAATGTACTGTGACCGCAGATTTGGCACTCTCAATGCATACATTGCTCTTGTGCTCAATCAACCTTGTTTTGATCTTACGTTCAGTTTTACCCCTGTATCCTAAGCCACAAGGGCATTTCAAAAGATAGATCACACTCTTGGAGTCACATGTGGCATTAGTGTACAATTTTTATTTTTGTTCCTTTATGCAGGTGAGTGATAGTGGTGTCTTTGATGATGTTATTGCTGTTTCTGCAATTCAGACATGGTTCAGTTCCTTTGTATTGTGCTATCTCGTAAGTCTTCTCACGCTATTCTAGAAGTTCTTTTAAATTCTTAGACCACTTATATGCAGATAAAGGGGGTTTATGAAAGATACCTCAAAAATTTGCTTCTGTCTGGAGCATAGGCCAATGTCTTAAAATACTTAAGTTGTGCATTTCTGGTCGAATATTCGGAAACGTACACAATTATTTACGTATCACTATCAACTTTCGTTTGCGCCACCAACTGGGATCTATCATCAAGACTGACCCTGGGTTCTGCCTGTTGAATCAGTGGTGCAGGATACCTATGTTCAGTAAATTTGTTGATCATGCGGGTTTTGCAGCTTATGAAATTGATGCGATCAGAAATTATTTGTTTTATCCAAAGTAAGAAAGAGAGGGAAGTTTCATTGATGTGGCCCTAGATATGAAACTGGAACAGACTATCCAGAGATCACAGAAAAGCTCCAAGGGAATTTTTGATCAGACACTTGAAAGTGAATAATTTGTTCAATGGCAGCTAGTTTACCATAAAGTTTTTTCTGTTTGCAATGTTTTCAGAGAGAAGACAAATTCAAAATTAATGGACCATCGTGAAACTGTTCCTCACCACAAACTTGTGGAAAGAGAGGGGAATGTTTTATTAAACATGTTGTCAGCCTTATTCATTTCAGGTAGCAGCAAAGAAACCCCTTTGAAATGACTGAGCTTGTGTGGCTACACAACTTTGCCACCAAACAATATGTGGATAACAATATAAAGAAGCTAAACTTCCACACTTTAATTGCAATAGCAACAGTTCCATCCAAACAGCCACTCCAAAACAGGTTACAAAAAAACATCTTTCGCAAGCACATACAGAGACGAATGCGGCAAAAGAAAGGGGTGATTTTATCAAGGACATTCTGTTGCATGATCTTCTTCCAAAAAAATGCAATACTTGATGGAGATGCTGCAACCAAACCAGTGAAGCACAAACTCATAAAAGCGCCCCAAAAAAAGCTTTCTCCTGAACAATTTCAATTTGAAAAGGTGCCCTCATTGAAAAATGCTGTTTTTGTGGACTCCATGTTACAATTGCGAATGGTCAAGATTTCATCCAAGCAAAACTTCAGAGAGGTTGTTTAGACTGTTCTACAGATATCAAAGGTCTGTGCACCCTACAAGAACTGCACACTGTCTTTGACAGTTATCTTGAACTAACTGTCCAAAATGTGAGAGAATCAGACAAATGTCTACAAGTGGAACAATTGACCTTGTCTGCATCAACAATTCGACACCTATACTTGTGCAACTTGATAAATTCTGGTCATCAATATCGAAAAAGATGAACTTGGAGATGTTAACTTGCCAGAACATTGCTGATGCTTTAATGAAAACTGAATTTCCAATTATTGCAAGTTGAATGATTGTCTCTGAGGAGTTGGTGCCTGCAGAGATATATTTAAAAAGTGAGGTCCATATTATTCAAGAACTTTAAGCAAATTGGAGGAAGCTGAATCTCCTGTTGTGCCACATGTAGAGTGGGTTGTTTGAAATGGTTCCAATCAAATTATTGTTCCCCATAGGAACAGTCTAGCCCAAACTGCCAGGCCAGGTCCTGCCTGAACCAGAAACAAGCATCCTGGGACTGGTTTCAGGGTATCACCCGTCATCAGCCAGGCTAGCTTGAATCTGGTGGCATATCAAGCACGGGACTCACGTCTGGGCATACCCTTCCCACTTGGAACAACAAATGCAAAAACAACAAATGATAGACAGAATACAGAACAAATCAAACGTTTACCCCCAATCATATATCTGAGTTTAATGCATCAGTTTTTTTGCTTCCCATGCCATTCCACTTTAGACCCAGCCATTTACAAATCAGTCCAGCCTCAACTACCAGGCACTTCAAGAACCATAAACAAGCATCCTGGGACCGGTTTCAGAATAACACCCTTCATCAGCCAGGCTAGCTTGAATCTGGTGGCATAGCAAGTACAGGACCTATGTCTGGGCATACCTTTCACACTTGGGCCAACAAATGAAAAAAAAAAATGAAAAAAAAAACAGCAGATGATGGACGGAATGCAGAACAAATCAAACATTCACCCCCAGTCACAGATCTCCGTTTAATCCATCAGTTTTTTTGCTTGCCATGCCATTCCAGTTTGGACCCAGCCATATGCAAATTAGTCTTGACCCTGTTCCCTATGGGAACAGTCCAGCCCAAACTGCCAGGCCAGGTCCTCCTTGAACCTGAAACAAGCACCCTGGGACTGGCAGTTTGGGCTGACTGTTCCCATGAGGAACAGGGTCAAGACTGATTTGCATATGGCTGGGTCCAAACTGGAGTGGCATGGTGAGTTAAAAAAGCGATGGATTAAACCCAGATCTTTGTGACTGGGGTGAATGTTCACATTGTTCAGCATTCCATCCATCATCTGTTCTTTTTTGCATTTGTCACCCCAAGTGGGAAGGGTGTGCCCAGACGTGTGTCCTGTGCTCACTGCACCACTGGATTCAAGCTAGCCTAGCTGATGAAAGGCGATACTCTGAAACTGGTCCTAAGATGGTTGTTTTTGGTTCAGGGAGAGCCTCTCTTTGTAGTTTGGGCTGGACTATTCCCATCGGGAACAGGGTCAAGACTGATTTGAATATGATGGTCTCCAGCCTGGGGTTGTGTGGTGATCAAAAATACAATGAATTAAATCCATATATTTGTGACTGGGATGTGAATGTTTGTATTCTTCAACATTCTGTCATCATCTTTTCTTTTTGCATTTGTCACTCCAAGTGGGAAGGTTAAGCCCAGATGTGGGTCCGTGCTCACTGCGCCACTAGATTCAAGCTAGCCTAGCTGATGAAGGGTGCTACCCAGAAACCGGTCCTAGGATGCTTGTTTCTGATCCAGGGAGGACCTGGCTTGGAAGCTTGGGCTGGAGTGTTTCCATGGGGAACAGGATCAAAACTGATTTGCATATGGTTGGGTCCAAGCTGGGATGACATTGTGAGCATAAAAAACGATGGATTAAATCCAGATCTTTGTGATTGGGGTGAATGTTTGCATTGTTCATGAACTTAACAGCAAATTGGAGGAAGATGACCTTTGTGTTGTGCCACATGATGAGTGGGTTGTTTGAAATGGTTCCAATCGAATCATTGTACTGTCAAATGACACAGATGTTATTATTGTGCTACTTAGATTTGTTGCAATATTCATGAGTCAAGGATTGTCAGAGTTATGGACACGTTATGGAACAGGCAAGAAAAGACACATAGGGCCATATTTATACTTTTTGACGCGAAACTGTGCTAACTCAGTCTTGCGTCAAAAAGTTTAACGCGCCATTTCTTAACGCCATCCGAGCGTCACATTTATACTATGACACTGGGTGGTGCTAAGAACAGGTTAGAGTAATTTTCCTGACGCTAACCATTGCGCCTTGTCGTAAGGCAAAATGACATTAACGCAGGAAAAATGACTCTAATTCAGGTGACGACATGTAAGCATGTCACAAAACGGAAATGCGCCATTTTTGCCCGCAAAAGCATCAAAAAGCAACGCAAATGGGGCAAACAGCGCAAAGGAGAAGCAAGATGGAGCCGCAAAGCCAGGGGAGACCTCAGACAACCAGGAACCAGCCAGGAGGACATTGACAAGACCCAGGGGAGAGACAAGAAGAAGAGGAAGTGTCGCCTCAGCGCAGAGGAACATGAAATACTGGTGAGAGAGGTGAGGGAGCACCAGCATCAACTCTTCATCACCTCTAAATTGCCAATTGGAAGGAGGGAGGCAATTTGGCAGCAGATGTGTGGCAAAGATCAGGAGAACTGTCACTGAGTGCAAGAAACGCTGGCATGACTGCAAGCGGAGGACAAAGGAGAAAATGGCAAGGAACAGGAAGGCAGCACTGCAAACTGGAGGTGGGAGTCCAGCACCACAAGAGGACCTGGACAAGATGGAGGAGATGGTTGCAGCCATCATCCCGGAGAAAATCGTCCCTGGTATCGCAGGGCAGGACAGCGCAGCCTACCAGGAAACAACACATATGCAGAGTAAGTTGCATGGGAGACAAAAATGCCAAAATGGCAAGTGCAAGAAGGGGGAGGCACATAGCTACTACAAAATGCATGTTAGCCCTGCAAATCAGGCAGTGGAAAGGGCAAAGAGGCAGGGCATGGGACTCCCCGCACTGCCCATGCCAGGTGCATGGGCAGTGCACAATACAGCACCAACAACCTTTGCATGGGGATACACTGCCATGCCAAGGCTGGTGGAAATGCTGAAGCAGACCAGGAGGGTAGGGTAGAACGTAAAACTGGTCTGGTGTCACAGGACAGCTGGTATTGTCAGAATGTAAACTACAGGACAATGCCCAGTCTCTGGCCATTAGCTAAAGCAACATTCCCCATTGACAACATTTGCTACAACTACCTTTGCTTTTTGCGCTGGTCAATTAGGAAATGGCAGTTAGGTGCCCATGGAACAAACACACTCAAAATGAGGGTTCAGTATGACTATGTGATTAATCCCCATCAATCCCTATACAAGTGCAGCTCCTGTGAGCTGGTCATGTCCATAGACTCAATAACCATAAGGCACTGCCACATACACAATGATGCACACAGCAGTAAACTCATACCCATACTAGCCATCCCTGGGTTTACCCTTGTGCCTTTGTCACAATAGCTGCAATGCCACCATGCAACATCTCAGGTATTACAGTGCAAAGACAACTGCATTGAGGGGGAGGACATATGTGTGTAGGAAGGCGAACACACCCATCACAGTCACAAGAGGAAACAGAACTCTGCCAGATCCATCAATGCAACGCAATGTAGCACACATATGCAAACATCAACATATGAAACTACCAATGGTAACACGTGTATTTTCTCAAGGAAATGCCATGCAGGGTGTGGTGCTAGGTCTCAGCACCGCATAGGTGTATGTGAAAAATGAAAGAGTGGGACAGGGCCATATTGTCATGTGTGGTGCTGTGGCATCAGCACACCAACATTCATTGCAAGGCTTCATCATGCAAATGGAAGCAGAGGGAGGGTTGATGAGGACAAGAAGGTGGCAATCCACAATTTGGAGAGAACCCACACCTAGTAGATGTGACGCAGACAATTTCCCAAACTGCCCTTCACTACATATGACATGCAGGTTGGGCATAGGGCTGAGAGACTGCAAACATTAATGACAGGAACAATGCATGGGAACCAAGATGACAATGTACCACCAATAGGAAGTCTATGACATCACATTACAACTGCCACAACACAGACACGCTAATTGTATAATATCGCATTGCAGAGGAGGATGGCTCTCCTGTGGATCTGCCTGTCCTGGACTACCCTGATGACCTGGATGACCAGCTGACAACCATCATCCAGGAAAGCCTTCAAGATGTCCTCGGACTGAAGTGTGTGTGGCCCCCTCAAACGTACCAGCACCACCATCAAGGGCAGAGGAGACTACACACACATCAGAGGATGAGAATGTGGAACTGATGATCTTCACCCCTAGGAGTACCCGGTAGCACCAGCCCATGCCACATGGACAGTGATTTCCCTTTGTCCTGTGCTTGACAACATGCCAGTGTTGCTACAGTTGGTGACATGCACTCTTCAACGACACACTGTTAACCTTTCCACTATGGACTGCAATTGTCCCTCACTACTCCATTGGCAATTCATGTTCCCCTGCACTGAACAACACTTCACCTCAGCATGTCCAATGACAGGTCCCTCAACCTTGACCTGGACAATGTAAATATTGCACCACAGCACTTTCAAATAAACAGCACCTACACAACCACTTTGTCTCTGTGTAATGTGACACATTTACTTTGCTGGAGATTTGTGATGCGTGTAACATGTCTATGGTCACAGAGTGTCAATACAAGAGTGCATAAATAATATGGTCAGATATCTACGCCAAAGGTATCTACATGATGAACGTCAATGCTGGCCACTTCCCCTACAAGCAACTCACTGTGTATGTGACATTTGTTTTAAAACATACATGCCTCACCCACTACATACAGAAGGAATGGCTGTGTAAGAGTGCTTGGCCAATAACATCAGGAGTACAAGTGAAACACATTGGTGTGAAACTTTTATACTTGACCTCAACTGAAATTGGCACTACTCAGTTTAGCAGTGTTGACATGAACTTCAGGCTGCAGGGAGACATCCCACAGTGCCCAACATCCCGACACAGGATCCAAACAATTACAGCTTAAAAAGTACACCTGTCCAATACATGGGACACATAGGTGGTCATTACAACATTGGCGGTAAAAGCCGCTTACCGCCGTGCAGAAGACCACCAACACACTGCCGCGGAATTCCGCCGCGGTCAGTATGACCCAAAGGCCGGAATCCGCCAAAATTTACACACCCACACAAGTCCGCCACACCAAAGGTCAGTGTCAACACCAGGGCAGTGCGCGCTCTATTGGTGACTAGAATGCAAAAACCCAGCACTCTCAAAACAACGTCATTTATGCATTGTGCTGATATGTTGTTGTTTAACCTTTTGCATTGCAGAGTTCAATCCTGAAGACTTATTTTTAATGTGCTTACAAATGCTGTTCATTTGCAATGTATTGCTGCAGGCTTTCAGAGTGTGTTAGGGTGTGGTCCCTTTCCAGGGCCTTCTAGAGACTTTCCCTGCAACATGCCTGGGTGTGGTTGTGGGCTGGGCCAAGACTCTATAAAAAGGAGCCAGCCCAGCTCCAATTGCTCACTATTCAGAGGTCCCGGTGCAGAGCAGCAGCTACTTCCTGAGCTCGTGCCCCGGTGGCCTATTTGATCTTGGAGACATCTGACTTTCATTCTTCATTTGGAGATCCTTGTTCTGGGCGGTAAGATGGTGGTTAGGCTGGCCTCCCGACGCCATTATCGAGTACTCGCATGTTCTTGGGCCTAATTCTTTTATGATTTGACAGAGTACTTTGCGCGTGTGAAGTATGCGCTTGAGTGTTTGTGACATTTGCAGGGTGACTTGCAAATCGGCAAGACGCGCGATTCGTTGCATGAAAATTTAATCTTGTTAATTATTGCGCGCTACCCTTTCTTGACATTTACATGGTGACTTAAGAATCGGCAAGACGCGCAATTCGTTTTATGGTGTTTTAACTTTGTTGTTCATTGTGCGCTACCATTTCTTGACATTTACATGGTGGATTAAGAATCGGCAAAAGACGCGCGATTCGTTTCATTGTACTTTGATCTTGTTATTCATTGTGAGCTGTTATTTCTTGGCATTTACATCGTGGTTTACGAATCGGCAAGATGCACGATTCTCTCCTCGAGTTTAATTCATGTTGTTTATTGTATGCCACTATTCTAAGATATTTATCATGTAATATTCGAGTTGACAAGTTATGTGATTTGTTTTTCCTGAATCCATATTGTCTTATTCATGGTGCACAATCCTTTTATGGTGTTTACTATATATATATATATATAATTCTACAATATGCGCAATTTCTGTTGAAACATTTCAAGAGTACACAGAGTGTCTAGATGCAATATTGTATGGTCCTAGTATGCATTCTCAAAAAAGGATTTATATGACTGGTTTAAAATTTAGTCAGAACGTCTTTCTGATTCTCCTGTAAAGGAAAGTACTTGAATTAGAAAGTTTTCATTTAATCCATCTTGATTCCCTTACAGGTATCTGGCCATCTTGAAACTTAGTCATTTTAAACTTAATTCTTAGATTGTTCATGTTTTCAGAATGACTATGCTTAGAATCATAGTCTAGTATTGATTTCAGGAGATATAATTTTAATATTGGGTGTTCTAACCTTTTTCTTACTACAGGTCTCCTTCCCAGTTGTTTCCCTTCCTAATCCCTTCTTCCCCTCTTGAACTCTCTTAGCCTCTGTGATTTATCTATCAGAGTCTTGGAGCTGTTCAGTGGTGGACGTGTTGGGAACGTGCGCAGACCCCGAGGGTCTGGTGACTCTGACAGTCAGTGATAAACTGGCGATAACAAAACCTCCACAGTCATGCCAACAGGAACACGCCCACACTATCACGACCCACGAATCCACGTGGCGGTCTTTCAACTGCGGTATTCCATTGGCGGTACACACCGCCGCGCTCAAAATACACGCACATTTACAAAACACTAACACATTGGACAATTTGAAATACACACACCTGATACACATACACACACCACTCCCACACACTCAATACAACATAAAACACACACCCACATCACCCACAAACCCCTACGAAACAAATTGAGAAAGAAGGCCAGAGAGAGACACCACCATCAACAACACTAGCATCCACAGGCACTCAACATTATCACTCACAGAACATCCACGCACCTCACACAACACACCTCTAAATATCACCTCACACATAACAACACACACCACCCCACACATCACCCGCAATACCCCATGGCCCCACAAAGACACCCCAGGTTCTCTGAGGGGGAGCTCAGGGTCATGGTGGAGAAAATCATCCGGGTAGAGCCACAGCTATTCGGATCACAGGTGCAGCACACCTCCATAGCTAGGAAGATGGAGCTATGGCGAAGAATCGTAGACAGGGTCAACGCAGTGGGACAGCATCCAAGAACACAGGATGACATCAGGAAAAGGTGGAATGACCTACGGGGGAAGGTGCGTTCCGTGGTCCCAAGACACCACATTGTGGTACAGAGGACTGGCGGCGGAGCCCCACCTCCTCCCCCACAACTAACAACATGGGAGGAGCAGGTCTTGGCTATACTGCATCCTGAGGGCCTCGCAGGAGTAGCTGGAGGAATGGACTCTGGTAAGTCAAATCTTAACTATGACATCCCCACCCTACCTGCATGCCATCACATACCCCCACCCTCACCCTCAACCCAACACTCCAACTCCTCACACATGTCCCAATATCACAAACCACACATCCCAAACCCAAGCCCTGCATGCAACACCAAAGCATGGACACCCATCACCAATGCATGGCCACTGCACATACCCATACACCCCCCTAAACCATCATCACACAAGGTCCTACACAGGAATGCAAGCACTGGGTTACACGGTCACCCACCCATTACACACCATGGCACACACAGATGCAATAATCATGCCTTTACACCCCTGCAGGACACCTACCCAACGTCACCGGACAGGAGGGTCCAGACATGTCCACTCCACCCACAGAAGAGGCCCACAATGATGACAGCAGCTCTGTCCAACTGGATCTAGACGATCAGCCCGGCCCATCTGGGACCTCAGGACAGTCGTTTCTCCTCAAACTGGCACAAGCCACTACAGAGCGTCCCCCCTCTTGAAACACCAGCACAGCACCCACCCAGCAGGCCCATACCTCTGTCTTCAGAACACGTCAATCAGCAGTGTGTCCACCACTACAGGGAACCCAGGCTATCCCACCACCCCAACAACAACAGGGACCTGGGGCAGTGGCAGTGGGCACATGGTTCAGGGGACAGAGGCACAGGAACACAGGGGACCTGGGAGGGCCGCTGTGTGACAGGGAGAGGACAGGCCCAGGGAACCCACTCTCCACGAGGCCCTCTCCAACATCATGGGAGCCTACCACCATTCCCAGGAGACGATGGCAAGGGTACTGGCCAAGTTTCAGGAGACCCAGGGGCTGCAGGAGGAACAGTATTTGGGGTTCAGGCAGGAACTCAAATCCATCAATTCCACCCTGGGCACCATTGTAGGGGTGCTGAAGGAACTCGTCAACACCAGGAGGGACACTGTGGCACAACAAGGGGCCCCTGACACTAGCCTGGATGATGAACTGCCCACCACCTCCGCCGGCGCTAGTGGACAGGAGGCACCGCCACAGGACCACCACACCAGCACCCCACCCCCTGCAGGGGGAGAACCACCCCGCAAACGGTCCCTGAGATCCAGGACAAAGACAGAGAACGATGCCAAGACCCCCGCAAAGAAATGAGACCGCCCTGATTGTCATCCATTTGTCCCACCTTGTCACCCTGTCCATCCTTAAACTGCCCCAGCTCCACTTCCTATGCCCCTCTGGACAATGCACCTGTGAGACTAATAGACTGGACTCTGCCATGGGCATTCCTCCACCATCACCCTTGACCAATTTTACAACCCCCTCCCATATTGAGCACTAAAATAAACACCCTTAAAGCACAAAACAATCAGGAGTCTGTCTGTGATTTCGAAATAGTGTATTAGCAATTACAGTGGCAAAATGCTCTTTCAAATGTAATGTCAACATACCTATGTCACACAGCTCAAGTCCATGAGGAAACAAAGCAGATGTCACACAGTGGGACCCACATCTGTGAAATCGTAAGGGAAAGTGACAACTCAGTGACCATACACTGGGTGAACATGACAGACAGTAGAGAGGTAGGAGATTTAAATTAGATGTAGCAGGCAGTGTTGTCTTCTTATCTGTGTCTCACTGGAAGTATTGCAGGATCACTGTGTTCCAGTTGTCGATGTCCTCTTCTTCTGCTTCCTCTTCTTCACTGTCCACAGGCTCCACAGCTGCCACAACACCGCCATCTGGACCATCCTCCTGCAGAAAAGGCACCTGTCGTCGCAAAGCCAATTTGTGAAGCATAAAGTAGGCCACGATGATCTGGCACACCTTCTTTGGTGAGTAGAATAGGGATCCATCTGTCATATGGAGGCACCTGAACCTGGCCTTCAGGAGGCCGAAGGTCCGCTCAATCACCCTCCTAGTTCGCCCCTGGGCCTCATTGTAGCGTTTCTCTGCCCTTGTCCTGGGATTTCTCACTGGGGCCAGTAGCCATGACAGGTTGGAGTAACCAGAGTCACCTGCAAATGGCGAGGGACAACTGTTAGACACACACTAACCTGTAGGGATATCCCCAGACCCACACAACCATTCCCACTGACTAGCTTCCAGGTGCTCACCTAATAGCCACACACGGTGCCTCTGGAGTTGACCCATCACATAAGGGATGCTGCTATTCCGCAGGATGTAGGCGTCATGCACTGAGCCAGGGAACATGGCATTCACATGGGAGATGTACTGGTCTGCCAAACATACCATCTGTACATTCATCGAATGATAACTCTTCCGGTTTCTGTACACCTGTTCACTCCTGTGGGAGGACCAAAGCCACATGTGTCCCATCAATGGCACCTATGATGTTGGGGATATGTCCCAGGGCATAGAAATCACCTTTCACGTAGGCAAATCCTCCACCTGAGGGAAAACGATGAAGCTCCGCATGTGTTTCAGCAGGTCAGACAACACTCTCGACAACACGTTGGAAAACGTAGGCTGGGACAACCCTGATGCTATGGCCACTGTTGTTTGAAATGACACACTTGCAAGGAAATGGAGTACTGACAGCACCTGCACTTGAGGGTGTATTCCTGTGGGATGGCGTATAGCTGACATCAGGTCTGGCTCCAACTGGGCACACAGTTCTAGGATTGTGGCACAATCAAGCCTGTAGGTGATGATCACATGTCGCTCCTCCATTGTCGACAGGTCCACCAGCGGTCTGTACACCGGAGGATGCCGCCATCTCCTCACATGCCCCAGCGGACAGTGCCAATGGAGGAGAACATTGAGCAGAGAGTCAACGAACTCTGAGGTACGTAAACACAGCTTACTCAAAAAATATTAGCAATTTGGCATTTGCCTGTATGAGTGTTTAGGCAAGGCCTAGGTATGTGTGACGCAGTCCAAAATAATGCCATGTGGGCCCATGAAATGGCGGCTGCCTGACCTGTAAGGTGGGACAATGGGATATGAGGTAACTGCGCTGGCGTTGTACAACGTTGCGTTAGACGGTCGAAGACCGTGGCGCAATTCTCCATTGGTTAACATTGGACCCTATGGGTCGCAGGAGCCAATGACGATGTACGCCGGCGGTGACGGTAAGCACTGCCGCGGACGTGACTGCCATTTTCTATCTGTTCAATCACTCAATACCTGATCTTCGACATGAGAGGACCTACACTGCAAGTGCTGCTGTGACATCAGTCTGGAAGACACAATGGCTTGTGTGTCTGGGGAAAGGGCCCCTGCCTTCACATCGGAGGAGTTGGAGAAACTCGTGGATGGGGTCCTCCCCCAGTACACGGTACTCTACGGTCCTCCAGACAAACAGGTAAGTACACTCTGAGCATGCTGTATGGGCAATGCCTGTGTGGAGTGGGGTGGATGAAAGATAGGGGGGGTGAGAATGAGGCATGCATGAAACGACGGTGAGTGCATGTGCGTCATGGCAAGGGTAGGGATGCGGGCCAATGACTGTGATGGTGCAGTTGGTAATTACTTCTCCTTTTCCCCTGTACAATTCCTGTAGGTCAGCGCCCGCCAGAAGAAGGACATTTGGCTTGCCATCGCCAAGGAAGTCCGGACCCTGGGTGTCTACCACAGACGGAGCACCCACTGCCGGAAAAGATGGGAGGACATTCGCCGCTGAAGCAAGAAGACGGCGGAGGCCCAGCTGGGGATGGCCTCCCAACGTGGGAGAGGTGCCCGTCGCACCATGACCCCCTGATGTTTATGATTCTGGCGGTGGCGTACCAGGAGTTGGATGGGCGGTTGAGGGCATCACAGCAGCAACAAGGGGGTGAGTACACTCTCATTCTGCTGATTCAGCGTGCATTGGAGGTGTCTGGGTGGGGGAGGTGGGCTGTGGGTTCCCCTAGGCCAGGGCGAGTTTAGTAGTTAAGGTCCCTTCGTCAGGCAGGCCCTGTGGCACCCCACCCCACCTGTATACAGTGCCAGCTACACCTAGTCAGGCTCCTGTGACATCCATGTGTGCAGAAATTGGCCATAGCCTTGTAAGCCATGTCCCAGGGATTAAATAGTGGACTCCAAGTGCGCGGCGTAGTGCAGGGGGCTTCTTTGTCTGTCGTGTCCGCCAACGGTAGCGGTATTGCATGCACTAAACATGTCTTTCTTTTGTCTCCCCCCCCCCTTTTTGTGGTCTCCCTGTTCTTGTGTGCATTAGCATCATCAGGCGGAGGAGCAGTGGCACCGGAGCAGGAGGGAGCTGCATCCCACATGGCCCTGGAGGGCGACACTACGGAGTCTGAAGTCAACAGTGGGATGGAGGGCGAGGGGAGCTCCATGGCGGGGACAGGAGCTGACACCAGCGATACGGACTCCTCCTCTGATGGGAGCTCCCTTGCGGTGGCGGGCCCCAACTGTGTCCCCCCCGCATCTGCAGGTACAGCCGCCACCCCTCCACCAGCACCGCTCTCCCAGCAGCCCCTCAGCGTTTGTCCCATGCCCCCTCACCCAGGAGGGTGGGCATCACCTTCGCCACAGGCACCTCAGCCCCTTCCCCAGTCACCCCTGCTGCCCTCAGTGAGGAGGCCATTGACCTCCTCAGGTCCCTCACTGTTGGGCAGTCTACCATTTTGAATGCCATCCAGGGTGTAGAGAGGTAGTTGCAACAGACCAATGCATACCTGGAGGGCATTCACTCTGGTCAGGCAGCCCTTCAGCGAGATTTTCAGACTCTGGCCTCAGCACTGTTGCCAGCCATTGTCCCTGTCTCTATCCTCCCCCTCCAACTTCCTCCATCCAGACCCACACCCCTGTACCTCAGCCTATCCCAAGCACACCATCAGACCAGCATGCACACACCTCAACACACAAGGGAAGCTCTGGCAAACATAAGCACCACACATCCCACAGGCACTCACGCAAGCTTCACACACATGCAGACACACCAACATCCACTGCCTCCACTGTGTCCCCCTCCTCCTCGTCTCCCTCCTCCCTCCCTGTCTCGTCTCCACTCACACCTGCATGCACTATATCCTCAGCCACTACTTCCATCACCAGCACACCCACCACCACACCCCGCTCATGTACAGTCACCACCCCCACTACCATTCACACATCCCCTGTGTCCTCTCCCAGTGTGTCTGTGAAGCAACCTCCCAAGGTACACAAACGCAGCCACACACCCACCCAACAGCCATCCACCTCACGACAGCCTACAGCCCATGCACCTTCACCCAAAGTCACCAAACGTACACCTCCTACAACCACTACCTCTTCCTCTACTCCCAAACCCCCTCCAGCTACCCGTCCCAGTGTTCCTAAGAAACTTTTCCTGGCCAGCCTTGACATCTTTCCCACACCTCACCCACCCCTTCAGTCTCCTAGGGCCCGACTCTCCATGTCCCAACCTAGCACCTCAGCCACAACATCGGCGGGACCAGTGGTGCCAGTAGTCACCGGATTATGGAGTGCACCAGGCAGCAGGGCAGCCAGTGTGGCAAGGAGCCACAGCACAGACAGTCCCCCACCTGTCAAGCATAAAAAGTTGGACAGTGCCCGGCGGGAGAGGGGAAAGAAATCAGCCACCAAAGCCACTCCCAGGGGTACAGTTGGGAGTGTGGAGACAGCTGCGACACCATCCAAGGTGGGGAAGGGGCACATTAAAACCGGCAAGTCTGGGAAGATCAGCACGGCGGACAAGACCGCCAGCAGCCCTGCTGCCCAGGAGAAGACCGCCAGCAGCTGCCCCGCTGCCCAAGACACGACCGCCAGCAGCAGCCCCGCTGCCCAAGACAGGACCGCCAGCAGCAGCCCTGCTGCCCAGGAGAAGACCACCAGCAGCAGCCCCGCTGCCCAAGACAGAACCGCCAGCAGCAGCCCCGCTGCCCAAGACAGGACCGCCAGCAGCAGCCCCACTGCCCAGGAGAAGACCGCCAGCAGCATCGCAGGCCAGGAAAAGACCGCCACCAGATGAACCGCTGCCCAGGACACCGCCGCAAGCAGCACCGCAGGCCAGGACAAGACCGCCACCAGCAGAACCGCTGCCCAGGACACCGTCTCCAGCAGCACCGCAGGCCAGGACATGACCGCCACCAGCAGAACCGCTGCCCAGGACACCGCTGCCAGCAGCACCGCAGGCCAGTGAGCGCCAATGATTCCGACGCTACTGAGGCCGCCACGGGCAGAATGAAGCACTCTGGGCACCAAGCCCCCTCCAGAACCAGTGGAGAGTTACATCCACTACCTCAGTCCTTGGCAGGATGAAGCACTCTGGGAACCAAGCCCCCTCCAGAACCAGTGGAGAAAGGCATCCTCCTTGGCAGGATGAACCACTCTGGGCACCAAGCCCCCTCCAGAACCAGTCGAGACTTGCATCCACTACCTCAGTCCTTGGCAGGATGAAGCACTCTGGGCACCAAGCCCCCTCCTTAACCAGTGGAGAGTTGCATCCACTACCTCAGTCCTTGGCAGGATGAAGCACTCTGGGCACAATGCCCCCTCCAGAACCAGTGGAGAGTTACATCCACTACCTCAGTCCTTGGCAGGATGAAGCACTCTGGGCACCAAGACCCCTCCAGAACCAATGGAGAGTTACATCCACTACCTCAGTCCTTGGCAGGATGAAGCACTCTGGGCACCAAGTCCCCTCCAGAACCAGTGGAGAAAGGCATCCACTTGAGAGACTGTGGCTTTGCACTCCCCAGGATTGAACAGTGGGCAAACCACCCACTGTAGAGACTTGAGAGACTGTGGCTTTGCACTCCCCAGGATTGAACAGTGGGCAAACCACCCACTGTAGAGACTTGTGAGACTATGGCTTTGCACTCCCCAGGATTGAACAGTGGGCAAACCACCCACTGTAGAGACTTGAGAGACTGTGGCTTTGCACTCCCCAGGATTGAACAGTGGGCAAACCACCCACTGTAAAGACTTGTGAGACTGTGGCTTTGCACTCCCCAGGATTGAACAGTGGGCAAACCACCCACTGTAGAGACTTGAGAGACTAGCTTTGCACTCCCCAGGATTGAACAGTGGGCATGGAGCCCCCTCGTGGATCTGGCGTCGTGCACTCAACCGGCTGAGGTACCCCCCCTTCCCTTTCCCCTGAGGTGCCTGTTTTATTTCTATCTGATGCCCCTGCAGTGTTCTCTCCGTCTTGTTCGGGTATTGAGTGGGGGCTTTGCCCATGCTTGTTGGGCCAAGTGATCCAAGGACTGTGATGGTGGAATCCCTTGGACTTGTGTTCTTGGTGTATATAATTGTATATAGTATAAATGTATATATTTGTAAATATTTTTGATTTATGTAATTGAATATATAACAATTATTCGACTCATTTCCTTTTGTCCTTGCATTCTTCCAGGAGGGTTTGGGGGGTTGTAACTGTAATGTATCAACATGTATTAGTGTGTGTGTTGTAGTGGGTGAGGGTGGGGGTGGGGGTGTTGCGTGTGTGTGTCACTGTTTTTCCCCCCCCCTGTGTCGTAGGTGCAGTACTCACTGTGGTCTTCGCAGCCAGCGTTCATGCTCCTTGTAGAGGAGCAGGAAGATAAAGGCTGGGAGTATCTGAAGTTCCAGTTCCATGGCGTCCTGGTTCCTCATGGGATGTGTAGAGGTGAGCGTTTTCCCTTTGAAGTCCTGTTTCCACCGTGTTTTTGTTCATGGTGAATCCGCCCCGGAAAAGGTGGCAGATTGGTGGGTTGTAATAGTGTGGGCGGTACATTGTCCTCCGCCTGTCTGTTGGCGGTTACCGCTGCGGTGTTTGTTTGTACCACCGTGGCGGTCGGAGTGTTAAAGTGGCTGTCTATGTTGACGGTTTCAGCCACGGTTGTGATTCCATTTTCTTTACCGCCGGGCTGTTGGCGGTTTTACCGCTGCTTTAACACCGACCGCCAGGGTTGTAATGACCACCATAGTCATCTTGAGTGCTGGGTACATTGGATGGCAGATGTATTGAGAATTAGATTTGTTGTAGCTGCCAATGTGACAGCTCAGTTGGAAATGGGAATTAACATGTCAAGAGAGGGATGTGGATGCAGGACGGAATCCCCAGGCCAACAGACAATTGGCATTGTACACTCATGCAAAGACCCTGAGCCCCAAGCATAAGACACATGCAGTAAGGGAGTACCTAAATTGTATTATCTATGTATGGAACTGAACTTAAAACTATGTAAAACACCTATACTAGCCTAATATATTCTAACTATACATTACCCACAACTGGCCCTAACTTCCCTATGCTAAGCTTACTTACCACATTTAACAACACACTCTAAACATTGGCCACCCCACCCCCCTTATATGACGAGGCACATGCAGGGCAACACATACTTACCTAAACATATACTACCTAATCCTAAACAATATATATATATATTTTAATTATATTTCTTTTCTGTTTTTTTATTTTTGATATACATTAAAGCCCCAAAATTAACCCCACCTACCCACCCACAAACTAACATGGAATAATATGAAAAACCATCCCCAAACCTAATTATCTTATCTAAACAACTACCCTACTCTAACCTATCACTAAACCCCTTAAATCCACTACAAAACATGTTGAGGAATGAGGAGGGAGGGAGTCTGAACTAGGGATGAGGGGAGGCAAGAGTTCAGAGGTTGGCCCTCCTGAGTGTCTTCTTGATGGCCTTCAGTCTCTTTGTATCCCAGTCAAAATCCTTCTGTTTGCTGTCCAGCTTTTTGAGGACCTTTTTCATGTCCCTCTGGAGTTCCCTTATTGCTGACATGTCCCTTGCAGCAGGCGTGGAGGGCTGTGGTGCTGATGTTGATGGTGCAGCAGGTGAGGCAGGTGGGGCAGATGTGACGGTCGCAGTTGTGGTACCCTGTGTAGGTGTGGTACTGGCTACACTCTTTGTGGCCAATGCGGGTCCCCCTTGGCTGAATGCCCGCCCTTCTCCTGTGGCTCACCCTCTTTGATAGCATTGTGCCATCTTGCAGTACCCAGACTCAACATCCAATATGTGGGGATATCGCACTGTCCTCTTTTGGAACTCCCTGAGATCCACAACATCCATGTTGGCAGCTGTAAAAATTAGATGGGCAACCATCAGTGTCATCTTTGTGTGATGCATGTACAGATGTTAATCTAACACTCTGCCTCGATTTGCACACGCAGTCCGAATCACAGTCCAGATAATACAATGTCCCTGATGAATGTAATGGCAACGCTGCCTACCCATCATGTCATTTGCACCAAAGCAAAGCACAACAAGAGTGTGACCAAATAAAGTGATCAGTGCATTGATTTAGTGCAGTGTGTCACAACGCAAAGGCAGCAACTACTTCACGTGGGCCAGGCCCACTAATCTTTATCATCTGAGTCAACTTCAAAGACCAGTGACTAGTAGATGTAATTGGCAGGATGGTATGCAGTTTGTAATCATAAGGGGTCAATGTTGTTTGGGGCACATGCACGCTTGAATGAGATGACTGTCATCTACACTGTGACCATCACATCTACCTACATATATGTTGTTCCCCTACCCCTGTGCCTCAGGGGTGATGGGCACACAATACTTCATCACAACTGTCGAGGACAACCACTAAGGCATGTCCACTTATACATGCATTTAGTGAGTGGAACACAGGTGAGGGGCGCTGCCACCTAGAAATAAGGTATGCATAAGTCATTCACATCTATATTCATGTGTCCAGTTGTGGACACCCATCAATCCCTGATATGCCAACACAATTCCCAAAACACCCACATTGATGCCAGCACACATCTGGCATTAACCTGCATGCACGCCTATTACATACCACATAAGTGTTACGTAAATGTAGTACAACTTATGGGGTTACATGCAGGGGGATAGTTACCCATACAGTCCTACATGTACATTACACTACAGGGATGCACCAATTTGTGTGGATAACTGATGCATCACTGTGTTGTGAGAATGACGGTATGACCCAGTGCCAAAATACTGACACTGGTGCACTTCCAAGTCACACGTGGGCCTACATGTGACTACTAATCACCTTGTTCACACGCTGCTGCCTATTGCGCAGCACAGGACTCCCAAGATATGACTCTCTGCTTGTGAACGGGTAACCCTTGCACGGAACACTATGTCATCATCCAGCCTACTAAGATATCAGATCACATGTGTAGGAAAGTACCATCTTTCTTGGTATGTTGCCCCCAGTTTCTACCTGTTTGTCATTATGTTTTGCCTGTCTCACTGGGATCCTGCTGGTCAGGACGCCAGTGCTCATAGTTTGTGGCCTAATGTGTGTGTTGTCAGTAGTGCTTAACTGTGTCACTGAAGTTCTACTAACCAGAACTTCAGTGCTTATGCTCTCTCTGCTTCCAAATTTGTCACTATAGTTTAGTGACTTCATTTACCAATTCCAATTGGCACACTGGACCCCCCCTTATATGTCCCTGGTATATTGTACCTAGGTACCCAGGGCACTGGGGTTCCAGGAGATCCTTATAGGCTGCAGCATTTCTTTTGCCACCCATAAGGAGCTCAGACAAACCCTTTCACAGGGCTGCCACTGCAGCCTGTGTGAAATTCTGCACACACTATTTCACAGCCATTCTCACTGCACTTAAGTAACTTATAAGTCACCTATATGTCTAACCTTAATTTACTGAAGGCTAGGTACAAAGTTACTAAGTGTGAGAGCACCCTTAAACTAGCAAAGGTGCCCCACGCAGTCCAGGGCCCAACCCCTGGACTTCGTGAATGCGGGGACACCATTACACACGTGTACTACATATATCTCAATACCTATATGTAGCTTCACAACGGTAACTCCGGATATGGCCATGTAAGGTGTCTAAGATGATGTCATTGTCCCCCGATTCTAAATCTGGTATTGGGGGGCCAATCCCATGCATCCTGGGGGCTCCACCATGGACCCCCAGTACTGCCAAACCAGCTCTCTGAGGCTTACACTGCAACTACAGCTGCTGCCTCACAGACAGGGTTCTGCCCTCCTGGGGTCTCAGCATCTCAATCCCAGGAAGGTAGAACAAAGCATTTCCTTTGGGAGGAGGGTGTTACACCATCTCTCTTTGAAAATAGGTGTTACAGGTTTGGGAGGGGTAGCCTCCCAGAGCCTCTGGAAATGCTTTGAAGGGCACAGATGGTTCCCTCCTTGCATAAGCCAGTTTACACCAGTTCAGGGATCCCCAGTCCCTGCTCTGGCACAAAACTGGACAAAGGAAAGGGGAGTGACCACTCCCCTGTCCATCACCACCACAGGGGTGGTGTCCAGAGCTCCTCCAGTGTGTCCCTTGCATTAGCCATCTTGTTTTCCAGGGTATGGGGACACTCTGGAGATGTCTGAGTGGCCAGTGCCAAAAGGTGATGTCAGAGACCCCTCCTGATAGGTGCATACCTGGTTAGGTAGCCAATCCCCCTCTCAGGGCTATTTAGGGTCTCTCCTGTGGGTTCCTCTTCAGATTCAGCTTGCATGTTTACACCAAGAATCCTCTACAACTCCTGCTTCATCCTCTGACCGTCGGATCAACCGCAGACTGCTCCAGGAACCGCTGTAACTGCAACAAAGTATCCAGAAAGGCTACTGTGACCCTGCAACTTCAGCTCCAGCCAGCAACAGTTTCCAAGGTGTGCATGCTATGAGGACTCCCTGTCTTCATCCTGCACCAGAAGGACCGAAGAAATCTCCCGTGGAGTGACGGAGTCACTTCCCTGCTCCAGCAGGCACCTTCTAAGATGCAACATCACAAAACAAAATAAAATGATGGACGGAGTGTTGAAACTTTTCAAATACTCACCCCCAGTCACAGATCTGGGTTTAATCCATCGTTATTTTGCTCGCCACGTCACCCCAGTTTGGACCCAGCCATATGCAAATCAGTCTTGACCCTGTTCCCCATGGGAACAGTCCAGCCCGAACTGCTAGGCCAGGTCCTCCCAGTTTCTGGGTATCACCCTTCATCAGCCAGACTAGCTTGAATCCAGTGGCGCAGCGACCTTTTAAGATGACCGGTTCTCTCGGACGCCTCTCCTGGTGACAAGCATACTCCCTGGAACACATGTGGTGGACCCCTTTGACAGACTGTCCTAAGGTCCAGCTGTCCAAATTTGGCAGAGATAAGAGCTTGCCTTCCCTGTTTGCGACAGTACCCCTGTGCACTGCGTCATCTCTACCTCTTGAGGCGTCTGTGCACTATTTGCAAGAATCCTTCATGTACAGCCTGGGCCAGGTCCCCAGCACTCTATCCTGTGACACTCAACTCGCTGAGTTGTTCTCCGGGGGCGTGGGACCTTGTTTTGTAGTTCTGCAGCAACCGCAATTTGCACCTTCTTTGTCCCCGTATCCTGGGACTCCGTGGATGCTGCCTGGTCATCTGTGGGTTCCCTCCTGTCCAGTGCTAAGAGCCCCCTCTGCCTCCTCAGTCCGAGTTAAGGCCCCCAGGTCCCTCCTGGGTCCAGCAGCACCATTGTGACGCAAACCGTGACATTGCTTGAACCAAGGCTTCTTGGAGGATTCCAGCCCTGCAACTCGCCTGCATCCAACATCTCGATGTGGGGCATCCTTTGCATCATGCATGAACCCACAGCCATCTTCTTTGGTGCTCTTCTGCAGACTTCTTCCAACCAGATAATCCTCTTTTGCACCATCTTCTAGGTTGGCAAGGGCTACTATCCTTCCTGGAATCCTCTGCGATTTCTGGACTTGGTCTCCTCTCTTTACAGCTCTTCAGGTCCAGGAATCCATCAGTCTTGCTTGGTTTTTGTAATAACCCTAACCACGACTTTTAGTGTGTCCTGAGGAAACTTGCAGTACTGTACTCCTACTTTCCTGGGCTCTGGGGTGGGGAATTTTACTCACCTGTGTGGTTTTCCCACACTCCCAGCACCCCTCTACACACTACACTTGCCTAGCGGGGAATTTGTGATTCACATTCCACTTTCTTAGTATATGGTTTGTGTTGCCCCTAGGCCTATTTCTTCCTATTGCATTCTATGTTATTTTCTACTGTTTGCGCTATCCTGTGACTATGTGCTTACCTAATTTTGTCCTCTAGTGTATATATTTTGTATGATACTTACCTCCAGAAGGAGTATTGCCTCTAAGATATTTATGGCCTTGTGTCACTAAAATAAAGTATCTTTATTTTTGGTAACACTGAGAATTGTATTTAATTGTGTATAAGTACTGTGTAACTATAGTGGTATTGCAGGAGCTTTGCATGTCTCCTAGTTCAGCCTAAGCTGCTCTGCTATAGCTACCTCTATCAGCCTAAGCTGCTAGAACACTACTACATTTCACTAATAAGGGATAACTGGACCTGGTATAAGGTGTAAGTACCCAAGGTATCCACTACAAACCAGGCCAGTCTCCTACAAATTGCCAGCTCATCATATCTTGCAATGAGTGCAACACACAAGAGTCACTCCAACAACAGTCACAATCACTACACGATACAGACATTATCACACTTACTGGATACGTCTGGGTCCTGAAATCTTGCCACTTCCCCGATGGTATAGAGGACAGGTCTACCTGTAAGACATGGAAAGGAAATATATGCTCAATGTCATATCACTGTACATATGTGTGGGCAACATATCACAGTGTGTAACATTTTACATGAGTGAGCTGCATGAAGACAGTACAACAGAATTACCACTGCAAACTCACATTGACACTCCATCTGCCACACATCTGCACACATGCACTGGGCCTAACAATCATGTGGTGCTAAACCCTACCACAACCATATGTGGCTAATCCATTTCAGATGGTACTCCATGGCATGATTTGTATTTGGGTGAAAATTTCAATGGCACTTCCCTGGTGCACTGTAATACAAGTGACTCAGGTATTGTGGCTTGTGCATCAAGGGACACTGAGTTACTGTATGATGGACATGTGGCTCAATTTTCAGTCTGCAATTATCATGTGTTCACTGGTCCATGACAGATGTGGCACAGTTGTATGTAGGTAACAAATGCCCCATTGGCAGTGTCCCCTAAGCCGGGTATGCCCCCTTTGCCAACATAATGTCAGGGATCATGTGTGTGTAATGATGACAATGTAGCGCTAAACATGGATTGCCCACTTTGCTGTCCGGATCCTGTGACAGTGGTATGCTGACAGTGTCTTACCTTATCGTCATTGACAGAATCCATGGGCACTTGTGTTGCCATAGCACCATAAATGTGTGACTAAGGGCCACATGTATGAAGATGAGGTTTTGTGAGTCACAAATTGCGAGACTTAGCAACTCGCAATTTGCGAGTAGGATAATCTGATGTACAACACTGTCAATGACACTGTTTGCAATTCACAAATGGGGTAGCAAATGACCTACCTCGTGAATATTCATGAGGTAGATCTCAATTTGCAAACCCATTGGGAATGGCAGCACTCACAGGGATGGTGGTCTGCTGGGCTCAGCAGACCACCATGTCTGTGACTGCTTTTAAATAAAGCTGTATTTTCTTTTTTGAAATGCAGCCTGTTTTCATTAAGGGTAAACAGAATGCATGTCAAAAACAAATATTTTAACTTTTATTTTCATTTTTCCTAAATGCGACTAGCAAACCCTGTTTTGTGACTCGGCAAGGTGATTGCAGAATGGCAAAATTGGGTATGTGCACTGGAAAAAGCATTTTCTCTTGACGCAAATGCACCAGTTCAGACAACTGGGCCGTTTGCGACAATTAAAAAGTGCTTCGTAAATGTGGCCCTAAGTGATAGTCGTACATGACTCAACAAACCTCAGGCCTGCATTGTTAACATGTATAGACATGTGGACTCCATCTCAGTACTGGGACACTAACACTTTGTTCTGCTTGCATTCAACCTGGCCACAAACATTGCATGCAGCAGTCCAACACATCTCCTGCTGTCACTCAGGAGCATTCTACTCTGCACATTTGTCAATGTGATACTCACCAACAGGACCACTGATCACCACACTCAGGTGGTCCAGCAGATCCTGCTCTCTGGCCACCAGGTCAGCCCAGCGATGCTTTAGCTGGTGTTCATTCTGGCTGGTATGGTACACCCTCTTGAGGTGGTAGAGACCCTTGCCTCAACACAGCCGCCTCGCCTCTGTATCACCCACCCACCCATCTTGAGCATCATGGGTAGAAAGTGGCACACCAGCCACACAAAGCCCCCAAGCTCCTCCTCCCCCATGCGTGTCAGCCTCACCCTTCCTGACATGTCCCTCAACAACAAATTCAAACAGTAAATGTAGAAAAAAAGAGGAAAAGAAATGAAAATAAAGGAAACTTACAGCCCAAATCTAAGAACCTCAACTAACCCAACTAATCTAACCCCAAGACAGACACCCGACAGTACAAATACAATATGAAATACACTAAACTACACAAAATCACATACACTGGTACAAGAAACAAACTGATTTCACAGAAGACACAACAAGAGAGACACCACAAGATACAATAAACGCAACCAACACACCAGCAACACAGACACAGCCAACAAATTGCACAGACTGTAAGGTGAAAGTGATAGTACACCCACTGTATGATGCCTGTAAACAGGATTTCTTATTACATCACTTACTGTCCCCTTACGGCACATTTTCCATAATGCGTGTATTTTTTTGCCGCATACGATGTTTGCGTGAATATTTCTGTCGCATCACCTACATGTGCAGCAAAATACCACGCATTACCTGTATACTTCAAGTTCAATGGATGTCCGCATGAGTGTGGTGCACAGGTGGAATTCACACTAAGGGCCCATGTATGGTTAGTTTGCGTTTGCGGGAGTTTTCAACGCATTTGTGTCAACATTTTTGACTCTATCTGTAATTACGTGATTTTCTAATATTTAACATGGATGCACCCTGTATCAACATGAAGATAGGATGGTATGGCCTGCAGTGTGTAATATAGTGTATGGCCACATGTGGTAGAACATGCAACTTTGTGATTTGGGTGTGAATGATCTGTAACAACGATGTGTGCGTTTCTGAAGGAACAGCATGCAATACTTTGGACATCATGCAAATGTATGAATGTGTGCCAAGTGTGTATCTACATCTGATGGCAATCAGTGATCTACAACAGTCATGGTACGTGTTTGTAACATGTGTTGATTCATGTGATGTGTGTAGTTGTTTGACTTAGGGGACATTACATTTCAGACGACAAAAAAAACTCAGGTATCATTGAGGATGTCTGATGAGTGCTATGTAGGATATGTTGCCCCTCACGTGTCATTAATTGTTGGTTACGAGTTCATGGTGACTTGTGTGTGGACTACACAAATGTCTGACATGTGTACATGTTTGGTACATACTGTGTTTGAGACACTGTGCCTTAATTCCACCCATAAAATGTTTGGTACATGCCAGTTTGACTCATTACAATTACCTATGTTACTTGTGTTGCTGTGGTGGACCTGCTGCCCTGGCTGCATGTGTTCACATATTTTCAGATGTGCATTCCACAGAAGTGTCCACTTCAAGTGTGTGGGCATGTGTAACCTGGGTCCATGGTGTCACGGTTTCGGGTGGGTCTAGTCAGGACTCTGTTAGGGGCACCCCTTGAGTTCACAGAGTATCTTGCAAGGAGGTAGTGTACTGAAGCAGAAGAGCAGCTAAAGGCATAGAATGAGAAAGGACAGCTATCGTAAGGCAGAGAAAACAGGAAAGTGAAGACAGAGCAACCTTAGTGTGAACAAACATGGAACGGATCAGTAATGGACAAACACACTGGGGTTATCACTAAGGTTGTACACAGGGTAGGGCTCAGAACTTCCCACAGCAATAGGGAACCTCAATGCCTCTGCGGAGATTACTCTTACAGATAGTCACCATGCAAGCCCCATAGAAAGGAAGCAGCAGAAGTGATTCTGTCTCTGGGCCCTTAGGGTACAAACAAGAATTGTACTTACATACACAAGACTACCCACTGTGGGTCCAGCTGGAGACACAGTGGCAATTCCTGGAAAACAGCAATAGCACACTGTTACTGTTAGGCACTAAAGACTACATGCAACACTAGACAAAGGATGGGGGCTGGATTTGCCTCCTGGAAACCAGGGGCCAACCCAAGTACAAAGGAAAACACTTATACACAGGTGAGGACTGATAGTACACTTACCAGACATGATTACCCAAGAGGAAACAGAAACAAGGAACAAACTAGGAGGCAAAGCCAGGAACAGGGAACAGGCTCAGGCTGACCAAAGGCAGGAGCAGGACTGGGAACCAGAAAGCAGGCTCTGACTGGAACAAACAAGAACAGGACTGGGAAACAGAGAGCAGGTACAGGCTGAAGCAGGACTGGAACACAATCCAACAAGGGGTCTGGAACACTAAGGAATCGAACTCCAATGCATGATGAGGAGCTTCAGGGAATGACAGCTTATAAGCAGTTCCAGGCAGCAGCATTCCCAGGGCAGAGTCACATGGCTGGGCTGCACAAGAGAGGTCACAGGTGTGTGCAGCTTTAGTCTCTCACAAGTCCTGGAGGAGAAAATCCAGTATAAAGGAACAACCAGACTTTTCCCATAGGAAGCAATCGACAGAAGATTACAGGTCTTACCGACTACCAGACAGTGAATTATGGGACCTGAAGTCCATGGGAGCTAATGTAGTTCTTCTATAGCATGCCATATCGAAAAGGGAAGCAAACAGGAGTCAGAAAGGGACTTTGGGTGAGTGTTAATGATGATTCCAAAGCTACAGATAGTCTGTTTACAGCGCCCCCTTAGAGATGGGAGAGCAGAGACGTAACACATGGTAGTGGCAGGACTGATTTCCAGGTCTGGACTGCTCAGGGCATGTGTTGTGAACATTGCTTGTTATACCGGGGAGAAATCATGCTGTCCATTACCACAAATGATGCCCCCCTTGTCACGCAAGCTCCTTGCAGAGATTCCAAGTGTCACCCTTAGTAATGTCAGGGGTCTGTTCACACATTCCTGTACTTCTGATATTTCACATCCACTGCCTCATGTATGGGGCGCTTATTTACCTTATGATTGGAGATGTTATAGGGGGTCATTCTGACCCTGGCGGTCCATGACCGCCATGGCGGAGGGCGGCGGAAGCACTGCCAACAGGCTGGTGGTGCTTCCTGGGCGATTCTGACGGCAGCGGTTAAGCCGCGGTCAGAAAAGGGGAGCAGGCGGTTTCCCGCCAGTTTCCCGCTGGCCCAGGGTATCCGCCATGGCGGCGCTGCTTGCAGCACCGCCATGGGGATTCCGACCGCCTTCCCCCCAGCCTGTTTCTGGCGGTGTCCACCGCCAGAACCAGGATGGCGGGAACGGGTGCCGTGGGGCCCCCTAACAGGGCCCCACAAAGATTTTCACTGTCTGCTTTGCAGACAGTGAAAATCGCGACAGGTGCCACTGCACCCGTCGCACCCCTGCAACTCCGCCGGCTCCATTCCGAGCCGGCTTCATTGTTGAAGGGGCTTTCCCGCTGGGCCGGCCGGCGGTCTTCTGGCGGTCGCCCGCCGGCCCAGCGGGAAAGCCAGAATGGCCGCCGTGGTCTTTTGGCGGGAACCGCTTGGCGGGCGGCGACCGCCGACCGCCGCGGTCAGAATTACTGCCATAGTTTTGTGTTGTGTGCTACAGTAGACCATGTTGGCAACGTGGATGTGACTCATATGTTGTGGTCCATTGATTGTGTCCTTCATATGTGACATTCAAGAGATGAGTATTTTTTATGTGTGTGATGTTTGCTGTACAATCATACGCATCACATGTATTCAGATTTGTCTTTGTTACAAGCTCCCTGAGTTAATACTCACATTCCTAAGGTACATGTGATGGAGAATGAAGAAACCAGAGCAGGATTGTGTGATCAAGTGGGTGGGTTTCTTTTCATATCTTAACAAGATGTGTAGAGTGACTGTTAGGTGAAAAAGATGTGTACAATTTGTTGTCTGCGGCACATTCCTGCACATCTGTTCTGCGGTTCCCCCTCATTTTCCCTTGCACCATCCTCCTCCTCCTCAGGCTGTTCTTGGTCCGGCTCATATAATGGGATGTTCCTCCTCACACAAATGTTGTACAGGATAGCACATGTCAATATAATTTTACACTCAATGTGTGGGGCATAAAGGAGGCTGCCTCCTGTGATGTTCGGCACCTGATTCTGGACTTCAGGATGCCAAAGGTCCTTTCCAGAATGGTGCATGTCCTCTGTTGTGCCTCATTATAGGCACTCTCTGCTGCTGTACTTGGGTTGGGGAATGGGGTAATGATCCATGGCTGGATCCCGTACCCCTGATCCACTGCAAATGATAATAGGAGTGAGTATTTTGTTAGTGCTTGCAACAGGAATGTCATGTAGCATGGCAGTTGATATCTTATGTCGCCTGTGACTCATGTGTTTGTGGTATTGTGTGAGATCCTGAGCTTCTGTGAGGTTTTCTCCTCACTGGGTTGTTTGACATGACAACTTGTGTTTGGCTCATTGACCTGGGATCTATGATTTGGTTTCCGAACTATTGGTCAGTATGTATGTACCATGCGTTGTGTAGTGTCTCACATGTTTTAGTGTGATTTCACTGGAGGGGACATGATACATCCACACACACAATGCATTCCAATATGGTGGTAACATAGTTGCACTACAAGGCCTGGACATCCCATCCATTTAGACATATGTCATTGCAGATGCGACATTGAGGCCCTTTGAATTGGGTAGGTGACAATTCACAACACATCTCCATAAGTTGGCAGCACTGAGCTGTTCAGTATTGACAATGCGCGATTGTCCCATGTGTGACTTGTTTTCTAGGCAAGCCTTTGTTGTTCCCTCTGCCAGTAGCTCATGTGCAATTGTGCACCTACGCTACTGAACTTGCTTCAGGGAACCTGGCTAACTACCCTGTGGATGTGAATGTATCAGTGCAGGAAGGGCCATCTCCCTGTAAATATGCTATTTTGATGGATAATTGGCTCTTTTAGTGTGTGCAGCAGTGTGCAGTTTGCATTAGTGGCACATCTATATGTGTTCATAGCACAGTCCACTTCCTTATTGCAACCATGAAACGGCACCCCAGGAGTGATGTATGATGTTGGGAGAGCCTCAGTATTTGCGTGTCACCTACATGTGAGTCTGCATCATCATGCTATGTGTTTCATGGTGTTAAACCTGCTGCAACACACATTGCACACCCCTTCCATGCTACATACTGTGGCCGATTGACTATGTGGCCTAATGCAATTGTAAATGGTTTAACTTCCAAGTTGTACTTAAAGTGCAGGCCATGTCGTTGTCACTGTGGGCATTGACATTGGTCCCTTGGTGCTCTAGAGTGGCAGCTAATGTTTGTGGCAGCCGTTGTTTGTCCAGAGGTGTGTATCCCTTTGTGTCAGGGTATACAACATAACTACCGGTGTCACACCTCAGTGTCACCCTGCCCACGTGTCAATGTACTGGTGTATGTTTTGTGTGTCCTACAGGGCTGTTGTGCTGTGTGTATATTGCTAGGTTTATTGACTCGCCGACAAGAAGACCATTGCCACATTGTCCATCCTGGAAGTGCTGATTGATTCTGCTGTGGCGGAATATGAATGAATCATGGACACTCCCAGGATACTTGGCCAAGATGTTAGTGAACAATACCTGGTGGTCAACTATGGCCTACACATTGATAGAATGTGTGTGCTTTCCGTTCCTGAATAGGTGCTCTGTTGCTGCAGGTGTTGCTGCAGGTGGGACAATCCGGAAATGGGTGCAGTCAATTGCACTGAGCACATGCGGGAAACCATGGATTTGATAAAAGCCCTGTTTTATCTCCTGCTGCTTCTGCTGGGTGCTGGGGAAGCTGATGTGGTGGGGTGTGAAGGAGATTATGGCATCTGACACCTTGGGCAGGAAGGCCGAGAATGAGGGCTGTGATACCCCAGCGACCAGGGCACCAGTTGTCCGGTAGAAGCCACTTGCCAACATATAGAGGACAGCTAGCAGCTTGGTCACCGGTGGTATGTTGTGTGGTGTCTGCAGATTAGCTGTTAGTTGTGGCTCAATATGGCGCAGCAGCTGCTATATGGCTTGCCAGCTGAGTCGATACCTCCGAATGATGTCCTGTTCCCTGAGGCCATGGAGGGTTGTCCTGCTCCTGAAAAGTCTCTCCTGCCTTCTGCGTTTCCTTTGTGGGCCGTGTTGGGGTGGTGGTGGCTGCCGCCGTTGGTCCTGTGCTCGGCGTTGTCTTGCAAGCTGCATCAGTAGCACCTCCATATTGTCCTGCTGGTCTGTAATGTTGCCTGTGTGTGCTTTCATTAAGTAGTGATGTGTTTGCCTCATTTTAACACCTGCCCTGACCCAGGCGTTAAAATTTGACGCAAATCAGGTTTAGCGTCAATTTTCGGGGCTGCCTCCCACCCATGCGTGATTTTTGCCCTGTTGGATAAATATAGTGCTAGGGAGTTTGAGTCATTTTTTGGACGGGAACGCATACCCTGCATCTCATTGACGTAAGGCGGTTTCATGCATCCTTAAAACAACTTTAACTCCATATTTTCGATGCTAGACGGGTCTAGCATAAAAATATAAATATTGAGTTAAGTTTGCGCTGGATATGCGTACACAAAATGACGCAAATCCGGCACAAACAGAGTATAAATATGGGCCTTAATCCCACTTCATATTCCGTATAAGAAACTTGACCCAGAGATGCCCAGTGTTCTGATCAAAAACAACAAATGATGGATGGAATGAAGAACAAATCAAACATTCACCCCCAGACACAGATCTGGGTTTAATCCATCATTATTTTTGCTTGCCATGCCATTCCAGTTTGGATCCAGCCATACGCAAATCAGTCTTGACCCTGTTACCCATGAGAAGAGTCCAGCCCGAACTGTCAGGTCAGTCCCTTCCTGAACCAGAAACAAGCATTCTGGGACTGGCAGTTTGGGCTGGACTGTTCCCATGGGGAACAGGGTCAAGACTGATTTGCGTATAGCTGGGTCCAAACTGGGGTGACGTGGTGAGCTAAAAATCGATGGATTAAACCCTGATCTTTGTGACTGGGAGTGAATGTTTGCATTGTTCAGCATTCCGTCTATCATCTGTTCTTTTTGCATTTGTCGCCAAAAGTGGGAAGGGTATGCCCAGATGTGGGTCACGTGCTCACTGTATCTCTGTATTCAAGCTAGTCTAGCTGATGAAGGGGTATACCCTGAAACCTGTCCTAGGATGCTTGTTTCCAATCCAAGGAGGACCTGGCTTGGCAGTTCAGGCTGGACTGTTCCCATGGGGATCAGGGTTTAGACTGATTTGCGTATGGCTGGCTCCAAACTGGTGTGACGTGGTGAGCAAAAAAACGATGGATTAAACCCAGATCTTTGTGACTGGGGGTCAATGTTTGCATTGTTCAGCATTCCGTCCATTATCTGTTCTTTTTGCAGTGTTCTGATCAAGGCACATATTCTTACGGGTGATGACACTATGAACAAAAAATTGGAACAAAGCTTGAAGCTTTAAATGCTGAGCATGTGAAGTTTCTGAAATTATTTGCTGAGTCAGAAGAAGAATATGACTTTGAGGACTTAGAAAAATACCTTGTGCCTGTGTGAAAAGTGAGTTCTGACTGTCACACATTTTATGATCTTTGGTACAGTGAATTCAAGAGATCAGTCCTGCTAAGTGACCTTCCATCGGTATCGTATTCTTTGCGGGACTCATTAAAGGAGCATTCTACTTGATCAGAATATGTGTAAATGTTTGCATCATGCATATGTAGAGAAAGATCTGAGTGAACTTGGTTGGAAAGATATTGACGGCGTGCTAAAACCTACAAAATTACTAAAGCCTTTACCTAATGAATTTACAAGTACGTGTACATGGAAAACCTGTGCTACAAAAAGATGTTCTTCTTGATATGCTCTTCACAAATGCTCAACATTCTGCAAATGTACCACGAGCAATTGCTGATACAAATAAATAAAGTGAACTATGAAAATGTGTCTAAAACAGGAGTGATAAACATTATTTTTTCATATTCAGATCATAAACATTGTTTGGTGTATACATAAATGGATTACAAACCATTATTTTTTGTTTCATTTCTCTATATGTCTCTTCTTCCTCCATTATAGCCACCATTTTGAAAAATGGAAGAAGGGCTGCTCTGAGGAGTTATTTTCTGTCTCTATAAGACTACTTGACCCCTATGGCTTATGTTTTGACACCAAAATGAAGTATATAGGTCTCATGGTTCCTGAAATATTACATCTTCACTGCAACACATCGGCATTTTGAAAAATATCGTCCAGAAAAATTGCGCCGGGATCAGTAATGTCTAACCAAGCTAAATTACTTCTCTAATGATCAAAAAAAACAATTCAAAAATAAAAATCTCAGGACAACTGTTTTTTCTGGAGATATATCAGGGGACAGGGATTAATAAGCATCTGGTGGAAGCCAAAGTCGAATTAAAAAAATTAACTCCTGCTCATAAATCTATCCAAGGGATTACCCACTGACAGTTTTTAAAAGAAACTTCAAATTTAAAAAGAGTGATCGGAGGTCCCCCGACATCTCTTTCTCTCATCAGACATATGCATTATTGAGTAAGCTGCCTAATGAGACAAGTCAACTTCCACAGCGGTCTGAAGCCACTTGAGGCTAATAGCGCTATACAAGAAAATATGATGATGAGAAATGGAATCGACCTATTCACATATTGATAGGACAGAGTATTATCTCCGTATATTATATATCCCGATATTATTATACGTTCTTAAAAAAATCAGATCCATATGTAGCTCGTGGCAAGTTTTTATCCGCTACTTCATGTTTCACAATACTGGAAGGCACAACCCAAACTGTTAAAACAAAGGGATTTTTTCATTGCCAGTGCTTATTTTAAATCGTATTTACGTTTCACTTTTACTTCAACGTGCTCTTTTGTGCAATTCACACTTTTTTGAGACTGCGAGTGGCTGACGAACCGAACCATACAACCGATTTATCTAAATTCTATTTGGTGTCTGATAGAGCGGTCCGTACTAATAATTTACCTGTATTCGGACGCTCTTTAGGCCGATGAATCTTTTGACTAAGTGGGACTCTCCGTACTCTATATCGGCTAATTTTAATCAAATCAATAATCAATAACGAACATAAGCAATACCTTGATCGACATAACACTTAACAATTAATCCAGAATACATTTCGGCGAACCCTGACCTTTCAGTCAGGAATAACCACACCAGTTTATTCAGTTAGTGAATTTTATTTCCCTATATTAACAAAGCTAGCACAATATAGATGTGTCTCAACACTAAATGATAAACATATATGAACATTAATAGCTGTCCATAACGGCGAAACAAGTGCAGTCTATGTAGCATTTGAATCACAAGGCATTCGATAATAGCAATGCAAATCACTAAAACTATAATCTGTAACGAACTAATTGCATACATTTAGTCAGCATAACAAGATCTCAAATTGCATCGTGCGACATAAGGAATCCTCGTCTAACCTCAAATTAGCATTGGCATGTGGGACTTCATGCAAAAACAATTTAGCAACATTAATTTAGGAAACTCCTAACTAGGGCTCTTATCAAAATCAGCAGTTGGTTACCTAAAAGAAACACAATGCAATTTTACAATTTCCTTTCATATTTACCAATTACGATCAGCATTCAAGGAAGTCTTCGTCTCACAGGTACCGTTTCTCGATCAGCATGGGTACCGTTTCGATCAGCATAGGACGGGGCAAAGGGGCAGGGGTGGATGGGGCAATTGCCTCACGGCGGCAAGGTAAAACTACTACTTCATGCAAGGGATCAAATCAAAGTTAAAGTCTCTAGGGCCAGAATCATTAAAGTATCTTTCTCTCGATTAGAGAAAGCATCAAAGTCTCTTTCAAAATGGCGTCGCAGCAAAGTGGGCCATAATAGCTGCACTGTCCAAATGTTCGTAATCGCGGGCAAAATGGCTACCTTCTTCTCGTGCACCTGATTTTTATAGACAACAGTTCAAATCCAGTAGGGTCTTCCATTGGAGGGTTCATAGGTTAGCTTCAAATTATCCAATCAAAAACGACAGTTCTCAAGCTTTTACTTAAGCATACATTATCCTTGGAGATGGGTACGCAAGTTGCAACATTTTATGCCAATTAACTCACTTTCAGAGCTTCCATTGTCCGCACCTGCAAATCGACCTTGGAGTAAAGAGAAAATATGCCAGGCTGGCACGAAACCTTAAGATAAGCATGTGAACGGTCTCAGTGGAAAAGTACAGCTTCAAGCAAAAGTACACGTTTAATAGCACATTGGAAAAATACGAGCATCTAAACCGTGAGACCAGGCCACTAGGCCGAAGCCTGCACTAAAGTAATGCTAAGCTAAAACATTTCAAACAAGCAAATCATAGCACACGTTTACGATTATGTCGGATTAGTGCAATTCTAATACATCACGTTATATAAAGCACGCTTATAAATGTTGGCAAACTACTCTGAGGGCACATTTTGTCCCCGTACATTCTTTATTAGTTCGGTTAAAGTCACACATGATTATTTCACACTACGTTTACGCGTTAATAAATGTAAAACCTTCATTTCTGCTTCATCAATCCCTCCTCTAATGACTACTAGTCATCACACAAATCATGCCCACAAATTTTATTCTATTAAAATTCTGTCAGTTCTCTTTTCCTTTTAGTTCCCCTAGTTTTCGCTTTGTATTCTTCTGCCATTCTTTTCATTATTTTCTCTTCCTTTCTTCTTTTAATTCTTTCCATACTCATTATTATTCCCCTTTTTATTCCCCAAATTCCAAATATGCAAATCATTACAATTAATATTCCCTGTATTTTTTTTAGTAATATTCCATTCCAAATTCCCCCAAGCCAATGTCCCACTGAAGCAAGTCCTTTTCCAACCTTCTCCCACACTCCTGGTTCTTTCAGTTCCTTCAAATCTGCACTCTCTTTTGTTAGATTAGCAAGCATAGTTTTAATTTTCACACTATTGTCAGGAATATATGTACAACAGTGTCGTGCACCAAGCATTTTGCAAACGCCACCATCCTTTGCTAAAAGAATGTCTAAAGCAAGCCTATTTTGAAGAGTCATAGCTCTTTCCGCTGCAAGTTCAGCATCTATCAGGATTATAGCACCTGAAAACTTCGTCAACATGTTATCCACTATAGTAGACAACTTTCTTATTTTGATGGAATTCAACACAACTCCCAATGAAGGAATCATGGCTCCAAATATATCTCCTACCACAGCAGCTGCGGTCTCTCTTTTCTGGATACGATGGGATCCAGATGTCTTTTGAATCATCGATAGGTCATCCAGTTGATAAACCTTTGGGAACACTATACCCAAATAACATCTCCCCCACCATCCCTTTGGAAGACGATAATAGGCATTATACCCACAAATGTAATATACACCTGGAATGACAGGGTCAAGTCCGTTCATCATGAATGTCCATTTGGCCTTAAAAATAAACGTATGTTTACACTCACTCGCTCCTACAAAAATGTTATCATAATAAGATTCACCTCGATATATACAAAATGTCCCTACATGCCAAGCATCTAAAGCTATTTTCCCTTGTGTCTTTATTGCAGCAAAATCATAATTATCTACTGAAGTCCTCTTATGTAGCTCTTTTTCTAATTTCGCCTTCATTTGTGCCCTTCTATCATCTGTGCGATCTACCAAGCACAATTGCCATTATTATTAGTACACATGCAATTATCAAGCCTATACACACATGTTTACAATATTTCTTTCTATTGTTTTGCGTCATGATCTGTATAGAATCAGAGAGCTAGAAGCACCTATAAATGAAACTATTTAGCAATTCAGTTACAAAGCTGAACGAGCGCAATGTTCACACAGTCTTCTTCAAGAGGCCAGTCACTTATCGGTTAGCAGCATTTGTCTCAATTCGGCAATAACTCAGTCTTTATCTGTTCAGCAAGTCTCATCCGATTTAGCAATGTCTCAGCTGGTTGTTTGTTTCACGTTAGATTGTAGCAAGCAATGTCATTTATCACCCTTTCAATCAACACTGTCCATAAAACTTTTCTTTTCTATTGGTATCTCTTCTTCTTCTTTGTTCTCGATGCTTAGAGATACAAACTCGTCAGTCCAATCGTCATTGACTGCATATGCCCATTCAGGACCGGAATATCTCCTGTTTGGTATCCTTTTCCTTTTCAATTTTGCTTCTCTTTTTGATTCTGCTTCGCTGGTACTTTCCTCTTTTCTCAAGTCTTTTTCGTCACTTGAGGTTGGTACCACGACAGACACTTCCTTCCTTTTCTCTTTCACTTTTGGCCTTTCTCCGTCGTTCAAACCTTCTCCAGTCCTTTGTTTTACTGGTGATATACTTAGTCTTCTCTTCGCACCATGTCCATTTGTTGGACATGCGACCTTTTCTGTAGAAGTTTGAAGTTTTTCGTTCTGTTCTGCCTTGTCCCCTCCTTCTGGGGTATCAATCACGTTCTCTTTTTCTTTTTCTATACCGTCTGCTTCTGGGAAAGCCCTCCTCTGATCAGGCTCTCCTGCTTTTTCACCTTCTTCGAGCCCTTCGTCACCGTTACTTTTGTCAGGCTCTTTATCACTTTCAGCTGCTTCAGGTTCTTTGTCACCTTCAGCTGCTTCAGGCTCTTTGCTACCCTCAGCTGCTTCAGGTTCTTTGTCACCTTCAGCTGCTTCGTCGCTGTCTGAACTTTCTCCTTGGTCTCCCCCAAGCGAATTGGTCTCTTCGTCCTCAGAGAATATCTCCCTCTCTCCCGTTTCTGCCTGTTCGCTTTCAGTTCGGTTTTGCTCTGTCTCAGCACTCAGCACTGTTTTGTCAGGCACTGGCAGTTTTAGCGCTTCGACTTCCTCATCTGTGGGACACAACACCTTCTTTGTGTGACTGGCGTGAATCCAGTTGGGAACCCCCGCACACTTCACAGCGGTAGTTGTCGTCAGGATCACTTGGAAAGGGCCTTTCCAACGGGGTTCCAGACACGACTTTCTCACGTGCTTCTTTACCACGACCCAGTCACCTGCTTTCAGTGCGTGTCCTGGACCTTGGATCGGTGGCAAGGTGGTCGCTTCCACCTGGTGAGAGAAAGAGCGAACCACGTCAGCCAGACCCTTGCAGTAGTCTAACACCATATCATCTGTAATATTCAAAAGCGCGTTTGCGGGAACTGCAGGAAGTCTCATAGCCCTGCCCATGAGAATTTCGTGCGGAGACAATCCAGTCTTTCTATCAGGGGTGTTTCTCATTGACATTAGCACTAAGGGCAATGCGTCAGGCCATTTCAAGTTTGTCGATGCACATATTTTCGCCATTCTTGATTTCAGTGTACCATTCATCTGCTCCACCAGTCCTGAGGCTTCAGGGCGATAGCTACAATGTAGTTTTTGCTCAATGTTCAGCGCTTCGCAAAGTAACTTTATCACCTCGTTATTGAAGTGACTTCCCCTATCTGATTCTAAAGAGATCGGGAATCCGAAACGTGGTATTAACTCTCTCAACAATAGCTTTGCAACTGTAAGGCTGTCATTTCTACGTGTGGGGTATGCCTCAATCCAGTGACTAAAAATGCACACAATCACCAACACATACTTTAGACCTCCATGCACGGGCATCTCAATGAAGTCCATCTGCATACGACTAAAAGGCCCGCTTGCCCTACCAATTTGGCTCGCGTTCACAACTGTTCCCTTTCCTGGGTTCATCTGCTGGCAAACTGCTTCTGCAGCTTGACGAAATCTGGGGTTAAACCAATCAGTTTTGAACAATCTTATCATGGCATCTCTCCCTAGGTGAGCTTGCCCATGATAGAACCGCGCAAGCTGTGATAAGAGACTGTTTGGCAAAACAAATTTTCCCTCATTTGAAACCCATAACTCGTCTGGTCTCTTTATACATTGTGATTTTATCCAGGAATCTCTTTCATCCTCCCTGACATTATTTTGTAATGCTTTTAATTCATCTATTGTATCTACGACTTTCAGGGCAAATGCTTCAGCTGGTTCGAGTTCTGGCTCACTTATCGAATTCCAATCATCTCTGAGTAATATGCAATTCAAGGCACAAAATCTTGCGACTTGATCCGCATATGCATTTCCCAGAGAAACATAGTCCTGTCCTTTCGTGTGAGCACTGCACTTTACCACTGCAACTTCGGCTGGCACTTGAATGGCGTGTAACAATTCCCTTATCCTCTCCCCGTTCTTCACTGGGGATCCTGAAGAAGTCAGGAAACCCCTCTGTGACCATAGTTGTCCAAAGTCATGCACAATCCCAAACCCGTATTGACTATCAGTGTAAATGGTGACTTTCATCAATGCAGACAGTTGACATGCTCTGGTAAGGGCTACAAGTTCTGCTACTTGTGCAGAATAGACTCCTTGAAGCCATCCCGCTTCCAAGACCCCTGTTACAGTACATACAGCGTATCCTGCTTTCAAAATCCCCATTCCGTCTCTTAGACATGAACCATCAACAAAAAGAATTTGGTCATTTTCATCAAGCTTAGTATCCTTAATGTCCGGTCGGGGTTTTGTGCAAAATTCAGTCACCTGAAGACAGTCGTGCTCGACGTCTTCAGCGTTCTCAATTTCAGCATTTTCTCCAGGGAGCAAGGTTGCTGGATTCAACGTAGTGCACCTTTTCAGCTGCACATTCGGTGAGCCCAGAATTATCGTTTCATACCTTGTGAGTCTTGCTCCAGTCATGTGCTGCGTTCGGGAGCGGGTCAAAAGTATCTCAACTGAGTGAGGGACCATGACTGTTACTGGGTGTCCCATCACTATTCCTTCACTCTGAGTAAGGCTGATACCAACTGCTGCTACGGCGCGCAAACACCCTGGGAGTGCTGCTGCGACCGGATCCAAAGTAGCTGAAAAATACGCTACTGGTCTGTTTACGCCACCATGGGCTTGAGTCAAGACAGACAAAGAACATGCATCACGTTCGTGGCAAAACAATGTGAAAGGCTTTGTGTAATCAGGCATACCTAAAGCTGGAGCCCTGCACATGCATTCTTTCAGTTCAACAAAAGCATCCATCTCATCTCCTTTCAACTCAATTTGCTCCAAAGCATCCTTCTGGGTCAGTTTCAGTAGAGGCTTTGCTAGAGTCGAGAAGTTGGGAATCCACTGGCGACAGTAGCCCACCATTCCCAAAAACTTCCTCACCTCCCTCCTTGTCTTTGGTGGGCTCATTTGAAGTATACTCGTTATTCTTTCCTTCATTATTCTCCGTGACCCTTTCTCTACCTGGTGACCCAAGTATTTCACTTTCTTCTGACAGAACTGTAATTTGGAAGGAGACACCTTATGTCCATTCCTCCCTAAATGGTTCAACAGAGCAATGGTATCGGCTGTGCAGCCACTTTCTGTCTTTGATGCAATCAGTAAGTCATCGATGTACTGTACTAGAGTTGACTCGAATGGCAATTCTAATGCTTCCGGGTCTTTCTTTAGGATCTGATTGAATATTGACGGTGACTCAGAAAACCCTTGAGGAATTCGACACCAACTGTACACTCTGTCTAAGAATTTGAAACAAAAGAGGAATTGGCTGTCCTCATGAAGAGGCACCGAGAAGAACGCTTGTGACAAATCGATGACTGAGAACCATTCGGCATCGCAAGGGACCTGGAACATTATCACAGCTGGATTCGGTACTACTGGGCAGCATTTGACTATAATGTCATTTATTTTCCTCAAGTCCTGCACGAGTCGGACCTTTCCACTCGGCTTTATTAGTCCCATTATTGGTGAATTACATGGACTGCTTAACACTTCTTTCAGTACCCCCTGTTTTACAAATTCGTCAATAAGTTGAGCAACTTTCATGAGGGTGTCTTGTGCCATGTGGTATTGTGGGGTCTGGGGAAAGATTGCATTGGGCTTTGCAGTCACTTTCACTGGTTCCACTCCTTTCATCAATCCCACCTCTTTCCCTGTCATGTCCCACACTTCCTTTCCGACTGTTTCCCGTAACTCGGCTGGAATATCCTCTTCAGTCATCATCGGGAAAAGACAAATCAGAGGATACTCTTCATCCACAGTTTCCATCTCGTCCCCCTCTACACTGTCCTCTTCTTCCCCATCACTGCTCGTCTGTATTGTTATTCCTTCATTCGAACACATGATCGAACAACCCAATTTGCACAATAGGTCTCTCCCTAATAGTGCTATCGGGCTTGAGTCACATACCACAAACTGATGTACCCCTTGATAGTTACCGATGCTGACTGGTACCGGATCTGTAATTGGGTTCGTCAGATGTCTGTTTGCTACTCCCACCACTTGAACTGTCCTCCCTGAGAGTGGCAAATTTGGTACTTCACTGCTCTTAACAGTTGAACGTGTGGCCCCTGTGTCAACCAAGAATGAAACACGATGACCCATTACTCTTCCCTCTACGTACGGACCCTTTTGATCAACTTCCAAGGATGCTGCAAGCACACAATCTCCTTCTTCTTCTGAGCTTTCACTCTCCCATACATTGTTTATTCCACTCTCACTGTGTAATGGGAACTGTTGTACGGTGCCATTTGTACTCATTACCTGACCCGAGACCTGTGGAGGAACCATCACTTGCTGCTGACTCATTGGTGCCAAGGGTATTTGCATTTGCTGATTAGGTACCATAGGTAACTGCTGTTGCATTGGCTGCATTTGCGTCATCTGCATATGAGGCATCTGCATCTGCTGCGGCTGCATAGGTTGTAATCCCTGCAACTGATTTACGGCCTGAAAATTTGGGTTTGGACCTCTCATTTTCGGTCCCCTCATTGTCTGAAATGCATTGACATCATTGTTTTGCTGACCAACACCTGCACCTGCACCTTCCTGCACCACCATCGGGCACTCGCGTTTCCAATGACCTACGATTCCGCACACGTGACACGGCATCACCTTCTTCATTGCCTGCACACCCGTCACAACAGTGTTCAAATCCGGACCATTATTCACAAAACCTCCTCTGCCTCTGCCTCTTGCCTGTGGCTGAAACGCCATGTTTCCCTGTAACTGCGGCTGCGGTTGCGGTACCTGCTGTTGGAACCCTTGCATCCCTTGCAAACCTTGCAAACCTGTCTGAGCTGCCTTAAGCTGCATCATCATCACCTTCTCTTTCAGCTTCTTCTGTTTCACTTCAATTTCGTCGCTACAGTATTTCGCATAATTCAACACTTCGTCAATCGGTTTAGACTGCCAGCAAATCAAATGTGACTTTATCATCTGACTTATCTCTGGCCTCAGCCCTTCCACAAATCTAAACACAAAATGAAGCATGTCCTTCGCCTCTATTGTTTCCGTGCCACTGTAGTTCTTAAACGCCTTCAACAACCTCTCATAGTAACTGTGAATCGTTTCCTTAGCCTCTTGGGCAGTTCGATCAATCTTCTGCCAATCCACATTTTTCGCGGGTACCTTCGTCTTCAAATGCTCAATCACCTTATAGTACAAGCTCATCACCATGGGTGATGGTGCACCCGTCTCCCTGTCTCTCTCTGGTTCACTTGTCGGCCAACCTACCGCTCTTTTGCAATCCTCCCACAAATCTGCCGGAACCACAATCTCAAAGAGAGTATTCAGGTCTTCCCAGAGACATTTTGCAAGCTTCACAAACCTGTCAGTCTGCTGATACCATTCAATCGGCTTCTCCCTCAGTTTGGGAAAATCGTCCGTAAAAGACTGAATATCGCTTCTGTGCCATGGTACATGTATTAATTTTCCCCCTGCTGTCTCCCTCATTGGTAACATGGTTACTGTCTCGCTGCTTGGTGGTCTTTTCTCATTGCGCTCTGTAGCGCTGTCCCTCCTCTTTTCCTTTCTCTTTACCCACCTGCTTTCCCACTTGTCTAAACACCTCCACACTTGTGCACTCTGTAGCAATTCTCTAAGGTGCGCCTTCATGCCTGCTGACCTCATGTGTTCAAAATCTGTGGCCCCAAAATCCAACCTGTAGCTTCTGCTCAAGTGTTTTGTCTTGTCGATGTCAACCCCGTTTTTGTCAGCTATTTCCTGCAAGCTTTTATGTACCTTGTTCACTTCCTTCGTAATCTTTGGACATAGATACCTCAGCTCCTCTTCCGAGTAGGACTCTAATCTATTCACACCCATAGTCCCTTCCACCAATTCTTGTGCTTCCATGTTCAACCTCATCCTATTCATATAATCTTCTCCCTTCCCACTGGCTGAGCTTTGTGTGGAATTCAGACTGTTGAACCACTGCGTCAGCTGTTGCGCATTCAACCCCATAAGTGTAGCATTCACGTCGACTGCCATTGATGGTTGCGGCAACTTTTCAGTGTTCGATGTTAGAGGTATTATCAGTGGGGGGCTCGACCTCACCAGTGTTGACTGAGCACATATGGGACTAAACTCCATCAAGGACCCAGATCCATTCGGCTGAGCCGCTATCGGAGTTATCCCTGGAGTGTTTTCTATGCACCTTCTTTCTGTCCCGTTCAGCAGCATTGATCCCTGACCGCTCATACCTAAGTTAGGCTGACTGTACAGAGGTACCGGTGGACCTACAGTAATGGGTAGTGATATCGCATCTGGGTTTTGTCCATTTCCCATGTTCTGAGGCACGTTCATTCCCACACTATGGGTCATCATTGTCGGCATGCCCATCTGACTCCCCGTCATCTGAGCATGTGCGTTTCCTCCCTGCATCTGCTTTTGAGGCATCAAAAACTGAGTTGATTCAGCTTGTGTCAATGTCTGGTTGTGACCATTCTGTCCTCCCCTTACGGTTGGATCTATAATCATTCCTGCACTGTTGTCACTGCTGTAGTACCCTGGCATCTGCGGCTGATAATTTTCTGCTGGTTTCAGCATGGGCACATCTGGATATATTCTCCTAACCTGCGGTATCTGTGGGGTGAACGATAGACTCGGGTCCTTAGATCCCGATGATGCTCCTGAACTCTGGGTTTCACTGTTCTGTACCGGTGCCGGAGGGGCAGAACTGGTACTTGGACCTTGTCCACTCTCCGCATAAGGTGGTGGACGGTCGTTCAGCAATTGCATTATTAACTCCTCATCCTCTAACTCCTCTTCTCTTCTCAACTTTTCCTCGTCCTCTCTATCCTTGGAACACTTCCTGTCCGTCTTACAGGTAGCTTTCTTACCTGTCTCCTCTTCTTCCTTAGTAATTGCGGGAAACAATTTTATCCCCTGCAATACATCTGACCTCCACACCTTTTGTGCATTATCCCACCTAGCATCCGCTAGTGTCTTTTCTACCTTTCTCATCCTGGTCTCAAACTTCTTCTGCTGTTGCTGTCTGGCCATTAGTTCCCAAATCGCTAGAGCCTCAAACTGGGCTGGCCTTGGAGGCACCTTCATGTCGTACATCGTGAATCTCAAATTCTCTAGGATCCTTATATTGAATGTCCCATGTATCGGGAACGCTACACTCCCATGTTTCTCTGTCAGTTTGTGCCATTGCTTTAGCCAAAGACACGGAGCTACCCCCTTCTCTTCCATTACAATGTAAGCTGGTGTACCCTCGGGTGGCGTCTCCTCTCCTACGCTCGCTTTAATGTAAGACTCCCCCTTCATCGCGCTCCTGAATGCTTTAAAGAATTTCATTTTCTCGTCTTTTATTTCACAAAGTTTGTAATCAATAGGTGACTTTAATTCCCGGAATACTCTTCGCTTGCCTTTCCCCTTCCAATCGAGTCCCACGGACTGCGTCCAATCCGTGCGCGACCCTTCTCTGCAACCAACCTATCCCAGCGCGGCTCCTAGTGACGTCACACTCACACACACTGCGGCTGACAAAGCCTCGCGGCTAGTCTTCCTTCACTCAGCTCTTCTCGTAACAACTTCTTGCATGTATCGCGAGCTACCAAAAATAAAACAGATCTGTCGGTTTACTACAGGAAGGGTAACACAATCGCTTCAGGACCTTAGGGACTTTTCACTAGCCTCGGCCGCTATTCCGTCTTTCTCGGTCCCCACGTTCGCAAGCAAATCTGACCCGCAGATCTACTCTCAACTTGTCAATGATCTGTTCTAGTGCACTTAGAATCTTGTCAAAGCCCGAAGTCGAAGTTTCTTTCACTCCCTTACACACGTACCGACTCGTTGACCATGCCCGATCAACCTACTAAACCGCCCAGACCACAACATGGATCAACATACTCCGGAGTCTCTTGACCTCGCAGGGCCCGTCTCAACAACAACAACCACGTGGACCTTTTTATGCACAAAGCGCCACATGCACATGAAGTTCGACGACTTCCCTACTCTCACACTCGGAGTCGCACCTCCGCTATCTCTATGAAGTTCGACGACTTCTCTACTTCTACACTCGGAGTCGCACCTCCGCTATCCTCTAAAAGAAAAAAAAATCCTCGCAACCTTTTCACACACCCTGCGGCAATAAGCTGTGCAAGCGCAAAACCCTAACTTCACTCATACCATCACTAGTACCGCCAACGCCGAATCCACACCTCCATTCTCTCCATTCGCAAGCTCTGAGATCCCGGGAAAGTCGCGGTGGACCTAGCCCATCATCATTCTGTCAATCTGTTTTACCCAAAAAAAAAATCTAATTCAACTTCTCGAGTGGGGTCTCAAAATGCGTAACCGTTAATTCAACACCATGTACTTTAAGAGTACAGGGTCTCAAAAGACGAAACCGTCCTCTGCTACCATCTACTGATAGAGCGGTCCGTACTAATAATTTACCTGTATTCGGACGCTCTTTAGGCCGATGAATCTTTTGACTAAGTGGGACTCTCCGTACTCTATATCGGCTAATTTTAATCAAATCAATAATCAATAACGAACATAAGCAATACCTTGATCGACATAACACTTAACAATTAATCCAGAATACATTTCGGCGAACCCTGACCTTTCAGTCAGGAATAACCACACCAGTTTATTCAAAGTTAGTGAATTTTATTTCCCTATATTAACAAAGCTAGCACAAAATAGATGTGTCTCAACACTAAATGATAAACATATATGAACATTAATAGCTGTCCATAACGGCGAAACAAGTGCAGTCTATGTAGCATTTGAATCACAAGGCATTCGATAATAGCAATGCAAATCACTAAAACTATAATCTGTAACGAACTAATTGCATACATTTAGTCAGCATAACAAGATCTCAAATTGCATCGTGCGACATAAGGAATCCTCGTCTAACCTCAAATTAGCATCGGCATGTGGGACTTCATGCAAAAACAATTTAGCAACATTAATTTAGGAAACTCCTAACTAGGGCTCTTATCAAAATCAGCAGTTGGTTACCTAAAAGAAACACAATGCAATTTTACAATTTCCTTTCATATTTACCAATTACGATCAGCATTCAAGGAAGTCTTCGTCTCACAGGTACCGTTTCTCGATCAGCATGGGTACTGTTTCGATCAGCATAGGACGGGGCAAAGGGGCAGGGGTGGACGGGGCAATTGCCTCACGGCGGCAAGGTAAAACTACTACTTCATGCAAGGGATCAAATCAAAGTTAAAGTCTCTAGGGCCAGAATCATTAAAGTCTCTTTCTCTCGATTAGAGAAAGCATCAAAGTCTCTTTCAAAATGGCGTCGCAGCAAAGTGGGCCATAATAGCTGCACTGTCCAAATGTTCGTAATCGCGGGCAAAATGGCTACCTTCTTCTCGTGCACCTGATTTTTATAGACAACAGTTCAAATCCAGTAGGGTCTTCCATTGGAGGGTTCATAGGTTAGCTTCAAATTATCCAATCAAAAACGACAGTTCTCAAGCTTTTACTTAAGCATACATTATCCTTGGAGATGGGTACGCAAGTTGCAACATTTTATGCCAATTAACTCACTTTCAGAGCTTCCATTGTCCGCACCTGCAGATCGACCTTGGAGTAAAGAGAAAATATGCCAGGCTGGCACGAAACCTTAAGATAAGCATGTGAACGGTCTCAGTGGAAAAGTACAGCTTCAAGCAAAAGTACACGTTTAATAGCACATTGGAAAAATACGAGCATCTAAACCGTGAGACCAGGCCACTAGGCCGAAGCCTGCACTAAAGTAATGCTAAGCTAAAACATTTCAAACAAGCAAATCATAGCACACGTTTACGATTATGTCGGATTAGTGCAATTCTAATACATCACGTTATATAAAGCACGCTTATAAATGTTGGCAAACTACTCTGAGGGCACATTTTGTCCCCGTACATTCTTTATTAGTTCGGTTAAAGTCACACATGATTATTTCACACTACGTTTATGCGTTAATAAATGTAAAACCTTCATTTCTGCTTCATCATGTCTTACTGCGTGGGTTCATAACACACATCACTGAAATGACCGTGGGAGCGATTCTGCCACCTTCTGGGGATTCCATGGAGAAGGGGGCAAGACGAGTGGGAGTAATCACAGCTGAAAAATGAGAAAGATGAAATGGAAACAGCTACCGGCTGCAGCTTCCTAGAAAGGATAACAATTTCATAACTGCCATGGCAGGGTATCTGTGCGTTTTATCTAAATTGACCCGTATCTGCGAACGCCCTAGCAGTGAATCCATTAAAACATGCTGGCTGAACTAATGTGCACAATGTGCTCAGACTGTAAAGATGGTGAAGGCTAAAGAAAGAAGACAAAATAAGTTCTGAAGTCAGAGGAATAGGTCCGAATGTCTGCTTGCATAAGACATAGGCAAGGAGAGGAATGAAGAAAATGAATGAAAAGAGATGGGCTTTGAAATTCCTATAGGATTGTAAATGAATCTAAATTCAAATTGCTTAGAGAAGACCTATATATTAAAAATGAGTATTTAATTTCAGATCAAAGACGTTTTTTGGAGTGTCAGTTATTACTGACATTTTTCAATAGGCTTTTAATGAGGGAAAAACTGAAAAACTTGTTAAAACGACCCTTTCCACGACAATATGCAGAACATGTAGCCAGCAGGATTCAGTGAGTAGAACAAGCATTGGCAAAGCAATTAAAGCTGGATTTATTGTGCTAATGCATGCAGCATATTAGACCGGGACATTTGAGAAGGGGCTAGAGAGATGTCAGAGAGGGCTATAGTTGTGAAACAGTTCCTTGTGTACTTCAATGCACGCAATGGAGTGAAGTCAGAAGGATACACCCACACAGCCAACAGAATTAAGTGAGAGATAAATACTCCTCTGAGCTGACCCAAGACGTGATTGACAAAGTTTCAAGTCAATGACTGAAATATGTTACTTGAAGAAAGCCAATGGTTAAAAGGGAAGGACCCAAAACCCACTCCATGTAAAATGTTAGCAATACCAAAAAAATGATGGAGCTGCCCATATCGCACCCTGAGATCAGAATGGGGTCTGTAAAAAGACCACTTCCTGATTTCAAATGAGTGAGTGCTTTGTGACCTCAACCCCTATGAGGAATGTGCCGGGATTGACTAGAAGCTAAATGCAGCCCTGGAACAAGGTTCTTATTTTAAATTATTTTGTAGTGAATTGTGTGGCATGTTCTTTTACGTGTTTCTATAATGTTACATACAGTATATAAGGGCCTTGCTCTGTGTCAACATGGCCCCTGTTTGGACCTGAAGGCATTGGTGAGCTTGACGGAAGCATAAAGCATAAAGCTTAGGAAAAAAGGCTATTGAAATTGTGTCAACTAGTAAAGTAAGTGCTTGACTGTTATGTTTTCTTAGGGTCACATTAACAGTCCTGAGAAGGGGAAACATTCCATTCTCCGAATTTCTTTAATAAACACTGCAGCTGAAATGTGATTGCAAGGAGAGATGATCTTGCCAGGCCCGTCACGAAGAAAGGAGAGGAGATATCGTGCAATAGGCATTCATAACTTGCTATAACTTGAACTAAAGTATTGTTCACTGAGCTAAGTAGCAAAGCAGGAGCCAAGCATAAACACCTTGCTCCAGAGAGCACCATCCATATGCAAGGCATATACGATACTACTGTCTGAAGGTGGGTTATATGCAGAGACCCGTTTCTGTTTAATTTAGGGGTAACATGACATAATGCTTCCATAAACAAATCACACATCTTGGTCAAAATAACTGCCAACCTTCTAGCATGAGTTTTGTTAATTAGTTACATCAATGTATTTCTTATTTTATTGATTTTTTGTTATGATTTTATTTAACACCATTTATACTTTACTCGATGCATTATGGCATAGGTGCCCCTCCTCAGAAGATTACAACTTTTTTCACCAAATTATAGAAATCGGTAAACAAATAATTATAAATTACTTTTCAAACGAGTTTAGCAACAGTACAGTTTATTCCTTTCGAAAGGTCAATTTTCTTCCTGAGCAGGATTCGTCTCTCACTTGGACACCATCTCGAGCAACAGTCTCCTTTGCATGCGAAGTGTGTATTGCTCAATCCACCATAATGTTATTCTCTGCCTTTAAACAGAAGTGACTACTTGATTTCAACATTCCTTGGCATATTTCTATTTTATATATAGTAGTCATTTGTAACATCAATGTGACGGTACACCACTTTATTCCAATAGTCCTTTGTAGTCCTTCTACTCTATGGGATTTCTTAATAACGTATCACTGTCTTAAAGATAACAAGATGTTTTCAAAGTAATTCCCTTCCCATGGAGATCATGGAACTGAAGAGTGAGAGAAGTGGGTGCAACCAATTATTGGCAAGCCAGACCAAACTTTGCAAAGTCACAAGGACCACGAGCAATGATTGAGTTATTCAACAATGAGTTTCCTAAATTATTTTTGCATAGAGATTTGCCATTGAGTAAACAATGGATTGAAAAGGAAGGTCTCTTCAATGTAGAAAATAGGTGTTGTGAATGGACTGTCCCACTGACGTGAGTCATAAACATTCATAACAATGAAAGGTAGTGATTTTGGGGAAACTGTCCCATTGATTGAATTGTTTCATGAATTGTTCCATATTGTATTGGGATCATCAACAGGCGAAGAGTGCATGCATTCTACATGCTTATTGGAAAGTCAATTTTAAACTGCATCCTTTCTTGCCATATATTTCGAACAGTGCAGTTCGGTTGTATGGGCCAAAGAGAGCCGCATTATTGAGGATAGTTGAGGGTACTCTAAGGGATATGAGAGTCTACAGGGCACAGTGAAGCTGAGTGAGTACTTACATTTTATTTTTGAATTAGTCTTGTTGAAGAAATGACTTGAGTTCTTCAAGAATTTTGATACCTGATGATGTAATGGTGGGTATCGAATAGATCTTTTTATACAATGTTTTAACATTGTTAGCTACAATGGAAAAGGTGCATTGGAATGCCTCCCTATCAATATGATTAGCAGCGTACTTCTCAGTATGTGCTGCTTTTATTAGTTATAATACATATATCAAAACAGAGATTGGTCCCTCTGATTCCTCACATGAGCCAAACCTAAAAGAAAATCAAAATTCATATCATCTTGTGTCATTTGCAAGTGTGGCTTAACTGAATGAAGGTCAGATGTAAGCAACCCTTTTTGATCCAGTTTACTAATAGTATAGACTATAGTATTCACAGGTGAATATCTAGGATCGTGGTTGTTGGTTGGATGGCAAGGGATCTTAGACAAAAACCAAAGACCACAGATGCTTGTTTGCTCTGGCCATAATGCCTCACACAGCAACAACTATGACAATGTTTTAAATATGTCATTTTAGGAGGCCCATTCATTTTATTGGTGGTTAAAGCCTTTTCCATTTCCATTCTGGGAAGTGCGCTGTTGGAAATGGGGTTTCTGGTTGGCTAGGGTATGCACCTAAGCCAGGAAGAACCCACCACTCTAGTCAGGGTGAGTAAGGTACACACCTAAGATAACCCCTGCTCACCCCCTTGGTAGCTTGGCCTATCTCAGAGGTCATGTGTAAAGCGTTTGAACAACAGACTCACACCAGTGACACAATAAATACACCACCAAAGAGACTCCACAATAAGTTATATAAAAATAAACTGTATTGCATAAAACTTATAGAACAACATTACATAAATCAGTAATTACTTTGCCAATCAAGCAATTCTCAGATCATCATCATGAGTGCGAATAAAGGAAAAATGTTCATACTGCACATGTCATAACACATTACATATCCGCCCCAATGTCTACTATGCGAATCCTGAAATATGTAGGTCCCTCCAATATGGTGAGCATGACCTGTGATATGAATCAGGTTATAAAACAGTGCTGAAACACAGTGAGGGCAAAAATCATGTAGTGAAATACATTCTCTGTGTGGATCTCCAGCACTACCTCTTATGCAAAGGTTACAGCATGTCTGCACTTATTACACAAGGTATGCAATAGATACTGACCCATGTCCACCACAGGAGCTCCTGCGCTCCCACTGTTACGAATGCCCCGTGTCCGTGTGGCACAGCTGCAGCACAACCAAAGCCCTCCAGGGCCTCCCGGGTCGCTACTTTCCTCTTTCTAGGGCAGCCTGGGAAGCTTTCCAGCCACGAGCCGGCTCTTCCCCTTGTGTTAACCGTGTCGCAGAGGTGAACATACCAAAGCCGGTTCCCGCTTGTGCCCCAGGGCACCAGACAGCATGCGCCTCAGCTCTTTGGTTCTGCAGGTCACAAGTTGCTTGAAGCGACAAAGCTGGCTCACTCGAGAAAATCACGACATCTGGGCCACAACGTAGGCGGCCCTCCACACGCTCACATGCAGGCCAGAAGAAGCAATCCTCATGCACCAGTGCCCCAGACAGACGTATTTGGGGAAGCGCACACTAGGCTCTAGGAGGACAATAAGGAACGTTAAACACACGTTGAAGTGCTCCTCAAGTGCTAGTTTTAAGCCAACCCAGGAGTAGGACACTGTGCTCCCCTTGCGCTGGACTTCTTGTGGGGGGGCACCTGGAGGGGACACAGGGCAAAAGGGCAGGCCAGCACACAAAAAGAGGTTCAAGTGATGGTTCCTCCTAACAGTCCCACAGAACCTTGGCAGTCCAGAGTCAGGGAACAGGCTGGCAGCAGGGCAACATACAGAAAAGCAATCCAGATTAGTCCTTTGGGCCACTCAGCAGACACCAAGCGGCGGGGCTACAAAAGGAGGGCAGTCCAGATGAGTCCTTGATGCAGTCCAGCAGCCCTTCCGACAGTGATTCAGTCCCAGTTCCAAAGTACTCTCTCCAAATCAGGGGACTACAGCCCCTCTACTTACATTCAGAAATGCCTTTATTCTGGGGGTAACTTCAAAAGAGCCCTTTCAAGTGAAGCACACCTTTCAACCCAACTCTGTCTCCAGACATCAGTAGTGGGTAATCAATCCATTGTGTGAATGCCGCACACAGCCTATTTACATGTAAGGTGTGAACAACCATCCCTCTCCCCAGCCCAGGAAGACTATCAGTATGCAGATACCTCTTCTGTCACACCCAGCCCCTCTTGTGTGATGGCTGTCTGGAAAGTATGCACCAAGTGGAGCTGTCTTTCTGCCCCAGATGTGTATTGAAGTCAGGCTGCACGGCACTAGAGTTATAAGCACAGAGAAATGCCCACTTTATAAAAGTGGCATTTCTATTATGGTAATAAAAAATCCACCTACAACAATAAGCAGGATTTCTCACTACCATTTCAAATATACCAAACATGCCCACGCTATTCCTCATAGATCAGAACATACCAATTAGACACATGTAAGGGCATTTCCAATGCAAGCCTGACAGGAGCAACACTCACAGTAGTGAAGAACTAAATAGGCTGTTTGTCACTACTAGGACATGTAAGACATATATGTCTTACCTTTTACATACACAGCGCCCTGCCTATAGGGTAGGTGTAGCAAAAAGTGAGTTTAGGCCCTGGCAAATATTTTGACTTGCCAAGTCAGTGTAGCAGTAAACTGAGCACACAAGCCCTGCAATGGCAGACCTGAAACATGTTTGAAAGGCTAATTCTATGGGTGGCGCAATTTGCGCTGAAGTCCCACTAGTAGTGTTTATTTTACAGGTCCAGGGTATATGTTATACCACTTTACAAGGGACTTGCAGGTAAATGAAATGCACCAAACAGGTATAAGCCAATCATACCAAGTTTTAGGGGAGAGAGCACATGCACTTTAGCACTGATTATCAGAGGAAGAGTGCCCAGAGTCCTACAGCCAACAAAAAGAGGGTCAGAAATACAGGAACAGGGAGGTAAAAAGATTGGGGATAACCATGCAGAAAGGGCGACTTCCAACGTGTGCGTAATTTTATTGAGGGGCTAACAGGGCCTGCAGTTCATTAGAGGGTAGGAATTTCCAACCATGTTTTTGTTAAATGGTGTTATTAAGGAAAATTAACTCTCTAGGTAAAGACGTATAGGGAACAATATATCAGACCTCTTGATTTGCCATGAATGAGTTTCTCAGACACTATGGGGGTCATTACGACCTCGGCGGTCTTTTGAAAAGACCGCCGAGGCCGCGGGAGACAGAATACCGCCATTGCCGGCGGTATTCCTGTCTCCCTATTATGACATTTCCGCTGGCCCAGCAGAAATGTCACATCAACATTGCAGCCGGCTCGTAATAGAGCCGGCGGCAATGCTGATGTGCAGCGGGTGCAGTAGCACCCGTCGCGCATTTCACTGCCCGAAATTCAGGCAGTGAAATGCGCGACGGGGCTATGCCTAGGGGCCACTGCACTGCCCATGCCAAGTGCATGGGCAGTGCAGGGCCTCCAGGGGCACCCCAAGTCCCCTTACCGCCGGCCTTTCAATGGCGGTGTGTACCGCCACGGGCAGGCCGGCTGTCGGGGACTCATAATCCCCAGGGCAGCGGTGCTTGCACAGCTGCCCTGGGGATTATGACCGCCAGGCGGAATCCTGGCTGGAAAATGGAGGGACTGGCGGTATGGCTGTGGCAATTCCGCCACGGTCATAATTGCTGGCGGAACACCGCCAGCCTGTTGGCGGTGTTACCGCCAACATACCGCCGGCCGCCAGGGTCGTAATGACCCCCTATATACTGAAATGGTAGCATCCTAATACTTGTAACCCCATTCTAGACAGAGATTAACCAACAGAATTGAATATACAGCTTTCTGATTTGTGACTGGAGCGTTCGCAGCGTCTCCAGCTCCTGCAAATAACAGTAAGCACTGTAGTCGGTCAGTAGAGTTCATATTGACAACCAGGGTGATGGATATGGTTGTGGCCATAATCATAGAAGCAGTACATATTCTTATAAAAATTGGCGTTTGTTAGTCTTGGCATCCTTGGCGTGGTTTCCCCCTGACTTTTTGCCTTCAGACCTCCTGTTTCTGCTGACTTCGTTTTTGCTGGCCATAGGATTCTGTGCACTTTACCACTGCTAACCAGTGCTAAAGGTCTTGTGCTCGTTCTCCAAAACATGGTAACATTGGCATATCCCCAAATGCCATATTTAATTGACTTATAAGTTCCTATTAGAGTGGACTACATGTGCCAAGGACCTGTAAATAAATGCTACTAGTGGGCCTGCAGTACTGATTGTGCCACCCACTTAAGTAGCCCTTTAAACATGTCTCAGGTCTGCTATCGCAGAGCCTGTTTATGTAGTTTTGAACTGCCATTTCGACCAGAAAAAGAAAGCTTTTGCCAGGCCTAAACCTTCCATTTTAATACATATAAGTCACCCCTAGGGTAAGCCCTGGACAGCCCAGATGGCAGGGTGAAATGTATTTAAAAAGTAGGACATATATTTTTTAGTTTTAGCTGTCCGGGTGGTAAAAACTCTTACATTTGTTTTTCACCACTGCAAGGCCTATCTATTCCATGCATTAGCATTTAATTTGTCTTATGGCATCTTATAAGGGTAACTTCCAAATCGGAAGAGGTAACCCCTTCATGTTTGGTGTCTATGGAATCACAATTTAAAATCCTAACTTATGGTCAGGACAGATTTGAAAATGCATTTGTGAAAATGTCACTTTAGAAAGTTGGCATTTTCTTGCCTTAGCCATTTGGTGCCTTTGTTGGGCTTTGTGTATTCCTTCTCGACGGCCGCACACAATGGGAGTGTAGGTTTGACTTAATGTGTCATCCCGGGCAGGATGGGAGGGAAAAGCTGGACACAGTCTCACTTACTCCTGAATAGGTTGACTACACACAAAGGGCTTAATGACCCTGTATTGTCCCTCCAGCCAGCTTTGAGCCAGGGCAGGGAAGGCAGGGATTCCTTTGCACTTCAAAGCCACTGTCTAGAAGTTTCTCCCATGTTCCAGAGTCAGGGCACCAAGCTGTAAATCCTGGACCTCACACACCACCACTTCAGTACACTTCTGGACGTGTGGATACTCTGCCAGGAAGGACTGCTGTGATGCCGACACATTGCTGCTTTGCTGTACTTCACTCCACTGGATTCCTGCTTTGCTGTGCTGACATGCCTCCTGTTGCCCTCTTGCCTGGGAGTAAAGGACTGGACCTGCATGTCTCCAACTCAGAACCCAGAGTGACTCTAAAGGCTAGTTGGCTAGACTCCTGAGCTGAAGTCTCAGCGACATAAAAAACGTCCCACCACCCTGCTTCTGCACCTGTACGCTGCCATCTGTGAGCCTACCCTTTCAAGTGGTGACACCCCAGTCCTGGGCCTAAAGTGGGTGCTTCCCAGCAGAGCCAACGCATTTTCACTGCTGGGCGGTTCATTCCCAAACAGAATTAATGCATCACAGCTGATGCATGGATTGGACCTAGGGTAGAAGACTCATCACCGGCACATCCAGCATTTTGAATTAGACGCATTGCTTTCAGAACTGCTGCTGCACAACGCTTCCCCGGAGAGGGTCCTGGCATCACTTGATGGTAGCCTTAACGACAACGCCCAGCCCTTCCCATCCCAGCTTCCCCGCTCATCAGAACCAACTCATCATCTCAGCTGTGCAAGCATCCCTGACACCGGCTTTCACAATAAAATCCCCATCGATGGGATCTTCAATGATGGCGGAACAGGACCTTGCACTGAAGCGGCGCCTCATCTCAGAACCAAAGCAGTGCATTGGCAGCACAAGGAATCTTTGACTCGGATCCATGCAAGATGCAGCACTTTTCTCATGTCCCCCTACCTCCACCTAACGACACCATGGTTGCGTTGTATTCATAATACGGCGCACCATGGCGATTGTTAGCAAAATAGCGTCAACATTTTTAACGTTATTGTGGCACTTTGCTGCATTAAAATCCATAATGTTGAGGCTAGTACAGCAAAGCACAGGGAGGCCCATCAGTTACTATGCGTGCGTCATTTTAACACCTACCATGGGCAGGCGTTAAAAATGATGGAGAAAAAGCTGCAGTGAAATATTGTAAATTTCACAGCTCAATTTTTTCAGGCCTGCATGCGTCGGAACACCACCCTTGCATACATTATGCCTGACGCAGGCATAATGTGGTGCAAAGGTCGCAAAGTGGTGCAATGCAAGCATTGCGCCTATTTGTAAAACTTGTGCGGGTAAAAGGCCACTTTACCGCCGCCTTAGCTTAAAGAAAATGATGCTACGGCGACACAAGGTGGCGCAAGGGGCTTGTAAGTATGCCCCTTTGGTTCAGCAGGTCTAACAAGAGCCCTGTTCACCGCCCTGTGCTCCATCACTGTTGGCCTGAACTTTTGACTTTGTCCCAGTCTGGTGCAAACAGATATCCCTGGTTGGTTATTTTTGCATTCTACTTTTTATTCTTTAGACATTCATAACTCAACCTCTACTGATTGGATTATTTTTGTTTTGGTCTTGTTTTATTTATTACATTAAGTTGTGTTTTTCTAACCTGGTGTGGGACCCTTTTGTGTGGTGTTTTCATTATTTTACTTTTTGAAGCATTGCACAAATACTTTACACATTGCCTTCAACTTAGGCCTGACAGCTGTGTGCCAAGCTACCAGAGGGTGAGCACAGGTGAGTTTTGGTTTGTTATGCCTTACCCTGACAAGAATTGTGGTTGTTGCCTGACCAGGGCTCCCCCCGAGTCAACCAACAACCCAAATTGTCACAACATTGATTTAAGAATCTTCATTTTCGAGTGACATATGTGTTAAGGTCATCCAAGAGCTGCTTGTTGTTCTACAGGGTGGAACATGGATCTAATGTGTTCATGTCATCCAGAGAAATGCACAACACTGTGGTGTTTGGACCATTTGTGTTTGTCTCAGAATTGATAAGGAACTTCATCTGAAAAGGTTCCATCAGGCAATGTACGTGCAGTCATGATAATTACGTGATAACTCAGTACCACGCAATGAAAGGATGCGTGTCACTGCAATCTTTAGGCAAGGGTCGCTCCCCGGGGTGGCAAAGTTAATTGAGGCCATTTCTGCCCCCCCTGGTGGCAGAGCGACCTATTGTTATTAGGGCGATCTGGCCTCAGGGGGGGCAGAAACCTCTAGGTGCCACGGATATTTTTTTGTTTGTTTTTTTTTTTTTAGAGGTGGGGAGCGACCCCTTATGCAAGGGTAAATCACCACTGTCATTCTGACCCACAACAGGCAAACCGACAAAATACAGACATCCACAAAAGTCCGCCACACCAAAGGGCAGCGAGAAACTGGCGATGACCAAACCTCCACCGTCACGCCAACAGAAATTCTCCCACACTATCACGACACACGAATCCACGGTATTCCATTGGCGGTACACACCGCCGCGCTAAAAATACACACACATTTACAAAACACTGCCACATTGGACAATTCGAAATACACACACCTGATACACATACACACACCACTCCCACACACCCAATACAATATAAAACACACACCCACATCACCCACAAACACCCACTTCTACCGAATCGGGACCACGCACTCAGAAAAAGAGAACTGAGCACCCGGACGTGCATTTTACTTTCACCCAGCAATATTTCCACGCACTTCACACAACACACCAATACACATCACCACACAATCCACCCCACACATCACCCACACCACCCCATGGCACCGCAAAGACACCCCAGGTTCTCCGAGGACGAACTCAGGGTCATTGTGGAGGAAATTGTACGGGTAGAGCCACAGCTCTTCGGGACACAGGTGCAGCACACCACCATTGCCAGGAAGATGGAGCTATGGAGCAGAATAGTCGATAGGGTCAACGCTGTGGGACAGCACCCAAGAAATAGGGACGACATCAGGAAGCGGTGGAACGACCTACGGGGGAAGGTGCGTTCAATGGTATCCCGGCACAACATCGCGGTGCAGCGGACTGGCGGCGGACCCCCACCTCCTCCCCCAGAATTTACAACATGGGAGGAGCAAGTCTTGGCGATCCTGCATCCTGAGGGCCTCGCAGGAGTATCTGGAGGAATGGACTCTGGTAAGTCTCATCTTCACTACTTCATCCCCCCCACCCCACCAGCATGCCAATTCATACCCCCACCCTCACCCTCACCCCCATCACATCCTGCTCCTTGCAAATGTCTCCACATCACAGCCCACCCATCCCAACACAAAGCCCTGCATGCGACCACAAAGCATGGACACCCATCACCAAAGCATGCCCACTGCACATACCCATCCCCCACTAAATCACCGTCACAAAAGCCCCCACACGGGAATGCCAGCACTGGGGTACAAGGGCACCCACCCATTACACGCTATGGCACACACAAATGCAATAACCATACTTTTATAGTCCTGCAGGACCTGAACTCCACGTCACCGCGCAGGAGGGTCCACAAATGTCCACTCCACCCCCAGAAGAGGCCCACAGTGAGGACAGCACCTCTGTCGACCTGGATCTAGATGACCAGCCCGGCCCATCGGGGACCTCGGGACAGTCGGTTCCCCTCAGACAACCACAGCCCATAGCAGACCGTCCCCCCTCTGGCAACACCAGCACAGCACCCACCCAGCGGGCCCATACCTCAGTCCCCAGGTCAATCAGCGGTGTGTCCACCACTACAGGGCACCCAGGTTAACCCACCACCCCAACAACAACAGAGACCTGGGGGCAGTGCTAGTGGGCACACGGTCCAGGGGACAGAGGCACAGGGAAACGGGAACTGGGAGGGCTGCTGTGCGACAGGGGGGGGACAGGCCAAGGGAACCCACTCTCCACGAGGCCCTCTCCAACATCATGGGAGCATACCACCACTCCCAGGAGACGATGGCGACGGTCCTGGCCAGGTTTCAGGAAATCCAGCTTCTGCAGGAGGAACAGTATTTGGGCTTCAGGGAGGAACTACGAAACATCAGTTCCGCCCTGGCCACCATTGTAGGGGCTCTGAATCAGGTAGTCACCACATTGCGGGACACTGTGGCAGGACAAAGGGCCCCTGACACTAGCATGGACCAAGAACTGCCTACCACCTCCGCCGGCGCTAGTGGACAGGAGGCCCCGCCACAGGACCAACAGGCCACCAGCACCCCACCCCCTGCAGAAGGAGAACCACCCTGCAAGCGGGCCCTGAGATCCAGGAAGAAGACAGAGTAAGATGCCAAGACCCCCGCCAGCAAAGGATACCTCCCTGATTGTCATCCCACTGTCCCACATTGACACCCTGTCCATTCTTATACTGCCCATGCTCCACTTTCCACAGGCATTTGGACATTGCACCTGTGAGACTAATAGTCTGGACTCTGCCATGGACAATCCTCCACCATCACCCCTCACCGATTTGCAATCACCCACCAATATAGAGCACAGAAATAAACACAGTTATTGCACAAAACAATCAGGAGTCTGGCTGTGATTTTGTACTAATGTATTAGACATTACCGTCCGAAAATGCATATTTACATTGTGATGCCAACATACCACTGTCACACAGCTGTAGTCCATGGGGAAACAAAGCAGATGTCACACACTGTGGGCCACATCTCTGAAATTGGAAGGGAAAGTCACAACTCAGTTACCATACACTGGGGGAAAAGGTCAGACAGTAGAGAGGTAGTAGGGGATAAGTATATGTAAAATGACGGGTTGGAGTCTTACCTGTGTGTCATTGGAAATACTGCTGTATTACTGTGTTCCTGTTGTCTATGGCGTCCTCTTCTTCACTCTCCACAGGCTCCACAGCTGCTACAACACCACCATCTGGACCATCCTCCTGCAGAAAAGGCACCTGGCGTCGCAAAGCCAGGTTGTGAAGCATACAGCAGGCCACGATGATCTGGCACACCTTCTTTGGTGAGTACAATAGGGATCCACCTGTCATATGGAGGCAGCGGAACTGGCCTTCAGAAGGCCGAAGGTCCGCTCGATCACCCTCCTAGTTCTCCCAAGGGCCTCATTGTACCGTTCCTCTGCCCTTGTCCGGGGATTCCTCACTGGGGTCAGTAGCCAGGACAGGTTGGGGTAACCAGAGTCACCTATTAGCCACACACGGTGCCTCTGGAGTCGACCCATCACGTAAGGGATGCTGCTATTCCGCATGATGTAGGTGTCATGCACAGAGCCAGGGAACTTGGCATTAACATGGGAGATGTACTGGTCAGCCAAACACACCATCTGTACATTCATCGAATGATAACTCTTTCTGTTTCTGTACACTTGTTCGCTCCTGCTGGGGGGTACTAAAGCCACATGTGCCCCATCAATGGCACCTATGATGTTGGGGATATGTCCAAGGGCATAGAAATCACCTTTCACTGTAGGCAAATCCTCCACCTCAGGGAAAACAATGTAGCTCCGCATGTATTTCAGAAGGGCAGACAACACTCTGGACAACACCTTGGAAAACATAGGCTGGGACATCCCTGATGATATGGCCACTGTTGTTGAAATGACCCACTTGCAAAGAAATGGAGTACTGACAGCACCTGCACTAGAGGTGGGATCCCTGTGGGTTGGCGGATTGGTGACATCAGGTCTGGCTCCAGCTGGGCACACAGTTCATGAATAGTGGCTCGGTCAAGCCTGTATGTCAGTATGACATGTCTTTCCTCCATTGTCGACAGGTCTGCCAGCGGTCTGTACACGGGAAGATTCCTCCATCTCCTTGCATGTCCCAGCGGACGGTGCCTATGTAGGACAACAGCGAGCACAGAGTCAATCAGCCCACAGGTACGTAACCACAGTTTCCAAAAAACACAATTCCCAATGCATTGAATGGTTTGTAGGAGTGTTGCTGCAAGGCCTAGGTATGTGTGACGTAGTTAAAAGTAAGCCATGTGGGCCCTTGAAATGGCGGCTGCCTGACCTGTGACAATGGGATGTGAGGTCAATGCGCTGGCGTTGCACACCGTGGTGGTAGGCGGTCGAAGACCGCGGCGTAAACCAGCATTGGTTAACATTGAACCCTATGGGTCTCAGGAGCCAATGACGATGTGCGCCGGCGGTCGCAGTACGCACCGCCGCGGTACGCACCGCCGCGGGCATGACCGCCATTTTCTATCTGCTTAATCACTCGATACCTGATCTTCGACAGGAGAGGACCTACACTGCAAGTGCTGCTGTGACCTGGGTCTGGAAGAGACAATGGCTCATGCGACTGGGGAAAGGGCTTCTGCCTTCACTGCTCAGGAATTGGAGAAACTCGTGGATGGGGTCCTCCCCCAGTATGCGCTACTCTACGGTCCTCCAGACCAACAGGTAAGTACACTGGGACCATGCTTTGGGGGCAATGCCTGTGTTGAGTCGGGTGGATGAAAGATGGTGGGGAGGGGAGCGAATGAGGCATGCATCAGACGACGGATGATAGGATGTGCCACATGGCAAGGGTAGGGTTGGGGGGCCACTTACATTGAGGGTGCAGAAGGTGATGACTCTTTTTCTCCCCCTGTACATTTCACATAGGTCAGCGCCCACCAGAAGATAGCCATTTGGCGTGCCATCGCCAAGGACGTCCGTGCCCTGGGGGTCCACCACAGACGGGGCACCCACTGCCGGAAGAGATGGGAGGACATCCGACGCTGGAGCAGGAAGACGGCGGAGGCTCAGCTGGGGATGGCCTCCCAACGTGGGAGGGGTGCCAGTCGTACTTTGACCCCCCTGATGTCCCGGATCCTGGCGGTGGCCTACCCCGATTTGGATGGGCGCGTGAGGACATCACAGCAGACACAAGGGGTTGAGTACAACCTCATTCTGCTGACTTTGCGTGCAGTGGAGGTGTCTGGGTGGGGGAGGAGGGCTGTGGGAATCCCTAGGCCAGGGCGACTTCTGTAGGCTAGGCCCCTCCGTAAGGCATGGCCCTGTGCCCCCGCCCCCAACCTCTGTAGGGTGCCAAGTACAGTTATCCATGGCCCTGTGTCATCTATGTGTGCAGTTTGTGTCCATAGGCTTGTAGGCCATGTTGCACGGATTGAGTAGTGGACCCCAAGTGCGCGGCGTAGTGCAGGGGGCTTCTGTGTCTGTCCTCTCTGCCAACTGTGTCGCCAATGCATGCACTCAACATGTCTTTATTTTTCCCCCACCCCTTTTTTGTGGTCTTCCTGTTCATGTGTGCATTAGCATCATCAGGCGGAGGAGAAGTGGCATCGGAGCACGAGGGAGCTGCATCCCACATGGCCCTGGAGGGCCATGCAATGGATTCCGAGTACACCAGTGGGACGGAGGGCGAGGGGAGCTCCACAGCGGGGACTCGTGCAGACATTAGTGACACAGACTCGTCCTCTGAAGGGAGCTCCCTTGTGGTGGCGGCAACAACAGGTACAGCCGCCACCCAGCGCACCAGCACCGCCCTCCCAGCAGCCCCTCAGCGTTTGCCCCGTGCCTGCTCACCCAGGAAGGTGGGCATCTCCTTCGCCCCAGGCACCTCAGGCCCTGCCCCTGTCACCCCTGCTGCCCTCAGTGAGGAGGTAATTGACCTCCTGAGGAGGCTCATTGTTGGGCAGTCTACCCTTTTGAATGCCATCCAGGGTGTAGAAAGGGAGGTGCACCAGAGTAATGCATACCTGGAGGGCATTCATTGGGGTCAGGCTGCCCATCAGCGATCGTTCAGCACTCTGGCCTTAGCACTGATGGCAGCAATTGTCCCTGTCTCTAGCCTCCCCCTCCAACTTCCTCCACCCATACCCTATCACCTGTACCTCTGCCTATCCCAGACACACCATCAGACCAGCCTGCACACACCTCAACACCCAAGGGAAGCTCATCCAGACATAAGCACCACACATCACACAAGCATTCACACAAGCAACATCCACATACAGACATACCAACACCCACTGCCGCCTCTGTGTCCCCCTCCTCCTCATCTCCCTCCTCCCTCCCTGTCACGTCTCCACTCACACCTGCATGCACAACATCTTCAGCCACTACGTCCATCACCATCACACCCACCAGTACCACCCGCACACGTGCAGTCACCACCCCCACTACCATTTACACGTCCCCTGTGTCCTCTCCCAGTGTGTCTGTGACCCCCTCTTCCAAGCTACACAAACGCAGGCAGCCACCCACCCAACAGCCATCCACCTCACGACAGCATCCAGCCCAAGCACCTGCACCCAAAGACACCAGACTGAAGACTCCTACAACCACAACCTCTTCCTCCACTCCCATACCCACTACACCTACCCGTCCCTCTGTTCCTAAATTGGTTTTCCTTTCCAAACTTGACCTCTTTCCTACAACTCCCCCACCCCATCCATCTCATAGGACTCCAGTCAGCACCTCAGCCACCAAAAAAGCGGGACCTGGAATGACAGTGTGCCATGGACTGTGGCGTCCCCCACCCTCAAGGGCAGCCAGTTCAGGAAGGAGCCAAGGCACGGCTAGCCCACCCCCGGTAAAACATCCGAAGATTGTCAGTGGCCGGCGCGAGAGGCCGAAGACACCAGGGACCAAAATCCCGACCATGGTTCCGGCAGGAAGTGTGGTGCCACCTGGCACACCGCCAAAGGTGGGGAAGGGCCACAGGCGAACAGGGAAGGCTGGGAAGGGCAGCACGCCCGACAAGTCCGCCAGCAGCCCAGCTGGCCAGGAGGGCCCCGCCTGCCCCATCCCAGGTGGGCAGGAGGACACCCACAGGCCCGGTACTGCAGCCCAGGAGGACCCCGCCAACCACACGACAGATGGGCAGGAAGGCACCGCCAGCCAAAGGTCAGGTGGCGAATGACCTCCATGCCATGGCCGGATCCGCTGAGCTGGACACGTATCCGATGCACCGCTGAACAGGGCACCGCCATCTCAAGCACCGCTACACTGTGCACCGCCGTCTCAAGCACCGCTGAACAGGGCACCGCCGTCTCAAGCACCGCTACACTGGGCACCGCCGTCTCAAGCACCGCTGAACAGGGCCCTTCATCTCAAGCACCGCTGCACTGGGCACCGCCGTCTCAAGCACTGCTGAACAGGGCACCGCCATCTCAAGCATCGATGAACTGGGCCCTTCATCTCAAGCACCGCTGAACTGGGCCCTTCATCTCAAGCACCGCTGAACTGGGCCCTCCATCTCAAGCACCGCTACACTGTGAACCGCTGTTCAAGCACCGCTGAACAGGGCACTGCCGTCTCAAGCACCGCTGAACAGGGCCCGCCGTCTCAAGCACCGCTGAACAGGGCCCTTCATCTCAAGCACCGCTGAACTGGGCCCTTCATCTCAAGCACCGCTGAACAGAGCCCTTCATCTCAAGCACCGCTGAACTGGGCCCTTCATCTCAAGCACCGCTACACTGTGCACCGCCGTCTCAAGCACCGCTACACTGGGCACCGCCGTCTCAAGCACCGCTGAACAGGGCACCGCCGTCTCAAGCACCGCTGAACAGGGCCCCGCCGTCTCAAGCACCGCTGAACAGGGCCCTTCATCTCAAGCACCGCTGAACTGGGCCCTTCATCTCAAGCACCGCTGAACAGGGCCCTTCATCTCAAGGACCGCTGAACTGGGCCCTTCATCTCAAGCACCGCTACACTGTGCACCGCCGTCTCAAGCACCGCTACACTGGGCACCGCCGTCTCAAGCACCGCTGAACAGGGCACCGCCGTCTCAAGCACCGCTGAACAGGGCACCGCCGTCTTAAGCACCGCTACACTGGGCACCGCCGTCTCAAGCACCGCTGAACAGGGCACCGCCGTCTCAAGCACCGCTGAACAGGGCACCGGCATCTCAAGCACCACTGAACTGGGCCCTTCATCTCAAGCACCGCTACACTGTGCACCGCCGTCTCAAACACCGCTGAACAGGGCACCGCCGTCTCAAGCACCGCTGAACAGGGCCCGCCGTCTCAAGCACCGCTGAACAGGGCCCTTCATCTCAAGCACCGCTGAACTGGGCCCTTCATCTCAAGCACCGCTGAACAGGGCACCGCCGTCTCAAGCACCGCTGAACAGGGCACCGCCATCTCAAGCACCGCTGAACTGGGCCCTTCATCTCAAGCACCGCTGAACTGGGCCCTTCATCTCAAGCACCGCTGGCCCATTGGCGGAAAGGGCAGGCCCGCCTCTGTGTCGGGCAGGGCTGCACGAAGCACTCTGGGCACCAGTCCCCCTCCAGAACCAGTGGAGACTGTTATCCACTTGTGAGACTGTGGCTTTGCACTCCCCAGGATGTAACAGTGGGCAACCCACCTACTGTAGAGACTTGAGAGACTGTGGCTTTGCACTCCCCAGGATTGTTCAGTGGGCAACCCACCCACTGTATAGACTTGAGAGACTGTGGCTTTGCACTCCCCAGGAAGGTACAGTGGGCAAACCACCCACTGTATAGACTTGAGAGACTGTGGCTTTGCACTCCCCAGTATTGAACAGTGGGCAAGCCACCCACTGTAGAGACTTGAGAGACTGTGGCTTTGCATTCCCCAGGATTGTTCAGTGGGCAACCCACCCACTGTATAGACTTGAGAGACTGTGGCTTTGCACTCCCCAGGATGGTACAGTGGGCAAACCACCCACTGTAGAGACTTGAGAGACTGTGGCTTTGCACTCCCCAGGATGGAACAGTGGCCATGGAGGCCCATCGTGGATCTGGCGTCGTGGACTAATCTGGCTGAGGTGCCCCCCCTTCCCTTCCCCCTGAGGGGCCTGTAGTTTTGCTATCTAAGGCCCCTGCAGTGTTCTCTTCATTGGAGTCAGGTATCCTGTGTGGGCTTTGCCCATGTGATTTGGGCCCAGTCTTCCACGGACAATGCCTGCTACAATGATCGGACTTTAAAATTTATGTATATAAAGGTTTTAGATGTGTGATATATTTTTAAGCCAGTGATACAATATATTAAAATGTTTAGAATCATTTCCTTTTGTCTTTGCATTCTTCCGGGGGGTTTGGGGGGGGGGTAACTGTGATGTATTACTGTGCATTGATGTGTGTGTTGTAGTGGGTGAGGGTGGGGGTGGGTGTGTCGCGTATGTGTGTCCCTGTAATTTTTTGCCTCCCCTGTGTCGTAGGTGCAGTACTCACCGTTGTCTTCTGCGCCGGCGTTTGTGCTCCTGGTAGAGGAGCAGGTAGACAATCGCTGGGAGGATGTGGAGTTCGGGTTCCATGCTGTTCCAGATTCCTCGTGGGGTGTATGTAGGTGAGCGTTTTCCGTTCGTAATGGCTGTTTCCGCCGTGTTTTTATCGGCGGGCTACCGCCCCGGAAAAGGTGGCGGATTGGTAGATTGTGATAGGGTGGGCGGTACATTGACTCTCGCCTGTCTGTTGGCGGTGTCCGCCGTGCTGTTTGTTTGTCCCGCCGTGGCGGGCGGTGTGTTGAAGTGGCGGTCTCTGTTGGCGGTTTCCGCCAGGGTCGGAATTCCATTTTTTTTACCGCCAGACTGTTGGCCGTTTAGCCGCCGCTTTAACACCGACCGCCAAGGTTGGAATGACCACCCAAGTGTTTTTTTGGCCAAATTTTGAGGTTTGCAAAGGATTCTGGGTAACAGAACCTGGTCAGAGCCCCTAAGTCCCCCCATCTTGGATTTCCCTAGGTGTCTAGTTTTAAAAAATGTGCAGGTTTGGTAGGTTTCCCTGGGTGCTGGCTGAGCTAGAGGCCAAAATCCACAGCTAGGCACTTTGCAAAAAACAGGTCTGTTGTCTTTGGGAAAATGGGATGTGTCCGCGTTGTGTTTTGGGGCATTTCCTGTCGCGGGCACTAGGCCTAACACACAGGTGAGGTACCATTTTTATCGGGAAATTTGTGGCTCCTCTTGTTTTAAAAAATGTGCAGGTTTGGTAGGTTTCCCTAGGTGCCGGCTGAGCTAGAGGCAAAAATTGACAGCTAGGCACTTTGCAAAAAACATGTCAGATTTCAATGTAAAAATGTGATGTGTCCATGTTGTGTTTCCTGTCGTGAGCATTAAGCCTACCCACGCAAGTGAGGTACCATTTTTATCGGAAGACTTGGGGGAACACTGATTAGCAAGACAAGTGTTATTGCCCCTTGTCTTTCTCTACACTTTTTCCTTCCAAATGTAAGACAGTGTGTAAAAAAGACGTCTATTTGAGAAATGTGCTATCATTCACATGCTAGTATGGGCACCCCAGAATTCCGAGACGTGCAAATAACCACTGCTTCTCAACACCTTATCGGGTGCCCCTTTTGGAAATACAAAGGTTTTCTGGATACCTATTTCTCACTTTTTATATCTCACCAAATTAATTGCTGTATTCCCAGCATACAATGAAAACCTGTTGCAAGGTGCATCTCCTTTAGTGGCTCTGTCTTATCCAGGTGACCGGTTGACACCTGTTCGGTATAAGTCAATAAGGACGCTCAATGAAGGACCACATGCCAATTATGAATACAATTTAGCTTTAGTAGAATTTCAGGTAAATGTAGGCATTTAGCACATTAACAGTAGTGGAAAAAGAATAGCAATGAAAAGCATATATTTATATATAAGTACGCTACAAAGAGCATCTATGTAAACGTATGAGCAAAGAGTTCATTGACAGATATAAGCTTGGAATAACTGTATACCAAAATGTGTTACACTACGATGTTCAGGAAGTAAAATATAAACGAGTTGAATACTTCAGATAAGCTTTGATTTACTGCACACCAAAATGCATGTTTCAATTACTGCAGCAGGCTCACACTACGATGTTCAGTAAGCAAAATATAAACAAGCTGAATTCTTCAGATTAGCTTTGCTTAATTGTATACCAAAATGTATGTTTCAATTACTGTAGCAGGCTCACACTACGATGTTTAGAAAGCAAAATATAAACAAGCTGAATACTTCAGATAATAAACGCAGTGCAAGCATAATAATCTACCATAATAATAGAGCAGAGAAACAAAGGCCTTTCATCCCTGGGTGGAACTTAACTTAGTCCACGAAATGCTGGGAAGCCCTCTACCGCCCGCTTGGACCTCTCTCCCCCTCGAGCGTCACGGTCTCTGAACAGCACAACAGGGAGGCAGCTCTGGGTCTGAAGATGACAGTTTTCACAACTCCATCTGCGAGCTTCAATTCCCTCACCCGCCTTTCAGGGTTTAAGTAACCTGAAGCTTGGATTCTATCCCCTTCCAGTATTTTCTAGCTATGTTATCAGCACGTGTCTCTTGGCTGCCTTGCCATTCCCTGGCCATTGTTTTCATTCCATCTTTTACTGTGGTCTCGTTCTCAAGGTTGAGACTGAATCTCCTTCACAACCTGCTTCTCACACATGCAGCTGCGAATAAGTTTATCTACAGAATGTCAAAAGAAAAAAACAAGCTTGAAAGCGAACATCGTGAATTTTTTCCACGTTGCTCTGGCTTCAGCAGGCATCACGCTCATCTACACTGTTCAAGCTAATTAACCCTTCGCGTCACAATGTCTTCCGCACCTTTCCCTATACTGATCAGGCTCTGGGTACCTAGAGTTTTGAACCTACAAGCCCTATATATCCCCGCAACCAGAAAAGTCCAGCAGACTTAATGGTATATTGCTTTCAAAAATCTGACATTGCAGGAAAAAGTTACAGAGTAAAACGTGGAGAAAAATGGCTGTTTTTTTCACCTCAATTTCAATATTCTTTTATTTTAGTTGTTATTTTCAGTAAGAAACACTTGCAGGATCTACACAAATGACCCCTTTATAAATTCAAAATTTTGTCTAATTTTCTGAAATGTTTAGCTTTCTGGGATCCAGAATTGGTTTCACACCCAGTTCTGTCACTAACTGGAAGGAGGCTGAAAGCACAAAAATAGTAAAAATGGGGTATGTCCAGTAAAATGCCAGAATTGTATTGAAAAATTGGGTTTTATAATTCAAGTCTGCCTGTTCCTGAAAGCCGGGAAGATGGTGATTTTAGCAACGCAAACCCTTTGTTGATGCCATTTTCAGGGAGAAAACCACAAACCTTCTTCTGCAGCCCTTTTTTCCCATTTGTTTTTTAAAACACAAACTTTTCGCTGTGTTTTGGCTAATTTCTTGGTTTCCTTAAAAGGATGCAAATTTGGCATGGGTAACTTACGTGGAGAAAAAGTTATGAGGGCCTAAGCGCGAACTGCCCCAAATAGCCAAAAAAAGGCTCGGCACAGGAGGGGAAAAGGCCTGGCAGTGAAGGGGTTAAGAAATATTTATAGTTACTATTTCATAATAATAAATGATACACATACACTTTAAGCCTGTTTAACAAATGTATATTTACTCATGGTTAAATAAATATATATATGTTTGTATGCATGTGTGCATATGTATGTGTGTGTGTATATACATATAAATATCTATATAATTCTTTGCTTACCATGTTCATAGGTCATTGCATAGCTCTGAGATAAGTTTTTATATTAGATACCTATGAATCCCTGTTTTTTCTTTTATATCACAATGAGCAAATGCCATCATTACTATTTAACAGCAAGCGTTTCACTAGTGTAAAATTGAGTAATGATAAATGAATGTTAGAAAAGTACAATTATTTATTAACATCAAATATTACAAATCTCGAAAGTCTGTGTTTATACAATACAACTTTATTTCTCATACTATTATACCCATTATTATATTCCTTGCATATATATTCACTTACTACGTATTTACAAATCTATTTATTTATTACTCTAGTCCTACCTACCGTACTAGAGAATAAATAAATAAAAATAAACACAATTAAATGAATCAATACATTAAAAAAATAATTAATTAGATAAAAAATAAATAAATACATTTAAAAATAATTACATGTACTCTCTCGTAGTCTTTACTCTGTCTCCCTATCACCCCGTGGCTCTATCAATCCATCTTCCATCCCCACTCTGACTCATCCCAAACCCATTCTACTACTTTGATCTCCAAAATAACCCTTCCTAAGCTCTTCCCTCCTCTACCGCTCCTGGCTCATCCCACACCTCAGTTTACTGCTATGATCTCCCAAACAACCCTACTAAATTCTCCCTCACTTATCTCACCTCTGACTCATCCAAGACCCCTCCTGCTACTATGATCTCCCTAACCTCTTTCCACAGACTCCTCCCTCCTCCATCTCTCATTTAATCATCCCAAGCCTCATCCTATCACTATAAACTACCAATTAACAATTCTGGTTCTTCCCTCCTCTATCCCTCCATTACTCTAGTCAATCCAACTAACAAACTCACATATCTTCAGCTCAAATTAACTCATACCAATACTAATAGTGTACTCATATTTCCCTATACTAATCCACCACTAATTCCTCTTGGGTTCTGGAGTAGGGTGTCACTCACTGAAAAGCACTTTGACACCTCGTCAGGGGTAGTAAGCGCTATATAAATATCATTACAATGTAATATGTTGAATTCTACTCTACTTTGTAAATGTGGTCAATGGTGTTTAAGTGCCTATCATGTCTATTTGACTGTATATATTAGTCAGTGTTGTGACTAGATGCCGCTGGAGAGTCTGACCTGCTATTGTGATCTCAGCCACAATGTCTAAAAGCACTATTGCCAATTTCCCATTCTACAGAAGCACTCTCCTTTGCTGGAGTATGCTGTCTCTTTTTAGTAACCAATCCTTCTGCTTTCTTTTTCTTGAAGGGACCGTTCTCATAGGAACCATTTCTCTCTTGCTTCTCTCATCAGAGTCCTGTGTTGAGATTAACTTTTGTCAGCTTTGTTCCTTTGTTGGGTACTCAGTTAATTCACTCCTTCTTTCTTCAGGACATGTGTCTTGGCACCTGTTATCCCGTGTGTCTTCCAAAAATGTGAAAAACAGCTATCAATATACTTATACCAATCAGGCTGTTTTAAAGTTTTACACACCTTCAGTTGATAATCACCTCTGGATTATTGTTGTTGCAGCGATCCAGTCCATGTTTTCTTTTTACCGCTCTGCATCTTGTTAACATCTTGTCCTTTATCTCCCAGTGAAATTGCTTAAAAACTTCAATGAGCACTACTGTAGCACACTGTGATGATGTATATATTAACAAACATTCTTACCCATGTACTACGCACCTAACAAGTTTTACCATGGCCAGGGAGGACACTTAGGGGGTTATTACAACTTTGGAGGAGGTGTTAATCCGTCCCAAAAGTGACGGTAAAGTGACGGATATACCACCAGCCGTATTACGAGTCCATTATATCCTATGGAACTCGTAATACGGCTGGTGGTATATCCGTCACTTTACCGTCACTTTTGGGATGGATTAACACCTCCTCCAAAGTTGTAATAACCCCCATAGAGCCTTCATGAGACTTTGAAGACAAATCAGGCAAGAGGAACAGAAAAATAGTGCTACAAAGTCAAACAAAGAGCTGGTAAATATTTTAAACTAGTTACAAAAACCTGGGGAGAAGCAACTTATGGACTTTCCATTTTTCTCACTAGAGAAAAAAGAGCTACGAGACAGAAAATGCTCTGTTACAAGAAACTTCGGACATTTTTATCACCTTTATAAAAGCTAGTAGGGAGGAAGGTGAAGATCTTTAATAAAGTGCCTCTAAATCATAAGAGAACAGCCACAACGCAGTCAGGTTGAGTTCATGGTCAGTTTGTTCCAGGCCAATGGCCTTCACTGAAGAATTACGCAGAAAAGAAAAACCCATATCATGCATAATCTCCCCGTAGAATTGGGAATGTCAACTATATTTAGGAATGTTTTCACTTGTCAAAATCGCCTTGTCTTCCAACCGATAATGCAGAAATCTATACTATGCTACAGTGTAGGCGCAGAAGTGGGTCTTGTGGTCAGGAGTTGCATTTGCCTCTCACTGCTGTTATTAACTCTCATTTAGTACCCTTGTCATTGCTTCTGGTTGCTTTGATTCGTGGCCTTGATTAGTTTTGGTTTAGAGCTCTCATTTTGAGTGTGTGTTGTTGTAGTCAGTGACCATCTCTGTGTTCATCAGTTAGTTCAGCTAGCGTGCCTGGCCCATGCTGTTGCCACTGGCAGAAGGATGAACTAATATGGGGCCGGTGCTGAGAATTCACACAAATGCCAGTACTGGAAAAGATTGCACCACACTGGTCTATACCTCAAGTTCCTTAATCAATCTGCATACTCCCAGAACTCTGACTGCCAACAAACCTCAAACACAATTAAACTTGGAAACATCAGAGCAAGAGGGCAATCACTATTCACAAAATGTTTCATAATCTTCCAAATATACAGGTTTGTTTAGTCTCTTGAAGATGTATGATCAAAATTCAAAGCAATTTACAAAGAAATATGTCCAAGCACAGGAATCCTTTCAAGTTCTTTATTTATATAGCTTGTCAGTATACCGCCAAAAAAGACCCAGCCAATGCATTTCGTCCCTAGGTTGGGACTTCATCAGGGCAATCTTCTTAATCTGTATATTCACTATCCATTATTCAGCTGTTGCTTTGATTCATCGTGTGTTAGCTCATATTAGGATTGGTGTCCGAAAACTTGCTGGGAAACATTCATTGCTCTCACTTAAGAGCCGGAGCTAATGGGGTTTGTTAAAAACTTGGGGTGTCATTACAACATTGGTGGTATAAGGCGCTTACCGCTGTGCAGAAGACCGCCAATACACCGCAGTGGCGGCGGTAGACCGCCACAGCTTTTATGACACACATCTCGGAATCCGCCGAAATTCAAACACCCACACAATCCGCCACACCAAAGGTCAGCGATAAACATGTGGAAACAAAACCTCCACGAGAAAAGAACACACGCCCATGCCATTACGACCCACGAATCCACGCAGCGGTCTTTCAACCGCGGTATTCCATTGGCGGTACACACCGCCACGCTCAAAATACACACACATCTGCAAAACACCGCCACATTGGACAATTACAAATACACACACCTGATACACATACACACACCACTCCCACACATCCAATACAATATAAAACACACACCCACATCACCCACAAACCCCTACAACCAAAAATTCAGAGAGAAGGCGAGAGAGAGAGCACAGAATAGACAACCCCATCACACAGAGGCACACAACACCATCACCCACACAACATCCACGCACAGAACACCACCTACAACTACACTCACCACACTTATCAACACATACACCACCCCACACATCACACACAACACCCCATGTCACGCCAAAGACACCCCCGCTTCTCCGAGGAGGAGCTCAGGGTCATGGTGGAGGAAATCCTACAGGTAGAGCCACAGCTATTTGGCTCACAGGTACAGCACACATCCGTAGCCAGGAAGATGGAGCTATTGCAAAGAATAGTGGACAGGGTCAACGCAGTGGGACAGCACCCAAGAAATAGGGAGGACATCAGGAAGAGGTGGAACGACGTACGGGGGAAGGTGCGTTCCACGGTCTCCAGGCACCACATCGCAGTACAGCGGACTGGCGGCGGACCCCCACCTCCTTCCCCTCAACTAACAACATGGGAGGAGCAAGTCTTGTCCATCTTGCATCCTGAGGGCCTCGGAGGAGTCGTTGGAGGAACGGACACTGGTAAGTCAAATCTTCACTATCATATCCCCCACCCTACCTGCATGCTATCAAACACCCCCACCCTCACACCCTCCCCTATCACCCAAACTCCTCACTAATGTACCCATAACACCAACTACACATCCCAACCCCAAGACCTGCATGACACAACTAAGCATGGACACCTATCACTAAAGCATGCCCACTGTACACACCCAGAACACCCCCCAACCATCAGCACACAACCCCACACACAGGAATGCCTGCACTGGGGTTCACGCACACCCAACCATTGCACACCATTACACACACACATGCAATAATCATGTACTTATACCCCCGCAGGAACCCAAAGGAACGTCACCACACCAGAGGGTCCAGACAACACCACTCCACCCCCAGAAGAGGCCCACAGTGACGACAGCACCTCTGCCCTACTGGATCTTGATGACCAGCCCGGACCATCGTGGGCCTCAGGACAATCGGTTCACCTTGCCCAGCCACAGCCCAACACCGAGCTTCCACCCTCTGGTAACACCAGCACAGCACCCACCCAGCGGGCCCAAACCTCCCTACCCAGGACAGGTCAATCAGCGGTGTGTCCACCACTACAGGGCACCCAAGCTAACCCAACACCCCAACAACAACAGGGACCTGGGGGCAGTGGTAGTGGGCACACGGTCCAGGGGACGGAGGCACAGGAACACAGGGGAACTGGCAGGGCTGCTGTGCGACAGAGGGAGGACAGGCCAAGGGAACCAACTTTCCACGAGGCCCTATCCTCCATCATGGGAGCATACCACCACTCCCAGGAGACGATGGCGACGGTCCTTGACAATTTGCAGGAGACCCTGCGTCTGCAGGAGGAACAGTATTTGGGGTTCAGGGAGGAGCTCAGGACCATCGGCTCCGCCCTGGGCACCATCGTAGGGGTGCTGACGGACATTCAAAAGACCTTGAGGGACACCGTGGCACTCCAAGGGGCCCCTGACACTAGCATGGACGATGAACTGCCCACCGCCTCCGCCGGCGCTAGTGGACAGGCCGCCCGCCACAGGACCACCACACCAGCACCCCATCCCCTGCAGACGGACAACCACCACGCAAGCGGGCCCTGAGATCCAGGAACAGGACAGAGCAAGATGGCAAGACCCCCGCCAGGAAATAGGACCACCCTGATTGTCCCCCCACTGTCCCACTTTGTTACCCTGTCCAAATCAGAACTGCCCCAACTCCACTTCCAATGGCCAGATGTGCAATGTACCTGTGAGACTAATAGACTGGACTCTGCCATGGACATTCTTCCACCATCACCCATCCCCATTTCACAACCCCCCTTCATTTTTTAGCACTTAAATAAACACCCTGGAAACACTAAATAAAATGGAGTCAGTCTATGATTTGTAATTTTGTATTATCAATGACAGTGTCATAATGGGTTACCCATTGGAAGGCTAACATACCAATATCACACATCACAAGCCCTTCAAGGATGCAAGCAGTTGGCACGTAGGTTACCACATTTGTGAAACTGAAATGGAAGGGGACAACTCAGTTAACAAATAGTGAGTGAAATGTCGGTACAGGATAGAGGTAGACGCGTGAAAGTTAGTATAATGTTAAACCTGAAAATGTACTCACCTGTGTTTCACTGGAAATATTGCTGTATGACTGACTCCCTGTTGTCGTTTTCTTCTTTCTCAGCTTCATCCACATCACTGTCCACAGGCTCCACAGGTTCCACAGCTGCTACAACACCGTCATCTGGATCATCCTCCTGTAGAAAAGGCACCTGGCGTCGCAATGCCACATTATGGAGCATGGAGCAGGCGAGGATGATGTCGCACACCTTCTTCGGTGAGTAGAATAGGGACCCACCTGTCATATGGAGGCACCTGAACCTGGCGTTCAGGAGGCCGAAGGTGCGTTCGATCACCCTCCTAGTCCGCCCATGGGCCTCATTGTAGCGTTCCTCTGCCCTGGTCCTGGGATTCCTCACTGGGGTCAATAGCCAGGAAAGGTTGGGGTAACCAGAGTCCCCCAATAGCCATACACGGTGCCTCTGGAGTTGACCCATCATATCAGGGATGCTGCTATTCCGCAGGATGTAGGCGTCATGCACAGAGCCAGGGAGCATAGCATTTACCTGTGAGATGTACTGGTCTGCCAAACAGACCATCTGGACATTCATCGAATGATAACTCTTCCAGTTTCTGTACACCTGTTCACTCCTGCGGGGGGGACCAGAGCTACATGGGTCCCATCAATGGCACCTATGACGTTGGGGATATGTCCAAGAGCATAGAAGTCACCTTTCACTGTAGGCAAATCCTCCACCTGAGGGAAAATGGTGTATCTCCTTACGTGTTTCAGCAGGGCAGCCAACACTCTGGACAAGACGTTGGAAAACATAGGCTGGGACATCCCTGATGCCATGGCCACAGTTGTCTGAAAAGACCCACTTGCAAGGAAATGGAGCACTGACAGCACCTGCACATCAGGGGGGATTCCAGTCGGATGGCGGATTGGTGACATCAGGTCTGGCTCCAACTGGGTACATAGTTCATGGATAGTGGCACGGTCAAACCTGTAGGTGACGATTAAATGTCTCTCTTCCATTGTCAACAGGTCCACCAGCGGTCGGTACACCGGAGGATTCCGCCATCTTCTCATATGTCCCAGCTGACGGTGCCTAAGAAGGACAACAGCGAATAAACAGTCACTATTCCTCCAGGTATGTACCCACAGTCACACACAAGACTACACCAGACAATAAACCCTTCCTGGATGTGTGTTGAGTGTAGGCCTCGGTATGTGTGACGCAGTAGTAAATGAAGCCATGTGGGCCCCTGAAATGGCGGCTGCCTGACCTCTAAACTGGGACAATGGGATTGTGGGGTAACAGCGCTGGCGTTGCACACCGTCGCGGTAGGCGGTCGTAGACCGCGGCGCAATGCTGCATTGGTTAACATTGGACCCTATGGGTCGCAGGAGCCAATGAACAGGTGCGCCGGCGGTGATGATGCGCACCGCCGCACACGTCACCGCCGCGGACGTCACCGCCATTTTCTATCTGTTCAATCACTAGATACCTGACCTTCGACAGGAGAGGACCTACACTGCTAGTGCTGCTGTGACCTCGGTCTGGAAGCGACGATGGCTGCTGCGTCTGGGGAAAGGGCCCCTGCCTTCACTGCACAGGAGTTGGAGAAACTTGTGGATGGGGTTCTCCCCCAGTACATGCTACTCTACGGTCCTCCAGACCAACAGGTTAGTACACAGGGAACACGTTGTATGGGCTAGGCCGGGGTGGACAGGGCTGGGTGGAAGAGGGAAGGGGGCAGAGTTGATACTACAGTAAAGCATGGAAATAAAAGGCCCACATGGCTAGAGTAGGGAGGGGGCCACTCACAACGACGGTGCAGTTGGTAATGACTGTTCCTCTTTCTTTGTGCATGTCATGTAGGTCAGCGCCCACCAGAAGAGGGACATTTGGCGTGCCATCGCCAAGGAGGTCCGGACCCTGGGGGCCCACCAGAGACGGGGCACACACTGCCGTAAGAGATGGGAGGACATTCGCCGCTGCAGCAAGAAGACGGCGGAGGCTCAGCTGTGGATGGCCTCCCAACGTGGGAGGGGTGCCTGTCGCACCATGACCCCCCTGATGTTCCGGATCCTGGCGGTGGCCTACCCAGAGTTGGATGGGTGCTTAAGGACATCACAGCAGACACAAGGGGGTGAGTACAACCTCATTCTGCGGACTTTGCGTGCAGTGGAGGGGTCTGGGTGGGGGAGGTGGGCTGTGTGTGTCCCTAGGCCAGGGCGAGTTAGGTAGGCAAGGCCCCTCCGTAATGTGTGCCATGTGGCAATCTACCCCACCTCAGAAGAGTGCCAAGTTGAGGTATAGTTGCCCCTGTGGCATCCATGTGCGCAGATTTCCAGCATTGCCATGTAGGCCATATCCCAGAAATTGCATGTGCAGAGGCGAGGAGCACGGCGTAATGCATGGGGTTGCTGCGTCTGTCTTGTCCGCCAACGGTAGCGGTATGCCATGCACTAAAACTCTCTTTGTTCTGTATCCCCCCCCTTTTCCTGCTCTCCCTGTCCTTTTGTACATCAACATCATCAGGCGGAGGTACAGTGGCACCGGAGCACGAAGGAGCTGCATCCCACATGGCCATGGAGGGCCACACCACAGACTGTGAATGCACCAGTGGGACGGAGGGCGAGGGGAGCTTCACGTCGGCCACCGGATCACCAAGCAGCGACACGGACTCGTCCGCCGATGGGAGCTCCCTTGTGGTGGCGGCACCATCTGTGCGCCCCACTTCTACAGGTACAGCTGCCACCTCCCCTACCAGCACGGCCCTCCCAGCAGCCCCTCAGCGTTCACCCCCTGCCCGCTCACCCAGGAGGGTGGGCATCACCTTCGCCCCAGTCACCTCAGGCCCTGCCCCAGTCACCCCTGCTGCCATCAGTGAGGAGGCCATTGACCTCCTGAGGTCACTCACTGTTGGGCAGTCTACCATTGTGAATGCCATCCAGGGTGTAGAAAGGGAGTTGCAACACAGTAATGCATTCCTGGAGGGCATTCATTCTGGTCAGGCTGCCCTTCAGCGAACCCTGCAATCTCTGGCCTCAGCACTGATGTCAGCCATTGTCCCTGTGTCTAGCCTCCCCCCTCCAACTTCCTCCACCCAGACCCAATCCCCTGTACCCCAGCCCATCCCAAGCACACCTACAGACCAGCATGCACACAAGTCAACACACACAAGTAACTCAAGCAAACATAGGCACCACACACACCACAGGCACTCACGCAAGCATCACCCACATACAGACACAGCAACATACACTGTCTCCACTGTGTCCCCCTCCTCCTCCTCTCCCTCCTCCCTCCCAGTCTTGTCTACACACACACCTGCATGCACCACATCTACAGGCACTAGGACTCGCACCAGGACACCCAGCACCACAAGCCGCTCACCTGCACTCATCACCTCCACTGCCATTTACACGTCCCCTGTGTCCTCTCCCAGTGTGTCTGTGACGCCCCCTCCCAAAGTACACAAACGCCGGCAATCACTCACCCAACATCCATCCACCTCACGACAGCCTCCAGTACCTGCACCTGCACCCAAAACACCTAAAGTGACACCTCCTACAACCACCTCCTCTTCCTCCACTCCCAGTGCCCCTCCAGCTACCCATCCCAGTGTCCGGCAGAAACTGTCCCTATGTCAAATTGACCTTTTTGCCCCCACCCCCCCTCCAATTCATCAGTCCCGTCGTAGCGCCTCAGCCAAAAAGCGTCCACCAGGGCAGGCAGTAGGACCCGGAGCCAAGGCACTGGCAGCCCACCCCCTGTAAAGGCTCTGAAATTGGGGAGTGGACTCAGGACCGTGTCAAGACTCCTGGTGGGACAACAAGTGAAATGGGATCCAAGGCGATTGGTGAGTCAGCTGTAACTCCAAAGAAGGTGGGGAAGGTCCAGAGGAAGTCTCCCCAGCCTGTTGTGAGTGTCACGGCGGAGAAGTGCGCCATCATTTCCGGCGGTCCAGACACAACCGCCAGCACCGTCGTCACTGGTCCAGAGACCACCGCCAGAGTCACAGCCCAGGAGGGCCCAAGTATCGTCACTGGTCAGGAGACCACCGCCACCGCCAGAGTCAGTGCCCAGGAGGGCCCAAGCATCGTCACTGGTCAGGAGACCACCGCCAACACCGGAGTCAGTGCCCAGGAGGGCCCAAGTATCGTCACTGGTCAGGAGACCACCGCCGGAGTCACAGCCCAGGAGGGCCCAAGTATCGTTACTGGTCCAGAGACCACCGCCGGAGTCACAGCCCAGGAGGGCCCAAGTATCGTTACTGGTCCAGAGACCACCGCCGGAGTCACAGCCCAGGAGGGCCCAAGTATCGTTACTGGTCCAGAGACCACCTCCGGAGTCACAGCCCAGGAGGGGACAGGATGCCACAGCCCCGCTGGCCAATGATGGAACATCATGCCACACACCAATGTCCAGTGTGGAGATCGTCATGCTATACACCAATGTCAAGTGGGGAGATCGTCATGCCACACACCAATGTCCAGTATGGAGATCGTCATGCCACACACCAATGTCCAGAGTGGAGATCGTCATGCCACACACCAATGTCCAGTGTGGAGATCGTCATTCCACACACCAATGTCCAGTATCAGAGCCGCCATGTCAAAGCACCGCTGAACAGTCCTGAACCGCCATGGCAAAGCACCGCTGAACAGGGCAGAGACCGCCATGGCAAAGCACCGCTGAACAGGGCAAAGACCGCCATGTTAAAGCACTGCTGAACAGTCCTGAACCGCCATGGCAAAGCACCGCTGAACAGTCCTGAACCACCATGGCAAAGCACCGCTGAACAGGGCAGAGACCGCCATGGCAAAGCACCACTGAACAGGGCAAAGACCGCCATATTAAAGCACCGCTGAACAGTCCTGAACCGCCATGGCAAAGCACCGCTGAACAGGGCAGAGACCGCCATGTTAAAGCACGCTGAACAGTCCTGAACCGCCATGGCAAAGCACCGCTGAACAGGGCACAGACCGCCATGTCAAAGCACCGCTGAACAGGGCAGAGACCGCCATGGCAAAGCACCGCTGAACAGGGCAAAGACCGCCATGTCAAAGCACCGCTGAACAGGGCATGCACCGCGTAGGAATGAATGGACTGCCACATCAGGCATCCTTATCCCATGTGCAGCTGGGACAGTGACAGGACAGGAACTTTCACGGGGAGACTCACCAAGTTTGGGCACCAGTCCCCCTCCAGAACCAGTGGAGACCTGCATCTACTTGAGAGACTGTGGCCCGTATTTATACCTTTTTTAGCGCCGCATTTGCGCCGCTTTTTGGCGCAAAACGGCGCAAACCTACAAAATACAATGGCATTTTGCAAGTTTGCGCCGTTTTTGCGTCAAAAAACTACGCAAATGCGGCGCAAAAAAAGTATAAATACGGGCCTGTGGCTTTGCACTCCCCAGGATGGCACAGTGGGCAAACCACCCACTGTAGAGACTTGTGGGACTGTGACTTTGCACTCCCCAGGATGGCACAGTGGGCAAACCACCCACTGTAGAGACTTGTGAGAATGTGGCTTTGCACTCCCCAGGATGGCACAGTGGGCAAACCACCCACTGTAGAGCCTTTTGAGACTGTGGCTTTGCACTTCCCAGGATGGCACAGTGGGCAAACCACCCACTGTAGAGACTTGTGAGACTGTGGCTTTGCACTCCCCAGGATGGCACAGTGGGCAAACCACCCACTGTAGAGACTTGAGAGACTGTGGCTTTGCACTCCCCAGGATACATCAATGGGCATGGAGCCCCGTTGTGGATCTGGCTTTGCAGTCACCCGGCTGAGGTGCCCCCCCCTTCCCTTCCCCCTGAGGTGCCTGTAGTATTTCTATCTGATGCCCCAGCAGTGTTCTCTCGGATTTTGGTCAGGTATCTATTGTGGGCCTTGCCCATGCATTTTTGGACTGTTGGTGCACGGACATTGTTATTTACATATCTGCACTACTTCTCGTATTGTATATAATTATGACATGTATATTGGCACATTACAATGTTTGACCGAAATTTGCATTGTCTTTGCATTCTTCCGGGGGGATTGTGGGTTGTTAATGTGATAGTTTTGACTGCATTGGTGTGTATGTTGTAATATGCGAGGGTGGGGGTGGGGGTGTTTGGTGGGTGTCCCCCTGACTTTTGCCTCCCCCCTCCCCGTGTCGTAGATGCAGTACTCACCGGTATCTTCTGCGCCTACGTCGCTGTTGGTCGTAAACAAGCAGAAAGACAAGGGCAGGTAGTATTTGGAGTTCCGGGTCCATGGAGTCGTCGTTCCTCGTGGGATGTGTTGAGGTGAGCGTTTTCCCATAGGAAAAGCTGTTTCCGCGGTGTTTTTTTTCCACGGTGAATCCGCCCCGGAAAAGGTGGTGGATTGGCCTGTTGTAATAGTGTGGGTGGTACATTGTCTCCCGCCTGTCGGTTGGCGGTAACCGCCGCGCTGCTTGTCTGTACCGCTGTGGCGGACGGTGTGTTAAAGTGGCTGTCTTTGTTGGCGGTTTCCGCCAGGGTCATGATTCCATTTTTTTGTCCGCCGGCCTGTTTGCGGTATTACCGCACCTTTTCCACCGTCCGCCAGGGTTGTAATGACCACCTTGGTCTGCTATAAAAAATCGAATAATCAAAACAGTCCTTTTGCCATGATGCTACCTAGATCTGTTCTTCTCATGGAAATGTGGCTCTCTCTTGAGACTGGAGCTATTCTAGAAGACCTTCTTTCAGCTGGTTTTGCCTCTTTCAACAATACAGGGATAAAGACATGTGCAAAGAGGCTGGGATTCTCTTTAAATTTGTACCCTGTCCAAGTACGGATCCTCACTCCAGTCAAGGTAAGGGAGCCACACAACTAAGATAAACCCTGCTCACCCCCTTTGTAGCTTGGCATGAGCATTCAGGCCAATCTCAGAAGCAATGTGTATTTGTACACACACACACAGAGTAACACAGTAAAAACACTACAAAAGGTCTCCACACCAGTTTGGAAAAATAACTAATATTTATCTGAATAACACAAGACAAAAATGACAAAAATCCAACATACACAAGTAAAGATATTACTTTTTAAAGGTTTTTAATGAGTCTTAATCCATAGGAATCAATGGTTGTACCGTTTTAGCACAAAGTATTTGGGATAAGCCAAAAACAAAGATGATGCTGTATGAATGAGAGGTGAGGCACCAAAAAGCAAATCGATGCATTGGTTCCTTACTGCACAGGGGAGGGGAAGCGTTGATTTGTTGCTTGCAGGAGAGGTGATATGTCGATTTTCAGAAACTCAGCCTCGGTTCCTTACTGCGGTGTGGGGTCAATGAGAAATTGATACCTCGGAGACGAGGCGTGGAAAATCCAGAAGTGCTGTGTTGATGGAGCCGTGGGGAAACAGACGCTGCATTGATTCTGTAGCCGCGAGACAGGCGACGTGTCGATTCTCCTGCCGCGGGACAGGTGCTGTGTTGATTTTTCTGCTGCGGCGTGGCAGTGTGTGGATTTTCTCCTTCAGGTCACCAGCTTACACTTCCAAGGGCCCACGGACTGTAGTTTGTACTATTTGGCAAGTCAGGACTCTCAGCAGAAGAGCCCAGGCACTGGCAGGTGAAGTCTTTGATGTCCCTGAGCCTCTTTAATAGGGGGCAAGCTCAGTTCAAGCCCTTGGAGTACCATGGGAAGAAGGATGTAGAAAGCAAAGTGGAGTCCTTTCACTCCCAGGTCAGAAGGAGCAAGCAGCAGGCCAACACAACAAAGCAACAGGCTGAGTGGCAGAAACTCCTACGGCATCCAGCTCTTCTTCCTGGCAGAATGTCCTCAGTCCAGAAGTGTTCTAACTTTGTGGGGTCAGAGGTCCAATACTTATACTGATTTCTGACTTTTTAGTAGGGAAAATTCAAAGAGAAGTCTTGGTAGTGCACAAGACTCTGCCTTCCTGCCCTGGCCCCAGACACACTCCAGAGGGTTAGAGACTGCTTTGTATAAGGACAGGCACAGTCATATTCACGTGGAAGTGTCATCTCCTCCCACCACTCTAACTTAGACTCATCAGGATATGCAGGACACACCTCAGCTCCCTTTGTGTGACTGTCTAGAGTAAATTCACAAACAGCCCAACTGTCATCCAGACCCAGATGTGTATTCCACAGCTAGGCAGAGGTGCAAAATGGTTAGGCAAGAAAATGTCCACTTTCTAAAAGTGGCATTTTCAAACTTGCAATTGAAAAAACAACTTCACCAAAAGATGTATTTTTAAATTGTGAGTTCTGAGACCCCAAAATCCGTATCTCCATCTGCTGCCAATGGGAAATTACACTTAAAAGCAGTATCAGGACATGTAAAACACACCAGTACATGTCCTACCTTTTAAATACACTGTATTCTGCCCATAAGGCTGCTTTGGGTCTACTTTAGGGGTGACTTACATGTAGTAAAAAGAAAATGTTTGAGCCTGGCAAGTGGGTGCACTTGCCAGGTCGAAATGGCAGTTTAAAACTTCACACAGGCACTACAATAGCAGGATTGAGACATATTTGCAGGGCTACTCATGTGTGACACAATCAGTGATGCAGACCCACTAGTAGCATTTGATTTACAGGCCCTGGGAACACCTGGTGCACTATACTAGGGATTTACTAGTAAATCAAATATGCCAATCATGGAGAAATCAATCACCAATACAATTTAGACAGACAGCATATGCACTTTAGCACTGGTTAGCAGTGGTAAAGTACCCAGAGACCTAAAGTCAATAAAAACTAAATACAGCACCGTATCAAAAACAGGAGGTCAGAAGCAAAAAGATAGGGGAAAAAATGCAGAAGGAGCCATTTCCAACAGTCATAGTTATATAAGGAAAGAAATAGAGAGCCATTGTGGAACTGTAGACAGCGATGTCAATGACTTTCTTGGAGGAGACGGACCAGAAGGTCTAGTGCAAATATGGAAAGAAGGGGATAAAGTAGGCAGCCATGTCTAGAGTCTCTAGTGACTATAAAAGGCTCAGTCAGGGAGCCATTGACACGAATGCAGACTCTGGAGAGGGAGTACAAAAGCTTAATCATGGAGGTAAAGTAGGATGGTATGCCCAGTTTAGCAAGAGTGTGTGCAAGAAGAGCCATTTCAGAGAGTCAAAAGCTTTCTCAGCATCGAGTACCGCCACTGCTGCGTGAGTGTCAAGCGAGATGGGATTCAGGACCAAGCAGGTGGTGCACGGGTTCAGGGAGGTCGAGTGGTGAGGGACAAATCCAGACTGCACTGGCAAGATGACTTATTCCATAAGTAGGGAAAGCTGGTTGGAAAGTACTTCAGCGAGGATCTTGTCATCGAAATTTAAAAGTGAAAGTGGCCAGTAGGAGCCGCAGATGTGAGGGTCATTGCAAGGTTTGTTGTAAGGTAATGACTGTTTCACATAGCGTGGGTGGTCAAAGTTCCCATCGTCAGTGCCTCAGTGTACATGGCCAAGAGTTGGGGTGCAAGTAGATGCCTTAATTGTTTGCAAAAGATACCAGTGAAACCATCTAGGCCAGGGTCCTTGGTTCCCACTAAAGAATCTATGGCTTGAATGATCTTGTTGCAGGACATGGGTTCTGCCAGGAATTGTTGGTGAGCCCTAGTGGTCCACACCATAGCCACTTCCTCCAGTTAGGAGGTTAGTAAGGTAGTGTTGTTGGGAAGCCTGATGGAATATAAATTTGTGTAATATCGCAAAAGAATGGCCAGTACATCTTTGCCATAGGTGACATGTGTGCCATCTGGCAGCACTAACTCAGATATGTACAAGGAGCTCCTGAGGGGCTGCAAGAGTCTAGACAGTCGACGCCCAGGTCTTTCACCCTCACCATATCGGCAGGCCCTCGCGTATTTCCACAGGAAGAGGGTCTTACGTTCCACCAAGGTATCGATATTCGGCCAACAGAGAGGTGTGTTGTGTGGGGAAGAGTGAGCCAAAATATTGTGTGCTGTGCTTATCTACCTCTATCAATTGTGCCTCCACTTCCACCAATTGGGAGCGAATATCGTGCAAGACACCCGTTTGATCGGAAATACATACACCACAAGTATACGCCCCAAAGGCTTCCCATAGTGTAGCTTGGGTGGCAACAGAACCTGCATTTAATTCAAAATATCTGTCTGGAAATCGCCACTGTTTTTCTATGCCATTGCCATACAGCAATCTGAGGGAGAGGTCCACTGGCTCATGGTCAGAGTGTACAGGTCAGGTGGGTGACACACTTCAGCCATGGGGTAAGTATGGAGTAAAGTAGCTAGTAATCGAGGCGGAACCAAGTGTTGTGGGGCACAGAGTGGTGTGTGTCGACTGGGGTATCTGCATAGAGCAGTCACAGGGGGTCACGATGTAGAAAAGTGTGACATATATCACAGACTATTTGCAACGATATGGGCTTACTTGTCCTATCTGAGTCAGTAGAATCAAATTGGGATCCACGAGGAGGTTAAAGTCACCCCCAGGAGGATATGGTCACACTCCATGCAAACGATATGGGCCATGAGAGAGCTAAAGAAATCCGGGGTGTCCACATTGGGAGCGTGTATATTGGTCAAGAGGACCGGGTGTCCTGCCAAAGTCCCTGCAATCAGGATGTACCTGCGGCCATCGTCTACAAGGGTTGACGATGGGTGGAATGGGAGACTCCTGTGTATTATGGATGCTGACCCTGCGGGAGTAGGATCTGTAACAGGAGAAATAGCGATGTGATTCACATATGAAGGCAAAGGAGTGAGGTTTATTGGGGGATACGTGGGTCTCCTGAAGGAATGCCACCCTCACAATGTGCCTAATGAGATAGTATAGTACTTGCCTACTCTGGCAGTGGTCATTTAGAACACATATGTTCCAGGAGAGTAGCGTGACGTCTTGAAGCAGGAGACTATGGTCACGTTGCGGGACATGAGCAGATTGGTGCAAAACGAAGGAGAGGGAGATGCACACCATGAACTGTAGTGTGCATGACAGCCGATAAATGTCAATTACAAATGGGAAAAACCCCAAACTAGTAACCCACCACTGCCTCCCAAGCACTCCCCAACATGCAGTACTCCAACATAACATAAGAACAAAACAATCCAAGAAGGTGTGTGTACCACAGGGGAGCAGCAACACCTCGGCACAGCAGGCCCAGAAGCATTGCAATGCTGGAAGTATACGTAGGGGCCATACTGTAGCTGTTGTGTGCGAGATCAGAGAACAAGAAATATAGATTGTACTCACGATGTAATTCAACAGATCACCAAACAATATGTTGGAGGTCTTGGTGTCATGTTAAGCTGTGCCTCAGTCTGGTGGAAACAGCTCTGTGCTGGAGGCAGGGCCAGTGTCTGGCGGGGAATGGTCAGGGGTCACATACCGCAGTGAGGAGGCAGGTTTCACGTAATGCCTGCAGCATTTCTGGTTGTCTGCAGGTGTGTCAAAGAAACGTGCCCTGCCGTAATCATCCACCAGCAGGCATGCCAGAGAAAACATGCTGTGATGGAGTCCCAGTCTCTGCAAAGCCACCTTGGCCTCTGCAAACTAGCGGTGGGTCTCCTGCACCATCACGGTGAAGTCCAGGAAGATAGAAACGGCAGCACCCTGCCACTGCAATGGGCCATATGGAGCACTGTGTCCCGGTTCCGTAAATTCAATAGTCTGGCCATGATCGGTCTCGGTGCAGTTCTGGGGGGAGGGAGACAGAGATCAGTAGGCATGTTTGACCACGAGGTGGAGGTGAAGCTCTGGAGGTCAAATAGGTCCATAAGCAAGTGTTCTACAAAGAGGTCTAGATGACCGGTGTCTGTGGATTCTGCCTCCCCATTATACTGATATTATTACATCACCCACCAGCCTCCTAATCTTCGTTTTTTATAGCCACTGTTTTATGAAGTCTTTCAAGCGTGTCTATTCTTTTAGTCGCCGATGTGGCAGTGTTCTCCACATTCCACTCGAGATTCGCTCATCCATCTCCTCCAATCTGGGCTGGTACCTGTCCAGTCTCCAACCCATGCGGTCCAGACAGCCGACTAGAGTGTCCAATCTATTGTCTATCGCACAGAACCCCACGCAGAGCTATGCCATGATGGCATCTGTGCCAGAGAGTTGGGCGCTCTCCTCAGCAGCAGCGGGCCCCGAGTCCACCATCGGGGCAGGAGCCGGTGTCTCTGTGACCATGGTTTTCACAAAAGGGAGATTTTGCTGTCGGTTGTCACCACGGACTGTGACTGGGTGATAAGCGTGGCCAGGCCTTCCCAGGGCGTGTCTGTCGGTAGAGTGTCAGCAGAGAAGGTAACACACCCCACAAGAATCAGGGCCGGAGGTGGGGGCCCTGTCAAGGAAGGTAGGGGGAAGCAAGCGTTGATGCAGGACAGGATCAGTGCCAAGGTCTATGGGGCAGAAGAGTCACCAGGCAGTATTACGTGCCAGCAGGGATGGGTAGCAATGAGTAAGAGCCCGGACACTGAGAAGGGTTGTAGATAGCTGTTATAACAATAGCTGCATGCAGAGCTAGAATGGCATGGGCCCAGACCATGATAGTCCAGGCCTCCCAAATGTATTAATTTCCGTTAAGCACCGCAGAGTATGGGTGGTTAGGAGGCACAGATGGTGATGGACACTGTCAAAGATGGAGGCGTCCCATCCCATAGCCCAGGAGCAGAGCTAGTGTTCACGGTGGGGCCACCAGGGAGGAAGATGGTGGTGCAGCAACGCCGGTCGCCACATCAATATCACAAGAACAGCGGCAGGAAAAGCTGGTATTAGCCACTCCAGCTGAAGGCTCCAGTGCACTCAGAGCTCCTCCCCATGCAGCCCCCAACATACCAGAACCAGCGGAGCATGACCGGTAAACAGGGAAGGATATGCGTGGTACAGCCCCTGGTAGGGGAGACGCGATGCAGCACAGACAGGCCCACTGCCGCAGGCAATAGTTCAGGGGGGCCGCTCACACATCACAACATAATCCAGCAGGTGTCGGGCCCTAGGCAGACAGTGATGAAAGGCGGCAGGCGGAGAGATGAGGAGGCAGTGGCCTAGCGAGGCCTGGTGGCCTCAGGCTCATCCGAGGCCCTTGTCGCTGCGGGGCCTCCAAGGCGGGATGGGCCACCAGACATCAGCAGCAGAGTAACCCGCTTGAGAGAGTGAAGCAGCCATCCACTGGGGATCCTGTTGGGCACGGCACGTTGCTCAATGCAGTGGTGTGGATCTTGCTGGAACAGTGTTGTGGGTCCATCAGTACAACAAGAACCAGGCTCGCTCTGCCCAGAGTTTCTAAGTAAAGTGTCCATCTTAGCCGCCGGCTGGGCCACACCCCCTCAAAAAGAATGAAGCCTTGGTGGTTTTGTGTCACCCAAAGCAAAATTAGAATGTTGCAATGCCACCTACATCATTTTACAAAGAACCTTGACATGGGTCCAATGGGCCCAAATTCCAAGGCTTGGGAAATCTTTGGCCTTTGACAAGAGACCTTTGCTCTACCCTCCCACTGTAAAACCATTCTCCATACTTTGAGAACCCTGCTGTGTTTGCAGGGATTATTTTGGCAAAAGTGCTCCTCCTGGTGCAACAAAGCTTGCCTGATACCTGTCCTTGTAGCCAGCCAACATGATTTTTTTCTGTTGCAGATTGCCCCAAAAAAGGGCTTTCTTTCTGCAAAACAAAACATCAAAGGCCCTGTTACAGAGGGAGTTTTTTCCTTTTATGTTGGCCCATTTTTTACCTTGTATGTGAACGCTTTGCCTGACACAGTGATCGTTCATGTACTGTGAAATTCCCTACGAGTAAACTTCAAGCACTCTTCCTCATTTGCAAGTTTAAGTGAAGAAGATTTCTTACCTTCCTCCTTTAACAATACTCTTTCCAGGAAAGCTCTCTCATCCCTGATGACCTTCATCAATCACTCATCTGTCCTTCAGAAGCAAGATCTCAAACACTCTATGCTCAACTTTATAATCGCATCAATGGCATGCTACCAATATGGCTTCAGATACCACTACAGCACAGATGCCACCCTCCTGGCTACAGATGAAAATTACCAGACTCCTGATATTGGTGGAGATTTCAGCTGTTTTCAGCAGTTGGCCATCCCACACTCATCAACACAATCAAGTCTTAAATGTCATTCACTGGCAATGCCCTAAAATGGTTTTACTCCAACCTTTCCAACAGACACTAGTTTGTCCACATGGCCACCTCCAGATCCCCAAATATAGCTATAACTTGCCGAGTCTCCCAAGATTCAATACTCCCCTTGTCATCTTCACCCTCTAAATAAAGCCCCCTGGTACTCTACTCATAGATAACAACTGTACTTGAAAGTCTCCTTGTAGGAAAGTACCATCTTGCCTGGCATGATACCCCCATATTTCACTGTATATATGTTGTTTTAGTCTATGTGTCACTGGGACCCTGCAAGCCAGGGCCCCAGTGCTCATAAGTGTGCCCTGTATGTGTTCCTTGTGTGATGACTAACTGTCTCACTGAGGCTCTGCTAACCAGAACCTCAGTGGTTATGGTCTCTCTGCTTTCCAAGTTGTCACTAACAGGCTAGTGACAAATTTCACCAATTCACATTGGCATACTGGAACAACCTTATCCCTATGGGCTGCAGCATTTCTTTTGCCACCCATATGGAGATCTGCCAATTCTTACACAGGCCTGCCAGTGCAGCCTGAGTGAAATAACGTCCACGTTATTTGACAGCCATTTACCACTGCACTTAAGTAACTTATAAGTCACCTATATGTCTAACCTTCACCTGGTGAAGGTTGGGTGCAAAGTTCCCTGGCACTAGCCAAGGTGCCCCCACATTGTTCAGGGCAAATTCCCCGGACTTTGTGAGTGCGGGGACACCATTTCACACGTGCACTGTACATAGGTCACTACCTATGTATAGCGTCACAATGGTAACTCCGAACATGGCCATGTAACATGTCTAAGATCATGGAATTGTCACCCCAATGCCATTCTGGCATTGGGGAGACAATTCCATGATCCCCCGGGTCTCTAGCACAGAACCCGGGTACTGCCAAACTGCCTTTCCCGGGGTTTCACTGCAGCTGCTGCCAACCCCTCAGACAGGTTTCTGCCCTCCTGGGGTCCAGCCAGGCCTGGCCCAGGAAGGCAGAACAAAGGACTTCCTCAGAGAGAGGGTGTTACACCCTCTCCCTTTGGAAATAAGTGTCAGGGCTGGGGAGGAGTAGCCCACCCAGCCTCTGGAAATGCTTTGATGGGCACAGATGGTGCCCATCTCTGCATAAGCCAGTCTACACCAGTTCAGGGATCCCCCAGCCCTACTCTGGCGCGAAACTGGACAAAGGAAAGGGGAGTGACCACTCCCCTGACCTGCACCTCCCAGGGGAGGTGCCCAGAGCTCCTCCAGCGTGCCCCAGACCTCTGCCATCTTGGATTCAGAGGTGTTCTGGCACACTGGTCTGCTCTGAGTGGCCAGGGCCAGCAGGTGACGTCAGAGACTCCTTCTGATAGTCTCTTACCTTTCTTACTAGCCTATCCTCCTTCCTAGGTAGCCAAACCTCCTTTTCTGGCTATTTAGGGTCTCTGCTTTGGGGAATTCTTCAAGACCGAATGCAAGTGCTCACCAGAGTTCCTCTGCATCTCCCTCTTCACCTTCTGCCAAAGGATCGACCGCTGACTGCTCAGGATGCCTGCAAAACCGCAACAAAGTAGCAAAGACGACTACTGCAACCTTGTATCGCTTCATCCTGCCGGCTTTCTCGCCTGTTTCCTGGTGGTGCATGCTCTGGGGGTAGCCTGCCTCCTTCCTGCACCAGGAGCTCTGAAGAAATCTCCCGTGGGTCGACGGAATCTTCCCCCTGCAACCGCAGGCAACAAAAGAATGCATCACTGGTCCTCTGGGTCCCCTCTCAGCATGACAAGCGTGGTCCCTGGAACTCAGCAACTCTGTCCAAGTGACTCCCACAGTTAAATGACTCTTCAGTCCAAGTTTGGTGGAGGTAAGTCCTTGCCTCCCCACGCTAGACTGCATTGCTGGGTACCACGTGATTTGAAGCTGCTCCTGCTCCTGTGCACTCTTCCAGGATTTCCTTTGTGCACAGCCAAGCCTGGGTCCCCGACACTCTAACCTGCAGTGCACAACCTTCTGAGTTGTCCTCCGGCGTCGTGGGACTCCCTTTTCTGACTTTAGGTGGACTCCGTTCACTCCTCTTCTAAGTGTCTGATCCGGTACTTCTGCAGGTGCTGCCTGCTTCTGTGAGGGCTCCCTGACTTGCTGGGCACCCCCTCTGTCTCCAAATCCAAGTGGTGACTTCCTGGTCCCTCCAGGGCCACAGCAGCATCCAAAAACCCTAACCGCAACCCTTGCAGCTAGCAAGGCTTGTTTGCAGTATTTCTGTGTGGGAACACCTCTGCAAGCTTATTCACAACGTGGGACATCCATCCTCCAAAGTGGAAGTTCCTAGTCCTCTTCGTTCTTGCAGAACACAAAGCTTCTTCCATCTGGTGGCAGCTTCCTTGCACCCTCAGCTGGCGTTTCCTGGGCATCTGCCCACTCTCGACACTGTCGCGACTCTTGGACTTGGTCCCCTTATCTTACAGGTACTCAGGTCTGGAAATCCACTGCTGTTGCTTTGCTGGTGTTGGTTTTCCTTGCAGAATCCCCCTATCACGACTTCTGTGCTCTCTGGGGGTTGTAGGTGCACTTTACCCCTACCTTACAGGGTCTTGGGGTGGGCTATTTTTCTAACCCTCACTGTTTTCTTACAGTGCCAGCGACCCTCTACAAGCTCACATAGGTTTGGGGTCCATTCGTGGTTCGCATTCCACTTTTGGAGAGTATGGTTTGTGTTGCCCCTATACCTATGTGCTCCTATTGCAATCTATTGTAACTTTACAATGCTTGCATTACTTCCTTTTGCTATTACTGCATATTTTTGGTATTGTGTACATATATCTTGTGTATATTTTGCATCCTCATACTTAGGGTACTCACTGAGATACTTTTGGCATATTGTCATAAAAATAAAGTACCTTTATTTTCAGTATATCTGTGTATTGTGTTTTCTTATGATATTGTGCATATGACACCGGTGTTATAGTAGGAGCTGTGCATGTCTCCTAGTTCAGCCTAAGCTGCTCTGCTATAGCTACCTTCTATCAGCCTAAGCTGCTAGAAAAACCTCTTCTACACTAATAAGGGATAACTGGACCTGGCACAAGGTGTAAGTACCTCTGGTACCCACTACAAGCCAGGCCAGCCTCCTACACTCCTCCACTCCAGATATCCAGCTTCTCAAAAACTGCCTGCACTTCATCCCAACATGGATACCCAGCACCTACCAGAAGATCAACCCAACCAAGATAGAATTATTGTTATTTGCAAAGAGTAACAAGCAAGAAACAGTTAAAACATGGCTCAATGACATGAATGTTGTGGCCTCAAACCCCACATTTACCAAATTCCAGATCACTTGGATTCACCTTGTACACTACTCTCAACCTCAAAAAAGCACATTGTCAAAAAACCAAAGATGGCCTGGTACCAGGCCTCTGATCTGAAGAAATTGCAACTGTTTCCTCCAAAAAGTGAGTTCAGAATTGCTGCACAAAACATTGTACTCTCACATTTAGACAGTGGCAAAGCCCTGCTCCATCACCACCCAGATTCCACAGTAGCTGCTATTAAAATCCTATGCTGTAGCACACTTTATCCAGGCCCTGAAGAAATATAACTAACGTATCCCCATCGTGGTGAAACTTCATTGGCTCCCTTTGCTAGCCTACTCCATCTTCAAAACCAGTTGCATCAGTTACAAGGTATTGCGATCAGCATCCCCCTTACCTATACATCTTTCATGCCTCTATGCACATCCACAGCCAGGACACAATCACACTGGAGAATAAGAAGTTTAAAGAAGGGAAAAAAAAGAAAGCAGGCCTTATCCATCTATGAATTCAAGATACGGGACAACTTTTCCCTATCTTCAGGACCACCCCAAATCTGCTCCAATTTATTTAGAAAATGAATGAAGACACACCTCCTTAAAGAACACTACATCATAGTGCAGAAACAGTCCACAAACCTGCTATTTCTTCCATCACTCATCGACTTTATGCTTGTCTTTGTCCCTGTTCAGCACTCCGCTTTCTTTTTCTTGGTTGGGCAATACAAATATCACATAAATACGTGCATACATCAGGCAAAAGAGGAAGATCTTGTTTTTGAATGGGAATTTTTTAGACCAGTGCCAAGAGTTTCCCTTAGGGTAATGGGCATAATAAAAATGCTATCAAATCAATCAATCAAGTATCCAGGTGTATTCTGTGAAACTTTTTTTGAGTAACTAAAATTTGGACATTGGCAACCATGGGACTTCACAAACATGCAGATCCAGGTTTCTGAACTTTTTTTGTGAATCATGCTTATGCGTTTTAGCCAACATAACCGGAAAAATATACTGTGAGTGGCACTGTTTTGGCCACAAATAACACAGGCTGCTCTTTGTTTGCTATAAAAATAATGGTAAAGTGTTTCCCAAGAATGTTACATTTTTTGTACAATTCACTTCGGAAAAATAAAACCCCACTCTTCACTCACCGAATTGGGGTTGGTGGAATTATATGTTCGGAAAGCATAGTTACAAATATGGAGAATCTGCCATGTTCCTGAATTTTCCTAATTTGAAAAACATCCCTCAACGACTTCCACCACCAGATCAAAGCTGCAAAAAAAAGACCCTGACCCACCAGATTGATAACAGCTCAAACCAAGCCAAGGAACTTTTCACCATCATCAGAAAGTTTGCCTGCCTTTCAGCCATAGACAACTCCACCCCCCCACAAGAACTTTGCAATGCCCTCGCCGACCACTTCCACAACAAAATAGAAACCATTGACAGTAACTTCAATCCCCAACCCTCTGATCTCTCCATACCCTCAACCTGCACCGCTGACCACCCGCTCACCGCATAGGAACAACTCAGCACACTGAACACGATCACACTTATGAGCTCCATACACTCTGGAGCACCCATTGACCCCTGCCTCTACAAGATCTTCAACCTTGGAAGAAATGAGATCAGCCGCTAGCTCACCACCATTCTCAATGCTTAGTTAACTATGGCCACTTTTCCAGAAACCTGGAAATATTCAGAGATCAGACCCCTCTTCAGACCCCAACAAAATCCAGAGTTACCGCCTGATCTCTCTGCTCCCGTTCCCCGCCAAAGTCCTGGAGAAGGCCATCAACCTCCAACTCGCCGAACACCTGGAGAGAAACAACATGCTAGACTCCTCCCAATGAGGCTTCAGAGCCAATCACAGCACCGAGTCAGCTCTGATCGCTGCAACAGACGACATCTGCCCCCTGCTCATCAGGGAAGACGCAGTCGCCCTGATCCTGCTCGACCTCTCCGCTGCCTTCAACACCTTCTTCCACCACACACTGATCAACCGACTATGCCAAATTGGGATCACAGACAATGTACTCAGATGGATGCCATCCATCCTTACGGGATGCACCCAGAGAGTCTGCCTCCCCCTATTCACTTCTCAGGTCAAGCACACCATCTGCGGCATCCCCAAAGGCTCTTCCCTGAGCTCAACACTCTTAAATGTCTACATGACACCACTTGCAGACACTGTGAGATCGCACAAAATCAACATCATCTCCTACACTGATGACATGCAGCTTGTCCTCTTGCTCTCAACAGACCCCACCAAGACGAAGACCAGCTTCTACAAATGTATCAAGAACAAATCCGACTGGATGAAAGACAACTGCCTGAAGCTCAACACGGACAAGGAGTCCAGGAAAATTATTTTCCTGCAGAAAACAATGTAAAATTACATCTGTTGGCAATTCAGCAAGCAGCAATTTTAGCTTTGAGTGCTCCTGGAAATCTACAGGTGGTGCAGGTTTCCAGGAGCACCCCAGTGATTCTGACTAATTTGCACCAAAGGTAGAAATGCTCTCCAAATGTAGCAGTACTGCTTTGGGAGAAAACCTTTTACCCATGCTTTGTGAATTGGGCCATTCAAGAGCAGACCTACAAAGAAAAGTCATACTGAGCAATTACATGGTCAAAATATACCCGCATTCGCGTTTTGTAATACAGTCTGATTTTACTGCACCAAATGAAAATTATGGTTTTGGTACTAAACTTTTTATAAAGCACAAGCCTGGAACAAGAGCATTTTATAATAGAACCGGGCTATCTTATATATTTTTCCTCCATTTTAGACACAGGGATAAAGTGATTTTCCAAGAATTACAGGGAGTTGAAATGAAGACGTGATTCGAGCCTGGCTCCCTATGCTTGTGGTCAGAAGCTCTACTCACTAGGTCGCACGTCCTCCCCGTAAATACAGGGAATCATGGCGCTTTTGTCCGGACAAGGCGGTTTAGACTGCACAATAAATATTAATCATCACCACCATGTTGGTAACAAATGAGAAATATAATTCAGTACCACTGTAAAAAAGGAATGCCTGTAATAACTGCCACCCACCAAGTATGAACCAACATAAGTGAGGCAATCTGTGCCTCATTACCTGGCAGGTACACCTACAATTGACTGACAATTTTCCTAAGAGTGCTGTAATCTCTACTGGAAATGTTCTATGCAAGCATTTCTAGACACATGACTTCACCACAAAACATTACACATTGCAAAATTCAATTATGCAGTCAAAAGAAAAATGTTGAGGCCTGTGTCGTGCAGAACCTGGTAGGTCTGTGCATACTTTGTGTTGCTATTCCAGTGCAGATACAACTATAGTTTGTGAAATTACACTTGAGAAAACTGCTGTTCACAGTGTAGTCCAGTGGTTCCCAACCTGTGGTCTGGGGACCCCTTGGGGTCCGTGAAGCCTCCTCAGGGGGTCTGTGATTGCTTAGAAAATTAAAATAATATTAACAGATTAATAAAGTATACATAATAAAGTGCTAAATGTACAACTGAACATTTTAAAACGTACTGTAAATATCAAGGCGTTTGAAATTCGGAGTCAAAAATTAAATTAGTTTCCTGAGATTGATTTGTGGTAGCAGTGCAGGTGCATCAAACAGAATATAGTATGGACGATGTGTGGCTTCAAACTTCAAATTCAGATTTAGAAAAGCTCCGACCTTCCTATTAAAATTAAGGGGCATAGTTAAGAAAAGTGGTGTTGCACAGAGTGCAGCGCCACTATTCTTGCACCATTTAGCAACCCCCTAACGCCACGATGTGTGCGCGGTATTTAAAATATGGCCCACCATGGCGCACGGCAGGGGCAATAGCATAATTATTTTTATGCTATTGATGTACTCTGCAGGAGTAGCGCCATAATGTTGATGCCCCCTTTTAACACCTGGTCAAGTGCCCAAAAAATGAAGCAATGAAATGTGTTAGATTTCCTTGTGACATTTTTCACCCCCCACTAATGGGAGAACACCTACTTTGCATGCATTATGCCTGGAGCAGGCATAATGTAGTGCAAAGGGTTACAAAGTAGCTCAATGCATGCATTGCGTTACTTTCTAAATATGGTGCGACGTTTTTGGCCTTCTAACACCACATTAGCATAAAAAAATTATGCTGATGTGGCATTCGAATGGCACCAGGGGCTCTTGAATATGCCCCTAATATTTGTTTTCAAATTGAATAAACTGTGTTATCATTTGTGTATGTATTTGATGAATGCTTGTTTCTGTGTTTATTGTGTATTGTTTTGAGTTGTAAGTCATTTAAAATGTTTAGATTGGGGCCCCCAGCTTCCAGTAATGTCTTAGTGGGGGCTCTCTGGATTCCATTAATGATTCAGTGGGTGTCCCCAGGTTCCAGTACTAATAAAGTGGGAGCTTCTGGGTTCCAGTAATGATAAAGTAGGGTCTACAGAAGTCAAATGGTTGGGAACCACTCGGTAATCTATCAATTGCTTTTTAATGGACACGAAGTTACTGCCTTCTCATTGTACAGTATAGCCCATTGCATCACGTATCACACTGCATGGCAAAACGTGTGCACCTTTACATCAACCTAACCACTACATCATAAATTAAGACTAGATAAATAGAAGAGTAGCTAAGAATAGTAAATATACACTTGAGGATGTAGTTATAGGCGATGGATAGGACGCTCTATGCAGTGATTAATTTGAGCCGGTGGCTGCAGGTGGGTGCCATCAGCACTTATTTTTGGGGACCTGCACTTATATTTCTGCATCAGATGTTGCAAGAGAGGGGAAAAACTCACAGATCAGAAAGACGGAAGAAGAGAAAGATGGTAAAACCATCACACAAAGAGGAAGCAGGAACCTGTAAGGGTCATAAAAATGGGCAGGGAATGTCTGTGAGTGGATTAAGGACTATTAGCCTTGGCGTAAGGTCCACCAATGTTTAATCGCACCGGCTGTCTGCTTCTGAGCTGACATTTGGGCACTGGCACCCTTTCTTTCACAAATTAGGCACCACCTATATGACTATTACCGACCTCAATATAGTGTTAAATGTCTGGAACTTCACAAAATATAGCTGAAGAATACAACTTAGGTCCATGAGCACCTACTCCACACCAGATTTCCAAGGCAGCTACATATGACAAATTAATTTAAATGCAACTCATTGGAATATGGATCTGGCCCATTTCGAGTTATGTTGAGCAACCCTAAAGTATTGGAAGTTTGTTCCAGTTGCTATTAATGAGACTTGGCATGGCGAGGCCTCTGGCTCTTCACTTTCTTTGCTCCATTCCCTAATAATGACTCACTCTAATAGGCAGTGTGAAAACATACACAAAATGTGCTGTATTAGGTTCACATACACTAATGAAGAGAAATGCCAGTAAATATATTTGTACTCATGAATGCATCCACTGTTAATCACAGGATATTAAAGATATCTTTCCTTTTAAGGTCGTCCTAATCTTCCTTGAAGGAAGGATCTTGACACCTGCACTGTAGATAAGTGTTTGCTGCGCATATCCAGTTTCCGCCACTTGGCCATACGACACGGACTCGTAGTGAGAGGAATTTCATATATACTATGGCAATGATACATGTTATTTTAGGAAATAGCTCCAATTAACCTTTTTCCTAATAAGAGCTTCATTTGATATGCAAATTGTCTTTTGCTTTGATGCCTGCTGTTTAGCTTTCAACGGTAGCTGGACTTAAACCTCATGACGTATTTCGCTTCTTTTTTTTAAAAGTAGACTGGAAAAGGATATTAGAGAGAGGAGTATCAATACTCCATGTGTCCTCTGCATCAATTCATACCTATTTTACACCAATGTCTTCCTAATCCAAACATCCTACTGTGAAGTTAAGTGAGACTCACGGAAGCTACCATCATAGTTGTGGGATGTCGTGCACGGAAAAGTTCTAAATCCTTTGACTACATCATCTAGTAAGTGCTTTTCCTTCCCTTGAATTTGAAGAAAGGGATTTCAATCTCTGATTTGTGAGTCTTCAGATATTATGGCTGTATCGTTTTTAAACTTAACACTGCATTTACTTTCCTGGACACCCATTGGAATTCTTGTCACGTGCCGCGCCTTCACCACCTTTGCAACATGCACTGTGCCTTGATGCGCAACAGTTGCTGCAGGCGCTCCCTTCCAAAAAAACACCAGTGTCAATAAGAAGTGTGACTGGAAGATGGACGAGGCATTAATGCATGCAGTGCACCGAGAAGGCCGGTGGGTGAGAGAGGGTGTAACTAAGAATGTCTGGCACGAAGGGCGTGCCAGTGGCCATAAGAGAGAGGCTGCACAGTGCCTGGTTTACAAAGAGAAACTGCTTTATTATTCCACAAAGAAAGACGTTTTCTGCTTGACTGGACTGGTTCCCAAAGTAAACTGCAGTGTCACCACACAAATAAGAGCCTAGCCAAAAGACATAACAATAATAGAGACGTTGGGGTCGCCTTACCTCATTAGACGTACACAACTTCAAAATCGACGTTATTTTGAAAAGCGTTTCCGTCACTTACCCCTAATAAAACACTCCCGTCGGAGTTATCCTCATAGGCACACCTACACGGTTTTTGAACAATTGATTTCGAAAAAAAAGTGATCTTTCTGACGAATACCAGCCATGATATTGAGTTGGTTAATTACCTAGATTAATCAGCAGTGATTTTTAAAAGCGTCTTTGTTTCTAAAGAAGGAAACTGATAGCCAACCTGCCCCTGTTTTTTTGTTTTATGACTTAATCTATAGAACAGGATATCATGAACCTGCAGAGATATTGTCATTTTAATATTTTCGTTGCTGCAGATACACCTCGGACCAGAACCATCGCAAACCTTTTATGTATGGTTTTGGCAAAGCGCTGTGAAGCCGCTGAAACAACCCCAGAACACCATGTATCAGGATAATAATGGCGCAGACATAATAAGGCTATTAAATATTGGTACCAACACAAATATACCGGATTACCTGGGGTGAAGCTGTGAACCTTTGTGAAGAGTCACACCTGGTTCTCATATGGGCTGCTGTATGTAGGCATCTAAGCAGAACCAGGGGCCAATACAAAGAACTAGGGCCCATATTTATGAAAACTTATTAGCGTCAAAATGTAACCCTTGGTCAGACCAGGCATTAAAAAGAGGCCCACACACAACTACTCAAGGAAAACCCACAGAAGGAGCTTTTGCAACCTCCAAGATAACATGGAAGCGGTACTGCTCCAGCTTGGCACACGCCGCAGACGTCAGCAAAGACAGCAGGTCCTTCCACCACCACCGCAGCAACCCCAAACACTACTACAGCATCCACAAAGGCAACACAGAAGGCGGGAGAGGATCTTCAGACAGCGGACAACCATCCTTGGCCTGAGGGAACAAGATGTCCTCAGGATGTACCGACTGAACCGGGAGTCCATTGTACACCTGCTGCACCACATTGCGCCACACATCACAGCAAACTCCCACAACTATTCCATCCATGACAAAACTCCTTGCTGTCCTTCATTTGCTGGCATCTGGATCTTTTCAGATAACGGGCACACAAGTGGCTGGTATGTCCCAGCCATCCTTCTTGGTCCTCCTATCTAAGGTCCTGGATGCTATCATACCCCTCGCACTTCACCACATCTGCTTCCCAAATCACCCAGCAATTGCAAAAAGAGACCAAGCATTGCTTGGGTTCCCGCATGTTCTGGGTGCAATGGACCGCGCCCATGTGCAACTGGTGCCACCTGCACAACGGAACATCTATATAGGAACCACAAGCATACCCATTCAATCAATGTGCAGGCCATTGTGGACCACAGTGGGCTCGTCACTAACATCCTAGCAATATATCCCGGCAGCGTCCATGATGACTACGTATTTCGACATTCCACTATCAACAAGCTTTTCCAGGATGGACAATATGGTAATGGAATACTTGTAGGTAAGCCACCATACCACTCATTACACACACAACACACCAACCATGTAGGACAAATAAGACATACACCACTCTAAATACACATGGGCAGGGGAACACAGAGGTGCAGGCAGCAACACATATGCAACATGCCACACTACACCACAATCAATGCACATCACAAACACATACACCCACATGTATGTAAAATAGCCACAACCTGACTGGCACACCACCTGTGTTCAGGTGAAGCAATGTCCCCTCTGCATACAGAAACTGCCCACAAATCACTACACGTGTTCACTGGTTGACAACTTAATACAGATCTCACACACATTACACCAAACAAAGATTAGCTCAGCTATGTCAATGACATAGGTCATGGCCATTTGTCACACATAGGCACAGCCCACGTAAATCATGGTGTGCAAGCCTCTGGCAGCACCTATATCAAATGCCACCGAAGTGGTGCCATTACCAAATACATATCATCTACACATACCTGACATACCTGTAGTGTGCACATACACCTGTGCTGCATTGTGTCACACATACGAATACAAATCAACCGGCCATGAAAGACCATGGGGCAGAATAGTGAGAAATGGGATAGCACCTACTCCAGTGCCACCTCACATGCACCCCTTAGCACCCCCTAACACTACTATGTCTGTTCCGTATACTAGAAATGGTCCACCAGGGTGCAGATTTTGTGCAAAACTGTAAATATCGTGGATGCCATGGTAGGACTCGACAGGAGTATAGAGGACATACCTGACCTTACATGCACCATACATAGAGACCCATGTGAAAAATAGATGTTCCCCCTCCCAAAACCTGCACTGTGCATGTGTTGAAAGTGTCTGTGATAAATCATGTATTGGAAGTTAGGAGATACTACTGCACCAAATTAGATCATCTTACAAATGTGTGATACACACCTTTGTACACTTAATACTGGCAGAACCATCATCTGCCTCAAAGGGTAACGAAGTGTTGCACTGCATGCGTACTGCCACATGGTAACATGGACGGCACAGTCTAGCTTTGTTGAGCTACCATGGTGTCTCTACATCTGACACCATTGTATTGCAAGGAGGTGGTAGGTATCATCCAGCAATAGGACACTGCCTCAAATATGGACTACACAACACATTTTTGCAATAGTATAACCATCAGTTTGGAATCAATATGAAAATTCTCAGGTCCCTGAGCCACTACCCAAGATTGCCATGTCCAGCAACATATACCTGTGGACCCACTTCATAAGAACAGGAACATGCACTATACCACAAGAAAGTCAGAGTCACCACTCCACCTACAACTAACAACCGCCATGGTATATTCCAAACCACTATCAAGCTTTACCAACACATCTTCTCTCATTCCATTGCAGCTGATCAAGCTTACGGCATACAGCCATGGCTAATGACTCCATTTGCCAATCCCACAATGGTGGAAGAGCGTGCACAACAACGAAGGGCACAGAAGAACACGCAATGTGGTGGAGAGGACATTTGGACTTCTGAAGTCAAGGTTCAGGTGCCCTGCCATGACAGGAGGAAGCCTCTTGTATGCTCCACCACTGGTTTGTAAAATCATACTGGTATGGGCAATCATCCATAACAGATGTATTAGAACAAATGTTCCCTGGGATGAACAGGTTGATGTCCCTAATGAGGAGGAGGATGATGATGGAGCAGCTAATTTGAAGGGGGGAACAACAGAAAACTGCTGCAGGAGTTCGCAGGAGACTCCACGTAGTAGAGAACTTTTATACATAGTGACTGGACTATCAATATCACATTGTAAATAGAACAAATAACATACTTTGCACCTCAATCTTCTTGGTCTACTCATTCTCCACTACATATACCATTGGAATGTAAAGCAAACCTCAGGGAGCAGGTAAGAAACACAATAGTTACAAGTATGGTAGCAACATCGTTTGTGATGTAGGAGGGTGCACTGCTTCCATTTCACATATCAGTGACATGCAATTCACAGTCATGCAACTCTTGAAGGCCTAGATCCATGCACCATGACATATATCGTGCCATCAAGCGGGCAAGGTGCTAAATCCTAGCCCTTTCCTCACATCGATACCACGCCTACCAGGATGTATGCAATTGGGGCACACATAAGGTAGGGGCTGTGATCAAATGGTGCTTAAATAATGTCGGGACTGAACACTGTCACATCTCAGCATGATTGCTGCTTTGCCTGCATGGTGCATGTGTGACAAGGGAGGGACATCATTGGTAACTATGGACCTTCAGTAATTGTACAGGGATTGTTACCAATGTTAGAGGCAGAGCCTGCACAGTGTGTCTATGGGATTATGACCTGGCATTGCTATTCGGTACAACCCTGACACATGGTGGACTGTACTTCACTTATGGCACACACACGTTGGCTGTGGAGTGCGCTATGGGTTGCCAGACAAGGTAGGCAGCTATGGGTGCTGAATCACTACACAAACACATTACTCATTCTCAGAATCTAAGAATTAAATGGGACAATGCACCACCAAATAATTGTGTGGATGGAATGCAGGCAGAGTATGTTACACTCCCTATGTACACAATATGCACACGTTTCACACAAATCTGCTGTCTTGACACATGCCTACAGCAATTCCAGATAAACCTGCAAAGACTGATATACAGGTGTATGTCCTATGTAGCAAAGGGTTTGCTAGTACCAACAATACATTACATGTGTCAGCATGGTTACCTAGTATGCTCTGTATAACAACATCAGACAGCACATAGCAACACACACCACTCATTGTCACTCACAGTCAGAACAAGTGCAAGGTAGCAACAGTAACAAATTATCCCATACATGTTTTGGGCCCCAACATGGCAATCAGCTGTGGGATGTGCAACAATGTCCAGCAATGTTAAAAAATGTCAGAGACCCATCAAAAAAAAATAATGGGAGTAGAAGTTGCCATATATGTTGCATTTGGCTGATGAAAAAAATTGCACTGAGATGCTTTCACACCTCAAAATCATTGAGTGATGGTAAGAATTAACTAGGTTGTGGCATGCTGGAAGAAATGCATACCCATGTTCAACTGAGGATGTGGATGGACAGCTGAGAGATACCCAAAGATATTTGCAAATACAACATGGGAGGTCACTGAGAGACAACACAAGTGCTGTGGCAGGTGTAATGTCATGTGTGCATGGAACTTATTACTTCTCACAAATACCGTCAAAAGGACGGTGACTATCATGTAGCCAATAGTAGAAGATGTGTACATCTACAATTTACACAAGTCACATGTTGCATCCTGTCCATGTATGACCAGACAATGTTGTTGTTGAAGATGTGTACAAAGTGCAAGCAGCCTAAAGAATGGGAGAAATGTAGGAGACAATACACACCTTATCAGTAATGTGGGAAAACATGGAAAAGGAACACACATAGACCAATACTGACTGTTTAACACATCAATTTCTACATTCAACATATGTACAGAGAGGGTGGCCAGGTCAGTACCTAACCCAGTCATGTTTGCCACTACCATAACCGGTTAGTTGCACATCGCATGCCAACATGACAGGAGGCAGTGACAGACAACACCATCTGTACCCTATCACTTTCCCAAAATAGAAGTGACATCAGATACACAACCCCTACCCAAGCTGCCCATGGAAATTATTAAGGACATCAAACGATTAGGCGTCCTACACGTGCAAGTACCCAGTCATCTCTACATGAGAGGGGAAGGGTGACATCAAGTACCGCAGAGGAAAATGTGATATCCCAGTCTGTTTGATGACAATTGTGCATGTGTCTGTCTGCAGGGGAGTGTGCGTTCTTCTGCTGAGTAGCAATCATGAAGAGGCTAGCTCCCTCTCAAAACACCCTAACGCCACTTCTCTGGCCACATAAACATATGCCATTGTAAGGGGCCTGATGCATGTGCACAGTCGGCTGAGTAAACTGGAGCTCGGTAAACCTGCCCCTTCACATGCAACCAAGGCTTTGTGTTGCCATACAAACTCACAAAGTAGTGATGATGAGTAGGCTGCCATCTATGCCAGGCTGCAACACTGTTACACAGTGGTATGCCATTGTATGTGACAGTCATAAACATGATGTGGACAAATGTGAGTGCCTAGTTGGTGGCATTCATACATATACCACATATCTCAGCACACATGTACCAGCATAATGGCTCAGGCATGGTAATGTGTATAGGATTCTGAACAAAAGGCAACTAGCACAAAAGTAAGGGCATAGGTATCACAAGATCAGAGACTGAAAGAAATGACCTTCACATGTGTTCCAACATAAGGAAACATAGGTGGCACTGATATGACTACACATGCATTTGTCAAAGTCCAACATGTGTCCATGCAGAAAGATAGTAATGTGAGGTTTCACATCCCATGGACACACCACTGTGGTCATATGTTACTGAAATGACACTACACATTTCTTTACACACACACAGCATATACAAGCCTTCAGTGACACGTGTGCATATCATCCCCTGCAACTAAGATGCATGGGGAACTATATGTCACCCGTGTAGCACAGCATCATAAAGTAAAAACCAACAACACACCACAGAGTGGACACACTTGCACACACAAAGTGGCGGGGGTAAAGTGATGTCAAACCAGTCCTAGTCCACAGTAAACTTTAAGTACAAATTGTCATGGTTGCCACATCCCTTACCATGTGTTGGACATAGGCCATCATATAATTTGTGCAGTTGGTATATGAACATTTGTATATCAGACATAACAATGTAGTACTCCCACAAATTAGTATTAAAAAACATATGTACACTGATAGAACACATGTGGCAACATATATGTGGACACAGTGAGCGTAGCTACACATGCACATATGCGCAAGGTATAGGTAATCGCATGCAGCAGACTCATAAACAAACCTATAGGTTCAACATACCAATGTCACTGTAAAGACATGACTGTATAGTTACACACATGTAGCCATACCATAATTACAACATTGTGGCATAGCCCATGTGACATGGTAAGTGAATCTGGGGGCACTCAATGCCTACATTGCAAATTTCCACGCATTCCCGTCATGCATCAAAAAAATGACGCAAACGGCTCAAATTTACACTCTGCAATGTCAGTAAAATGACGCCTGGCCCCTGAAAGTCTATCACACGTTCACAGGCCTTTCCACGCACCATGGTGAAAATTGACACATGACCGTCATGTGTCAAAAATATAGACGCAAACACATAAACCTCATACTTTTCTCCATAGGTAAAAGGCATCAGGATCCTGAGTGTCTATCACACATCCACAGGCCTTTTCATGCACTATGAGGAAAAAGTAGATGCATGGCCTTCATGCATCAAAAATGTACACGCATACGCATATACCATGTCATTCTCCTAAGCTAAAAGTTGCTTAGCCCCTGAACGTCTATTGAACGTCCACAGGCCTTTTCATGCACAATGGGAAAAAATTGACACATGACCGTCATGCATAAAAAAACAATGCATGATTGGAAACGTGATACACAGGCCCAGCAAATAATGAAACAGGACATCCTGCCTGCATACATGATACAGTGAGCCCACTTTTCACTTTCACTTCACCGTCTTATTGTCTGTGACTGTGTGAGGGTGTGTGGAGCTGGTGCTGTTGGAGTTTTGGAGAGTTTAGAGTGTTTTTTGTGCTGTGTCCTGTAGCGGTTGTGTTTTATTTGTCATTTAATCTGTCTTTTGCATTGTAAATGTTATGTATCTGTCACTGTATTGTGGGGCTTTTGGGGTAGTATAGTTGTTTGGGTATTTGGGGTAGTTGGAGTAGTCTTAGGTATTTTTTTTTTTATTGGGCCAACTGCATTTGCAGTCCACTATGTCAGGGAAAGGGAGGATGGCCAGGATGCCGGCCGATGAGCTGGGGGGCTTCATATGGCTGATACAGCACTACCTACCCATGATGCTGGTACTGGGTGGATGTGTCATACAAGGCTACCCCACAGAGGCCAGGAAGCTGCAGGCAAGCAAGGTCCACCACCACCTGACAAAAGTGTATGCCACAGGAAGAAATGACCACCAATTGAAGCACCGCTGGGCTGACCTCATAACAAGGGAGGAAGATCTGCTGAATCACCTTGGCATTGAGATTGGTGGTGCAGATGGTGAGTATCCCATTTTCATACAAAGTCCATTATTTGTATGTGCATTACAGGTGTTGATATGGTTGAGTGCAGCATGTCAGGGTTAGGGAAGAGTCCAAGTGCCACCTTAGGGCTACCATTCCAATGTACAATAATGAAGCCGAGGCAGGGCAGATGTGCCATCTTCCCTGCACAACCATTACAAAGTGTTGTGATGTATGCATATGGCAACTCGGTTTTGAGCGGCACAACATGAGGCCTGCGCAATGCATCAAACCCACGACCTGTTTGGGGGGCAAATGTAAAAGTCTCTGGGAAAAATGAGAAATACCTAAATTCCATATTTCATGCACTTTGAACGGCTGCTGAGAGCAGGTGTTATATGGGGGCATGTAAATGTATGTGATGGGCCCCCATGTACTCAGCAGAAGTAATAATGATCTGTTGTGTTGCAACGTCTGCTGAGTACATCATTTTCCTACACATAAATTGATGCAATTGGACCCTACTTGCATCATGCTGTGCCTTAGTTCTCTTTAGGTGCACACATGGCGGGGGTAAAGGGTGCACTGAGGCCCACTAGGATTGTAGTGGTACACTTGGTGCTGCACTACTGTTGTTCAATCTGCCCCTATGTGTCTTTGGCCAAGGCCATGTGAGGGAGGTTGACTATGCACTGGGTCCAGACCACAAGGACTTTCCTCTTCCTGTACATTGTGTATCACATACACCCTTACCTATGTCTATTGCCACACACACATGTGCTGATTTGGTTCCACAGGCCTGCCGTATCTTACTGACAGTATGGGGCTGCCCTGCTCCATCACTGGCACATTACTCTGTAGCCTGCACCAACAAATGCATTCTTGGACCACAGAGTAAGTGTGCCTGTGTTGAGGCATATGTCTATGCCCATGTTCCTATCCCTCCCTGGACAAATAATGGTATACCATGCCAACAATGGCTGGCAACGCACTATTGCAAATATACCCATAATTTAAATCAGTCAAGGTGCAGGTAGGTACAACTATTTTAACATGAGTAAACTCCCATTACATTATTGCTTGTTTGTGTCCTTTGTGATGGCACAGACATATTAGTTACTACACACAAGGATGTATCACAGCATTTCTTAACATTTTGGAATACCCACACAACCCCTAGGCAGTTGTTTGTCAGTTTGTGGTGACAATGAGGTAGATGTCTACAACATCTGGGGCAGGCTAAAATGCTATGGGTGTCACAATGGGATAACCACTGCAACAATGCTTGCATGCCCCTCAGATGCAGTATACAGTGTCATGAAGTCCCATATAGTCATGGAGGTGCAGAGCTAACAAACACCTGCCTGACAATGCCATGTATAAATGGTGCAGTGAAAAGCACCACAGGAGTGTCTGTGAAAGTGATGGTTTGTAGGTGTGTTGGTCTACATTTTCTAAGACTATGTGTGATTGACTAATCATAGATGTTTGTCAGTTGCTCTGATCTACCACTAGGATGACTTGCTTACTCAGCCTAACAAGTTTATGGTGAACGATGTTGTCCATTAACCGATGTACAAATTTCACTAAGCAATGTTTTCCATTAGTGTCTTGCAGGTGGACCTCCCCCCGTTGGTGAGGTGGCCCGATTTGAAGATCCTGATGCAGCCAGTAAGGGCATCTTATGCGTCATATGTGTCAATCCAGGGTTCGGTGTGAGTCAGTCTGATGTATGGAATGCTATGAATAATGGCTTTACCTGTCCAATGATATGATATCACAGGATTATGGATTGTGACACCATGTCTTTTGGAATGATGTGCAATGAGAATGGCTTGCTTGTAGCACAAGGGGCAATGTGTGCTGGCTTGGAATTGTGTATATTAGGAAATGGAATGTTTGGTCACATACTCATTGGTGTCTATCATGATAGGTGTCAGAGCAGCTGTTTATGTAAATAGCATGCCTGTTGACAACTACTTTTTCACAGCACTATTGACAGCACTGTGTACCACACATAGCTTATACTTGCTCAGAGGACGGTACAGATGTAGGTTATATCTTTAGAGGTCTCTAGGGGCTTATATAGGAGACACATGCACCACAGGTGCCTCACTACTCTTCAGATATATATTGAGGATATAGTACTGCAAGGACCCATATTGTGCTGGACAATAGTGCTGGCAGTAGTGTACACAATTAGGAGAGAACTCAGATCCAGATGCTTGTGGGAAAAGACTAAGATTTTTCCCAAGGCAGATCTCAGCAGTATTCAAAACATGGTCCTGCCACCATGATATTTGTGAGTGATGTAGGTCACATCACATGTGCATATGATGTCAATGCTGAGTGCGTACCTGGTACTTTGATGATGTTTGACATGGGTATGCACATGATGTTCAATATATCATGATACTGTTGCAGCACCCAGTGCAGTGCCAAACTCTCTGTGGGCCTAAGGGCTCCCATACATCCACCATGTGTTTGCCGTTTTACCCAATTAGCACAACATAGCACAGGGTAGTTCTGTAGTGTGTAGACAACTTTGATGTGCCGTTCAGGCTTTGGCCAAACTTTCTGGGGACATTGCATTAGTTGTACATGTCTGCACATCATGGGCAATGGTGTGCCCCTTGTAACGTATGCTCAGTCCAGGTCTTACACCAGGACACGTGAATGATGATGTACCAAACCTTAGAAGAGTCGGTGGGAAGTTTCCAGACCCCCTATCATATGGCCTACACCTTGCATCTATGATGACTGGGCAAGCCTTGATGTTTCACCAGGGGTGTTGTGGTGGTGGTTTGCATGCACAGTCCCCCTTATGGACAGGGACACAGGAAATCCAGACGTGTTGGGACACGTAATCCTCATAAGTTTGATGACACAAATGTTGATCATGGACAATGTAGTGCACTCACCTCTTGGCCCTGATGGGCAACAATGGATAGCTGTCATCGCAGTGACATGTACATGATACCGTAGAGGGCTGGTAAGAAATAGTCATAGATGAGGAGTAAATAATTGAGGAATGTGTGGTGGACTGTATGTGTTATCTGCAGTTGCAGTGTACATTAAATGTCTGTTCTACCTCCACCCAATGATGATTCTGATGCTTGATTCACCTCATTTTCCAGCTGTCAATATGACACCTCACCAAAGGCACACATTCAACAAAAAGCCAGAACGCCACAGGCATATTATGGAGGTGGATGCTGGATACTGCAGAATGGGAAGGAGGTTCAGAAAGGAAAAGGCGACTGGGGAATAGCGTGCGTTTGCACATGGGGGACCTCGACAGCAGCCGCAGCCAAAAAAGGACAGTGTGCAGGGGGCCTCTGCAAGTCCAAGCCCCTCCACTTCAGCTGCACCTGTTGTGAGCCAGGCGTCTGTTCAGCCACCTGCTGCAGTAGTAAGCAGCCAATTTGAACAAGACAGGAAACAAGACATGGCCAAGATATTAGCCAGACTGGACAAATTGGAGGAGGAGAGTGCTAACGACAGGAGGATGCTGTGGTACATAAAGAAAAAACTGAAGAACATGAAATGATCTTGTTCTACAGCCACCCAGTTCCTTCCCCTCCCTTTTACTGTTGTACAAAGCTTTAGATTGGGTTTTGGATGGGTTGTAGTAGGTTAGTGTAGGGTAGGTATAGGTTATTTTAAGTATAGTGGGGAAGTTCTAAATTTTTTTATTGGTGGGTGGTTGGGTGGGGGGTCATGTTGGGGTACTTGTGCATAAAAAGATATATAAAAATTAAAAAACAAACTCAGACTAAAAATATATATATTTGTTTAGGCCATAGGTTAAGAAAGTCATGTGAAGTCATAGTTTATTTTGTCCTACTTGTATCTTGTGTCTTAAGGGGGTGGGGACAATGTTTAGAGTGTGGTGTAAGATAAGTTTAGAATAGGATAAATTGGTGTAGTTGTTAGTTAAGTTAGTATGGGTTAGTTTAGCACATTGTAGTTTTTAGGTTAGTTGTATGTATATGATTGTTAGAAATTTTACAATAAATCCTTTTTCTATTAAACTATTTGTAAGTTGCTTTAGTGTCTGGGGAATCTCATGAGTGTTCTGGCCAAGTTGAAGGAATGGCCTAGGGTATGCCTACTGTCTTGATTTCCAATGATTACCATGTGCATCCCCTATGACCAAGGAGCTGTCAGACTGGCTGCTAAACAACGTCACCTAGTCCATACATTTGCCATCCACTGTTCCAGCCATTCACAACATGTATGCATACTTTATCTTGGACAGGTAAGTATAGAACTTCACCTGTCATTGGTGGGGTCCTGCGGTTTCACTGTTGGCAAGTGTGGCACATCTGACAACGGGCTAAATCAGAACTGTATCCTGCAACACTGACAGGTGCCCATCACTGATAAGGTTAGCTTCACCTATACCACGCAAATAAGTTGTACTGGTACTCCCATCTGGGTAAATTAACATTGACTTGGTTTAGAGCCATACATGCCGTATGTCAACTTCAAAGGATTTCTATTAAATATTTGTATAGAATACCTAGTAAGTTGGTTGTAGCCGACAACACTATCATTCACCTTTCTCATGTTAGGATCCTAGTGTGTGGCTTTGTGTCTGACAGTCATGCACTCATGTACTGATATTCTGTACACATTGACAAAATTCAATCATTTAGCTGAGTAGATGGATCACAGTAAACGTAGAAATGCTACATGGATATAAGGTACTTTATTTATAGGTGCAAGTGTATTTTTGAATTCTATATAATGTCCAGTTCACAGACCCCATGAGTGAACGTTAGCCATATGTAGCACAAGGAGAGTCCAGGGTTAAGGGACATGCCATGAGGCATGGTTAGGAGCAGTGTGCATTAGTGAGGAGTTAAAAATTGCCAATTGGTAAGAAAGAGACAATGACAGTACATAGGAGACAAGTCAACAGTGTTTGGGTGAAGAGGGCCCATTTCTTACTGTCACAACACTGGCATGATCTTAAGCCCAGAACTAAGGAGGATCTGTCCATGTGGCATAGACTGGTGCTACTGGGTGCTTTTCCTTGTGAATGTTATTCCTTTCACATCTTCATCTTCTGATGTGTGTGGCGCCTCCTGTACCAGGGCTGGTGCTCTTATGGGGGTAGAGGGGGCCACACACACATCAGGGGCTAAAGATGTGGAGTCAAAGGTCCCAGCAGCTGTCATTTGTGGGAACACATAAGGCACCACTGCAGAAAGGAGGAACTGCTGATTTTTCAACATCACAGCAACATCACGGGGGTAGGCAGCCATGTTTTCCCTGAGGGAGACCACTTCCCGCTGTATGGATTCTAGGGTATTCTGCATAGCCCTCATCCTGTTGTCTGTTATGCTGCTGCCAGTTTGGTTGGGCAATTGTTGTAGCCTCTGCCTGATGACAGCAGCTGCCACAGACTGCTGGGGTTTATGTAGCGGGTGCCTCTGATGGCAGCTGAATTTTCCTTATTTGGACTGAGGCACGTCTGCACTCCCTCTAGGCTGCCTGCCATGGTCTCCATCCCCACGTGCACCTGCTTGGCCAGCTCCCACTGGACTCCTACCACTGTCACCTGAATGGTTTATATCTGGGTCCTCGGAGTCCAGGGCTGTGTGAGTACTGGCTGGTGGTGTGTGTTGGTGACTGGGTGGTTCATGTGGAGAACCCGCAACGCTGTGTGTCCTCCGTGCGACTGGAGGTTGTGTCTGGAGGGATCCTAGGACATCCTGGAGAGCCTGTTCATTGATTGTTGGTAGCTGGTCATCATGTCATCTGTAAAATCCAGAACAGACAGCTGGGCAGGAGGTAAGCCATCATCCTCTGCAATGAAATAGTGTAAAGTCAATCTTAGATTGTTTTGGCTGTTGACATGGCACATCATTTATTTGCCACTGTGGGCTCAGTGACATTACTGACCCAAAGTTGTAGTTGTACTTATGTGTAGCCTTGTGCATCACACATGGGTCACACTCACAAGGTATTTTGGGGCATATGTAGGTGCCCTGAGGGCCACCTGAGTGTCACTTTTGGTGATGGTCAGGTGGAAAAATGCCCTGCGTTGTTTTTACAAGGTGGCATAAAGCCACTTTTTGTACCTTAACTCCGCATTGTATATATGGCCCCTTCACATGCAGCACTTTGCGTGGAAGGTGTATGCAATGGGTATTGCTGTGGGTGTGCACACCCATTGCTTTTTGACACTGCCTCAGATTTACGACTTTTCGTAAACTGGAAGCTGCACCAAAATCTAATGCCATCCCAGGGGAGGCATTAGGTTGGCAAAAGTAGAAGCATTGCTTACATTTCTACTAGATTTTTTGTTTTTTTCTATGTGTTCTGCCATCTGCAGCACACATAGAAAGAGTGAATTGCCCTTTAAGTTTGTTGCTGTGCAGGAAGGTGTTCCTTCCTGCACAAAAACAATCTCCCCCTCAATGCAGCCATCCTTGCACTATGGTGCAAGGGCAGTTGCGTTGGCGCACAACAGCTAATTTCCTGCTTGCGCAGGGGGTGCACAGGGGTGCGCAGTATTCTTATGAATATGGCACATCCCTGATTTTTGAAAATGATGGTGTGTGATGCAGCCTAATATGGCATAGCAGCACGCACCATCATTTTCTGTTTGATCTGGGTCTCTAACTTGTCAGATGGTGAAATTTCAGATACTTGTACAGCTGCACACATGATGTTCACAGACATGCCCCATATGTTGTATGTGTATTATTTTGTGCCCATTCCCATATGACGCATATGGTTGTCTCTGAGTTGTTGTGGGCTCACCCTGTATGGGTTGTGTTCCACAGGTTGCAAGCTTTATGGCAGATTGTTCTCATGTGGCACGGCTCAGGGCAGCTGCAATATGTGTTTTACTACACTGCACCAGTTTAGATACGCAGGGATGTGCCATGTTTACTTGAATATTGTATAGCCCTGCAATTCCCCCTATGCCTGCATAGATGTGTTCTCCCTGCACAAACACAGGCATTGTTGCAGCATGATGAAGGAGTACCTGCCTTGAGGGGATGATTTGTTCATGTGCAGGGAGGTGTCCCTTCCTGTACATGTACAAGCTATTTTTTCTAAGGTGGCATTTCAATGTGTGCTGCAAGATGCAGTACACATGAGTAAAGGCAATGCGACAAGGAGGAAGGAAAGACTTTTGGCCAGAGACACCACTCGGACACCACCCCTGGGGTGGTATTGACTTCCATCCCAGTCTCTGAAGCCTACGTTGTGTTGGTAAAGGGGCTCTGCCAATATGCAATGGGTGTTGTCATAGCACAGCCACAGCCACACTATTTGCACTTCCCTTCCAGGCAATGTGCTTCATATTTACATGGTGGAGTATAGCCATAGTGAGGGGCCTGTGTTGATGTTGTGTATATGTTGGAGTGCATAGCTCAACCACAGCGTCAGTACATGCGTGGCTTGGGTGGGGATGGCACGTCTTGATTCAGGGCCTGTGTGTCCTGATGCAACCCTTTAGCATGCATTGAGTGTGCCCTATGTGCCTCCCTTTTCTGCCATTTGTTGAATTCCAGATATCCCCCCCCTGCAACCTAACCTGCATTTGTGGTGGTTGTTGGTAGTCTGCGCTGTCCTGCGATTCCAGTGACCAGCTCCTCCGGGATGACCGCTGCAACCATCTCCTCCAGCTCATCCTTTCGGTGCCTGGCCAGTTTCTCCTTAGTCCTGCGCTTGCAATCCTGCCAGAGCTTCTTGTACTCTGTGACAGTCCTCGTCACCTCTGTGACGCTGTCGACTTTCTCTACTATTTGCTGTCATATTGCATCTCTCCTACCAACTGGCAATTTGGAGGTGACGAAGAGCTAGTGTTGGTGCTCCGTCACCTCTCTGACCAGGATGTCATGCTACTCCTCGCTAAAGCAACACTTGTGCTTTCTCTTCTTCTCCTGGGACTTTTCTGGACCCTCCTGGCTGGCACTTAGTGATTGGGGTCTCTCCTGGCCTGAAAACTCCATCTTCTTGTTTTGTTTTGACACTAATGCGGTAAAAAAATGGCGCAAACCCTTTTGCAACATATTTACGTGCCGCAAAACGGTCTAGCTCAACTTTTGCAGCCTTAGCGTCATTTTTCCTTATGGCATGCCACAATGGTTAACATCATTTTTTTTTACGATAACCATTCCTTAGCGCCATTGTACGTCATTTCTTAATTATGGTGCACAGATGGCGCTAGGAAATGACACTAGCTTGTTAAAAAAAAAATGTTGCTCAAATGCGCTAGCGCAGTTGTGCGTCCTTTTTCTTAAATATGGGCCTATGTTTGCTGTATCCAATTGAAACTAAGATGCAATATGGGCAGCAGCGGAATTATATGATTGTAAATGTGCTAGATGCGTTACTTTTCTGTTGTTTTTGCATCAGACATACAATTTAAGGGACTCTGAAATAAAGTAGTTTGTTCAGAATCACAAGTCTTTTATGCCAAATTTCGAAACCTGAACCCAACTCATGTCTCAGATTTAACAATTAAACACCAGGACCAAATCTTGCTCCCTGTTTCTGTAAAATGGACATGTAACCCAAACCTTCCAGTCCCAGCCCACCTGAAAACAGCTGGATATTAGTTCATCATAACCAGTCGCCTCTGACAAGAAGTGGCAGCCTGAGAAATCAAAGGACTGCGTGTAGTAGTCCGGATCACACAGGCGGGCGCTTGAAAGCTGACTCCCAGCTGCGCCTCACTTCTTCGAGCACGCTGAGCTTCAAAGGCGCGATTCAGACAGTACACAGGAAGTGCTTCCTCGCTCCACAAGGCTGGTGATGAGAATTATCTCGAGGGCAGGTGTACCCCATGCAAAACCGCTCCCTTTCCTTCGAGAATTGAGTATAAACACGGTGAAGGGCGCCCTATTGTGTATTACGATGTATATTAGCGTGTTCATTTACCACATGGTCAGCGATGATTGGTTGAATTATTTTTTCTTTTTTTAATGCTTAGATGAAAATTAGACACAATTACAGATTGAGAAAGACGCGTGCAGGCAGTCGTCATAAACGGCACAACGTTTTTGTTATTTCTCATCTCATTCTTAGATATCTATATTTATTTTATAGTGGTTGACAAAAATTAAGCACCAACTAATATACTTCCATAATTATTTTACTGATACATTTGTATTCTTTTAAACAACCTACATTCAAAGGCATCTTCACACATGTAATATGATTGTATTATAAAGACTGATTCTACGGTAAATCATCAGTTATTATCTGATACAAAGTGAACATGTAAAGATAACACAAATAGTCTTTGTCATGGAACAAAATAATTTCCATTCTGTTTGGGACTAATCCATTAATTATTAAATCATATGTGGTGTATACATAACCTAACATGTAATTATAGATACATATTCAAACTACATAGTAATCAGTAAGAACACTGATGTACATACTGTAGTGTATAAATGTGAGGAAAGTAGTAAAGACACAAATACGGAACAAGTCTAGTCTGTTTGTTTGTAAAACCTTAGCTCAATCCTGGGTAGCTAGGGTTCAGAGCAGTAAGCATACCTGCCAACATTTTAGAAAAGGAAAATGGGTGATTTAAAAAATAATCAGGAAAATATATTTCTCTCATTCATCTGAAGTGTCTATTGTCATGTATGGGACTTGTATGTGTGCTGCTGCAAGATTGGGTATCAGAAATGCAAATATACGTTTTCCTTTTCCTTCGCAGTCAAGAACACAGAGAAAGCACTATGACAGGCAGAGAGCATTACAAAAATGTTGTGAACTGACCTGCAGAAGCAGGTTACTGGCAGTGCATTCTCTGGGTCACACAGGACCAGTACCTGTCACCAGAAGCCCGCTGAGGAATCAGGTTTTTGCATTCAGGAATCAGGTGGTGGGAGACCATCCTTGAAATCGGTAGTCTCACGTCTGAATCAGGAGGGTTGGCATGTATGAGTTAGGCTTTATCAAAGGAACACGTGCAAAGCAATAAGAAGTACCAAAACAGTTGAAAAAGAAGAAAATGCAGCACAATAAAATCTGATACAAATTTATAAAAATAGGTTGTATTTGTATCTTTAAATAGACACATCAACCACAAAGATCCACTGGAAGGTTACAAAGATAAGAATTTTTGAACAAACAATAAATCACAGCTTTTACCACAATGCAACAAGTCATTTAAATCTACAGAGACTCATGCTTTAGGGTTAGCCACAACAAGTAACTTTAGAAAGGCGATTAGGGCACTCTTGTGGGGACCAGCTCTGACAAGGAGCCAGTCACAGGGACCAAACAGGTTCATCAGAACACTCACCTCATAGCTAAAGCAGTCTCCAGTCCAGGTCTAGGGTGCAGGGGCGAACAACCATAGAAGCCAATGGAGTGGTCCTGCTGCAAAGGATGCAGGATGCTGAAGATGCTCTAGGATATGGAGGATGCTGAACCAGAGTCAAGGGTCATCCTGTGGTCCCTCCTTGGTCCATAGGCACTGTGGGGTGGCTTTGGCCTCAGAAGTTGATGTCTCACGAAGAACGGGTGAAGCTAAGCTCAAAACCAGTAGCTACTGTCTACTGGTCTTCAGTTCAAGCAAAACCAGGTCCCTTTAACTTAAAAAAAAAAAAAGTTTTTATCGATTTTCGTAAGACCCAAACATCACATCATGACAACAATAGGTCAGTGCTTAAACATATTTTGCAATAATATCTTTCTGAAGAGTTAATCCCCAACTCCTCCCCCCCCACCCCAGTGCTACTCATGTGTCTTTGGTTTTAGGTTGTATGTACGAGTGTTCATCAGGCTTAGGACACTGGTTAAAACATTAATTGTGATTCCCAAGATGATAATATCCCCTTAAGTCTGCCTGCCTAGCAATATAGCGTAAGCTCTGTCTCTGCTGGCAGTTTCTTCACCACCGTTCAGTTTGGAGGAAACTGGATTTGGGTTTTTGGCAAACACTCCCCTTCTCCATCTTTCCTTCAGCCCTCTACCTTATCATTGGTTGTTTGCCCTCCCCTGCCTCTCCCACATTCAGATTCACATATGTCAGTGCACACAACTGAGCCAGCATCAGCGCCCAGACCCCCAAGTTATTCTGTAATTTCTCATCCTTCCATACATGTTTCCTCCTGACTTCTTCTGCCACTGCCCACTACGACAAATCGTGGAATCAGGCTGCATAACTGGGGGCCACAGCACTCATCCATTTAATGGCAATACGCCTCTTTGCAAGCAATAGACCTAGTGAAATAAATTTGTGGCTGAGCTTCTTTTTGCCTGTGGTGCAATCAGACCCAATAACACAGCACATGGCGTGAGCAGTACTTCCCTTCCAGTAATCTTGTTCAGGTTTTCTGTCACCTCCCTTCAGAAATGTGTTATTGCTGTGTAGTGTCACACGACATGTATAAAATCTGCTGCAGCAGCTTTGAACCAAGCACACTAATCCAACTGGATGGGCTAGATAGTGTGCAAAGTCTTTGGTGAGAGTTATGCCTGGTGGGTGTAATTGTATTGTATCTGGTTGAAGCGCACATTGGAGCTCACCGTCTGTACCCCTGCATGGATTTTGTCCCAGTCTTGGGTGGACAGGGTTTCCCCTAGGGCTGCTTTTCATTTCATGTGTGCTCTAGAGGTCATTTTCGGCAGGTCGTCCCTCAATGCATGGTATAGGTTTGAAATTAGCCTACAGCCTCCCGTCATTGCGAGAAGTGTCGTCAGTGTCTGTGAGGGTGATGACTCCTCTGGGAAGCAGGGCCATATTTCCAAGACAGTTGCAGATGCCTTTGCATATTGCAGGTATTGTCCAGTGTCTAATGCAAAGGACTCCATGGCACCTTCTTGTGTTTTAAATTGTCCTGAGGTATAAGCCACCCAACAGTTCACAGCCCCATCCTTCCATTTCTGTAATGACACTACTTCAGCCATGTTTACAAATGGTCTCAGCTCCCACAGTGTCACCCCCTGTGCATATGACGCCTGTCTCAATGTCTTCATGACTACGCGTCCCATATCCGGCACACCTGTTGTATAAGGAAGGGTATATCTGATGGCACACATGCCCCACACATCAGCAGCGCAGGGAGTCTTTAGTTATAGTAGGATAACTTCAAAATACTTTTTTCTCAGTTATCCGATGTGTCCAGCCAGTGGACCGCATGCTCTGTCACACCTGTTGTATAAGGAAGGATATATCTGATGGCACACATGCCCCACACATCAGCAGCGCAGGGAGTGTTCAGTTACAGTAGGATACCTTCAAAAGACTTTTCTTCCAGTTATCCGCTGTGTCCAGCCAGTGGACCGCATGCTGGATGTGCGCAGCTATATAGTAGAGTTCTATGTTGGGAATTTCAATCCCACCCCTCTCTCAGGTCTGCTTTAGCAGGGTTAGTCCTAGCTGTTTTCTCTTGTTGCCCCAATGTAAGACCACGATCAAGCTATCTAGCTGCGTGGAGTAGTGATGGGGTATCTTGTAGAGTGTGCCCTGCAACACATACAAGCACCTGGGAGGACAACCATTTTAACAACCACTGCTTGGCCCATCAAGGACAATGGAAGGTCTCTCCAAAAGCAGAAAGGTGCCCATAGACCATCCAGCACTGTGGCAATGTTGAGATCTAGAAATGTCTGCTATGCATAGGCCATCCTCATTCTCAGATATTGGACCTCTTTGGCTCCCCATGGGAGCCCCACCAGGGGGAGTGTCTCTGTCTGAACCCCAGCCAATGTACCCATTGGAAACAGCTGATATTTATTAGTGTTCACAAAGAGACCCAACACTTCCCCAAAGTTCTGTTGGGCATTATCCTGTAATTTCTCATCCTTCCATACATGTTTCCTCCTGAATTCTTCTGCCACTGCCTACTCCGACAAATCGTGGAGCCAGTCTGCATAACTGGGGGCCACAGCACTCATCCATTTAATGGCAATACACCTCTTTGCAAGCAATAGACCTAGTGAAATCAATTTGTGTCAGAGCACTCTGGGCTCTGCAGACATACCAGGGTTTTGTCGATGTACAATTACATAATGTGGGTGGTCTCACCTACGGGAATCCCCCAGGGCCCGAATGTCCAATGCATCAACTCTGCTATGGGCTCCACGGCCAGTGCAAACAGGAGGGGTGGGAGTGGACACCCCTGTTGTGTACTCCTATGCAACCTTAGCCTGTCTAATACTATAGTACCCAGACTCACTCTTGCTTCTGGATCTGGGTATAATAATTTAACCCATGCTATATATTGCGGGCCAAGGCCGACTTTGTTTGCACTCGCAAGAGGACTTTCCATTTAACAAAATAGAACCCTTGCTCAATATCCAGGAACGCTAGAGCATATGGGCCGTCCTTGAAACACAGCTGTTAGAAATGGGGTCTCTAGTTGGCAGTCGGGTTACACCATGTCCAAGTAGAGACCCTAACTCTAGTCAGGATAAGGGAAATACCTAGCTCAGACAACCCCTGCTCACCCCCTTTTAAATTGGCTCGAGCAGTCAGGCTTATCTCAAAAGCAATGTGTAAATCATTTGCACATAACATATAGTACTACATTGAAAACACTGCAAAAGGACGCCACACCAGTTTTTTAAAAATAGCTAATATTTATCTAGGCAAAATAAGACCAAGACGAGAAAAATCCAACACACAACAATAAAGATATGAATTTTGCAAGAATTAACTTAAAAATACAGTTCCTTTAAGTCGGTAGCTCCGTCTGGGGCTGTCACAACGTTGTAAACAACAAATCTAACAGTTCAGACATGCCGCGGTGTTGCGGGCCAGCTACAGTGTTGGTAAGACCTGCAAACAGTACCTTGGAAATGCAAGGCGTTGTGATTCTCATGATGAGATCTGGAGTGCGGTGTCGCTGGCATCGGCAGGCGTCAGCTCCAGAGGTCGGTGCGGGGGTCATCATGCCCTTGAAGTCACATGCGTTGCAGATCGAACTCTAGGCTGATGACAAAGTCAGGAGTGCTGGCATTGATGGCGTTGGGGCTGTGGTGTGAAGTGGGACCGTGCGACGCGTGGTGCCCACAGGTCACAGTGCAGGCAGCGGCTCGATGACAGTGTCCTGCTCGTCAGTGAGATCAGGGCTGTTGTGTAAAGTGGGGCGGTGCGACATGTAGTGTCTCCAGGTCACGGTGCAGACAGTGTCCTCATCTTTTCTGAAGCGCTGTCTTCGGTAGGCCCAAGGCGCGGTACGATGCGGGGCGGGCTCCGTGCAGCACCCACAGGTTGCGGTGATGGCAATAGCATCTGTTGACGATGCTGGAGTCGATGGCACTGGCGTCGGGGGACGGGGCTGCGGTGCGGGACAGGACGGTGCTTTGTGTACCTCACAAGCGGTGTCCTCAAGACACGGTGCAGGCAGTAGTGTCGGTGTCAGCGTGGAGCATCGTCGTCAGGGTGCCAAGGCTGCAGTGTGAGCAAGGTGGTTTGGAGGCCAGGGCCCACAGGTCATGGTGCAAGCAGCGGATCGGTGACAGCATCAGATGGTGGTGTTCATGATACTAGGGTTGTGGTGCGAAACGAGCCACAGCTCTGTGTGTCATCGTCAGGTCACGGTGCAGTCAGCTGGGTTGTTGATGGTGTCGCAGTGGTTTTTCTTCTGTTGCAGTACAAAACACACAGTTCCCAGTGCTGTAGGCAGATGAAGCCGAGGTTTTTGATATCCCTGAGACTTGCAACAGGAGGCAAGCTCATCTCCAAGCCCTTATAGAAACCTCACAAGCAGGATAAACAGCAAAGTCCAGTCTTTGCCCTCTTTAAGGTAGAGGCAGCAACTGAAGGCCAACCCAATAAAGCACACACAGCAAACGGGCAATACTTTTCCTCCAGCTCTTCCGCTCTTCTCCTTGGCAGAGGTTCCTCTTCATCCAGAAGTGTTTTGAAAGTCTACTAGTAATACTCATTTCTCCCTTTGAAGTAGGCAAACTTCAAAGGAAAATCTCTGTTGTTTAGAAGATGCTGCCTTGCCCAGGCTTGGCCCCAGAAAACATCAGGGGCCCAGAGACTGCATTGTGTGAGGACAGGCACAGCCTTTTCAGGTGCAGGTGTCTGTTCCTCCCTTCTCACTCTAGTCCAGGAGAATCATCAGGATATGCAGGCTACACACCAGTTCCCTTTGTGTCACTGTCTAGAGGGAATTCACAAACAGCCCAACTGTCAGTCTGACCCAGACGTGGATTCCACCAGCAGGCAGAGTCACAGAATGCCTAAGCAAGAAAATGCCCACTTTCTAAAAGTGGCATTTTCAAATAGACAATCTAAAACCAACTCTACCAAAAGATGTATTTTTAAATTGTGAGTTCTCCCAATGGGAAACTGTACTTACAAGATATTAAAGGCAGTCCCCATGTGTTAGACCTGGCATCCTTGGCGTGGTCTCCCCTGTCTTTTTTTGGTACTCTGGGAACTTTACCACTGCAGACCAGTTCTAAAGTGCAAGTGGTCCCTATGTTAATTGTATGTGTGATTGGCCCGCAGCACTGATCGTGCCACCCAAATGAGTAGCCCTTTAAACATGGCTCAGACCTGCCACTGCAGTGACTGAGTGTACAGCATTAAACTGCCAATTCAAACAAGCTAGTGTACCCACTTGCCAGGCCCAAACCTTCCCTTTTTGTACCTGTAAGGCACCTCCATGCGCCATATTTATAAAATGATGCACAATGACGCTAAGGAATGGTTAGCGTCAAAAACAATGGCTCTAACCCTTGAACTAAGGAGAAAATGTGCAGGAAGAGAAAGGTAGCCCTGCAGACTTGAGGCTGAAGTACAGCACCACAGAAGGACCTGGATGAGATGGATGAGGTGGTTGCAGCAGTGATCCCGCAATTGCTGGTCACAGGTATACAAGGACAGGACAGCTCTGACTTCCAACAACCACAACAAATGCAGGGTAAGTTGCATGGGGGAAATAACTGCTAATTTTACAAATGCCAGAAGGGGGAGGCACATAGGACATACTCAATGCATGCTATAGGATTACAGCGGGACACGTTGCTCATGAATCAAGATGCACTATCCACACACAAGCAACACATGTACACGCCTTGGTTGTGCTATGCACTACAACACATACACAACCTGGACATATGTCAATCACCAGGGCTAAACACCAACATGTACATATGCAGCACATTGGATGGAAGGCACGTCTAATTACTGTGCCTGTGGCTGTGTCATCACAACACCCCTTGCATATAGTTAAACCTACTCTACCTACACAACGTAGACATCAGAGACTAAGAAGAAAGTTAATACCAGTCATGGGGTCAGGTGATGGTGGTGTCGCTTGCAGAAATACTTCCCTACCACCATGTCCCATTGCCTAAACACGTGTGCTGCATCTTACAGCACACATTGAAATGGGACCTTAGCTAACATTACTTGTACATGTGCAGTAAAGGACACCACCCCGCACATATACAATACATCCCCCAAGACCCCACTTCTTCAACATGCTGCATCAATGCCTGTCTCTGTGAAGGGAGAACTAATCTGTGCAGCTGCCGGGGAAATTGCAGGGTGATCCCGTATCACAGTAAACATGGCACTTCCCTGCGTATCTAACCTGGCGCAGTGTTGAGCTACACATATTGATGCTGATCAGAACCGTGCCACTAGAGAAGAATTTGCAGTAAAGATTGCAATCTGTAGAACACAACACATACAGGTTGAACCCACAACAACTCTGACACAACCATATGAGCTACATAGGAATGGGGAAACAATCACACAAATACAACATATGGTGTATGTCTGGGAACATTATGGTGTACATTATCACATTGACGGGTGGTGGATGCCACACAGGCAAGTCCAGTGTTGGTAAGACTGCCAGTGTGGTCTTCCCTCCGCTGTAGAAATTACGAGTTTCACGCTCGGATGGCGGGTGCAAACTATGGGCCTCATTCTGACCCCGGCGGTCACGGACTGCCGGGGCCAGGGTCGGCGGGAGCACCGCCAACAGGCTGGCGGTGCTCCTCAGGACATTCCGACCGCGGCGGTTCAGCCGCGGTTAGAACAGGAAAACCGGCGGTCTCCCGCCGGTTTTCCGCTGTCCTGCAGAATCCTCCATGGCGGCGCAGCTTGCTGCGCCACCATGGGGATTCTGACACCCCATACCGCCATCCTGTTCCTGGCGGTTCGCCCGCCAGGAACAGGATGGCGGTATGGGGTGTCGTAGGGCCCCTGGGGGCCCCTGCAGTGCCCATGCCAATGGCATGGGCACTGCAGGGGCCCCCCTAAGAGGGCCCCACAAAGAATTTCAGTGTCTGCTGAGCAGACACTGAAATTCGCGACGGGTGCAACTGCACCCGTCGCACATCCTCCACTCCGCCGGCTCCATTCGGAGCCGGCATCCTCATGGAGGGGTGTTTCCCACTGGGCTGGCGGGCGGCCTTTTGGCGGTCGCCCGCCAGCCCAGTGGGAAACCCAGAATCACCGCAGCGGTCTTATGACCGCGGAGCGGTGTTCTGGAGGGGGGAACTCTGGCGGGCGGCCTCCGCCGCCCGTCAGAGTTAGAATGACCCCCTATGTCTCCTCATGTCAGCTCTGTGGGGAAGTCACCACAACATTGTTTCTGGATCAAATAGAGCCAGCGCCAATCTTGGGGTGCATTGGGTGTGACAGCACACTCTACACCTTTCACCGCAAACCAGGCAGTGGAAAGCGCAAAGGGCCTGATCATGGGGGCACCTGCACTGCCCATGCCAGAAGCATGGGCAGTGCAGGGGCACCCAAGGGCACACCACACCCCATCACCACTAACCTTTGCATGGCTGTTGAACTGCCATGCAAAGGTTAGTGGAAAAGCGGGATCATAATCTGAGGGTAGCGCTAATTGCAATGCTGGGCTGGGGTTATAAGACGGGAGGCATTGCCAGTCCGTTAGCTGGCGGCAACCTGGCTGTGCCAGGTCATTGGCCCGTGGGGCTTTCCCCACGGTACAAATGTGCTGGTTTCACCGGCGCTGTTGGCGGTGATCAGATTGCCAATGGTAGTCTGTTGGTCATAGGACTGCCAGACTTGTAATGAGGGCCCATGTGTGCACTTGTGCAACTAGCTGCAATCTCTCCATTAAACGAGCTAGAAGTCCTGATCAAAGGTGAAAATAAGCTGACAGTATATGTCCATCATTTAATGAGATCAGGCACTGTCATGTACAAAATGCTGTTTACGTTGAAAATAATACCCATGCCGGCCATCCCTGGGTTGACCCCTGTGCCAGTGGTAAAATATCTGCCCTGCCGCAATGCTGCGACCCTTGCACCATAGTGCAAGAAAGGCTGTGTTGAGGGGTAGATCATAGTTGTGTAGGAAGGAGCACCTTCCAGCACAACCAGAAACCGAAATGGCAATCTGCTAGGTCAATGTATGCTGTGAAATGCAGCACACATACACAAACTTAAACATGAGGAGGAATCAAAGTAAACTTCATCATTGTGCCTTGGTAATGCCATCCCTGCAGTGGTGTAAGATATTGTTGCCACCTCAGGTGTATGAAAACACATAAAACTGGGAAAGCAGCAAAATACAATGTGTGTTGGTGTGGCTTGACCACAGCAACAGCCATTACAAGGTCCTTCCATGAAAATTAATGCATGGGAAGGGGCCATAATTGCAAAGTGGTGTCAAGCCACAATAAGTGGCTAAATCTCACCTTGTAAATATGACGCAGCCCATTGCGCCACCTGAGCTTCCCTTTACGCAACACTCAGGTGGAGCAAAGGGCTCAGAAATAGAACCCATAATGTACAAGAACAATGTTTGGGCTGTAAGATGTCACTGAGCCTCCAATAGCAATTAAATGATGTGCGATGTCAACTGCCACAACATAGAAAGATTGATTTTACAGTATCTCATTGCAGAGGATGATGGCTCTCCTGCCGACCTGCCTGTCGTGGATTTCACTGATGACCTGGCTGACCAGCTGACAACCCTCAACCAACAGACGCTCCAGGATGTCTTGGAACCCACTCCAGACACCACCTCCAGCTGCAAGGAGGACACCCAGCGTTGCGGGGTCTCCAGGTGACCCACCCATCACCAAACATATACCACCTCCCAGTTCTGACACAGCCCTGGATTCCAAGGACCCAGAGACAAGCTTCAAGAGGACAGTGGTAAGTGTCCAATAGGAGCTGGCCTAGCAGGTGTGGGTGGGTATGGAGACCATGGCAGTTTAGTTTAGAGGGAGTGTGCACATGCCTCGTGACAGCTAATGAATACACAGCTGCCATCTGAAGCACACACTCCCCACTGCGTGGAGTCCAACAGTCTCTGGCGGACATAGCTGCTGCCATGAGTGAGAGGCCACAACTACCCTCCCAAACTGGCAGCAGTATGATAGAGAACAGGCTGGAGTCCATTCAGCATGAAGTGGCCTCCCTCAGGGAAGACATGGCTGCCTACCACAGCGATGTTGCAGCTATATTAAAAAATCAGCAGTTCTTCCTTGCTGCAGTGATGCCTTATGTCATACCACAAATGGCAGCTGCTGGGAGCTTGGACTCCATATCTTTATCCCCTGAAGTGTGTATGTGGCCCCCTCTACCTCTCCATCACCACCAACAATGGCACAGGAGGCACCACACACATCAGAGGATGAATATGTGGAAGAAATTACTTTCACTCAGAAAAGTACCCAGGAGCACCATTCTGTGCCACATAACCAGTTTTCTCCTTAGTTCTGGGCTTAAGATCATGCTAGTGTTGTCACAGTAGGATATATGCTGTCTTCACCCACCCACTGTTGACTTGTCTGCTATGGACTGTCATTGTCTCTCACTTACCAATTGGCAATTTTTGTTCCTCCTCACTTATCAACACTTTTCCGAAGCATGTCTCATGACATGTCCCTCAACCCTGGAATTGTATTGTGTCACAAATATCTGGATTTCACAAATGAGGTCTCTGACCTGGACATTGTAAATATTTCACTTTCACACTTCCACCTATAAATAAACACCTTGTACACATTTATCATGTCTACGCCTTTTGGGATCCATCTACCTAGCTAAATGATTGCATTGTGTGAATCCATATCAATGGTTACAGAATATCAGTACATGAGTGCAGGGCTGTGGGGGCATAAAGCTATACACAAGGATCCTAACATGACAAATGTGTATGATGGGGGAAACACATGGAACAACAACTCCGAAACCACGGAGTCGTGAAAAACGAAAGCAAAACAACGCTTTCGTTTTCCATGACTTCCTGGTTTTCGTACCTTAACCACGCATGTCTGAACCACGTACATGCGTGGTTAAGGTACAGAAGAAGGGAATTGGAGTTGACGCTGTGAAGGAGGAGGTAAGTTGGGCTGGGACTGGGGCTGCTTTTTTGGGGACAGTAGGGTGGGATGGGGGGCTAGGGGTGATTAGGGTTTAGGGGGGAGCGGGGATCCGGGTTTAGGTTTAAGGGGTGGGTTGGGGATTGGAGTGTTTAGGTTTTAGGGGCGGGGGTGGGGACTCAGGGAATTTTTAGTTTTTGGGGTGGTGTGGGGGCTGGCGGTGATTAGAGTTTGGAGGAGTTGAGCGGGTCAGGGTTTTGGTTTAAGGAGTGGGTTGGCGGTTAGGGTGGTTTAGGTTTTAGGGGAGGGGGCTTGGGGTTTTGGTAATTTTGCGGGTGGAGGATTGGTGTAGTTGTGGGGATGGGGGGTCACGGTAATTTTTGGGGGTGGGGGGCTCGGGGGGAAGCATGCTGGAACCGTGCATGCTGATCACTAATGCCTTTACCAGGAATCCATTTACAACGAAAAATCGTTGTAAACGCATTCGTGGTAAAGGCATTAGTGATAGGAACAAGGTTGTTGTTCCGACCTCGTTGTTGAGCCATGGGTGCTTGAAGCACTCGTGGTTCCAACATATAACCGTATGATGGTGTTATCTCATAGAAGCAATTCACTGAGTATGTGAAAAATTAAGGATATATTGATATTTTCCTCATCATATATGGCAGTTATGGCTGGAAAGCAAGCCAATGGCAATATAGCCAGCTGGGAGTAACAGAAGAACTCATTGGTGTAGTACAGAGGTAGCTAACCTTATCAGTGATGGCCACGGGTCAGTGTTCCAGTTGTGGCTGTTGTCAGATGCGTCACAATTCCCAACATTGTAGCTAAAGGACACCAACAATGACAGCTGAAGTAGCAGACTTACCTGTCCAACACAAAGAATACATAGACATTAAGAATGGTGTGTAACCTGGATGGCAGATGCATGAACTAGTAGATGTGATGCTGCAGCCAATGTGACAGCTGCGTTGTCAATAGGGGAAGCTCATGGTAAATGACAGTTTTGAAGGCAGGATGGATTCCCTAGGCCATTCCCCCAATTTGCCCAGTGCACTGATGGGAAGACCCTGAGATTAAACTAATTACGCAAAATGTATGCAATAACAAGATATTTATTTTAAAACCAATTTACTTAAAAACAACTAAAACCCACCCTTTCCCAAACTAACCTATACTAACTATACTTATCTAACAACTACACATATCTAACCTATGCTAAACTTAACTTACACATGAAACACCACACTCTAAACATTGGCCCGCCCCCCTTAAGAAACAAAATACAATTAGGACAACAATTACTATAACTACACATGTACTACCTTATCCTACGGCCTAAACAAATATATGATTTTTTGTATTTCTTTATATATATATAATTTATAAACACATATATACCCCAACATGACCCCCCGACCGAATCACCCACCAATAAAAACATGAGAATGAAACACCCCCAACTATACTTGTCCTAACTAATGGCTACCCTACACTGACTACATGAAACCCAAACTAAAATATATTACAACTTTAAAAGGGAGGGGAAGGAACTGGGAGGTAGTACATAACTTGACAAGTTAATTTTTGTGACTTTTCACATTCTTCTCAATAAATTTCAACATTTTGCGTTTTTTTGCTAATTCCTCCTCCAATTTATCCAAGCGCCTGAGGATTAGATTCAAGTCCCTACGCAGGTCTAGTTCAAACTGGGATGGCCCAGCGGCCGACGTTGGCAAGACTAGTGCCTGTGTGATGACTGGTGTAGCAGATGTGGATGGAGTTGGTGCAGCTGGGAGCCCCTGCATCAGCACCAGCTACACACACACAACATTCCCTTCTTATGCATCTGTGATGTGACCTACATAAGTCACAATTCTCATTGTGGCTGCACCATTTTGGGAAAACTGCAGACATCTGGTGTAAAGAGATTAATACACTTTTGCCGGAAACACCTGGAGAGGAGTTGTCCACACATTCTGTACACTAATGACTGCAGTTCTGCACATTATGGCTCCTTGCTGTACTACTACCTCATTATGTCTGGAGGGTACTGAGGCATCTGTGGTGTGTGTCTGTCTCCTACATAATCCCCCAAGAGACTACTACAGTTAGAACCCTATATCTGTGCCATCTTGTCAACAAGTGTAAGCTATGTGTGGCACACATTGCTGATAATGGTGCTGTGACAAGGTGGTTTTCAACAGGCATGCTATGTACATATACATCTGGCCTGCGACCTATAATGGTAGACATCCATAAATAGGTGGTCAGCCATTAGTATTCCTTTTACACACAATTCCATGCCAACACACGTTGGCCCTAGAACTACATGCTAGCCAATTTCATTGGACAACCTCATAACATACATGAAGGGAAAATGACGGAGCACCATGCTGCCGGACAATTGGCAGCACAGCACTCCACCATTTTCACAATGCAGGGATGCGTGGTATTGAATAGAATATGGCCCATCACTGTGTTGTCACCTATGCCAGTGCTAATTTTACTTCCAACCTTCAATCCAGCCACCCTTGCCCCCACGGTGCAAAGATGGCTGTGTTGAGGGGGAGATTTTTTTGTGCAGGAAGGGACACCTTCCTACACAAACATAATCTTCAAAGGGTTATTGCACTGTCCAAAATGGTGGGTACAAAAAAATATTTTTCTTCATAGTGCCCTGCTAACGCCACCCCTTGGTGTGTTTTCAGAATTTGGCACTCCCTATGGTGAAAGAAAATTTGTTAATCTGGGGAAGCACCTAATTGCTGCAGGTGTTGCTGTAGCACGCTCCTTCCACGTAAAGTTCTGCTTGCGAAGGGGCCGTATTTACAAGGTAATGTGAAGCCACAAAATGTATCTTAACCCCACCTTACATACACAGTGCAGGGCATAGCGCCTCCAGAGCCCCAGAAAAAGTGAAGCTCCGGTGGCGCTTGGGCCTCTTACATATGCCCCATGATGTCACCATCCATTCTCCTATAATTTCTGTTTATTGGTCTAGCAAAAACATCTCTCATCGCATTCCACACTTCTGACTGACTCACACTAAATCCTTGATTAGCTAACAGGATGCACAATATGACACTTACTAGATGCATCAGGGTCTTTGACTCTCGCCATCTCTCCTATGGTGTATGGGGCTGATCCATACGGAAGGCATGAATGGTAAACATTGCTTAGTGTAAATGCAAAGTTTCTGTAAATGGACAACATAGTTCAGTGTAATCCTGTTAGGCTGAGTAAGGAAGTCATCTTAGTGGAAGATCAGTGAAACTGACAAACAGCTATGATCACTCAATCACACATACTCTCAGATGAGGTAGACCCACACATCTACAAACCATCACTGTCCATGACACTCCTGTGGTGCATTTCACTGCACCATTTATTTATGGCGTTGTCTTACAGCTGTCGGTTAGCACAACACTTCCATGTATATTCCACCTGAGGGGCATGCTATATTTGTTGCAGTGGCTGGCCCATTATCACAACCATAGCATTTCAGCGTGCATCAGATATAGTGTACATCTATCATCATTATCAGAGCTAACTGACAAACTGCTACCCTGGGGTTGTGTTGGTATTCCAAGGTGTTGAGGAATGGCATTATATATCCTTCAGTGAAGTAAGTGAAATGTGTGTGCCATCACAAGGCAGACACACTTTAACAATTGCAATGTCAGTGGACTCATATCTAGTTGTACCTACCTGCACATTGACTTAATTAAAACATGGATGTATTTCCAATGGTGTGTGTCCTGCCATTGTTGCCTTGGTATACCATTGTCAATCCAGTGAGGGATAAGTACATGGGCATAGGAACATGGCTCAACACAGACACACTTGTTCTGTGGCCAGAGGATGCATCTGGTGTTGCAGGTTAGTGAGTGATGTGCCAGTGATGGAGCTGAAGCAGAGCAGCCCCATACTGTCAGTGAGGAGCAGCAGGCCAGTGGAACAGGCTCAGCACATGTGTGTGGTCATGGAGACAGTATAGGCTTTCTGTGATACACAATGCACAGGACAAATGGAACTGCCAGTAGTCTGGACCCAGTGCATGGTCAAGCTCCCTTACATGGCCTTGCAGAATGACACCAAGTGGCATATAGAACTACAGTGGTGCTGCACCAATTGCATCCATACTGTCCTTGTGGGCCTTAGTGTACCCCTTACTCACAGCCATGTCTGTGCGTAGTCAGATATAAGTCAAAGCATGGTGGCGGTGTGGTCCAACAACATGTATTCATGTGAAGGTCAATGATGCACTCAGCAGGAGATGCTGCGGAAACTTCTGCTGAGTACATAGGGACCCTTCTCATACATATGTATGTCCACATATCACACCTTCTCTGAGCTGCCCTACAGAGTGCTTAGAATTCATACATAGGAAAATATGTTGTGACTCTGAGGATTAGAGTTTGCCTTCGCTATTTATTTTTTACACACCCTTTAATGCCTGTTTCATGGTGCAGGTGTCATTCCTAGCCGTTCATTTAAAAGTTCAACTATGCATGCATCACTACACTTTGGGCCATACATATGAAAAGTGGCACAGCACCTAGTGCAGCGCCAGTTTTAATGGGGGCCCTAACGCACTCCTAACACCACCATGTTTGCGCTGTATTCAATAGACTGCACACCATAGTGGTAGATAGGGGAACTAGCGTCAAAATATTTGCAGTACTCTGGTGCTTTGCAGGACTAGCGTCAAAAGTTTTGTTGCTAGTCCTGCAAAGCACCTAGAGGCCCATTGATCATAATGGGAGCATATTTAAAATGCCTGCAAAGAGCAGGAGTTAGGAAACCCGCCAAAAATGGGGTGCAGCAATCTCATTGAATCAGTTACACAATTTTGAAGGCCCCCTATTTGCCAGAACGGCCCCCATCAGAGGCAGGTAGTGGGCCACCAACCAGATGAACAACGGCAGACATCTTTCTCATCCTACCCTTCCCAGACATTCCCAACGGGGAAAGGACTCCACCCAAAAAGAAAACTTAACCCTAACAGCTACCCAAACTCCCCAAATTACCCCAACAACTAAACTACCCCAGACAAAGACCGCACAATACAATGACAAAAACAGTACACTTTCTATACAAAATACAAGTGAAGATAATGTAGACACCAAGAACACAGGACACAGCACAAGGGACACAACAAAACCTCCATACACACCACAAATCCACCAGCACCTCCAAAGCAACCACACACAGTCACAGGTGAACAGACTGTGAAGTGAAAGTGAAACTACACTCACTGTGACATGCTTGCAGGCAGGATGCCCTAGTATATCACTTCCTGGGTGTTTGTGTCATGTTTTTTGTGTCATTCGTGGATTGTTTGCCACATAAGAGTCATTTTCCTCAGCTCCAGGCGTGAAAATGCCTGGGTACGTGTGACAGACTTCCAGGCTCTGGGCTTATTTTTACATTGGGAATAGTATGGCTTATGCGCATGCATGCAAAAAATCGATGCATGGCGGTCATGCGTCGATTTTTCTGCATGGTGCACTGAGAGTAGTGGTAACGTTGAATTGCCGCTCAGTGCCCAGGTGTCATTTTCTCCACGTTTGCAGTGTGGTGATACGCATATCAGAATTGCATTATATATTGCATTGTAGGCCTTGAATGCACCCTGATTCAATTAACATGTTACGTGGACTGTGCTAAAATGTGGTATATGTGTTTTGGCTACATGTGCAAGTTTATGTAGGTCAGCTACACATGTGCCATGTGGTTTCCCATGCATCTTAGTTGCTGCAGATGTTATGAACATGTGTGTTGGTGAACTATGCTAAATGTCTGTATAGACATGTGTTGTGTCATTTGTGTAACACATCACAACATTGCTGTGTCAAGGGGATGTGAAAGCTCACATTGATGTCTTCCTGCATAGACAGAAGTTGGCTTTTTACTAATGCTTTTGTAGTCACATCACTGGCACGTATATTTCTGTATGTCACCACACAAATGATGAGAAATCTTTGACTCTCACAGGTTTTGTCATACCTATTCCATTAGTTTTTGGGCTAGGTTAGCTTTTGTACTGAATCCATACACAATACCATGCCTGGCCCATTATGGTGGTACATTTGGGCAGAGATCTTTGGTATATGGGTGCCTGCCTCCAAATGGACGCTCTGATTTGTCAAAATCATGTTAGTCATGACGGTCACATACAATGCCGTATCACTGTGTTGCAGTGTATCAGTGTGGCATAGATTGCAGGCCTACTCATCTTCATCACTGTGTGAGTTTTTATGGCAACGAAAACCCATGGTTGCAGGTGAAGGTGCAGGTCAATGGTGCTCCACTTTACTCTGCCTCCATGTCACATACATCAAGCATCTGACATTTTCATACGCTGTTGTAGTCAGAGCAGTGGTGTGTGGGTTTATTGAGCTGGGATCTCCACCATTTATGATAGCTAATTTCCAACCTGTGCACACTCCCTAGAAGATGGAGACATGCACAAATTTGGTCATACAGACCTGGATGTTATGATTTCCAATGCAGTACTTGATGTCAGCCTTCCCCTCTCTGGTACAGCGGTCGTGTGTTTGCACATTGAGTTAAAAGTTGTGTCCATGTTCAGCTTGCTTAGGGGTTATATAACTGTTGTGACATCAAGGTTGGACAATGAAATGGTACAGATGGTGTACCATGGTACTATGGTTCTGGTACGACGCGAAGGCCAAATACCATGGTATGCTAGTGGCAAACATGTCTAGGTCATGTATGAACTTGGCCACCCTCTCTGTACATCTGTTAAAGTTTGACAAGTAGACATTGATGTCTTACAGTGTCTGTTTTGGAGTATGTCTGTTCATTATCCTTTTTTTCAGCCATTACTGGTAAAGTATGTATTGTGTCCTCCATTGCTCCCAGTCTTTGGTCTGCTAGCACTTTGTACACGTCCTCTACAGCAACATCGTCTGTGATATAGGGACAGGATCCAACATGTGACTTGTGTAATGTGGAGATATTCCCTTCTCCTACAACTGTCAACTTGGTAGTTAATGTCCCATTGGCGGTATTGGTGAGATGTAATGAGTGCCAGGCACACATGACATTACACATGCCACAGCACTTTTGAAGTCTTCAAGTGACATGGCATGTTGTATTTGCAAGTATCTGTGGGTATTTCAGAGCTGTCAAGACCCATCCTCCATTGAACATGGCAATGCAATTCTCCCTGCATGCCACAACCTAGCTGACTTTTACCATGACTGAATGATGTTGAGTTGTGACATCATCTTAGTGCTGTATTTATCCTTTGCCAGATGCTCCCAATATGGCTATGTCTACTCCCACTCAGTGTGATGTAGATTCTCTGACAGTATAGAACAATGCTGCACATGTTAGCGAATGCCACACCTGATTGTGATATTGGAGGACAAAACATGTAACAGCTATTTTGTAACATTTGGTACCATGCAATTGATCTTTTTAAAATATCTTTTATTGAATTTTCAATATAAGGGTAGAAACAATCATCAACATGGGTTGATAGCGATGGCAATTAGATAACATATGGCTATAACATTGCATTAAGCAGTGAACATAATATATGACATGTCAACATATATAACCCAACATAATCCCCATCTACGCTCAACCATACTTGGAATTCTGAACAGTAAACAATAATCATCACCGTGCGTCGATAAAGTGTGCCATCATAGCATCTTTAAAATATATACATGTTGATACCTCCCACCGATCTTGGTGGGAGATATGTGGGATCAACGGGGGTAATAAGAACTTTACTAGTGTCTGGTCTGGCGGGGTAGGAGATGGTGGGAGTACCACCTGTTCATGAGGGGGTTCTGCATCGTGGGAGCAACACAATGGGGAGGAGGAGGATAGCGATGGCCCCCGGCACGCGCCAGGCCAGTAGTATTATTATTTTGGGGTTAAGGGGAGAATCACTTCTTGGATTGGGGTTCATAAGGAAAAGTCTTTTCGTGGCCTTTAACAGGGCATTGTTAGTGTCTAGGGCAAGGGCGGCGCTGCGGCTACTGGGGATATGTTCTGAGTTCCGGTCTCAGCAGTAGATGGTGAAGCTTGTATTTCTGAGTAGGTAACTGTCCCATAGTGTGGCCACTCCATTCCCACCCCAGGATCTGTGATTGCGTGCCATTGCATTGGTTTCTGCAGAGGCCCATCTCGAGGTTGTATGTAGCCAATTATCAATATTGGGGGGTTGTGCTGCTTTACATGACATGGCAATAAGCCTCTTAAACAGTGTTAACGCTAAGTCTATGTTTTGCTTTCACTAGTGACCGAGTTGACAAAAATCTCTGGAATGCACTTCTCAGTTCAAAGAAGACATTTATTATTATTTCACCATGAGGTTCCTAAAAGAAGATTAGCATGTTGAAAGCACACGTTTAAAAATAGTCACAGCAATGAAAGGAAAATATACCAAAATTATTCTCCACTGCAATGTACACAGCAAATATATGTATTTCTATTATATTAAAATGGAAAGCAATTAATGAAGTAAAAAGTCATCCCCGTAGGGCCTGCCAAACTCTTTACCTTTCTCATGCCAGCAAGACAATGACCCAGTTCGTCTGCGAGAAAGAGATTTCCACCCTCACGGGACAGAATTCAGGCATCCAACGTCAAGAATCCTAATTGAGGCCATTCTCCCTCTCACTGTCGCATTGGGTCTTTTTATATCTTAAAGAACCAAAAGGAGCTTTCTGGAAAAAAAAACTAATTTTGTAATTCAAACATGCTGGCTAGTTTAGGTCTGCTTTGAAAATAACACATTGAGATTTGGCCACAATCCCAAGGTGTCAAATCAAAACAAGGCCGTTCCCTGCCGTCTGAGTACATCCTTATCAACCAAAGCCCTTGGTGAGAAAAAGCACAAAAACAAGCACAGTTTACAATGTGGAAAAGTACGAACAGATTTAACATGGCAGTGTCTAATGCTACGATAAAGTCAATAGGCAGCTAAACTGAATACAAAATGTAGTCTGCAACTGGTGAACACTAGACAGCTAATCCAGGTGCAAAGTGGTGCAACACAAAGTCTGTGGTCAAAAACACATATTTCACTACAGTCTACAAATTTTAAATAATGTTTTGTTGTCTTAGTTCTTTTTGCGGGCCCTAGAAGACAAAGGAGTGGATCTAATGTGAGCGGCGTATCTATGATCTCTGCCACATATAATAGAACTCGGGCCCACCTGGGACATAATGTAGGACACTCCCATGTAATGTAGAAAAAGACTGATTTGCATATGTCTGGGGCCAAAGTGGAACGGCATGGTGAGCAAAAAAACTGATGGATTAAACCCAGATCTGTGACTGGGGGTGAATGTTTGATTTGGTCTACATTCCATCCATCAACAGTTCTTTTTGCATGTGTGAAAAAGTGCGATTATCGTGCCCACATCTTGGGCAGTGGGATGAGGTGCGCGGAAATATTTTATGTAGGCGATGCGGTGTTAGATATGTTTGGTGTAAATAGCTGAATTGTGTATACTTCAATCTACTGTTAAATGAAACATACTTCACCCAGTCTAATGTCATTTCCCATTGCTCGTTAGCTAATTTCATGCCTAAGCAATCTTTCCATCTGGCTTTACTTCACGGGTGATGGACAGTTTGAGGTTCTCGCAGTGCTAAATATAGTGCTGAGATTGCTTTGCGGTTGTGTCCCTGAGATAGCATACAGTGTAGTCCACTATGGTTTGGAGGTTCAGCTTGTCCCAACTGCTATATTTTGCCTACCACGGTACTCACTGAATTGTGGGCAAGGAATTGCCCTGGGCCCAGGCTAAGTGTTTCCATAAGGTCCTGGAAGAGTAACAGCAAACCATCACCGTACAAATCACCTAAACATCGTACCTTGTCGACTTCCCGGGGGCAAAATTGTACAGTCGCTGAAGGTGTCTCAATAGAGGTATTTCCCACAACGTGAGCTGCGAAGAGTACGGCATCACCGCCTTCAATGGTTGTATATATCGCTTCCACACTAACCGTGCTGTCCGCATAAGCAGGCCTGGATCAGGGCATTGTGACCCAGCGTCTAGCAGCCATTCAAGCACCTCTCCCTTGTCTAGCGTGGTCCGTACTATGTCCCATTCTGTCATCTGGTCACTGGCTATCCAGCGCATGGGCCATTGCAGCTGCGCTGCTGCAAAGTAGTGTTCCATGTCAGGGACCGTAATTCCTCCCTCCCCCATTGGTTCCTGGAGCGTATTGAGGGAAACCCTTATCCGACCCTGTCCCCATATAAGTGACGTGAAAAAGCTTCTTAAAGTTGGAAAAAAGGATTTCACTGGGGTTACCGGCAGTGGCACAAAAAATATAAAAGTTGGGGCAGCAACAGCATCTTAGCTATAGACGCCCTTCCCATGGGAGATAGGGGGAGTCATGTCCAGAAGGGCAGGGAGTGGCATATCGACGTCAGAACCCTGCCATGATTGCCCCCAAGTAGATCGGCCTCGGTATGATATATATGCACCCCTAAGTATTGGTAGGTCCCCTGTGTCCAAGGAAGTCGCCCACCACCTAAGTATGTGGATTGTGGGTTATCCGTAGCACGCAGTGTGAAAACACAGGATTTCCCCCAGTTCCCCCTTAAGCCTAATGCCTCAGCAAACCCATCCACCAGGTCAAAAAGAGTCGGGAGCGTGCCCGATACGTTTCTCAAATATATCAGATCATTGTCTGCATACAATAAGGTAATATGCCACTGTCGTCTCACCTGGATTCCCCGATCAAGTCTCCTATTCCGGAGACATATTGCCAGGGGTTCCATTGCTAGTGCAAAGAACACCGGTGAGAGGGAACAGCCCTGGCATGTACCCCCTTGTATAGGAAAGGAGCGAGAGACATGGGTGCCTGTGCACACCCGTGCTTGTGGGGCGGTGTATAATAGTGTCACCCAGCACAAAAAAATGGGAGCCCAGCCCAAAGCGTTGGAGGACCTGCGTTAAATATGGCCAACACAAGGTATCAAATGCCTTTTCAAAGTCTAGAGAGATGGCCACTGGGTGGCCCATCTCCTTTGACACTGCGTCCATAAAATGCCACAATTGTCTAATGTTAATATGCGTCGCCCTGCGTGGTACAAACCCACATTAGTCAGGGTGTATCAGGTGGTGAGTTAACAGTATCAATCTATTTGCAAAGAATTTTGTAGTCAATGTTTAATGGGCGGTATGAGCTCACGTCAAGGGCATCCCTGCCCGGTTTAGGTAGCACTACTATCAGTGCTTCACGAAGTGAGCCTAGTAGTTCCCCTTGTTGGTGGGCAACTTCATACATGTCCAATAGTCGCATGTTAAGTATGTCCCTGAAGGTGGCATAGAATTCAACTGGGAACCCATCTGTACCTGGTGTCTTCCCCCTAGTCATTTGTTGGATTGCTAAATTAAACTAATCTATTTCCACAGGTTTTTCCAACTCACTCACCTGGGGCTGCGTTAAATCAGGTAAGGTGAGACCCTGCAAAAACAATTGGGTGTGAAACAGGGGAGAGCAAGCTGGTGAAGAGTAGAGTTGCTCATAATAAAGAGCAAAGGTTTCATTGATTGCCTCTTACGTGTGCACCACCTGGCCTCTACAGTCGCAAATCGCTCCCAGAATAGTGAGGGGTCTCAGACTGCATCAGCCATGCCAATGTGCGTCCAGGCTTATCGCCTTCCATGTGTTGTCGAACTAAGTCTCACTTATAATCTATGTTTCAAAGATCTGTGACTGTAGGCCTCAGAGAGGTAAGCGTGGACTCTGTCTCTGCAACGCGCTGTGCCAGGTTGGGATGAGCAACCCTGAGCAGATTCACATCTATGGAGATTGCATCAATCCTGGACTCCAGGGAGGTCTTTGTATCCAGGATAGCTTGGAGTACTTTATCAAATTGTGCAGAGTGCACCTTTAGAGTAGTTTCCAGTTGTGTGAAGGATGCCATCGTAGATTCTTGGGGGCTCATTGTTTTAGGACTCTGCAAGGGGGTTTTACTGCCCCTGGGTTTCCCCATCATGACGGCACAGCGAGCCCAGCACCCCCCCACAGCGGGCGAGCATGGTCGTCAAGTTGTGATCGAATACTTAGCAAGCAGAAACGCTGTCCCCTGGGTGGCCAGTGCGTAACCGCAGGTATCCTTCAGTCCTCTCAGGTCGGAGCCTATTGAGAGGGGGCATCCCCCAGTCCTTTCACCTTCGAGGGACACACGCCACCGTTCCGCTCCCAAAGTGTCTGTTTTGGAGTATGTCTGTTCATTATCCTTTTTTTCAGCCATTACTGGTAAAGTATGTATTGTGTCCTCCATTGCTCCCAGTCTTTGGTCTGCTAGCACTTTGTACACATCCTCTACAGCAACATCGTCTGGTGATATAGGAACAGGATCCAACATGTGACTTGTGTAATGTGGAGATATTCGTTTCTCCTACAACTGTCAACTTGGTAGTTAATGTCCCATTGGCGGTATTGGTGAGATGTAATGAGTGCCAGGCACACATGACATTACACATGCCACAGCACTTGAGTAGTCTTCAAGTGACATGGCATGTTGTATTTGCAAGTATTTGTGGGTATCTCAGAGCTGTTAAGACCCATCCTCCATTGAACATGGCAATGCAATTCTCCCTGCATGCCACAACCTAGCTGACTTTTACCATGACTGAATGATGTTGAGGTGTGACATCATCTTAGTGCTGTATTTATCCTTTGCCAGATGCTCCTGACATGGCTATGTCTACTCCCACTCAGTGTGATGTAGGTTCTCTGACAGTATAGAACAATGCTGCACGTTAGCGCATGCCACACCTGATTGTGATATTGGAGGACAAAACATGTAACAGCTATTTTGTAACATTTGGTACCATGCAATTGATATTTTTAAAATATCTTTTATTGAACTTTCAATATAAGGGTAGAAGCAATCATCAACATGAGTTGATAGCGATGGCAATTAGATAACATATGGCTATAACATTGCATTAGGCAGTGAACATAATATATGACATGTCAACATATATAACCCAACATAATCCCCATCTATGCTCAACCATACTTGGAATTCTGAACAGTAAACAATAATCATAACTGTGCGTCGATAATGTGTGCCATCATAGCATCTTTAAAATATATACATGTTGATATCTCCCACTGATCTTGGTGGGAGATATGTGGGATCAACGGGGGGTATTAAGAACTTTACTAGTGTCTGGTTTGGCGGGGTAGGAGATGGTGGGAGTACCACCTCTTCATGAGGGGGTTCTGCATTGTGGGAGCAACACAATAGGGGGGAGGAGGATAGCGATGGCCCCCGGCACGCGCCACGCCAGTAGTATTATTATTTTGGGGTTAAGGGGAGAATCACGTTTTGGATTGGGGTTCATAAGGAAAAGTCTTTTCGTGGCCTTTAACAGGGCATTGTTAGTGTCTAGGGCAAGGGCGGCGCTGCGGCTACTGGGGATATGTTCTGAGTTCCAGTCTCAGCAGTAGATTGTGAAGCTTGTATTTCTGCTAAATTGAGTAGGTAACTGTCCCATAGTGTGGCCACTCCATTCCCGCCCCAGGGTCTGTGATTGCGTGCCATTGCATTGGTTTCTGCAGAGGCCCATCTCGAGGTTGTATGTAGCCAATTATCAATATTGCGGGGTTGTGCTGCCTTACATGACATGGCAATAAGCCTCTTAAACAGTGTTAACGCTAAGTCTATGTTTTGCTTTCACTAGTGACCGAGTTGAAAAAAATCTCTGGAATGCACTTCTCAGTTCAAAGAAGACATTTATTATTATTTCACCATGAGGTTCCTAAAAGAAGATTAGCATGTTGAAAGCTCACGTTTAAAAATAGTCACAGCAATGAAAGGAAAATATACCAAAATTATTCTCCACTGCAATGTACACAGCAAATATATGTATTTCTATTATATTAAAGTGGAAAGCAAATAATGAAGTAAAAAGTCATCCCCGTAGGGACTGCCAAGCTCTTTACCTTTCTCATGCCAGCAAGACAATGACCCAGTTCGACTGCGAGAAAGAGATTTCCACCCTCACGGGACAGAATTCAGGCATCCAACGTCAAGAATCCTAATTGAGGCCATTCTCCCTCTCACTGTCACATTGGGTCTTTTTATATCTTAAAGAACCAAAAGGAGCTTTCTGGAAAAAAAACCTAATTTTGTAATTCAAACATGCTGGCTAGTTTAGGTCTGCTTTGAAAATAACACATTGGGATTTGGCCACAATCCCAAGGTGTCAAATCAAAACAAGGCCGTTCCCTGCTGTCTGAGTACATCCTCATCAACCAAATAACTTGGTTAAAAAAAATGCACGAAAACAAGCACAGTTTACAATGTGGAAAAGTACAAACAGATTTAACATGGCAGTGTCTAATTCTACGATAAAATCAATAGGCAGCTAAACTGAATACAAAATGTAGTCTGCAGCTGGTGAACACTAGTCAGATAATCCAGGTGCAAAGTTGTGCAACACAAAGTCAGTGGTCAAAAACACATATTTCACTACATTCCACCCTTTGATCAATGACTTTGTGTACTTCTCTCTCATTTTTTTTTCTTTAAAAAAAAAGAAAACATTCTGGGCAAATCAGATATTCATTGTATACAACAACATAATGAAATGATAAAAGCAATCACTATAATGCAATGGAAGTGGATTAACGTATTGATCTTATAAACAGTTAAACCAGACAAACCTTCAATGAAAAGACTGAATCTTATATATTCTGATTGAGATAATAACTGATTGAATAATGTCTCTAGGATAGAACGTTGGTATAGAATTGGATGGAAGCAGCATGAGTCCTAGTCATCTAAAGGTACACGGTCCATCTGTATGGTTTGCTGGAATATAAATGTTCCCATACGAGAACAGTCAGCCAACTGGCAATTTAAACATGCTTAATGCGACTGGCAGCAGTCATCAGATGGTAACAAGCCATGGATTAGTTCCAGTGGAAATGTAATCAAACAGGTTGACAGAACATCCATGGTACACTGCATTGTTTCCATGCAGAAATTTGATCTGTGAAGCACAATTAGCACTAAATGGATCCATAGAATTTGTAGTTTAAAAGCAGCAGGAGCGTTGCATAAAGGTGATCAATCAGGTTCAAGTTGGGGGTGTGGTCACTCCCCCGAACCCACACACAAACGCCCAAAGGGAGACCACACAGCACACTCATGGTCAATGGCAAGTCGTAGTCAGATCTGTAAAAGAAACAAGTATGATTTTTCTTGCAAATAGCATTTGTCATCTGATATGTGCTCCAATTTTTCCTTTTGTTTTTTAATCAGCAGGACGTTATTGTTGCCCTTTGCTATAATTTCTGCAGGTTCTGGAGGGCCATTTGAGGATTCAACCCACACCTTAGCATTGAGGTTTTTATCTGCTGAACGGTCCTTTCCTTGCACTGTCAGAAGGGCTGGGGCAGTCCCCTTCCTCACCAATCCTCCATACACTGCACTTATGACAAGTTGGACAACTCTGTCTCCAATCAGTATGAATAAATCAGCTTCTCCACTATTTAACAGAATGGCTTTGATTTCTATCTGTCCTGGTAACTTTCCTCTCCCCATTTGAAATTTGACTGTTTGTGGGACACATCTCTGTGTTGTGTGCTGACAAATAGGACATTGCAAAATCACAGTTTGTATCAAATCTAGGGGAATGCGCATCCCTCTAATCTCTCCCCAACTGTAAGTGTTTTTTTCTCCCAGGCGTCCATATATCTGGTGCGCCCACTTAGCCATCCCCACCAAGTCAGAATTCTGGGTTGACACTTCTGCCTCTGAACTTTTGTCTTTGTCGTCTGCAAGGGAATTGAACCAGCGTTCTAATGAGTCAATGGGACAATAAACATCTATGACTTTACTCTGTTCTAACATTTCCCAAATTTTCCGCCACAACTCTTTGCTGCACACCTCCTTTGAGTGAATGAACCCGTTATGTGCTTGCCATGTGGGAAGCCAAATGGATAATCCATTGGCAGTGGACCAAGAATCAGTGTAAATGTGACAAGTCGCAGGTAGCTCTTGCTTTAGAGTCTAATACACAGCATACAACTCTGCATATTGGCTACTTTTTCCTGCTCCTGTGGTGGCCAACAACTTTTCAGTAACTGTAATGTATGACACTGCTTTCCAATGTCTTTTAGCACCCACATATTTGAATGAACCATTAGGAAACCAAACATGCTTCCTATCGTCAGGGGACAAGAATTCAAATGGTGCACTCCATTTCACTGGTGACTCTTTTAGCTGTGGTACATCCTATACCCTCTCCTCATCCTGTACAGGGGCTTGTGACACCTGTTCATGTAGGGCTGCAGTGCCTGCTGGTCCTACTCGAGCCCTGTCTTGTATGTACCAGATCCAGTGTATGATACTAGCCTCTTGTGCATGTCCTATACGGTGAGATTTAGGTGAATTCATCACCCACTGCATAATTGGTATTTCAGGTCTCAAAATTACATTATGACCTAGTGTTATTTTCTCAGTATCCGCTAGAGCCCAATAACAGAACAAAAACTGTTTTTCAAAAGGAGTATAGCACTCCCTAGAGTAAGGTAGTTTTCTAGTCTAAAATCCCAGGGGCACCCTCGTCTTCCTCTGTTTCTGCCACATACTCCAATTTGCATGTTGTCCCTGAACAGTTAAATGTAACTCAATGTCTCCTTCTTGCACTGGCCACAAGTCTAAAGTCTGATGAATTATTTCATTTGCCAAATCAAAAGCATACTGCTGCTTTTCACCCCATTCAAACTCAAATTTCTTCCTGGTTCCTTTGTACCAAAGCGTTAAGATTTTACTCAGATGAGGGTCATGCTGTTTCCAAAAATCAAATAATCTCATGAAACTCTGTGTCTCCTGCTTAGTGCGAGGAGTAATAAACTCCAACATCTTTAGTTTTACCTGTAACAACATCTCTCTATGTTCTGGTTTCCACTGAATTCTTAGAAATTGCACATTTTGCAACAGTCCCTGTGTCTTTTCTGAATTAATTGTAAACATCTGCAAAAGTTGTCTGAATATATTGTTACCATCCTCAACTTCTTGCTGGGTGCAATCTTTCAAAGAATGCCTTTCAACTCCTGCCAAAAACTGTGGGCTACTATGCACACGAATGACGTTATACTCATGCAGCTCACACTGGCCCCCAACTTTTTAAACCTCCTCATTACTGGAATGTTGAAAGTCAGATTGTCCTGTAACAGCTTGGTAGATTTCAGCTTTATCTTGTAATAACTTGTTCTGGCTAACTTACTCTTTTAATGTCTTATTTTTATATTCTGTTTACATCTCTCATGCATTTTTCTGTAAGCATACAAAAGTATCCAAACCCTCCTGTCAAGAACAAAAGGGATATCATTACATTCAAAAAGCACCTTTTCTAAACATGAAAAAACATTCAGTACTTTTGTTTTATCCAAGCACCCATCCCAAAACTTAGAAAGTCCTGATAAACAAGAAAACAAATTTGCTAAGACATCATAAGGCATTTTAATTTCACATGCATTTTCAAACATGGTTTGCGGTGCTTCCTTTAACTCTCTGAATAAAAACATATTTACACTTTTAAATCGCACACTCTCAATCTCCAACCTCTCTTTTCTAGACTGTCCGATCTACGCCAAAATGTTTTGCTTTCACTAATGACCAAGCTGACAAAAATCTTTGGAATGCACTTCTCAGTTCAAAGAAGACATTTATTATTATTTCATCACGAGGTTTCTAAAAGGAGATTAGCATGTTGAAAGCACACATTTAAAAATAGTCACAGCAATGAAAGGAAAATATACCAAAATGATTCTCCACTGCAGTGTACACAGCAAATATATGTATTTATATTATATTAAAATGCAAAGGAAATAATGAAGTAAAAATTCATCACCGTAGGGCCTGTCAAGCTTTCTCAAGGCAGGAAGATGATGACCCCGTTCGACTGCGAGAAAGAGATTTCCACCCTCACGGGACAGATATCAGGTATCCAACATCAAGAATCCTGATTGAGGCACCTCTCCCTCTGACTGTTGCACTGGGTCTTTTTATATCTCGAAGAACCAAAAGGAGCTTTCAGGAAAAAAATCCTGATTTCGTAATTCAAACATGCTGGCTAGTTTAGGTCTGCTTTGAAAATAACAAGTTGGAATTTGGCCACAATCCCAAGGTGTCAAATCAAAACCGTTCCCTGCCGTCTGAGTACATCCTTATCAACCAAAGCCCTTGGTGAGAAAAAGCACCAAAACAAGCACAGTTTACAATGTGGAAAAATACGAGCAGATTTAACATGGCAGTGTCTAATGCTACGATAAAGTCAATAGGCAGCTAAACTGAATACAAAATGTAGTCTGCAACTGGTGAACACTAGACAGCTAATCCAGGTGCAAAGTGGTGCAACACAAAGTCTGTGGTCAAAAACACATATTTCACTACAGTCTACAAATTTTAAATAATGTTTTGTTGTCTTAGTTCTTTTTGCGAGCCCTAGAAGACAAAGGAGTGGGTCTAATGTGAGCGGCGTATCTATGATCTCTGCCACATATAATAGAACTCGGGCCCACCTGGGACATAATGTAGGACACTCCCATGTCATGTATAAAAAGACTGATTTGCATATGTCTGGGTCCAAACTGGAAATGCATGGTGAGCAAAAAAACTGATGGAATAAATCCCGATCTGTAACTGGGGGTGAATGTTTGATTTGGTCTACATTCCGTCCATCAACTGTTCTTTTTGCATTTGTCGCCCCAAGTGGGAAGGGTATGCCCAGACGTGGGTCCCGTGCTCACTATGCCACCAGATTCAAGCTAGCCTGGCTGAAGAGGGGTGATACCACGAAACCGGTCCCAGGATGCTTGTTTCTGGTCCAGGGAGGACTTGGCCTGGCAGTTTGGGCTGGACTGTGCCTATGGGGAACAGGGTCAAGACTGATTTGCATATGGCTGGGTCCAAACTGGAACAGCATGGTGAGCAAAAAGCTGATGGATTAAACCCAGATCTGTGACTGGGGGTGAATGTTTGATTTGGTCTACATTCCATCCATCAACTGTTCTTTTTGCATGTGTGAAAAAGTGGCATTATCGTGCCCACGTCTTGGGCAGTGGGATGAGGTGCCCGGAAATATTTTATGTAGGCGATGCGGTGTTAGATATGTTTGGTGTAAATAGCTGAATTGGGTATACTTCAATGTACTGTTAAATGAAACATACTTCACCCAGTCTAATGCCATTTCCCATTGCTCGTTAGCTAATTTCATGCCTAAGCAATCTTTCCATCTGGCTTTACTTCACGGGTGATGGACAGTTTGAGGTTCTTGCAGTGCTAAATATAGTGCTGAGATTGCTTTGCGGTTTTGTCCCTGAGATAGCATACAGTGTAGTCCACTATGGTTTGGAGGTTCAGCTTGTCCCAACTGCCATATTTTGCCTACCACGGTACTCACTGAATTGTGGGCAAGGAATTGCCCTGGGCCCAGGCTAAGTGTTTCCATAAGGTCCTGGAAGAGTAACAGCAAACCATCACCGTACAAATCACCTAAACATCGTACCTCGTCGACTTCCCAGGGGGCAAAACTGTACAGTCGCTGAAGGCGTCTCAATAGAGGTATTTCCCACAACGTGAGCTGCGGAGAGTACGGCATCACAACCTTCAATGGTTGGATATATCGCTTCCACACTAACCGTGCTGTCCGCATAAGCAGGCCTGGATTAGGGCGTTGTGATCCAGCGTCTAGCAGCCATTCAAGCACCTCTCCCTTGTCTAGTGTGGTCCGTACTATGTCCCATTTTGTCATCTGGTCACTGGCTATCCAGCGCATGGGCCATTGCAGCTGCGCTGCTGCAAAGTAGTGTTCCATGTCAGGGACCGTCATTCCTCCCTCCCCCATTGGTTCCTGGAGCGTATTGAGGGAAACCCTTATCCGACCCTGTCCCCATATAAGCGACGTTAATAAGCTTCTTAAAGTTTTAAAAAAGGATTTCACTGGGGTTACCGGCAGTGGCACAAAAAATATAAAAGTTGGGTCAGCAACATCATCTTAGCTATAGACGCCCTTCCCATGGGAGATAGGGGGAGTCATGTCCAGAAGGGCAGGGAGTGGCATATCGACGTCAGAACCCTGCCATGATTGCCCTCAAGTAGATCGGCCTCGGTATGATATATATGCACCCCTAAGTATTGGAAGGTCCCCTGAGTCCAAGGAAGTCGCCCACCACCTAAGTATGTGGATTGTGGGTTATCCGTCGCACGCAGTGTGAAAACACAGGATTTCCCCCAGTTCACCCTTAAGCCTGATGCCTCAGCAAACCCATCCACCAGGTCAAAAAGAGTCGGGAGCGTGCCCGATACGTTTCTCAAATATATCAGATCATTGTCTGCAGACAATAAGGTAATGTGCCACTGTCGTCTCACCTGGATTCCCCGATCAAGTCTCCTATTCCGGAGACATATTGCCAGGGGTTCCATTGCTAGTGCAAAGAACACCGGTGAGAGGGAACAGCCCTGGCATGTACCCCCTTGTATAAGAAAGGAGCGAGAGATATGGGTGCCTGTGCGCACCCGTGCTTGTGGGGGGGTGTATAATAGTGTCACCTAGCGCAAAAAAATGGGACCCCAGCCCAAAGCGTTGGAGGACCTGCGTTAAATATGGCCAACACAGGTATTAAATGCCTTTTCAAAGTCTAGAGAGATGGCCACTGGGTGGCCCGTCTCCTTTGACACTGCGTCCATAAAATGCCACAATTGTCTAATGTTAATATGCGTCGCCCTGCGTGGTACAAACCCACATTAGTCAGGGTGTATCAGGTGGTGAGTTAACAGTATCAATCTATTTGCAAAAAAATTTGTAGCCAATGTTTAATGGGCGGTATGAGCTCACGTCAAGTGCATCCCTGCCCGGTTTAGGTAGCACTACTATAAGTGCTTCACGAAGTGAGCCTGGTAGTTCCCCTTGTTTGTGGGCAACTTCATACATGTCCAATAGTCGCATGTTAAGTATGTCCCTGAATGTGGCATAGAATTCAACTGGGAACCCATCTGTACCTGGTGTCTTCCCCCTAGTCATTTGTTGGATTGCTAAATTAAACTAATCTATTTCTACGGGTTTTTCTAACTCACTCACCTGGGGCTGCGTTAAATCAGGTAAGGTGAGACCCTGCAAAAACAATTGGGTGTGAAACAGGGGAGAGCAAGCTGGTGAAGAGTAGAGTTGCTCATAATAAAGGGCAAAGGTTTCATTGATTGTCTCTTACATGTGCACCACCTGGCGTCTACAGTCGTGAATCGCTCCCAGAATAGTGGGGGGGGGTCTCATACTGCATCAGCCATGCCAATGTGCGTCCAGGCTTATCGCCTTCCATGTGTTGTCGAACTAAGTCTCACTTATAATCTATGTTGCAAAGGCGCTGCAGCTCCTCACGGTATAGGCCCCGTTTAGCTGTCGGGGGAGGGTGCAGGGGGTGTGTGGATCGCCTCCTTTTCAAGCTTACGAATGCTAGCTTCTAAGTCTGCCACTGTGTGTAAGAGGGATGACCTCGCTCCCCAGGAAGTTGCTATACAATGGCCTGGTAATACCACATTCATGGCATCTCATTCCACCCTTGGGTCATCCAGTGAACCTGAATTGATAGTGAAGTAATTTGTGATACAATTTCTTATTGTTTCCCTGTATGCAGTATCATGCAGGGCCTCCACTCACATTCTCCACGTGGGGATGGGCGGCCTGACTCTTCCCCACTGAAATGTGAGTTTAAGGGGGTTCTGATCTGATAACGTCCTGCCCAAATACACCGATTCTTGCATCATAGACCAACCCTCTGAGTTACAGAAAAAATAGTCTAGTCGGGCATGAATCTGGTGTCCCGGTGCATAGTAGGACTATTCCCTGTTGCCGAGGTGATGGATGCACCAGACATCGTGTAAATTTAGAGAGGAAGACCACTGCCGGAAGTGTCTGGTGATCTGTATACCTGGGGTGTTCAGGATGGGAGGTATTGACCGATCTAATTCTGGATCATGTATGCAATTGAAGTCCTTTCCCCACAGTCCCGGTGCTCTGGAGTTCTGCAGGAGGGCTGGAGAGAGCATATTTAAGAAGGCGCCTTGTGCTGTGTTGGGGGCATAGATTAACGCAAGCATAATAGAACACCCATCTAATGTGCCTTCTATAAGGACATAACGGCCTTCTGTATCTACATGACTCATTTGTTTAACAAAGGACACCTCTGGGGCTATCCAAATAAGAGCTCCTCTAGCATAGGCAGAGTATCCTGTACCATATAACTGCCCTCTCCACCTTCGACTAATTCACCATGTGCCAGATGTGTCTCTTGTAGGCATGCAAAATGTACCTGCCTGCGTCTGCCTGCTCCTGCGCCTGAGATAGGCGTACACCCTGTGTTTCTTAGCCAGAGTTCCCATCCCCCGAACATTCCTCGTTAATGCAGCGTAATCAGAGCCCATAATAGCGATATACAATGTCCAACACAATTCCCAATCCCCTTCCCCCGCTCCCATCATGTCCCACAGGTGTCGAAGACTTCCCCTGTCAACCAGACACACCCGAACTATAAAAACGTTTTGAAAAACTCCCCGATCCCAGGTGTGGACCACAACAAGCAGCATGCCAAAACTTTCCAAACTGTGCATCCATTGCAAAACGGTGATCATCAAACACTGTTAGTCCATGCGAGGGGGCAGCAGACCACACACTATTCCACACCTTCTTAGTGCGACAGAGGTACTATTAAGGAAGATACGCAGAGATGGGCCCCCAGAAGAAGAGCACTGAGGCAGCCAGTGTCCAGATGGGGGAATACAGGCAGCCAGCAGGCGTGCCTGCCATAACATAGGCACCTTTCTGGTAGGTAGTCCATGGGGCACAACAAGGATCATTGTTTCTGTCTCTATATTTCATCAGCTGTACGGGAACTAAGCAACGGCCCGCCTCCCTCAGAGTTCTGTGAGGAAGCTGGGGTGTCTATCTCAGAACCTGGGTCTCCTGCTGGTCAGTCATCCAGGACATGGAAAGGGTTAAGTGACAGTTGTGAGACCTCCAGTACAGCCTCTGCTCTCTCTTTAGCAGCCTGTGCTTGAGTCAGTTTGATTCTAGGTGGTCTGCGAGGTCATCGTTTAACCCGGTGAGTCAGCCAGGTCGTCTCATCCTTTTCTTCCTCTGGAGTGCGTACCAAACCCTTGGCGTGTAGCCATGTCCATACATCCTCAGGGGCAAGAACATCCAAGTAGCTTCTCCATCTACTACCCTCATTTTGGCTGGGAATAAGAGCGCATATTCGAGGTTCAGCTTCCTTAGGCGCTGCTTCACCTTGTCATATGAGCTACGTTGTCTTTGTACCTCTGCAGTGAAAACAGGATAGGCCGTTATCTCTGCGTTCTAATGTAACCATGGACCGTTCCGGTCAGCTGAAGAATCAAGTCACGGTCTTTGAAATTAACAAGGTGAGCTATGATGGGCCGTGGTGGGGATCCGGGCTTGGGAGACGTCCCAGGTATCCTGTGAGCACTCTCCACTGAGAAGAACTGGGAGGGAGTACCTCCTAGCACATTGTCAATCAGCCATGGTTCCACAAACAACTCCACGCTGGGGCCCTCAGTCCGTTCAGGAAAGCCCAGCAGTCTGATATTGCTGCACCGAGACCTCCCCTCAGCATCCTCGGCCCGCTTTCACCCCTGCCTGAAGCTGTATCATTTGGGTTTCAAGATCCGTGACTGTAGGCCTCAGAGAGTTAAGTGTGGTCTCTGCAACCCGCTGTGCCAGGTTGCGATGAGCCACCCTGAGCAGATTCACATCTATGGAGATTGCATCAATCCTGGACTCCAGGGAGGTCTTTGTATCCAGGATAGCTCGGAGTACTTTATCAAATTGTGCAGAGTGCACCTTTAGAGTAATTTCCAGTTGTGTGAAGGATGCCATCGTAGATTCTTGGGGGCTCATTGTTTTAGGACTCTGCAAGGGGGTTTTACTGCCCCTGGGTTTCCACATCATGACGGCACAGCGAGCCCAGCACCCCCCACAGCGGGCGAGCATGGTCGTCAAGTTGTGATCGAATACTTAGCAAGCAGAAACGCTGTCCCCTGGGTGGCCAGTGCGTAACCGCAGGTATCCTTCAGTCCTCTCAGGTCGGAACCTATTGAGAGGGGGGATCCCCCAGTCCCTTCACCTTCGAGGGACACACGCCACCGTTCCTCTCCCAAAGAAGTGCCACCCGGTCACTGCGCAACCCCGTATTTCAGTTCCAGTCACTTCTTTGGGAGGGGGACACCGTTCCGTGCGAAAGTGCAGTTATCCTTCAGTTCTCTCAGGTCGGAGAGTGATGAAAGGGGGGATCCCCCAGTCCCTCCGCCTCCGAGGGACACACCCCACCGCTCCCAAAGGAGTGCCAACCAATCACTGTGTAGCACCGTATTTCAGTTCCAGTCACTTCCTCGGGGGGCACTGGTCACGTAGAATGAGATAGAGTGAGTAAGGAGCTAATCTCCATCGAGGAAGCCTGTAGCTCCTACAACTCAGTGAGGGCGGGGGGGCTCCCTGCAGAGGTCCTCCTGCATTAAGACATCATGGCCGTCCTCTTGCTCCTGCTCACGATCAGCAAGGGAGGGCCCAGTCAGGCGGTGGCAGGCAAGCACGGGAGCCAGGGGCACCAGCCCTCCACAGCCCCCACTTCCATCATCATCAAGTCGGGAGGTCCGCGTCTGGCAGCGGGCAATCCGCACGTCCACCTCCTCCGGCACTGGATCGCCGGGTGGGCTCACCTTGCTGCAGTCACTCCATCTTCTGTACCTGCGTGGGGTAGATCGTCTGCATGGTCGACGTCCTCACGCACCTCACCGCTAAAGCTTGCTGTACCGGTGAAGGACCATCCGTCATCTGCGTGCTGCTCTGCAGCGTCTCGGGTCCCATCTGCTCCACCTTACGGCCGCGTGGCCTCCCATCCCACCATGCCTGTAGGCCACGTTCCTCGCGGGGGCTCAGTCTTGTTCCTCTCAGGGGTCACTGCCTCATCACCTGCCACCCCAAGCCCTGTGTCCTTGTGCGGTCCCATCAGCACCGGCTACCAGCCAATTACAGGATAATTATCAGGGGCCTGCACGGAGCTCCAGTTTATGCGACTGCACTGGTTGCCATCTTGGCTCTGCCCCCCTGGTACCATGAGATAGATCTGTCATGTAATTGACAATGAGTGCTTTGCATTGCTATGTGCTGTGACATGTTCTTATACAGAGCATATTGTAGACATGCGGGCACAGGTTAATCATTGTATAATGGCTTACCTGTTGCTACCTAGGATGGACACCCACACATGTGTCTTCATATGTCAATCAGTATTTGCAGTAGGCATGTGTGAAGAAAGCTAATTTGTGTGACAGGTGTGCATCCAATGTAGATAGGGAGTGTTGCACACTCTGTCTACATTCCAGCCAGACTATCATTTGACTTATGCATTTTCCCATTAAAATTCATAGATCCTTACAATCTGTTATGTGTTTGTATATGGATAGTCACATGGATACACTGTGCAGGCTCAGCTTCTGACATTGATTACAATCCATGGGCAATTACTGAAGGAGCATAGTTACCTATGATAGCGCTCCCCACCACACATGTATCGTGCAGGTAAAGCTACAATCAAACATTGTAGTGGCCGTATTCAGTTGTAACATTACTTAACCTCCATTTCTTGACAGCCCCAACCTTATGTGTTGCCCCCTTGCATACATCCTGTTAGGCATGGTGTTGTGGTAGTGAATGGGCTATGAAATTGCACATTGCCCACGTGATGGTACAATATATATAGTGGTGTATGGATCTAGGCCTTCAGAAGTCACATGCCAGTGATTTGCATGTCACTGATATGTGAGATGGAGTCTGTAGAACCTCCCAAATCACCAAGGATGTTTGTACCATACTTGTAGTTTTTGTGCTTCTGACAAGCTCCCTGAGGTTAGAGTCACATTCCAATGGTATATATATATATATATATATATATATATATATATATATATATATATATATATATTGGACAATGAGTAGACCAAGGAGAATGTGGTTAAACAAATATTTAGAAGAGGTATTACAAAGTTATTTTTTTGGTGACTAGGTGTAAAAGTTCTCAACAATGGTCAGTCTCCTTCGCACTCCTGCCGCTGTGTTTATTTTCTCCTCCTCAAGATTCTCAGCCCCATCATCCTCCTCCTCCTCATTGTGGACATCAACTTGTCCATCCCAGGGGATATTGTTTTTAACATAAATGTTGTGCAGGATAGCACATTCCAGTATTATCTTGCATACCAGAGGGGGAGCATACAGGAGGCTTCCTCCTGTCACGTCAAGGCACCTGAACCTGGATTTTAGAAGGCCAAATGTCCTCTCCACCACATTGTGTGTTTTCCTGTGTCCTTTATTGTAGGCACTGTGTTCAATGGTTGTTGGATTTGCAAATGGTGCTATGACCCACGACTGAATGCCATGACTTTGATCAGCTACAAAGATAAGAGGGTAAAATTGTAGTAAAGACTTGAGAGGGATTTCGAATATACCATGGCAGTAGTTAGTTGCAGTTTGAGTGGTGAATCAGAGCTGATTATGGTATTGTTATGTTCCTGGTCTTGTGATATGGTTTAATTTGACTGTCTTGAAGTACATGACAATCTTGGGTACTGACTCAAGGACCTTTAATGACCATCTGGATTCCAATACATATTCTCATCATGTATGTAATGTGTTTTGTGTAGTCCATATTAGTTGCAGTGTCCTAATGTTAGATGGAGGCTACCACCTCATTGCAGCACAATGGTGTTGGATGTGGAGCCAGCATAGTAGCCCTACAAAGACAGACTATTCCGTCAATGTTACCATGTGGTATTAGGCATGCAGTGCAACACTTAGTGGGCTTTAGTGATAGATGATGGTTGTGTCAGCCATCTTGGCCCTCATTACCAATCTGGGGGTCTTAAAACCGCTAGACTCGCGGTGGTGGTTGGACCGCCACGGTCGTGGTGGTACAACCACCACATTATGACCGTGGTGAAGCCGGCACGGTTGGACCGCCAACACCGCCGGGTTGCCGGCAGCCTGGCAGTCCCGGCGGTCTTAATCCACCAAGGCAGCGCTGCAAGCAGTGCTGCCCTCCAGATTACGACTCCCCAATCCGCCAGCAAAGGCTGGCAGAATTATGGCGTCGGCGGCCCTCTGGGAGCCCCTGCACTGGCCATGCACTTGGCATGGGCAGTGCCAGGGCCCCCATGGACAGCCCTGTCGCACTTTCCACTTCCCAAATTACAGGCAGTGAAAAGCACAACTGGTGCTGCTGCACCCGCTGCAACACCACATTGCAGCCAACTACAATGTTTAGGTCCCCTTTGCTGCTGGGCTGGTGGGTGAAAACTCCTAATAGGGCTGGCAGTGTTTAAACCCCGACGGTAGTCTAACGGCGGTATGAGTTTGCTTGGCAGCCTCCGCCACCCGCCAAACTCATAATGAGCGCCCAAGTGTCCAAGCATGTGTATCACATATTAGTATGATGATCACATTTGGTACAGGTGTATGTCTTAGCTTCTAAGAAATTGGATTTTCAGCCAGACTTACTACACATGCACAGTGCAGACTTTGGGAGGGGCCCCAGCTAATCTTCTAAAGTGTCACTTAGTACAGTGCATGTATGGCCAGTCATGTCCTCCATTCTCATATAGGGGCCTACTATGGCAACCATGTTCAAAATAGTTTAGCAGTGACTCAGCACCATGGTGAACAATTGATAGTCTACAGAACAGGCATTATGGTGTTAGGGGGCGCTAAGTGGGGCATGTGAGGTGTCGGTATAGTAGTTGTGGCACAATTTCTCATGATTCTGCCCCATAGTCTTTAACGGCAGGTACATTATTCTTCCTATGTGTAATACAATGCATTAGACGGATGTATGTTCAGACTACAGGTATGTCAGGTATGTGTAGTTGAGGTGAAGTTGTTGGCGCCAGGTGGGTGGCATTTGATGTAGACTGTGCCAGAGTCTTGCACACCATTAATGAGGTGGGGCTGTGCCTAGGTGTGACTTTCTTTACATGGCCATGCCATATACCATTGACATAGCAGAGCTATTGTTAGTTTGGTCTAGTGTGTGTGTGAAGTATATTTAGTAGTCAACCAGTGGACACTTGTGGTGGTTTGTTGTCTTCTTCTGTAACCTTCACGTGGTGTGGCTGTCAGGTTGTGGCTGTGTTAGGTACATGTGGGTGTCTGAGTTTGCAATGTGCAACCATTGTGGAGTACTGCGGCATGTTGCATATGTGTTGTTGCCAGTACATCTGTGGTCCCATACCCATGTGCATATGTTGTGGGGTATATGTAGTTTGTCCTACAGGGTTAGTGTGTTGTGTGTGTTTTGATTGGTTGGTTGACTTACTGACAAGTAGGCCATTGTCATATTGTCCATCCTGGGACCGCTCGTTGATGGCGGAATGCCGGAATATGAAAGTACCATTGACTCAGCTGGGATTCTTGGCTAAGATGTTCATGAAGAGCCCACGGTGGTCCACAATGGCCTGCACATTAATCAAATGGGTGTACTTGTTGTTCCTGTAGAAATGTTCTCTTTCAGCAGGTGGCACCAGTTGTACATGGGTGCAGTCCATTGCACTCAGCACATGTGGAAACCCAGCATTTAGGTCTCCTGCTGCAGTTGCTTTGGGAAGAAAATTTGGTGGGTTGTGAGGAGGATGATGGCATCTAGGAAGACTGATATTGATGGCTGGGAGACACCAGCCACTAGTGCCCCTGTTGTCTGAAAGGATCCAGATGACAGAGTGTGCAGAACAGTGAGGAGCTTTGTGATAGGTGGTATGTTATTGGGAGTTTACAGCCTTGCTGGGATGTCTGGTGCAATGTGGTTCAGCAGTCGTAGAAAGGACTCCGGTTGAGACAGTAAGTCCTGATGATGTCTTGCTCCCTGGGGCCAAGGAGGGTTGTCCTCTCCCGAAATATCCTCTCCTGCCTTCTGTATTGCCTTTGTGGATGCTGTGGTGGTGTTTGGGGAAGCTTTAGTGTTGGTGGAGGGAGCTGTTGTTGTTGTGGACATCTGCAGCATGTACCTAGCTGGAGCGGTACGACGTCCATGTTGTCCTGGAGGTAGCAAATGTTTCTTCTATGAGTGTTCCTTAAGTAGTGGTGTAAGGGCCTCATTTTAATGCCTCGTCAGACCAAGGCGTTAAAATTTGATACAAAACGGGGTTAACTTCATTTTTTGAGTCCACTTCCTAGGTTTGCAACGTTTTTGCATCAGGAGATACATATGGCGCTACTGAGATTGCATCATTTTTTGGATGGGAACGCCTACCTTCCATCTCATTGACGCAAGGTGGGTTCACGCATCCAAGTAATGGGGCAAACTCCATTATTTTGATGCCTGATGTGTCTAGCGTCAAAATATTAATATGGAGTTAGGTTTGCATTGCATTTGCGTAAAAATAATGAAGCAAATGCGGCGCAAACAGAGAATAAATATGCCCCTAAGTCCATTCTTCCTTGCCATTTCAGTACTCACATGGCACTGATCTTCGTCCAGGTTAGTCCCCCATTCATACTATCTGTGCCCGATCCAGGATTGCTTCACACCCCTTGAATCTTGGTCTTGGGAATCTAGGACTGTAACAGTGTTCATAAGGGTGCCATCCGGGCACACCACAATAAGACTTGTCTGCCCGGTGCATGCAAGTCTTTATTACATCCATTAAACTCTCTTAAGCAGGTCAAGTGTCTTGGCTTGCTGGGAGATGTCGCTCCCGGTCATGTAGACCCTTGCTGAGGGTAGCTGGCCAGCCCATCCTACCAGTCACTTGCTTCTCTCTCAATGAAGGTAAAGTACGCTTTACTTTCTTGCATTACTCTCAGTTTTGAAGGAAACATGAGGCTATACCTCAGGTTGAGGGTCCTCAGTTGTGTCTTAACCTCCAGATATGTATTCTGCTGATTTTGAACTTTTTGGGTATAGTCTGGGAAGATTGATATGGGCTGTCCCTCAAATTTAGGTGGACCCTTTTTTCTCACGTGATGTAAGATGGCACCCGGTCCCTGAAATCGAATAGGTCGGCGATGATTGCGTGTGGTGGTGCACCAGGCCTTGGAGAAGGAACCAGCGCCTGGTGGACCCGTTCAATTGTGAAGAATTTTGACAGTCGTTGAGGGAGCCTGATGTGTGTAATCCATTGTTTTAGGAATAGTTTGGCTGTCTGCCCTTCTGCTTGTCTGGAAATCCCATAAAACGTATGTTGTTTCTCTAGGATGACTCTTCAGAGTCTTCAGCTTGTTCTTCCAGATGTACAGTCAGTTTCTGCAGGGAGGACATGGTTACCTGCAGGGTGGTGACTTCTTGCTGTAGCATCCTTAAATTCTCTTCTGTCACCTTCACGCGTTCTGCTACTTTTTGGAGATCAGCACTCACGAGGTTCACATCAACTGTGACTGCATCAATTTTGGTGGATAGTTCAGCATGGGAGCCTTTAATGGCTTACATCAAGGCCGACAGTGATGGGCCAGGGTCGGTTGTTCCCAAATATGGTCTCTTGAACCTAACAGAGTCTCTTCAACAGTTTCTTTCAGCCGTCGGGGCTGCATGGGTGCTATTTACTATTTTATTGGCTTGGGCAGGTTTTGTCTGCCTGTATTTCACCATAATGGCTACTGTTTCTTGTAGGTGTATCATCCCATTTGTTACAACTTGCTCAGAATTGGAGTTGTGGAGCCTAGTGTGCCGAGCCGGGGGCTCAGAGCAGTACCCGACTTGTGACTGTGCTCCTGTGGCTATGCTTAGCCCATCTTTCCGGTGCTGTATGGGTCCCCCTGTTGTCCACAGAGATGAGACAAGCATCGCTCCTGTCACCCCCCCGATATTTCAGCTCAGGGTTGTTCATCCCATCACTCAGCCACACTGTTTTAATGGGGAGTCAGTCACACTGGTCGGGCCCTCCCCCACCACACATCCAATCACCCTATGTACCTACTTGTCTGCAGCGGGGGGTTCTTCAGACACTTGTAGAGTAGTCATGGACCACACTGATGGCCCCCGTCAGGTTCAGCACGGTGTGGCTGGTCACCTCTGGGAGGGCCCTCGTTTACCCGGAAGCCAGACACACCATTGGGGTTCAAGGCAGGAGTCCACCCTCTCCTGCGTCTGCGGACACCTGCCCATGGCCAGTGTCTCGGAGCCCCTCAGCAGTGCTCCCTATGCATGTGCTGCTATTAGACTGTGCTGTCAAACACTATTGTTGCTGCATCAAAGATTCTCATAGGCCCACCTTCTGTAGCTTTGTTTTGGGTGGTTTCAGTCATTTAAGTTCATATGTCCCCGTAGTTATTGCGACAGGCAGACTTTAATTTTGCTTTAGGGGGATATACTTACAGGTGCCTTTCATGCACTGTCCATTCCTTAAAGCCAAGTCTGTCCCCTGGGCCCAGTGCAGAGCCATTCCCCCTCTGCTTGAGTCTGGTACCATTAAAAGGGGCCAGAGCAGCTCAGAGTCAGCGGCAGCTCCACCGCACGGCTCACCGGGCCCTCTCCTTCACAGCACTGCTTCCATACAGCAGGTCTCTGCCACTCCTCCCAGGGCCTTCAGATGAGCTGCTAGCTGGTGTAGCCTCATCCCAGTCACTGCTGCAGGACATGGGGAAGAGGCTCAATCAAAGGGCCCCCACTCCCTCAGCTGCCGAATCAGACTCCGGGACAGTGCCCACGGCACACCAGACAAGCACATCCGTGGGTTTCATACCTCAGACAGCCAGCAGGGGTTCACCCTCCACACTGTTCTGGCTTTTTCCAGCATGATGTTGTGATTTCGAGTAGTGCTCTGCATTCGCTTGCCAGCTTCATTGGGCAAATCAGACTTGGGCAGCTAACCCCCCCCCCCACCCTCTGGGTGGGACAGACGTACAGTAGGCCTCAACCTAGCGGCTCAACTTGCGGTATGCCACAGCATGGGAGCCTTTAATGGCTTACATCAAGGCCGACAGTGATGGGCCGGGGAGTCGGTTGTTCCCAAATATGGTCTCTTGAACCTAACAGAGTCTCTTCAACAGTTTCTTTCAGCCGTCGGGGCTGCATGGGTGTTATTTACTATTTTATTGGCTTGGGCAGGTTTTGTCTGCCTGTCTTTCACCATAATGGCTACTGTTTCTTGTAGGTGTATCATCCCATTTGTTACAACTTGCTCAGAATTGGAGTTGTGGAGCCTAGCGTGCCGAGTCGGGGGCTCAGAGCAGTACCCGACTTGTGACTGTGCTCCTGTGGCTATGCTTAGCCCATCTTGCCGGTGCTGTATGGGTCCCCCTGTTGTCCACAGAGATGAGACAAGCATCGCTCCTGTCACACCCCCGATATTTCAGCTCAGGGTTGTTCATCCCATCACTCAGCCACACTGTTTTAATGGGGAGTCAGTCACACTGGTCGGGCCCTCCCCCACCACACATCCAATCACCCTACGTACCTTCTTGTCTGCAGCAGGGGGTTCTTCAGACACTTGTATGGTAGTCATGGACCACACTGATGGCCCCCGCCAGGTTCAGCACGGTGTGACTGGTCACCTCTGGGAGGGCCCTCGTTTACCCGGATGCCAGGCACACCACTGGGGTTCAAGGCAGGAGTCCACCCTCTCCTGCATCTGCGGACACCTGCCCATGGCCAGTGTCTCTGAGCCCCTCAGCAGTGCTCCCTATGCATGTGCTGCTGTTAGACTGTGCTGTCAAACACTATTGTTGCTGCGTCAAAGATTCTCATAGGCCCACCTTCTGTAGCTTTGTTTTGGGTGGTTTCAGTCATTTAAGTTCATATGTCCCCGTAGTTATTGCGACAGGCAGACTTTAATTTTGCTTTAGGGGGATATACTTACAGGTGCCTTTCATGCACTGTCCATTCCTTAAAGCCAAGTCTGTCCCCTGGGCCCAGTGCAGAGCCATTCCCCCTCTGCTTGAGTCTGGTACCATTATAAGGGGCCAGAGCAGCTCAGAGTCAGCGGCAGCTCCACCGCACGGCTCACCGGGCCCTCTCCTTCACAGCACTGCTTCCATACAGCAGGTCTCTGCCACTCCTCCCAGGGCCTTCAGGTGAGCTGCTAGCTGGTGTAGCCTCATCCCAGTCACTGCTGCAGGACATGGGGAAGAGGCTCAATCAAAGGGCCCCCACTCCCTCAGCTGCCGAATCAGACTCCGGGACAGTGCCCACGGCACACCAGACAAGCATATCCGTGGGTTTCATACCTCAGACAGCCAGCAGGGGTTCACCCTCCACACTGTTCTGGCTTTTTCCAGCATGATGTTGTGATTTCGAGTAGTGCTCTGCATTCGCTTGCCAGCTTCATTGGGCAAATCAGACTTGGGCAGCTGAACCCCCCCCCCCTCTGGGTGGGACAGACGTACAGTAGGCCTCAACCTAGCGGCTCAACTTGCGGTATGCTGCAGCAGTCCCAGAGTCTTCACAGTTGTTACCTTTATATTACAGGGCTGTAATTCCCTCACCCCAACTCTGCCGTCCAGTTATGGGGTAAGAGCAGTTCTGATGAATGTATATTCTACAGGATTTTATTGGCGGCCAGAAGGAGCACTTTGAGTAATGTCTATATGGCCATCTTGCTTGGCCATGCCAACCAGTTCCCTTTAACTTACAGCAGCTTCGTGGTGGGCAACCACGCTGCATTCCAATGACTCTCCTGGGTCCAGCGCACTTGGGTGCAACTTTTGAGCATCAGAATTCGGGCCTGATTTAGGGTTTAGTGGAAGGGTTACTCGATCACAAACATGACGAATATCCCTTACACCATATTACAAGTTCTATACACTATAATGAAATTGTAATACAGTGGACTGGTATCCTTCATGTTTATGATGGAGTAACCCTCTCTCCCAAACTTTTAATCAGGTCCTCTGACTCCCATGCTGCACCGCGGCATCCAGTAGTGATCAGGCTTCTTGGCCTGGGCTCTCAGAGGAAAACACTTCTCAGCTTTTATTAGCCCTGTCTGGGCTCAGGGACAAATTTCCTCAAGCAGAACATCACCGGCACAGTCCTTTCTTTGCTAGCCCAAGACGCAGTAGATCCAATACACCCTTTGGTGCAGCCTCTCTTTGCTGGATCCAGGAAACATCAGCGCAGTCCCTCTTTGGTCTTTCTCCAGTTCAGATGTGATCTGAGGTCTGGGTGCTAGGTGTGCCATTTTCATGCTCACTCTGAGCCTAAGGGGATGTGGCAACTAACTAGCCAATGGGTTACCAGGCCTCCTTCAACCTGATGACATCTTCCTGCGAAGTGTGTCATCCAGCTAGCCCAGAATGCACAGTTCTGTTCAACATGTCAGACCTCGACTCCTGTTGTGTGCAGCTTTCCAGCCTAACTCTGAGGTGTGGCTACCTGGGGGCTAAATGCCCACTGAAAAAAATGTTTTACCAAGGCTTCTACCTTTCTACCTGACATGTAAGCTTGTCTGCTAAAGTAAACGAGCAGCCCCTCTCATGAGTGACCATTTGCCCTTCAAAGGCAGATTCCCCTTTTGAAGCTTATCTTTTGGGCTCACACTCACTATGGCCATCTTGCCAGCCGAAAGTAAATCCTCTTCTCTGGGAAGGTTCTTTGTTTCCCTTCATGAAAGTTGTTTACACTGTAGGAAAGTACCATCTTGCCTGGCATGTTACCCCCATTTTTCACTGTATATATGTTGTTTTAGTTGTATGTGTCACTGGGACCCTGCCAGCCAGGGCCCCAGTGCTCATAAGTGTGCCTGAATGTGTTACCTGTGTAGTGACTAACTGTCTCACTGAGGCTCTGCTAATCAGAACCTCAGTGGTTATGCTCTCTCATTTCTTTCAAATTGTCACTAACAGGCTAGTGACCAATTTTACCAATTTACATTGGCTTACTGGAACACCCTTATAATTCCCTAGTATATGGTACTGAGGTACCCAGGGTATTGGGGTTCCAGGAGATCCCTATGGGCTGCAGCATTTCTTTTGCCACCCATTGGGAGCTCTGACAATTCTTACACAGGCCTGCCACTGCAGCCTGAGTGAAATAACGTCCACGTTATTTCACAGCCATTTTACACTGCACTTAAGTAACTTATAAGTCACCTATATGTCTAACCTTTACCTGGTAAAGGTTAGGTGCAAAGTTACTTAGTGTGAGGGCACCCTGGCACTAGCCAAGGTGCCCCCACATTGTTCAGGGCCAATTCCCCGGACCTTGTGAGTGCGGGGACACCATTACACGCGTGCACTACATATAGGTCACTACCTATATGTGGCTTCACAATGGTAACTCCGAATATGGCCATGTAACATGTCTATGATCATGGAATTGCCCCCTCTATGCCATCCTGGCATAGTTGGCACAATCCCATGATCCCAGTGGTCTGTAGCACAGACCCTGGTACTGCCAAACTGCCTTTCCTGGGGTTTCACTGCAGCTGCTGCTGCTGCCAACCCCTCAGACAGGCTTCTGCCCTCCTGGGGTCAAGCCAGGCTTGTCCCAGGATGGCAGAACAAAGGACTTCCTCTGAGAGAGGGTGTTACACCCTCTCCCTTTGGAAAATGGTGTGAAGGCAGGGGAGGAGTAGCCTCCCCCAGCCTCTGGAAATACTTTCATGGGCACTTTTGGTGCCCATTTCTGCATAAGCCAGTCTACACCGGTTCAGGGACCCCTTAGCCCTGCTCTGGCGCGAAACTGGACAAAGGAAAGGGGAGTGACCACTCCCCTGACTTGCACCTCCCCTGGGAGGTGTCCAGGGCTCCTCCAGTGTGCTCCAGACCTCTGCCATTTTGGAAACAGAGGTGCTGCTGGCACACTGGACTGCTCTGAGTGGCCAGTGCCACCAGGTGACGTCAGAGACTCCTTCTGATAGGCTCCTTCAGGTGTTGCTAGCCTATCCTCTCTCCTAAGTAGCCAAACCCTCTTTTCTGGCTATTTAGGGTCTCTGTCTCTGGGGAAACTTTAGATAACGAATGCAAGAGCTCATCCGAGTTCCTCTGCATCTCTCTCTTCATCTTCTGCCAAGGAATCGACTACTGACCGTGCTGGAAGCCTGCAAAACTGCAACATAGTAGCAAAGACGACTACTGCAACTCTGTAACGCTGATCCTGCCGCCTTTTCGACTGTTTTCCTGGTGGTGCATGCTGTGGGGGTAGTCTGCCTCCTCTCTGCACTAGAAGCTCCGAAGAAATCTCCAGTGGGTAGACGGAATCTTCCCCCTGCAACCGCAGGCACCAAAAAGCTACATTACCGGTCCCTTGGGTCTCCTTTCAGCACGACGAGGGAGGTCCCTCGAATCCAGCAACTCTGTCCAAGTGACTCCCACAGTCCAGTGACTCTTCAGTCCAAGTTTGGTGGAGGTAAGTCCTTGCCTCCCCACGCCAGACTGCATTGCTGGGAACCGCGACTTTTGCAGCTACTCCGGCCCCTGTGCACTTCCGGCAGAAATCCTTTGTGCACAGCCAAGCCTGGGTCCACGGCACTTTGGTGGTCATTCTGACCTCGGCGATAAAAGGCTCTTACCGCCGGTCAGAAGACCGCCATTCTACCCCCGCGGCCGAGGTAACCCGCCACGGTCATTCTGACCAACAACTGCCAAGCCGCCAAAAACCCGACATCCACGGAAGGCCGCCTCATCAGCGATAAACTGGAGATGACCAAACCTCCATCGCCACGCCAACACAAACACGCCCATGCCATTACGACCCACGAATCCACGCGGCGGTCATTCAACCGCGGTATTCCATTGGCGGTACACACCGCCGCGGTCAAAATACACACCCAGCTCCAAAACCCAGCCACATTGGACAATTTGAAATACACACACCTGATACACATACAAACACCACCCCCACACATCCAAGCAACTATAAAACACACACCCACATCACCCACAAACCCCCACTAGTTGGAAATCAGAGAGAAGGCGAGAGAGAGAGAGCGAGCGAGCACAGCAATCGAAAACCCCAACACACACAGGAACCCAACATCATCAACCACACCACATCTACGCACACATCACCACACACCACCACTCATCCCACCGCAAACACCACCCCACACCTCATCCACACCACCCCATGGCACCCCAAAGACACCCCAGGTTTTCGGACCAAGAACTCCGGGTCATGGTGGAGGAAATCATAAGGGTAGAGCCCCAGCTCTTCGGCACACAGGTGCAACACACCACAATAGCCAGGAAGGCGGAGCTATGGCAAAGGATTGTCGACAGGGTCAATGCTGTGGGACAGCATCCCAGAAACCGTGAAGACATCAGAAAGCGATGGAACGACCTACGGGGGAAGGTACGGTCGATGGTCTCCTGACACAACATCGCTGTGCAGAGGACTGGCGGCAGACCACCACCCACCCCTCCCGAATTCACAGCATGGGAGCAAGAGGTCCTTAACATCCTGCCTCCTGCGGGCCTCGCTGGAGTAGGCGGAGGAATGGACTCTGGTAAGTCTAGTCTCAACTACTCCCCCTCCCAACCACCAGCATGCCAACCCACACCCCCACCCTCACCCCCAACCCCCCAGCACACAGCCTCCCTGCCAATGTCTCACCAGCACAACCCACCCAACCCAAAACCAAACCTTGAATGCCAACACAAACCATGGACACCCATCACCTATGCATGACCACTGCACATACCCATCCCCCCCACAAACCACCCTCACAACTCTTGCCACAAGGGAATGCCAGCACTGGGGGACAAGGGCACCCACAAATCGCACACCATGGAACACACAGAAGCAATAACCATACTCTTTCACCCCTGCAGGGCCCGAACGCCAACACACCGGCCAGGAGGGTCCAGATATGTCCATCCCACCCCCAGAACAGGCCCGCAGTGAGGACAGCAGCTCTGTCGACCTGGAACCTGATGACCAGCCTGGACCATCGGGGACCTCTGGACAGTCGGTTCCCCACACATAGACACAGGCCACAGCAGACCTAACCCCCTCTGGGAATATCAGCACCGCTCCCACCCAGCGGGCCCATGCCTCTGTCTCCAGGACAGGTCAATCAGCGGTGTGTTCGCCACTACAGGGCACCCAGGCTGACCCAACACCCCAACAACAACAGGGACCTGGGGGCAGTGGTAGTGGGCACACCGTCCAGGGGACAGAGGCCCGGGGAAACAGGGCAACTGAGAGGGCTGCAGTGCGACAGGGGGGGGAGGACAGGCCCAGGGAACCGACTCTCCAAGAGGCCCTCACCACCATCATGGGAGCATACCACCGCTCCCAGGAGACGATGGCGACGGTAATGGCCAGGTTCCAGGAGATCCAGGCACAGCAGGAGGAACGGTACATGGGGAACAGAGAGGAGCTCAGGAACATCGTCCAGGCCCTGAACCTAATAGTCACCACATTGCGGGACCATGTGGCACCCCAAAGGGCCCCTGTCACCAGCCCGGACCAGGAACAGCCTACCACCTCCGCCGGCGCTAGTGGACAGGAGGCCCCCACACAACAACGGGCCACCAGAACCCCACCTCCTGCTGAAGATCAACCACCCCGCAAGAGGAGCCTGAGATCACAAAGGAAGACAGAGTAGGATGCCAAGACCCCCGCCAGCCTAAGATCCCCCGGATGTCATTCCACTGTCCCACATCGTCACCCTGTCCAACCTTGAACTGCCCCTGCTCCATCCTTCCACAGGCATATGGACAATGCACCTGTGCGACCGAGAACTGGACTCTGCCATGGACATCACTCCACCCCACCCATCACCGTTTTACTATCATGGACCTATATGTAGCACTTTAAATAAATCACTTATTGCACTTAAAACACTCAGGAGTCTGCTTGTATTCTTAACAAATGTATTACACATAACGGTTCAAAAATGTACAGTTACATTGTGATGACAACATACCAATGTCAATTTGCTTTACTCCATGGCCGAACAAACCAGAAGTCACGCAGTGGGTCATACAGCTCTGAAAAGCCAAGGGAAAGTCACAATTCAGTTGAAAGGAACTGGGGGGAAACACAGAAAGTAGAGATGCAGGAGGCAAGAAGTAAATGTAAAATGCCGTGGGGGATTCTTACCTGGGTGCTACTGAAAATACTGTTGTATGACCGTGTCCCTGTTGTCCGTGTCGTCCCCGTCGTCTTCCTCCTCTTCACTCTCCACAGGCTCCACAGCTGCTACAACACCACCATCTGGACCATCCTGCTGCAGAAAAGGCACCTGGCGTCGCAATGCAAGATTGTGAAGCATACAGCAGGCCACGATGATCTGGCACACCTTCTTGGGTGAGTACATTAGGGATCCCCCTGTCATATGCAGGCACCTAAACCTGGCCTTCAGGAGGCAGAAGGTCCTTTCTATAATCCTCCTAGATCGCCCATGGGCCTCATTGTACCGTTCCTCTGCCCTGGTCCGGGGATTCCTCACTGGGGTCAGTAGCCAAGGCAGGTTGGGGTAACCAGAGTCACCTATTAGCCACACACGGTGTCTCTGTAGCTGTTCCATCACATAGGGGATGCTGCTATTTCGCATAACATACGCGTCATGCACTGACCCAGGGAACATGACATTTACATGGGAGATGTACTGGTCAGCCAAACAGACCACCTGGACATTCATCGAATGGTAACTTTTCCTGTTTCTGTACACCTGCTCATCGTCTTTTGGGGGTACTAAGGCCACATGGGTCCCATCAATGGCACCAATGATGTTGGGGATATGTCCAAGGGCATAGAAGTCAGCCTTCACAGTGGCCAAATCACCCTCCTCAGGGAAAATAATGTAGCTCCGCATGTATTTCGTCAGGGCAGACAACACTCTGGACAAAATCTTAGAAAACATAGGCTGAGACATCCCTGATGACATGGCCACTGTTGTCTGAAAAGACCCACTTGCCAAAAAATGGAGGACTGACAGAACCTGCACCAGAGGGGGAATTCCTGTGGGTTGGCGGATGGGGGACATCAGTGCTGGCTCCAGCTGGGCACACAGTTCATGTATAGTGGCTCGGTCAAGTCGGTAGTGAAGTATTATATGACGTTCCTCCATTGTCGACAGGTCCACCAGCGGTCGATACACGGGAGGATTCATCCTTATCCTCGCAAGTCCCAGCGGACGGTGCCTAGGAAGGACAACATGGAGCACAGAGTCAAGCAACCCACAGGTACGTAACTACAGCTTGCACAGTACACGATTGTCAATGCATTGAATGGCTTGTATGAGTGGCAATGCAAAGCCTAGGCCTGTGTGACGCAGTAGTAATTAAGCCCTGTGGTCCCTTGTAATGGCGGCTGCCTGACCTGAGAAGTGTGACAGTGGGATGTGAGGTGAATGCGCTGGCGTGACACACCGTGGCGGTCGAAGACCGCGGCGCAAAGCCGCATTGGTTAACATCGAGCCCTATGGGTTTCACGAGCCAATGACTAGCTGCGCCGGCGGTCGCGGAACGCACCGCGGCGGTACGCGCCGCGGCGGCCGTGACCGCCATTTTCTATCTGGTTAATCACTCGAGACCTGATCATCCACAGGAGAGGACCTATACTGCAAGTGCTGCTGTGACCTCGGTCTGGGAGATTCAATGGCTGCTGCGACTGGGGAAAGGGCCCCTGCCTTCACTACAGAAGAGTTGGAGAAACTTGTGGATGGGGTCCTGCCCCAGTATGCGCGACTCTACGGTCCTCCAGACCAACAGATAAGTACACTGTGTGCACGTTGAATGGGCTATGCCTGGGTTGTGTATGGTGGATGTAAGATGGTGGGGTGGGGGGACAATGACGAGTGCAAGGCACGACAGATGAGAGCATGTACCACATGGCAAGGTTGGGGAGGGGGGGACAATCGCATCTATCATGCGGAAAATTGATGATATTTCAATTTCCACCCTGTACATGTCAAATAGGTCAGCGCCCATCAGAAGATCGACATTTGGCGTGCCATCGCCAAGGAAGTCCGGACCCTGGGGGTCCACAACAGACGGGGCACCCACTGCCGCAAGAGGTGGGAGGACATCCGCCGCGGGACCAGGAAGACCGCCGAGTCACTGCTGGGGATGGCCTCCCAACCTAGGAGGGGTGACAGTCGTACCCTGACCCCCCTGATGTCCCGGATCCTGGCGGTGGCCTACCCCGATTTGGATGGCGCGTGACGACATCACAGCAGACACAAGGGGGTGAGTACCAGCACATTCAGCTATCTTTATGCGCAGTGGAGGTGCCTGGGTGGGGGAGGAGGGCTGTGGGTGACATTAGGCCAGGGCGCTTTCTGTATTGTATTCCTCTCCTTTAGCCATGTCCCTGTGCCCCCGCCCCCCACCTCTGTACGGTGACAGGTACAGCTAGCCATGGTCCTGCATCACCCATGTGCGTGTTTGTTGTCCCTAGACCTGTTGGCCCAGTCACAAGTACTCAGTAGTGTACCCCGATTGCGCGGCTTAGTGCATGAGGCTCCTGTGTCTGTCCTCTCCGCCAACGGTGTTGACAATGCATGTACTCAACCTTTAATTATGTCTCCCCCCACCCTTTTTCTTTATCTTCTTGTGCATGTGTGCTTCAGCATCATCAGGCGGAGGAGACTTGGCACCGGAGCACGAGGGAGCTGCGACTCACAAGGCCCCGTGGGCCATGGCACAGACACCGAGGCCACCAGTGATACAGAGGGCGAGGGGAGCTTCACAACGGGGAGCCGTGGTGAAACCAGCGACACTGACACGTCCTCGGATGGGAGCTCCCTAGCGGTGGCGGCAACATCCGTGCCCCCCGCCTCTACAGGTACAGCCGCCACCCAGCGCACCAGCTCTGCCCTCCCAGCAGCCCCTCAGCCTACGCTCCGTGCCCGCTCGCCCAAGAAGGCGGGCATCTCCTTCGCCCCAGGCACCTCAGCCCCTGCCCCTGTTATCCCTGCTGCCCTCAGTGAAGAGGTCATTGACCTCCTGAGGACCATCATTGTTGGGCAGACTACCCTTTTGAATGCCATCCAGGGGGTAGAGAGGGAGGTGCATCGTAGCAATGCATACCTGGAGGGCATTCATTCGGGTCAGTCTGCCCATCAACGATCGTTCAATTCTCTGGCCTCAGCACTGACGGCAGCCATTGTCCCTGTTTCCAGCCTCCCTCTTCTAACTGCCTCCAGCCTGTCTCTGTCTCCTGTTCCTCTGCCTATCCCATCCACACCATCAGACCAGCCTGCACACACCTCAACACCCAAGGGCAGCTCATCCAAACATAAGCACCACAGATCACACAAACATTCACCCAAGCAACACCCAGATGCAGACATGCCAACAGCCACTACCACCTCTGTGTCCCCCACCTCCTCGTCTCCCTCCTCCCTCCCTGTTACGTCTACACTCACACCTGCATGCACACCACCAACAGCCAGTACACCCATCACCAGCACACCCTCCAGTACAGTCCGCACACGTGCAGTCACCACCCCCACTGCCATTTACACGTCCCCTGTGTCCTCTCCCACTGTGTCTGTCACCCCCTCTTCCAAGACACACAAAAGCAGGCAGCCACCCACCCAACAGCCAACCACCTCACGACTGCCTGCAGCCCATGCACCTTCACCCAAGGACAGCACACCTGACTCTCCTACAACCACCTCCTCTTCCTCCACTCCCATAACCACTGCACCTACCGTTTACCTTGGTCCTAAAAAGTTTTACCTCTCCAATCTTGACCTCTTTCCCTCACCTGACCCACCCCCTCCATCTGCTAAGAGTCCCAAGAGCACCTCAGCCACCACCAGCCCGGGTTCACGTGTCAGCGTAGTCCATGGATTTTGGAGTCCCCCCTTTGCCAGCAGTGAGACATCGGTCAGCAGCAAGGGGACAGCCAGCCCCCCCCCCTGGAAAGAGGACCCGGAAAGTGAGGGGCCGCCGCGGGAGGAGTGCCACGGCTGCCCCCAAGGACCAAAGTTCGGACACTTCACCTGCCACAACATCCAGGGGAGGCAAGGCCCAGAGAGCCACAGCGAAGGAGGGCAAGGGCAGCAGGGCGGAGAAATCAGGCAGCAGGAGCGCGGACCAGGAGGGCCCCACAAGCCCCATCCCGGGTGTGAGGGAGGACACCCAAGGGCCCAGGACACCGTCACCGAAGGGTCCAGCAACTGCACGGTCGGAGGGCGACTGAGCAGGGAGTCCTGCCCAGGTCTGACTCCCTGGAATTACAGGACAAGCACCGGTGAAGAGGGCCCCGCTGTGCAGGAAGGCACCGCTGAAGAGGGCCCCGCCGTGCAGGAAGGCACCGCTGAAGAGGGCCCCGCCGTGCAGGAAGGCACCGCTGAAGAGGGCCCCGCCGTGCAGGAAGGCACCGCTGAAGAGGGCCCCGCCATCCAGAAAGGAACCGCTGAAGAGGGCCCCGCCGTCCAGAAATGCACCGCTGAAGAGGGCCCTGCTGTGCAGAAAGGCACCGCTGAAGAGGGCCCCGCCGTGCAGGAAGGCACCGCTGAAGAGGGCCCCGCCAAGACAGGCCCCGCTCCGCTGGGCCCCGCCGTCTCAAACACCGCTCCGCTGGGCCCTTCCTGTCAAGCACCGCTCCACTGGGCCCCGCCGTCTCAAGCACCGCTCTGCTGGGCCCCGCCGTCTCAAGCACCGCTCCGCTGGGACCTTTCTGTCAAGCACCACTCCGCTGGGCCCTTCCTGTCAAGCACCGCTCCGCTGGGCCCTTCCTGTAAATCACCGCTCCGCTGGGCCCTTCCAGTCAAGCACCGCTCCACTGGGCCCCGCCGTCTCAAGCACCGCTCCGCTGGGCCCCGCCGTCTCAAGCACCGCTCCGCTGGGCCCTTCCTGTCAAGCACCGCTCCGCTGGGCCCGCCGTCTCAAGCACCGCTGGCCCAATGACTGTGCCGGTTCTGTGTCGTGCTAATGTTCACGCTGCACTCGGCCACCCTGCCTCCCCCATTGCCTGTGGAGACTGTTATCCACTTGATGGACTGTGACTTTGCACTCCCCTGGATATGACAGTGGGCAAGCCACCCACTGTAGAGACTTGAGAGACTGTGGCTTTGCACTCCCCAGGATATGACAGTGGGCAAGCCACCCACTGTAGAGACTTGAGAGACTGTGGCTTTGCAATCCCAGGATATGACAGTGGGCAAGCCACCTACTGTAGAGACTTGAGAGACTGTGGCTTTGCACTCCCCAGGATTGAACAGTGGGCATGGTGGCCCCTTCTTGGATCTGGCGTCGTGGACTCGTGGCTGTGGTGCCCCCCCTTCCCTTCCCCCTGAGGTGCCTGTAGTTTTGTCATCTGATGCCCCTGCAGTGTTCTCTCCAACGGACTCAGGTCTCCTGTGTGGGCTTTGCCCATGTGTTGATACACTTTGGCCCACGGACATTTGCAATTTCTGTGACTGTGCGGGACTTTCTGCCTCTATTTCTCGGTCACGCGATGTTTACATTTGAAATTTTTTGCTTCATTTTCCTATTTTACCATGTCTTCAATGAACCTATTTTTAACATAAATGTTGTTTCTCACTTTAATCATATCTTTTTGTTATTCCGGGAGGTTTGGGTGGAGTCACTTTGACTTGGTGCTCTGCATTGGTGTGTAGATAGTTGGGGGGTGGGTGTGATGCGTATGTGTGTGCCCGTAACCCTTCCTCCTCCCCCCCTCCCCTGTGTCATAGGTGCGGTACTCACCGTAGTCGTCTGCGCCGGAGTTCGTACTCGTGGTAGATGAGCAGGTAGACGAGAGCGGGTAGGATGTGTAATTCGGGCTCCATGCTGTCCTCCGTCCTCGTGGAGTGTATAGAGGTGAGCGTTTTCCCGTTCGTAGTCTGTTTCCGCCGTGTTTTTATCGGCGGGGCTCCCGCCCCGGAAAAGGTGGCAGATTGGTGAGTTGTGATAGGGTGGGCGGTACATTGTCTGCCGCCTGCCTGTTGGCGGTGACCGCCGCGCTGTTTGTCTGTCCCGCCGTGGCGGTCGGAGTGTTAATGTGGCGGGCTCTGTTGGCGGTTCCCGCCAGGGTCAGAATTCCATTTTTTTAACTGCCAGCCTGTTGGCGGGTTGGCCGCCGCTTTATCACCGACCGCCAGGGTCAGAATGACCCCCTCTAACCTACATTGCACGACTTTCTAAGTTGGTCTCCGGCGACGTGGGACTCCTTTGTGTAACTTCGGGTGAGCACCGTTTCACGCATCCTCGTAGTGCCTGTTTCTGGCACTTCTCCGGGTGCTAACTGCTGCTGAGAGGGCTCCTTGTCTTGCTCGACGTCCCCTCTACCTCCTGGCGCAATTTGCGACATCCTGGTCCTCCCTGGGCCACAGCAGCGTCCAAAAACGCTAACTGCACGATTTGCAGCTAGCAATGCTTGTTAATGTTCTTTTGGCGGGAATACACTTCTGCACGACTCTCCGCGGCGTGAGGGATCCGTCCTCCAAAGGGGAAGTCTCTAGCCCTTGTCGTTCCTGCAGAAACCTCAGCTTCTTCTGTCCAGTAGAAGCTTCTTTGCACCCACAGCTGGCATTTCCTGGGCATCTGCCCATCTCCGACTTGCTTATGACTTTTGGACTTGGTCCCTTTGTTCCACAGGTACCCTCGACTGGAAATCCATCGTTGTTGCATTGTTGGTTTGTGTCTTTCCTGCCTTATTCCCCTATCACGACTTCTTTGTCCTTTGGGGAACTTTAGTGCACTTTGCACTCACTTTTCAGGGTCTTGGGGTGGGCTATTTTTCTAACCCTCACTATTTTCTAATAGTCCCAGCGACCCTCTACAAGGTCACATAGGTTTGGGGTCCATTCGTGGTTCGCATTCCACTTTTGGAGTATATGGTTTGTGTTGCCCCTATCCCTATGTGTCCCCATTGCATCCTATTGTAACTATACATTGTTTGCACTGTTTTCTAAGACTATACTGCATATTTTTGGTATTGTGTATATATATCTTGTGTATATTTCCTATCCTCTCACTGAGGGTACACTCTGAGATACTTTGGCATATTGTCATAAAAATAAAGTACCTTTATTTTTAGTATAACTGTGTATTGTGTTTTCTTATGATATTGTGCATATGACACTAGGTGGTACTGTAGGAGCTTCACTCGTCTCCTAGTTCAGCCTAAGCTGCTCTGCTAAGCTACCATTATCTATCAGCCTATGCTGCTAGACACCCTATACACTAATAAGGGATAACTGGGCCTGGTGCAAGATGCAAGTACCCCTTGGTACTCACTACAAGCCAGTCCAGCCTCCTACATATACCTCTTGCCAGGAGGTCAGAAGGCTGTTCAGGGGACTGCAATTTATGTGCAACCATAACTGGCTACTGGAAACCACAGGCAACAAAGTGGCAATATTCTAAAGTTGCTCTTTGGATAAAAGTTACATTAACTCCTTGTGTGCCTTGGACGAGGTGATCTCGTCCAAGGCACCGGTTCCCCAGTCGTGGATGGAAGGGGAATCACTTCCCCTTCCACCCCCGAGCCCCCCTTGGCAATCTGATGATGTCAGCGCGCTCACAGCGCGCCAACGTCATCAAGTATTGCCGAGAACACGCTGGAAGCCATTTGCTTCCAGTGCGTCGAGGGAGAGGACCCAAAACAGGTGAGTCCTTCCCTTTTTGGGGGTTTTGGGGGGGAAAACAGACAGGGGGGGAAAGGAAAGGGTTTTTCCTTTCCTCCTGTGCCTGTTTTCAGTGGATTCCTGCTCCACGATTGCGGGCGGGGCCCGCGATCGTGGAGCATGAATCCCCACTAGGTACCAGGAATTCTTTTTGAATGTGATTTAGGGGAGTGACCCCTTGGGCAAGGGTCGCTCCCGTTGGGGGCTATTTTTTTTCCTATTTCGCCCCCCCCCCCCCCCCCACCCGAGGGGCAGATCGGACGATTTTCCGCCGATCTGCCCCCAGGGGAGGCCAAAAACCACTAGACACCAGGGAATTTATTTTGGTTACGTTTTTTGGGGAGCGACCCCTTGGGCAAGGGTCTCTCCCCTTGGGGGGCATAATTAATCCTATTTCGCCCCCCCAGGAGCAGATTGGCTGATTTTTCGGCCGATCTGCCTCCGGGGGAGGGGGGGAGGGCGAAAACCACTAGACACCAGGGAATTTATTTTCTTTATGTTTTTGGGCAGCGACCCCTTAGGCAAGGGTCGTTGCCCCGGGGCAATAACTTTTTATATGTTTCGGCCCCCCGGGGCTAGATCGGGCACGTTTTTTGCCGATCTGGCCCCCGGGAGGGTCGAAACCCACTAGGCGCCAGGGATTGTGAGGGGTGTGTGTGTGTGTTTTGTGTGTTTAGGGGCACCCCTTGGACAAGGGACATCCCCCCAAAGGGGGGTAATTTCGTATTGGCCATCTCTGCCCCCAAGGAGGGCAGAAACCACCAATACGCCAGGGATTATTTTTTTTTGTTCCCCTTTTTTTGTTTTGTGCTGGGGGTACCCCCTTTTGCCCCCTTTGGCAAGGGTCACCCCCTAAAGGGGGCACAGAGCTGTTGGCCATTTCGGCCAATTTTTTTTACGCCCATATGCCCCAAGGGGGGCAGAATCCACTAAGGCACCAGGGATCCTGTGTGTGTGTGTGTTTTGTGTGGGGGGGGTCGGCACCTTTGGCAAGGGTCACCCCCCAAAGGGTGCACGTTAGTGATGGCCATTTCTGCCCACCTTGGAGGCACATCAGCCTATTTTTTTTAGTCCCATCTGCCCCCAAGAGATTTTTTTTTTGGTTCCCTTTGTTTTTTTTGTGCTGGGGCACCCTTATTTGCCCCCTTTGGCAAGGGCCGCCCCCCCTCCCAAACAGGGTACAGAGCTGTTGGCCATTTCTTCCCCACTTGGGGGCAGATCAGCCTATTTTTTGTTTTAGGCCCATCTGCCTCCTAGTGGGGCAGAAGCCACTTAGGCACCAGGGACAATTTCTAAGTTCTTGGTGGCGGGTGTTTGTCAACTGGCAAAGTATTTGTATCTGTGATTATAACAGTTTATTTCTTCTTTTTGTTCTAGTTCAAAGCTTTTGCTTCCTTTTCTGTGGATCCTTGCGGTTTTGGCAGTAGTTTTCCTGTGGTATGCATAGTTGCATGTTTTAGGTAAGTGAAAGCAATTTACTCCATAGGAGTATTGTTGACATGCATGAATGACATGTTTGTAGGTGGTGTACTAAATGCAGTATTGTGTGTGAAATTGTCCTTAGATTTGAGCACAATGATATTTGTGTTGTCATATGTCTAATTTGATTTTTTCTTTTTTCTTTTTAGTGGGATATCATTGGTGATTGCTGTGTCTGTGCAGAGTATTTGCTTGTGAGTATCTTTTTCAGGCAAGTGAGTGGTATAGTTTTTTAGTACATCACTCTTTTTGATAAAGCTGCAGTTTGTTTATTCCTTATTTTAGTGCTAGTTGTTGTTGGCAATCCATTTGTTGTTAGTGAGGATCATGGCTGCAGCCTGGGGCTGAAGGGTTTCCCAGTAGAAGACCTGACACCTGGATTGCCCCAAACATGGAGCAGCCACAGTTATCTGCATTTACTGGTCTCCCAGGGTGTAGAGTCAATACAGAAAACCTTTTGCCTGTCCATATTTTTCACTTGTTTATGGACGATGTATTTTTGGAAGAGATTGTGGAGCAGACCAATTTGTATGCAGAGCAATATTTGAGGGACAGCGCTGCCAGACTTAGGCCTCAGTCTAGAGCTACTCAGTGGGTTCCCACATATCTGGAAGAGATGAAAAAGTTTTTAGGTTTGACTTTTTTGATGGGGTTGATCAGGAAGCCGTCACTGGCTTCTTATTGGTCTACTAGTCCCTTGATGGCAACGGCTGTATTTCCTGCAACTATGCACGTAATCGCTATTTGATTCTTCTTCGTATGCTGCATTTTGTAGGCAATGCTTTAGCCTTCCCTCGAGATCACCCTGATTGTGACCGTCTTTTTAAGATTAGGCCTGTCCTTGATCATTTTGTAGATCGTTTTTCAGAGGTCTATGTTCCAGGCAAAGAGATAAGTGTGGACAAGTCTTTGGTCCTTTTCAAGGGGTGTTTAGTTTTTAAGCAGTACATTCCTAGTAAGAGGGCATGGTATGGGATTAAATTGTATATGCTGTCAAAAAGCAGTACAGGATATGTGTATAATTTCCGGGTCTACACTGGTAGGGATTCCAGTATTGACCCTCCTGGTTGTCCGGCCACTTTTGGAGTTAGCGAAAAAATTGTGTGGGAACTTGGTTGACGACTGTTTAACAAAGGTCACCATTTGTACGTAGATAATTTCTACACTGGAGTGCAGTTGTTCAAGGAGTTGTTTAGAGTGGACACTGTTGCTTGTGGCACAATCGGTTCTAACCGGAAAGGCTATCCAAGGGAGCTTGTCTGTAAAAAACTTGAGAGGGGACAGTGCAGTGCCTTGCGGAATAATGACCTGCTAGCTCTGAAATTTTCAGACAGGAGGGATGTGTACATGCTATCTACCATCCATGATGAGAGTACTTCCCCTGTGACTGTTTGGAGTCAGGTTGCGGAAGTGCATTTTGGACTACAATAGGCACATGGGTGTTGTTGATAGAGTAGATCAGCGGTTGGAACCTTACACTGCTCTCCGTAAGTCTTACGTGTGGTATAAAAAGTTGGCCCTACATTTATTTCATTTGGCAACTTTTAATGCTTTTATTGTGTTCAAGGATTGTTCACCTGAGTCAAGGATGACATTTGTTAAATTTCAGGAGTCAGTGATAGAAAGCCTTATTGTGGTGGAACAGGCAAGAGTTCCTAGAGTATAAGTGGTGGAGGATGTGGCTAGATTGAAAGATCGGCACTTTCCAGATCACATTCCTCCCACTCCCAAAAAAGACTTGCCCACAAAGAATTGAAGAGTATGTGCCCAGAGAGCAATCCGGAGGGAGAGCCGGATGTACTGCCCTGATTGCCCATCAAAGCCTGGGCTGTGTGTGCCCGGCTGTTTTAGAAGTTACCACAACAGGAAAAACCTTTGGGAAATACCGTGAGCGTAAACTGCCTATTTTATATTTTCATATGTTCAGTTTCACGGTTGGCATTACTGTCATGTATTTAGTTAGAGCTTTTGTGTTTGTAGAGTTGTACTTATTTTATAATTAGTTAGTGGTTTCTTTGTTGTTTATAAACAAAAAAAGTGATGGCGCTGTGCGTGGGGTGGCGCTTGGCTGGCGGTGTGCGTGGGGTGGCGCTTGGCTGGCGGTGTGCTTGGGGTGGCGCTTGGCTGGCTGTGTGCTTGGGGTGGCGCTTGGCTGGCGGTGTGCTTGGGGTGGCGCTTGGCTGGCGGTGTGCGTGGGGTGGCGCTTGGCTGGCGGTGTGCTTGGGGTGGCGCTTGGCTGGCGGTGTGCGTGGGGTGGCGTTTGGCTGGCTGTGTGCGTGGGGTGGCGCTTGGCTGGCAGTATGGGTGGGATGGTGCTTGGCTGGCGGTGTATGTGGGGTGGCGCTTGGCTGGCAGTGTGCATGGGGTGGCGCTTGGCTGGTGGTGTGCGTGGGGGGCCTGCTTGGCTAGCGGTGCCAGACAAACTCCAGTCCACACACTCATCAGCTGGTGTGATTGCTGTATCAGGCATGTGGGCATATGAAAGTGATGGGCCCTTGACTGGCGCTGTCTGTCGATGTGAGTGTTGTAATGTGCTGGGCCCGTGGCTGGTCTTGTGCATGTCATGTATGAAAGGTGTGTGAATGGATTGTAAAGCGGTTGGTGCCTTGCCGTGGCTTTACAGCTCACGAGCTGTGAGTCTTTGGTTCAGTTTTTTGGCCTTTCAGTTATTAACAGTGCATTTCACTTTTGTGAAATTAATAACATTTGATCTACTCAACCATCACTCACCCTTGTGCCAAATCCAACCAGTATGTGTGGTAAAAATTCAAAAACCTGCTCCGCTGTAATCAGGTGTCGCAGCACACTTGTGACATGCTAGGTGTCTCAGGTGGGACCCCGATGATAAAGCATGCCACCAACTTGGTTGGTGGGTGAGGAGTCTTTTTCACATAACCTAAGTGCGTTTCTTTTCACAATTTTAGTGTTTGTCACATCACAGACGTATGTGGACACATCAAAATTATATATTACAAAACTACCTGTGTTTGGGGGCAGGGGGCACCTATGTTTTTGGTCCTGGGTGCGGCCTTCATCTAAGAAAACCTACCAAACCCACAAGTCACCCCATCTTGGATTCCCCTAGGTCTCGAGTTTTCAAAAATGCACAGGTTTGGTAGGTTTCCCTAGGTGCCGGCTGAGCTAGAGGCCAAAATCCACAGGTAGGCACTTAGCAAAAACACCTCTGTTTTCTGTCGAAAAATGTGATGTGTCCACGTTGTGTTTTGGGGCATTTCCTGTTGCGGGCGCTAGGCCTACCCACATAAGTGAAGTATCATTTTTGTCGGGAGACTTGGGGGAACGAAATTTGTGGCTCCTCTCAGATTCCAGAACTTTCTGTCACTGAAATGTGAGGAAAAAGTGTTTTTAGCCAAATTTGGAGGGTTGCAAAGGATTCTGGGTAACAGAACCTGGTCAGAGCCCCACAAGTCACCCCATCTTGGATTCCCGTAGGTCTCTAGTTTTCAAAAATGCACAGGTTTGGTAGGTTTCCCTAGGTGCCAGCTGAGCTATAGGCTAAAATCTACAGGTAGGCACTTTGCAAAAAAAACCTCTGGTTTCTGTAGAAAAATGTAATGTGTCCACGTTGTGTTTTGGGGCATTTCCTGTTACGGGCACTAGGCCCACCCACACAAGTGAGGTATCATTTTTATCGGGAGACTTGGGGGAACGCTGGGTGGAAGGAAATTTGTGGCTCCTCTCAGATTTCAGAACTTTCTGTCACCGAAATGTGAGTTAAAAGTGTTTTTTTAGCCAAATGTTGAGGTTTGCAAAGGATTCTGGGTAACAGAACCTGGTCAGAGCCCCACAAGTCACCCCATCTTGGATTCCCCTAGGTCTATAGTTTTCAAAAATGCACAGGTTTGGTAGGTTTCCCTAGGTGCCGGCTGAGGTAGAGGCCAAAATCTACAGGTAGGCACTTTGCAAAAAACACCTCTGTTTTCTGTAGAAAAATGTGATGTGTCCACGTTGTGTTTTGGGGCATTTCCTGTCGCAGACACTAGGCCCACCCACATAAGTGAGGAATCATTTTTATCGGGGGACTTGGGTGAACGCTGGGTGGAAGGAAATTTGTGGCTTCTCTCAGAATCCAGAACTTTCTGTCACCGAAATGTGAGGAAAAAGTGTTTTTTTAGCCAAATTAAGAGGTTTGCAAAGGATTCTGGGTAACAGAACCTGGTGAGAGCCCCACAAGTCACCCCATCTTGGATTCCCCTAGGTCTCTACGTTTAAAAAATGCACAGGTTTGGTAGGTTTCCCTAGGTACCGGCTGAGGTAGAGGCCAAAATCTACAGGTAGGCCCTTTGCAAAAACACCTTTGTTTTCTGTTGAAAAATGTGATGTGTCCACGTTGTGTTTTGGGGCATTGTTTGTCGCAGGCGTGAGGCCTATCCACACAAGTGAGGTACCATTTTTATCGGGAGACTTGGGGGAATACAGAATAGCAAATCAAATGTTATTGCCCCTTGTCTTTCTCTACATTTTTTCCTTCCAAATATAAGAGAGTGTGTACATAAGACGTCTATTTGAGAAATGCCCTGTAATTCACATGCTAGTATGCGCACCCCGGAATTCAGAGATGTGCAAATAACCACTGCTCCTCAACACCTTAACTTGTGCCCATTTTGGAAATACAAAGGTTTTCTTGATAGCTATTTTTCACTCTGGATATTTCAGCAAATGAATTGCTGTATACCCGGTATAGAATGAAAACCCACTGCAGGGTGCAGCTCATTTACTGGCTCTGGGTACCTAGGGTTCTTGATAAACCTACAAGCCCTATATATCCCTGCAACCAGAGGAGTCCAGCAGACGTACCGGTATATTGCTTTCAAAAATCTGACATTGCAGGAAAAAGTTACAGAGTAAAACATAGAGAAAAATTGCTGTTTTTTTCACCTCAATTTCAATATTTTTTTATTTCCGTTGTTATTTTCTGTATGAAACCCTTGTAGAATCTACACAAATTACCCCTTGCTAAAATCAGAATGTTGTCTACTTTACAGAAATGTTTAGGTTTCTGGGATCCAGCATTGGTTTCATGCCCATTTCTGTCACTGGCTGGAAGGAGGCTGAAAGCACAAAAAATCGTAAACATGGGGTATGTCCCAGTAAAATGCCAAAATTGTGTTGAAAAATTGGGTTTTCTGATTCAAGTCTGCCTGTTCCTGGGAAGCTGGTGATTTTAGCACCGCAAACCCTTTGTTGATGCCATTTTCAGGCAAAAAAACACAAGCCTTCTTCTGCAGCCCTTTTTTCCCATTTTTTTGAAAAAGACGAACTTTTCACTGTATTTTGGCTAATTTCTTGGCCTCCTTCAGGGGAACCCACAAAGTCTGGGTACCTCTAGAATCCCTAAGATGTTGGAAAAAAAGGACGCAAATTTGGCGTGGGTAGCTTATGTGGACAAAAATTTATAAGGGCCTAAGCGAGAACTATTCCAAATAGGCAAAAAAAGGCCTGGCACAGGAGGGGGAAAAGGCCTGGAAGCGAAGGGGTTAAATTTGACTTGAGCAACAATTCAGGTTTAATGTGATGGCATGTTTGATACATAGAAGTACCATGTCCAGTAGTCCCAATTGGAAGTTAGCACTTCTGAGACAGTGTGTAACTTAAGACTTGCTAATAGGGCTACTTGCCTTTCCCCAGTAAAAAAGACAATGCAAGTTTTTCTGTGAGGACATGCAAAGTCATTGAAGCACATGTCCATCTTTTTAATATAATGCAGCCTGCCTTCAGGGCTCAGTAGGTTTGCCCTAGGTATGACTTATAAACATTAAAAAGGAAGGTTTTGGCCTTGCCGTTGGTTTAAATAGCAGAGAAAAGTTAGGCAGTTTATAACTGCTCTGTCAGCTGGCAATGACGGGTTGGGATTTATTATTTGTTTTGTCACACCTGTGGTGGCACAGCCAGTGTTGCAGTCCATGAGAGCCAGGTAACTTACAGGCCCTGGGTACCCCTGGTACCATATACTAGGGAATTATAAGTAAGTTAATTAATGCCAAACGGGGGTAAACCAATTAAATAAATCCAGTTTATACAAAAGGTCCCTCCAGAGGAGTAAGCAGGCATAGTAGGGCTCAGGAAAAAGGCTTGTCACTCAGTCACAGGACCTAAATAGATAGACACAGGATTAGTAATGTGGTGAAGAACATGTCACATGTATTAGAAATGTCAGCTGCATCAGTAGTTTCACGGAGACAAGTGTGAGGAGAATTAAGGTTGTTCAAGCTGGTCATGTGAGCTTTGGGGCATTTGAGGGTAATCTCTTTTCTAGGCATGCAATTGAAACCTGAGCAACCATCAGATGGAGCCGAATCTCACCTTACCTATCCCAGGCTCCTTCCAGGTCTCCCTCCTCCCTGCCCACCACAGTCTTTCTACCTTCCCATTCCTCCTGAGCTCCTCCCACTGAACGCGCTTGTTGAAAGGATTGCATTTGTAAAGATATAAACATAAATTCAGTAGATTGATTTATTCTTTCTTGCACAGCAGCACAATGATTTGCAACAGAAACTAACTGATAAAGAACTCTCACCTGGCAGCCTATGCAAATGATTCATACCTACTCCCTGAACAAACACTGCACCAACCATTTTTCAGCATGTTCTGCAGTAGGAGCAATATCAGAATAATAATGAAACACATCCTTTAAATGTTCAAAATAATCAGCAGGAGTGTCACCTTTGTTCTGTTTGCAATTACAACTTTTGGTACAGTCTGTTTTTACCAGGCATGTCAATAAAAGCATCAAATAGTGCATTTCTAGCAGCATTAAGAGCAGTAACATAAACAGGTGCTTGATGTGGACACTTAGCCTAATAAGCAATTATTTTTCCTCACTTGGCATGGTAATATGTAACAGTTGATTACCATTAACCCAGTTAGGTTTGTAACAATCAAACACAGTTTCCAGATTTCTTTTTATAAAATTCGCAGCCAGCTAAGCAAATTCCATTGTTATAAAACGTCAAGGTAGCTCTTGATTGTAAATTTAAGGTGGCTCAAAAAACCCTGCTACCGAGTTAGGGCCAAGACCTGCAACCTATTTTCAATCCCCAGAGGTAGCTGATATTTTCTGTGTATCCTGGCATCCCAGCTTGATTTAACGCTTAGGAGGAAGTTACAGGAAATCAAGGGTCCTCTATCGATTCACCCTATCTATGTTAGAAGGCTGAGAAGGGCTAATAGAAGGAGTGCACTTATAAAGTACAGAGAAAATGTCTGACCTGGGGGGTTCTTCTTCGACTGCTGGTCTGAGCTTAGGTAACTGTCCTATAAGGGCTGACACTAGTAGAAAGTCATTCTGTAAGGGAGAGAGGGAAAAAGGGATTACAATCGTTACCCTAAATATGCAATTTCTCACTAGCTAGTCTTTACAGGATAAACTGGTTAAATCAAGGCGATCGCAGACCTGACAGTAAAGAGGGACTGAGGTAACAGGGCAAGTAGAAATAAAAATTCCCAGAGGTCGTATTTGATGGGCGGAATTCCAAACATTGTTTACTTTAAACCTCAGAGGGTGAGTAAGAAAAAGGATAAACTCGTTATATAAATCATTATTATTAGCAGGGGTTAACTCAATCACATCCCTGAAGGAAATTCACTCAGAGGATATAGACCTGGTTTATTTCAATGTGATCAGAGGATATGAGGTAATAAGGGCACATATCCACTAGAAAATTACTATAGCAGCAGTATTGACAAAAAGGGAGGACTTGATGAAACATGGAATACAGCTGGAGACCAGGAGTACCTGCTTGGGCGAGGAGTACACTTCGGCTTGATGAAGCAGAAAATGAAGGTTTTGATTTATTAACGCATAAACGTAGTGTGAAATAATCATGTGTGACATTAACCGAACTAATAAAGATTGTACGGGGACAAAATGTGCCCTCAGAGTAGTTTGCCAACATTTATACGCGTGCTTTATGTAACGTGGTGTATTAGAATTGCACTAATCCGACATAATCATAAACGTGTGCTACGATTTGCTTGTTTGAAATGCGTTAGCTTAGCATTACTTTAGCGGAGGCTTTGGCCTAGTGGCCTGGTCTCACGGTTTAGATGTTCGTATTTTTCCAATGTGCTATTAAACGTGTATTTCTGCTTGAAGCTGTACTTTTCCACAGAAACTGTTCCCATGCTTATCTTAAAGTTTCATGCCAGCCTGGCATATTTTCTCTTTAATTCAAGGTCGACTTGCAGGTGCGGACAATGGAGGCTCTGAAAGTGAGCTAATTGGTAGACAATGTTGCGATTTGCGTACCCATCTCCAAGGATAATGTATGCTTAAGTAAAAGCTTGAGAACTGTCGTTTTTGATTGGACAATTTGAAGCTAACCTATGAACCCTCCAATGGAGACCCTACTGGATTCGAACTGTTGTCTATAAAACCCAGGTGCACGAGAAGAAGGGAGCTACTATCAACCATTGAGCCTTTTGCAGCCATTACCAGCTCGATATCCGCCATTTTGCAGACTTCGTAGCTATTATGGCCCACTTTGCTGCGACGCCATTTTGAGAGACTTTGATGCTTTCTCTAATCGAGAGAAAGAGACTTTTATGATTCTTGCCCTAGAGACTTTAACTTTGAAATGCCCTTTGCATGAAGTAGTAGTCTTACCTTGCCGCCGTGAGGCAATTGCCCTGTCCACCCCTGCCCCTTTGTCCCGTCCCATGTTGATCGAGAAACGGTACCTGTGAGACGAAGACTTCCTTGTACGCTGATCGTAATTGGTAAATATGAAAGGAAATTGTAAAATTGCATTGTGTTTCTTTTAGGTAACCAACTGCTGATTTTGATAAGAGCCCTAGCTAGGAGTTTCTTAAATTTATGTTGCTAAATTGTTTTTGCATGAAGTCCCACATGCCGATGCTAATTTGAGGTTAGATGAGGATTCCATATATCGCACGATGCAATTTGAGATCTTGTTATGCTGACTAAATGTACGCAATTAGCCCATTACAGATTATCGTATTAGTGCTTTGCATTGCCATTATCGAATGCCTTGTGATTCAAATGCTACATAGATTACACTTGTTTCGACGTTATGGACAGCTATTAATGTTCATTTATGTTTATCATTTGGTGTTGAGACACATTTATATTGTGCTAGCTTTGTTAATATAGGGAAATAAATTCACTAACTTTGCACTAAACTGGTGTGGTTATTCCTGGCTGAAAGGTCAGGGTTCGCCGAAATGTATTCTGGATTAATCATTAAGTGTTATGTTGATCAAGGTATTACTTATGTTCGTTATTGATTATTGATTTGATGCGACTGATCGATTAAGAGTACAGAGAGTTCCCACTTAGTCAAAAGATTCATCGGCCTAAAGAGCGTCCGAACACAGGTAAATTGTTACTACGGTTCGCTCTATCAGGCTCCACCAGCCTGCCTCCGTGCCCCTGACCCTGCAGTCTGCTACAAGAAGAAGTTCAAGGCCCTCCTCCACCCGCAGGCACCCGCACATCCCTGCGGGCTCCCCGCAGGCACATCCCTGGTGCCTAATGGTAGGCGTGTCTTAGCATCTCGTTCCACACCTTGTATTTCATTTTCTGTATTTAGTTTTTCGTTTTTAGAACTGTTTTCTACCTAAACTGTGCCTATTTTGTGCTCCGTTTCGTATTTGCGCCTCAACTGTCCCTGTTTTTCTTTGCCGGCTCTCGCCGGTTCCTTAATCCCAGTCGCTGCGTCCCCGGCGGCCCCGCACCCCTCGTGCCCCCATTGGACTCTGCCTCCTGCCTCCCAGCTGCTCCTCCCTCCCGCCTCCCCTTCTTAATGGCGGCCGCTGCGAGCAGCCTAGTGTGACCCCCTGACCTGCTTGGGCCAGGAGTACACTTCGGCTCCACCAGCCTGCCTCCATGCCCCTGACCCTGCCGTCTGCTACAAGAAGAAGTTCGAGGCCCTCCTCCACTCGCAGGCACCCGCCTGCGCCTCATCCCTGGTGCCTAGTGGGAAGCGTGTCTAAGTTTCTCATTCCACAGCTTGTATTTCGCTTTCTGTATTTAGTTTTTCGTTTTTAGAACTGTTTTCTACCTAAACTGTGCCCATTTTGCCCATTTTGTGCTCTGCTTCGTATTTGCGCCTCAACTGTCCCTGTTTTTCTTTGCCGGCTCTCGCCGGTTCCTTAATCCCAGCCGCTCTGGCCCCTGCGGCCCGCTCCCCTCACACCCCCATTGACTCTGCCTCCCGCCTCCCAGCTGCTCCTCCCTCCCACCTCCCCTTCTTAATGGCAGCCCGTCTGCTCCCGTCCATGCCTGGACCTCACCCAACACCCACCACCTATGCACGCAACCTTGGCATCGTACTGGACTCATCTCTCTCCATGACCCAGCATATCAACACCATATCATCCTCCTGCTTCAACACCCTCCCCATGCTACGCAAGACTTTCAAATGGATTCCCTTAGAAACAAGAAGAACAGTCACCCACGCCCTCATTAGCAGCAGACTGGACTACGGCAATGCTCTCTACGTAGGGACCACAGCCAAGCTTCAAAGAAAACTCCAGTGGATCCAGAACGCAGCCGCACATCTCATCCTCAACATCCCTCACCACAAACACATATCCACCCACCTCAGATCCCTACACTGGTTGCCCATCAACAAAAGGATCATTTTCAAAGTCCTCATCCATGCTCACAAAGCCCTCCACGACACTGGACTGGCCTACCTCAACAAACAAGTAAACCTCCACATACCAACTCGACAGCTCCGCTCCACCGATCTCACCTTCGCTACTGTCTCCCACATCCAGATCCTTCTCCCACCTCGCCGCCAAGACCTTGAACTCCCTCCCCACCAGCCTACGCAAGACCCAGGACCTCCTAACCTTCAGAAAGCACCTAAAAACATGGCTTTTCGAGTAGTAAACGCCCCCCCTCCCAGCGCCTTGAGACCTTACCTGGTGAGTAGTGCGCTTAAGAAATTATTTGATTGATTGAGATGATCCTAGCATTTTGGAGTCTGCTAACCAGAAGTCCTGTAGCTCAAATTTCCCTTTCCTTAGAAATCATCGGGGGCAGGAAGTGACATACAGGAAGAAGTAGGACTACCATCTGTGATTGGGAAAGGGGCTATAAAACCAGATAGGAAAAGGCACCATTGTAGTAAGGGAAACAGATGCATGCAGGGAAGATGAAAGGAGAATGGTATGCTGGTAAAGAGAAATCACGGCTCCTCCAGAAAGAGGAAGGAAAAAGAGAAGGCCCTAGAATGGGGCACCAGGTAAGTGGAAGGACCGAGGGGGGCGCGGGCACCCTGCGACAACACCTGCGCTGCGCATTATGTGTGGCGAGGACTGACGCCCAATCCTGGGCCTCTGGCCTCGCTGCGGTAAAGAGAACAGAGCACAGCCAGAAAAAAGCGCTGCAGTGGGCCCCACGACCCGAAAAACGGACCTCGCCCCCCCCTGCGGCCCGAGCGGGAGATAACACGGAAGCCCACGGCATGACAACTAAATCTGTACAATCCCTGGTTGTATTTACCTTTCTATATTTTGACCCTTGATATTTTGGATATGAAATTAGTGGGCCATGGTATTTGTGTACTTTCAGAGTACAGTCTTCCAGCTCTGATATCCCAGGACTCCCCTGAACCTTCATGTTGTGTACCTGTCAAGTTGCATTAGGTATACTGATTGAAAATTGTGAGGGACACCTCAAGGCGTTGAAGTGAGTAGAAGTATATATGTTATCGCTGTGTGAATAATCATTTGTGGAACTACATGTGAATGAAGTGTATTTTGTGGTTTAATGGGAAGGAGTTCCTCAGTGAAGGCAGTGTTGCCAATGAAGCCATGGTTGAGCAGTGTGTTTACTTTAAATTTCAATACTTCGAATCATAATTGGTTATTGCTTCTTTTTGCACACCCAAGCTCATTAGTTAAGTAGTTAGGTAGCCAGTTTGGCTTAGTATGCTGCAGATCTCTAACGTTGTTCCACATAAATCCCGAGTAACACATCAATGCTTTGAATTCTGGTACTTGTAGTTTTAATATAGAGTCATCCAAAACTTAAAACTGAGTACTGGCAAAATAAAACCTGTTCAGCCAAGAGGTCTTCTAAAGACCTCTTTAGGAAGGTTAATACTCTTTTTGATGCCCCCTGCTACTCTTAAATTCTTGTCAGCGAAGTGATAAAGCAGGTGTCACTCCAAATTCGTTCCTCTACACCACTCATGGTCCTTTTTGAGCTCATCACTTATGCAGTCCACTTAGTTCACACCCCAGGTACCAAGCACTCTACCCACGTGCACATTTCACCTTCTGCTGTGAATCAGCCCAAAAGACCGACCTGTTAAAGCACCACCACGCTGGGAGATTTTCACACCTCCAAGAACATTAGTTTATCCTCGAACGAGTTTGGTACACAACACCAGGAACAGAGCCCTTGTTTTCCCTGTATTCAAAAATACAATACTTGTTCTCAAATATCTCCATGACCCTCATTAAAAGTCATTATCAGGAATCATATGTGGTGCAATATTGCTACACCCGGTCTCCTTGGGCGCTGCAATACTACCCCAACAGTTCCCCCTGGTTATACCTGGAGGCCTTGCCCCCAGTAAATGCTATGAGATTAAGGGTTTACATGAGAAAATCCATGTGTTAGCACAAGTTTTGGTAAGTTACTCTCCTTTAAATATGCTTCTATAAGAGATCACGTTCTATCAGTAATGCTTTGTGCAATATTACCGGCACGTCACTTGTAATGAAGTCCTCGATGTTACCCGTTGTAGTGATCCCAACAAGCAGCAAACATAAGGAGAAACAACCATAAGATTGGCTGCAGCAGGGTCTAAATGAGCATTGCACGATTATTATTTAGCAGCTGAGGTGTCCAGTTGTCAGGCGGTTAAGGGTCAGTTCTTTTTGCATATATTTCTGGACGTGATATCTGCCTTTGATACATGGGCTATTCCATCTTCGTGAATGTATTATGGGGGCGGAAAGGCAGAAAGGAATGCTGTTGCTCCACCAAGGTCCATTCCGCTGACCTTCATCTGAGATCACCAAGCACAGTCACCCAGGGGTCCTCCTTCTCACACTGGCCAGTTAATGTGCATGTGATGCCTGTCCTCACCAGATAATATAGGTTCTAGTTTCAGAAAAATCAATGAGAGGCCGAACCAGATGCACTAGATAAAGTAGATACATAAACACAAATTATTTATTGGCACTAAGTTGAATCTCTTCTTATCTATCAATTTGCAGTCTCCACAAAGCATCCTCAAAAGGGGATGACTTAGGAACCATATTGTTGACTGCTTTGTTGTTAAGTAGTACGTGATGTTTCTTCCACTACCTGTGACATTTACTTGTATCTACGTACTATATTCATTCAAGGTGAACAAGTACCTGAACCACTTATCTAAATTCATCGTCTAGTTGGAGCTCCACGAATGCTGATAAATGGCAGCAATTTTGGCTCTGACAAACGCGAAGATCCCTTTAGAGGCAGGGTTGAACTGGCCAATACGGCAATTAGGCAGTGGTCAATGGGCTGGGCTGGGCTGACAGAACAGGGTGTAGGCCATTTTGTGGCTCTTTGTGGGCTTGTTTTCTGGTCTGCTGGGCCAGATCGTACTGGTAATTTCCCTGATATTACAACAAACATTGCCACCAGCAAACACATATTGATGCAATCTTCTATATGTTGCAAAACATCTATACACCGTGTCTTTCCAACTTCAAAACTGCCCCAATTTGAAAACCTGGGCCTCTTTGTAATGTTCTAATGCACATATAGGGACCAATTTTACTTTGACCCAAGGGCCTGTTTTCTGTCCCATTCTGATCCTGTTTGAAATATGGGGTTGAGGGAAATTCTGAGGAACTGTGTTGAGTTAGCCAACTCTGTCCCTCGGAGGCAATGGAAACATAGCAGAGTGATAAAATATGCTGAATACTAAATGTAGTTTTAACACAGTGTGGTACTGTAATTATTGCAGCAGGGAAGAATCGCTCTCTGTAGTGCCCACATCAAAACACAGGCTTAAACAGCAAAGCCAACACCCTTCAGTGCCTTAAAGCTGTAGAGAATTGGAAGATTGTGTTTTATTCTTGAAGATACGAACACTTTCTTAGAAACATGTATAGTTCATTTTCAACTTTTTTGTAGTTCATGTCCAAAGAACTGAAAGTTACTCAATATATTGCTGGCAAGGTAGTGCAGTCAGACTGTACTCATTCTAAATCAATTTATGAGTATGCTGAAGTTCAGAGGTTTGAATCCACTTAGTGGAACTCAACTGTTTATGCTGCTGAACTTGGTTAAATAAACACAACTGGGTTTGCACCAGCACTAACAAGTACCATTGAGCTAAATCGCTTGATGTGTGGCTGCTAATCTTTCCGATCTGAGCTTGGAGTGGAGGTGGAACTGAGCCCAGTTGTAAACGGCGTTGGTAGCTGACGAGATGGATTCTTTAGTTACATTATTGCCCCTGGTAGCGCTGGACACAAGTTTGAAATCTGGCAGAACCAAATCCTTCATATGTGTTTGGTCAGTTGAATGCCAAAAAAAGGTCACAATAGCATGCATTATTTGCAGCTTATGGAATGTCAGAAGTCCACGAGTAGACACCATATTTATAATTAATACTTTAAAAGATGGTTTGACCCTTGTCCAATCCCTTTCCTTTCCCTCTGAATAAGTCACTTTCTTTTTAAAACGTCCCTTTGTGTTGGTACTGCATACATGCATTCGATAAAATGGAACCTCTAAGGAGATAATTGCATTACCATAATATCTTAAAAACACTACCCAGGTATCAAACTACCATCACCATTTTATACATAATAGTAAACCACCCACCACCAACTAAACAAGATGAAAAAACTGACAAGAACTACCACATCCCACTGGCCAACATAGGACTCTTTTTTAGTCCATCGAGGCAGATCCCAACAAACTGTATATTGTGACTGTAACTTGACATTCACAGCGGCTATCAGATATAAGATGTAATTATCAAAGTCCATTCAAGAAGATCTTTTCACCATTTCACCCTCCAACCTATGTCTGATAAGGGCCATAAACGTTGAACAAAAAACCTTAGCGTGGGTAACCCAGTAAATTAACCAGCGAAATGGATTGTGATCATAAGAAATACCATAAAGGGGCCAACAGAGCTGCTCAGAACTGCCATTATATTGAACCCACCAACATCTCACTTGCACTTCTTCATCCATCACACTGCTAAGTGCTGCATCCCATGACACAACAGCTCACCTTGTTGGTCACCACATACAACATGGAAACACTTCCTATATAGGATCAAAACAAAGTCAAAGACAAATGACTTCCAACCACACACCCTACACAGTACAGTATGCTACTCATGTTAGTAAGCGCAGTACAGATGTTGCAGTACAATACAGTACACAAGTACTGCAACTGATTACAAGGAGGATCTGATCACTGATTCTCAGGCTTACCAGCTTTAACCATCCACTGTTAAGAATCTTGAATGTTGACCTGAAAGCGCAGCTCAAGAACTTACTAATAGATTGTATTACATTGTGTTTTATTGTATTATTTTATATTGTATTCCATTTCAACATTAATATAGAGCTTTCCTATCTTTTGTGAAGGTCCAAAAGCACTTTAGAGACCTTTTATCAACGTTCTAATTTTTAGGATAAAAATATAAAAGGAGTGTCAGCCTGCTTTACAGAAGTAGTGTGCAAATCGGTGCAATGAAACAATCAGAAAGGGAAAGCTATGCAGAAAAGGGAATGGTGTGCACTTCAGGTCTGTGGATGGAAGGGTGTTGGTAGTGGTGTCATCTATTAGTCCTGAGCGTTGGTGACGTGCAAGGTGCCCAAAGAGTGCGCTCAAGGTTTGATGCAGGATGTTTTACGCATGTCGTGAAAAAGCAGTCAGTCTGAGGATAGGTTCGCCAATAGCATGTACAAACCTTAGCAGGACTCAGTCTTGGTCGCGGAAAACATCTAGATGTTAATGGCCCTTCTAAAATGCTAATGATTGTTATTGGATCTGATTTTCTTTGGCAGTTTATTCCATCATTTGCATTTTTGTACTGAGAAGAAATTATCTGCTTAGGCGTTTTATTTGAATCAGGAACTATCCTTAGTGAGGACATTCCTGACCTGAAATTTCCCTTTTAGTGGCAGAGTGAAAGTTTCGATTGAATAATTATTAAGCAGAATGCAGATGTTTCTTGATTCATTGTCCAGTGATGCTGTGAAATGCACCTGCCTCCCTCTGCCTGAATGCAGACAAAAAGGGAAAAGACGAAGGCAGCTGCAAAGAAATGCACCTCGTATTTGGCTCAGAGTGCACTGGAATGTGTATTTGTTCTTCATTTCTTTCCATTTGCAAATTAGATTTTTGATTAAGTTTAAGGTAGAGGAAGCACATTATCCTTCTGTTATCAGCCAAATGCGCCTTCTTACTCATATATCCCGTAGGGCAGCGCAATAACATTTTAGTCCTCGTGGATATTTGCACCTACTCGTACATGAGATTCACAGTCAGTAAATTCAAAATTCAAAATTCTGGTCTTTATATCTATGAACATAATTGAAGTAATAATTGGCAAGGTGACAGAAACCGTGTTGTGTGTTTTAGAATTCAACATAACTCCCTCAGTGCTTAATTTGTGTCTTTGTTGGCAGTGGTTGGCACCAGCACGCGTTTTTGAGCACAGGGGGGCACAAAATGTAAAGAGCACGGTATTTCTGTTTCTAAGCACCTTCAACATGGGTGCACCAGGTGCAAGCAGGGAAGTGAGTGCTATTACAGAGAATGTGCTGTCCATCAAGGAAGAAGTGAATTCATGCCTGTCCTGTTGATAGGAGAGAGGCTATATGAAGCAGTCCCTCCATCTTTCACAGTACAGGCAGCATGTGGCTGGCTTTACAAGTAAGGGATAGAGATCACCCTGCGGGTGGATGCAGTGAGTGACTGCACCTACCTACACTGGAATGTCTGGTGCTCCATGGGGGCCACTTCCCCCACATAAGGAGGCACACTCAGGGGGTATTCAGTGCACCGCATGATAGTCTCTTTGCCTGTGTGCCTGCATCCTTATTTTAGCACAGACTCAAAGGCAATGTATTTGCGTCAGTTGCTTGGAGTAAAGCTCCTCTGCAAATGAGGGAATGCCCCGCAGGATCAGCATTATACAGTGCAATCTCCATTACAAAAGAGGGAGTGCAAGTGTCTGTGGTCCCTTCTGTAATTCCAAACTACCCCTGCACTGTAACACATGCGCCTGTTGTATCCCCTGAGGCACTTTATGTAGTACAGGCCTGGGAGTTCTTTTTTTATCATTCAGCTTTCACCCAGAGCAAAAGAGATACTAGCAGAAAAGAGAGAAAGGAAGAGGAAGAAAGCTAGAATGAAAGTGACAAAGGGAGAAAGCAGGGATGAAAAGGGACCAGCAGGAGTGATACAAGGAGGAAGAGTAGGGTGGTGGAGGAAAGAGGTATGAAGTGGAAAGAAGATTAGGTTAACCCTAGCATTTACCAGTATTGGTGGAAAGTGGCAAAGGAAAATGTTTGCCCTTGCACTTGTCTTTTTACCAGTGAAGCACTGATTTCTTCAGCAGAATAGGCTAGTGGAATGTGGCACGGTTCAGGAGTGTGGTGATTATCGCCACGTCCCACATCACTAGTCTTGGCAGTAGAAATCTTATGCTGAAGTGTCAAGGACCAGGTAGGAAGATCTGTGTATGTGGGCTAATTCCTGAGACAAAGAGAGCTACTGGAGTGTGCAAAAGGCAATAGATAAAGACAGGCACCCTTTCCACAAATAAGTCAAAACCTGGATGAGTGAGAATTAGCTGGTGTTCTGTATTACCCACTTGCTTATGAGAAAGGGATCTTCTGTAGAGTGGGATAGGGGTGTACATAACTCAGTGAGAGTAGGAAGTCACTGATGAAACCTCAGTTCCCCATCAGGTTTTGAGAAAGGCATTGAGAGTTTCAAGGTTCAGGTTTATAGACGGTAACAGGTGTCAGAAAGGAAATAATTGAGCATAAAGGTGAATGAATTACTTTTGTATTAAGCACAGGCTTACAATTGGATGAGTGTGTAAGTAAGTGTGAACAAGCAAATGTACAGAGAAGTTCATTAAAATGAGCAGAAAAAAGCCCTGGACTGAGTGAGAGAGCATGTCATTTAAGAAAAGAGTGCACACTGCCATCTAAATGTCTGTAAACAGAGAGTCCAGTTCACAAAGGAAATTACAAGCATATGTAGCGGTGCTACTGTAGTGCTAATTCACCATGGGCCATATGTACAAAAAAAGTTTACGGTCACAAATGGCCCATTTGTGATTGCAAAAAGCATCTTGGTATGTAGAAATGCCAAAGAGCAATTTGGTAACTTGCTCCAGAATCACATTTTGGTTTAGCAATTCGGTACTTGGAAAGGGCGTGTTCAGGGCATACCCTACGACTGGCGATTCTCAGTGGAATATATTAATGTTTTGCGACCAAATTATGGTTGCAAAACATTCATTTTTTACTGCCTACTAAAAGGTAATGGTAACCATTTGCAAATGTGAAGAGTCACCAAAGGGAGGGGTGAGTGTAAATAAAAACATTTTAACATTTTTAAGAGCAGGCAATGGTGGAAAATGGGCTACATTAAAAAAAAAGAGTGCTTTATTGAAAAGTAATCACAGACATGGTGGTCTGCTGACACCAGCAGGCCACCCTCCCTATGGCAGCCATCATTGCTAAAGGGTTTCAAACTTTGACCTCCCTCATTAATATTCATGAGGTAGGTCGATTTGCGACCCACTATGAATCGCTGTTTAATACTTGTGAGTTCTCTTATATTAGGAATTGTGATTTCCTAATTGGGATTCAGTAAGAATCTCAATTAGGCATACACAAGTCCTACCTTTGTACATATGGCCCATGTACTCATTAACACACTCACTAAGGTGTAGTTGAAAGTCTTTGTCTACAGTGTAGGTGGAGGTCTGTGTCTATGCCATTCCTATTGTGTACAGATCTCCACCACTAGTGCATAAAACTCCACATACATTGTTGCATTTTACATGTATATGTGGGACTGGCCAGTGGAAGTGGCTGGAAAAAGCGGAGTGCCTCCTACAAAGTGGGAAGAGGAATGGGCAAATTACGAAGCGGCATAGGAATGGACATGCAAATACAAAAACATACCTACAATAGAGTAAGTCAGTTAAAATTCACAAACGTTAAACCCACTTCTACCCCTGTAGTCAGAGAGCCCAAACATGCTCAAATCTACTCTAACCTCACCTTGGAGAAAGTTACCACACATAAAGCATGACAAAGCACAGGTACTGCACACTTAAACCAATGGAGGCAGAGGATAACACTGCCATCACAGAAGCCAATGCCTAAAAAAGAATGTTCAAATAAATCTAAACACTTAATAAATACATTTATATTATATTCATCTCTGCCTCGACATTTACCTATCAGAGCTGATCTCTGACCGTAGGTCTGCTGAGGAACATATCCAATGCCTTCTACAACAACATGAGCAGCATGGTGCAGAGACACAGTATTTAGGAAACACACATCCCTGACTACCTATAAGAGACACTTTTTATCTGAGGTACCAATGGAGCCTACAATTAATGTAGCTTGGGATCAGAGGGGTTTAAAGACCATACCATTGCTGCCAGCTTGAGTCTGATTCGTTCAAATCATGCAAGATAATGATTTTATATGGACCAAAAGATACCCATCCCAGTATCCAGGCTGCTCAGTCTTGCACTAGTTAAAGCAACGTAGCGAGGCACAGATCTAGTGTGAACTTTGTACCACATATGGTTTTGTTTTAAATGTACTTAGCAAACAAATAATATTCCTTGAGCAGGGGGTAGTGAGCCCCAATAAAAGGGGCGACATTCAGTTGCAGCGAAAAAGTAGCAAGAGAAAGAAATTATTCTCTGTAACATTGTAGTCATTTTGCACATGCTTAATGGATGCATTGATTATGAAGTGTAGGGTTTGCAGAGGAGGTGTGCTGTGCATGGGAGTTATTTGTTTAAACCCTTGCTTCCGAAGACTGTACCATCTTCTGTGCCATAGGGACTCGGCAACGCAAATCTTTCTACTGGTTTTGATGCAGCAATCTTGATGGCACATAGATGGGACACCAAACCCTTGGATTACCATTCATTCTTCATGGTGTTCGAAGTATACACTCCAATCTGTTTCTGGGGAAAGAACACATAGGCCTCACTGGAACACCCTCTTAGAAACACAGTTGAACAAGTGCCTATGAAATGGTGGAGGTCTAGTCAACACCCGGGCTACACCCTCTCCTTGTGCATATCCAGCGGGTGATAAAAGGGGTGGCTCCTCCATTAGAGCGGAGAAGTATCACCCCACTAACTAAAATGCTCCAAGAGATGAAAATATAATGGTAATAAAGTTAATTCATTACCATTTTGTTTTTCACTAGCTCATACCGAACCGAGTAGGAGCAGGACCCGCTGAGTGACACCAGCAGAGAGGAGTGGTGGACTGCCTGTGCACTTTAGTCTCTTTGGCCGGTTGCCTTGTGATGGCCAGCCTGACATGCACACTTAAACCTCTCATCCCAGCTGTCCTAAACTACTGGGTTGAGAGCAAGCACAGGCCTTCAGTGTCCTAGGAAGTGCAAAGAACGGCAGCTGCTTTGTCCTGGTCCTTTTCTCATGCCGGTTGACAGCATGAGAGAAGCACCAGAATTGGTTAAGGGAGGTGACTGGGGCCAGTGTCTTGGCTGGGGCTCGTGCTGGAGCCTAGTCGAGAGAAGAAGAGGGTGTGGAGGACGTGCTGCCGTGTAGTATTCAAGCTAAGTAGCTTTTTATTTTATTTCATAGCGTCTTGCCTGTAGCACACGTGTATGCACCCACCCACCATCCATGTGCCCGCCCCACCACTCTCAGAGTTGCCAGCCTTCACTGGAAGGGGAATCTATTAAGGAGAGGCACAAATGGTTTTGTCTTCAAACACTGTAGGGAGGGGCCTGACCTCTCCTGCTGGTCCTAGTAGATCACTAACAGTATTGCATACTTTCAATCGCCATTTCAATCCCTGAGTCCCCACACTGTCTAGTGATTTTCATCCCTCTCCTTCTCCGGTTTCATCCTTGCCCTTCCACCCCGCATGCCAATTCTGCTTTTTCCCTTTCTCTCCTTCTCATTCACTGCCTCTATTGGTTCTTCTCCCCTTATGACCAGTCAACCAGAGGCTTAACATCAATTAACCACAAGCATTTACACTTTGTTCAGTAAGATACAAGCTTTTTGGAAAATCACTCAGCTCACAAGGCTCCCTATCTTCTTGGTTCTCACCTTTCCTTTCTCCCCCTCCCTCCCTTCATATTTTCTGTCCCACACCTCCGTGAGTCAAAATATATAGCGCCTTATTCACTAATCTCTTTGTCTGCCTTAAGACAGCCTGAAACAAGGAAAGTTGGCCTGGGTCTGTAGTGGTTTTGTCACGGCTTAAGGTATATTGAACATCTCTCTCCTGGCTCAAGATGTCGTTTTCAAATAACCAGGTATTAAGAAAAATCTATACCTGGGGCTAAATACTTGATAATTGACAGCCAACTTTCCTCGATCAATGACTGATGACTGCCTTAAGCCAAGGCAAACTGTTAGTAAACCACCCCTCTATTCATGACCAATACACTGAGGTCAGACTGATGTTATTGTTCCACCATCAAGTAGACAAGTATTTGCAGTTTGAAAGCCTACCACAAGTTCAATGAAAACAGGATAACACATTTTCTACATGTGTGTTTATGTGGCTTTGAAGCTCATCATGTCCAACTTGAAAGATTTCTCCAAACTAAATCAATGTTTTAGTCTAGTGTTTAACTTCTCATTTGAGGGCAGATGTACAAAGCATTTTTGTGGTCGGCAAATGGCACGGTTTGCATAGTTTATGTAGTTTATTTCTGTGCAAAGAATCACTATTGATATTTGCAACCCATAACAATTTGGTATTTGGAAAGGGTGTGTGTTTGGGGCATCCCTTCGAATTCCGAATTGGATTAGTATGTGTTAATGTTTTGCAACCAAATTCCGGTCACAAAACATTGATCTTTTACTGTCCCCTCAAAGGATGTAGTAAGCCATTTACAAGTTTTGTGAATTTTGTCAAAAACATTTTTAAGGGTGAGCAGTGGTCCCATGGATGATTGTCTACTCTTAAAAAGTGAAAATTCAACTTTTTCCTTTTTTAAAAATGTATCCTGTTTTCCTTTACGGAAAATGGGTTGCAGTTTAAAAAATGAGTTATTTAAAAGCAGTCACAGAGATGATGGTCTGCTGACCACAGAAAGCCAACATCTCCGAGATGGATGCAATTTCTAGAGGGTTGTAATTTGCGACCTACCACATTGATATTCATGAGGTAGGTAGACTTGTGACCCACAAAGAACTGGTAGTTTGCAAACTGACCCATTACTACACTGTTCACAGAACAGTTGCTAAGGTCGCTAAGTTCAAGCAGTATTTGTGACCAGTTCTTAATTCATCTGGCATTTAGTTCCTCCTAGGTCTCTTCTGATCCAATGGTGGCTGGCAAAACCTACTTAGAGTCTGCCTCCATGTAATTTGGGAATTTTCACCTGAGGTCTTGCTTGAGGTGGTGCAAAATCTTCAGAAGAGTTCACTTAGATCCTGATTATAAGTGTATTGATGTTTTTCCATCCTGGCACAAACCCCTCTTGGCGCAGAAGTCGGAATTCTGAATTGTGCAGTATTTACTGCATCTGGTAATTACCAGGTGCATTAAATACTTTCTCCGTCATTAATATTAGGCCGGTCATACCAGCTGGAAATTAACAAGGGAATACAGTGCTGTATTTACAGAGGCATGGGGAAATCTGAATGTTATTAACAAAAAACTCAGAAGTTCTATTTATTGCACCCAATAAATAATATGACCCAGCGAATTGTTATTTATAAAGTGCAACAAATTCTGCACCTAAAACCAACCCATGCATACATAATGAGGGTCTAACTAGGGTGGTCATCCTACTTTTGTGAGCCTCTGTGTATCTCCCCTGTGTCCTGATACATCCCAGTGTTCAAAGGTGTTTGTTTCAGCTACCTGTGTCTGTTTTACTGTGGACTCTCTGTGTTTCAGGCAGCCTGGCCTCTTTTAAGGAGGTGGGTTTTTTTAATTCGTTTTTGCCGTGACTGTGTGAATTGCCTTGCTAGTTTGTGGCACACCCCCAATCCCCCCTTTTTTCTCTTCTAAGTAAAAAGGCTACAGACATCTTGCAGAGAGTGTTTTTAGGTGACTGTTTTAATCTGTTTCTGTGATTTAAATTGTGCTTAAAAACTGTCTGTCCCCCTGTATTTTTGCCTTTAAAAAAGCCCGATTTTAGAGTGCGCGCCCAGTACTATTCCAGTGTTTGTTTCTTAAACAATCTCTCCCTTACCTGGAAAGTAGACTCTGCTAGCTTGGAAGTGTGGATTAAGCCTGTCTGTATCCAAGGAGATTCTGAATAGAGCAGCAGTTGCCTTTCTCCCTGAACACAGGGACTGGACTTAGCTGATTGGCTCCCTGAGTCCCTGCTGCACCTGAGACCCGCCCCCCACACCTGCTCTGGTCCCTTAAGTTTGTGGAGGGAAGCCCAAGACAGCCACCTAAATTTTGTGAGCCTCTGTGCACCTCCCCCGTTTCCTGATACAGCCCAGTGTTCAAGGATTGCATAAAGACCTAGGTAAGGAGCCCTGAGATTTTTCTGGGTGAAAAAATAGTATTATTTGTTCAAAAGTGTTTGTTTCAGCTACCTGTGTCTGTTTTACTGTGGACTCTCTGTGTTTCAGGCAGCCTGGCGTCTTTTAAAATGGTGTTTTTTTTTATTCGTTTTTGCCGTGACTGTGTGAATTGCCTTGCTAGTTTGTGGCACACCCCTCTCCCCCCCCCCTTTTTTCTCTTCTAAGTAAAAAGGCTACATACATCTTGCAGAGTGTGTTTTTAGGAGACTGTTTTAATCTGTTTCTGTGATTTAAATTGTGCTTAAAAACTGTCTGTCCCCCTGTATTTTTGCCTTTTAAAAAGCCTGATTTTAGAGTGCGCGCCCAGCACTATTCCAGTGTTTGTTTCTTAAACAATCTCTCCCTTACCTGGAAAAAGACCTAGGTAAGGAGCCCTGAGATTTTTCGGGGTAAATAAACAGTATTATTTGTTCAAAAGTGTTTGTTTCAGCTACCTGTGTCTGTGTTTCTGTGGACTCTCTGTGAATCAGGGCTTGGAATTGGATTGGCTAGGGTTAGGACCAGCTTCTTATTGGCCAATAGGACTATTAAAGGCTAGGACTCAGGACGTCTCAGCCCGGGCGTCGAGGCAAAGGTCGTAGAGGACAAGGGCAGCTGCCTGTTTGGGCCTGTTCAGGAGAGGTAGGGACTAGGGACCAGAAATGCTGCCCAATTCTCAATGGACCAAGAATGGTTCCAGCCCCTACACATCCCTCAACATGCAAACACATATTATACAAAGGCATCCAACTCATACATCACAAACTGACCACAGACAGATTGCATTGCCCCATCACCCAACACAATACCCTTTATACAACACATGTACACATATCCCCCACAACTACTACAGTCAAACACCTGCATTCTCACAGCCAACACTACTCTGTCCACTCCCACTAACACAACCTGCCATCACCCACACAATACAAAACTACAGTATACATTTCTCTCAGTCTCAGCCTTCCAGATACACACTCTCTGCTCATACTAACCAACAAGACTATCCGCTGTTTGCTCCACACAGACCACCTGTCATCATAACAATGCCCACACCCTGCCTTCAAACACACCATCTACAAACACTCTTCCCCTCTCTTCACCAATTACACACAACCATACAATCCCCACATTTCACTCCACCACACATATTACCTCTTCCAATCATCACAACTAATACTAACTCCCCTGACACACATCCATCACCTCTTACACACCTCGTACATTCATCTCCTAAACACATCAACACCCCATCTAACACTCAAATTCCACTTACCAGCATTAACTCACATACAAATCCCTCACCAAAAACAACTACACCAATATTCCCTCTCACTATTCCACAAAAACAATACTGACCACAAACATCAGCACATCAAAGCAACACAAACTTACATTACACTTATCGTCATACCCACTCCCACCCTCAGGACCACACAAAGAATACAAATTCCAACCTATCTCCACCCCTACTTTCTCACTCTTCACAAACACCTACCACAAGCACCCCAACCCAGCAACTTTCATTCACTCGCCTCTCCTCCATTGCACAATTAAGAGCCTCACATCATGATCCACATGCTCCTCCACCACCCCTAACCCATACTCCATCCACACTAAACAAACGCAAACAAAATAAAAAACATGCCACTCATAGCAACCTCGCATCCCCTTGTTTATTACATAATAAAACTACCCTACAAAAAACAGTACAATCCTCATGGCTCCCTCAGCCACCAAGTCCATCACCCACACACACAGACCCAACAAAATGCCTCCTTAACCTTTTGGAAGAGGAACAATATATAGAAAAGCAAGACTATTGTGAGCCTCAAACAGTTATCACAACTAGCAACACTCCTGCTTCAAGCTCACATTATACTACTTACCTGTTTCCTAAACAAAACAATACTACCACTAACACACCTTTTCTAAACTGCCAGCTCATAAATGCTTGATCACTCTAAAAAAACCAGCACCACATCTACGACCTGCTCACAGACACACAACCTGACATACTATTCATAACTGAATCCTGGTTGGGAGATGACATGGCCCCAGTGTTGCACGAAGCCGTTCCTCTGGGCCATCAAACCATCACTCAAAACCGCATAGGCAAGAGAGGAGGTGGACTAGCTATTATATTCAAACAGGCATTGAACCTCAGTAAAGCAGACAACATCTCCATACAAGGTTGTGAAGCCCTCCTTACCAGATGCCACCCTACTCCAACTTCCTCCTGTAACTTTCTCCTCCTTTACAGACCTCCACCTAACAACTCCACATGCCCAGATGCTTTTCTAGACACAGTCTCAAACCTTATTACACTATACTCCAACCTATGCATTCTTGGGGATCTAAACATTTGGTTTGACAAACCCAATATGCCCCATCCAAAAGCTATCACCACTGGCCTAGTCGCATTGAACCTACATCAGATTGTACACAATCCCCCACACATCGCTGGTCACATCCTAGATGTCATTTTTGCTAAGCCTGAACTAGTTACTATTCATAGCATCACGCCAATCACTTGGTCAGACCACCATAGGATAACTTTCCAACATACAACTCCACAAATCAACACACCCCACAACTACTTACATACATACACCTATCGACCATGGAGCAAACTCAATTTGGATCACTTAGAAACACAACTAACAGCAAACACAGATCTATATACAATTAATTCTGTGCCAAAACGTTATGAGTGGCTACAGGAAGATTTTGATATCCTAATACCACTCAGAAAAACTAAACACAACAAAAGAAAACCAACACCTTGGAGAAACACAGAACTTAAAAAGATAAAGCAACAAATCAGAAAGTTGCAGCGGACCTGGCTCAAAACAAACAATAGTCAAGACAAACTGCAGCCATACAAACTTAACAGGATATATAAATCATCAATCAAAAAAGCTAAAAAAAGGTACTACTCAGACAGAATTCAAAATGCTCAATCTATAACCAAGGAATTTTATAAAATTCTCAATGAATTTCGAAAACCTACATGCATGGAAGGAAGTCATCCCACTACTCAAGATTTCACAAACAAATTGACAACTCACTACACAACCAAAGCAGACACATTGGACTCCTATTTAAAACAGAAGAAAAACATCATCACCAACCCCTTTCCTAAAATACCCTCTAAGAATAATCAACCCAACCTCTACAGTCCTTCAAACAAATATCCCAGGATGAATTTATGGATTTGGTCAAAGCGAGCAGACCTTCTGGTTGCCCTTCTGAACCTTGCCCACCACAAATCTTCAAGAACATTCTTCTATCTACTTCTGCTGCCACACCTGTAAGAAGAATCATCAACAACTCTTTAACTTCAGGAACTTTTCCTGTAGACCTGAAAAAGGCATACACAGGACCTTTATTAAAGATAACAAACCTAGACCTGCAAGACCCCAACAACTACAGAGCAATCACAAATGGACCTTTCCTGGGCAAATTGATAGAAAGAGCAGCATTCGCCCAGACGTCACAATTCATTGAAGACAATTCTATACTTCCAAACTGGATTCCGCCCAGGAAGAAGCACTGAATCGGCACTCATAGCAATCTGGGATTAAAAACACAGTAGACCGAAATGGAGTTGCTGCACTACTTCTCTTGGACCTCTCAGCGGCCTTTCATACGGTTGACCATGACACCCAAAGACTCCACAAAGCCGGCATACAAGGGATTGCTCTCAACTGGATTACTTCCTATCTTCAAAAAAGATCTAATATCATCCACTCGCCTCCCTTCTATTCCGAACCCTACCTCACAAGAGCAGGGATCCCCCTAGGATCAATCATCTCACCTTTGCTTTTCAACATCTACATGATATCTTTATCAGAACTGATCAATGATTTCCATCTCACATGCTACAACTATGCAGATGACACACAAATACTACTTAAATTAGAATGCCGCAAAAACATTGAAAACTTACAAATCTTCAGTTGCCTCAGAGCCTTTGATCAGTGGATGACCTGGAGCCATCTCAAACTAAATACCTCCAAAACAGAAATACTCATATGTGGTGACTGGAAAAATTATGACCCTCTGTGCGTCTGGCCTGACGATCTTGGACCACCTCCTCAATGATCCAAGGAAGTTAAAAACCTAGGAATCACCATGGATTCCAAGTTAACTATGAATGCCCAAGTGGACAAATTAGCACAAACAAGCTTCATCACCTTGAAGACTTTACGACGCATCTTCCCCCACCTCGGATTTCCACACAAGGTGCAAGCTACTATCTCGCTTGTACTATCCAAACTGGATTATGCCAATGGTCTCTACCATGGAATCTCTATCTGTTATGAAAAAACTACAACGTATCCAGAATTCAGCAGCCAGGCTACTATTACATGTAAAGCCGCAAGCCCACATCTCCCCTGCCTTGAGAGCACTACACTGGTTACCCGTTGCCAGAAGATGCACTTTCAAGCTGCTTTGTATCACCCACAAAGCTATACATGGAACAGGACCGCTTTTTATCAGAAACAAAATTACCAAATACATCCAACAAAGAAACCTCCGCTCAAGATTGGCACCCCGCCTTAGAACACCACTATACAAGAAAAAGACTATAGGTGGTACATCCTTCTCCGTTCAAGCAGCCAAACTATGGAATTCATTACCCCCAACTATAAGAGCCACAGATAACTTTCTTGTCTTCAGAAAACTACTCAAGAGTTGGCTCTTTCCTTCATAACCACCATATTCAAACAACTATGAACTGCATATGCCTATGTTGATACATATTTTTTTCAGATCATGTGTATATTTCTAGTTATTTATAGTTTCTTTAGAAAATATGTATTGCTCCTATGTCATAACAATAAAATACACACACACTCTTTAAACCTGTTTGATTAAGTATATTTTACCCATGGTTCTAATTATGTATTGTATGTGCATATGTGTGTGTATTCAAGTGTGTGTGTATATATATATATATATATATATATATATATATATATATCTATCTATATATATATATATATATATATATATATATATATATATATATATATATATATATATATATATATATGTATGTGTATATGTTGTTTCTGTGCTTGGCATGTTCGTGGGTCATTACATGGCTCCTGGTTGGGTTGTTATACTAGATGTCTATGAATTCCTGCTCTCACCTTATCACACTTATCTACCCATCATCATATGTCATGTCTCTATCAAACTATCCTCCATTCTCACTCTGACTCTTCCCAAATCCTTTCTACTACTTTCATCTCCTAAATAACTGCCTAAGCTCTTCCCTCCACTTCCACATCTAACTTACCAAACCTCACTCTACTACCGTGACCTCCCAAACAACCCTACTAAATTCTCCTGCATTTATCTCACCCTCCTACTATGCTCTCCCTAACCCTTCCACATACTCTTCCCTCCTCCACCCCCCTTTACTCATCCCAAGCCTTTGGGTTGAGTAAATTAAGGATATACTCCCAATGAACACTTCTGGATTTCTTTCCTCCTCCACCCCTCCATTACTCCAGTCAATCTAACTAACAAACTCTCATATCCGCGTCTCAAATTAACTCATAATAATACTAAAACTGTACTAATTATTTCCCGATACTAATCCATCACTAATTCTTGTTGGGTTCCAGAGTAGCGTGCTACTCACCGAAAAGCGATTTGACGCCTCGTCAGGGGTAGTAAGCGCTATATGAATACGATTACAATACAATACAATACTTAGTCCCTCAGAAGATCTGACTCTAGAGACTGCGCGGCTCCTGCAGTGAAGGGGTTTACTATGGCAGAGAAAACTGAGGCTGAACTGTTAAACTGGCAGCAGTTCTATCATCTATGGGTGGGGTGGGAGAACTTGGTCGTGGCCAGAAGAGTCACATCTCGATTTTTGGCAGATCATGGTGTCGTTCCAATTACAAATTGCTCTTCTCATCTCATCTTGTTTCCTGCGGTTTGGTTTTCGAAGCACACACCTGCGTACAACAAGTAGGTCTAGTACGTAGAGCACTTCTGCTGCGATAAAAATGTTCACAGTGAAGTGTTGTGCACCATTCCCGAAGGGTTACGAATATTCACATAATTCACATAATAATACAACGCTGGCTATTTATAGGCATGAAAATTACACATTCCAATAGATAAAATGCGAGGATCAGTGTATTCCTATTGTCAAATTAAATAGTGCTTTAAAGTGTCTTTCTGCCCAATGCATGTTTTAAAAAAACTACTTAGTGAATCAGAGGTGCTAGACCATGTCATCATGGTGTGACATTCTGCACTGCGCCTGCTTTCTACCTTTCTATTTTAACACACATTTTCTCTAACTATGAATGTGTGACTACATGGTTGTGATACTACTTCATTAAATGTGTGTTAAAACCCTTGCTGTAGTTCACATTGTTTTCTCATTCAGACTCCTATCACTTTCATATAATTTTGGAAAGCAGTAGCGCTTGGAACCAGCACTTTTTAGGTCTGACGTTAGCCGAGACCTTTGATTATATTATATTATATTATATTATATTATATTATATTATATTATATTATATTATATTATATTATATTAGGGGTTTTCTGCCAGCCTTTTTCATCCACCAGTCTGTTGTTGTGTCATTCATATTTTTTTCTGCCCTCTACAGCATTTAGGAATGGGGCTATAGGTCAGCCAACATCTGCCATTGGCCAGCTTCACTGTAGGCAATGTTATTCCACTCTTTCACAAGGAATATATCCAGTCTCAAAGTAGTTCTCGCCAGTGCCAAGGAGCACGCTAGTAATGTGTGTGTTTTTGAGCCCAAAGGTACTTTTGTTTTGAGGCAATGTTGTGTATATATTGGCAAGGATCCAGCTACTCCATCAGCAATTAAGTTTTACAACAAACAAGAAAAAACAAGACGGGGGCATGGCTAGACACTGAATGTTGCAGACACATAAAGGCTCCGCCCAGCTGCAACCTGCACTATCTCTGCACCAATAGCCCATCCTACACTGATGCCACTGTGCCTGCACTGGCAAGAAGCCAAGCTGCCAGATGAAGTGACTGTGGGTGCTATTAGGGAGTGAGGGCAGCTGCACAGAGAGAGCTGCCAGAGGCCCACAGGATGGCCTGAGCTGCACCAGATGGGTGACTGATCGAGGGAGCCGCATAGAAATAGTGGCGTCTATCCTCCCCCAGTGGTGCACAGCAGGCAATTAACTGATTTAGGCCCTCATTACAACCATGCCAGTCAGAGATAAAGCGGCAGTAATACCGCCAACAGGCCGGCGGTAAAAAAAAAATGGAATCACGACCATGGCGGAAACCGCCAACACAGACAGCCACCTTAACACTCCGACTGCCACGCGGTAGAAACAAACACCGGGGCGGTAACCGCCAACAGACAGGTGGAAGACAATGTACCGCCCACACTATTACAAGGCACCAATCCGCCAGCTCTTCCGGGGCGGTACCAATGCCATCAAAAGCACGGCGGAAACAGGAATTGGAAGGGAAACCACTCACCTATCGACACCCAATGAGGAACCAGGACGCCATGGAGCCCGAGTTACAGGTCCTGCCCATGTTAGTTTACCTCCTCATCTACCAGGAACATCAAAGACGGTGGCAATGACGACGGCGAGTACTGCACCTAGTACACAGGGGAGGGGGGAGGAAAAAGAGAGTGACACACACACGCGGCACGCAACACGCCCACCCACAACAACATGCACACACACATATCCAATAACATCACAGATACACCCGTCACCCCCTGGAAGAATGCAAGAACCAAATGAAATGAGTTTAACAAGTGTAATAATCGAACAATCAGATAGGCCAAGATAACTTTAAATCATCAGTATATACAAATATTGACAGCAAGTACACAAGTCCGTACACTGTCCCATTAAATGTCCGTGGACCAGTGGTCCCAAAAAGCATGGGCAAAGCCCACACATGACACCAGCCTCAAAACATAGAGAACACTGCAGGGGCATCAGGTCGAAAAAAAACAGGCACCTCAGGGGGAAGGGGAGGGGGGCCCCTCAGCCGGAGGATGGGACGACGCCACTGCTCCTCGAGGGTGCTCAGTGCCCAATGCCTGGTCCTGGGGAGTGCAAAGCCACAGTCTCTCAAGTCACTCAAGTAGGTTCACTTCCCACTGCTTGGTCCTGGGGAGTGCAAAGCCACAGTCTCTCAAGTCACTCAAGTGGGTTCACTGACCACTGCTTGGTCCTGGGGAGTGCAAAGTCACAGTCTCTCAAGTCACTCAAGTGGGTTCACTTCCCACTGCTTGGTCCTGGGGAGTGCAAAGCCACAGTCTCTCAAGTGGGTGGGTTGCCCACTGCTTGGTCCTGGGGAGTGCAAAGCCACAGTCTCTCAAGTCTCTCAAGTGGGTGGGTTGCCCACTGCTTGGTCCTGGGGAGTGCAAAGCCTCAGTCTCTCAAGTCACTCAAGTGGGTTCACTGCCCACTGCTTGGTCATGGGGAGTGCAAAGCCACAGTCTCTCAAGTCTCTCAAGTGGGTGGGTTGCCCACTGCCTGGTCCTGGGGAGTGCAAAGCCACAGTCTCATGAGTGGATGCCGTTCTCCACTGGTTCTGGAGGGGTCTTGGTGCCCAGAGTGCGTCATCCTGCCAAGGACTGGGTGATTGGATGCTGTTCTCCACTGGTTCTGGAGGGGGCTTGGTGCCCAGTGATGCTGCACCAGGGGAGTGGCAGTTCCCATTCCCTCACATGAGTGTCTGAGCCATGAGCTTTACCAGTAACAGGTAGCATGATACCCTATGGAGGTAGAGCCACACTCCTCCTTGCGACGACTGAGGCTGCAAACTGCTGGTAGTGCCAGTACTGGTGGTGGTGCCTCATGTAGTGTGTGCATGGTCCAGGACGTCTCCTGCAGCCTTGGATGTCTGCCCACTGAGGATGATGTTGATGTCCGCTGTAGTGGCACTGGATGGGCATGTCACGGGGCAGTGGCTGAGGCGGTGTCTGCGGCGGAGATGCTGCTGGTGGTGCAGGTGTCTGCACTTGTGGAGGGAGACACAAGACCGTCACCTGCAGCCTCGGATGGCTGCCCAATGGGGATGATGATGGTGACTGTAGTTGAGGCAGCTGTCGTGCAGGTGGTGGTGCAGATGGCGGGGCAGGTGGCAGTTGTTGCGGCAGTGCTCACCGCGACACAGGTTGCTGGGCTGTCTTGCGAAAGGGGGGGGGCAGTCCCTCACCCGGAGGCTCCGTGCCCTGAGGTGACTTCCCTTTGCTCTTGTGTCCCTTCCCCACCTTGGAAGTCGCTGCTGGGACCTTGCACTGTCCTCTTTGGTTCTGGATGAGGCCTTACTGGGTGGGAGGTGCAGCTTTTCTCTTCTGCATGCTGGCCCCTTCTTTACCTTGGCAGGTGGTGGAATAGGGTGGTCCTTTGCTTCACTAGGTGGCACACTGGCAGCCCTGATGGGTGGCCCCTTCAATGTTCCCGGACTTGCAGGGACCACTCTGGACAAGGATTTGGTGGTTGAGGTGCTGGTCAGGGCTCTAGACAACCTGGCCCTAGTGGAAAGACGGGGGGAGGTGTAGAGAAGAGCTCAATGGAACCTCTAAGGAAAAGTTTCTTAGACACACTGGGACGGGAAGATGAAGGGGGTTTGGGAGTGGAGGAAGAGGTAGTGGTTGCAGGAGGTGTACGTCTGCTGAGTTTGGGTGAAGGTGCATGGGTTGGAGGCTGTTGTGATGTGGATGGCTGTTGTGTGGGTGTGTGCCGGCATTTGTGTACTTTGGCAGGAGGGCTCACAGACACACTGAGAGAGGACACAGGGGACGTGTGAATGGTAGTGGGGGTGGTGATTGGACGTGAGCAGTGTGTCGTGATGGGCGTGCTGGTGATAGAGGTAGTGGCTGAAGATGTAGTGCATGCAGGTGTGAGTGGAGACGAGACTGGGAGGAAGGTGGAGGACGTGGAGGAGGTGGACACAGTGGAGGCAATGGATGTTGGTGTGTCTGCATGGGTATGGTGCTTGTGTGAGTGCCTGTGGGATGTGTGGGGCTTATGTTTGCCTGAGCCACATTTGTGTGTTGATGTGTGTGCATGCTGGTCTGATGGTGTGCTTGGGATAGACTGAGGTTGAGGGGATTGGGTAGGGGTAGTGGAGGTTGGAGGGGGGAGGCCGGACACGGGGACAATGGCTGCCATCAGTGCTGAGGCCAGAGCCTGAAATGCTCTCTGTTGGGCTGCCACGCCAGAATGAATACCCTCCAGGTATGCACTTGTTTGCTGCAAATTCCTCTCAACACCCTGGATGGCATTCAAAATGGTTGACTGCCCAACAGTGAGGGATCTCAGGAGGTCAATAGCCTCCTCACTGAGGGCAGCAGGGCAGACTGGGGCAGGGCCTGAGGTGCCTGGGGTGAAGGAGATGCCCACCCTCCTGGGTGAGCGGGCACGGGAAACATGCTGAGGGGCTGCTGGGAGGGCGTTGCTGGTGGGGGGGGGTGGCGGCTGTACCTGTTGTTGCAGTGGGCACAGAGGTGCCCGCCACCACAAGGGAGCTCCTATCAGAGGAGGAGTTGCTGTCGATGGTGTCCCCTCCTGTCCCGTCATGGAGCTCCCCTCGCCCTCCGTCCCACTGGTGCCTTCAGACTCTGTACATTCACCCTCCTGGGCCATGTGGGTTGCAGTTCCCTCCTGCTCCGGTGCCACTGCGCCAGATGATGCTAACGCACACAAGGACAGGGTGACAAAACAAAAAGGGGGGAAAGAAAGAGGAGACACATGGTCAATGCCAGCAACACCACTACCGTTGGCAGACACAACACACAGGGAGCAGCCCTATGCACTAGCCCATGCACTAACAGTTCTTAGGAAAATCACCTGCCCATGGGGAACTATGCCTAACCCCATTTGCTGCACATCTGGAACCCACAGAAGGCTGACTAGTTGTAGATGGCCACTACCACTATTGGGGTTGGAGTGCCAGAGAGGCTGCCTAACAAGGGACCTACCCTACCAAGTTCGCCCTGGCCTAGGGAAACCCACAGCCCACATCTCCACCCAGATACCTCGTAAAGCGTGCAGAGTCAGCTGAATAAGACTGTACTCACCCCCTTGTGGCTGCTGTGATGCCCTCAAGCGCCCATCCAACTCCGGATATGCCACCGCCAGGATCCGGAACATCAGGGGGGTCATGGTGCGACGGGCACCCCTTCAACATTGGGAGGCCATCCCCAGCTGGGCCTCCGCCGTCTTCTTGCTCCAGCGGTGCAGTTCCTCCCATCTCTTGCGGCAGTGGGTGCTCCGTCTATAATAGACCCCCAGGGTCCGTACTTCCTTGGCAATGCACGCCAAATACCCTTCTTCTGGTGGGCGCTGACCTAGAGGTAAGGTAAAGTAAGAATGTAAATTACTCCCCCGTCCGGTTCTTCATACTCATTGGCCACCAGTTCCCACCTATGCCCTGAAACATATACACTGACCATCCTCACATGCAGGCCTCAGCCCCCCGCCACAATATGTATCTTCCATCTAGACCACTCCATACATTCATGTCCCATGCATCATGCTCACAGTTTACTCACCTGTTTGTCTGGAGGATCGTAGAGTAGTGTGTACTGGGGGAGGACCCAATCCACTAGTCTCTCCAACTCCTCCGAAGTGAAGGCAGGGGCCCTTTCCCCAGACACACGAGCCATTGTCGCTTCCAAACTGAGGTCACAGCAGCACTTGCAGTGTAGGTCTTCTCCTGTTGAAGGTCAGGTATCAAGTGAGTGAACAGCTAGAAAATGGCAGTCACGTCCGCGGTGGTGCGTACCGTCACTGCCAGCGTACATCGTCATTGGCTCCTGGAAACCATAGGGCCTAATGATAACCAATGCTGAATTGCGCGGCGGTCTTCGACCGCCTACCGTGACGCTGCACAATGCCAGCGCAGTTGCCTCATTTCCCCTTGTCCCTCCTTACAGGTCAGGCAGCCGCCATTTCAGCAGGGCACATAGCAGGGCACCTAACTGCATCACAGCACATTTGGGCAGGAATACGGATAGACAGCGCCACACACCGATTAAATCACATTAGTGCAAAACACCTTTGTCAAACCTATGTGGTACATGTCCCTTTGCTCACCATTCTCCTCCATAGGACTCATCCGCTGGGGCAGATGATGAGATGGCGTCATCCTCCGGTGTACAGACCCCTGGTGGACCTGTCGACAATGGAAGACAGATACATCATTATCACCTACAGACTTGATTGTGCCACAATCCAAGAACTGTGTGGCCAATTGGAGCCAGACCTGATGTCAGCTATCCACCATCCCACAGGTATCCCCCCTCTAGTGCAGGTCTTGTCAGTGCTCCACTTCCTGGCCAGTGGTTCCTTACAAACAACAGTGGCCATGGCATCAGGGATGTCTCAGCCAATGTTCTCGAACGTGTTGTCCAGAGTTTTATCTGCCCTGCTGAAACACATGCGGAGCTACATGGTTTTCCCCCAGGTGGAGGATTTGCCCACAGTGAAAGCTGACTTCTATGCCCTGGGACATATCCACAATATCATTGGTGCCATTGATGGTACACATGTGGCATTTGTCACCCCCTCAGGAATGAACGGGTGTACAGAAATCGTAAAAGCTGCCATTCAGTGAATATGCAGATGGTGTGTTTGGCAGACCAGTACATCTCTCATGTGAATGCCAAGTATCCTGGCTCTGTGCATGACGCTTACATTTTGAGGAATAGCAGCATCCCTTATGTGATGGAGCAACACCAGAGGCACCTTGTGGCTAATAGGTGAGCCCAAGGTCCCCACACAGTATGAGTAGGTGTCTGGGTATGGGGTAGTCCCTAAGGGTTGGTGTGTGTCTAACAGATATCCCTCGACATTTGCAGGGGACTCTGGTTACCCCAACCAGTCATGGCTACTGACCCCAGTGAGGAATGCCAGGACAAGGGCAGAGGAACGCTACAATGAGGCACATGGGCAAAATAGGAGGATTATAGAGCTGACTTTTGGCCTCCTGAAGGCCAGAATCCGGTGCCTCAATCTAACAGGTGGCTCCCTATACTACTCACCAAAGAAGATGTGCCAGATCATCGTGGCATGCTGTATGTTGCCCAACCTGGCTTTGCGATGCCAGGTGCCTTTTCTGCAGGAGGATGGGCCTGATGTTGGTCTTGTGGCAGCTGTGGAGCCTGTGGACAGTGAGGAAGAGGAGGCAGAAGAAGAAGATATTGACAACCGAAACAACATCATCATGCAGTACTTCCAGTGACACACAGTTAAGAGACTGGCACTGCTCATCTCATATCAGACTACTGTGGGACATTGTATAATTCTGCCTTATTACCTCTGTGCATTGACCCTGACAGTTCACTTTGGCTTTCCTTTTCACATATCTGGGTACCACATTCTGCCTTCTGCTATGTTCACTGCTGCCCAACAACTGTCATACTTTGGTATGTGCAAATGAACATTTACTATGTTATTTGTCAAAGAGGTTGTAATAACACATTTATGAAAGTACAGACTGACTCCAGATTGTTTTGTGATTCAACGGTGTTTATTTGAGTGCTACTAAGTGGAGGGGGATGTGCAATGGGCTGGGGTGTTGGTGGAGGAATATCCATGGTAGAGTCCAGTCTCTTTGGATCATAGGTGCATTGTCCAATGGGGCATAGGAAGTGGAGCAATGGCAGTTCAAGGTGGTCAGGGTGACATAGTGGGACAGAAGGGTGACAATCAGGAGAGTCTTATTTCCTGGGGGGGGGGGTCTTGGCAATGTTCTATTTCTTGTGCCTGGATCGCATGGACCGTTTGCAGGGTGGTTCTCCTTCTGCAGGGGGCGGGGTGCTGGTGGCCTGTTGGTCCTGTGGCGGGACCTCCTGTCAACTAGCGCCGGCGGATGTGGAGGGCTGTTCATCGTTCGGGCTGGTGTCAGTGGCCCAGTAGTATGCCACTGTCTCCCTCATGGTGTTGCTATGTCTGCCAGTACCCCTGCAATGGTGACCAGGGCGGTGTTAATGGACTTCAAGTCCTCCCTGATCCCCAGGTACTGTTCCTCCTGCAGCTGCTGGGTCTCCTGAAAATTGGCCATTACCGTGCCCATGGTCTCCTGGGAATGGTGGTATGCTCCCATGATGTTGGAGAGTACCTCATGGAGAGTGGGTTCCCTGGGCCTGTCCTCCCCTGTCGCACAGCAGTCCTCCCAGCTTCCCTGTTGTCCTGTGCCTCTGTCCCCTGAACCGTGTGCCCACTGCCACTGACCCCAGGTCCCTGATCATCCTGGGTTAGTGGGTTTGCCTGGGTTCCCTGTAGTGGTGGACACACTGCTGATTGACGTATCCTGGGGACAGTTGCATGGGCCCGCTGGGTGGGTGCTGTGGTGGTGTTTCCTGAGGGGGGAGGTTCAGTGGTGGTTTGGGACTGTGGCAGGGGAACCGACTGTCCAGAGGTCCCTGATGGGCTGCGCTGGTCATCTTGATCCAGGCGTGCAGAGCTGCTGTCGTCACTGTGGGCCTCTTCTGTGGGGGGACTGGATATGGCTGGCACCTCTTGTTCGGTGACATTGGGTACTCCCGTGCTTGCATTATCACCATGGCCCTTGTGTAAGTGGTGATTGAGTGCCCTGGCTGAGTCTCTCTACTGGACATGCTGTGGTGATGGGTGTCCATGCAGGTCTGAGATGGGTGTCCATGCATTGTTGTCACATGCAGGGCTTGGTATTGGGATGTGTGGGTTGTGATAGTGGGGTATCTGTGAGGTGTTGGGGTGATGGGTGTGAGGGTAGGGATAGAAGTTTGTGATGGCATGCAGGACTGTTGGGGGGATATAATAGTAAAGATATGACTTACCAGAGTCCAGTCCTCCTGCTACTCCTGCAAGGCCTTCAGGATGCATGATCGCCAAGAATTGTTCCTCCCATGTTGTTAGTTGTGGGGGAGGAGGTGGGGGTCCACTGCCAGTCCTCTGTACGGCTACCTGGTGTCTGGATACCACGGAACGTACCTTCCCCCATAGGTCGTTCCACCTCTTCCTGATGTCATCCCCTGTTCTTGGATGCTGTCCCACTGCGTTGACCCTGTCGACAATTCTCCGCCAGAGCTCCATCTTCCTAGCAATGGACGTCTGCTGCTCCTGTGATCTGAATAGCTGTGGCTCTACCCGGATGATTTCCTCCACCATGACCCTGAGCTCCTCCTCAGAAAACCTGGGGTGTCTTTGAGGTGCCATGATGTGGTGTGGGTGATGTGTGAGGTGATGGTCGATGTGATGTGTTGGGGTGTGTTCTTTGATGTGTGTGGATGATGTATGGGGGATGGTGTTGTGTACCTCTGGATGCTGGTGTTGTCTTTGCTTTTCTGTCTCTCTGCTTCTTCCAAAAATTTCATTGTAAGGGGTTGTGGGTAATGTGGGTGTGTTTTATAGTGGTGTGAGTGTGTGGGTATGGTGTGTGTATGTGTATCAGGTGTGTATATTTTGATTTGTCCAATGTGGTTGTGTTTTGTAAGTGTGTGTATTTTGAGCGCGGAGGTGTGTACCACCAATGGATTGCCGCGGTTGAATGACCGCTGCGTTGATTTGTGGGTTGTGATACTGTGGGCGTATTCCTGTTGGCGTAACGGTGTGGGTTTTGCTATCACCAGTTTATCACTGACCTTTGGTGTGGGGACTTGTGTGGGTGTCTGTCTTGTGGAGGATTTCTAAGTGTAGGTCATAATACCTGTAGCAGATTTCCACCGCGGGCACGGTATGTTGGGGGCCGTCAGCACTGCGGTCAGCGGCCTTTACCGCCAGGGTTGTAATGAGGGCCTTAGGGCCATATTTATACTCCGTTTGCGCCGAAATTGCGTCGTTTTTTTTGACGCAATTTCGACGCAAAACTAACGCCAACTAACGCCATATTTATACTATGGCGTTAGAGGCGAATAGCGCCAAAGTTCCCGGAATGTGCGTCATTTTTTAGCGTGAACCCCTTCCTTGCGTTAATGATATGCAAGGGAGGCGTTCCCGTCTAAAAAATGACTCCCAGGCCTTTACGTGGTATTTATACTCCCGGGCAAAAGAGACGCCCGGGAGTTGGCGTGGCAAAAAACGGCGCATTTGCGCCACTTTTTAACGCCTGCTCAGGGCAGGCGTTAAGGGGCCTGTGGGCTCAAAATGAGCCCACAGGTGCCCTCCCATGCCCCCAGGGACCCCCCCTGCCACCCTTGCCCACCCCAGGAAGACCCCCAAGGATGGAGGGACCCACCCCAGGGACATTCAGGTAAGTTCAGGTAAGTATAATTTTTTATTTTTTATATTTTTTTTTGGTGGCATAGGGGGGCCTTATTTGTGCCCCCCTACATGCCACTATGCCCAATGACCATGCCCAGGGGACAGAAGTCCCCTGGGCATGGCCATTGGGCAAGGGGGCATGACTCCTATCTTTACAATGATAGGAGTCATGTTGATGGGGGATGGGCGTCGTTAAAAAATGGCGCAAGTCGGGTTAAGACGATTTTTTCGACGTAACCTGACTTGCCCCATTTTAAGACGCCCATGCGCCATTTTCCCCCTACGCCGGCGCTGTCTGGTCTACGTGGTTTTTTCCCACGCAAACCAGGCAGCGCCGGTCTGATTGCGCCGTCTAACGCCATTCCATAAATACGGCGCCCGCATGGCGCTTCAGAATGGCGTTAGACGGCGCAAAACTTTTTGACGCTAAACTGCGTTAGCGCAGTTTAGCGTCAAAAAGTATAAATATGGGCCTTAGTGTCTACAAACCCTTCCAAGGACCAGATCAACAGTCGAGTAAAGCAGTGCTCAGAGACGAGGGGCGGGGATTACCTGGGCCACGAGCTGCGCACCACAAGCAAATTGAGACCGGTGCAGCAGAACGGAACAAGGCCCTCAGAAATGCTGCGAGGGACATGGAAATCACCGATCGGGGGACCAGGTCATACCAAGAAAAGCTCTTATGGTGGAGGCCTGTACTAACGGCAACTGTGAACTGTGACAGCTGGGGACCCGGCTGGGCATGGGCAATGGGGTACTGTGCGGTTGGTTCCCCCAATAACAGATGAGTCTTGGTGGTTAGAGGGATCACCCCTGGGCCATTATATGACATGAGGCCCGCCACGGCGGAGCCCTAGCTGTCCCTGAGGCACTATTGTGGTAAGTCCCTTTATGGACCAGAGCGGGGCTCCATGTCAGAGAGGAAAATGGGGGAACTGCTGGATGAGTGGCCAAACAAGCAGCTACAAGCTGAGGCCAGGGATATTGAGCATCCCCTGGCAGGACCTGTGACAGGTCAGGGGACTCCTATGCAGTTGTTGGCACAGCGATGGTGGCTGCCTTTGCTGTCGTTTGAGAAAGCGAAGGAACAGTGACCATGACAAGGCCTTTGGCACCAATAATCTGGGAGGTATGTGATAGACCCAAGGGCCCCGTGCTTCATTACATCCCTTGGGCTTTGGGGCTCTGCTCTGACCGGTGCTCCTTGTCCCTGCTGTGAGGACACATGCACATTCTGGGCCTAATTCACGTGACCTGCGGGAGGCCTTTACCCAGCATATGTGGCGTTGATGAGCCTTAATTAGGAACATAGGTACACGTGTTCCAGAGAAGACAATCTATAATCTGATGTTGGAGGTAGATTGGGGGATACCTGAAGTGCGCTGCTGCTCTAGTGATCTTGCAGGGCCTGAAGAACACAAGACGCAGTATCAAGTTGGTGAGTACTTGGACCCAGAATGCGTGGAGTGCCTGCTGGCTGCTCTAGTGTATGCACTGATCCCCTTGGCAGTGGGGGTCAGACAATACTGTAACCCTGAGAACGAACTACTGTGGGACCTCAGAACTATGCACCTCCCCTCAGACTGAAGAGGGGGCCCTTCATTTAGGGGATCCTGGAGGGCGAGCCGGCTTTGCTGAGACTCAACAACCTCTTTTGGGGGTGATCTGTTGGAGGCTTGTGCCAAGCTGTGAGGACGCTGATGGCACTGTTAAGACTTTCAAGACCCAGAGCAAGACAACGTGTACCCTCTGGTCGGCTAGGATTCTCTTAGAACATGCTGGCCCCCCTTGAAGTGCTGTGATTGGCCATAGTGTATAAACTGCTTTCTCAAGGAAACTGTTTCAGGTGAAGGAGATATTAGGCCTGTGCCAACACTAACCATGGGAAAGCCTTGAGCTAAACAATCTCATGTTCACATGGGTGTGCCGGATCCCCAGGCCGTGACGTCCGGGGAGACTAGAAGGATGGACAGTGAGATGTCCCACATGCATATACAGTTTGACAACATTCTTGCAGCCATCAATGATACTGAGACTGCTCTGCAGCAGGACATGAGTGTGGATTCAGTGGGACTCGGACTGCTAAGGCAGAACACTACAAACTGACCCACAGAGTAGGAGAGGCTGAGGCTGGGATAGAGGAAGAATGCCCGTTACAGAAAGACCTCACCTGGCAAATGACAGCCCTGTCTGACAGAGTGAGCATTCTTGAGCGCTAGGCAGAAGACGCAGAAGGTGGAACAGGCGTCATAATGTTCGCATTGAGGGCCTCCTGGAGGGAACCGATGGTGGAGACATGGGCCCTCCTTACAACCCTGGCGGTCGGTGTTAAAGCGGCAGAAATACCGGCAACAGGCCGGTAGAAAAAAAATTTGAAATCACGACCGTGGCGGAAACCGCCAACATAGACAGCCACTTTAACACTCCAACCGCCACGGCGGTACAAACAAACAGCGCGGCGGTCACCGCCAACAGACAGGCAGAAGACAATGTACCGCCCACACTATTATGAGAGGCCAATCCGCCACCTTTTCCGGGGCGGAACCAATATGAACAAAAACCCGGCGGAAACAGGACTTGGAAGGGAAAAAACTCACCTCTCCACACCCCACGAGGAACCAGGACGCCATGGAGCCAGAACTCCAGATACTCCCTGCAATGGTATTCCTGCTCCTCTATCAGGAGCAACAAAGACGGCGGCGACGACCATGGTGAATACTGCTCCTACAACACAGGGGAGGGGGGAGGAAAAAGTGACACACACATGCAACACGCAACACCCCCACCCTCACCCACAACACCATACACACAAATACATGCTGCAACATAACATTTACACCCCCCACCCCCATTTCAAGAACGCAAGGACAAAAGGAAATGAGTGGAACAATTGTAATCATGAAAAAAACAGTAGTCAAAACTCGAAATACAGTATATACAATTATGTACACCAACTACACAAGTCCGGATAGTGCACCAATAACTGTCCGTGGAAAACTTGGCCCAAAATGCATGGGTGAGGCCCACACTCGATACATTCTTTCTGCTCCCACGTAGGGGTAATAGGCCCCTATCAGACACCCAGGATTTATTTTTGTAGTGAAGGGGTAGTGGCTTCTCAGAGTGGACATGGCAATGCCCCACTGACACAAAATAAATGAGCACAGTGTTTCTGCCCCCCTGGGGGCAATTGTGGATTATTAACTCCAATCTGCCTAAGCCCAGGGTGGGCAGAATGCCCACTCAACACCAGGGAAGCATGTTTTTGTATATAAGAGGGGTAGGAGCGGGCCACCACCATGGGTATGGTTCTGCCACCCACCCCATCTGAGGGGGGCAACATACTTTTTGCTCCCCCCGGACTAAAGCATCTCATCCCTATGGCAAGCAAGAAGACGTTTCACTCTTTTGGATTTAAATTTTACATATGGGTCAAGAGAGCTTAACAAACTCCCAATATCCTCCCACGTGCAATGATGGGTGGCTGCACTTTTTGGACCTGGGTACGCTGCCATTTGGAAAAACCTACCAGACACAGACACTTCTGAAAACTAAACATTTGGGGGACTCCAGGGTGGTCTTCTTCACATGCACTCCTCACCATCTTCTTGCCCACAATGCCCCGCAAACCTCCAACTTTGCCTGAAATCCTGTATTTTTTCCTCCATTTCTGTGATGGGAACGTCCATAATCCACAGGAATCCACAAAATTCCAATCACCCAGCATTGCCCCATCTGTACTGATAAATCTCTGGGAGCCAAAAGCAGTCAGTCTAAAAATGTATGAAAAAAAAATGCCCTTTTGGACCCACTTTAGTTCTCCCTCAATTTCTACACGTTCTTGGCCCTTCCCTGTCACAGACACTTGGCCCACCTACACAAGTGTGGTATCATTCTTATCGGGAGACTGAGAGGAACGTTTGGTGGTAGGAAAGTTGTGGCTCTCCTCAGATTCCAGAACTTTCCATTACAGAAATGTGAGGAAAATATTTTTTTAGACAAATGTTTAGGTTTGCAAGGGATTCTGTGTAACAGAACCTAGTGAGAGTCACACAAGTCAATCCCCATCCTGGATTCCCCTGGGTGTCTATTTTTAAAAAATATACAGGTTTGCTAGGTTTCCCTAGGTGTCAGCTGCGGCAGGGCCCAACAACCACAGCTACCCACTTTCCAAAAAACGGGTCCGTTTTGCATTGAAAAATTTGATTTATCCATGTTGCGTTTTGGGCCTTTTCCTGTCACGGGCACTAGGCCTACCCACACAAGTGAGGTTCCATTTTCATCAAAAGACTTCAGAGAATGCTGGGTGGAAGGACATTTGTGACTCTTTGCAGATTCTAAAACTTTCCATCACAGAAATGTGAGGAAAATGTGTTTTTTTTAGTCAACGTTTGAGGTGTGCAAGGGGTTCTGGGAAAACAACTTGTTGAGAGCCACACAAGTCTCACCCCATCCTGGATTCCCCTGGGTGTCTAGTTTTGAAAAAATTTACAGGTTTGCTAGGTTCCCTGAGATGGTAGTTGAGGTAGGACCCAAAAACCACAGCAACCCACTTTGCAAAAAAACGGGTCAATTTTGCATAGGAAGATTTTTATGTACTCATGCTGTGTTTTGGGCCATTTCCTGTTGCAGGCACTAGGCCTACCCAAACAAATGAGGTAGCATTTTAATCAGAAGACATGGGAGAATACTGGGTGGAAGGAGGTTTGTGGCTCTGTGCAGATTCCAGAACTTTACGTCACAGAAATATGAGGAGAATGTGCTTTTTAGTCAATGTTTGAGGTTAGCAAGGGATTCTGTGTAAAACAACCTGGTGAGAACTACACAAGTTACCCAATCCTGGATTCCCCTAGGTGTCTAGTTTTCAAATAGGTTTGCTTGGTTTCCCTAGGTGCCGGCTGAGGTAGTGTTCGCGCGTCAGACCCTATTAAGTAAACTTACAAGGGATACGCAAATAGGCCGATGGACCTTTTGGCTGCGCTTCGAGTTTTTCCCACCATAAATCCCATACCAATACAGATCAATAACATTAACAATCAGTAACATTAATAATCAATAAGAGTCAGTCATTTTTACACACCATCACCTCTCGGCCATGAATAACCACACCTTTATGTAAAAGTTAGAATGTTTATTTCCATATTTTAACAATGCTAATGTCACGTAACTTAGTCTCAAAATCAAATGGTAAACATACAGAAACAATACTGGCTGACCAAAGCAGTGAAAGAATTGCAATCTAATCAAACCTTGAATTACTACACATTCTAAGGATACAGTACAAATTAATAGCAAACGATATCACATACAATTAGATTCAGCAAAGAAAAGACATCATCTGTTATTACATATAGCGAACTTCATCAATGAGAACCCTAACTAACACCAGATTAGAATAGCATGTTTGGGCTTCATGCAAAACAATTTAGTCACACAAATTTGGAAAAACATTTAACTATGTTTCTATCAAAATTGCTGTTGGTACCTAGAAACAAAAGCAAATAGACAGAACAATCAGTAACGTCATTATATACCTGTCCTCAATATGGTTCAGCAAGGTGTGACAGGCTTCGTTAACGGGACATCAGTTTGGTCAGCAATACATCAGGATTCAGTATCAAAGTTCAGAAAAAAGCAAAGTCTTTTTAAGCAATTCAGAAAACAATAGAGCTAAGCTCTCAGGACAGTTAAGAAGAAAAATAGCTAATGGCCTCTCTCCTCCCAGGGCAGTCTGGCCAAGTTAGATTTCCTAAAACTACTTCCCAAATCCTAATTGGTTGGGGAATCGCATGTTCACATCTAGTCCAATGAAACTAAAACCTCAAATCTACAATTTTACTACTACATGGTTCACATGTCAGTGATTGGTTCCTCTTCTCCCACTATTTGGCTCGTCGGATATCAATATTGTTGCAGCTTATACTCCAGTCAGTGCAACCATTGTCTTCTCCTAAGAAGGTTGGTCTTACACATACTACATTAAACATTTTTTCACTAGCAAGTACAGCATCTTCTAGCAAGCAGTTTCCCATGAGAAAGACTTTGAGCTATGAGCACATGGCCAGTACAGTGAAAAATCACAACTTAATTCTCTAAACATCCATTTGATAAAACGCCTAAGAAATGCAGTTTGACATGAGGCTGTGCAACTTCACCAAGACCTCGCTAAGTTAAGGCCTACAATTAATAAAGCTAATACATAATGCATAACCCTTAATATGACATACTAATACAGTAATCAAACATAAGCTCAACATTTCACATTAATAAGCCATTAATAGGTACACTTCACGAACATTGACGGCCACTCTGGCAGGCGTACCTTCAAATGCGTGCATAATTTTCTCTCGGTTAATACATTTTCTATGCAAATCCAACACTCAAAATACATGAATATTGATGATTAAAGGTCAACGTCAACAATTCCTCCTCTGATGACTAAATATGTCATCACATTAAATCTTCCCACACAAATGGTTTGCATCAGCTAAAATTCTGTCACACCTATCCTTTCAAATCTTTGTTCCCTTTTCGAATTTTCCCTAAACTAATTTTCACTTTTCATTTCTTCCCTCCTCTGATCATTCTTCTTTGTCTTCAATTTAATCATCAAACACAATTTACATATTCCCCATGCTCCAATCATGCAAATCGCAATAATCAATATTCCTTGTAATCAATGTCCCTTGCATTATTTTCAATAATATCCCTTTCCTAGTGTTGCTGACCCAATTTCCAGCTGAAGCAAATCCTTTGCCAACTTTCTCCCAAACACCTGGTACTTTCAACTCTTTCAAATCAGCACTTTCATTAGTCAGATTAGTAAGTAAGTTTCTAATATCTTTACTATTATCAGGAATGAACGAACAGCAATGCTTTGAATTAAGCATTTTACAAACTCCGCCATCCTTTGCTAAAAGAATATCTAACGCAAGGAGGTTCTGAAGAGTCTTAGCTCTTTCCGCGGCCAATTCTGTATCTATCAGGATCATGGCTCCTGAAACATTTGTCAGCATGTTATCCACAATAGTAAACAGCTTTTGAATCTTTATCAAATTCAGAACAACTCCTACTGAAGGAATCATTGCTCCAAATATATCTCCCACTATACCAGAAGGAGACTCTCTCCTTTCTCTAATGTGATGCAATTCAGTCAATTTCAGTAATCTCTTCAAGTCATCCATTTAGAAAATCTTTGGGAAAACTATACCAAATAAGATGTGCCATACCATCCTCTTGGAATATGGTAATAAGCATTAGGTCCACAAATGTGATGTATGTCAGGAATCGCTGGATCCTGTCCATTCAACATAAATGTTCATTTATTCTGAAAAAAAAACACGTCTACATTCACTTGTTCCCATAAACAAAGTGTCAGTACTAGATCTAGGCCTATATACACAAAGCTTCCCTATGTGTTGCGCATCTAAAGCTGATTTTCCTTGTATCTTTATTGCACTATAAGCTTAATCACTCTTACAAGCCTTTTTCTCTAAACCTTTTTCTAATGTCACCTTTAATGCTTTTCTCCTGTCATCTCTGTGATCTAAGAAGCTCTTTCCTAAAGGTTTAAGCAAGCATGTCAGGTTATTTCTATGTGCATAAGCTGTGCCAAAAGTTAATGGAGACTCGAAGAAACCCCTCACTAGTACTATATGATTAGCCTTAGCTACTTTACTCAAGTACCTAATTATGGGGACAAACGAAAACACAACATCATGGTTAGAGTATAAATACTGGATGTACTCCTGGTTATAGAATCTTGTTAGTAACAGACTGCAGCTTATCCCATAAGTAAGAGGCAAACTATGATAATTAACTACTTCTTCAACTGATGAAGGAACCTGCATACACATGTAACAATTCTTCGCATCCATCGCCTCCACATACTTAATCAATAAGTGACAGAACATATTAGAAGAAAGTTCTACTTGGGCATTATCTACATGCATCTCATCGAACCTAAACTTCTCTATCGCTGTTAATGCAGTAATTGTCTGGAGTATGGTTGGCTTTACTCTTGTCAAGAACAGTCATACCCACAATCAATATCACGCACAATATCACACATACAATTGCCAAACCAACACTCATCTATTTACAGCACCTGTTCTTCCTACCCTGCTAGCTGATGCTACTCATGATCTATAAAGAATTAGAAAGTAGAAGAGAAAGATTTAGACACTATGCAACAAAATCAAAAACAAAAATCTTCTTTCAGCAGCTATTTACAGCTTTCAGTCTCACGTCCAGGATCCCTTTTCTCAAAAAAATCAGTAAGCTTGTCAAAATCGGTTTAGCAGCTTGTCAAACCAGGTTATCTTGTCAAATTAGGTTATGAAAGTATTTTCCAGTTATTTTCAACAGTTTCTTTACTCTTTGTACTTTTCTCAATTTGTCTCAACAGTTCAATTTGTTACTTCCCTTCAAGTGCCAAAATATTGACCTGGAATGTCTTGATCAAAACAAAAAGACATAAATTCTCTTTGCCATTCTGTTGTTACATACACCCATTCAGGACCTGCGTACCTTCGACTTGCTATTCTCTTTCTTTTCAATTTTCGATTTCCATTCAATTCTCCTTCATGTAGATCTTCTCTCCTTGTCGTATCTACTTCTTCCTCGATTGTTGTCACAACAACTGCTTCCTTTCTCTTTGGTTGTGACTCCGGCCACTTATCTCCTTTCAGTGGACCTTTGGTCAATGCTCTTTTCAGTGTTGAACTTGAAACTTCTTCTTGCTCTGCAGGATTTTCTCTTGACGGACCTGCAACTGGTTCAGGAGGAGTCAGATCACATTGGCTTTGATCCACCTCAACTCCTTCCCCCTCAGGGTATGGCGTTTGCTCTCTTTGTCTCTCAAATTTGTCTACTTCTGGGAAAGTCATCCTCTGACTAGACCCTCCTGCTGCCTCAGTTGAGATTGGTTCACTGTCACCCTCCTAGAGGTCTTCTCCTTTGTCTCTCACAGGAGTGACTGAACCGTCCTCAATGTGCTCAGATCCGGTCTCAGTTCCTCTTTCTTCTCCTTCCAGCTCTGAGGCTTGTTTGGTCGTTGTTGGTACTCTCAACAACTCTTCTTCATTGCCCAAAGGACATGCCACTTATCTTGTGTGGCTTGTGTGTATCAAGTTCAGGACTCCAGCACACTTCACAGCTGTGGTAGTGGTCAGAACTACCTGGAACTGCCTTTCCACTGAGGCTCCAAACGCATCTTCCTCACGTGTTTCCGGACCACCACCCAGTCACCTGCCCTCAGGGGGAGTCCTTGATCTTGGATCGGTAGCAATGTGGTGGCTTCCACCTGCTGAGAGAAAGAGCGAACCACATCAGACAGACCTTTGCAATAGTCCAACACCATATCATCTATTATGTTCACAAGCGCATTTGCAGGAACCACTGGCAACCTCATTGCTCTGCCCATGAGGATTTTGTGTGGTGACAATCCTGTCTTCCTGTCGGGTGTGTTTCTCATTGTCATCAGAACTAACTGTAGTGTTTCAGGCCATTATAGATTTGTGGATGAACACATTTTCGCCATTCTTGATTTCAAGGTACCATTCATCTATTCCACTAGTCTTGATGCTTTGGGCGGTAACTATAATGCAACTTCTGCTCAATGTTTAAGGCTATACATAGTAATTTCACTCCTTCATTGTTGAAGTGACTTCCCCTATCTGATTCCAAAGAGATCAGAAACCGAAAACGTGGTATCAGATCCCTAAGCAGTAATTTCTCTACTGTGAGGCTGTCATTTCTTCGTGTGGGGTATGCTTCGATCCAGTGACTAAAGATGCAATCACCAACACATATCTCAAACCCCACACACAGGCATCTCAATAAATCCATTTGCATTCTGCTGAATGGACCTCCTGCTCTTACAATGTGGCTCAAATTAACCATTGTTCCTTTTCGCCTGTTCATTTGTTGACAAATGACGCAACAATGACAAACTGCTTCAGCAACTTGTCTAAACCTTCGATTGAACCAATTTTGTTTGAAGGTGCGAATTATTGCATCCCTCCCAACATGTGCTTGACCATGATAATACCTAGCCATTTGAGACAACAGACTACTTGGCAAAACCAATTGACCCTCTTCTGAAACCCACAATTCATCCTGTCGCTGTACACATTTCATTTTGGTCCAGGATCATTTTTCCTCCCTGTCAACATTATTCTGCAGTGTTTTCAATTCTTCCAGTATATCTATTACATGCAATACAAAATTTGGACATGTTTCGTCTTCTTCAGGTAACAATTTCCACTTATCTTTGAACGATAAACAGTTCAGTGGGCAAAACCTTGCAACTTGATCCGCATAGCCATTTCCCATTGACACAAAATCTTGCGATTTCAGATGTACACTGCATTTGACCACGGCAATCTTTTCAGACATTTGGATAGCTTGCAACAATTCTTTAATTCTCTCACCATTTCTCATTGATGAACCAGAAGAGGTCATGAAACCTCTCTGTGACCACAACTGGCCAAAGTCATGGACTTTTCCAAATCCATACTGGCTATCCGTATAGATGGTAACTCTAAGCTGAGGAGAAACATGGCACGCTCTAGTAAGGACTACCAGTTCTGCTACTTGTGAAGAATATACTTCTCGAAGCCGGGATGCTTTCAGAATACCAGTAATTGTGCACACGGCATATCCTGCTCTCATTACTCCTGTATTGTCCCTTAGACAGGAACCATCAACAAATATGATCTGGTCGTTTTCTTCCAATCGAGTGTCTCTAATATCAGGTCTCGGTTTTGTGCACAAATGAGTTACTTCAAGACAATCATGCTCAATGTCTTTTTGTTAGGAAGTATGGTTGCTGGGTTAAGCACTGTACATCTTTTCAATGACACATTAGTTGACCCTAGAATACTTGTCTCATAGCGAGTCAGCCTTGCACCTGTCAGGTAATGGGCCTTGGTTCGTGTAAGTAAAACCTCAACTGAGTGAGGGACCATTATTGTTAGGGGATGTCCCATCACAATTCCCTCACACTGTGTGAGGCTCTGTCCAACAGCTGCAACTGCACTCAGAAAGCCTGGTAAAGCTGCTGTGACTGTGTCCAAAGTAGCTGAAAAATATGCTACTGGGTGGTTTACGCCTCCCTGGACCTGTTTCAAGACAGACAAAGAACATGCATCACGCTCTTGACAAAACAACGTGAAGGACTTTGTGTAGTCAGGCATACCCAAAGCCGGAACTTTGCACAGACTCTCTCTCAAATCAGAAAATGCTTTCATGCAAGCCTGGTCTAACGCTAGGGGATCAGTAACCTCCTTATGTGTCAGCTTCTGTAAGGGGTCGGAAATGACTGAAAAATTGGGAATCCATTGGTGGCAGTAGCCTACCATCCCAAGGAACATCCTGACATCTCTCTGTCTCAATCTGGTGACCCAAGTATTTCACTTCTTTCTGACAGTACTGCAATTTAGGTGGAGATACTTTATGACCATTCTTTCCCAAGTGGTTCAGCAAGGCAATCATGTCATACTTGCACTGGTCCTTTGTTCTGGACGCAATCAGCAAATTATCGATGTACTGTACCAACGTCAATTAGAAAGGCAGTTCCAATGACTCCAAATTATTTTTCAAGATCTTGATGAATATGGAATGTGCCTCTGAAAACCCTTGAGGAATTCAACACCAACAGTAAACTCTGCCTAAAAATGTGAAACAAATGAGAGAAATTGACTATCCTCATGAAGAGGCACAGAAAAAAAAGCTTGTGACAAGTCTATGACAGTGAACCACTAAGCATCACTTGGAATCTGAAACAAAATTACTGCTGGATTTGGCACCATGGGGCAACATTTGATCATAATGTCATTTATTTTTCTCAAATCCTGGACAATTCAAACTTTCCCACAGGGCTTTTTCAATCCCATTATCAGTGAATTACATGGGCTGCTCAACACCTCTTGCAAGACCCCTTGTTTTACGAATTCTGCAATTATTTGAGCGACCTCCATAAGGATATCCTGTGGCATGTGGTACTGGGATCTGAGGAACAATGGCGTTCGGATTCACAGGTACTTTAACTGGCTCAACTCCCTTTATCACACCTATCTCTTTCCCATCAAATCCCACACTTTCTCTTTAACCGTTCACTGTAAATCAGGAGGAACAAGTAATCAAGCACCTAGTTCTACACAGCATGTCTCTTCCCAGTAGGGATACTAGACATGAATCAGAGACTACAAATTTGTGCAATCCTTTAAAGTTGCCAATTTTAACCTGAACTGGTTCTGTAGTAGGGTTAATTAAGTACTGATTTGCTACTCCTACAATCTGGACTGTCTTTCCTGAAAGGGGCAATTCTGAACTTTTGTAGTCCTCACTGTAGAGCGTATAGCTCCTGTTTCAACCAAGAATGAAACCTTGTGGCCCATCACCTTTCCCTTCACATATGGACCTTTCTGATCTACTTCTAGAGAAGCTGCAAGCACACATTCCTCTTCATCAGTACTCTCGCTCACCCAATCTTTGTTTATTCCGTTCTCACTGTGTAACAGGAATTGGTGAACTGTGTTATTACTCTGGTTAGACCTCTGACCTGTGACCTGTTGAGGAAGGATCGCCTGCTGCTGTTCCTTTGGGGCTTGAGGTATTTTATGTTGCTGTGTGGGTACTACTGGAACCTGCTGTTGCATTGGCTGCAACTGTGTCATTGTTACACATGGCATAATCACAATTTAATTCTCTAAACATCCATTTTATAAAACGCCTAAGAAATGCAGCTTGACATGAGGCTGTGCAACTAGGCCAAGACCTTGCTAAGTTAAGGCCTACAATTAATAAAGCTAATACATACTGCATAACCCTTAATATGACATATTAGTACATTAATCAAACATAAGCTCAATATTTCACATTAATAAGCCATTATTAGGTACACTTTGTGAACACTGGCGGACACTCTGGTAGGCGCACCTTCAAATGCGTGCATAGTTTTCTCAAAGTTAATACATTTTCTATGCAAATCCAACACTCAAAATACATGAATATTCATGATTAAAGTTCAGCGTTAACAGTAGGACCCAAAAAACACAGTTACTGACTTTGCAAAAAACAGGTCAATTTTGCATGGAAAAATGTGATATATCCATTTTGCGTTTTGCGCCATTCCTTGTCGCAGGCCCTAGGCCTACTCACACAAGTGAGGTGCCATTTTTATCGGGAGAGTTAGGGGAATGCAGAATAGTTGAATAAGTGTTATTACCAGTTGTCTTTCTCTGTATTTGCGTTTTCCAAATGAAAGACAGTTTGTAAGAAAGAAGTCATTTTGAGAAATGCCCTCTAATTCACATGCTCCCCAAATTCGGATACGTAGATATGTGCAAATAACCACTGCTTCTGAACTCCATATCTTGTACCCATTTTGGAAATACATAGGGTTTCTTGATACTTATTTTCATTGCTTTATATTTTACCAAAATAATTACCTTGCACCCTGTACACAATGAAAATTAATTGCAAGGTGCATCTTAGTTATTGGCTCCTCGTACCTAGGGTACTTGGTGAACCACAACCAGAAGGGTTCAGCAGACATAACGATATATTGCATTTGAAAATCTGCAATAGTTAGAAGAAGTAACAGATGAAAATGTAGACACAAATGGCTGTTTTTTTCAACTCAATTTGAATATTTTTTCATTTCAACTGTTACTTTGTTTGGGGAAACCTAGAAGGATCTACACAAATGAGCTGTTGCTGTATTCAGAATTGTGTCTACTTTTCAGAACTGTATAGCTGATTTTCTGATTCAAGTCTACATATTCCTGAAAGATGGGAAGATTGCGAGTTTAGCACTGTAAACTCTTTTTTTTTTTTCTGCAGGTGCAACTTTGCATTACATATATATATGAATCTATAAATCCAACTTGCATCATTGCATACATGGCTGTTACGACATAATAGCTTATAATATACAATTACATCTTTCATATAGTTAAAAAAATCCAAATTGAAATGGCTGCTCTCCTTCCTCAATTGCCCCTGCCCTCCGCCTGATCTTTCGCTGGATTACTCATATTAGCCCAGATGGCATGATATCTTTTCATGGCTTCTATTCTCCGAGCATACAACTTTTCTTTAACCCTTATAGATTCCATTTTTGCCTCCCATTGTGAGTATGTCAGGGGGATGGTGATTTCCATGCCTGCAGGATAAGTGATAAAGCTACCACTGTACCTACAAATACCATTTGCCTGGACGCGTTAGAAAGATCGATATTCTGCGTCATTCCCCAAAGCGCAGCCAACGGCTAGGATTAATCACATGGCCTATCCAGGAGCTTAACCTCTGAAAAATCTGCTCCCAGTACCGTGCCAAGGATATGCAACTAAAACACATATGCATCCAGTCCCCTGAAAAGTTTGGCAACGTGGGCAGGAGCCAGATGTCTCAGGATGCATATTTCTTACTACAGCGGGGGTGAAGTACAACATCCACCTGGAAAACAAAGCGATTTTTTAAAAATTGGCCCCTCTAAGTGCTTTGTGTGACAGCTTGTTGTCTTTTCTCCAATGCTGCATCTCTAACTTGCATTCTGTCAGGTTGGTTATTCGCACCAAAATTTGGGCGGTAGTCTTAGTTGCCCCTGCATCCTGAAGTAGTTTGTACCATCGCCCAACACCTAGTTGGTTATTGTAGAAGGCCTGGGCGACGTGTTTATTTGCGTAGTTCAATGGTTGTCGCACTAGATGCAAAAGGTGTTGAATTTGACAATATGAAAATATAAAATTGTCTGGAACTTTGCTAGCACCCATTACACACTGTGCCTATGTTTTCAAGTGATCCACTAAGTAGAAATACTCTAAGGTCTGAAAACCCAACTCTTCCCATTGTAGTATAGTGCTTTGGCTTAATTCTACTCCTAAGCATCTAATGTCCCTTATTCGAAGGAACGAAAATGCCTTGTCAATTTGATATTTACGCTTTAACTGTAACATCATTGTTTGGATCATAACTGGCAATTTATACCTGACCCTTTTTGGAAAGTGAGGACATTTCAAAAAATGCGAAAGACGGACATTCATTTCTAACATCATCTGATTGAGATAGAAATTACATTTTGGCGTTTGTGCTGCCCTCGACACCCAATCAAGTACAGCTGCTTCGTAATAAGATACCATATTTGGAAGAGCTAACCCTACATCTTCCACTGAAACAATTGGAGCCTGGGCTTCTTGTGATTCCAGATAAGTTGTCCAATTAGTACGTCTAGGTTATCAAGAAACTTTTTTGGGACTCGCAAAATCACACTTGAAAATACAAACAGCAGTAGCGGAAGAATGGACATTTTTACCAAAGCAGTCCTCCCTATAATAGACATAGGAGTTTCCTGCCATTTAATTAGCACTCCTTGTATTTTTTTTAAAACATTCATATGATTCAGTTGAAACAAATCTGCCAAACTCTGAGATACGTACATACCAAGAAATCTAATGGGATGCGAGGATGAAGATACAACCCAAATGCCTTGCGGTAGGACCGACATCCTTGTGTTGTATAACAAAGCCTCCAATTTAGAATGGTTAAATTTATAACCCCCTAGCTCTGAGAATGCCCTAATGTTTACGAATGCTCTATCGATATTCTGATGTTCTGCATTAGGATAAAGGATCATATCATCTGCAAATAGTTTTACTTTGGGGGCTAGAGGCAGAGGGGCTTGAATATTTGATTCCTGTCGAATCGCTGCGGCTAACGACTCAATAAAAAGTGCGAACAAAACTGGAGAGAGAGGACAACCCTGTCACGTGCCTCGAGTTATTTGTACTGATCCTACTGTCTGGGCATTAACTGAAATTATTGCTTTGGCCCCTGTATAGAGAGTCTGTATAATCTGAATAAATTTCCCAGGAAACCCAAACTTTGCAAGCACCATAAATAACACTTGCCATTGTACTGGATCAAACGCCTTTTCGACGTCGAGCATCATAATTACTGCTGGATCTGTGCGATAGATAATCTATAGTTTGTATCAAGAAATTAGTATTTGTGGATAGTAGCCTACCCGGCAGAAATCCACACTGATCTTCATGGACCAATGCTTGAGCAACCTGAGCTACACGAGCTGCCAGAATTTTAGTAAAAAGTTTATAGTCCTGGTTTAGCAAGCTAATTGGACGATATGAACCAGGATATTCCGGTGGTTTATATTTTTTAATAAAACTGACCACAATTGCTCTTGCAAATTCGGAGGGAACCTCTATTCCTTCTAGCATTACATTAAATAAATTTGTTAATGTATCAGCAATTTGATCTGCTAGTATTTTGTAAATTTCTGCCGGGAGGCCATCCTCACCTGGAGCTTTACCATTGGAAGCTTCCCTTATTACCCTAATCACTTCTTGAGAGGAAATAGGGGATAGTAGTAAAGTCTGTGCCTCCGTATCTAGCCTAGGTAGAAGTATTGTATCTAAATATTTTTGAATTTGTGAACTATTTACTTGTTTTTCCTCTGTATATAGCTTAGTGTAATGTGAAACAAATACTTTTTCGATCTCGTCGGAATGCATGACCATCCTACCCTGCTCTTCAACAAAGATGGCTTTTGTTAAGTTGACACTGGCACGTTTTTTAATTGACCAAGCTAGAAATCTACCGGCATGTTCACTTTCTTCATATTGACGTTGATAACTAGTATGTCTATTAAGTATTTCCTTAGAAAAAGAAAACTTTCTTAGATTAGCCTGGGCCCTTGTCAACCCTTTGGTTGTCTCCGGCTAGAAAGCAGTTGTTATTGCCTTTCTGCCTGTTCTAGCTCATTTTGCAGTTTGGAACTCTTTTCATGCGCTGTTCTAGCTAGAAAGGCTTTGAATGCGATAGACTCCCCTCGTATAAAGGCCTTGGCTGCCCCCCAGATGAAAAAAATAGGGGCGGATCCCTTATTTTGTCTTCAAAAAGTCGGTTACTAATACTTTGAGGTTAGTTACCCAATTTTCATCTGCCAGAAGCGACCTATCAAGACGCCATTGTGAACGACGATGCTGATTAGCTGAATCCTTGAAATCGTCAAAATCTATCCAAGGAAATGAATGGTCAGAAAAAGAGTTTGCAAGTATTCCTGTACTATGCCATTTTAATCTAAATGAGACCAGATAAAGTAAATTCTTGACGCCGTATTATACCTTTTAGAATAGCATCTGTACTCTTTAACATACAGATGGTTGGCTTGCCACGCATCTACTAAACCTAACTCTTGTATCAGTTTTGCCAAAAATTGAGAGGTTTTTAGTTTCTTCTGTGCTTTATTCTTACGTGATGAGTCCCACAAGGTATTTGGCATGACATTAAAGTCCCCTCCTATTATAAAATACCCTTGAAGAAGGGAAAGATGCGTATATAGTGTCTGCATTGGCTTTATATCATCTTCTATTGGACTATAATAGCTTATGAAATGGGCCTCCTTATCTGCTATTATTGTGGAGACTATTATCCATCCCGCCTGTGGGTCTCGAATACCCTATTCATTTTCCCCACGAATCTCCTGGAGAACAAAATAGCCACACCTCGTACTGCGGCATCTACTGAAGCATAAAACGAATTGGCTATGTATGACGGAAGCCTTGGTAACTTAGTATTAAGCTTTAAATGTGTCTGTTGTACTAGAAGCACTTGAACCTGTGCTGTTGCCAGCCAACTAAGCACAGCACAGAATTTCACATTATTATTGGCCCCATTCAGATTACAGGAGGCTACTCGTAATTTAGATTCCATCCTTGCACAACATTTTTTTCCTTCCTGGTAGATCCCATTGCCCTCGTACTACTGGCTTAACCAAACTTTTATCTTGTGTTTTTTCCTGAGGCAAGCAATTAAGTTGGATAACTGGCACCTGTATTTTTCATTCTACCTCCCCTTTGAACCCCCCATCCCTCCTGTGAGACTCTCCCCCCCTTCCCGTCCCTACCCCGACGGATCCAACCTGTCATGAATCCATCGGGTTGTTCACCACCCCACTCCCTGTGCCCAAAAAACCCAAAATTAGGGTGCACTGACCTGGCACCTGATAGAGCCTTGGCCTCAAGGAGCAGCAAGGCGGAGGATCCGCACTGACACCGACATAAAAAAGCTGACTGTCCAATTGGAAAAAAAACAAAAAAACAATACCTCCCCCTGCCCCCCTCTATACATCTCCCATCACTCACATCTCTTGCCAATATCTACTATCCTTGTGCCCTAATTTATGAAGAGAAACAAGTGTAAGTTCCTATTAAACCATGAAAAAGCTTGCAATGTTGAAATACCAAATGTCAATTCGTAAGATGCGAAATTTGGTCCGACGTAGTAAACATAAAGATTTCTGCTCTCACTAGTTATTTGCTTGTTTTTGTATATGCTGCAAGAAATTCCTTTCCTCCTGGACATTTTGGAAAACGTTCGCTTGACCCTTGTACAGTACTTTCAGTTTTGCTAATTGCACTATACCAGCCGGAGCCCCCCATCTTTTGAAATCATCGATTAGTCCGACAAACTTGCGATGTCGATGGGCTGCTGCCACTGACATGTCTGAAAACACGCGAAATCTAGTATTATCGTCCAGTTTAAATTCATGTACTTTCCTGGCTTGAGAAAGAATTTGCTCCTTTATTCTAAAATCCCCAAAACTAACCAGAATGGTACGTGGATACTTTGAATTGACAGGACGCACAAAGGGTACCCAATGGGCTCTCATGATGGATAGATCTCCTTCTGGGTTTGCCCTGTCCGGAAGAATGATTTTACCAATTAGTTCAGATACCACCTTAGTTACAGATGAGCGAGCTTCCATCTCCTATGGAACCCCTACAAATCTAAGGTTGGAGCGCCGTGATCTGTTTTCCATCTCGTCCAGCTTGTTTTGAAGATGTTGTCGCCTCCACTTGATTATTGGTGTCCTCTAAATCCGAGACCCTTTGTTCCACCTGTGATACTCTAGTTGAAAGAAGAGTTAAATGAGTACTATGTTGATCCAACTGTTCCTTTGTTTCCCTGCGAGTTTCTTCCTGAGAAACTTTTATGGCTCGAAGTTCCACAAAAATTTGGCCCATCAGCTCCTCCATTGTTGCAGTAATATTTGTGGTGCCTTCTGTATTCCCCGCAATAAGGGGGTTCTGCAAAGAGCTGGGTGTCGAAAGTAAAGTATTAGTTGCTAAATTCTCTAAAGTTGGATTAAGTATCCTTGACCCATTTGATCCATTTGCCACTGCAACAGCGACATCAGTGGAGGTACTGTTATGTTTGTTGCAGTTTCTTCTTCTGGCAAAATTGTACTCTCGAGTCTACCCTCTTTTAATGAGCCTACTGTGGCTGCTTTAAATGGTTCTTTGGTATTGCTGGAAAAAAGTGGGTGAGCAAGTTTCACCAAAGCTTTCCCCTTATATTGAGAGGTTGTCGTAGAGTGACCAGGAGGGAGATTGTTTGACAATACCAGAGTTGGTGATAAAGAGGAAGTTACACCTGTCGAGCCATTTTGAACATGCAGGCCAGCCGCCCGCGCTGCAGATTGCGCAAAGTCTTCCCCTATGCTGGGCTCGTGTATGCCGGAGAGACCTAATAAGGAAGATGTAGAGTCCTGACTCCCCGCAGAATCTCTGAGAGAGACTGATCCATCTTGTTGATGAGAGCTATGTCTATATCTGCTCAGGGCAGGAGTCAAGAGTTTAGATTTTGCTCCTTTCGTATGTTTTGTCACTGTCCGTGCTTTAAGGCCTGCATCTCGGGTCATGCGCTACATTGTACTTATTTTTTAGGGGGGGAAGGACCCTACAACCGGGATAGGTCCAGGCAAGACAGAGGTGGAAAAAATAAGGCTATAGGGGGGCCAGCAGCCCAGTAATTAACTTAAATGTCTTAAGTACGAGATGAAGAACTCAAAAAAGTGGGTGGTGAGGGGTGGCAGGAATGTTAGGAGAGCAACTGCGCCTGCATAACCACTTAACAATGAACTCTTTCATTGTGGTCTCCAGACCCTCTGATAAAAAGACAACTGGTAGCTGCTTGACTGCCCTCACCTGAACTGTCACACTTTGACATCATGTCCCTGTCAGCAACTGTTTGTTTTCGATTCTCTTTTTTCTTTTTTCCCCTTTCTGTGCAGTCTTTTTCACTCCTTCAAATCCATACAAAGTGTCCACAATGGCTTCCTTATACTGCCCACCTCAACTTCCTATGCTGACACCCTGGCACCCTGTTCACACAGACCACATGTCTCACCTCAATGCTTCCACTTATCTGCCTGTTGCCGTCCGTAGTAGTAGCAGTTTGTCTCCCTCCTCTCCTCTCTCGCTGCAAGTCCGTGCCTCTGTGCCTCCTGCACCTGCCTCCTACTCCTGGTGTGCCCTCGAGGTCCTCAGCCAGATGATTGAAAGGAGGCAATTTTCAGGAAAAGGTGACCGGGAGATCCCCAACTGCTCCTGTTTTTATGTCACACTCGTCCTGCTCCACTTGCAGTTTTTTTTTGGGTCTCCCAAATCACGGATTCCAGCAGGCTCGCACTGCGTGCCTTCCCGCTTGCTGCTTCCCAGGGAGAACCACTCCGGAGGTAATCTCCGACGAACGAACTTCGAGACAGGGGGAGGAGGGGGTGCGCCGTGCACTGTCAGCCGCTCACACGCCGATTCAGCGCAGCGATCTTCCACGCTTCGCGTCTGCCATTGCTGCTCCAGGCAGGAACGCTCTAGTCACGGAGCATGACGGGAGCTCCACGTGACTCTCCTCAGCACTGCAAACTCTTTGTTGACAACATTTTCAGGGAAAAGAAGAGGCACTTTTTTCTCATTTTTCTAAAAAAAAAAAAGAAATTGCTGTATTTTGGCTAATTTCTCGGTCCCCTCCAGGGGTTCCACAAACCCTGGGTACTTTTAGAATCCCCAGGATGTTGGAAAAAAGAGTGTAAATTTGGCATTGATAGTTTATGTGAACAAAACATTATAGGGGCCTAAGCGCAAGCTACCCCAAAAAGCCAAAAAAAAGGCTAAGCATGGGGAGGGGGAGGCTTATCAGCAAAAGGGTTTATTTAGATTAAGGGTTTTCCTTTATGGAACACAGTGGCTGCATTTTCTCTGTCCTATTTAGAATTCTTACCAATGTGGCATGTTATCTTGTCTTGTGATTTCTAGGTTATTTGAATCTGTAATAATGGTGATTAAAATGTAAATACTTGCAGAATTAGTAATTGTTTTGAGCTAATTTGTTAATGAAACCTTTAAACTCACACTAAATCTCTTTGTCAATTACTGTGAAGCCCCAATTGGACTTCACTGTTCATGTTAATTGATGTAAATGACAGCTCCTTATCATTTCTCCTTGTTCACTAACAAAGGCGGTTATGACCAATGACAGAAGATATTTGATGATTATACTCAATCAATCCCCACTTGAGCAGGCCCTAATTCTAAACAGTATTGGCAAAGTTCTCACTTAGATGAGGTAGGTGTGCATGCGTCATCACACAAGCATCATAATCATAGGGAGGCCCAGCGTGATGACGTATATGTGTGCATGCATGCTTCTTTACACATGCATACATCATGCCACATCCAGCATTGGTTTACAAAATGTACCATTCATTTCAAGATGACAGAAGGCCCAGTTGGGGTAGTAAATTTTAAAAAATGTGCACAAAAGCACATTTTCACAAAAGAGTGGCTAAGTACTAAATTTCAGCTGCTGGGCTGTAAAAGGGGGTGGAGCTAGGGTGAGCTGGGGGATGATATCAAGTAAATGTTGCTGATGAACAGTGAGGAGAAAAGCGCAAGTGCAGGAGATAGTGGTAGTTATTCAAAACAAACAAGTGGGATAGGGAGTGGTGAGAAAAGAAACATTGAGCTATGAAGTGTGAGAGCAGTATGAAGAGATGGAGTGTGAAGGACACAACACACAGGAGAGAGAGACAGAGAACAAGAAAACATACACACTCTCATTGAATGGTAAACCAAAAGAAAAAATTAGTTCCCTGAAACAAAGCTGTGGGAGGACACGTTATTTAATCAAAAGGATGGTTAAGAAAGTGTGCTGCAAAAAAGAAATAAACACGGAGATGGAAGAAAAGTAATTGAATAAGAAGCAAGCAAACAAGATTGAAAAGAAGGCCAACCAATGAAAACAACAGCCTGCTTGAAAGCCCATTTTAAGGTTTGGTATCGTCCACTATAAGTACTTCAACAACAAACAGTTAAACCTGTTTGTTGGAGAGACCTAAGAATAAGTATCAGCACTACAGAGACCTTCTATTAAGGAAGGAGAAGCAAACAGTTTGATGCAAAAACTCAAGATAACACCTTGTTTATGAAAATCAAATCTCACATACTAGTTATGAACGGTTTTTATAAGTGGTTTAAAAATCAAGATACACTAGCCACTAAACTAAGACTTTAAGAGAAAAATAAATATTATGCAAGACAATTGAAAATGCAAGCAATTAACCAAAATATAAATGTAGAACACTGCAAAACCTTGCTGAGCCAATAACCAGTACTGCCATTTTCGACAGCTGAGAGAAAAGATACAATGAGACACAAGAATGTATTTTGATTCCAAATATTTAAAAAATAATATGGATGTAAATAAATATGTTTCCAAGTGCCAACGCAGCCACCCTTGCGCCATGGTGAAGGGACAAAAACAGTCTTAAATGGCGATTTTTTCTGTGTGCAGCATTCAGCAGCACACATAGAGCAAAAAACGAGTAGAAATGAAATCTCTTAAATCTGGGGCAGCGTCAAAATGCAATGGGTGTTGTTGTGAAACAGCCACAGCAACACCCATTGTACGCCCCTTCCACGCAAAGTGCTGCGTGTTATGAGGCCATATTTACAAAGTGGCGTTAAGCCACAAAAAGTTGCTTATGCCACCTTGTAAGTATGGCGCAGTGCACAGCGCCACCGGAACGTCACAAAAAGTGAAGCTCCGGTGGCGCGAGGGATTTGAAAATATTTCCCTTTGTATGATATATGATATGAACCATGCGAGCACGAGGGGATCATGCACTGAGCAGCTTAATGTTGTTTTGGAGAACTCTGCGCTGCCTAGCATGGTGAAGGTGAGAGCACTAGTTTGAGAAGGCAAACCTACTACTTGAATAAATGGTTGGGTAAACATCCTCTTCAGCTTTGCTTTGTGATTTCTCGTGAGTTCAAAGAATAAGTTATAAAGGTCAGATGTTTCTGGTTGATTTGAATCATCAAAATCATGAGTCTATCATACTTAACAGCCCACGATCGGACACTCACTTTGGAGCTAGAGAAAAATGCCATTCCAAAAAGGTAAAAACCTTGTATCCTTAGTGCAACATAAACAGAACTTTTGTAGGGCATTAGTTCTTCCACTGTTTCGAAGACAAGCTACCAAGAATTGAAGGTTATAATCCAGCCTAAGAACACTCAATGTGATCAAATCTAGAAATATTGGAGGAGTTAAACACAAGTGGAGGTTACATTAAGTGTACCTGTCCTGAGTGTGTATCTAAATGTAGCTTATCTAACAGGCTTTCCTTTGTTGATCACAGTACTGTATGGAAAAATGTGTCCCTGGCTTTATGTTGGCTGCCATAGGATTTAACAGGGTAACTGGTGGATTCATCTCTTCGGGAACACTCTATGTGAGTAATATGTTGGTACCACCTGGTGCCAAGCAGCTGCGAGGTCGAGAGAAGCTGCATCAAATTACCTCCTGCTAGTGCTTGTGGTGAAGTCCTGGAACCTGATGAGCTACCACTTTCAATGGTGCTTCAAACTGCACCATCAGATTCTGAATTAACTGGTACAATGTTGCAACAAGTAAGTTGGTCCTGAGGTGAGATGTCAGTATCTCAGAGTCAGACAATGCTTTATGGCAACAGGGAGAGTCTCCAAATCACAGTGCAGTCAGACTGGAACGTGAAGTCAGGTCATAAGATACATCTAGCAATTCCCTACTCAGTGGGGAAAGAAGCAGAGATATAATAACTCTGCTTCCTTGCTTCTGGCACGATTGAGCATGCCTATCACAGCTGTGGAAGTCCACTTTTGCTACTGGTTCCAGGACGCTCTGCTGCAGAGCTCATGGCATGTACGCTAACAGGGGAATTAATGAGACCTACTTAGAAAGCGTTTTAAAGTTAAAAACCTGCATGTTCTAAAGCTTGTACCTATTTGAGGTCATAGAGCGTGCAATGGACTTTATCAACCTGCTACGTGTGGTGTTGATGGTGGGCTTCAGCAGCCAGCCTGATATTCCTGATTCCCCCATGCCCCCATTCACTATTGAAATGATTTGATGTGTGGTAACAAATTCTGCAAAGTCTTAACTGATAGTCTGAAACTGCACAACTTGGTTGTGATGAAGGGTCAGATCATTTAACCAAGAGTGGGATTGTATTGGCTGTCATTGGTCCTTCTCTTGTACCACTCATCGCAAAGTGAACTATGCAAACAACTTTACCAATCCAGCTATCAGACTCTCAGATAGAGGAGCTGTAGATCGGCCTGAACATGCTGCCTTTGTCTGCATATGATTGTCACACTTCGTTCTAAACTAGGAGTGGTCAAGGGAAGACATTTACCACATTAGATGGCTTGCACCCCACACCAGCTGCTGTTTTTTTTATCTGTTCCTATCCTTGTTCACTGCGTTCTATAAATCATGTCTCTGAAAAGTGGTAGTATGCATTTGGGTGTTGGGGCCCTCATGTAACTCAAAGCTATGGTTGCCTAATTTTAGTTTGGCCTACACTGCTAGTCAGCATCTTCAGTGCAGTCTTCGTGTAATGACAACGTGTAGAACAATGAGAGTCCACACTGTTGTGATTCAGCTAGCTGTTTTAGTTCAGGATGATGAGCTTATGATGTGGTGATTATTATCCAAGAGTGTGAAAGATTGCTTTTCATAAAGCCTCATTCCGAGATCCTTCCTCCCTGTAATGTGTTACCCTCCGTGTGTTGGTTCATATGCCTTTGTCCTCAGATCCTGTGTTTCAGGGTCCCTAGTTCCATCAACTTATCTTCAACTCTATGACAGGCCAATCCTTGCCGACAACAAAGTTCTATAGTCACTGATTAAATGCATATGTTACGGAGGGAATATGCTTTTTTATGTTAGCATGGATGGTGTGGGTTGTTGCTTTGTCAGTTACAGCTGAGATTGTCGGAGTGTGTTGAGGCCAGGTAGTCTGTATATGCGCGTATGTTTGATCGCCGAGGAAGTATGCAGTTGAAAACAATGGTATGTGTCGTTTGGGGACATAAACCAATGTGTATTCTTAGGTAAAAGCAATCAGACACTCTTTCATTACTTATCCAAGGAGATACACATTCAATCCTTTTGTCCAGGGATAGATTGCAGGTGTATCTAATTAGACAAATACTGCGTGAGAGCCTAAGTGCTGTTTACCTAATGAAATCTACAAGATATCAGATATGGGAACAGGAATATTTTAATAATTGTGAACTGCCATAAAAATGAACTGTTTGTCCTGGTGAAGGAGACTGAAAAATAAATGTAAGTCCCGAAACGTTGACGTACCTTTTCTGAAGGGCAGTTAACAAGCACTTTAAATTATCAACGGGTTGTTTTCGAATGAGACTGTAACAAATAGACGATTAGATTGAACTGGTGTTTTAACTGAGCCATCAGCCCTCAGACATTACATAATCATGTGACTTAATGATTAATGAAATATGGTATGACATTGTCTTGTTTAGTGATAATCCGCGGACTCAAATTTAACTTACTTTTACAAACATAGTGTGTGAGAGTATTTAGACAAGGCATTTTTGTTAGTGTGGTTGATGGTACGAGGTACATTTAGTGGACTGGAATGACGCGTGAAGGTTGACAAACATTTCTAATTGTGTTGTGGGGGAATGCCGGGGTAGATGCATTTGTCATGAGTTAATATTTAACTCTGCAGAATTGGGAGTGTGGTGTGCAGCGTGGGCTGAACTGGAGTAATTAAGCCATATGCCGAGAAGAGATGGTGTTGGAGATCTGGGTGCTCTCTTTGTTCAGAAGGTATAGTGTGCTCTGGTGTCCAGCTGAGTGAAGTATGTGGTCAGGCGTCTAAATAGAAGGTTCAGCTTTTTCATGATACTACTGGCTGCAATGTGTTGAACGGGGTGCACCTGTATGGCTGGAAGGTGAATTACATCGACAATGGTGAGAAGAAGACCTGCGCTTTGTCTGGGGTGCAGCTAATTTGATGGGGTGTCACAAGGAACAATGGAGTGATTATTTGTTCAATTAAGTGTGTTGGGCTATGGTGAAGGAGTGTGCTGTTAGAGCAATTTTAAGTGATGTGCGCAAAACGTTATGTGGTCTGCTGCGATTTGGTGTGGGTGGTGTGCAGTTACGAGTGCGTTAAATTGGGGTGTTTTTGCTATGTGGTGCGGAGCTACAAGACGTCTTTAAAAATGAACACCTAAAGCAATTTCACACAGGAAACCGACCACACTATTTTTTCTCTTGGAGTAAGCAATCAAATACATACACTCTTTTGCGATATCACCATCATCTAATTCAACTATATAATTAGAATAACTACAGAAATGGGAGTTATTATATCCTTGCAATCACTCAAACAGGAGTAATTTTCACCTCTAAAAACTAAAGCGTCTATTTAAATAAAATGAGCCATTTTTACATTCCTGTTAAGCGCCACTTAATCAGAATCTTTTCTCAGCTAGAAACTGTTCTTTTCATCTCAGTATCTTGACATGAGTGTAATTATTTAAAAAAAGCAAGTTATGAGTTTTGATTCACATATCAAAACAAGCAAGCACGTTTCTCTATGCCTCAATGTAATCCTTCCTGTTTTGTATACTCAATTAAAATTCAACCGCAGATGAAGTAAAAAATGAGTAATTAATAAGAATGCAAATTGGGGCTTCTCACTGGCATTTGGACTTTATGGTCCTGCTTTGTGACTTCTAACTGCTGGGGACGGAGCATGGAATTCTCACATTGGAAACTTCCTTTATTTTCACAAAATGACAGCATGTTCAAGAAAAGTTATGTAAGTAACTTGTGCGAACGTTCAATGGATTCAGGGACAGTATAATACTCAAGGGCATATTTATGAGTGATTTGTCCCATGTCTGCACTACGCAATGTGGTACATTCGTGACACAAACCACTCAGTCATATTTTTGAAGCCACGCGAAGCCACTTAGGCCCATATTTATACTTTTTTAGCGCCGCACTTGCGCGCTTTTCGATGCAAAAACGGCGCAAACGTACAAAATACAATTGTATTTTGCAAGTTTTCGCTGCTTTTGCGTAAAAAAATGACGCAAACGCAGCGCTAAAAAAGTATAAATATTGGCCTTGGTGGGGCTTTGATTGGCTTCAGAAATATGAAGTGAGCAAGACAGCGTAAACCGTTGTTTTGCCTTACTCTGTGCAAGGAAGGCTTTCCATGGGCAGTGCATGGGTTTTACCAGGCAACTCCCATGATTTTTGACACATTTCCAGATGTACCAAACTTGGTAAACGTAGGAATGCACCACAAAGATGCGCCTCCCTAGAAGAGGTGTAACGAGGACAAATATCTTTAATTCTCCTCGTTTTTGCCTCTTTCTATGTGAACTGCATTCTGCAGCACACATAAAAGGAGAAAAAAGCCTCTCAGGACTATTTTTGTGCCAGAAGGAACAATCCTGCATGCAACGCAGGCACCCTTGCATCCGGTGCTAGAGTGCCTGCAGTAGAGCTAGTCTGCCAAAAGAGCGCTAGCACAGGGCGAAAGGACAGGAATGTGCCATATTGGATAAATATGTTGCATTCCTGCCTTTTCCCCATGACACAGGGCAGCACAGCGAGGTGAGTTGATGCGCTGTCCTGCGCCACAAATCCCATAAACATGGATCTTAGGGGCATATTTATACTATGTTTGCGCAGGATTTGCGTCATTTATTTTGACGCAAACCCGGCGCAAACTTAACTCCGTATTTATATTTTGATGGTAGACCCGTCTAGCGTCAAAATATTGGAGTTAACGTCATTATTTGCCTGCAGAAAACTACCTTGCTTCAATGAGATGCAAGGTAGGCATTCACGGGCAAAAAATGACTCTAAGGGCTTTGCGCCTTATTTATCCTCCCATGCAAAAATCACGCACGGGAGGAGGAGGGACTTAAATAATGGCACTAAGCTTGCTTAGCGCCATTATTTAACGCCTGGGTCAGTACAGGCGTTAGGAGACTATGGAAGCAGCCCACAGGTGCCCTTCCCTACCCACAAGGACACACCCACCCACACCTGGAGGACACCAAAGGATGGCGAAACCCATCCTAGGTAAGTCCAGGTAGGTATTTTTTATTTTTCTTTCACAGTGCCATGGGGGGCCTAACTTGAGCCCCCCCTACCTGGCACTGAGCCCAATGGCCATGTCCAGTGGACATCTGTCCCCTGGGCATGGCCACTGGGTTGGGGGGCATGACTCCTGTCTTTACTAAGAAAGGAGTCATGTCCAGGGGGGTTGTGAGTCAACGAAATGACGCTAGTCAGGTTTGAGTCATTTTTTTCACTCTAACCTGACTAGCACCATTCTTTGATGCACAACCTCCTATTTCCCCTACGACTCCCCCATCCGGTTAGCATCATTTATTTTGATGCTAATCAGCCTTATCGCCGGCTAGTGTCATTCCTTAACTATGACGCCCAGCTGGTGTCCAGGAATAGCGCTAGCCGGAGGTAAACTTTTTGATGCAAACCTGCGCTAACACATATTTGCGTCAAAAAGGATAAATCAGGGCCTTAGTGCCCCTGGTCCGATGGGAGTGCACGTCCTCTTTCTGCAGGCCTGTGGCATTTTGGTATTAAAGGACGGGCCATAAACATTTGCACATCCCCTTCCATAATGCTGATTCCGTGGTGCTACATGTGCATCTCAGTGGGGCATTCCCTTATTTGCATGGAAGGTGTGACCCAATGCAAATGAGGTAATGCTTTGCCTCTGAGCCTGAGTGTGGGTGGAGAGGGAGCTGTCAAGGTTACCACACTGAGGTGGCTTCCCCTGACACCCCCCTGTACACAAGTGCAGTTACTCATTGCCTCCACCTGCAGGGGATCTCTGTCCCCTTTTCAAATGCAAACTGTGTTGCTGCATGCACAATGAAAGATAGGTTGGTGGCTTCAACCAGCTGGTCCACCTTTCTCTAATGGGCTGTAGTTGACTCTAGAGCAGGAACCCATGGTAAGAGCTCAGGAAAAGAGTGCTGTGGATTCAGGCTCTAGAATCACCTTAGGACATATCAATCCTGACACACACTAATGCATTTTCACCTCACCACCTTTAGGCCCATATTGATACTTTTTTAGCGCCTACTGCCTATTTTTAAAAAATGAAAAGAAAACTTTTCATTTTTGTTTTTATAATTCACCCTGTTCTCCTTTAAGAAAAACGGGCTGCATTACATCAAATATCCTTCATTTAAAAAGCAATCACAGACATGGTGGTTTACAGACCCCAGCAGGCCACCATCCCTGTGATTGTGGCCATTTCCAATGCCTCATGAATGTTTATGGGGCAGGTCCCTTGTGACCCATTTAGAAACCGCAAACTGTTAAATACACTGTAGTACATCGCAGTTTGGGATTTTCCAATAGCAAATTGCAAACAATTGCTATTATGAAATTGCACACCACTTTTTTCATACATCTGGCCCTAGAACACCTCAGGTGTGTACACCAACTTGAATTTCTAGGGTCCACCGTCATCAATTTCAGGAGTAAATCCACTGGGTGGGTTTAGTCTACCAGAAACCCTGAAATTGCAGTTAGTGCTTCAGAAAGCTAAGGTTGAGGAAGATTAGAAGACCTGATAGTCTGACGGGAAGAAGCTAAGACGAGCTCACAGGGAACAAAAGGAGAGGAGGTGGAAGAGACAGGAGAAATGGCCTGGGAGGAGAAATTGCAAAAGAAGGATGAGAAACTGAGAGAAAGAGAGGAAAATCAGAGATTGGGAGAAGAAACAGAATGAAAAGGAACAAGAGCTGGATCGAGAAAGTATTGTCCTTGAGAGAGCAAAACTTAGGATGGCAGCAGTGACAACTCCATCTGAGATAAGTGATAACGCATCCCAGCTTTGATAATTTACTTACAATGGAACTCGTTTTAGGTCAATGAATCTTTTGACCCTGATTGGTGACTTCCCAGAACGAGATGTCTATCTAGCATTTCAATCAATAGGTCAATAATCAAATCAATATTCACAATAACTAATCAATGACACTAATCATTAGCATTTAATAAGAATGGAACACACCATGACCTTTCGGCTATTGAATAACCACACAAATCTTGTAAGATTTATTCCCTATTAGTTACAGCCTACTAGCATTCTCATTAGTCTCAATACCAATAAGCACATCAACAAAACTACAATATGGCAACTGGAATAAGATTTTATCAATGCAAAGATCATGAACATTAGAACAAAACACGAAGTCAACATGTATCAAACTTTAGCAAAGTATCATTAGTACATTATTCAACAAAGCAAAGATTCAGTCATTTGTCTATTTGCACCCGATTTTGGTGAACTCCTTAATTAACCTCTAATTAGCATCAGCATGTTGGGCTTCATGCAAAACAATTTAGTAACATGAATTTAGAAAACATCTAACTATGGCCTCTGTCAAAAGAGCTGTTGGTACCTAGAAAGGAAAGGCAAACAGCCAATTACAGTCTATCATCAGATAGTTACCCATCCAAATGGGGCGGCATACAGTGACAGTCTTCGTCCTCAGGACAACAGTCGATTCACCATCAGCCAGGATAAGCAGGTAAGGCTCAACAAGGTATAGCAAAGGGCTCTTCCCTCATAAGGAGGAGAAGTGCATCTCAGGAAAAAGAGCAAGGCGAGGATGGTTAAGAGTAAAAGACAAAGGGGGTCATTACAACATTGGCGGTAAAAGCTGCTTACCGCCGTGCAGAAGACTGCCAACACACCGCTGCGGCCGCGGAATTCCACCATGGTCATTATGACCCAAAGCCCGGAATCCGCCAAAATCTAGACACCCACACAAGTCCGCCACACCAAAGGTCAGTGATAAACTGGCGATAACAAAACCTCCACCGTCACGCCAACAGGAATACGCCCACACTATCATGACCCATGAATCCACGCGACGGTCTTTCAACGCGGTATTCCATTGGCGGTACACACCGCCGCTCTCAAAATACACACATTTACAAAACACATCCACATTGGACAAATCAAAATACACACACCTGATACACATACACACACCACTCTCACACATCCAATACAATATAAAACACACACCCACATCACCCACAAACCCCTACAACCACAATTGCGACTGAAGGCCAGAGAGAGACACCACCTCTACAAACGAGCATCCACAGGCACTCAACACCATCACTCACATAACATCCACGCACCTCACACAACACACCTCTAAATATCACCTCACACATCACAACACACCCCACCCCACACATCACCCACACCATCCCATGACACCTCAGGTTCTCTGAGGAGGAGCTCAGGCTCATGGTGGAGGAAATCATCCGGGTAGAGCCACAGCTATTGGGATCACAGGTGCAGCACACCTCCATAGCTAGGAAGATGGAGCTATGGCGAAGAATCGTGGACAGGGTCAACGCAGTGGGACAGCACCCAAGAACTAGGGATGACATCAGGAAGAGGTGGAACAACCTACGGGGGAAGGTGCGTTCCGTGGTCTCAAGACACCACATCGCGGTTCAGAGGACTGGCGGCGGACCCCTAACTCCTCCCCCACAACTAACAACATGGGGGGAGCAGGTCTTGACTATCCTGCATCCTAAGGGCCTCGCAGGAGTAGCTGGAGGAATGGACTCTGGTAAGTCAAATATTTACTACTTCATCCCCCACCCAACCTGCATGCCATCACATACCCCCACCCTCGCCCTCACCCCCATCACTCCAACTCCTCACACATGTCCCAATATCACAAACCACACATCCCAAACCCAAGCCCTGCATGCAACACCAAAGCGTGGACACCCATCACCAAAGTATGGCCACTGCACATACCCATACACCCCCCTAACCCATCATCACACAAGGTCCTACACAGGAATGCAAGCACTGGGGTACACAGTCACCCACCCATTGCATACCATGGCACACAAAGATGCAATAATCATGCTTTTACACCCCTGCAGGACCCCTACCCAACGTCACCGGACAGGAGGGTCCAGATATGTCCACTCCATCCACAGAAGAGGCCCACAGTGATGACAGCAGCTCTGTCCAACTGGATCTAGATGACCAGCCCGGCCCATCTGGGACCTCGGGACAGTCGGTTCCCCTCACACTGGCACAAGCCACTACAGAGCTTCCACCCTCTGGAAACACCAGCACAGCACCCACCCAGCGGGCCCATATCTCTGTCCCCAGGACACGTCAAGCAGCAGTGTTTCCACCACCACAGAGAACCCAGGCTAACCCACCACCCCATCAACACCAGGGACCTGGGGGCAGTGGGTACACGGTTCAGGGGACAGAGGCCCAGGAACACAGGGGAGCTGGGAGGGCTGCTGTGCGACAGGGAGAGGACAGGCCCAGGGAACCCACTCTCCACGAGGCCCTCTCCAACATCATGGGAGCCTACCACCATTACCAGGAGACGATGTCAACAGTACTGGCCAAGTTTCAGGAGACCCAGCGGCTGCAGGAGGAACAGACTTTGGGCTTCAGGGAGGAACTCAAATCCATCAATTCCACCTTGGGCACCATTGTAGGGGTGCTGAAGGAACTCGTGAACACCAGGAGGGACACTGTGGCACAACAAGGGGCCCCAGACACTAGCCTGGACGATGAACTGCCCACCACCTCCGCCGGCGCTAGTGGGCAGGAGGCACCTCCACAGGACTACCACACCAGCACCCCACCACCTGCAGAGGGAGAACCACCCCGCAAACGGACCCTAAGATCCAGGACAAAGACAGAGAACGACGCCAAGACCCCCGCCAAGAAATGAGACCACCCTGATTGTCAACCTTTTGTCCCACCTTGTCACCCTGTCCATCCTTAAACTGCCCCAGCTCCACTTCCTATTCCCCTTTGGACAATGCACCTGTGAGACTAATAGACTGGACTCTGCCACGGACATTCCTCCACCATCACCCCTCACCATTTTACAACCCCCTCCAATATTGAGCACTTAAATAAACACCATTAAAGCACAAAACAATCAGGAGTCTGTCTGTGATTTCGATATAGTGTATTAGCAATTACAGTGGCAAAATGCTCTTTCAAATGTAATGTCAGCATACCTATGTCACACAGCTCTAGTCCATGAGGAAACAAAGCAGATGTCACACAGTGGGACCCACATCTGTGAAATCGTAAGGGAAAGTGACAACTCAGTGACCATATACTGGGTGAAAATGACGGACAGTAGAGAGGTAGTAGATGTAAATCAGATGTAGCAGGCAGTGTTGTCTTCTTACCTGTGTCTCACTGGAAGTATTGCAGGATCACCGTGTTCCTGTTGTCGATGTCCTCTTTTTCTGCTTTCTCGTCTTCACTGTCCACAGGGTCCACAGCTGCCACAACACCTCCATCTGGACCATCCTCCTGCAGAAAAGGCACCTGTCATCGCAAAGCCAAGTTGTGAAGCATACAGCAGGCCACGATGATCTGACAGACCTTCTTTTGTGAGTAGAATAGGGAACCACCTGTCATATGGAGGCACCGGAACCTGGCCTTCAGGGGGCCGAAGGCCCGCTCTATAATCTTCCTAGTTCGCCCACGGCCTCATTGTAGTGTTCCTCTGCCCTTGTCCTGGGATTCCTCACTGGGGTCAGTAGCCATGACAGGTTGGGGTAACCAGAGTCACCTGCAAATGGCGAGGGACAAGTGTTAGTCACACACTAACTCATAGGGACATCCTCAGACCCAGACAACTATTCCCACTGTATTTGTTCCATGTGCTCACCTAATAGCCACATCCGGTGCCTCTGGAGTTGCCCCATCACATAAAGGATGCTGCTATTCCACAGGATGTAAGCGTCATGCACTGAGCCAGGGAATTTTGCATTAACATGGGAGATGTACTGGTCTGCCAAACACACCATCTGCACATTCATGGAATGGTAACTCTTCCGGTTTTTGTACACCTGTTCACTCCTGCAGGGGGGGTACCAATGCCACATGTTTCCAATCAATGGCAACTATGATGTTGGAGATATGTCCCAGGGCATAGAAATCCCCTTTCACTGTAGGCAAATCCTCCACCTGAGGGAAACCGATGTAGCTCCGCATGTGTTTCAGCAGGGCAGAAAACACTCTGGACAACACCTTGGAAAACATAGGCTGGGACATCCCCGATGCTATGGCCACTGTTGTTTGAAAAGACCCACTTGCTAGGAAATCTGGGCACACAGTTCCTGGATTGTGGCATGATCAAGCCTGTAGGTGATGATCACATGTCGCTCCTCCATTGTCGACAGGTCCACCAGTGGTCTGTTCACCGGAGGATGCCGCCATCTCCTCACATGCCCCAGCGGACGGTGCCGATGGAGGAGAACAGCGAGCAGAGAGTCAACCAACTCTGAGGTACGTAAACACAGCTTACCCTGAAAATATTAGCAAATAGAAATATGCCTGTACGAGTGTTTAGGCAAGGCCTAGATATGTGTGATGCAGTCCAAAGTAATGCCATGTGGGCCCCTGAAATGGCGGTTGCTTGACCTGTAAAGTGGGACAGGGGGATATGAGGTAACTGCACTGGCATTGTACACCGTTGCGGTAGGCGGTCGAAGACCACGGCGCAATCCTGCATTGGTTAACATTGGACCCTATGGGTCCCAGGAGCCAATGACGATGTACCCCGGTGGTGACGGTACGCACCGCCGCGGACGTGACCGCCATTTTCTATCTGTTCAATCACTTGATACCTGATCTTCGACAGGAGAGGACCTACACTGCAAGTGCTGCTGTGACCTCAGTCTGGAAGAGACAATGGCTCATGTGTCTGGGGAAAGGCCCCTGTCTTCAGCACGGAGGAGTTGGAGAAACTCGTGGATGGGGTCCTCCCCCAGCACACGCTACTCTACGGTCCTCCAGACAAACAAGTAAGTACAATGTGAGCATGCTGTATGGGCAATGCCTGTGTGGAGTGGGGTGGATGAAAGATGGGGGGGTGAGAATGAGGCTGGCATGAAACGACGGTGAGTGCATGTGTGTCAGGGCAAGGATAGGGATGCGGGCCAATGACTGTGATGGTGCAGATGGTAATTACTTCTTTTTCCCCTGTACAATTGTTGTAGGTCAGCGCTCACCAGAAGAAGGACATTTGGCGTGCCATCGCCAAGGAAGTCCGGACCCTGGGGTTCTACCACAGACGGAGCACCCACTGCCGGAAAAGATGGGAGGACATTCGCCAGAAGAAGACGGCGGAGGCCCAGCTGGGGATGGCCTCCCAACGTGGGAGTTGTGCCCGTCGCACCATGACCCCCTGATGTTCAGGATCCTGGCGGTGGCGTACCCGGAGTTGGATGGACGCTTGAGGGCATCAGAGCAGACACAAGGGGGTGAGTACACTCTCATTCTGCTGATTCAGCCTCGCATTGTAGGTGTCTGGGTGGGGGAGGTGGGTTGTGGGTTCCCCAAGGCCAGGGCGAGTTTAGTAGGCAAGGACCCTTCTTGAGGCAGGCCCTGTGGCACCCCACCCCACCTGTGTACAGTGCCAACTACACCTAGTCAGGCTCCTGTGACATCCATGTGTGCAGAAATCGGGCATAGCCTTGTAACCCATGTCCCTGGGATTGAATAGTGGACTTCACGTGCGTGGAGTAGTGCAGGGGGCTTCTGTGTCTGTTGTGTCCGCCAACGGTAGCGGTATTGCATGCACTCAACATGTCTTTCTTCTGTCTCCCCCCCCTTTTTGTGGTCTCCCTGTTCTTGTGTGCATTAGCATCATCAGGCGGAGGAGCAGGTGCACCGGAGCAGGAGGGAGCTGCATCCCACATGGCCCTGGAGGGCAACACTACAGAGTCTGAATTCACCAGCGGGACGGAGGGCGAGGGGAGCTCCACGGCGGGGACAGGAGCTGACACCAGCGATACGGACTCCTCCTGTGATGGGAGCTCCCTTGCGGTGGCAGGCCCATCTGTGCCCCCGCATCTACAGGTACAGCCGCCACCCCCCCTACCAGCACCGCCCTCCCAGCAGCCCCTCAGCGTTTGCCCCGTGCCCGCTCACCCAGGAGGGTGGGCATCACCTTTGCCCCAGGCACCTCAGCCCCTGCCCCAGTCACCCCTGCTGCCCTCAGTGAGGAGGCCATTGACCTCCTCAGTTCCCTCACTGTTGGGCAGTCTACCATTTTGAATGCCATCCAGGGTGTAGAGAGGCAGTTGCAACAAACCAATGCATACCTGGAGGGCATTCACTCTGGTCAGGCAGCCCATCAGCGAGCTTTTAAGACTCTGGCCTCAGCACTGATGGCAGCCATTGTCCCTGTCTCTAGAATCCCCCCTCCAACTTCCTCCACCCAGACCCACACCCCTGTACCTCAGCCTATCCCAAGCACACCATCAGACCAGCATGCACACACCTCAACACACAAGGGAAGCTCTGGCAAACATAAGTACCACACATCCCACAGGCACTCACGCAAGCATCACACACATGCAGACACACCAACATCCACTGCCTCCACTGTGTCCCCCTCCTCCTCGTCTCCCTCCTCCCTCCCTGTCTCATCTCCACTCACACCTGCATGCACTACATCCTCAGCCACTACGTCCATCACCAGCACACCCATCACCACACCCCGCTCACGTGCAGTCACCACCCCTACTACCATTCACACATCCCCTGAGTCCTCTCCCAGTGTGTCTGTGAGGCCACCTCCCAAGCTACACAAACGCAGCCACACACCCACCCAACAGCCAACCACCTCACGACAGCCTCCAGCCCATGCACCTTCACCCAAAGTCAGCAAACGTACACCTCCTACAACCACTACCTCTTCCTCCACTCCCAAACCCCCTCCACCTACCCGTCCCAGTGTTCCTAAGAAACTTTTCCTGGCCAACCTTGACCTCTTTCCCTCACCTCCCCCACCCCTTCAGTCTCCTAGGGCCCGACTCTCCAGGTCCCAACCTAGCACCTCAGCCATAACATCGGCGGGACCATTGGTGCCAGTAGTCACTGGATTCTCGAGTGCACCAGGCAGCAGGGCAGCCAGTGTGGCAAGGAGCCAGAGTACGGACAGTCCCACACCTGTCAACCATAAAAAGTTGGCCAGTGCCCGGCGGGAGAGGGGAAAGAAATCAGCCACCAAAGCCGCTCCCAGTGGTACAGTTGGGAGTCTGTAGACAGCTGCGACACCATCCAAGGTGGGGAAGGGGCACAGTAAAACCGGCAAGTCTGGGAAGATCAGCACGGTGGACAAGACCGCCAGCAGCCCCGCTGCCCAGGACAAGACCGCCACCAGCAGCCCCGCTGCCCGGGACAAGACCGCCAGCAGCCCCGCTGCCCAGGACAAGACCGCCACCAGCAGCCCCGCTGCCCAGGACAAGACCGCCAGCAGCCCGGCTGCCCAGGACAAGACCGCCACCAGCAGCCCCGCTGCCCAGGACAAGACCGCCACCAGCAGCCCGCTGCCCAGGACAAGACCGCCAGCACCACCGCAGGACAGTGAGCGCCAATGACTACAACGCTACTGAAGCTGCCACGGGCAGGATGAAGCACTCTGGGCACCAAGCCCCCTCCAGAACCAGTGGAGAAAGGTATCCACTACCTCTGTCCTTGGCAGGATGAAGCACTCTGGGCACCAAGCCCCCTCCAGAACCAGTGGAAAAAGGCATCCACTACCTCTGTCCTTGGCAGGATGAAGCACTGTGGGCACCAACCCCCTGCAGAACCAGTGGAGAAAGGCATTCACTACCTCTGTCCTTGGCAGGATGAAGCACTCTGGGCACCAAGCCCCCTCCAGAACCAGTGAAGAAAGGCATCCACTACCTCTGTCCTTGGCAGGATGAAGCACTCTGGGCACCAAGCCCCCTCCAGAACCAGTGGAGACTGTTATCCACTTGAGAGACTGTGGCTTTGCACTCCCCAGGATTGAACAGTGGGCAACCCACCCACTGTAGAGACTTGAGAGACTGTGGCTTTGCACTCCCCAGGATTGAACAGTGGGCAACCCACCCACTGTAGAGAGACTGAGGCTTTGCACTCCCCAGGATTGAACAGTGGGCAACCCACCCACTGGAGAGACTTGAGAGACTGTGGCTTTGCACTCCCCAGGATTGAACAGTGGGCAACCCACCCACAGTAGAGACTTAAGAGACTGTGGCTTTGCACTCTCCAGGATTGAACAGTGGGCATGGAGCCCCCTCGTGGATCTGGCGTTGTTCACTCATCCGGCAGAGGTGCCCCCCCTTCCCTTCCCCCTGAGGTGCCTCTTTTATTTCTATCTGATGCCCCAGCAGTGTTCTCTCCGTCTTGTTCTGGTATTGAGTGTGAGTCTCGCCCATGCCTTTTGAGCCCAGTGGTCCACGCACTATGATGGTGGAATCCCTTGGACTTGTGTTCTTGGGGTATATAATTGTTTATAGTGTAAATGTATACATTTGTAAATATTTTTGATTTATGTAATTGAATATATAACAATTATTCAACTCATTTCCTTTTGTCCTTGCATTCTTCCAGGTGGGGTTGGGGGGTGTAACTGTAATGTATCATGCTGTATTTGTGTGTGTGTTGTAGTGGGTGAGCGTGGGGGTGTTGCGTATTGCGTGTGTATGTGTCACTGTTTTTTCCCTCCCCGGTCCCCTATGTCATAGGTGCAGTACTCACCGTGGTCTTCACCGCCGGTGTTCGTGCTCCTGGTAGAGGAGCAGGAAGATAAAGGCTGGGAGTATCTGAAGTTCCGGTTCCATGGCGTCCTGGTTCCTCGTGGGATGTGTAGAGGTGAGAGTATTCCCTTCCAAGTCCTGTTTCTGCCGTGTTTTTGTTCGTGGGGAATTCATCCCGGAAAAGGTGGCGGATTGGACTGTTGTAATTCTGTGGGCGGTACATTGTCCTCCGCCTGTCTGTTGGCGGTTACCGCTGCGGTGTTTGTTTGTACCGCAGTGGCGGTCGGAGTGTTAAAGTAGCTTTCTATGTTGGCGGTTTCCGCCAGATCGTAATTCCCATTTTTTTTAACCGCCAGCCTGTTGGCGGTTTTACCGTCGCTTTAACACTGACCGCCAGGGTTATAATGACCACCAAAGTCTTTTCAGAAGGGCAAAAGATGGCAAGGTAACGGGTCGGTGGAATGTCCAGTAATGGCCGATTTCTCCTTGTGTCACGTCATTATATTAAAATTGTTGAACAAGTCTCTAATTACCCATTGGGCAATATTTGGTGCATCGTTTTCTTTGTCCAATGATCCATCGCTCACCTCACTAGAATTTTCTCTTAAGACAATTCTCATGCAGTTTATTGGCTCCTGTGATTTATGTCTTCAACGGGTAGAATGTCAGGTAGGAAAAGTTACACTATTGACTCCAGTCAGTAGTTCCATTGTCTTCCCTTGGTTTAGGCGACCTTGTACCTGTTGCGAATTACACTGTTGCATTCGGCAAGAATGTCTCCTTGAGCAAGTCGGGTCTCATGAGAAAGAATTTACTACTGTTACACACATCCCTCTAGCTTCTGGAAAAGTACAGCTTCATTTCCTTCAGGAAAGCAGCACATTGCACGTTAGGAAACATGGTTAATATGAGAACAAGCAGCTAGGCCTGAACCCTTGCTAACTAAGGCCTAGTGAGTAATTTAGCAAAACCTTAATGATTAACTCTCAATGCTAATACAAAACATACATGAATACATTATTAATTCATTATTAATCAGTTTCATTAGTCATCGTGTACATTGGTGGGCACTCCCCGTGGGCACATTTCAAACATGTGCATTAGTATTATTCTAACACATTTTCTATGCAGCCTCATTATACATTATTTTGCAAACTTATCATGTTAATATTGATTATAAGAGGTCACACTCTAACAATCCCTCCTCTGATGACTCTTGTCATCACACAAATCCCTTTCCTTCGCAATGTATTAATCTTCTAAGTTCTTTCATCTCAATTTCTTCCCCCACCTTTGCCATTCCATATTTTGCTCTGAACATTTTCTCCCTTTTCTTTTCTTCCCTCCTCGTATTATGTTTCGCCAATTTTTCTCTAATTCTTTTACTAATTTTGCATGATAACCATAATCCAAATAAACAAGCTAAAACAATCAATATTCCCTGTATTATTTTTGCCAATATCCCATGCCAAATATTACTAAACCAGCTTCCCACTTTAGCAAATCCATTTCCAACCTTTTCCCAGACACCAGGCTCCTTCAATTCCTTCAAATCTGTACTATCTCTTGTCAGGTTAGTAAGCATACTTCTAATTTCATTTCTACTGTCAGGTATGTAGGCACAGCAGTAACGCTCATTAAGCATCTTATATACTCCCCCATTTTTCGCTACAAGAATGTCTAAAGCAAGCCTGTTTTGAAGAGTCGTAGCCCTCTCCACAGCCAGTTCAGTATCCATCAGGAGTATAGCTCCTGTAAAATTTGTCAACATGTTATCCACAATAGTAGACAACTTTTGAATCTTTATGGAGTTCAAGATAACTCCTACTGAAGGAATTATTGCTCCAAATATGTCTCCTACTACACCAGCAGCGGTCTCCCTCCTTTGTCTAGTACGATGTAATTCTGACAATTTCGGAAACTTTTTTAAATCCAATAACTGATATATCTTTGGGAAAACTATCCCCAAATAACATGTCCCATACCATCCCTTTGGAAGATTGTAATAAGCATTAAGTCCACATATATATAATAGATCCCAGGGATCACTGGATCCTGTCCATTTAACATGAACGTCCATTTAGTCTGAAACAAAAACACATGCTTACATTCACTCGTTCCCACAAACACATTATCATAATAAGACTTAGTCGTGTTATGCAAAGCCTGCCTACATGTAGTGCATCTAAAGCTAATTTCCCTTGTTCCCTAACTGCACTATAGCTCTCACTACTAATAAAGGTACTTTGTTGCAATCCCTTCTCTAACTTACCCTTTAAAGCCCTTCTATCTTCCGTGTGATCTAAAAAGCTTTTCTCTATGGGTGTAAGCAAACATGTCAGATTATTGCGCTGTGCATAATATGTACTAATTGTTAACGTTGCTTCAAAGAACCCTTTAATTAATTTTAAGGCATAATATTTTGCTACACTATTTAGATCTTCTATGATAGGCACGTAAGAAAACACAAGATCATGGTTAGAGTAAAAGTATTGTATCTCCTCCTGGTTATAGAATCGGGTTAGTAACAGACTACAGCTTATCCCATAGGTTAAAGGTAAACAATGGTAGGTAACTCCCTCTTGCATCGAAACAGGAATTTGTGTACACACATAACAATTTTTTGCATCCATAGTGTCAACATACTGACTCAGCAAGCGATAGAAAACATTAGTAGATAGTTCCCCCTTTAGTGTTAGTTCCCTCATGAAAATATATTGTGTCATGCTCGAACCTCTCCCAAGCTGTTAGTGAAGCAGTGGTCTCAGGAACTGTAGCATTGTTAGTTTCGTCCTTATCTATCAAAGGTTTACCCACAATCAGAACTGTAATGAATTTCACACACATGATACCCAGAACAACACCCAAACATTTACAACGCCTACTTCCCCTATCATCATCTATAGTGTTAGCCATGATCTGTAAAGAATCAGAAAGTAAAGTGCTATAAATGCAAACAACAACCAACTGAGGACGGTTTAACGTTTTTTTTCTCTTTTTGTTTTTCCAGTAAGTTAAAGGAAGCGAAAGTTTTCTGCAGCAAGTATTTACAGCTTCCACATTCACTCCCAGGATCTTTGTCAATTCCGGTTAGCAGCTTGTCAAAATCAGTTCTCAAAAGTCAATTCAGGTTAATAGTGTGACATCCGGTAACTTATCAGTCTCTTTTCTCAGCCTTCTTTTAGCTCAATTTTCTTATTAACACAATCTCTTTTCTTTCTGGCCAAACTCAGGTACCATAGTATTGACCTGGGACTTCTTGATCAAAGCAGAATGGCAGGAACTCTTGTTGCCACTCACCTGATGTTGCATATGCCCATTCAGGACCTGCGTACCTTCGGTTTGCTACTCTCTTTCTTTTCAACTTACGCTCGCCCTGTAATTCTCCTTCACTGAAATCTTCTTTCCTTGTAGTATCAACTTCTTCCTCTATCTCCTTTCAGTGTCTCCTTGGTCTTTGATCTTTCTTGTGGCAGCTCGTGGCCCTCCTCTGACTCTATGGTGCTTTCTCTTGATGGACCTGCAATTTTCTCAGGAGGAGTCTGAACACTCTGACTTTCTCCTGCCTCAACTCCTTCTCCTTCTGTGTCTGTCAGGGGCTATACTTCAAACCCATATCCTTCGGCTTCTGGGAGAACCTCTCTTTGGGTCGGTCCTCCTGGCGCCTCAGTTGAGATAGGCTCACTGTCACCCCTCTGGGTCTCGTCTCTTACTGAAGTGACCAAGGCGTCCTCAAGGGGCTCTCCTTCTGTCTCAGTTTCCCTTTGATTGCTCTCCGGCCCTGAGACTCCCTTTCCTGAAGCTGTTATTTTCGACAATTCAATTTCCTCATCAGTTGGACACGTCACCTTTTTCGTGTGACTGGCATGGATCCAGTTTGGAATTCCTACACACTTCACAGCAATATTAGTCGTTAATATAACTAGATATGGACTCTTCCAACGTGGCTCCAAACACGACTTCCTCACGTGTTTCTTGATGGCAGCCCAGTCACCAGCTTGTGACCTGGATCGTTTATCGGTGGCAATGTGGTGGCTTCCACCTGGTAAGAGAAAGAGCGGACCACGTCAGCCAGACCCTTGCAGTAGTCCAACACCATATCATCTGTGATATTCACAAGAGCATTTGCAGGCACTGCGGGCAGTCTCATAGCTCGGCCCATGAAAATTTCATGAGGAGACAGTCCTGTTTTCTTGTTGGGTGTATTTCTCATTGACATTAGCACTAAGGGAAATGCATCAGGCCACTTCAAATTCGTAGCGGCACACATCTTTGCCATTCTCGACTTCAAGGTACCATTCATTTGCTCCACTAGTCCTGAGGGAACCACAATGCAACTTCTGCTCAATGTTTAATGCTGCACACAAGAGCTTAACCACCTCGTTGTTGAAGTGACTTCCTCTATCTCATTCTAAAGAGATCGGAAACCCGAATCGTGGAATCAACTCCCTAAGTAGCAGCTTTGCTACCGTAAGGCTGTCATTTCTGCGTGTAGGGTAAGCTTCAATCCAGTGACTAAAGATACACACAATCACCAACATGTATCTCAAACCTCCACACACAGGCATTTCGATAAAATCCAATTGCATTCTTCTAAATGGACCTCCTGCTCTCCCGATGTGGCTCAAATTCACCACTGTCCCTTTACCCCCATTGATCTGCTGACAGATGATACACCTGTGACATCTTACTTCTGCAGCTTGTCTGAATTTCGGGTTTAACCAGTCAATTTTAAACAGCCTGATCATGGCATCTCTCCCAAGGTGTGCTTGTCCATGGTAAAACCTTGCAAACTGTGACAGAAGACTGTTCGGAAAAAACAATTTCCCCTCATCTGAAACCCACAAATCATCTGGTCTCTGTACACATTGCATCTTAACCCAAGTGCGTTACTCATCTCTGCTGGCACGTCTGTGCAACAATTTCAATTCCTCCAACGTGTCAACCACCCTTAATACGTAACCTGTGCATGTCTCATTTTCTGTTTCAGGTAACAATTCCCTTTAACCTTAAAACGATATACAGTTCAATGCACAAAACCTTGCGACTTGATCCGCATATCCATTTCCCATTGAAACAAAGTCTTGTGGCGTCACATGAGCACTGCATTTTACCACGGCAATTTCATGAGGTAACTGAATCGCGTGCAACAACTCCTTAATTCTTTCACCATTTTTCACTGGAGAACCTGAAGAGGTTAGAAAACCCTCTGTGACCATAGTTGGCCAAAATCATGAACAATTCCAAATCCGTATCTGCTATCAGTATAGATAGTCACTTTTAATTTGGCGGCCGCATGGCATGCTCTAGTAAGAGCAACCAACTCAGCCACTTGAGCAGAATACACTCTTTCAAGCCAGGAAGCTTCCAGGATACCAGTGACTGTACACACACTGTATCCCGCTCTCAGCACTCCTACTGATTCTCTCAAACATGAGCCATCGACAAAAATAATGTGGTCATTCTCTTCCAATTGGGTATCTTTAATATTAGGTCTCGGTTTGGTGCACAGTTCTGTTACCTCAAGACAATCATGTTCTACATCATCAGCATCCTCAACTTCTGTATTTTCATTGGGAAGCAAAGTTGCCGGGTTCAGCACTGTACATCTTTTTAAAGTTACATTCAGTGACCCCAATATGATTTTTTCATATTTTGGCAATCTTGCATTCATGCTGCGTTTTGGTACGGGTTAACAAAATCTTGACTGAGTGTGGGACCATAACTGTTAAAGGATGTCCCATCACTATGCCTTCACACTGTGTAAGGCTTTGACCAACTGCTGCTACTGCATGCAGACAACCTGGCAAGGCTGCTGTGACTGGGTCCAAAGTAGCTGAAAAATATGCTACTGGTCGGTTTGCACCTCCATGGACCTGTGTCAGGACAGACAAAGAACATGCATCACGTTCATGACAAAACAGAACAGAAGGCTTCGTGTAATCAGGCATACCTAAAGCTGGAGCCCTGCACATACACTCCCTTAACTCGATGAACGCCCTCATCTCTTTCTCTGACATAGTTATGGTATCTGGGCCGTCCTTAACCTCCTTAACCACCAGTCTTACCAATGGCTTGGAGATAACTGAGAAATTCGGGATCCATTGACGACAGTAGCCCACCATTCCCAGAAACATCCTACCGTCTCTCCGTGTTGTTGGAGGACTCATCTGCAATATGGCAGTCACTCTCTCCTTGGATATTTTCCTTGACCCCTTCTCAATCAGATGACCTAGGTATTTCACCTCCTTCTGACAATATTGCAGCTTCTTTGGGGACACCTTATGCCCATTCTTTCCCAAGTGGTTTAGTAAGGCAATGGTATTGTATTTACAATCATCTCTCGTTTTGGATGCAATCAACAAATCGTCAATGTACTGCACTAGAGTCGATTGAAAAGGCAATTCCAATGACTACAAATCTTTCTTCAATATCTGATTGAAGATGGAAGGTGATTCCGAAAACCCTTGGGGGATGCAACACGAACTGTAGACCTTGCCAAAAAATGTTGAAACTGAAAAGAAATTGGCTGTCCTCATGAAGAGGCACCGAAAAGAATGCTTGGGACAAATCAACAACTGAGAACCATTCTGCATTGCATGATCACAGCTTTTATTTGGTACCACTGGGCAACATTTCACCACTATGTCTTTAATTTTTCTCAAATCTTTTACGTTCCGAACTTTCCCACAAGGCTTTCTCAGTCCCATTATAGGTGAATTAAATGGACTGCTCATCACTTCTTTCAAGACCCCTTGTTTCACGAAGTCTGCAATTATCTGCGTTACCTGTATGAGAACTTCTTGCATCATATGGTACTGCGGTACCTGGGGAAACACAGCATTTGGCTTCACACTGACCCTAACTGGTTCTACTCCTTTTATCTGTCCCACTTCCTTTCCTGTCAAATCCCATACTTTCTCCTTTACTGTCCCCTGCAAATCTGCTGGCAGATCAGTCACTGTGAACATTGGGAAGAAGCTAATCAGGGGGTACTCCTCATCTGTGGTCTCCGTCTCAGGCTCTGAGATCTGTCCGCCATCCCCTTCATCGTCACTGTTTGCCTGCACCTCAATCCCTTCATTGGAACAGGTGATAGAACACTTCGTCTTGCAAAGTAAGTCTCTTCCCAGTAGGCACACGGGACTTGAGTCACAAACCACAAATCTGTGCAGCCCCTGGAAAGTACCAATCTCAACCTGAACTGGATCTGTAATCGGGTTAGTCAAAAGCTGATTTGCTACTCCTACCACCTTTATTGTATGTCCCAAAAGGGGCAATTTCGGAACCTCTGCACTTCTGGCTGTAGAGCGCATAGCTCCTGTGTCAACCAAGAATAAAACCTTGTGACCCATCACCTTCCCTTGCACATAGGGCCCTTTCTGATCTACTTCTAGGGACGCTGCAAGTTTACTCTCCTCATTATCTGAACTCTCATGTGACCATTCATCGTTTACTCCATTCTCACCACGCAATGGGAACTGTTGTACTGCATTATTTTGACTCATTCCTTGACCTGTGACCTGTTGAGGAAGCATCCCCTGTTGCTGTCCCATTGGTGCTAAGGGCAACTGCGTTTGCTGTCCAGGTGCCACGGGAATCTGCTGTTGCACTTGCTGCATCTGTACTGGTTGTACACGTGGCATCTGCACTTGTTGCATGGGTTGGAAACCTTGCATCTGAACCATGTTATTCTGAATGTTCGAATTGGGACCCCTCATTCTTGGTCCTTTAACATTTTGGAACGCATTGACATCATTGCTTTGTTGAACAACACCCTCCTGCACCATCATCGGGCACTCCCGCTTCCAGTGTCCGACGCCCCCGCAAGCATGACACAGTAACACCTTCTTCATCCCCTGCACATTGTTTTGGGCTACTACAGTATTCAAATCTGGACCACAGTTCACAAAACCTCCTCGACCTCTGCCTCTCATTTGCGTCTGAAACATCCTGTTTCCTTGCGGCTGCTGCTGCACCATCTTCTGTAAACCATTTCCCTGCATCCCTGCTTGCGCTGCCTTAATTTGCATCACCATCACTTTCTCCTTCAACTTTCTCTGCTTCAACTCAATTTTGTCACTACAGTATTTCGCATATTGCAACACTTCATCAAACAGCTTCGCTTGCCAACAGATCAAATGATTCTTAATCATCTGGCTAATCTCGGGTCTCCTGAAGCTCTGTCCCTTTCCGGTTCCGCCGTCAGCCAATCAACACTTCTCTTGGATTCAATCCACAAATCAGCCAGTATTATAATCTCAAACACGGTGTTCAAGTCTTCCCAAAGACACTTCGCAAGCTTCACAAATCTATCTGTTTTCTGATACCACTCTATTGGCTTCTCCCTCAACCTGGGAAAATCATTTGTGAATGACAGAATGTCACCTGTAGACCATGGTACAAGGACAAGAACCCCTCCAGCTGTCTCTCTCATGGGTAACATTTTTATCGTACCGGTATCCGGTGCTGGTTTAGCCTGCTGCTGCTCCAAGCAGTCACCTTTTCTTTTATCTCTTTTCTTTGCCCATCTTCCTTCCCACTTCTCTAAGGCTCCCCAAACCTGCGCACTCTGCAGAATTTCTTTAAGGTGTGCCTTCATTCCAGTAGACGTCATGTGATCAAAATCTTTAGGCTCGAAGTCTAACCTGTAACTCCTCTTTAAATGTTTAGTATTATCTAGGTCTATATCGTATTTATCTGCTAAGTTTGCCAATCTCTGGTGCACTTTGCTCACTTCTTTAGTTATCTTTGGGCACAGATACCTCAACTCTCCTTCCATATATGATTCTAGTCTATTCACTCCCATACTCCCCTCTACTAGCTCGGCTGCCCCCATTCCCAACCTCACAAAATTCAGGTACTCTTTTCTTTCTGACCGCTCTGCTGTTGCGGGAGTAGTCTGTGGTGAATTTAACTTGTCTAATCATTCATCAGTTGTTGCGCAGTTAATCCCTGCAATGAGATATTACCAGTCTGCATCATTGGTGTTTTTGGTACATTCGCACTTGAGACCTGCGGAGTCAGCAGACCTAAGCCTGACTGTCCCATGGCATCTGGAGGAACCCCTATCGGACTAAAGTCTAACAGTGATCTCGATCTGTCTATTGTCTGTTCTATTGGAGTCATCCCTTGAGAGCTCCCTACGAACCCTCCTCTTGTCATCTCTTGGGTCATCACTCCCTCATCACATACGCCAGACTTCGCCTGTGGATACAAGGGTACTGGTGGACCAACTGTAATCGGTAAGGATATAGCGGCTGGCGACTGTCTGCTTCCCAAACCCTGTGGAGCATTAGCTCACATATTCTGGTTCATTGTAGGTGCTGTGGCTAACTGTGGTCCCGTGACTGGGGCGTAATTCGGAACCATCTGTTGCTGTGCTTGAGGCAGTAAAAGTGGAGTTGGTTCAATCTGTACTAATTTTGGTCTAGTATATGCCGGATCTGACGGCACCATCAGACTCGTAGTTGTCTCTAATATTGGGACATAGGGATAAAGCCTCTGAACTGGTGGTGGCTGCAACTGTGTCTGCATCTCTGGAGCAGTAGACACACTGACATTATTCTGTACCGGAGCTGGTGTCACAACTGTATTTACCTGTGCTGTATTTGTGGTTCCCTGATTCTGTGTCGAATTTACAGGACTTGCGCTTGTACTTGTTCTATTATGATCTATGGCATATGGCTGTGGTCCATCATGCAGCAGCTGATTAAGAAACACATCATCATCTGAGTCGTCTGCCTCTGCCCAGGACATTTTAGTCTCCTTTTCTGTGCTGGACCCTTTATCCGTCTTACAAGTGGCTTTTCTTCCTTGCGTTCCGGCTTCTTGAGTTATTGCCGGAAATATCCTTACTCCATCTATTACCTCCCTTCTCCACATCCTGTGCTCACTATCCCACCTAGCCTCCGCTAGTGTCTTTTCTGCCTTTCTCATTCTCCTCTCAAACACTTGTTGCAGTTGACGTATGGCCATCAGCTCCCAAATTGCTAATGCCTCAAACTGTGCTGGCCTCGGAGGCGGCGTTGCTCGTTTAACGCCTTCCACAAATTCTCTAAGATCATTATATTGAACGATCCGTTCTCCGGAAGCGCCAAACACCCATCCTTTTCTGTTAATTTGCACCATTGCTTTAGCCAAAGACATGGCGTGACTCCCCTCTCCTCCATTACGGCATAAGCCGGAGTATCCTCTGGTGGTGTAGGCTCCCCCACACTCACGGTAATGTACACATCTCCGCTCAAAGCGCTCCTTAGAGTCTTGAAGAACTTCATATTTACGTCTTTTATTTTGTATATAATCAGGAAGTGACTTTAATTCCCAGAATTCTCTTCGCCCACCTTCTCAACCAATTGTCTCTCACGGACGGCTGTCAATCTGTGCGCGACCCTTCTCACTAACCGACCTATCCCAGTGCGGCTCCAATGACGTCACAATCACACACACTGCGGCTGACAAAGTCTTGCGGATTGTCTCCCTCACTTTCGATTCCCACAAAAACTAATGCAATATATTGCGAGCACTAACAAACTCAAATTTGCCGGTTTACTACAGGAAGGGTAACACAATCGCTTCAGAGCTTTACAGAGATTTCACTTTAAGCCACGGTCGCTACTCTCTCCTTCTCGGCTCCCGCATTCGCAAGCAAAATTTGACCCACAAATTCTACTCTCTACTTGTCAGTGGTTCGTCCTAGTGCACTTTAGAACTCCCCAAATCTCCATCAAGGTTTTCATTCACTCACTTTGACTCAAACTCGACTAGTCAACCACGCCCGATTGACATATTAAACCACGCAAATTACAACATAAACCATCAAGATACTCCGGAGTCTTAGGCCACGCAGGGTCCGTACATCATCAACAACCACGTGGACAATTTTTTAGCACAAAGCGCCACACTCACATGAAGTTCGGCGACTTCCCTACTCTCATACTGCGGAGTACGCACACTCCTACTAAAATATCACCTGGGCTAAAATACTCACAAACTTCACAATTCACCTGCGGTATGCATAAGCGGTGCAAGCGCAAACCCTACGTCACTCACACTATCACTAGAATGCCGAGAACATACCCAACTCACTTCGGCAAGCTCCGAGATTCCGGGAAAGTCATTTGGGACTTAGGGGCACATCATCTCTCCAATTTGCATTGTTTCAGAATCGATTTTCAAACAATGGTCCCTCGTCCTAGGGCCCCCAAAGGGCCTAAACCGTCCTCTGCTACCAGAACTGATAACGCGTCCCAGCTTTGATAATTTACTTACAATGGGACTCGTTTTAGGCCAATGAATCTTTTGACCCTGATTGGGGACTTCCCAGAACGAGATGTCTATCTAGCATTTTAATCAATAGGTCAATAATCAAAACAATATTCACAATAACTAATCAATGACACTAATCATTAGCATTTAATAAGAATGGAACAGACCATGACCTTTCGGCTATTGAATAACCACACAAATCTAGTAAGATTTTGGACATTTATTCCTTATTAGTTACAACCTACTAGCATACACATTAGTCTCAATACCAATAAGCACATCAACAAAACTACAATATGGCAACTGGAATAAGATTTTATCAATGCAAAGATCATGAACATTAGAACAAAACACGAAGTCAACATGTATCAAACTTTAGCAAAGTATCATTAGTACATTATTCAACAAAGCAAAGATTCAGTCATTTGTCTATTTGCACCCGATTTTGGTGAACTCCTTAACAAACCTCTAATTAGCATCAGCATGTTGGGCTTCATGCAAAACAATTTAGTAACATGAATTTATAAAACATCTAACTATGGCCTCTGTCAAAAGAGCAGTTGGTACCTAGAAAGGAAAGGCAAACAGACAATTACAGTTTATCATCAGATAGTTACCCATCCAAATGGGGCGTCATACAGTGACAGTCTTTGTCCTCAGGACAGCAGTCGATTCGCCATCAGCCAGGATAAGCAGGTAAGGCTCAACAAGGTATAGCAAAGGGCTCTTCCCTCATAAGGAGGAGAAGTGCATCTCAGGAAAAAGAGCAAGGCGAGGATTGTTAAGAGTAAAAGACAAGGGGGGTCATTACAACCCTGGTGGACGGTGTTAAAGCGGCGGTAAGATCGCCAACAGGCTGGCGGTAAAAAAATTGCAATTCCGACCGTGGCGGAAACTGCCAACAAAGACAGCCAGTTTAACACTCCGACCACCACGGCGGTACAAACAAACAGCTTGACGGTCACCGCCAACAGACAGGCAGGAGACAATGTACCGCCTACACTATTATGACAGGCCAATCCTCCAGCTTTTCCGGGGCTGATACACTGCGGATAAAAACACGGCGGAAACAGGAATTCCGAAGGGAAAACGCTCACCTCTACACACCCCACGAGGAACGAAGACACCATGGAAACGGAACTCCAAATTCTACCTGCAATAGCCTTCCTGCTCCTCTACCAGGAGCACGAACGACGGCGGCGAAGACCACGGTGAGTACTGCACCTACGAAACAGGGGAGGCAAAAAACAGGGACACACACACGCAACATCCCCACCCTCACCCACTACAACACACACACTAATACATGTTGATACATTACAGTTACACCCCCCAAACTCCCTGGAAGAATACAAAGACAAAAGGAAATGAGTGTAACCATTGTAATATATTAAAATCCAGGACTCAAAAATATATGTACACTATAAACATATATAAACACCAATAATACAAGTCCAGGTATTGCACCATTTATAGTCCGTGGACCACTGGGCCCAAAATGCATGGGCGAGGCCCACACTCCATACCCAATCAAAACAGAGAGAACACTACAGGGGCATCAGATAGAAATACAACAGGCACCTCAGGGGGAAGGGAAGGGGGGGCACCTCAGCCGGATGAGTGCACAACGCCAGATCCATGAGGGGGCTCAATGCCCACTGTCCAATCCTGGGGAGTGCAAAGCCACAGTCTCTCAAGTCTCTCCGTGGGTGGTTTGCCCACTGCATTATCCTGGGGAGTGGAAAGCCACAGTCTCTCAAGTCTCTCCAGTGGGTGGTTTGCCCACTGCATTTTCCTGGGGAGTGCAAAGCCACAGTCTCTCAAGTCTCTCGAGTGGGTGGTTTGCCCACTGCCATATCCTGGGGAGTGCAAAGCCACAGTCTCTCAAGTCTCTCCAGTGGGTGGTTTGCCCACTGCCATATCCTGGGGAGTGCAAAGCCACAGTCTCTCAAGTGGATAACAGTCTCCACTGGTTCTGGAGGGGGACTGGTGCCCAGAGTGCTTCATCCTGTGAAGAACAGAGGTAGTGGATGGATCTCTCCATTAGTTCTGGAGGGGGACTGGTGCCCAGAGTGCTTCATCCTGTGAAGGACAGAGGTAGTGGATGCATGTCTCCACTGGTTCTGGAGGGGGACTGGTGCCCAGAGTGCTTCATCCTGTGAAGGTCAGAGGTAGTGGATGGATCTCTCCACTGGTTCTGGAGGGGGACTGGTGCCCAGAGTGCTTCATCCTGTGAAGGACAGAGGTAGTGAATGCATGTCTCCACTGGGTCTGGAGGGGGACTGGTGCCCAGAGTGCTTCATCCTGTGAAGGACAGAGGTAGTGAATGGATCTCTCCACTGGTTCTGGAGGGGAACTGGTGCCCAGAGTGCTTCATCCTGTGAAGGACAGAGGTAGTGGATGCATGTCTCCACTGGTTCTGGAGGGGAACTGGTGCCCAGAGTGCATCACTCACCCCGTGACGGACCCAGTTGCGTCAGTGCCCCTGCCGCTCATGGGGCTAGCGGTGCTTGATTTGGCGGTGCCCTGTTCAGCGGTGCTTGATTTGGCGGTGCCCTGTTCAGCGGTGTTTGAGTTGGCGGTGCCCGGCCCAGCAGTGCTTGATTTGGCGGTGCCCTGTTCAGTGGTGCTTGATTTGGCGGTGCCCTGTTCAGCGGTGCTTGATTTGGCAGTGCCCTGTTCAGCGGTGCTTGAGTTGGTGGTGCCCTGTTCAGCGGTGCTTGAGTTGGCGGTGCCCGGCCCAGCGGTGCTTGATTTGGTGGTGCCCTGTTCAGCGGTGCTTGAGTTGGCGGTGCCCAGCCCAGCGGTGCTTGAGTTGGCGGTCCTTCATGGCCCAGCGGGGCTTTTGCTGGCGGTCCTTCATGGCCCAGCGGGGCTTTTGCTGGCGGTGGCCTCCTGGGCAGCTGGCCTGGGGCTGGCGGTGGCCTCCTAGGCAGCTGGGCTGGGGCTGGCGGTGGCCTCCTGGGCAGCTGAGCTGGGGCTGGCGGGGCCCTCCTGGGCAGCTGGGGTGGGGCTGGCGGGGCCCTCTTGGGCAGCTGGGATGGGGCTGGCGGTGGCCTCCTGGGCAGCTGGGCTGGGGCTGGCGGGGCCCTTCTGGGCAGCTGGGATGGGGCTGGCGGGCCGCTCCTGGGCAGCTGGGCTGGCGGTGGCCTCCTGGGCAGCGGGGATGATGGCGGTCTTCTCCGCTGTGCAGCTCTTCCCAGACTTGCCGGGTTTCTTGTGGCCCTTCCCCACCTTGGGAGGTGTAACAGCTGACTCCACACTCCAACTGGGACCCCTGGGAGCAGCTTTGGTGGCCGGAGTCTTCCCCTTCTCCCGCCGGGCACTGGCCAACTTCTGATGCTTCACAGTGGGGGGACTGGCTGTGCTGTGGCTCCGTGCCACACTGGCTGTCCTGGTGGCCGGTGCACTCCACATACCTGTGACAACAGGCACCACTGGTCCCGTAGATGTTGTGGCTGAGGTGCTACTTCGGGACCTATGAGATAGACGGGGTGGGGGAGGTGTGGGAAAAAGGTCAAGGCTGGACAGGAAAATTCTTTTGGACACACTGGGACGGGTAGCTGGAGGGGGTTTGGGAGTGGAGGAAGAGGTGGTGGTAGTAGGAGGTGCACGTTTGGTGACTTCTGGGTGTAGGTGCATGTGCTGGAGGCTGTCGTGAGGTGGATGGCTGTTGGGTTGGTGTGTGCCTGCGTTTGTGTATCTTGGGAGGGGGCGTCACAGACACACTGGGAGAGGACACAGGGGACGTGTGATTGGTAGTGGGGGTGGTGACTGCACGTGAGCGGGGTGTGCTGGTGAGGGACGTAGTGGCTTTAGAGGTAGTGCATGCAGGTGTGAGTATAGACGAGACTGGGAGGGAGACGACGAGGAGGGGGACACAGTGGAGGCAGTGGATGTTGGTGTGTCTGCATGTGTGTGTTGCTTGCATGAGTGCCTGTGGGATGTGTGGTGCTTATGTTTGCCTGAGCTTCCCTTGTGTGTTGAGGTGTGTGCAGGCTGGTCTGATGGTGTGCTTGGGATAGGCAGAGGTACAGGGGATTGGGTCTGGGTGGAGGAAGTTGGAGGGGGAGGCTAGAGACGGGGACAATGGCTGCCATCAGTGCTGAGGCCAGAGTTTGAAAAGCTCGGTGAAGGGCCGCCTGACCAGAATGAATGCCCTCCAGGAATGCATTAGTTTGTTGCTACTGCCTTTCGACACCCTGGATGGCATTCAAAATGGTAGACTGCCCAACAGTGAGGGACCTGAGGAGGTCAATGGCCTCCTCACTGAAGGCAGCAGGGGTGACTGGGGCAGGGCCTGAGGGGCCTGGGGCGGAGGTGATGCCCACCCTCCCGGGTGAGCGGGCACGGGGTGAAGGCTGAGGGGCTGCTGGGATGGCGGTGCTGGTAGGGGGGGTGCTCCCATCAGAGGACGAGTCTGTGTCGCTGGTGTCATCTCCTGTCCCCGCCGTGGAGCTCCCCTCGCCCTCCGTCCCACTGGTGAATTCCGAGTCCGTAGTCTCGCCCTCCAGGGCCATGCGGGATGCAGCTCCCTGGTGCTCCGGTGCCACTACTCTTCCGCCTGATGATGCTAATGCACACAAGAACAGGAAGACCAAAAAAAAGGGGGGGACAAAAGAAAGACATGTTGAGTGCATGGATTACCGCTACCGTTGGCGGACAAGACAGACACAGAGGCCCCCTGCACTATGCCGCACTCTTGGGCTCCACAGTGCAATTCCTGGGAAATGGCCTACAAGGCTATGGACGACATCTGCACACATAGATGACACAGGGGCATGAATAGCTGTACTTGGCACTCTAAAGAGGTGGGGTGGGGGGCCACAGGGCCATGTCTTACGGAGGGGCCTAGCCTATGGAACTCACCCTGGCCTAGGGAAACCCACAGCCCTCCTCCCCCACCCAGACAACTCCACTGCACGCAAAGTCAGCTGAATGAGAGTGTACTCACCCCCTTGTGTCTGCTGTGATGCCCTCAAGCGCCCATCCAACTCTGGGTAGGCCACCGCCAGGATCCTGAACATCAGGGGGGTCATGGTTCGACGGGCACCCCTCCCACGTTGGGAGGCCATCCCCAGCTGAGCCTCCGCCGTCTTCGTGCTCCAGCGGCGAATGTCCTCCCATCTTTTCCAGCAGTGGGTGCTTGTCTGTGGTAGACCCCCAGGGTCCGGACATCCTTGGCGATGGCACGCCAAATATCTTTCTTCTGGAGGGCGCTGACCTAAATGAAATGTACAGGGGAAGAAGAGAAGTCATTACCAACTGCACCGTCAAAGTGAGTGGCCCCCATCCCTACCCTTGCCATGTGGCACATGCACTCACCGTCTTACATGCATGCAGCACTCTGCCCCCTTCCATCTTCCATCCAGCCCTCTCCACACAGGCATAGCCCATACAACATGCTCCCTGTGTACTTACCTGTTTGTCTGGAGGACCGTAGAGTAGCGTGTACTGGGGGAGGACCCCATCAACGAGCTTCTCCAACTCCTCCGATGTGAAGGCAGGGGCCCTTTCCCCAGACGCACGAGCCATTGTCTCTTCCAGACTGAGGTCACAGCAGCACTTGCAATGTAGGTCCTCTCCTGTCGGAGATCAGGTATTGAGTGATTGAAGTGATAGAAAATGGTGGTCACGTCCGCCGCGGTCACGTCCACGGCGGTGCGTACCATCACCGCCGGCGTACATCGTCATTGGCTCCTGGGACCCATAGGGTCCAATGTTAAACAATGCAGCATTGCGCCGCGGTCTCCGACCGCCTACCGCGACGGTGTACAACGCCAGCGCAGTTAGCTCACATCCCATTGTCCCACTTTAGAGGTCAGACAGCCGCCATTTCAGGGGCCCACATTGCCTCATTTTCAACTACGTCACACATACCTAGGCCTAGTCTCAAAACACATACAGGCCACCTTTTGTGTATGATTGGTGTTCTGTCTAAACTGTGGGTATGTACCTCTGAGTTGTTTGACTCTGTGCTCGCTGTTGTCCTTCATAGGCACCGTCCGCTGGGACATGTGAGGAGATGGCGGCATCCTCCGGTGTACCGACCGTTGGTGGACCTGTCGACAATGGAGGAGCGACATTTGATAATCACCTACAGGTTTGACCGTGACACAATACAGGAACTGTGTACCCAGTTGACGCCAGACCTGATGTCAGCAATCCGCCATCCCACAGGAATCCCCCCTCAAGTGCAGGTGCTGTCAGTGCTCCATTTCCTTGCAAGTGGGTCTTTTCAAACAACTGTGGCCATGGCATCAGGGATGTCCCAGCCTATGTTTTCCAACGCATTGTCCAGAGTGTTGTCTGCCCTTCTGAAACAAATGCGGAGCTACATCGTTTTCCCTCAGGTGGAGGATTTGCCTACAGTGTAAGGTGATTTCTATGCCCTGGGACATATCCCCAACATCATAGGTGCCATTGATGGGACCCATGTGGCTTTGGTCCCCCCCCCACAGGAGTGAACAGGTGTACAGAAACCGGAAGAGTTATCATTCTATGAATGTTCAAATGGTATGTTTGGCAGACCAGTACATCTCCCATGTGAATGCCATGTTCCCTGGCTCAGTGCATGACGCCTACATCCTGCGGAATAGCAGCATCCCTTATGTGATGGGTCAACTCCAGGGGCACAGTGTGTGGCTATTAGGTGAGCCCCTGGAAGCAAGACAGTGGGAATGGTTGTCTGGGGTTATCCCCACAGGTTAGTCTGTGTCTAACAGTTGTCCCTCGCCATTTGCAGGTGACTCTGGGTACCCCAACCTGTCATGGCTACTGACCCCAGTGAGGAATCCCAGGACCAGGGCAGAGGAACGCTACAATGAGGCCCATGGGCGAACTAGGAGGGTGATCGAGCGGACCTTCGGCCTCCTGAAGGCCAGGTTCAGGTGCCTCCACATGACAGGTGGATCCCTATTCTACTCACCAAAGAAGGTGTGCCAGATCATCGTGGCCTGCTATATGCTTCACAACTTGGCTTTGCGACAACAGGTGCCTTTTCTGCAGGAGGATGGTCCAGATGGCGGTGTTGTGGCAGCTGTGGAGCCTGTGGACAGTGATGAGGATGAAGCAGAGGAAGAAGACATGCAGAACAGGGACTCAGTGATCCAGCAATATTTCCAGTGAAAAACAGGTGAGAATACAATCATGCCTACTACATGTACTTTTACACTACTACCTCTATCCTGTCTGTCGTTTTCACCCAGTGTATGGTCACTGAGTTGTCACTTTCCCTTACGGTTTCACAGATGTGGGTCCCACTGTGTGTCATCTGCTTAAATTCCTCGTAGACTAGAGCTGTGTGACATAGGTATGTTGACATTACTATTTCAAAAACATTTTGTCACTGTAATTGCAAATACACTATTTCGAAATCACAGACAGACTCCAGATCATTTTGTGCTTTAGGTGTGTTTATTTAAATGCAAAATAATGGAGGGGGAAGTTAAATGGTGAGGGGTGATGGCGGAGAAGTGTCCATGGCAGAGTCCAGTCTATTAGTCTCACAGGTGCATTGCCCATATGGGCATAGGAAGTGGAGCTGGGGCAGTTTAATTATGGACAGGGTGACAAAGTGGGACAGTAGGATGACAATCAGGGTGGTCTCATTTCTTGGCGGGGGTCTTGGCATCGTTCTCTGTCTTGTTCCTGGATCTCAGGGACCGTTTGCGGGGTGGTTCTCCGTCTGCAGGGGGTGGGGTGCTGGTGTGGTGGTCCTGTGGCGGGGCGTCCTGTCCACTAGCGCCGGCGGAGGTGGTGGGCAGTTCATCGTCCATGCTACTGTCAGGGGCCTCTTGTAGTGCCACAGTGTCCCTCCTGGTGCTGAGTACTTCCTTCAGCACCCCTACGATGGTGCCCAGGGTGGAGCTGATGGTTCTGAGTTCCTCCCTGAAGCCCAAATACTGTTCCTCCTGCATGAGCTGGGTCTCCTGAAACTTGGCCAGTACCCTTGCCGTCGTCTCCTGGGAGTGGTGGTATGCTCCCATGATGGAGAAGAGGGCCTCGTGGAGAGTGGGTTCCCTTGGCCTGTCCTCTCCCTGTCGCACAGCAGCCCTCCCAGTTCCCCTGTGTTCCTGGGCCTCCGTCCCCTGGACCGTGTGCCCACTGCCACTGCCCCCAGATCCCTGCTGTTGTTGGGGTGGTGGGTTAGCCTGAGTTCCCTGTAGTGGTGGACACTCAGCTGATTGACGTGTCCTGGGGACGGAGGTATGGGCCGGCTGGGTGGGTACTGTGCTGGTGTTTCCAGAGGGGGGAAGGTCTGTGGTGGCCTGTGCCTGTGTGAGGGGAACCGACTGTCTAGAGGTCCCTGATGTTCCGGGCTGGTCATCTAGATCCAGTTGGACAGAGCTGCTGTCATCACTGTGGGCCTCTTCTGTGGGTGGAGTGGACATGTCTGGACCCTCCTGTCTGGTGACGTTGGGTAGGTGTACTGCAGGGGTGGAAAGGCATGATTATTGCATCTATGTGTGCCATGGTGTGCAATGGGTGGGTGACCGTGTACCCCAGTGCTGGCATTCCTGTGTGGGAGCTTGTGTGATGATGGCTTAGGAAGATGTATGGCTATGTACAGTGTGCATGCTTTAGTGATGGGTGTCTATGCTTTGTTGTTGCATGCAGGGCTTGGTGTTGGGATGGGTGGTTTGTGATATTGGTACATTTGTGAGGAGTTGGTGTGATGGGTGAGGGCGAGGGCGAGGGTCGGGGTATGTGATAGCATGCAGGTAGGGTGGGGGATGTAATAGTAAAGCTTTGACTTACCAGAGTCCATTCCTCCAGCTACTCCTGCGAGGCCCTCAGGATGCAGAATCGCCAAGACCTGCTCCTCCCATGTTGTTAGTTGTGGGGGTCCGCCGCCAGTCCGCTGAACCGCCAGGTGGTGTCTTGAGACCACGGAACGCACCTTCCCCCGTAGGTCGTTCCACCTTTTCCTGATGTCCTCCCGATTTCTTGGGTGTTGTCCCACTGCATTGACCCTGTCCACTATTCTTCGCCATAGCTCCATCTTCCTTGCAATTGAGGTGTGCTGCACCTGTGATCCGTGTGGGGTGGAGTGTGTGGTCATAAGTGTGGTGATATGTAGTGGTGTGTTGTGTGAGGTGCGTGGAAGTTGTGTGGGTGATGGTGTTATGTGCCTGTGGATGCTGTTGTACTTGCTGGTGGTGTCTCTCTCTGGCCTTCTTTCTGTATTTTTTGTCGTGGGGATTTGTGGGTGTTGTGGGTGTGTGTTTTATATTGTAATGAGTGTGTGGGAGTGGTGTGTGTATGTGTTTCAGGTGTGTGTATTTTGAATCATCCAATGTGGCTGTGTTTTGTAAATGTGTGTGTATTTTGAGCGCGGCTGTGTGTACCGCCAATGGAATACCGCGGTTGAAATACCGCCGCATGGATTCGTGTGTCGTGATAGTGTGGGCATATTTCTGTTGGCGTGACGGTGGAGGTTTTGTTATCCCCAGTTTATCACTGACCTTTGGTGTGGCGGACTTGTGTGGGTGTCTGAATTTTGGCGGATTCAGAGATGTGGGTCATAGTAGCTGTGGCGGAATTCCGTTGAGGTGTGTTGGCAGTCTTCTGCACGGCGGTAAGTGGCTTTTCCCGCCAATGTTGTAATGAGGGCCAAGGTCTTTTGAGAAGGGTAAAAGATGGCAAGGTAACTGGTCGGTGGAATGTCCAGTAATGGCCGATTTCTCCTTGTGTCACGTCATTATATTAAAATTGTTGAACAAGTCTCTAATTTCCCATTGGGCAATATTTGGTGCATCGTTATCTTTGTCGAATAATCCGTTGCTTACCTTACTAGAATTTTCACTTAAGACAGTTCTCATGCAGTTTATTGGCTCCTGTGATTGATGTCTTCAACGGGTAGAATGTCAGGTAGGAAAAGTTACACTAGTCACTCCAGGCAGCAGTTCCATTGTCTTCCCTTGGTTTGGGCGACCTTGTACCTGTTAAGAATTACGCTGTTGCATTCGGCAAGAATGTCTCCTTGAGCAAGTCGGGTCTCATGAGAATGAATTTACTACGGTTACACACATCTCTCTAGCTTCTGGGAAAGTACAGCTTCATGTCCTTAGGAAAGCAGCACATTGCATGTAAGGAAACACAGTTAATATGAGAACAAGCAGCTAGGCCTGAACCCTTGCTAACTAAGGCCTAGTGAGTAATTCAGAAAAACCTTAATGCATAACTCTCAATGCTAATACAAAATCATACATGAATACATTATTAATTCATTATTAATCAGTTTCATTAGTCATCGTATACATTGGTGGCCACTCCCCGTGGGCACATTTCAAACGCGTGCAATAGTATTATTCTAACACATTTTCTATGCAGCTTCATTATACATTATTTTGCAAACTTATCATGTTAATATTGATTATAAAAGGTCACACTCCAACATAAGTGACTCTACATCCAGTTCAGGCTAGGCTCTGACCAAGGTTAAAAAAAGAACTGGTGTATGTAGAAGGGCAGGACATTTTGGAATGGTTTGTGAGTGTTGAGGTCCCTTGTAGGCGCTTGCCTTAAATAAGGTGTCTTAGGCAGCTGCTTTAATGGGGTTCATGCTATTCAAAGGGACAGGCATAATTGGAAGGATGCTTTTGGCAGACCAGATGGTCTAGGGGCAAGTAAAGGAAGCTCTGATTAGGCAGTTCAGGCTGAAGCCAGCTAAGTACATTCAGAGATAGGTATAAAAGGACCCTGAGGGATAGCAAGCTAAAATATAAAGATAAAGCTTGGGAAGAGTTAGAGCGTGCTACAGCTTTGAAAGACCCCGGCCTGTTTTGGAAGGTGGTGAATAGAGGTTCCCTTGAAACAGAAACCTCTGAGGGCCTTGGATGTAATATAGCCCCGGAGGCCTGGGTAACTCATTTCTGTAATATATTTGAGGGTACCCCCCTAAGTAATACTCAGGAGAGTGTGTATGATGTGGCTCCTAACCTAGCAATCGGATTCTCACTGCAGGAGGTTATTGATGCGATACAGAGTTGTGCGCATAATAAAGCTCCGGGCCCGGACTCGATCCAGATGGATTTGTATAAAGCTAACCCTCAGTTATGGGCACCCATTCTCCTAAATGTTCTCAATGCAGCCGTAACTGTGGGCATCCCTGCCTCTTGGAGATTGGCATGCATAGTCCCAGTGTTTAAAAAGGGTGATCGTAATGATCCTAAGTCTTATCGCCCTATTTCACTGCTGGATGCCTCTGTGAAGATTCTTGGGCGGATCATCCTAGGGCGTCTGGGGGCCTGGATGATAGGAAATGATATTCTAAGTCGGGAACAGTATGGCTTCAGGGAAGGTCTCGGTACGCAAGAACAGTGTCTCAATTTACTGATGATAATCAACAAATACACACAGGCCAGAAAAGGTACCCTTTATCTTGCTTTTATGGATCTCAGCTGTGCTTTTGATAAAGTGAACCGGTCTTTATTATGGGAGAGGCTAATTCAGTTAGGGTTGGACCCTATTATTGTAGAGCTTCTCCGTTATCTCTATTCAGGGACAGTGGCAAATGTGAGGGTGGGCCCAAACGGGGAACGTTCGGAGGCATTCAAGCTTTCAAGGGGTGTGCGCCAGGGGTGTGTCTTGGCCCCTACCTTGTTCCTTCTATATACTAATGGACTTACAGATTTTCTGATGGAATACTGCAGGGATGTCCCGAAGGTGAAGGGTATTGATATCCCTGTGCTGACGTATGCGGATGACGCGGTCCTTATGGCCCGCACGATGAATGGTCTCCGAGAATTAGTTAGAGCTTATGTCATCTTTATGTCAGCACTGGGGATGGAGGTCAATTTTAAGAAGTCGCACTTTATGGTTTGTGGTAAACCTATGAGCAGGGTTGGGGAGCTAAGGGTGGAGGATCAAGTTATTAGCAGAGTCCACGAGTTCCCATACTTAGGGGTCATCTTTGATGAGAAAGGATCTTGGAAACCCTGTATTGCCAGAAGGATTGTGCTTTTTCATGCAACAGTTGGTGCAACCTTTGACTTCGCGGCTAGGGTAGGTAGCAAACCGATCAAACCCCTGCTTGAAATCTTTAGGCGGAAATGCCTACCTGTCCTTCTGTATGGTTCAGCACTTTGGGGGTTTAGGGATACCCGAGCCCTTATGGTGGAAGAAAATCGTTTCTGTAGAAGGCTTCTGGGTGTTGGTAAAAATATTCCTGGATTTTGCCTCCACCTGGAACTGGACCTTGAGTATGTACAGGACACTACCCAGCTGGCTCCCCTTTTGTTATGGATTTCAGTTTGGAGTAACGAACATGCCTCTCTTAATAGGGATATCCTAAGGGATTGTTTGGCCTGCGACCATGTAAAACATATCCCCTGGTTGTCGCACATAAGGAAGATGGCTCATGACCTGGGGCAGCCTGAATTGTTTGATTATCCCGAAGACCTAACTAGCTACGATAAAAAATGGGTTAAGGATAACTATCAGAGAATCCAGGAGACCAAGAGGGAGGGGGAGGCTCTAAGGAAAAAATCGATCAGGGAATTTACTATGCTAAAGATGTGGGTGGGTCCTGAGCAATATCTTTTAGAAATCAAGGATGTGAGGGAAAGGTCTCTCATAACTCGTTTTCGCTTGGGGATCATTAGAAGTAATTTGTGTTTCCCCCTAGGTCAGTATGGGGAGAAATGTATTAGACCCTGCCCCTGTGATGGGGTATCCCATCAGACTTTGATCCATTTTACACTGTTCTGTGTCTTCTATGCTCCATTTAGAACCCGATTCCTACTACCGCTCCTTAGGCCCAAGGGTTTTGTGCAATACCGTCCGTCTTTCATGTGGCTGCAAATGGCCTCAGATGTACTGGTATGGAAGGGCCTGGGATCATTTCTGAAGGGAGCTACTACTTGGCGCAAAAATTTAGAATGTTTAGAATGATCTTATTTATTTTTCTCCAGTTTTTTTATTTTATTTTATTATTATTATTTTTTTCTTTTATTATTTTTCTATATATATATATATATATTTATATGTACATGTTTTTATGATGGGTGCTTTTATTATACATGGTTTTTATTGGTATTCTTATAATGTTTTGATGATTATGTGTTGTAATGGATGAATTTTTTTATACCGAATAAAGCTTCGATGGCTAACTACATTCAGAGATTCTGGGACTGCAAGAGACCAGATGGTGCTCCGTTAGAAACTTAGATTTGTGGTGTATGGCAGGTTTGGAATGAGTGCTCTACCCCACTTAAGCAATGCTTATATGACTTGACAGGGAGGGATCCAGTGAAACTTGCAGTGTTGGCTGACAAGTGGTTAGCTAACAGGATTCATGAAGGGCTATAGCAGTATGGTTCTAAGCCAGAGAGGGAGAAGAACTCTCCACTGACTGGTTCCAAGCCAGAGGGTAAAGGCCAGCATAGTTTTCATGGAACTCAAGAAGGGTCCAGGAAACATGGGAATGGTAATAGTGTTTCCGGGAAGGAGCATCATGTAAATGGAGGAAAGGGAAGTCCTTCCAATTCCAAGGTAGTGACTTGCTTCACTGCCACTCAAAGGGACACATTAACAGAGATTGTCAGGCGAAGGATCCTGACTCAGTAACATCCATGCTAGCAAGCATGTTACTCGTGGGTGAAGGGACCTGAGAGAGCATGGTTGCACTCAGCTTCGTAGCTACAGTCATCACGGAGAGGGACCCACATGTTCTGAAGCACATGCATCCTAACATGATGGGGTTTGTGCAAGAAGTTAGTATCAGTGGGAGGAAATTGCTTGCTCTGAGGAATACTGGAGCCTCAGCACCATGGTTAAGAGAAAGTAACTTAAGCTTGAGAAGATACTCCTTGAAACCAAGGATACTGGTTTGGTAGCAGTGAAAAGGCAATGGAGAATCTGCTTGCCAGGATTGAGATTCAGCTCAATGGCAAGGCAGCCATAATTGATATTGGGGTAAGGGAAAAGCAAGGTGCGGGATGTCTCTTGGGCAGTGATTTGATTGTCCCTCGCTTGGTGCCAGACACAGAAACCTTCATGGCTGGGACAACATCAGCTATGTTGACCAGAGCACAGGCTGCAATTCAATCTCAGAGTGAGACGGGGATCATTCCTGATTTGGGAAGACCAGGACAAGGTACTTTGCAGGAAAGTGCAGACTCCAGGAAGGCAATGTCTGTGTCGTAGTTTGGACTCTTGCTCTGAGCAAGACTGCTGGTCTCAGGATGACAGTACTTTCGTTTGTAGGTGACATAGGGGGTCATTACGACCCTGGAGGCCGGCGGTGTTCCTCCAGCAATTATGACCGTGGCGGAATTGCCACGGCCATACCGCCGGCACCTCCATTTTCCCGCCAGGATTCCACCTGGCGGTCATAATCCCCAGGGCAGCGGTGCAAGCACCGCTGCCCTGGGATTATGAGTCCCCAACCGCCGGCCTGTCCATGGCAGTACACACCGCCATGGAAAGGCCGGCGGTAAGGGGACTTGGGGTGCCCCTGGGGGCCCCTGCACTGCCCATGCACTTGGCATGGGCAGTGCAGGGGCTCCCAGGCATAGCCCCGTCACGCATTTCACTGCCCGAATTTCGGGCAGTGAAATGCACGACGGCTGCTACTACACCCGCTGCACATCAGCATTGCTGCCGGCTCTATTACGAGCCGGCTGCAATGTTGATGTGACATTTCCGCTGGGCCAGTGGACGGTAACACTGTTACCGTCCGCTGGCCCAGCAGAAATGTCATAATAGGGAGACAGGAATACCGCCGGCAATGGCGGTATTCTGTCTCCCACGCCCTTGGCGGTCTTTTCAATAGAGCGCCTAGGTCGTAATGACCCCCTAAGTCTTTTCCTACAACTAGTCCAAACCTTACCGGCTCACTAGCAGTACCTCACCAGAAACACTATCGTAAAAGGTGATTTATGGCAGTCGTTTACGCATGGACTCAAAAATAAGATATCTCAGGGAATAACGTGGTTAAACGGAGATTACCCTTTTCTCACAGATATATTTTGTCTCATACAAATAAAGGCAATAACACAGATGCAGTGAAGTTATAATAGTTTTGATTTAACATAACTTCAATTTGCGATAAGTTGCATGAACTGCAATGATTAGGATAATGAATATAACAAGCAACAGTATTGTGAAGAAGAGAGTCATTGTTATGAAGACCCCCACAATTTTGCAATATATGAAAGAAATATATATGTATTTATAAGATGGAATATGCCCTAATTCTCTAATGAGAATAGGCCTAACCTCCTACCTAAAGGAGAGCTGGGTTTGCTAAACCTAATCTGCCAAAGCCGTGTCCATGAGAGGAGCCCCCAACCCTCGTTACCTTGGAATGAGGTCTCTATCTCAGACTCTGCAGGGACACGAAGACTGGGTCAGCGTCAAGATGACTGCAGCATTGGTATCAGCGATGGTGGCGATGCCCTCTGGTCGGAATCCCTCTGATTATCTGTCTAAAGTGTGATGTATTTATACAGATCTACAAGGTCCCCTGACGTAGGTGTATTCCAAAACAATAGATAACAGGCATGCTTGGGACGGCAATTAATATCAACAATCCCTCGAAAGTATAGAAAGGGAAAATCCCTAAGTGTGAACACCTACTGTTTGTTTGTCTTTCGTGCTTGATCTTGACGCCTTGGCGCAGTGACACTGATAATAAAACTCATAACAAGTGGCCTAACTATAAACAAGGCAGCCATCTTAGAGGAAATAAATAATTAAATGGGCTAAGACAGAGCAAGCTAAGTAGGTTAAAAGTCACTTGGTGACGGGGGCACGAGTTTACAAGCCTACGGCTAAGCTAACTCCTGCTATCCCGTTAAAACAAACTAGGATTCACTACACCCTCCCCATTGCCGTAACAGGTATGATGAAGGTACAGGAACCCAAACGCTAAAAAAGCTGCTTCTGAACTAAAAGCCAAAGGCAAAAAACAAGCTAATAAAATAAGCTAATAATAAAAAGTCGCTGTGTGTGAGAACATGTTAAAACAAAACTGTCTAAAAACACATACAGAGATGTTAATATCAACTATGACAAGTACAGCAAATGTCTATTATAATTGCATAATTTGGAATCGGGAATGGTAAGCAAATTCATCAAATTATGTGTTATACGCAGGATCTTGAAGAATGTCATCAAAGTCACCAGTCAAGGACCTCAAAAATGAGTCAACATCGTCCGAAGTGAAGTCTAGTGCTGGGCGGACAAATGGATCCACAGAGCAGAAGTGAGCCATATTCACCAGTGCATCGATACTTGCTGCAGTGTCCTCATCCATGTTAGATCTTATAACGGAAGGCTCATAGGTGGCCTCGCGGAGCAACCTCAGTCTCAAGGGGCATGACCGTGTATGAACCCTCATCGGGGACATCAGCAGTTCGTGGTCCACAGGAGATGTCGGTGCAACAGCAAGACAGACCATAGGCAGATATTCAAAGAGACACCATATGCAGCGGAAGACCGGTTGTACACACCAGAGAAGTGGCCGGAATGACAACGACCAATCAAGCTCCAGTTCCACCAGCAAAGGTGTACCGAAGATCCGAACCATGCGCTCACGGCACAGTGGAGTTGGCTGGAGAGGCTCCATTGCTCTGTGTTGCTGGAAAGAAACAACCACTGCGAATCAGAAGAAATAGCAGTAGTGGTCCGCCAATTAAAGCCAAAATAATTGGAAAGCCACCAAACACACTTGAAAAGCGAGAATGGATGGCTGATGGGATGACTCCAAAGACAGTCTGGAAGATAGACACGAAACCAGACCCGACAGCCTTAAAGAAATGAACAATCCCAGTGGTGCTTGAAGCATTGAATATTCTGGATACCAGCTCTCCAAAGTGTTTGGGGAAATCGGTATTTAAAAGGGATTGTATCTCGGCTGATGATCTCGCAATCTGGAGAGCATACGTCTCTTTTGCGGATGTCAAGGCAACCTGTTTTTGAAACAATAGAGCCTTTAGTCTACTCAACTTGTCATAGTTCACATTAATAGTATCTATGTGGGGCCACATGTCAGATACTTTTATCTCTCGTGTGGGGGAAAACAAAACATGTCTACAACACATAACGACCTTCGTGACTGAGATTGCGTAGGCAATTCCAGGTCACAAGCCGCAACAACTTTGATCGTTCAGTACCACATAACTACCATTGGAAAGCACATGAAATACTGGACGAATCAAGGGGACAGGAGTACCCTTCAGAAAACAGGCCAAATTTGCGACCCCTGCATTGCAAAGACCGTGAAGAGACACCTGTTTGCATATCATAGAATGATGAACAGCAGTCTCACATTCACTTCCGCTAAGAAAGACCTCCTGTTCACCGTTCAGACATCTATAGTCAAAGGGTAACTCCCACTCTTCCTTAATAAAGCTATCTCCCAGTTGCTCATATCGTCCCACTGCAAGATGTTTCAGGCAGCTCGGGAAATGAAACGTTGAAATCTGTAAATTAATAATGCTGTGCAAGAGCCAGATAGTTGAAGGACTCTCTGCTACCGTGAAGGGCAACTTATCTAATTTCTCTACTTGAAGCAGGGTGAAACTAGCCTCCCTTTTAGACATTGGCCCTCATTCTGACCTTGGCGGGCGGCGGAGGCCGCCCGCCAAAGTCCCGCCGTCAGGTTACCGTTCCGCGGTCGAAAGACCGCGGCGGTAATTCTGACTTTCCCGCTGGGCTGGCGGGCGGTCTCCTTCAGACCGCCAGCCAGCCCAGCGGGAAAGAGGCTTCCACGATGAAGCCGGCTCGGAATCGAGCCGGCGGAGTGGAAGCTGTGCGACGGGTGCAGTTGCACCCGTCGCGTATTTCACTGTCTGCGCAGCAGACAGTGAAATACATTTAGGGGACCTCTTACGGGGGCCCCTGCAATGCCCATGCCAGTGGCATGGGCACTGCAGGGGCCCCCAGGGGCCCCGCGACCCCCCCTACCGCCATCCGGATCTCGGCGGTCCGACCGCCGGGATCTGGATGGCGGTAGGGGGGGTCAGAATCCCCGCGGCGGTGCAGCAAGCTGCGCCGCCGCGGAGGATTCAATGGGGCCGCGGTACACTGGCGGGACCCCGCCAGTGGTGCCGGTCCGACCGCGGCTTTACCGCCGCGGTCGGAATCCCCATTGAAGCACCGCCGGCTTGTCGGCGGTGCTCCCGCGGTCCTCCGCCCTGGCGGTCAAAGACCGCCAGGGTCAGAATGAGGGCCATTGTCTCTTGTTCCCTGGAAAAATTAAAAGCAGTGAATAGTTCACTACCATTAATGTACCTACATGGAATGTGGCCACTTTTCAGTGTCTGTAATGTCCAACCCAGGTGCATGATGGAACGTAGCTGTGTTTGCCCATGATATAACCGGGACAAGTCTGTCTGAGTTATATCAATAGCAGACGACACTATATTTGATAGTGAATAAATCCTGTTGGACAGCGTGTTCATGCCATTGTCGACAACAGCTAATGTTTTTTCCAAATTTTCCCTTTCTAGTTGCCTTAAACGTGCAGCAGCCTCAATCTGGGAAAGTTTCCAGATTTCATTGTACATAGCATATAAAAAACATTTCGAGCGCTGTTTTCAAGGACCTAACAGGAAATCCTGTAAGTCTATACTGTCAGAAAGAGTGTTCAGGTGTTTCTTAACTGCTGTTAACGTGTTTGTCTGCACCCATTGCTGGCACAGCTTACCCACACTGTATGTTGTAATTATACCTGTATGTTGACCTGATAGAAAGCGAGGGTCAGGCCTGTGAATGGAAAAACCCCCTGAAGAGTTCAAGAAACGCTTTTGACACTCATCAGTGTCGGTGGGCCATACCAACCACCCGCCGGGATGGGAAAGTGAAGAATTATAGGTACCAGCCTTAACTATTGCATCTAGCCCGTCTTCTGAGACATTAAGAAAGTGTTGCCAATCTCTAAATTTTGTCAGAGTAGGGATACTGGGTGTGTTCAGGCCTTTAATTTTTGCTAACCCCAGACATGATGTCTGCTTGCTCAATAGTATCATTTAAGAAAATCATTTGCACAGGAATCAGGCATGCTCGCAACAAAGCCTCCCTACCCTGTATCTGCCAATCTTGTGTCCCCCATACACTTTTCAAATCAATAGTGTCTTTCCAATATTCGTAACCCTCAAGCGAGAGCTAGGAAACAAAGGGATCTGAATAAATCAGTTTCGTATCTGTTAGCAAAAGTTTTCTAATTTGTGCCGGAGGTATTTTAAAATAATACGACTCTGCTTTTTTTGTATCATGCCCGGAAAAGTATGTAAATTTATCGCTGTAATACTTTGGACTCCCCACCTGTGGTGTTGAACAGTGTTCCCACTGTGTGTAATTCAAGACAGGCCTATATCTAGTCGCACAGTGTAGGTAGTGATGTCCCCAATTGTTATAGCAGAACATTTCCCCATAATTCATTATATAATTATATACATCATCACTTCCAAAAGCAGAATAGTCCTTCATTTCAGCTAGCATGGAATCAACTGTTTGGACATCCCAATCATCAGAGACAACATTAGGTGTAATAACATCAGACATTGAAATTTTGAACACGTATGGCATTTGAATTATCTCTGTAGGCCCGTATATATCGAATGGAACTTTGTCCCACACAATCCCATTAGTAATTGGTATAGCTGTAATATTTACAGGGGACAAATCACGTCGGACCTTATGTGAAGAATGATGTGGTGTTAAAATTTCATCAACAGGCTCCACAGAGGAGCGATCAGGAATATAGTGACCATTAATCAGTAAAAAGAAAACAGTCAAAAAACCAATCCATAAAAATAATGCAATAAATGTCAAACACAACCATAGATAGTTCCATGGGTAAATCAAATAGTTATTTTTAAGCCATCGATACAGCTTACTACTTTTTGAAAGTTTGTCAGTCACAGTTGAGGATGAATCCGAAGAAAATCATCAATGTCAATGAAACAGCCAGAGGAAATCTCTGCAAACACAGGACCCGCCGAATTCTGATCCACCGCTCGTGGACGTTCTTGATAGACAACGTCATTAGTTGTGGAAGTGTTCATGTAAAATACAGCCGGGGGCGTGGCCAGGGACCAATGGAGCTGCACGCGTAGTGCGATGCTCTCGGACCACAATCCAGGCCCGAAGCTTAAATCCTGCCAAAATAACGACCGGAGGTCTCAAAAATTGAAGAGAAGTGACCGGAGAATATACAGCATGAGTAGAGACCGCGGCGATACACTTTGGGGCAAAGTTTACCCGGAAAACTCCCCCGACAACTTCGCGGCTACCGTGACCCAAAATGGCGGCCGCAACAGAGCAGTGAACCCGTTGCAGCCGCGGCTCGCGGCCAAGAGGATACAAGGGTCTCGTGGAGGTGAGGCCCCCCACACCATTCATTGGGGGACACGAGAGGCTCAGACATCTTCGCCACAAACGGCGAGAGCAACAGTACGAAGCGGAACATTAACGAATGTGGCATGGTGTGGCGCCCTGGGGCCACAATCCAGGCCCGAAGTTTAAATCCTGCCATAGTGACAACCGGAGGTCTTGGGGTTTGAAGAGAAGTGATCGGAGAATACACAGCACAAATAAGAACCACGGCACTCCACCCGGGAGCAGAGATCGCCCGGATAACTCCCCCCGAAAACTTTGCGGCTGCCGCAACCCAAAATGGCAGCCGCGACAGAATAGTGAGCTCGCGGCGGCTGCAGCCCTCGGTTGAGAGGACACGAAGATCTCGGGGAGGTGAGGACCCTCATACCATCCATCGAAGGGCATAAGGGGCTCAGACACCATCGCCACCAACGGCGAGAACAACATTACGAAGCGGAACATCAGCGAATGCGACGTAGGGCGGCGCCTTCAGGCCACAAACCAGGCCCGAAGCTTAAATCCTGCCATAATAACGACCGGAGGTCTTAACAATTATAGGGAGGTGATCGAAGAATATACAGCACAGGTAGGAACCGCGGCGCTCCACTTTGGGGCAGAGATCGCCCAAAAAAACTCCCCCCGACAATTTCTCGGCTGCCGCGACATAAAATGGCGGCCGCGACAGAGCAGGGAACCAGCTACAGCCGCGACCCTCGGCTGAGAGGATACGAAGGTCCCGTGGAGGTGAGATCTCCCACACCATCCATTGAAGGGCGCAAAGGACTCCTTTGCCACTAACGACGAGAGCAACAGTACAAAGCGGAACATCAGCGAATATAGCGTAGTGCAGCGCCCTCGGGCCACAATCCAGGCCCAAAGCTTAAATCCTGCCATAATAACAACTGAAGGTCTCAAAAATAGAAGAGAAGCATCTGGGACCTGTTACAATGGTAAAACCAAAAAAACAAGACAAATCGCCACCGGGGGACTCCTCGCACACTGAGAATCCACCCCCAACGCCCGCTAAAGAATTGCAAACGGGGCACGAACAACAAGAAACAACTCTGGACACTGTACTGCTGGCCATTAAAGATTCCCGGGAAGCGATTGAGCGTAAAATCGATAAGCTCACCGCAGATCTTTCCCTTTTGCGAGACGATCACCGTAAATTAAAGGAAACGGTGGGTTTGCACAAGACTACGCTGACAGGGGACTTAGCGGCGCACAAAAACTCGTCCTCAGAAATTAAAGACCTGACCACCCGGCTGAAAACATTGGAGGCAAGGGCGGAGGATGCAGAAAACCGAGCCCGACGGAACAACATCAGATTGGTGGGGGTTCCGGAAGGGGCAGATGCCTCCGCGGCTAATGCAGAAGTATTCCTAGAACAGTGGCTCAGAGACACTATAGCATCAGAGGGCTTCTCACCATTTTTTGCGGTGGAACGAGCCCACAGGATCCCTGGCGGAGCACCCCCACCAGGAGTCAGGCCATGGCCTATAATCGCTAGATTACTCCACCACAAAGATAGAGACTATGTACTGCCACAATCCCGCCAGCTAGGAGAGATTCAATTGGATGGCCAAAAGGTTATGATATTTCCAGACTTTACGAAAGAAACACAGGCGCAAAGGGCATCCTACATCGTAGTAACACGAGCCATGCGGGAGCATGGTATAAAATATGCCATGCTCTTTCAGGCAAAACTCCGAGTGGAATACGATAACAGAACCCATTTTTTTCTCACACCTGAGCTGGCGATGGAATGGCTTGAATCGCTGAACATTCACTGCAGAGCAACTCGCGACCAGACATTCCGAAACCCCGGGAAGAAACGTAGCAGATCCCGGAAGAAGACCACAGAAGCGGCTCCATTGAAACGTCAGTCACAACAGGAGATGCGTGATGCGGTGGAAACAGCAGCAGCGTTAAGTGGAGGAGACTTCCATACACACCGGACCCCAAATACTGCATCAGACGTTGAATCAAACTGCGAACATTCCTCAATATCCTCTCAGGACACTCTCGTCGGCTTGCCTTTGATCACCCCAGGAACGGCAGACAAGATTATTTGACCTCGCTAAAAGAACGAGTTGGCAAGTGAGTGGACAATTGTGGGGGAACCTCAATCTGTTTAGGGAAATTGATAGGACCCAACCGTAAATATAGAGCGATAGGAACCTAGATATCATTTCTTAACCTGCACATTACACATGATCGGGCCTGGGGAAGGGTCCGGGACGCTACCTCTTGGTCTCTGGCACGCTTCCCTCCAATAGGTTGATAATTAAGATTACAATAGTTGTAATGGTTTGGACGGGGAGAGTTGTAGGTACCGGTCCTGGGGAGAGGGAGTTACAAAAGGGGTTTGATTTTGGTTGTGTGGTTTTCAGGGTTTATCAGGCACATCTATCTCGCAGCCCAAACGGTTCACACCTTAGATTATGAAACTCAATAGGTTTGTCCAGTAGTAGTTGTAGAGCGGTGTTAGCGGACCGCCTCTACACCCCTCCTTAAATTATGACCACAGAATATAAGATAATCACATGGAATGTCAGGGGCCTAAATAACATGTCCAAGAGGTACAAGGTTCATAGCTTTCTTAAACGAAGGGGAGTGCACATAGCTATCCTACAAGAAACTCACTTGTTGGAGCAGGAGATCAAGGCCTTGAAATGCGCTGGAGGGGACAAATATTCGCTACTACCCACTCAGCGTTTGCGAGGGGAGTGTTGATATGGATCAGACCAGGCGTCCCATTACAGGTTCTTCATACCTTGATCGACACTGAGGGGAGATACGTAGTGATTTCTAGTAGATTGGACGGGAGGGAGGTAACTCTTGCGGGACTATACGCCCCAAATCACGAACAGGGAAGATTCCTAGACAGATTATCATTGATCATGAGCACACTTCTCACTAGCACTACATTAATAGGAGGAGATTTTAATTGTGTAATGGATACCGCAATGGATAGATCGCACCCACCATTGTCACAATCCGTAACCCATAAAACAGCACTACACTTCCAGCAGTGGCAAAAACACTGGCAATTAACGGATTGTTGGCGCAAACTTAATCCCCCCAATAGAGAATACTCTTTCTATTCAGCAGTTCACAACCTGCATGTACGACTGGACACCTTTTTGGAGTCTCCAGAGGTGCAGTCTGTGGTGACGAAGGCTGAGTATCTTGGCCGCACCATCTCAGATCATAATCCCTTATTGATTTCTTTGGCCTGGTGCGGCGAGAGACCTTTGATTCCCACTTGGCGTCTGAGAGCAGAGTCACTTGAAGACGAAGCTTTTAGAGCCCAACTCGGCACGCAGATTACGGAATTCTTCGAGAATAATGCTGGAACTGCCTCGTCCAGATCTGTAGAATGGGAATCCTTTAAAACAGTGATCAGGGGATATTGTATTAGCACAACTGTGGGAGTACGGAAGGTGCTAGAGATAGAATTAACCGATCTCGAGAACTCCCTAACGGATCTCGAACGTAAGCACCCAACACAACCCGACCTCTCAACACAACTAGAAGAAACAAAGGCTAGAATAATAGAAACTAACACTAGATTGTCTTGTTTCGACTACAAACAATTCTTGCAGAAGCAACATACAGAGGGCGACAGAGCAGGTGCCCTACTGGCCTGGCTGGCCAAACCGCCCCAACATCAAACCATAGTGGTGGAGTTAGAGACCACCCCGGGTATTAAAGTATATGGACAGAAGGAGATTAATGCCACCCTTCTGAAATATTACTCAGAGCTATATACCCCTCCCACTGAAGTACTCAGCGACGCTCAATTACAAGATCTGGGGAACCTCAACCTCCCGGCATTGAAAGGGGAAGATAGAATAGCCCTGGCGACTCCCATATCGCTTACAGAAATAAAGACTGCAATCCAGAGTATGGCAAGGGGCAAGGTACCGGGAGCAGATGGTCTCCCTTTGGAGTTCTACCTTACGTACCAGGAATCATTAACCTCCCAGCTCAGCATCTTATATGCAGAGGCCTGGAATAACAACAGCTTACCTCCTTCCACTACAGAGGCCATAATGATTCCCCTTCTGAAACCCACTAAACCCCCCACAGAAGTTCGATCATACCGCCCACTATCAATGTTGAACTTAGATTATAAAATATTAAGCAGAGTACTAGCTAACAGACTTCTACCATACATGTTCTCATTAATCCATCAGGATCAATCGGGATTTATCCCAAAGCGAAGCACTGCCCAAAATATCAGTTGATTGATTTCACTCCTTCATGCCTTGCCCTCTGACACAAATAGAGCAGTAATCATCTCGATAGATGTCGAGAAGGCTTTTGATAGCCTACGATGGGACTACCTAGAACGAGTGATGCTGCAGCTAGGACTAGGAGAAGGGTTTGTCAAATGGACGAGGCTTCTCTACACAAAACCCACAGCGAGAGTACACACTGGCCGTACAATATCCCCTTCCTTTGCCATAGGTAGGGGTACAAGACAGGGCTGCCCGCTATCGCCTTTGCTTTTTGCGTTGGCAGTTGAGCCTCTCGCCCAATCAGCTAGGTCCCAGAGGTTCTACGAAGGCATTACAATCAATGCTTGGACGCATCATATTGCTCTCTATGCGGATGACATGTTACTCTTCCTCCGGAACGCAGAGACCGATCTACCAGGAGCAATGACAATGTTAAACAACTTTGGACTTGCATCTGGGCTCCGGATAAACTGGGGGAAGTCGTCCATTTTTCCAGCTACTAGGGGTATCGAAGAACCAATAGACAATCGGGGTCTCCCGTGGTCCCCGTCCACATTCAAATATTTAGGGGTCAATATCTATCACTCTGCTGAGGATTTACTAGAGGGGAACATTCAGAGCACGATTAGGAGTATCAAAAACAGCATGATATTCTGGCAGACACTTCCGCTAGCGGTCACTGGGAGAATTGCACTGATTAAGATGATAGTATTACCCAGAATGTTATATTATTTCGCAACCATCCCACTCATTATACCGAGGGTGGTATTTAAAATAATTTTGTCCTTGATTACAGGATTTATATGGGGAACCAACAGACAAAGGATAGCATCGCGCACCCTCCAGAGAACAACAGCAGAGGGTGGTTTGGCTGTTCCTGACTTTGAATTATACTATTGGGCGAGCCAACTCCAATGGCTGGCGCGATTCATCAGAGCACCCCCAGTGGGGGAAGCACTGAGAGCCCCTCTCCACTGTACCCATGATAGAATTCTGGGCATTCTACTAAACCACAAGAAACAGAACAAACCTCTTCTGATAGAATGGGAAGCATCACGTCACTGCTGGGAACAATACCTAAAACGAAAACATACCGGAACACCGTACTCACCAGAGGCCCCCCTGATCTGTATAGGAACCATCACAGGAAACCATGTGATAAAGTGTATCACCCAATTCATGGCACTTCAGATCGACACTATAGGGGCTCTATATAATAATGGGAAACTGTGCACTTATGCAGAACTGCAGGAAAGGTTCCAGATACCACCAGGGCTGTTCCTAACTTTTAACGCAATTGCTAGGACTCTTCGTAGGCAATGGGGCACAGGACTAGAAGAACCCCCCAGACATAATACCTGTGACCAAATATGCACTATAGGAGACCAAGGGAAGTTGATATCAGGGATATATACATCTCTACTAACCAGCATATGTCTTCCCTTAAATAAACTTAAGACCAAATGGCAGGGGGAATTAGATGTTACAATAGATGACACACAGTGGACCAGAATAACCACACACATATATACAGTTTCCAGAAATGACAGGTTTAAGTTAATAAACACATATGTTTATCACAGAGCTTACTTACCCCCCTATATGATATCAAAGATTTATGGTGTAGAAAATGCCAGCTGCCCCCGATGTGCAGAACTAGCAGTAGAGTTGCTGCACATGCTCTGGAGTTGCCCACTAATCAGGGACTTCTGGACGGGGATATTTGAGGCACTCTCCACTTGCACGGGCAGAACATTATCCCGATCAGCCATCAGATATATTATGTCTCATACAAACAAAGGCAATAACACAGATGCAGTGAAGTTATAATAGTTTTTATTTAACATAACTGCAATTTGCGATAAGTTGCATGAACTGCCCCCACCATTTTGCAATATATGAAAGAAATATGTATGTATATATAAGATGGCATATGCCCTAATACCCTAATGAGATTATGCCTAACCTCCTACCTAAAGGAGAGCTGGGTTTGCTAAACCTAAACTGCCAAAGCCGTGTCCATGAGAGGAGCCCCCAACCCTTGTTACGTTGGAACGAGGTCTCTATCTCAGACTCTGCAGGGACACGAAGACTGGGTCAGCGTCAAGATGACTGCAGCATTGGTATCAGCAATGGTGGCGATGCCCTCTGGTCGGAATCCCTCTGATTATCTGTCTAAAGTGTGATGTATTTATACAGATCTACAAGGTCCCCTGACGTAGGTGTATTCCAAAACAATAGATAACAGGCATGCTTGGGACGGCAATTAATATCAACAATCCCTCGAAAGTATAGAGAGGGAAAATCCCTAAGTGTGAACACCTACTGTTTGTTTGTCTTTCGTGCTTGATCTTGACGCCTTGGCGCAGTGACACTGATAATAAAACTCATAACAAGTGGCCTAACTATAAACAAGGCAGCCATCTTAGAGGAAATAAATAATTAAATGGGCTAAGACAGAGCAAGCTAAGTAGGTTAAAAGTCACTAGGTGACGGGGGCACGAGTTTACAAGCCTACAGCTAAGCTAACTCCTGCTATCCCATTAAAACAAACTAGGATTCACTACAGCTGCGGAAGTCATCACTTCTGCTCCAGAGGGAGGGGAGAATGAGGCTCCTGAAGTGGACCATTTGCTGTTGTCTGGGTCGTTTTCTGAGCAACAGGCTCGCTTGTTGTTAGGGCCTACCCAAGAAGACTTCTGCAAGGCACAGGAAGAGTGTACCAAGCTTGTAGAACTTTGGAAGAAAGCCCATGAGCAGGTCGGCAAAGAAGTGGACAGGGAACACTATGTTGGCTGGCAGGATGGCCTTTTCTACAGTGAGACCGTAAATTCTGAGCCAGGAACTAGCAAGGGGCTGGTGGGACCATTAGTGCACAAGAACTTCCTGTTGTCATTGGCCCATGAAGTGCCGTTAGCAGAACATTTGGGGATGAAAATACCCAGGATAGGTAGGACCCTCTGTTCTCATGAACAGGGATGTGCTGGGACACACTTTGGTTCTTTAGAACCTGACCCATTTGCTGAAAGAGGGAGGACTAAGACACCATTAGTGCCTTTGCTAGCTGTGGGTGTTCCATTTGAGTGGGTGGAAAAAGACAAAATTGGTCCATTTTTAATCCCCCCTTCACAGTCAGGCAACAAGTATTTCTTGACTGTGGTAGAGCATGCCAGTGGGTACCCTGCAACTGTATCTCTGAGGATTATGACTGCACAGATGATAGTGAGAGCTCTCCTGGGCATCTATTCTAGGGTTGAATTTCCAAAGACAGCAATTTCTGACTGCCGAACCAACTTCACCTTCTCTTACATGAGAAAGAATTGGGATTAATGTGGTGTGACATACCATTTCTCCACAGCATGTTACCCATCTACACACAAACCAATGTTTTGGTGAAACGGTGTTATAAGACTCTGAGCTCTGCCAGAGAACCTCAGGAGAAAGTAGGATCTTCTCTTCTGCCATGTCTCTTGTTTGTCTACCAAGAGATTCTACAGAAGGGTGTAGGGTTCAGTCCCTTTGAGCTTTTCTATGAACACCGGGTATGAGGTCCACTGACCTAGTCAGAGAAGGGTGGGAAGGAGTCCCAGAGTCTCCACAGAAGGATATGGTAGACTATGTGAGTGGTCTCAGAAAGTTGATGGCAAAATACATGAGTCAGGCAAAGGAAAATCTTCAGGCCAGCAAACCGCTGATGAAGGAATGGGACAACAAGAAACTAAGCTGAATTGGTATCAGGAAGGGCAGGAGGTGTTGGTGCTAAAGACTATTTGTTCCAGGGCTTTGAAGGAGAAATGATGTTGGCCATACAATGTAGTTCAGAAGGTTTCCGAGGTTAACTACTTGGTGGACACATGTTCCACAAGGGAACCCAAGAGGGTGTTCCATGTGAGCAGTCTGAAGACTTAGCTCTAGAGATATTACACAGTGAACGTCATGGCTATGGCAGAGGAAGTTGAGGAAGACAGTGAGCCTCTTCCTGAATTGCTGCACAGTGACATGAAGGATGGCACTGTAGAAGTGGTTCAGTAAGCCGCTGAGTTAATGCCTGAGCAGCAGAGGGAATGAAGAGAGGTGGTGGATGATTTGCAAACCTCTTCTCACTGACTCCAGAGTTGACACCTATCTGTGGTCATGATATAGACACAAATGACAGTCTCTCAGTGATGGGGAGGATGTACAGAATATCTGACTGAGTTCAAGGATGCATTAAGGTGGAATTTGCAGAAATGTTGGACATGGGGGTCGTTGAGAGATCTTGGAGTTTGGTACTGTGTTACCAAAGCAGGGGTACTAAGTTCTGTGTAGGCTACTGAGCCCTCGATGAGGTAACCAAAACTGATGCCCATCCACTCCCAAGAACTGATGAGCTTGTGGATCAGTTAGGTGCTGCAAAGTACTTGTCCACCTTGGATCTGAGCAATGGATATTGGCTGATTGCTTTGTCACCAAATGCCAAGGAGAAGAGTGCATTTTCCTGGCCAGAGTGGCTGTATCGGTTTAAGGTGATGCCCTTTGGGTTGAAGAATGCTCCAGCCACTTTTCAACTCATGGTGAGCCATGTTGTTACTGGGCTCGAGGAGTTCTCTGTGGTCTACCTAGAAGCTATTGTAGTGTTCAGCAGTTCATGGCAGGACCACTTGAAACACCTAGGACAGACATTGGCTCAGAATCAGGAGGCAAAACTGTTCATCAAGGCAACGAAGTGACAGGTGGGTCAGTCCTCTGTAATCTACCTTGGGCATGAAGTAGGGAACATGAGGATCCACTCATTGGAAGCCAAGCGTCAGTCTTTAATGGTATGGTAAGTGCCTACTACCCAGACTGAAGAGAGGGCTCCCCAGATATTACAGGAACTTTGTGGTGAACTGTGGAAGTATAGGTACTCTATTGATGCCTTTAACATCTGTGAAGCAGCCCAGGAAAGTATATGGCCTTAGAAGTGTCAGAAAGCACTTGAAGAAGTGAAGAAAGTGCTATACACTGCACCTGTACATAAAACACCTGACTACAGTCAGCCTTTCATAGTACAGACAAATGCCTATGGCAAAAGTGTTGGAGCGGTGTTAGCTCAGGGATAACAATGGTAGAGAGCATCCGGTAGCCTTTTTTGTAGGAGATTGGGACACAAAAGTCTTCCACATGGTAACAAACGTGCACCCCTGCCCTGAGTGCCCCAACTCTACTGAGGCCTGCATCCTTAATGCGCATTTCTGCTGTTGTAGGCAAACACAGATCATGTGTGTGCGCCGTGACAGAAGCCTGTCTTATGGATAGCGATCTTGTTGTCCAGGAGGGGCACCCTTATCGTGGTGAAAGGCTACTGCCTTTCATTAGTAGTTAAGCAATCGAAATGCTGTGGTGACAACATATCTTGTAGTGATCAGTTGTAGAGAGCAGGTCCTTTTTAACATGTGTCACTGGAGTAAGGACTACGGTCTCACTCAGTCAAAGTTCTGCTGCTGTGTATATAACTCATGAGTGGTGTACATGCCTGGGAAGGGTACAACACAGGGATAATGCTAAACTGTGCAGTGTGTGCATGTTTAGTGTGTATGCTGGGTGTATGTGTGCCAGTAAAGTGGTGCAGTACATGAAAGGTGTAGTGCTGTGCAATGCATGCATGTTGAATACATTTGCTGGATGTATGTATGCCTGTAAGTTGTACAGTACATGACAGATGTAGCGCTGTGCAGTGTATGCGTGTTAAATTCATGTGCTGGGTGTAAGTGTGCCTGTAAATGGTACAGTAGATGAAGGGAACAGTTTTATACATTGCATGTAGGTTAAATGTGTGTGCTGGGCATACGTTAACCTTTGATTGGCACAATAAATGGCAGACTATGGGTTCCATTTTGGGAGACCCATGGCTGCATGCTGAAACACAGAGAGGAGGAAAAGAAATTCCCCAGATCAGTTTTGTATTTTGCTTTTTTCCTGTAAGGTGGGTGGGATACACTGGAGAAGGGAGAGCCAGGCTTCCCCCACACACTTCAAAGGGTGCTCTTTGATTCAGAGAGAGGTCACCAGGAAGTGGCCTGAGTACATCTCAGGAAGATGGTGGGGCTGACAATGGAATCTTAAAGAGTAGGGTTGAGGCCCTGGGATAACCTTTTGAGGGACATATCACTATGTCTAACATCCAGGTGTGAACTCCAGTTACCCTCATGGCCTGTGTTGTAGGTATTTCAGCCGTGAAGTTGCTCCTGCTGTGACAGACTGTTTTAAGAAGAAGAGAGAGCAGAGGAGTAGGCACATCAAAAGAAACAGCACCCAAACATAAACTTTAAAGACTCAGGCCCTCATTACAACCCTGGCGGTCGGAGTACATAGAGAAGTGAGAGACAATATTCAGAAGAAAATGACAGTCCCAATTAACTGGGAAGGAGGCTGTTGCCAGAAAATAGAAGTAAGGGAGCAGAACAGTGCTTAATTTGAGACAGCGGTTGCCTGTGGGAGGCACTGCCACTTATTTTTGAGGGTTGGCACTTATTTGTTTGCATCAGGCATTTACTGCGAGCAAAAGACACATATGGGAAAGGTGGAGGAAGAGAAAAACGAAAAAAGCGTCATAAAGGGAGAAAGCAAAAAGCTGCAAGAGTGAGCTGAAGGGGCAGGGAGTGGCTGTAAATGGATTAAAGAGACCTGAGATGGCTTTAGGATTAGGCTGCCTCAGTATTATGTGCTTGCACATTTAGTTGCAGCAGCCGTGTGTCTCAGAGGAGAGTTTTGGGCACCGGCATGTTTTCATTTACAGATTAAGCACCGGAGGAGAGCAAACCAAGCAACTTTTTGAGACAACCAAGTCATGAAGAGTTCAAGCTATCCCAGTTCTGCGTTCTATTAAACAGACACAACCCCAAATATTTTGTTTCAAATGTACAAATCTTGGAAGAATATTTGCCCCAAAGGTAGACAGATCAAAGCCCCATTTTTTCACATGCTGTGGGAACGGCTACCTGTCACATAGTATTGCAATGGAGTTTGTGAAAGGATGAAAAGCACATTTGGAGGCATATTTACAAGCTGCTACCACTACCTTGCGCCACCCTACCATAATTTTTTTTTTAATGCTAAGGCAGCGTTAAGGAGGCCTTTCTCCTGCGCTGTATTTACAAACTAGAGCAATGATTGCCTTGCACCACTTTGTAAACACTTGCGCCACATTATGTCTGCGCTAGACATAATGTATGCAAGGGGGAGGTGTTCCAAAGAAGAGAGGCCTGAAAAATGGCACAGTGAAATTTACAACATTTCACTGTGCCATTTTTTCTGTTATTTTTAATGCATGATCAGGACAGGCGTTAAAGCAAACCACCCATTTTAATCAAATGGGCCTCCCTGTGCTTTGCTGCACTAGCGTCAAAATGTTTGACACAATAGCGTAATAGATTTTGACGATATTGTTGTAGTGACTGCCATTCTGCGCCATATAGTAAATGCACCGCTACCATTGTGTTGTTAGGTGGGCCAGGCGCAATGGGAGAAAAGTGGCGCATTGGAACCGATGCACCACTTTCTTGTAAATTTGAGATGTAATGAGAACGCCCGCATCGAAAACATACCTATTGGGCATAGCATTGTTGAATACCAAGGTTCAAAAGAATGCAGTGTTTCTGGCCTTGTTCTTAGCAAGGCACAGAATAGATGTTAAACAGATGAATCCAGTGGCACTGGTGGCTAAGGAATGGTTAAGGGATATTAATTAAGGCTCAATGCTTGCTATATTTACTCATGTTCACAGATAGGTGCATACAGAAAAACATCAATTTTCTTGCCTATTTGTGTTTTTAAATATGAATAAAAAGAGAAAATAGTTTGTTTGTTGACTGCTCTAAATGCTGTCCGCCATGTCAGCCAGGACATTAGCTGTGCAGATTGACAGGTAAGGGAGTTAAAAAAATGAGAAAGTCTACTAATGAAACCTAAACAGCTGCAGATGTGCACAAAGTTGATACTGAAATGTGCATGTTTTTATATCTGATTAATTTACTTGCTTTGCATGACAATGAGGCTAAAAAGAGCATCTGCAGATGCCCATTTTTAGAGACAGGTCTGCAAGAGCATGTGCTAGTGCATGCATCTCACTTGCAAGACTCAAGGCCTGATTTAGGTCTCGACACATGAAATACATCACAAACGTGACGGATATCTCATCCACCATATTACAGTCCCCATTGGCAAAATGGGATTGTAATACAGCAGAGGCGATATCCATCACATTTGTGATTGGGTAGTCCCCTCTGCCAACATCAAACTCAGGCCCTCTGTTGTTCCCCCAAAAGGGCCTGAAGCCCGCCCGTTGCTTACAATTTGTGGGCTTCCCTGGCACTCTTCTTAGAAGCCTCGCAATTTGCCACTGCAGGCCAAGCATTATTTCCATTCGTGTTTGTGGAGCAGGGACCAAGCACTGATTGATTCAATGTAATCAGTGCCCATCCGCAGTTCTTGACATGATTGAGGTACTTTATTTTAACTTCTATGACCCTGCATACAGAAGGCATGTGAATGGCAAAAACGTGCCCAGCAGGACAAAACAAAACTGCAAAGTTTTATTTTCTATAGTTAACTATTTTCCTTTATTTTGCCAAGTCTTCTTTTCTCACTTTCACTCATGTGTTGTTTTGTTTATGCTCGTGGGTACTGTTTTCAAAATATCATGATTATTTTGTTTCGTCCTTATGTGTAATTTCCAAAATTAGGCTTTAAATTTAAATGTGCAGTATACCACAATTCAACCAACTCAAATCCAATCCTGTAGACTCCAATCAACACCAATCCACCCAATCTCGCCCCACATCAATCCACCCAACTCAATCCAATCAACCTACCTCAATCCATTTGACCACAGACCAATCCTATCGACCCCACTCAAATCCACCCTACTCCAAACCAAACCACTCACCGCAATCCACTCCAATACATGACACTCCAAGCCTACCAACCCATCCCAATCCAATCTGCCTCACTCCAATCTCAAACATTCTGCCCCACTCCAATCTGCCCCATGGCAATCCAAAGCAACCTGCCCCACTCCAGTCTAAAACAATCTGACCCACTAGAATGTAAAACAATCTACCCCATTCCAATCTGCCCCACTCCAATCAAAAACAATCTGCTCCACTCCAATCTAAAACAACCTGGCCCACTACAATCTGCCCCACACTAATGCAAAACAATCTGCCCCACTCCAGTCAAAAACAATCAGCCCAACTCAAATCTGCTCGACCCTAATCCAAAACAATCTGCCCCACTCCAATCCAAAACACTCTGCCCCACTCCAATTCAAAACAATCTGTCCACTCCTCTCTGCCCCACTCCAGTCCAAAACAATCTGCCCCGGCCCAATCTGCTTCAGTCCTATCTGTCCCACTCCAATCCAAAAAAAATCTGCCCCACTGCAGTCTGCCTCACTCCAATCCAAAACAATCTGGCCAAATCCAATCGGCTCCACTCCAATCCTAAATACTCTGCCCCACTCCAATCTAAAGCCATCTGCCCCACTCCAATCTGCTACACTCCAAACCAAAATAATCTGCCCACTTCAATCCAAAACAATCTGCCCCACTCCAATTCAAAACAATCTGCCCGCTTGATTCCAAAACAATCTGCCCTACTCAATCAAAAACTATCTTCCCCACTCCAGTCCAAAACAATGTGCCCCACTCCATCCTGCCCAACTCCAATCCCAAACAATCTGCCCAACTCCAATGTGCCCCACTCCAATCTAAAGATTTCTGCCCCACTCCAATCCTAAACAGTCAGCTCCAATCCAATCCAAAACAAACGGCCCAACTTCATTCCGCCCCACTCAGTCCAACACAATCTGCCCCTCTCCAATCTAAAACAATCTGCCCCCCTCCAATCCAAAACAATCTGGTCAACTCCAGTCCAAAACAATGTGCCCCACTCTAACCTGCCCCACTCCAATCCTAAACAATATGCCCCACTCCAGTCTGCCTCACACCAATTCAAAACAATCTGTCCTACTCCAGGCTAAAACCATCTTCCCACTCCAATCCAAACAATCTGTACCACTCCAATCCAAAATACTCTGCCCCAATCTAATCTGTCCCACTCAATCAAAACAATCTGCCCACTCCAATCTGTCCCACTCAATCCAAAACAATCTGTCCCATTCTAACCCATACAATCTGCACCACTCCAATCGAAAACACTCTGCCCCAATGTAATCTGTCCCACTCAACCAAAACAATCTGCCTACTCCAATCTGTCCCGATTAAATTCAAAACAATCTTCCACACTTCAGTCCAATACAATCTGCTCCACTCCAATCTGCCACACTCAATCTAAAACAATCTGTCCCACTCCAACCCACACAATCTGCACCACTCCAATCCCAAAAAATCTGCCCCACTCAATCCAAAACAATCTACTGACTCCAATCTGTCCCACTCCAATTCAAAACAATCTTCCCCATTCCAGTCCAAAACTATCAGGCCCAGTCCAATCTGCCCCACGCCAATTCAGAACAGTCTGCCCCACACCGATCCAAAACAATCTGCCTGGCTCCAATCTGCCCCAACTTCAATCCAAAACAATCTCCCCCATTCCACTCTTCTCCGGTGCAATCCAAAACAATCTGCCTGGCTCCAATCTGCCCCACTCCAATCGAACAAACTCCAATCGAACACACTCCAATCCAATCCACCTCATCCCAATCCAATCCACTCATTCCATCCCATTTCACCCCACTCCAATCCACCACAATCCACCCACTATAGTTCACCCCACATTAATCCAATACAGCCCAATCCAATCTACCCTAATTCAATCCAATCCCACCACACACCAACCCTGTCCACCCCACCCCACTCCACCCCAAGCCACCAACTCCAATCCAATCCACCACAGTCCACCCCACTCCAATCCAATCCACCCAACTCCAGTCCAATCCACCTCACTCCAGTCCAATCCATCCCACTCCAGCCCAGGTCAACCCACACCAATCCACCCACTCCAATCCAGTCCAACTCAATCCACCCACTCAAATCCATTCCACCCCAGTCCAACCCACACCACTCAATCTAATCCACTGCAACCCAATCCATCCCACTCCAATCCAATTCAGTTTAATCCACCTCACTCCAGTCCAATCCATTCCACTTTAATCCACCCACTTCAATCCAATTCCCCACTCCAAACCACCTTAATCCACCCAAATCCATCCCAGCCCACTCAAATCCAATCCACCCCCCACCATTCCAGTCCACTCCACACCAAGCCTATTCAACCCACACTCCAATCCACCCCTCTCTACTCCAGTCCAATCCACTACAATCCACCTCACTCAAATCCAGTCCACTCCTCTGCACCCCATTCTGATCCACCCCACTCCAGTCCACCCCACTACAATCCACCCCATTCCAATTCACCCCACTCCAAAATTCAATGCCACTACCATCCACCCCAACCCACCCCACCCAAATCCAATACACATCACCCCAATCCAATTCACCCCATCCCAATCCAATCCACTCCACCCTACTCAAATCCAATCCACCCCACTGCAATTCAGTCCACTCCAATTCACCCCAACCCACTCCAGTCCAATCCAACGCACTCCATTCCACCTCACTCCAGTCCACCCCACCCATCTAATTCATCCCACCCAATCCAATTCACCCCACTCAATCCAATTCACCCACCCCACCTCAATCCAATCACTCCACCCACACCAAACCATTCGACTCCACTACACCCCACACCAATCCACCCCAGTGCAATCCATTCCACCCCAACCCGGTACACCTCAGTCTAATCCACCCACCCCACTCCTATTCAGCCCACCCCAATTCAATCCCCCCACCCCATCCCATTTAAGTCCACCCCACTCAAATCCAATTTACCCCATACAGTCCAACCCATTCAAATCCACCCCACTCCACTTCGATCGACCCCACTCCGTTCCAATCCAATCTACTCCAATCCACCCCACTCTACCCTAATCAAACCCACCCCAACCCAACCCAGTTCAGGCCACCCCATTTCATTCCAATCCAATCCATTCAGCCCACCCCACTCCAATCCAATCCCCTCAAACCCAATCCAATCCAACAAATTCCACCCCACTCAAATCCACCCCGTTCTTATCCAGTCCACCCCACTCCAATCCAATCCACCCCACTCTAATCCAATGAATCCAATCCACCCACTCCAGTCCACCCCACTCCAGTCCAAATCATCCCACTCCAGTCCTATCTACCCTAGTCCAGTTCAGTCTAATCCACCCCTCTCCAGTTCATCGAATCTACCCCACTCCAATTCAACCCACTCCAAACCACCCCATTTCTGTCCAGTCCACTCCACCCTAGTACTATCACTCCATTTCAATCATCCACCCAGCCCGCTCCAGTCCATCTAATCTACCCCACACCAATCCACCCCACTCCAATCCTCCTTACCCTATTTCAATCCACACCACTCCAATCCACCCTATCCACTCCAATCCACCCAATTCACCCGACTATTCCCCAATCCAATCCACTCAACTCTACTTCAATCCAATCCACCAGACTTCCTCAATACACTCCAACCCACTCTATCCTATTCCCCCACTCCACTCCACTTCACTCCATGACACTGCACCCTATGAGAACTCTCTAACATTGAACCACTGAGCTCTATTCCCCTCTACTCAACTCTTTGACACTATACTCCCCCTACTCTACTCTACAACACTCTACTCCAACAAAGCCACTCTACAACACTACTCCCCCACTCCACTCTTTGATAGTCCATTCCCTTCTGTTCTAGCCATGTGGAACAGCAGCCACACTAGTGTAGAACATGGCAAAAACTCCTGCCAAACCAATAGCTCTTGTATATGTGAGACCTATTGGCTTTGCCAATGCTTGTTCTGTTCTATTGCCAAACTGTCTCCATCAATAATTTGAACATATTTATACATGGCGGCACAAAAGGCAATATTTTTTCTTTCATCTCTGATTTTTTTTTATTTGTGTTTACCCAAATATAGGTGGGCTGTGCGTTGAATGGGCTATGAAGCCAATTGGTGTTTTACTAAAAATGGCGGCCTCAGAAAGAATTTAAGTCCTTTATTGCTGCCTTTTTGGACTAGCTCTTCCAGTCTTTTCTCCAGATTCTTCATCACTAACTACTAACTGCTACAGAATGCAGAAAAGAAACAAATCACATATTTGTAGTGCGAGGTAAGCGTATCAGACTCTATAAATAGTATCTCACGGGTTATGATTTTCAGGCTTAATTACCCATGTACGTTATAATGTCTCATGTTGTCACGTAAAACACAGACCTCACAGTATGAAACCTCATCAGGAGGCCCTGGCTGTTGCTCACCGCCATGGAGATCACATCAGAGAGTCTCAAGGCACCATGCTGCCACGAGTGGCTGACTTCTCTTTACTTTAACGAAAGAGGCTCGTTCACAACCTCCCAAAATAGAGATGCGTCATCTGCACATTAGATTTACGTCAGTCTACGCTTTCACCTGTAAATTTCTATCTAGAAAAATGTTTAGAGTTCGTACCCCATTTAGTTGAATGGTGGCATTTGAAACTCATACAAATGAATGGTAAGGATGTGTACATTTAGGCCCTGATTTATACTTTTTGACACAAACCTGCTTTTGTGGACTAAAGTTCCCCGGGCATTGCCATTGGACACAGTGCCATGTAAGGGGTCCTAAGTTGGGCCCCCTATGGCACTTTGCTAAAAAAATAAAAATACTTACCTGGACTTACCTGGGATGGGTCTCCCCCATCCTTAGGTGTCCTCCAGGTGTGGGTGAGGGTGGGTGGGGGTGTCCCTGAGGGCAGGGAAGGGCACCTGTGGGCTGTTTCCATGGTCTCTGACCATGGAAAAAGGCCCACAGGTCCCCTAACGCCTGCCCTGACCCAGGCATTAAATAATGGTGCTAAGCAGGCTTAGTGCCATTATTTGAGACCATCATCCTCCCGTGCGTGATTTTTGCATGGGAGGGTAAATAAGACGCTAGGGCCTTTGAGTCATTTTTTGCCCAGGAACACCTACCTTGCATCTCATGGACGGAAGGTAGTTTTCCACAGGCAAAAAAATGACTTTAACTCCAATATTTTGGCGCTAGACATGTCTAGCATCAAAATATAAATATGGAGTTAAGTTAGCACCAGATTTGCATAAAAAATAAAATAAATAAAAATCTAGGGCAGAGTATAAATATGCCCTTTAGTGTTACGTTTGAATGAATCATTAAGGTTCTAAGTCTAACCCCTCTATGTAAGAAGATGTTTGGCATACTTAGGGATACTTTTGTGCAGGTGGTTATGGGTGGTGGACCAAGCCAAACATATCAGGGGACTGGGACTTATTTTTCATCACCGGACTTTGAACAAGAAGAAAGAAGAAAAAAAAGGCAGGAGAGGGAGAAGGGAAAGGGCGATAGAAAATTAGTGAGAAAGGAGGGATAAAAAATAACCTACACGTGTGAGTATAACAAACAGGAAGTGTAGGGTGGTGGAACAAACAGGTATGAGGTTGAACCACCTTAGTCTGAAGCATCACTGTTTGACAGCCCCGGTGACGGATTTATAAGAATAACTCTATAGACCACTGTATTAATTCATGATATTTTAAACACTGGACTTATTGTACCAGATGGAAGCCACTTTTGAAGTCCTGATAGGTTTGCACTGCTGCTTACACTCATCGGTTTTGGCTCGACTTTTTACTTACATGGGCTCAAAGTGGCCTGCTGCCTGTCTTGTGAAGTGTACAATTAAAGTGATTTAATACCACACATAGGGCCATATGCACAGAGATTTTTTGGGGTCACAAACAGACTTTTTAATGTACAAAATCCAAATTGCAATTTAGTAACTTGTTACCAAATTGCAATTTGGGTTTGCGATTCGTATTTGGAAAGGGTGTGTTTAGGGCGTCCCTTACAAATACCAGTTCACAGTGGTATCTATTAATATTTTGCAACCAAATTATGGTCACAATACATTAATTTTGTATTGACTATTGAAAGTTAGTGGTAGTCATTCGCAAATGGGGTCCCTTTTTAGAATTAAAAAAAATTAAGAACAGGCATTGGTCCTAGCTATTCCTAATTTTTGTACATATGACCTATAGGCTTTTGTTCCAGAATGGCCAGTAATCCTGGTGCCAGAATCAGCTTTTACATGTAGTGCTCAAATATACAATTTTTTCTGTCACACAAATTTCACCAGGTAACACATGGTGGACTTTGTAAAGAGAAAAAATGCAATATTCGAAACCTTGCAGCTCAGAACAGAACAGAGCAAAATTTGCAACACGTTATTCCTTATTCTGACTTGTGGAACTTGGAATGGGTTGCTAAACTGCACGCAGAGTCTGTAGGTACTGCACGTGGAATTACCTCAACAAATAACATGCTATTCATAATAAGGCCCTTGGCAAGGAGAGATGGAATGCAGTTGCTTGTTTGATGTTGATGAACCAGTAAAGTTTCGTTCTTTGGAAGATTTGATGTCAAAGTTTGCCACGATCTCAGAAATATTATAAGTATTGATATTAAATAACAGATCTCAGATATATTATAAGAATTGGTATTAAATAACACCTAATGTAAATTTAATTGTATGTTGCCCTAAATAAGCCTCACTTAAGACTTGTTTGTACATCATGATTTTGTTCAAATAGACAAAAGCATAGGTTTCTCGTGGATAGAAGAGACATCCCTGCATATTGCGCCATAAAGCCCAAATTACAAGACAATGAAAAACAAATAACCCAAAATTCCCCTTGGTAAATTAAGCATTTCTTTTACATAAAAGAATCAGATACGTCAGAAGCTAATGATTAAACAAATTGTTATGTGATGTTGCAATACGTTATGTCATTTTGCATAGTGGTGCATGTTGCTCACTTCAGAGTGCCTTTTACTCACTCTTGTCTAAGAAGTGGAAATACAGTCCTTTTTAGCCCGTCTTACGACCCTCTGCCACTGGCTCGTGTGCTCACTGCAACCCCAGTGTACTGCATTTGCCTGTGTTTCAATATGAGAATAGCACTGCTCAGTCAGGGCACAACTGGCAAATGCCACCAGAGCTCACTCGCCATTGGATTGCCTCTGTGATAATACAGCCCCAAGACAGTGGGGCTTGCATCTACTGGTAATTCTGACACCCGGCTGGGGTCAAAGTAGACCAATGTGGCATCAGCAGATAGGAATTGTTTGGAAGGCTTCCTGGGAATGACCCCAGCTCAACGTGGCATTGGCCTTAGTCAGTTCTCAAAGTGGGGGCAGTGAGGGCTGTCAAGATCTGGATAAAACACCCGCAGAATGTAACCATGCCCAAAAGCTGCACACTCCAAATACAGTAGTGGGCACTGGTGTTGATTGGACGTTGTGAAATCTTGCAGGATCAGGCATGACCCCCTCCTCCGAGAAAGAGTATCCAATAAATGCTATCTCCTTCTGAGGAAATGCACATTTCTCTTTGTGGAGCGTGACACCATTGTCATTTAGTCTCTGAAACATGGCTTGTAGATTGTCAAGATGTTCCTTCAGTGTTGGTGCATGTATCAGAAAATCATCACATTTATGACGCCAGTGAGACCAGGCAAGACCCTTCTGATTGTGTCTTGAAAGACCTCTGCCACACTTGACACACCAAAACTGAGGAGTCTGTACCTCCGCAAGCCTACATGAGTGTAAAAAGTAGTGATTGCTCTAGATTCTGGTTCCCCACGCATGTTCCATTTTAGAAAACCACCTGGAGCCGCTGACTTCAGCTACAATGTCATCAACAGAGGATGTGAGATGTCTTTCACGTTGGATGGGCAGACGCATATCAACACAAATTCTGACCTCCCCTGGATGCTTGAGTTTCCGTGCCACCACAATTGGGGACACCCAGGGCGTAGGACCATCAACCGTCTTGATGTCTGCTTGCTCCAATATCTGCAGGTGAAAAGCTGCCCTTCAGTGTGACGGGTCAGATAGAGTCATCAATGTGAAAACATATCAAACAGTCCTTAAGACATCGTATGCCTTCAAATAGAGATGCAAATTCAGCCACCACATCATCCTTGCTTCCTAAGTGGATACTGAAGGCAAAAGCAACGAGCTGGAGACACCCTGCATCTCACAGCTTAACAGCATTCCAGAACCACCTTTGGTCACATACACTTTGGCATGAGTCGAGTGAGACTCATGTGCAATTTCTGTCGTGAACACACCAGCCAGTGTGAATGGTGTGGATGATCCATTTGGGAAAACTTGGGTCTAGCTGGGTCATAAGACCAGTGGAAAAGGGAATGTCTTTATGACATTGTGGGTCATAATATGAATCAAAGCTCCTCTGTTGATTAACGCCGGCACTTGATGGCCTGCCAGATGAATATTGCACTTGGAAATGCGCCTCTGCGGATATCTATTAGGTTGCAGTGCATGGATGACATGAACAGCTCCCTCTAAAATGGTTACAGGCGTGACATCCAGGGTCATCATCGTTGATTGCTTTGGCTTTCAGCACTTTTTTGGGTGTGGAAGAACGGCATACTTTGTCGAAGTGGTTAGGTTTGTTGCATACTGAGTGCCAGTTGCATGACTCACCAGGCAGTTAGATGATGGGCAAAGAGGCAGGTCAGAAAAACACACCATGCCAGACGAATAGCACCAAGGCAGGGAGAAGCCAGTACTGTGGCCAATATCTAACTACCTACAACACAAAAAGGGAAGAGAGTTACTACTCTTTTTCCGTCCTCCTTACCTAACTGTATCTACATACACAAATGAAGAAAAGGAGGAATAATACTACTCAAGGGGACCCTGGAGAGACGTATAGATCTTAAAAATTGCCCTCTCCCACTAGTAGTTGCATGCTTTATCAAAGGGCCTGCTTCAACATTCCTGCAGGGACCAACATCAGGGAGGGATTATATGGGCTTGGGAAATACAATATACACAAATACTTAGGCATCTGCTCTGCAGCACCACTTAAAGGATTAAAACTACCTCATGGGGGTCCTACTCCTCTTTATTAATGGACTCCCCTTATAGGATTTAAATCACATTGTGGTGATGACACAGGGGTGTTAGTGCGCCGTCATCCACACTGCCTGCTTTTCTGTCGACATGTTTCAGCTGTTTTCTACTCACCTACTCGCCTTTCTGGGTCACTCGGCCTTCCTCAGGGCCAAAGATCCCGCTTTTCCAATGCCCGTTAACAATTAATTTCAATATAGGGGAGAAAAGATACCTTTATCCAAGAAGAAATTACATAATTTTCCAGTATTGCGTAATCACACTCTGATTCTTCTAAAAACCAAAAAGACGTAAATAGATACCAATACTCAAATGAAAATCACTGCGTCTCTCCAGAGCTCACATTAATAGCCCCCACCTAGTATATATTATTAGGAGAATTTTTTATGGTTATACTTCTTTGAGGAAATTCCTTTAATACAAGTGACATTTCATACTTTCTTGTCCTGCCTGTGAAGAAAAACTGCCACCAAGCTTCACATAGCATCCAGACAACATTGTGTCAATCAAGTGATGTACATGAGGGATGTGAAGACTGCTTACAGAGGACCACATCTTAAGCAGGGGCAGCAGCTAAGTGCAGCACACACTTGCTCCCACTGCTTTGTTCCTCCCTAGCATTCATAGAAGGCTCGTACCTGGGAGGAGGGAAGCTCCCAGCCTCCTTTTAAATCACTTCCGGGACATGGCGGGGGCGCTTTATTTACATTGTGACACTCACAGTAGTCAGTCCTCTTGGGTCTATGCTGTGCAGTGAGGTTGCAGCATGATGAGCAGAGGCAACGTCGGGTCCTTGTACGTTAGAGGGTGAGGTGGTCTACGAAATTATAATTCCACCTAGGTGCAGCCTAAAGATTATGGCCACTTTCTTCATTATTGAAATGGCACATGAGAAAAAGTGGCTAGCACTTGCAGATGTTTGTTCATGGGTCCCATACAGCGTAAGTACTTTTGCTGTGCCGGAAGTACAGATGTGTTATATGAATACCAATCCATTCAATATATTAGTAGGTGGACTAAACGAGGTTTCATATCGCCCAGATCTCCCCTTGTGGTCTTGGGTCTGCATTGTCGGACTGCTTTTAGAACCTCACCAGCAGTGGCGGCCCGTCCTTTAGGGCGGAGAGGCCACGCCCCCCACCTTTTTCCCCTCATGAAGAGTGTCTGTCAGGCTGAACAAAGGTCAGCCTGACAGACACTCTCCATGTTCAGCTCAGACAGCCAGGAGCAGACATGTGCGATTTTGCGCAAACTCCTGGCTGCCTGAGCTGAACTTTGCTGGTCTGAGGAGGTCACAGTTCCTATGGGCGTGACCTCCTCGGCTCAGCAAAGGTGCCTCAAGGCACTCTCTGGGTGACGAGGAAAGCGTCACCAATTGACACTCTGAGGGAAGGCAGCAGTCCCAACCCTCCTGGGACCTGGAGGCTGAAGGTAAGTGTGTGTGTGTGTGTATGTGTGTGATGTTTTAAATTGAATGTTTAGTGCGCGCGTGCATGTTTGAGTGTTACAAGTGTTGTTAATGGATGTGCGTGCATGCGTGAGTGTGTGAAAGAATGAGTGTGTGTATGTGTGTGTGTGTGTGTGTATCCCACCCGCCCCCCTCCCTCCTAAAGCTGCCGGCCACCACTGCTCACCAGGTCTAACAGGCAGATCTTAGTAGATGGCACAAACAGGTATTGGCATAGCTAGCAGACCCTTGCATGTTGGGTTCTGACCAAATAAGTGAACGTTTGCTTTCTCCACAAAATGACCATACAAAGGGATGAATGTAAGGCATGATGCTCTGGTGTCTGTTTGAGATGTAGACTAATCCCTCAGGCAACAAAATAAAAACTCCTCGCAGGAGGTGGAATGATACACCAAACAACTATCGGCGTTGGGTGAGGGTAAGGCTATGCTGGGCAAAGTCAGAGCCCAATATATGTATATTTTAAATAACTGCTAACAATAGTTCTTGCAGATGGTGGAGTACAGCCTTGCCTTCATAAAATAAAATAAACAAAGGGTATACCTAAGAATAAATTAAAAGCAAAGGTGGCATGGATTTTGAGGGGAGCCATAGCAGTGCATTACTTTAGTTTCATGTTAGTGTTTGGGTTTGGAAAGAATTGAGGTTAAATGCCGGACGTGGACCATACAGCCATTGAACTTTTTCAGCATTTACAGGACTGTCAACCAACTCAAGGTGAGTATGTACACGTAATACAAACTGTAATTATCTCCATTGTGCCACTATATATTTTCCCAAAGTCATGTGGCCTCGGTATGTTATAGATTTTGAGCTATCAGTGGCCATTCAGGGGACTGGAATTAAATTAACTGGAGCCAGTAGCACCAGGCAACAGCTTAAAGAGGAGTTTCGTTCATGTGCGCCCAACCCACTTTTTCCACTTTTGACATGGGAGTGATAGAGCTGTCCGTACTAGTAATTTTTACCTGTATTTGGACGCTCTTTTAGGCCGATGAATCTTTTGGCTAAGTGGGACCCACGACACCCTTAATCAGTCAATTTCGTTAAATCAATAATCAATAACGAACATAAGCAATACCCTGATCAACATAACACTTAACAATTAATCCAGAATACATTTCGGCGAACCCTGACCTTTCAGTCAGGAATAACTACACCAGTTTATTCAAAGTTAGTGAATTTATTTCCCTATATTAACAAAGCTAGCACAATATAAATGTGTCTCAACACCAAATGATAAACATAAATGAACATTAATAGCTGTCCATAGCGGCGAAACAGGTGCAATCTATGCAGCATTTGAATAACAAGGCATTCGATAATAGCAATGCAAATTACTAATACTATAATCTGTAATGAACTAATTGCATACGTTTAGTCAGCATAACAAGGTCTCAAATTGCATCGTGCAACAAAAGGAACCCTCATCTAACCTCAAATTAGCATCGGCATGTGGGACTTCATGCAAAACAATTTAGCAACATTAATTTAGAAAACTCCTAGCTAGGGATCTTATCAAAAATCAGCAGTTGGTTACCTAAAAGAAACACAATGCAATTATACAATTTCATTTCATATTTACCAATTACGATCAGCATACAAGGAAGTCTTCGTCTCACAGGTACCGTTTCTCGATCAGCATGGGACGGGGCAAAGGGGCAGGGGTGGACGGGGCAATTGCCTCACGGCGGCAAGGTAAAACTACTACTTCATGCAAAGGGATCAAAGTTAAAGTCTCTAGGGCAAGAATCATTTAAAGTCTCTTTCTCTCGATTAGAGAAAGCATCAAAGTCTCTTTCAAAATGGCGTCGCAGCAAGGTGGGCCATAATAGCTACGAAGTCTGCAAAATGGCGGGTATCGAGCTGGTAATAGCTACTTTCTTCTCGTGCACCTGGTTTAAATAGACAACAGTTCAAATCCAGTAGGGTCTTCCATTGGAGGGTTCATAGGTTGGCTTCAAATTGTCCAATCAAAAACAACAGTTCTCAAGCTTTTACTTAAGCATACATTATCCTTGGAGATGGGTACGCAAGTTGCAACATTTTATACCAATTAACTCACTTTCAGAGCTTCCATTGTCCGCACCTGCAGATTGACCTTGGAGTAAAGAGAAAAATGCCAAGCTGGCACGAAACTTTAAGATAAGCATGTCAACGATCTCAGTGGAAAAGTACAGCTTCAAGCAAAAATACACGTTTAATAGCACACTGGAAAAATACGAGCATCTAAACCGTGAGACCAGGCAACTAGGCCAAAGCCTCCACTAAAGTTATGCTAAGCTAAAGCATTTCAAGCAAGCAAATCATAACACACGTTTACGATTATGTCGGATTAGTGCAATTCTAATACACCACGTTATATAAAGCACGCTTATAAATGTTGGCAAACTACTCTGAGGGCACATTTTGTCCCCGTACAATCTTTATTAGTTCGGTTAAAGTCACACATGATTATTTCAACACTACGTTTAAGCGCTAATAAATGTAAAACCTTTATTTCTGCTTCATCAATCCCTCCTCTGATGACTACTTGTCATCACACCAAATCATGCCCACAAATTTTATTCCATTAAAATTCTGTCAGTTCTCTTTTCCTTTTAGTTCCCCTAGTTTTCGCTTTGTATTCTTCTGCCATTCTTTTCATTATTTTCTCTTCCTTTCTTCTTTTAATTCTTTCCATAATCATTATTATTCCCCTTTTTATTCCCCAAATTCCAAATATGCAAATCAGAACTATTAGAATTCCCTGTATTATTTTTAGCAATATTCCATTCCAAATTCCCCCAATCCAATTTCCCACTGAAGCAAGTCCTTTTCCAACCTTCTCCCACACTCCTGGTTCTTTCAATTCCTTCAAATCTGCACTCTCTTTTGTTAGATTAGCAAGCATAGTTTTAATTTTCACACTGTTATCGGGAATATACGTACAACAGTGTCGTGCACCAAGCATTTTGCAAACTCCGCCATCCTTTGCTAAAAGAATGTCTAAAGCAAGCCTATTTTGAAGAGTCATAGCTCTTTCCGCTGCAAGTTCAGCATCTATCAGGATTATAGCACCTGAAAACTTTGTCAACATGTTATCCACTATAGTAGACAACTTTCTTATTTTGATGGAATTCAGCACAACTCCCAATGAAGGAATCATGGCTCCAAATATATCTCCTACCACAGCAGCTGCGGTCTCTCTTTTCTGGATACGATGGGATCCAGATGTCTTTTGAATCATTGATAGGTCATCCAGTTGATAAACCTTTGGGAACACTATACCCAAATAACATCTCCCCCACCATCCCTTTGGAAGACGATAATAGGCATTATACCCACAAATGTAATATACACCTGGAATGACAGGGTCAAGTCCGTTCATCATGAATGTCCATTTGGCCTTAAAGATAAACGTATGTTTACACTCACTCGCTCCTACAAAAATGTTATCATAATAAGATTCACCTCGATATATACAAAATTTCCCTACATGCCAAGCATCTAAAGCTATTCTCCCTTGTGTTTTTATTGCGGCAAAATCATAATGATCTACAGAAGTCCTCTTACTTAGCTCTTTTTCTAATTTCGCATTCATTTGTGCCCTTCTATCATCTGTGCGATCTAGAAAGCTTATCTCTACTGCAGAGAGCGAGCAAGTAAGGTTTTCCCTATGAGCGTGAGCCGTTTCAAAAGGTAGCATTGGCTCGAAAAATTCCCTCATTATTTTAGCATCCCAATCTTTAGCAATCTGGCTTAGCTGCACTATTATAGGAACATATGCAAAGGTAACATCATAATTCGAGTAAAAATACTGTATGTTAGTTTGACCATAAAATCTAGACATTACTATACTACATGTAATCCTGTATGTAAGAGGCATGTGGTGATATGTCACCCCTTCCTTTACTGATGTCGGTATCTGTGTACACACATAACAATCTTTCGCATCCATAGTCTCAACATATTCTGTTAATAAGCGATAGAAAACATTATACGAAAGCTCCTTCTTATCATGCAAGTGTCTCTCATCTAATTCTAGTCTTTTCAATGCGGTTAGTTCAGTGACAGTAACAGGAGCAAAAGTAGAAGCATCAATTTTCTCATTCCCACCCTTTCCATGCATTGCAAGCACTATTGCCATTATTATTAGTACACATGCAATCATCAAGCCTATACACGCATGTTTACAATATTTCTTTCTACTGTTTTGCGTCATGATCTGTATAGAATCAGAGAGCTAGAAGCACCTATAAAGAAACTATTTAGCAATTCAGTTACAAAGCTGAACGAGCGCAATGTTCACACAGTTTTCTTCAAGAGGCCAGTCACTTATCGGTTAGCAGCATTTGTCTCAATTCGGTAATAACTCAGTCTTTATCAGTTCAGCAAGTGTCTCATCCGGTTTAGCAATGTCTCAGCTGGTTGTTTGTTTCACGTTATATTGTAGCAAGCGATATCATTTATCACCCTTTCAATCAACAGAGTCCATAAAACTTTTCTTTTCTATTGGTATCTCTTCTTCTTCGTTCTCGAGGCTTAGAGATACAAATTCGTCAGTCCAATCGTCATTGACTACATATGCCCATTCTGGACCGGAATATCTCCTATTCGGTATCCTTTTCCTTTTCAATTTTGCTTCTCTTTTCGATTCTGCCTCACTGGTACTTTCCTCTTTGGCCAAGTCTTTTCCTTCACTTGAGGATGGCACCGCGACAGACACTTCCTTTCTTTTCTCTTTCACTTTTGGCCTTCCTCTGTCATTCAAACTTTCTTCAGTCCTTTGTTTTACTGGTGATATACTTAGTCTCCTCTTTGCACCATGTCCATTAGATGGACCTGCGACCCTTTCTGTGGAAGCTTGAACTTTTTCGTTCTGTTCTGCCTTGTCCCCTCCTTCTGGGGAATCGATCACGTTCTCCTTTTCTTTTTCTGTATCGTCTGCTTCTGGGAAAGCCCTCCTCTGATCAGGCTCTCCTGCCTTTTCACCTTTTTCGAGCCCTTCGTCACCTTTACTTTCGTCAGGCTCTGTATCACTTTCAGCTGCTTCAGGTTCTTTGTCACCTTCAGCTGCTTCAGGCTCTTTGCTACCCTCAGCTGCTTCAGGTTCTTTGTCACCTTCAGCTGCTTCGTCGCTGTCTGAACTTTCTCCTTGGTCTTCCCCAAGTGAGTTGGTCTCTTCGTTCTCAGAGAATATTTCTCTCTCTCCTGTTTCTGCCTGTTCGCTTTCAGTTCGGTTTTGTTCTGTCTCAGCACTCAGCACTGTTTTATCAGGCACTGGCAGTTTCAGCGCTTCAACTTCCTCATCTGTGGGACACAACACTTTCTTTGTGTGACTGGCGTGAATCCAGTTGGGAACCCCCGCACACTTCACAGCGGTAGTTGTCGTCAGGATCACTTGGAAAGGGCCTTTCCAACGGGGTTCCAGACACGACTTCCTCACGTGCTTCTTTACCACGACCCAGTCACCTGCTTTCAGTGCGTGTCCTGGACCTTGGATCGGTGGTAAGGTGGTTGCTTCCACCTGGTGAGAGAAAGAGCGAACCACGTCAGCCAGACCCTTGCAGTAGTCTAACACCATATCATCTGTAATATTCAAAAGCGCGTTTGCGGGAACTGCAGGAAGTCTCATGGCCCTGCCCATGAGTATTTTGTGCGGGGACAATCCAGTCTTTCTGTCAGGGGTGTTTCTCATTGACATTAGCACCAAGGGCAATGCGTCAGGCCATTTCAAATTTGTCGATGCACATATTTTCGCCATTCTTGATTTCAGTGTACCATTCATCTGCTCCACCAGTCCTGATGCTTCAGGGCGATAGCTACAATGCAGTTTTTGCTCAATGTTCAGCGCTTCGCAAAGTAACTTTATCACCTCGTTATTGAAGTGACTTCCCCTATCTGATTCTAAAGAGATCGGGAATCCGAAACGTGGTATCAACTCTCTCAACAGTAGCTTTGCAACTGTAAGGCTGTCATTTCTACGTGTGGGGTATGCCTCGATCCAGTGACTAAAAATGCACACAATCACCAACACATACTTCAGACCTCCATGCACAGGCATCTCAATGAAATCTATCTGCATTCGACTAAACGGGCCACTTGCTCTACCAATGTGGCTCGCGTTCACAACTGTTCCCTTTCCTGGGTTCATCTGCTGGCAAGTGACACATCGATGGCAAACTGCTTCTGCAGCTTGACGAAATCTGGGGTTAAACCAATCAGTTTTGAACAATCTTATCATGGCATCTCTCCCTAGGTGAGCTTGCCCATGATAGAACCGCGCAAGCTGTGATAAGAGACTGTTTGGCAAAACAAATTTTCCCTCATTTGAAACCCATAACTCGTCTGGTCTCTTTATACACTGTGATTTAATCCAGAAATCTCTTTCGTCCTCCCTGACGTTATTCTGTAATGCTTTTAATTCATCTATTGTATCTACGACCTTTAAGGCAAATGCTTCAGCTGGTTCGAGTTCTGGCTCACTTATCGAATTCCATTCATCCCTGAGTAATATACAGTTCAAGGCACAAAATCTTGCGACTTGATCCGCATATGCATTACCAAGAGAAACATAGTCCTGTCCTTTCGTATGAGCACTACACTTTACCACTGCAACTTCGGCTGGCATTTGAATGGCATGTAACAATTCCCTTATTCTTTCCCCATTTTTCACTGGGGATCCTGAAGAAGTCAGGAAACCTCTCTGTGACCATAGTTGTCCAAAGTCGTGCACAATTCCAAACCCGTACTGACTATCAGTGTAAATGGTGACTTTCATCAATGCAGACACTTGACATGCTCTTGTAAGGGCTACAAGTTCTGCTACTTGTGCAGAATAGACTCCTTGAAGCCACCCCGCTTCCAAGACACCTGTTACAGTACATACAGCATATCCTGCTTTCAAAATTCCCATCCCATCTCTTAGACATGAACCATCAACAAAAACAATTTGGTCATTTTCATCAAGCTTAGTATCCTTAATGTCAGGTCGAGGTTTTGTGCAAAATTCAGTCACCTGAAGGCAGTCATGCTCGACGTCTTCAGCGTTCTCAATTTCAGCATTTTCACCAGGAAGCAAGGTTGCTGGATTCAACGTAGTGCACCTTTTCAGCTGCACGTTCGGTGAGCCCAGAATTATCGTTTCATACCTTGTGAGTCTTGCTCCAGTCATGTGTTGTGTTCGGGAGCGGGTCAAAAGTATCTCAACTGAGTGAGGGACCATGACTGTTACTGGGTGTCCCATCACTATTCCTTCACTCTGAGTGAGGCTGATACCAACTGCTGCTACGGCGCGCAAACACCCTGGAAGTGCTGCTGCGACCGGATTCAAAGTAGCTGAAAAATACGCTACTGGTCTGTTTACGCCACCATGGGCTTGGGTCAAGACAGACAAAGAACATGCATCACGTTCATGACAAAACAATGTGAAAGGCTTTGTGTAATCAGGCATACCTAAAGCTGGAGCCCTGCACATGCATTCTTTCAATTCAATAAAAGCATCCATCTCATCTCCTTTCAGCTCAATTTGATCCAATACATCCTTCTGGGTCAGTTTCAGTAAAGGCTTCGCTAGAGTCGAGAAGTTGGGAATCCACTGGCGACAGTAGCCCACTATTCCCAAAAACTTCCTCACCTCCCTCCTTGTCTTTGGTGGACTCATTTGAAGTACACTTGTTATTCTTTCCTTCATTATTCTCCGTGACCCTTTCTCTATTTGGTGACCCAAGTATTTCACTTTCTTCTGACAGAACTGCAATTTGGAAGGAGACACCTTGTGTCCATTCCTTCCCAAATGGTTCAACAGAGCAATGGTATCGGCTGTGCAGCCACTTTCTGTTTTTGATGCAACCAGTAAGTCATCAATGTACTGTACTAGGGTTGACTCGAACGGCAATTCTAATGCTTCCAAATCCTTCTTTAAAATCTGATTGAATATTGACGGTGACTCAGAAAACCCTTGAGGAATTCGACACCAACTGTACACTCTGTCTAGGAATTTGAAACAAAAGAGGAATTGGCTGTCCTCATGAAGAGGCACAGAAAAGAATGCTTGTGACAAATCGATGATTGAGAACCACTCGGCATCGCAAGGGACTTGAAACATTATCACAGCTGGATTTGGTACGACAGGGCAACATTTTACTATAATGTCATTTATTTTCCTCAAGTCCTGCACTAGTCGGACCTTTCCACTTGGCTTTATTAGTCCCATTATTGGTGAATTACATGGACTGCTTAACACTTCTTTCAGTACCCCCTGTTTTACAAATTCGTCAATAAGTTGGGCAACTTTCATGAGGGTGTCTTGTGCCATGTGGTATTGTGGGGTCTGGGGAAAGATTGCATTGGGCTTTACAGTCACTTTCACTGGTTCCACTCCTTTCATCAATCCCACCTCTTTCCCTGTCATATCCCACACTTCCTTTCCGACTGTTTCCCGTAATTCAGCTGGAATATCTTCTTCAGTTATCATCGGGAAAAGACAAATCAGAGGATACTCTTCATCGACAGTTTCCATCTCATCCCCCTCTACACTGTCCTCTTCTTCCCCATCACTGCTCGTCTGAATTGTTATTCCCTCGTTCGAACACATAATCGAACAACCCAATTTGCACAACAAGTCTCTCCCTAACAGTGCTATCGGGCTTGAGTCACATACCACAAACTGATGCACCCCTTGATAGTTACCGATGCTGACTGGTACCGGATCTGTTATTGGGTTCGTCAGGTGCCTATTTGCTACTCCCACCACTTGAACTGTCCTCCCTGAGAGTGGCAAATTTGGTACTTCACTGCTCTTAACAGTTGAACGTGTGGCTCCTGTGTCAACCAAGAATGAAACACGATGACCCATTACTCTTCCCTCTACGTACGGACCCTTTTGATCAACTTCCAAGGATGCTGCGAGCACACAATCTCCTTCTTCTTCTGAACTTTCACTCTCCCATACATTGTTTATTCCACTCTCACTGAGTAGTGGGAACTGTTGTACTGTGCCATTTGTACTCATTACCTGACCGAAGACCTGTGGAGGAACCATCACTTGCTGCTGACTCATTGGTGCCAAAGGTATTTGCATTTGCTGATTAGGTACCATGGGTAACTGCTGTTGCATTGGCTGCATTTGCGTCATCTGCATACGGGGCATCTGCATCTGCTGCGGCTGCATAGGTTGTAATCCCTGCAACTGATTTACGGTCTGAAAATTTGGGTTTGGACCTCTCATTTTCGGTCCCCTCATTGTCTGAAATGCATTGACATCATTGTTTTGCTGACCAACACCTGCACCTGCACCTTCCTGCACCACCATCGGGCACTCGCGTTTCCAATGACCGACAATTCCGCACACGTGACACGGCATCACCTTCTTCATTGCCTGCACACCAGTCACAACAGTGTTCAAATCCGGACCATTATTCACAAAACCTCCTCTGCCTCTGCCTCTGGCCTGTGGCTGAAACATCATATTTCCCTGCAACTGCGGCTGCGGTTGCGGTACCTGCTGTTGGAACCCTTGCATCCCTTGCAAACCTTGCAGACCTGTCTGGGCTGCTTTAAGTTGCATCATCATCACCTTCTCTTTCAACCTTTTCTGTTTCACTTCAATTTCGTCGCTACAGTATTTCGCATAATTCAACACCTCATCAATAGGTTTCGACTGCCAACAAATCAAATGCGACTTTATCATCTGACTTATCTCTGGTCTCAGCCCTTCCACAAATCTGAACACAAAATGAAGCATATCCTTCGCCTCTATTGTTTCCGTGCCACTGTAGTTCTTAAACGCCTTCAACAACCTCTCATAGTAACTATGAATCGACTCTTTAGCCTCTTGGGCCGTTCGATCGATCTTCTGCCAATCCACATTTTTCGCGGCCACCTTCGTCTTCAAATGCTCAATCACCTTATAGTACAGGCTCATTACCATGGGTGAGGGTGCACCCGTCTCCCTGTCTCTCTCTGGTTCACTTGTCGGCCAACCTACAGCTCTTTTGCAATTCTCCCACAAATCTGCTGGAACCACAATCTCAAAGAGAGTGTTCAGGTCTTCCCAGAGACATTTTGCAAGCTTCACAAACCTATCAGTCTGTTGATACCATTCAATCGGCTTCTCTCTCAGTTTGGGAAAATCATCCGTAAATGACTGAATGTCGCTTCTGTGCCATGGTACATGTATTAATTTTCCCCCTGCTGTCTCCCTCATTGGTAACATGGTTACTGCCTCGCTACTCTGTGGTCTTTTCTCGTTGATCTCTGTAGCACTGTCCCTCCTCTTCTCCTTTCTCTTTACCCACCTGCTTTCCCACTTGTCTAAACACCTCCACACTTGTGCACTCTGCAGCAATTCTCTAAGGTGCGCCTTCATGCCTGCTGACCTCATGTGTTCAAAATCTGTGGTCCCGAAATCCAATCTGTAGCTTCTGCTCAAGTGTTTTGTCTTGTCTATATCCACCCCGTTTTTGTCAGCTATTTCCTGCAAGCTTTTATGTACCTTATTCACTTCCTTCGTAATCCTGGGACATAGATACCTCAGCTCTTCTTCCGAGTAGGACTCTAACCTATTCACACCCATAGTCCCTTCCACCAACTCTTGTGCTTCCATGTTCAACCTGACCCTATTCAGATAGTCTTCTCCCTTCCCACTGGCTGAACTTTGTGTGGAATTCAGACTGTTGAACCACTGTGTCAGCTGTTGCACATTCAACCCCATCAGTGTAGCATTCACATCGACTGCCATTGATGGTTGCGGCAACTTTTCAGTATTCGATGACAGCGGTATCATCAGTGGGGGACTCGACCTCACCAGTGTTGACTGAGCACATATGGGACTAAACTCCATCAAGGATCCGGGTCCAGTTGGCTGAGCCGCTATCGGAGTTATCCCTGGAGTGTTTTCTATGCACCTCCTTTCTGTCCCATTCTGCAGCATTGATCCCTGACCGCTCATACCTAAATTAGGCTGACTGTACAGAGGTACCGGTGGACCTACAGTAATGGGTAGCGATATCGCATCTGGGTTTTGTCCATTTCCCATGTTCTGAGGCATGTTCATTCCCACACTATGGGTCATCATTGCCGGCATGCCCATCTGACTCCCCGTCATCTGAGCATGTGCATTTCCCCCCTGCATCTGCTTTTGAGGCATCAAAAACTGAGTTGATTCGGCTTGTGCCAATGTCGGGTTGTGACCACTCTGTACTCCCCTTACGGTTGGATCTAGAATCATTCCTGCACCGTTGTCACTGCTGTAGTACCCTGGCATCTGTGGCTGATAATTTTCTGCTGGTTTCAACATGGGCACATCTGGATATATTCTCCTAACCTGCGGTATCTGCGGGGTGAACAGTAGACTCGGGTCCTTAGATCCCGATGATGCTCCTGAACTCTGACTTTCACCGTTCTGTACCGATGCCGGAGGGGCAGAACTGGTACTTGGACCTTGTCCACTCTCTGCATAAGGTGGTGGACGGTCGTTCAGCAATTGCATGATTAACTCCTCATCCTCTACCTCCTCTTCCCTTCTCAACTTTTCCTCGTCCTCTCTATCCTTGGAACACCTCCTGTTTGTCTTACAGGTAGCTTTCTTACCTGTCTCCTCTTCTTCCTTAGTAATTGCGGGAAACAATTTTATCCCCTGCAGTACATCTGACCTCCACACCTTCTGTGCATTATCCCACCTAGCGTCCGCTAGTGTCTTTTCTACCTTTCTTATCCTGCTCTCGAACTTATTTTGCTGTTGCTGTCTAGCCATCAGTTCCCAAATTGCTAGAGCCTCAAACTGTGCTGGCCTTGGAGGTACCTTCATGTCGTACATCGTAAATCTCAAATTCTCTAGTATCCTTATATTGAATGTCCCATGGATCGGGAACGCTACGCTCCCATGTTTCTCTGTCAGCTTGTGCCATTGCTTTAGCCAAAGGCACGGAGCTACCCCTTTTTCCTCCATTACAATGTAAGCTGGTGTACCTTCGGGCGGCGTCTCCTCTCCTACGCTCGCTTTAATGTAAGACTCCCCCTTCATCGCACTCCTTAATGCTTTAAAAAATTTCATTTTTCTCGTCTTTTATTTCACAACATTTGTAATCAATAGGTGACTTTAATTCCCGGAATACTCTTCGCTTGCCTTTCCCCTTCCAATCGAGTCCCACGGACTGCGTCCAATCCGTGCGCGACCCTTCTCTCCAACCAACCTATCCCAGCGCGGCTCCTAGTGACGTCACACTCACACACACTGTGGCTGACAAAGCCTCGCGGCTAGTCCTCCTTCACTCAGCTCCTCTCGTAACAACTTCTTGCATGTATCGCGAGCTACCAAAAAATAAAACAGATCTGTCGGTTTACTACAGGAAGGGTAACACAATCGCTTCAGGACCTTAGGGATTTTTCACTAGCCTCGGCAGTTATTCCATCTTTCTCGGTCCCCACGTTCGCAAGCAAATCTGACCCGCAGACCTACTCTCAACTTGTCAATGATCTATTCTAGTGCACTTAGAATTTTGTCAAAGCCCGAAGTCGAAGTTCCTTTCACTCCCTTAACACACGTACCGACTCGTTGACCACGCCCGATCAACCTACTAAACCGCCCAGACCACAACATAAAACAACATACTCCGGAGTCTCTTGACCTCGCAGGGCCCGTATCAACAACAACAACCACGTGGACCTTTTTATGCACAAAGCGCCACACGCACATGAAGTTCGACGACTTCCCTACTCTCACACTCGGAGTCGCACCTCCGCTATTTCTATGAAGTTCGACGACTTCTCTACTTCTACACTCGGAGTCGCACCTCCGCTATCCTCTAAAAAGAAAATAAAAAAAATCCTCGCAACCTTTTCACACAATCTGCGGCAATAAGCTGTGCAAGCGCAAAACCCTAATTTCACTCATACCATCACTAGTACCGCCAACGCCGATTCCACAGCTCCATTCTCTTCATTCGCAAGCTCCGAGATCCCGGGAAAGTCGCGGTGGACCTAGCCCATCATCATCCTGTCAATCAGTTTTACCCAAGAAAAATCTAATTCAACTTCTCGAATGGGGTCTCAAACGGCGTAACCGTTAATTCAACACCATGTACTTTAAGAGTACGGGGTCCCAAAAGGCGTAACCGTCCTCTGCTACCATCTACTGATAGAGCTGTCCGTACTAGTAATTTTTACCTGTATTTGGACGCTCTTTTAGGCCGATGAATCTTTTGGCTAAGTGGGACCCACGACACCCTTAATCAGTCAATTTCGTTAAATCAATAATCAATAACGAACATAAGCAATACCCTGATCAACATAACACTTAACAATTAATCCAGAATACATTTCGGCGAACCCTGACCTTTCAGTCAGGAATAACTACACCAGTTTATTCAAAGTTAGTGAATTTATTTCCCTATATTAACAAAGCTAGCACAATATAAATGTGTCTCAACACCAAATGATAAACATAAATGAACATTAATAGCTGTCCATAGCGGCGAAACAGGTGCAATCTATGCAGCATTTGAATAACAAGGCATTCGATAATAGCAATGCAAATTACTAATACTATAATCTGTAATTAACTAATTGCATACGTTTAGTCAGCATAACAAGGTCTCAAATTGCATCGTGCAACAAAAGGAACCCTCATCTAACCTCAAATTAGCATCGGCATGTGGGACTTCATGCAAAACAATTTAGCAACATTAATTTAGAAAACTCCTAGCTAGGGATCTTATCAAAAATCAGCAGTTGGTTACCTAAAAGAAACACAATGCAATTGTACAATTTCCTTTCATATTTACCAATTACGATCAGCATACAAGGAAGTCTTCGTCTCACAGGTACCGTTTCTCGATCAGCATGGGACGGGGCAAAGGGGCAGGGGTGGACGGGGCAATTGCCTCACGGCGGCAAGGTAAAACTACTACTTCATGCAAAGGGATCAAAGTTAAAGTCTCTAGGGCAAGAATCATTTAAAGTCTCTTTCTCTCGATTAGAGAAAGCATCAAAGTCTCTTTCAAAATGGCGTCGCAGCAAGGTGGGCCATAATAGCTACGAAGTCTGCAAAATGGCGGGTATCGAGCTGGTAATAGCTACTTTCTTCTCGTGCACCTGGTTTAAATAGACAACAGTTCAAATCCAGTAGGGTCTTCCATTGGAGGGTTCATAGGTTGGCTTCAAATTGTCCAATCAAAAACAACAGTTCTCAAGCTTTTACTTAAGCATACATTATCCTTGGAGATGGGTACGCAAGTTGCAACATTTTATACCAATTAACTCACTTTCAGAGCTTCCATTGTCCGCACCTGCAGATTGACCTTGAAGTAAAGAGAAAAATGCCAAGCTGGCACGAAACTTTAAGATAAGCATGTGAACGATCTCAGTGGAAAAGTACAGCTTCAAGCAAAAATACACGTTTAATAGCACACTGGAAAAATACGAGCATCTAAACCGTGAGACCAGGCAACTAGGCCAAAGCCTCCACTAAAGTTATGCTAAGCTAAAGCATTTCAAGCAAGCAAATCATAACACACGTTTACAATTATGTCGGATTAGTGCAATTCTAATACACCACGTTATATAAAGCACGCTTATAAATGTTGGCAAACTACTCTGAGGGCACATTTTGTCCCCGTACAATCTTTATTAGTTCGGTTAAAGTCACACATGATTATTTCAACACTACGTTTAAGCGCTAATAAATGTAAAACCTTTATTTCTGGTTCATCAGGAGTAACACCCAGTGGTGCAGGGGTCATGTGTGGTGCACATCAAGACGTATTCAGCACCATGAAAATGCGTAATGGCGTGGACTCTGGGATAAATTGGGTTTATCTGCTGCTGAAAAGTGATTGAGCAATGAAGGTCATGTTATTCTTTGTATTTTGACAAGGTTAGGACACGTAGGTTGTGTAGTGTATCTATAACCTGACAGTCTCTGCCATTAATAAGTCTCCCAAGCAGCGAAGGTGACATTTATACTAAGGACAGTTGGCCAAAGGATAAAATATATTAACAAAATATAAAATTACTCTAAATGAACAAATAACATAAAAGACTTAAAAATAAGGAGCACAGGCTTGAATACAGATGACCTGAAGTGCTGTCACAATCATGTGACTATACACCTGTCTAACGAAAATGGGTAACTTTCTTGCTTGTAATGGCACAGCCAGTGTCGGCGAAGGGCTTAAGGACATAGGACAGTAACTTGGAGTGAACCACTCTACACAGCAACAATGCACAAGTATGGTAGGAAACATTTATATTAATTTACTAAGGAGGTAAAAGTGGAACATCATGGGCATAGGTAGCCTTGGGGTACATCCTTCCACTGTAACAGTTTAATGTTGTGGTAGATAAGAGGGTGTGGGACACCAATTTCAGACTTCACAGGGAAGGTCAATAATGTTATCTATAGAAAATCTGCTGATTTTTCAGACACACTGATTTTATCCGCCATATTTTCAAAAAAAAAGTCAACACACTAGGAATTGCGCACCAGTGTAAACTGCAGCAAGAGTCTGAAGCAGGTGGTGGCAACAAGCGTGTTTCAGCAAACAGAATGCCAAGAAATAAATGCAGGTCTGGTATAGGTAAGAGTGGGGCCTCAATTGCCATCCCTGAGGCATGGTGGGGTTACACGGTGTTGGACTGTGACCTTTTAAACTAAGATTAACATGAAAGGCTTGCAATATATTCTGTAATGATGCTCCATAGAAAATGTGTTAATGTAGAAAATAATGTACACGTTAGAAATGTGCCCCCGGGGAGTGGCCACCAAATGTATACGAAGACTAATGAGACTAATTAATGATGAATTAATAATTTACTAATGTATGGTTTTGTATTAGCGTATCTTAAATTAGAGTCATGTATTAGGGTTTGTCAACTTAAATTACTAGGCCTTAATTAGCAAGGGTCTGGGCCTAGCTGCCTGGTCTCATATTAAACTGTATTTTTCCTAACGTGCAATGTGCTGCTTTTCTGAAGGACACGTAGCTGTACTTTTCCAGGAGCTAGAGATATGTGTGTAGCCGAAGTAAATTCTTTCTCATGAGACCCGACTTGCTCAAGGAGACATTCTTGCCGAATGCAACAGTGTAATTCGTAACAAGTACAAGGTTGTCTAGACTAGGAGAAGACAATGGGACTACTGACTGGAGCGTGAAGTGTAACTTTTCTTACCTGATATTGTACCCGATGAAGACGTTAATTACAGGAGCCAATCGGATGCATGAGAACTGTGTTTCATGGAAATTTGAGTAAGGCGTGTGGAGAATTATTGGACAGAGATAATGATGCACCAAAATTTATCCAATAGGGAATTAAGGACTAGTTCGATAGTTTTTATATAACCACTGAACCCGAGGAGAAATGAGTTAATTTTCCTTGTCATTCCTCGCCATTCGCCATTCTTCACTACCTCTTGCTACTCTACCGAGAATTATTATACTTTGAGACTTTACTGAGATCTTAATCATCCTATATTGAATCCTTACCTGATACTTACTTCTCCTCCTTATGAGGGAAGTGCCTTATTCTTAGCTATGCCATAATACAACTTTGCCCTGTCCTATCTTTGCTGATGCTGAATCGACTGATGTCCTGAGGAGGAAGACTGACGCTGATTGCTGAATCGTTGGAGGGGTAACTATCCGATGAAAATTGTAATTGTCTGTTTGCCTTTTCTTTCTAGGTACCAACTGCTTATTTGATAGAGGCCATAGTTAGATGTTTTCCAAATTTGTGTAGCTAAATTGTTTTGCATGAAGCCCAACATGCTGATGCTAATTCGTAGTTAGTTAAGGAGTTCACTAAACCGACGCAAATAGACAAATAACAAGATTCTTGCTTTGTTAGATAATGTACTAGTGATACTTTGCTAAAATGTATTCATATTAACGTCGTGCTTCATTCTCAATGTTCAGGATCTATGCTTTGATAAAGTTTTGCTCTGATTGCCAAGTCATAGTGGTTTTGATGTGCTTGTTGATATTGAAACTAATAAATATGATATTAGATTGTAACTAATAGGGAATAGATTTGTGTGGTTATTCATGGCTGAAAGGTCAGGGTGCTTTCGTTGTATTGATCTATATTAAATGTTATTGTTTAGCTTGATTGATTAGTTATAGTGAATTTTGATGGGGTTATTGACCTATTGATTGTGATTCAAAAGATATCTCGTTCTGGGAAGTCTCCAAACGGGGTCAAAAGGTTCATCGGCTTGGGCGTGTCTCCTTGTAAGTTTACTTATCAAGGTTCTGACGCACTATCAGTTTTGGTAGCAGAGGTAATGGTTTGGCCCTTTGGGGCCCCAGGACGAGGGACCACTGTTTGAAAAGATCATCAGTTCAAAAGGCCCAAAGGTCTGGTAGAAATTGATGAGCGTGGTTTGGAAGTAAGCAAGATGTATCAGAAAATTGGGTTTTGGGAAAATTATTCTTTTTCGATGATGCAAATTGGAGAGACGATGTGCCCCTAAGTCCCAAATGACTTTCCCGGAATCTCGGAGCCTGCCGAAGTGAGTTGGGTATGTTCTCGGCGTCCTAGTGATAGTGTGAATGACGTAGGGTTTTGCGCTTGCACAGCTTATGCATACCGCAGGTGAATTGTGAAGTTTGTGAGGATTTAGGCCAATGATGTTGTTTTAGTAGGGGTGTGCGTACTCCGCAGTATGAGAGTAGGGAAGTCGGCGAACTTCATGTGAGTGTGGCGCTTTGTGCTAAAAAATTGTCCACATGGTTGTTGGTGATGTACGGACCCTGCATGATCTTAGACTCCGGAGTATATTGATAAGTGTATGAGACACTTGGTTTATATTGTAATTTGCGCTGTTTAATTTGTCAATCGGGTGTGGTTGATGAGTCGAGTTTGAGTCAATGTGAGTGAATGAAAACTTCGATGGAGATTTGCTGAGTTCTAAAGTGCACTAGAACAACCCATTGACAAATCGAGAATAGAATTTGCGGGTCAAATTTTGCTTGCGAGTGCGGGATCTGAGAAGGAGAGAGTAGCGGCCGAGGCTAAGCAAAATCTCTGTGAAGTTCTGAAGCGATTGTGTTACCCTTTCCTGTAGTAAACTGGCAAATTTGAGTTTTATTGGTGCTCGCAATATATTGCATTCGTTTTTGTGTGAATCGAGAGTGAGGAAGACAAGCCGCAAGACTTTGTCAGCCTCAGTGTGTGTGAGTGTGACGTCATTGGAGCTGCACTGAGATAGGTCGGTTAGTGTGAAGGGTCGCGCACGGATTGCCAGCCGCCCGTGAGAGGCAATTGGTTGAGAAGGTAAGCGAAGAGAGTTCTGGGAATTAAAGTCACTTCCTGATTTGATTGTAAACAAAATAAAAGACACAAAAATTAAGTTTTTCAAGGCTTTAAAGAGCACTTGGAGGGGGGATACATATATTACTGCAAGTGTAGGGGAAGTTACACCGCCAGAGGATACACCGGCTTATGCCGTAATGGAAGAGAGGGGAGTCGCGCCATGTCTTTGGCTAAAGCAATGGTGCAAAGCGACAGAGAAAGAAGGGTGTTTGGCATTTCTGGAGCATGGAACGTTCAATATTAGGATTTTGGAAAATTTGCAGAGGGGGCTAAGTGAGCTACAGCCACCTCCGAGTCCAACACAGTTTGAGGTGTTAGCAATTTGGGAACTGATGGCAATACGACAGCAGCAACAGAAATTCGTGAGGAAAATGAGGAAAGCAGAAAAGACACTAGCGGAGGCTAGGTGGGACAGTGCGCAGGGAGTCTGGAGAAGAGAAACAATAGATGGAGTTAGGATGTTTCCAGCAATAGCTCAAGAGAAGGAGAACAAAGGGGGACAAGCCACGTGTAAGACTGACAAGAGTTCCTCAAAAGACAAAGAGGCCAAGAAGCCCTGGTCAGAGATGGATGACTCAGACGATGATGAGTTTCTTAATCAGTTACTGAATGACCTACCACTACCATACACAAAAGATGACAACAGACCGAGTAGTAGTATAGGCCCTGTGAGTTCAACTCAGGACAAGGTGACAGTGAATCTGGTACAGGTTAGTCCTGTCTCGACACCAGCCCCGGTGAGGAGTAGCATTAGTATGTCCACTGCTCCAAAGATGCAATCTCAGCTACAGCCACTGCAGGTTCAGAGACTTTACCCTGATGTCCCGATATTAGAGACTACCACGAATTTGATAGTGCTGTCGGATCCGACATATACGAGACCAAAGCTGATACAGACAGAGCCAACTCCACAGTGATTGCCCCAGGCACAGCAACAGATGGTCCCGAATTACACTTCGGTCACAGGACCGCAGTCAGTCGTAGCACCAGTAATGAACCAGAATATGGGAGTTAATGCTCCACAGGGTGTGGGAAACAGGCAGACACCAGCCGCCATATCCTTGCCCATTACAGTTGGTCCACCAGTACCACTGTATGCACAGGCGAAGCCTAGTGTATGTGATCAGGGAATGATGACCCAAGAAATGACAAGAGGAGGGTTTGTAGGGAGCTCTCATGGGATGACTCCAATGGAGCCGAGATTTGAAAGATCTAGATCTTTGTTAGACTTCAGTCCGATTGGGGCTCCTCCAGATGCCATGAGACAATCAGGTTTGGGACTGTTGACTCTGCAGATCTCCATTACAAACTTACCGCAAACCTCGATAATGCAGGCTGGGAATATTTCTCTGCAAGGTTTAACTGCGCAACAGTTGAACAATTGGTTAGACAAGTTAAATTCACTGCATACCACTCCTGCGACAGCAGAGCGGTCTTAAAGAGAAGAGTACCTGAATTTTGTGAGTTTGGGCATGGAGGCAAATGAACTAGTTGAGGGGAGCATGGGGGTGAACAGACTAGAATCGTACACGGGAGCAGAATTGAGGTATCTGTGTCCAAAAATAACCAAAGAAGTGAGCAGGGTGCACCAGAGGTTGGCAAATTTGGTAGACAAATATGGAATAGACTAAGACAATACCAAACATTTGAAGAGGAGTTATAGGTTAGACTTTGAGCCTAAAGATTTTGAACACATGAGATCTACTGGGATGAAGGCACACCTGAAAGAAATACTGCAAAGTGCACAAGTTTGGGGAGCCTTAGAGAAGTGGGAAGGCAGATGGGCGAAGAAAAGAGATAAGAGGAAAAGTGACTGCATAGAGCTGCCAGCCAAGGCTTCACAGGATGTGGGTGCGGTAAAGATGTTAACAATGAGAGAGACGGCTGGAGGGGTTCTTGTCCATGTGCCATGGACTAGAGGTGATATCCTGTCATTTACAAATGACTTTCCCAGGCTAAGGGAGAAACTAATAGAGTGGTATCAGCAGACGGATAGGTTTGTGAAGCTTGCAAAATGTCTCTGGGAAGACCTGAATACTCTCTTTGAGATTATAGTTCCGGCCGATTTGTGGCTTGAGTGCAAGAGAAGCGTGGATTGGCCGGCTACGGAACCAGCAAGGGATAGAGCTACAGGAGCACCGTCTCCTGAGGTAATGAAGTATAACTATAAGGTGATTGAATTCCTGAAACAGAGAGTTTCACTGCAGAATGTTAATTGGCAAAAGATTGACCGGAGAACACAGGAGCCTAAGGAGTCGATACATGCCTATTATGAGAGGTTGCTGAAAGCGTTCAAGAACTACAGCAGCGGTACAGAGGTTATAGAGGCAAAGGACATGAATCACCTCGTGTTCAGATTTGTTGAAGGGTTGAGACCTGACATTAGCCAGATGATTAAGAATCATTTGATCTGTTGGCAAGCGAAGCCAAGTAACGAGGTGTTGCAGTATGCAAAATACTGTAGTGACGAGATTGAGTTGAAGCAGAGGAAGCTGAAGGAGAAAGCGATGGTGATGCAAATGAAGGTAGCACAGTCAGGGTTGCAGGGAGGTTGTCTACAACAGATGGTGCAACAGCTGCAAGGAAACAGGATGTTTCAGGCGCAAGTGAGAGGCAGAGGTCGAGGAGGTTTTGTGAACAGAAGAACAGACCTGAATACTTTAGTGGTTCAAAATGATGTGCCGGGGATGAAGAAGATGTTACCTTGTCATGCTTGCGGGGGCGTGGAAGTGGGAGTGCCTGATGATGGTGCAGGAGGGTGTTGTTCAACAAAGCAATGTCAGTCCATTTCAAAATGTGAAGGGACCGAGGATGAGAGGTCCTAATCCGAACTTTCAAAATAACATGGTTCAGATGCAGGGTTTCCAACCCATGCAGCAGATGAAGATGCAGAAAATGCAACAGCAGGTTCCCATGGTACCTAGACAGCAAATGCAGTTGCCCTTAGCGCCAATGGAACAGCAACAGGTGATGCTTCCTCAACTGGTCAGAGGCCAAAGAATGAGTCAAAGTAACGCAGTACAACAGTTCCCATTACATGGTGAGAATGGAATAAACGATGAATGGTCGAATGAGAGTTCAGATGGTGAGGAGTGCAGGCTAGCAGCATCCCTAGAAGTAGACCAGAGAGGGCCCTATTGTTGTAATTATTTTTTTTTTTTAATGTTTTTTTTTATTTTTATTTTATTTTTTTATTGTTTTATTCAGTGAAATACAAATCAAAGAAACATACATTGGTTCAGCAGATCTCTCGGCAGGTGGATAAGGATATATAAAGTTCATTACACATCATATAACTACTGTGGTATCCCGTATCCCAGATGTGACTCTACCGGTATCTCTCTCTATGTGCTGATACCCCAGGGATCCATTCCAGGAAAAAGAAGGAAAGAGAAAAAGAAGAAAAAAAGAAACCTCCGTAGCGGAGGGATGCAACAGTCCACACTCCGCGAAAGAGCAAGTGCAGCTACGCCCTATGGTATTAATCTTACCACGCCGAGCAGGAAGCACTGCAAAAATATAACAATTGCAAAACCTCTAAGAAACAGGCAGGCGGAGGACACAGCCGCATCGCGCAGGGCTATCTCACAGCAAAGACACTCGCATGATTCGGGGGGAGGGGGATTGAAACACGCAGATAGGGGACTTCAATCACACAGCACTCTCAGTCTGCGTCGCCAGGTATTCATTTAAAGGGCTCCAGATATCCTTAGGGCGGGATCTCTCTGGCATGAGCTCCCAGAATACTAACAGCTGATCATGGCAAAAAGCAGCATCTCTCAACCAATCCGCTCTACAGGGGGCCCGGCCCCAGCACATCGCGACTCTACGCTTAGCCAGCAACATGAGAAGGCCTACTAGGCGTCTATGCGGGCCATGGACCTCGTCCATGTATCCCAACAGCGCTATCTTAGGAGAGAGGGGTATCTCCTCCTCTGTCATTTCAACAATTGACCGTCTTATCTCCTCCCAAAACGTATACACTTCCACACACTCCCATGCCAGGTGGAGGAAGCCCGCGTCCGGAGCCCCGCATCTGGCGCAGCGCGAGTCCGCCAGCAGTCCCATAGAATATAGTTTCCTAGGCGTATAATATAATCGGTGCAGAAACTTAAAGTGCAGCAAGCGTAGTCTATAATTCGGAGACAGTGTCCTCATATGAGCACAACAGCTGCGCCACATCGCTTTCGGGATAGGCTCCCCCACATCTCTCTCCCATGCAGCCCGAGCGGATATCACAAGGTCGCTCCCCTGCTCCTGCACATCATTGTACAGCTTAGTTATCAACTTGGAGGGGGATCTCGCGCTACAGAGTGCCTCCAGAGCTCGAAACTCCAAGGGAGCATCCGGCCCCTCAAAAAAGCGCTCCCGCAGCAAAGCGCGGACCCGGAGAGCACAAAAGCGCCGCAGCGGGGTGCCATCACAGTTCGAGAGTGCACCAGGAACATCCAGCAGCCGACCGTCCACCACCCAGTCTCCCAGCACCGACAAGTCAGCATCTCGTAGAAACCCACGCACCCCTCCATCACGGAACATCTGGGCGTCTGCCACCGCCAAAACAGGCAGCGATGGAGCAAAGGGAACCGGCAACCCAACTCGCCGCATCAACACTCTCCATGCCCCGGCAGTGCAGGAGACGGTGTCTATACCTCTAGGGCGTGGGAGAACCCGCCTGCCGAGCGCACATATCAAGCCGTCAGGCCAGACAGAGTCACTCTCCGGTGCAAGATGTGGCATATAACGGGTCGGATTCAGCCAATAGTACGCAAAATGTGCCTGTGCACAGTGATAATATAACTCCAGGTCTGGGGCTGCCAATCCACCACGCTCAAATGGCAGCGTCAATTTCTCCCAAGCGATGCGGGGCTGCTTACCGGCCCACGCCAGCCGCACAAGTGCATACCTCAGGCGCCGGAAATAAGCTTTAGTGAGTGGCAGGGGAAGATTCACGAATAAATACAAAAATTTAGGGAGTACCACCATCTTGGCAATAGCAATGCGACCGGTCAGCGAAAGGGGCAGAGCTTTCCAGACCTCCACTTTTTCCTCTAGCCATGTCAGCGCTGTCCCGTAATTAGCAAGCCGAAGCGTTTCCGCGTCGCAGCACAAATGTATGCCCAGATAGCGCACCGGTCCATCTGCCCAAACTAGAGGGTATCGTGATTCAAATCTCTCCACGCTAGAGGTTAGTGGCAGGATCATTGATTTCGACCAATTGATAGTGACCCCAGAAAAGTTTCCAAAGCGAACAATCTCATCTAATAAAATATCTAGGTTTTGCCCTAGATTACGCACGTATAGCGCGATATCATCTGCATTTAAGGATATCAAGACAGGGCGTTGCCTGAATTGTAGGCCGCTATTACTATATTTCTGTCGCAGTCTTGCCGCCAGAGGTTCCATGGCAGCCGCAAAAAGAAGCGGAGACAGCGGGCAACCCTGTCGCGTTCCCTGCAAGACTAGAAATGGGGCAGATATGCCGCCATTAAGCCGCAACCTGGCAGTAGGCAGAGTGTACAACAACCTGATCCAGTTCACAAAACGCGCGCTGAGACCCACTCGGTTCAGAAGTGCAAACATATACTCCAAGCCAGGGAGTCAAAGGCTTTGGTCGCATCAAGAAACACTGCAGCTACATCATCGCCTGTCTCTAGTGATCCCAGTACCGCAAAGAAAGTACGCAGATTATGACTCGTGGATCTCCCGGGAATAAAGCCCGATTGATCCGGGAGCACCATTCTAGACAGTAGTGGCTGCAGTCGGGTCGTTATCATTTTTGCGAGAATCTTATTATCAATGTTTATCATGGAGAGTGGGCGGTACGAATCGCATCGCGTCGGGTCCTTCCCAGGTTTTAGAACAGTTATTATTAAAGCTTCCCGGAGGGAGGACGGAAGCGACCCAGTGGCCAGGGACTCCTCATACACCTCCAGCAAATGGGGGGCAAGAATGTCCCCGTATTCTTTATAGAAGGCAGGGGTTAAACCGTCGGTGCCCGGAGACTTGTCCCCGGGTAGGCTTTGAATCGCCGCCATCACCTCCTCTACTGTGAACGGCATATCCAGATACATCCTATGTGCCTCCTCAAACCATACTAACGCAATGCTCTCAAAATACTCCTTCATATCTGCCTCCGGAGGAGCGTATAGCTGCGAGAAAAATTTAGTAAATACCTGCATCACGCCTCCCGCTCCAGTCACCCTGTCTCCCTCAGTATCTATCACCTCAGTGACGTAATTGCTGGCCCAGGGTCTGCGCAATAGTCCCGCTAGTGTCCTCCCGGCTCTCTCACCCTCGCCATACCTGCGAGCCTGCGCATGTCTCCCAAGGAAGCAAACCTCTCGGAGAGAAGCCTCCTCATATAGCGACACCTCACGCCTCCTATTGTTGTAATTTAGCAGTGATTAGATTAAGCATTAGCAGAAGACATCTTGTATTTAGTAACTATAGTGAACATTTTGCGGAATCCATTTTGTATTCATGGAAACCATTTTCTCTGCTACATGCTGCCATGTGCTCACCATGTGCTCTGTCCTACCTTTCTGTTAACTGCTCTTGAAATCTGCCTAGTGACAAGTTATATTTAGCATCTCTTACTTTCGCACATGCTCAGTAAGGTCTGCAGCTGTTAGTCCTTGGAAACTGTTAGCTCCTCCTACCTGTCGACTGTGCATTTTCCACATGATCTTACATGTATACAAGTCTTGTTTCCATAATTGTACCATCTCCTTTTAGCCCCTGTGTGGGTATAAAAGGACCATGCTCTCTCAGTTCAGTGTGCTACTTCAGACATTACCCTAGGGTGCTGTTTGAACTGTAGTACCACCTCATGAGGTTAATAAACTTTTGTCTTTTATTCCAGTTTCTGTGCCAACTTCTTCCTACGTGGTCTGAGGACTTTGTGCAAAGAAAGGTGAACCCCTTGCACTAGTAGGCCTTGCTGAGGCGTACTTCAACAAATTGGCGCCCGAACAGGGACTCATCGGCGACTCGGATGCCCAACGGATTGGTCGCGACAAAGGATTGGAATCTCGCTGCGGACGATCAATGCCTGAGGAGACCCGAGTCTTGGCAACCACAGCGTTTTTCCCTTCTTTCTGATTTGACCATCCAGGTGGCGCCGGTCCTCGACTGAGATCCTTTTTGTTCATTCGTCATGCAGTGACCATTTGGTCGATTTTAGAACTTGGCAGTTGGAACCTGGACACCCTGTGATTGGTAAGAGCCGTTTTACGGCACTTGCTGTGGGTTTTGATGCCTGTGTTTGGTAATGTAGTTTAGCACTACTTACTGTGGCTCTCGTGATTTGGCTGACTAGTCAATTTGTATTCTTTGGATTTGATATAGAAATTGCAATTTATATAGGCAGGTAATGAGGAGAATTTTCTCCAATTTAATTTTTATTTGAACGGCACCTTAAGTGCTACTTTGATTATAATATTGCATATTCTGCACTATTTTTGGCATGCCTGTTTTTAGCGCACTTCGTAGGATGTGTTGCTTTTGTAATGGTACCAATTTGAGACTGGAAGAATCGCAACCGGCACCCCCAGAGGGGACGCCAAATAGAGATATGTATGTTAAACATGGTCTTTCTTCTATAATGTACAGCACATTATGGAATAAATACACCCGCGCGGATCCTGAGTTACGTTGGCCTATGTATGGGTCATTTGATTTGCGAAAGATTGAGTATGTGGAACAATGTATGTGTAAGCGAAAGTCTAGGCAAGATATGTTTGACTGTGTACGAATGTGGGAGAAAGAAGCGCGTGGACGAGTGAAGCGTGAGCAAGCCTTGCTTGAGAAAGAGCAGCGGAAGAATGTATATGTGAAAGCATTGGAAATGAGAAAGAAAGAAATAAATGACTTAAAGGAGCTAGAAGAGAAAGAACGTAAGCTACAGGTAACTGGCCAATACACTGTTAGGCAACCTCTCTATCCTATTCTTAATAAACCACATGTGATTTATTGTTACTAGATCGCCCTCCACCTCCGTATGTCGTCCCTTCTGCCCCTCATGAGTTACCTAAAGTCTCCAGTTCGGAGCAACAGAAGATGCGGGACAGTCGCTCTATGCTGTCTGCTGACCGTGCGTCTGAGCTTAGATCTATTGCTCGTAAAACAATTCGTAGCGTTGTTTCTGCTTCTGAACTTTTAGACAACATGAAAGGGTGGACGGAAAAGGAGCAGCTATATTTTACTGAGGCATTTGGCTTAGAAGTTATTGAACTATATCGGAAATATTCTGATGAGTTAGAGCCCGATGATGTAGCAGCTGATCATAAGCAAATGCGTGATGGTCTTTTTGTTTTCTCCCAGGTGGCTGATGCAATCAGGCGTTTAATGAAATTACGTATTGTGGCAGTCCGTTTGCAAGAAGAGAAAAGGGCTGCGGACGCAGTTGCACGAGCATCTCAGACCGAAGGGGCGCAAGCTTCCATCTTTGAAACAGATAAGACTATGATAGTTCACGCGAAACCAATGCGGGAGGCTGCGCCTTTGTATGTTCCTCCTAAAGGATTGGGTACAAATGATGATAAAACTTCTGTTGATGCTAAGGTTTATTTTATTTATAATTGGGTGTATACTCCTTGGAATAGGGCAGATGTAATGGCACTTAAAATAGCATTACCTGACCCGCGGAAAAATCCAGCCGCCTTTTATGAGGAAGTTAAGGGAGCAATTAGTTCTTGTACTATGACTTTGGCTGACATTGATTTATTTTTCGGATTGATATTACCGCCAGATATGTGGAGAACTGTTCATAAAATTGATGATCGTACAGTTTTTGGGGCATCATGGAAAGAAATAGAACAGATGGACGGGGATAGGGAACCTGCGAAAAAGCCATAACAGTTGATTCTAGATCTTCCTGCAGCCATATTAGTTAAGTTGAAAACGATTATTCCCCCTAAAAAGATAGATTGGACTGTTTTAGCATCTTGTAAACAAAAGGCAGATGAATCGGTCTCTGATTTCTTTACACGCTTTGAAGAAGCATTTCATGATTTTAGCGGTCAGTCATTGTCAGATGATACGGGCAGACATTTGTTCGTCGATAAATATGTTGCAAATCTGTTACCAGGAATAGCTAGTCGTCTAAAAGCTAGTGAAAGTTCATGGACTACCTCTACTCCGGTTTCTCTTTTGACTATGGCTCAGTATTATGAACGACAGGAATTAGAAGCAAAAGTTAGCGAGGAGAAAAAGATTAAAGACAAAGGTTATGTTGGCTCAAGCTTATGGTTCCGCCTTTTAGAGGTAGTGATAGAGGTGGACGTGGATCTTATGGTTCTTCTTACACTCGTTCGAATTTGTCTGATGATCAGTGTGCGTATTGTAAGAAATTTGGGCACTGGGCTGCCGATTGTCCAGCACTACGTGTTCAGCAGTGTTCACGTGGTCGGGGACAAATGAGAAATCGCTCAGGATATTCAGGACCTAGAAGAAGCACAAATGATCATGCTAGGGTTGATGCTAATACACGAGGGCAGGATGGGTTTAACACTTTTGATAGACGGAACCAATACCAGATGTCTGATCATGTGCAGCCTGATTTCCAAGATTCTGCTTATGCATAGGATTGCCTAGGATGGGGTAAGGAATCAGTTGAAGTTCCAGTAGATCAGAGGGGTCCCTATGTTACAGCACATGTTTTGGTTCTTACTGATCAGTTTCTGGATGATACAGGAGCTACTCGTAGCGCCTTGTCTAAACAATTGATTCCAAGGGCTCCCCTGTCTGGCTTACCCATTACATCGATAGGTTTCGATGGAACACCTTCCCCTAGCCCATTGTCACAACCACTTGCATTCCATGTTGATAAATTTACAGCTCCATGTCCATTTTTGCTTTCTCCAAATACACCAGACAATATTGTGGGTCTTGATATGCTCAAGTATTTCAGGGCTACAATACGATGCTCTCCTGAAGGGGTGCGTGTTATTTTAAATGATAATCATCCTGTGATGGAAAGAGTTTGTCTTTTTAAAGAGGATGTTGCATTAGCTTCACTCCCTAGTACTTTGTGGGCTACTTCAGATACTGATGTGGGACAAATGATTATTCCACCGGTACATATTAGTGTCAAGGAGGGAGCTGTATTGCCACGTTTGCCTCAATACAAAATTTCACAGGAGGGCGAAGAAGCACTCACACAAATTGTGCATGATCTTATTGCAGTTGGAGTTGTCGAGGAAGTTCTGTATAATGTTTGTAACAGTCCGATTCTTCCTATTCTGAAAAAGGATACTGATACTAGGATTTACCGATTCATTATTGATTCACGAGAAGTCAATAAGATTGTGATTCCACAATATCCTGTGGTATCTGACATCACGACACTCTTTACTTTGGTTCCCCCGACAGCAACTACGTTCTCTGTGATAGACTTGAAGAATGCTTTTTTTCGATCCCTATTCAGCTTCACACCATCATAAAGTGTCACGAAAGAAATTGCAATATTGTAGACCAAAGGTAACCTATTTAGGTCACCTTTTGTCTAAGGAGGGCCGTGCACTTACATCAGATCGTATTCAAGAAATTTTAGACACACCAGTACCCTCTACTCAGAAAGATGTTTGTGCATTCCTTGGTCTTACTTCTTTTTGTAGGCAATGGATATTAGGGTTTTCACACATTGCCAAACCTTTGCTAGCACTTTTGACTAAAGATACTCCAATGCCCCTCCCATGGACAGATGAATGTGAGACTGCTTTCCGGCAGCTGCGACAAGCCCTTTGTTCTGCACCAGTGTTAGGTACTCCAGATTACATGAAGCCTTTTGCACTTTACGTACACGAGAAAGATGGATGTGCATTGTCAGTTTTAGTACAGACACATGGCGATAAGCAGCGTCCTTGTGCATATTTTTCAGCAGTACTTGATCCTGTCGCTCGAGCGTTGCCCGGGTGTTTTCGTTCAGTTGCCGCAACAGCTGTCTCAATACGTCAGAGTGAAGGGATAGTTTTGTCACATAAGCTGTTGGTGCTAGTACCCCATGCAGTTGATGCTCTTTTAAATCAAACAAAGACACAACATTTAACTAGCGCCCGTATGACAGGTTATGAGTTGACATTGTTGGCTCCTCACATTACATTGAAGAGATGTGCAACACTAAATCCAGCTACTTTGTTGCCATATCCGGTGACTCAGCCTCAGTCACAAGAAACACATGATTGTATATTCCTTACCAAAGAACAGACAAAGGGTCGTGTTGATTTACAAGATACGCCCCTTTTAGATGTAGACGGGGAACTGTGGGTTGATGGGTCTTGTTTGAAGTTGCCAGATGGTACGACCTCAGCTGCATATGCAATAACCACAATACACACGGTAGTGGAGACAGCTCGTATACCACAGAAGTCAGCTCAAGCAGCTGAACTAATAGCTTTGACACGAGCATTTGAGCTTAGTACTGATTTAAGTGTGAACATTTACACAGACAGCCGCTATGCTTTTGGAGTGGCTCATGATTTTGGTTTGCTTTGGAAGGAGAGAGGTTTTCTCACATCCCAGGGGATGCAGATAATGCACGGAGAATTAGTGCATAACCTCTTGACTGCATTGACATATCCAAATAAACTAGCTATTGTGAAATGTAGTGCACATAAGAAAGTGACCGATAAGATAGGGCAAGGTAATGCTCTTGCAGACCGTGTAGCACGTGAGACTGCGATGCAGCGAAGTACTACTTCTATGTATGTAGTGAAGTCACAAGCTGAACGTTGGCATAATGCTAGACAAGACGTATTAGATATACAGAAATCTGCTTCTGTGAAAGAACGTGAGCAATGGTCTAAAGATGGAGAATTGGATGATGAGGGCTGTTGGCGGAATAAGCAGATGGATAAATGGAAATTGCCTATAGCTTTTGTACAACCTATGGTTCAGATGGCACATGGGCTGGCACATGTTGGAGCTTCAACAATAACGAAGTTGCTTACGCAAGTTTGGGAGCCTCCAGAAATTTCCAGTACAGCTAAGAGAGTAATACAGTCTTGTTTGATCTGCTTACAATACAATCCTGGAAAAGGGACACGTACTCCTGCAGGAGGGTTTGCTACACCAACTGCACCTTTTGAAGTTCTACAAATGGATTATATTCAGCTTGAACGCTGCAACAATTTAAAGTATGTCTTGGTGGTGGTTTGTGCCTTCAGTAAATGGATAGAGGCGTACCCCACAAAGGATAATACTGCCATTACCACAGCGAAGGTGCTTTTGAAAGAATTTTTCCCTAGGTTTGGTGTTTGCAGACTTTTATGGAGTGATAACGGACCTCATTTTGTTGGGGAAGTTATTAAGTATGTCCTGAAAGGATTAGGGATCAAACAGAAGTTCCATGCAGTTTTCCACCCACAATCAGCAGGGTTGGTGGAAAGGTATAATGCTACATTGAAACTGAAATTAGCGAAGATACAGGCTTCCACATCCTTAACTTGGCCGGATGCATTACCATTGGCATTATTGTCTATTAGGTCAGTGCCACACTCCCGACTTGGCCTTAGCCCCTATGAAGTAGTATTTGGGAGACCAATGAATATTTGGGGAGTTCCTAAACCAAAATCTGTATATGATGTACCTTGTGTCCTGATGAATGATTATTTGGCACAGTTAACCGACAATTTGGTTTCTATTCATCAACAGGTTCGAGAAGCACTTCCTGACAGATCTACAGGTGAAGGCCATGAACTCCGACCTGGTGACCAGGTGATGATTAAGTCTTTTGAAAGATCAAGCAGCTTGGAACCAAGGTGGCGAGGCCCAGAACAGGTGCTCCTTGCGACAAGGACAGCAGTTCGAGTGACGAACCGAAAGAATTGGGTCCATAGTACTCACTGCAAGAGAGTGCTACCTACCTTGGTGGAACCTGCTGTGCTGACCGATCATCGAGAGATTTTGACTACGGAGAAAGGCCGTGCAATATCACCTGACGAATCTGCAGAGGTCTTCCCGGACCATACGACTTCTGTAGTGTCGCGATATAATTTGAGACCAAGGAAAGAATCTGAAAATTGTTTTGAAAAGACTGGTTGAGCTACCGCCCTGGGTTAGTGAAACGGAGAGCCAATGTGGCAAGGGGGGTGGATCAGCCGTGCATTAGAGTAGTGACACCCGTCTTGGCCCGTGGTGAAGAAATCAGCGGCTGCCCAGGGATAAGAGCTCCAACGATTGTTTTTAATTCATTTCTGAAAGGGTCGATTATCACTGTTGCTAAAATGAATAACAAATTGATCATTAGTATTATGGGGTTTGTTGTTGTTTTGGTGGTTACAGCAACAATCACCTGGTTTATTGAAAAGAAGTCTCCTGCTCGTGAGTTTTTTGTTGCCACTACTCCAGTACCAGAGGATCACTATTACTTTACGCTTCCCTATCAGGAGCAGAAGCACCGTCAATCGTACTTCAATAATACTTTCATTCAGATGTTGAATCATACTCATAATTCTACAAATACTACTAACTGTTGGGTATGTGGAATGATACCTGCGCATCAAAAGAAAGGAGGAACACCTTTCATTCCTCTTTCTTTTTCACACAATGGTTCTTGTCAAGCTTGGTACAAGCTTTTGTTTGCATCTGGAAAACGTACAGAGGGCGGACTTCTTTTTCTCCTTAATAAAGTGTGCTACCAAGACAAAGATGGGTATCCCCAAGCTAAAGGAACTAAATGGGAATCGGAAGAGTATCAACCGGACAATGTTTCAATACCATATGTCTTCACAAATATACAAGACTCTGACAAGAAAGAACAATTTGTGAATTCTGTTACAAAAACTAAAGCAGATTTATGTATACGAAGCATTGGACGAATTCCAGTAGGGATAAGCGATTGTACCTTGATTTTAACTATTGAGAGTGTAAATAATAGTAGTTTTACAGCTTCACATAATACATATTTTGTTTGTGGTAACTATGGATATTACCAACTACCTGTTGGGTGGTCAGGTGTGTGTCATGTATCTTTTCTATTACCCCCTGTGTTTTTGGCTCCTGCATCATATCACCGAGATTTAAAACTGTTCAATTACATCATTAACAATAGATATAAAAGGGAAATAAGTACAAATGAGGTAGACCAAACGGATACTAGCCTGCAACAATATGTTGATTTTAATTTAGGACTGTTCCCCTTTGTAGGTGTTGCGTTAAACAGTAGGAAAGTGAGACAATTGACTAGGGTTGTGGAAGCTGTTACCAATCAGGCAGCTCTGGCACTTGGGAATATTACTGAGGAGCTCCAAGTTGCGAGGATTGTAGCGCTCCAAAATCGTATGGTACTAGATGTGATATTAGCTGATCGAGGTGGTGCATGTCGAATCATCGGTAGTAGTTGTTGTGTTTTTATCCCAGATCACTCACCTTCAGTATATGATGCAATATCTAAATTGCATAAAATTGCTGCAGAAATCCATACAGAGACTGGTACTTGGACTTTTTCTGGATGGTTTTGGGCTCTTGTTTCCGCCTGGGGCTGGAAACTACCGACTATCCTGTGTGCAATAATTGCAATATTTTTTACATGCTGTATCTGTATTCAGTGTGGTCCAATGTTCTGCTCCATGTGTATTACTGCTTGTATGCCTACCAAAAGAAATATTACAGAAATGAAGGCACAACATATGTTAGATAAGGAAATAGCTGAAATGATGAGCATAAATATACAAGATGAATATTTAGATTATCCCAGAAAGACGAATGTCTTCAGCTAATGCTGAAAGGGTCGTCTGTTGTAATTTAGCAGTGATTAGATTAAGCATTAGCAGAAGACATCTTGTATTTAGTAACTATTGTGAACATTTTGCGGAATCCATTTTGTATTCATGGCAGCCATTTTCTCTGCTTCATGCTGCCATGTGCTCACCATGTGCTCTGTCCTACCTTTCTGTTAACTGCTCTTGAAATCTGCCTAGTGACAAGTTATATTTAGCATCTCTTACTTTCGCACATGCTCAGTAAGGTCTGCAGCTATTAGTCCTTGGAAACTGTTAGCTCCTCCTACCTGTCGACTGTGCATTTTCCACATGACCTTACATGTATACAAGTCTTGTTTCCATAATTGTACCATCTCCTTTTAGCCCCTGTGTGGGTATAAAAGGACCATGCTCTCTCAGTTCAGTGTGCTACTTCAGACATTACCCTAGGGTGCTGTTTGAACTGTAGTACCACCTCCTGAGGTTAATAAACGTTTGTCTTTTATTCCAGTTTCTGTGCCAACTTCTTCCTACATGGTCTGAGGACTTTGTGCAGAGAAAGGTGAACCCCTTACACTAGTAGGCCTTGCTGAGGCGTACTTCAACACTATGTTCAGGGGAAGGTGATGGGTCACAAGGTTCCATTCTTGGTTGACACAAGAGCTACACACTCTACAGTTAGAAGTGCAGAGGTTCCGAAACTGCCTCTTTCTGGACGTACGGTCAAAGTAATAGGAGTGGCGAATCAACTCCTGACTAACCCAATCACAGATCCGGTTCAAGTTGAGCTTGGTACCTTTCAGGGATTGCACAGATTTGTGGTTTGTGATTCGAGTCCAGTGTCCCTACTGGGAAGAGACTTACTGTGCAAGACAAGGTGTTCAATCACCTGTTCCAATGAGGGGATTGAGGTTCAGACAAACAATGACGATGAAGGAGTTGACGGGCAGGTTTCAGAGCCTGAAACAGAGACCACAGATGAGGAATGCCCTCTGATTAACTTCTTCCCAATGTTTACAGTGACTGATCTGCCAGCAGACTTGCAGGGCACAGAAAAGGAGAAAGTGTGGGACTTGACAGGGAAAGAAGTAGGGCTGATAAAAGGAGTAGAACCGGTCAAAGTAAGTGTGAAGCCAAATGCTCTGTTCCCCCAGGTACCGCAGTACCATATGGCGCAGGATGTCCTTATAAATGTGTAGCAGTTAATTGCAGACTTTGTGAAACAGGGAGTCTTGAAAGAAGTGATGAGCAGCCCATGTAATTCACCAATAATGGGTCTGAGAAAGCCTTGTGGGAAAGTTCGAAATGTCCAAGACTTGAGAAAGATTAACAACATAGTAGTGAAATGTTGCCCAGTGGTGCCAAATCCATCTCTGATTATGTTTCAGGTTCCATGTGATGCAGAATGGTTCACAGTGGTTGATTTGTCACAAGCGTTCTTTTCTGTGCCTCTTCATGAGGCAGCCAATTTCTTTTCAGTTTCAAATTCCTGGATAAGGTTTACAATTGGTTTCGAATTCCTCAAGGGTTTTCGGAATCACCTTCCATATTCAATCAGATCCTGAAGAAGGATTTGGAGTCACTGGAATTGCCTTTTCAATTGACTATAATACAGTACATTGATGATCTGTTGATCGCATCCAAAACGAGGGATGAGTGCAAGTATGATTTGATTGCCTTACTGAAACATTTGGGAAAGAACGGACACAAAGTGTCCCCAAAGAAGCTGCACTATTGTCAGAAAGAAGTAAAATACTCAGGTCATCAAATTGAGAAAGGGTCGAGGAAGCTGTCCGGGGAATGAGTGACTGCCCTTTTGCAGATGAATCCCCCAACGACACGGAGAGATGTTAGGATGTTTCTGAGAATGGTGGGCTACTGTCGTCAGTGGATCCCAAATTTTTCAGTCATCTCCAAGCCATTGGTAAGACTGACGGTCAAAGACGGGCCAGATGTAATAACACTGTCAGAGAAGGAAATTAAGGCGTTTACTGAGCTAAGTGAGAGCATGTGCAGGGCTCCAGCTTTACGTATGTCTGACTACACAAAGCCTTTTGTTCTGTTTTGTCATGAACGTGATGCATGTTCTTTGTCTGTCCTGACACAGGTCCATGGAGGTGTTTACCGACCAGTAGCATATTTTTCAGCTACTTTGGACCCAGTTGCAGCAGCCTTACTGGGTTGTCTGCGTGCAGTAGCAGCAGTTGGTCAAAGCCTCACGCAGTGTGAAGGCATAGTGATGGGACATCCTTTAACAGTCATGGTCCCTCACTCAGTTGAGATCTTGTTGACCCGTACCAAGACGCAACACATGACAAATGCAAGGCTGCCAAAATATGAAACAATTATATTGGGGTCACCAGATGTAACATTGAAAAGATGTACAGTGTTGAACTCGGCAACTTTGCTTCCAAATGAAAACACAGAAGTTGAAGATGTCGATGATGTAGAACATGATTGTCTTGAGGTAACAGAAATGTGCACGAAACCGAGGCCTGATATTAAAGATACCCAATTAGAAGAAAATGACAAAATTATCTTTGTTGATGGTTCATGCTTAAGAGACTCAGTAGGGGTGCTGAGAGCTGGGTACGCTGTATGTATGTTCTCAGGTATCCTTAAAGCGTCTTGGCTTCAGAGAGTATATTCTGCTCCAGTGGCTGAATTGGTTGCTCTTACTAGAGCGTGCCATGCTTCTGCCCAGCTGAGAGTAACTATCTATACTGATAGCAGATACGGATTTGGAATTGTCCATGATCTTGGCCAACTGTGGTCACAGAGGGGTTTCCTGACCTCTTCTGGTTCTCCAGTGAAAAATGGTGAAAGAATTAAGGAGTTGTTGCACGCGATTCAGTTACCTCATGAAATTGCTGTGGTGAAATGCAGTGCTCATTTGAAATCACAAGACTTTGTGTCAATGCGAAATGGATATGCGGATCAAGTCGCAAGGTTTTGCGCATTGAACATTATATTGTTTAAGGATCAGTGGGAATGGTTACCTGAAACAGAAAATGAGACATGCACAGGTTAGGCATTGATGGTGATTGACATGTTCGAAGAATTAAGATTGTTGCAGGGACGGGCCAGCAAAGATGAGAAGCGTTCATGGGTCTGGATGCAATGTGTACAAAGACCAGATGACTTATGGGTCTCAGATGAGGGGCAAATGGTTTTGCCGAACAGTCTTCTGTCACAGTTTGCAAGGTTTTACCATGGTCAAGCACATATTGGGAGAGACGCCATTGGGTTGTTCAGCATTGACTCGTTTAACACGAAGTTCAGACAAGCCGCAGAAGTGAACTGTCATAGGTGTATCATCTGTCAACAGATGAACGCGGGGAAAGGGACTGTAGTGAATTTGAGCCACATAGGGAGAGCAGGAGGTCCATTTAGCAGAATGCAATTGGATTTTATCGAAATGCCTTTGTGTGGAGGTCTAGAATATGTGTTTGTGATTTTGTGTATCATTAGTCACTGGATTGAAGCATACCCTACATGTAGGAATGACAGTCTCACAGTAGGAAAGCTGCTGCTTAGGGAATTGATACCACGTTTCGGGTTTCCGATCTTTTTAGAATCAGATAGGGGAAGTCACTTCAACAACGATGTGGTTAAGCTATTGTGTGCAGCATTGAACATTGAACAGAAGTTGTATTGTAGTTACCGCCCTGAAGCATCAGGACTAGTGGAGCAGATGAATGGTACCCTGAAGTCGCGAATGGCAAAAATGTGTTCAGCCACAAATCTGAAATGGCCTGATGTGTTGCCCTTGGTGGTAATGTCGATGAGAAATATGCCCAACAAGGAAACAGGACTGTCTCCTCATGAAATACTCATGGGTCGAGCCATGAGACTGCCCGCAGTGCCTGCGAATGCTCATGTGAATATCACGGATGATATGGTGTTGGACTACTGCAAGGGTCTGGCTGACGTGGTCCGCTCTTCCTCTCACCAGGTGGAAGCTACCACCCAGCCTCCGATAAATGATCCAGGGCACAATTTGAATGCAGGTGACTGGGTTGTCATCAAAAAACACGTAAGGAAGTCGTGTTTGGAGCCACGTTGAAATGGGCCATATCAAGTTATACTAACGACTACTACTGCTGTAAAGTGTGTGGGAATTCCAAACTGGATCCATGCCAGTCACACGAAAAAGGTGACGTGTCCAACTGATGAGGAAGTTGAGTTGTTGAAAGTACCAAAAACAGAGAAGAACGTCTCAGGGCCGGAGAGTGATCGAAGGGGAACTGAGACAGAAGGAGAGCCCGTTGAGGACGGCTTAGTCACTCCAGTAAGAGACGAAGAAGAAGAGACCCAGAGGGGTGGCAGTGAGCCTATCTCAACTGAGGCACCAGGAGGACCAAGTCAGAAGGAGGTTCTCCCAGAAGCAGACGAATGTGGAATTGAGCTAGAGCCCTTGACAGACCGAGAAGGCGAAGGGGTTGAGGCGGAAGAGAGTCAGAGTGTCCAGACTCCTCCTGAGCAAATTGCAGGTCCGTCAAGTGAGAACACCATAGAGTCAGAGGAGGGCAAAGGATTGCCCCAGGAAAGATCAAAGACCAGAGAGCTGCTGAAAGGAGATAAGTGGCCGGAATTGCAAGTGACAAAGGGAAAGGTGCAATAGAGGAAGAGGTTGATACGACAAGGAGAGAAGATCTGAGTGAAGGAGAGTTGCAAGGTGATCGCAAATTAAAAAGAAAGAGAGTAGCAAACAGAAGGTACGCAGGTCCTGAATGGGCGTATGCAACATCAGCTGAAGGGCAACAAGAGTTCTTGGCGTTTTGCTTTGATCGAGAAGTCCCAGGTCAGTACTTTGGTACCTGAGTCTGGCCGAAGAGACTGAGTTGACCTAAGAATTGAATTAAAGAACGAAATTAGGAAAAGAGACTGATATCTTGCCGGATGTGACACTATTAACCGGAATTGACTTTTGAAAAACGATTTTGACAAGCTGCTAACCAAAATTGACAAGGATTCTGGGAGTGAAAGTGAAAGCTGTAAATAACTGCTGAAGAAAACCCTTTCGCTTGCTTTAACATTGCTGCGAAGACAAATAATACTAAGTATCAACCATCCTCTGTTGGTTGTTGTTTGAACTAATCATCCTTCACTTTCTGGTTCTTTAAAGATCAACATTAGAGATGATAATAGGGGAAGTAGGCGTTGTAAATGTTTGGATGTTGGTTTGGGTGTCGTATGTGTGATATTCATCCTAGTTGTGATTGTGGGTATGCCATTAGTGGGTAAGAGTGGAACTAACAATGCTACAATTCCAGCTTGGGAGAGGGTTGAGCAGGATACGAAATATTTGCATGAGGGAACTAACGCAAAAGGGGAATTATCAACTAATGTTTTCTATTGCTTGCTGAGTGAATATGTCGACACAATGGATGCAAAGGATTGTTCTGTGTGTACACAGATTCCTGTTTCAGTACAAGAAGGGGTTACCTATCATAGTTTGCCTTTAACGCATGGGATAAGCTATAGTCTGTTACTAACAAGATTCTATAACCAGGAAGAGATTCAATATTTTTACTCCAATCACAACCTTGTGTTTTCTTATGTGCCTATCACAGAGGATTTGAGAAGTGTGGCTAAATACTAAAGTATCAAGTTAGTTAAGGGATTCTTTGAGGCAACACTAACGATTAGTACATCCTAGGCACACCGCAATAATTTGACATGTTTGCTTACACCTGTAGAGAAAAGCTTTTTAGATCACACGGAAGATAGAAAGAGGGCATTGAAGGGGAAGTTAGAGAAAGAATTGCAGCAGCGAGCTTTTGCTAGTAGTGAGAGTTACAGTGTGGTTAGGGAACAGGGGAAGTTAGCTTTAGATGCACTACACATAGGGAAGCTTTGCATATCTAAGCCGAAGTGGTACTATGATAATGTGTTTGTGGGAATGAGTGAATGTAAGCATGTGTTTTTGTTTCAGAGTAAATGGACGTTCATGTTAAATGGAAAGGATCCAGCGATCCCTAGGATCTATTATATATGTGGACTAAATGCTTATTACCGCCTTCCAAGGGATGGTATGGGACATGTTATTTGGGGATAGTTTTCCCAAAGATATATCAATTAGAGGACTTGAAAAGGTTTCCGAAATTGTCTGAATTACATAGTACTAGACAAAGGAGAGAGACTGCTGCTGGTGTAGTAGGATACATATTTGGGGCGATAATTCCTTCAGTGGGAGTTATCTTAAACTCTATAAAGATTCGAAAGTTGTCTAGTATTGTGGATAACATGCTGACAAATTTCACAGGGGCTATACTCCTAATGGATACTGAACTTGCTGCGGAGAGGGCTATGACTCTTCAAAACAGGCTTGCTTTAGACATTCTTTTAGCGAAAAATGGTGGAGTTTGTAAAATGCTTAATGAGCGACATTGTTGTGCTTACATACCTGACAATAGTAATAAGATTAGAAATATGCTTACTAACTTGACTAGGGATAGTACAGATTTGAAGGAACTGAAAGAGCCAGGGGTTTGGGAAATAGTTGGAAAAGGACTTGCTACAGTGGGAAGTTGGTTTAGTAGTATTTGGCATGGGATATTGGCAAAAATAATACAGGGACTATTAATTGTTATAGCTTGTTTATTTGGATTATGACTGTCATGCAAAATTAGTAAAAGAATTAAATTGAAAATGGCGAAAAATAATAAGAGGAGGGAAGAAAAGAAAAGGGGGAAATTGTTCAGAGAAAAATCACAGGGGGAAGATTGAGAGAGGAAATTGGGATGAAGGAATTCGAAAATGTAAAATGTAAGGGGAAAGGTTTGTGTGATGACAAGAGTCATCAGAGGAGGGATTGTTGGAGTGTGACCTTTTAAAAAACTAAGATTAACATGAAAGGCTTGCAATATGTTCTGAAATGATGCTGCATAGAAAATGTGTTAATGTAAAAAATAATGTACACGTTAGAAATGTGCCCACGGGGAGTGGCCACCAAATGTATACGAAGACTAATGAGACTAATTAATGATGAATTAATAACGTACTAATGTATGGTTTTGTATTAGCGTATCTTAAATTAGAGTCATGTATTAGGGTTTGTCAACTTAAATTACTAGGCCTTAGTTAGCAAGGGTCTGGGCTTAGCTGCCTGGTCTCATATTAAACTGTGTTTTTCCTAACGTGCAATGTGCTGCTTTTCTGACGGACACGAAGCTGTACTTTTCCAGGAGCTAGAGATATGTGGGTAGCCGTAGTAAATTCTTTCTCATGAGACCCGACTTGCTCAAGGATACATTCTTGTCGAATGCAACAGTGTAATTCGTAACAGGTACAAGGTTGTCTAGACTAGGAGAAGACAATGGGACTACTGACTGGAGCATAAAGTGTAACTATTCTTACCTGACATTCCACCTAATGAAGACGTCAATTACAGGAGCCAATCGGATGCATGAGAACTGTGTTTCATTGAAAATTCGAGTAAGGCGTGTAGAGAATTATTGGACAGAGATAATGACGCACCAAAATTGATCCAATAGGGAGTTAAGGACTAGTTCAATAGTTTTTATATAACCACTGGACCCGAGGAGAAATGAGTTAATTTTCCTTGTCATTCCTCGCCATTCGCCATTCCTCACTGCCTCTTGCTACTCTACCGAGAATTATTATACTTTGAGACTTTACTGAGATCTTAATCATCCTATATTGAATCCTTACCTGATAATTACTTCTCCTCCTTATGAGGGAAGTGCCTTATTCTTAGCTATGCCATAATGAGACTTTGCAATGTCCTATCTTTGCTGATGCTGAATCGACTGATGTCCTGTGGACGAAGACTGACGCTGATTGCTGAATCTTTGGAGGGGTAACTATCCGATGAAAATTGTAATTGTCTGTTTGCCTTTTCTTTCTAGGTACCAACTGCTCTTTTGATAGAGGCCATAGTGAGATGTTTTCCAAATTTGTGTAGCTAAATTGTTTTGCATGATGCCCAACATGCTGATGCTAATTCGAAGTTAGGTAAGGAGTTCACTAAACTGGCGCAAATAGACAAATGACAAGATTCTTGCTTTGTTGAATAATGTACTAATGATACTTTGCTAAAGTTGATTCTTATTAACGTCGTGCTTCATTCTAAATGTTCATGATCTATGCTTTGATAAAGTTTTGCTCTGATTGCCAAGTCATAGTGGTTTTGATGTGCTTGTTGATATTGAAACTAATAAATATGATATTAGATTGTAACTAATAGGGAATAAATATCCTAACACTTACTAGATTTGTGTGGTTATTCATGGCTGAAAGGTCAGGGTGCTTTTGTTGTATTGATCTATATTAAATGTTATTGTTTAGCTTTATTGATTAGTTATAGTAAATATTGATGGGGTTATTGACCTATTGATTGTGATGCAAAATATATCTTGTTCTGGGAAGTCTCCAAACGGGGTCAAAAGGTTCATCGGCCTGGGCATGTCTACTTGTAAGTTTACTTATCAAGGTTCTGACGCGCTATCAACGGTGACCCCACAAAATGTTATGCCGAAAGCAACCACAAGATGAAGGCAAAAGCAGGCTTCATGCCAATACCTGCAGAATCCTGATGGCAGAGCCCCGGGTGAAAGTGAAAATCCCTTGTTATTCCCATGGGCAGTTGCAAGCCTGAGTAGCTGGGGGCTTACCTGGTAATACTCCACCTCTGTGCGTGAGTCCATTTTCCTGGGCTATGGAATCCAGATGTGGGTGAACCCCAAAAGCTGTGCACCAGGTGTCCTTACTCCTGTTGCTTGGCGGCTCCTAAACAGGCGGGCAGTCAGTTTAGGTCATATCATCACTTCCGGTCCTTGGATCACCCGTAAGTTAACCCATTACCTAACCAAATAAACCTGCAACATAATATTCTCCAAACAAAACAGGTGTAGTGTCAGTCATTTGCTTGTATACATTTCTTATATGCCTTTATTCATTATGTTAAGTAAGTGAATGCCTGGCTGTGGAATATCTGTGCTATGTGCAGTTTGTCCTGCAAATAGTTTTCATTTCAGACAAACCTCATGCTCTCCAATGGATGTATGCCCATGACAAAGGAACCACCCCACACATCAGCTAAGAAACTTGGTTTACTTAAAGGAATTTAGTGTAAATCCTAACAGTCTTTTCTTAAGAGTTACCAAATAATTGGATGACATTTGTTTCCTGCTTAAAGGCTTAATAATAATCAGTTTAAACCATTTTCCGACTTCTGTGTATGCAGCACTTCACAGGCCTTCTGATTACACTAAAGTTATTCTTTATTTGTACTTATGATTTCTGTACATCATTGTTTTGTGATAAGGGCAATTTGTCTCCTCCAGGATTTGGGGTAAGACAACTTTCCAAACCCAATAGTCCTTTACAGTGGCCCTAGAACAACTTTCAAACTTGGGATGCCGCCATCATTGTTGCGTCACTAGCATAATAGGGACTGTGAAAAATCCAAACATCACAAAAAGAACACGTATAACAAATGAGCCACACTTATGCAGCAAGAGAGTGGTAAAGGTGTGCTATGTAGCTGTGGTGCCTGTTTTATCACACTTTCACACATTTGTTATTAAAGCATACTGTGGTAGTGCACTGTCATTTACAGTCAGTACAGTTTCAATTGAAAAGGGTTTCAGCTATTTTTTTTATCATTTTCAAATAAGCAAGTAAAGTAGTTCGGTTTCTTTTGATCCTATTAAAATATTTGTTTCCATCACACATTAGAATTACACAAGCAAGTGCTTCATTTAAGCTTTTCTGACTCCTGATTTCCTTTGAAATATTTTTACAGTTCACATTTTGCTGTGTCTTAGAAAAAAGTTAGCCTCCGACAGTCTTTCCTTTCACAGTTAGAAAAATTGCCAAGTAGTTCACATTACAAAGTCCTCTCACTTTCCAGTCAGAGAAAGAAAAGTAAACAGCAATCTCCAGGCTAAAAGAACAATAAGAAATGTGTCAGAAAACCGAATCTGACATTTGACCTCAATGACACGATAAAATGTAAAGGCATCTTTAGTTCTCATTCACCTTCTGAACTACAGCATGGTTATTTTGGGGGTGCTGCAGCCCCCTCACACCCATACTTCCAGCACTTATGGTCCTCCTATGAGTAACCAACCCCTTTTTATGGGGTTTAACAATGTTTCAATATTTCACGGCACGTATTTGTAGTAAAGATTGTCTTCTTTATTTAGGCTGCTTACTTAAAACGTTGTTGTCATGAAACGTGCCTGTCACTTCATAGGATCATCGACATGCCAGAATTATTTTAAAGACCCTGATCTGTGGTACATCCATGCTAGCTGCATCATCATTATTGAATAGGGCTGTCTTGTATTAAAACGTACAACAAATTAAGCAGCATGAGTATGGGGTCCTGAAAAAGGTGAGACCTGGGGAACAGTGGTCTCTTCTGACGACCACTGAGGCTTAGTCCCTGTGCTAATAACTGATTCACAGTTCTGTGTGCACTCCCAATGTCCACCACTTGGATACCATTTATCCCATAGTTGGGTTAGAATTTTTCACATTTCTATTTCTTTTCACCATATGCTGTGCCCATTTTACACCCGCGGGGCCTAGAAAATGCTGACACCTCTAAACTCTTAGCCATGCCTTTAGTAAAGTAGTAGATGTTTCGCAGGAACGGGTGGCAAGAAACAGCTACAGCATAAAATGGGTTTCAAATTTGGACAGGGTTGTTGTCCAACACCCAAAATATTCTCTAATAACTGACATAATATATTGAAGAATGCAGCATATTTAGTGGTATTTTTAGGATGATAGTATTATTCTACCTCTGGCCAGTGAAATCGATAAAAACCGAATAGAGCAAACATGTAATTATTAATAGGGTTGTGTGTTATACTTCAAGGCACATTTGGAGCAATGTGTACATTTTACTAACAACCACTCATAATAAGTGAATGGGTTTTAAAGGAACCTATATACATACCGGCTCACAGTCTCCATATACATAAGGACATGAACCAAACGTCTGCCAGCACAATACTGGTCACCTGAAGAGAGACCTCAATGAAACAGTCAACTGGACGGATTAAGAAGGTAACTGTGGGGTTTTGGGGAGCATGGACAGTTTCTGCAGTGAGTGTGGGGAGGGGCACGCTTCCACTAGCCCCAGACGCAGAAACGAGCAACTCAGCTGCCCGGCCGTCATACCTGAGCCTTACACCTAGTGCTTATTTTGTGGAGATCACTGAGGGTGGTGGGCTCCTGCATTCGTTTTGGGGCCCTGTATTTATTTTGAATCATTAGACTTTGACATAGACCAATAGAAAACAAGACAGAAGGAAAAAAAGGAGGGAGAGAAAGAAAGGAAAATAGTTTCAAAGCGCTGAAGAAGGGATGAAAAGTGAAGCTGGAAGAGTAAGAAAACGTCATAGGACGTGCAACTGTACCAGTCAGTGTCCCAGTATATATGTTGCTTTGCCCCATTGGCAGTAGGGTGACCACCCGTCCGTAAATTTCACGGACTGTCCGTAATTTCGCCCTGCTGTCCTTTGTCCGTGATGAAAGTCTTCACGGACAGCATTTGTCCGTAATTTTAGCCTTTCACCTAAAGGGCAACGGAGCCAGGGCGAAATTACGGCCCATCAGTTTCCCCAGCTGGACTGGAAGGCAGGGAGTCTCGTGAGCTCGGAGGGAGGGGCAGACAGATAAGAATCAGACCTTTTTGCAAGGGGGCCTCCTTCCCTAAAGACATGCAAATGTGGGCAACTGGTAAATCTGCAAATGCAAAGGGGCTTGAAAACCTGCATTGACTTTACTAAAAGGAGTCACTTGAAGTTTTCTGGTGGCAAAGATATTTCTTTTAGAGAGGTATTGTAATGGTGTTCCAAGGTGAGCTGTGGAGTGTGTGGTTTTAACGGCGTGTTATAAAACATTTTAGTACTAGGTATATTCTGTATATTAATCAAATCTGTATTTGAGAAGCACTTTTTTTTTGTATTTAACCGAAATGTATTTGCGCATTTTGTAGCAGCCTTTATTATAATGTAATTGTATTTTTCACAGTTCTTTCGGGTACCTCGGTACCTCATAGTACTAACAAACATTGGCAAAGCCAATAGGTCTCATCTACAAAAGAGTTATTGGCTTTGCTAATGTGTTTTAGCCATTAGCCATGTTGTACACCAGAGTAGCTGCTGTTCAGCATGACTTAAAGTTAGTGGCATTGTGGAGTGGAGTAGAGTGGCATAGGAGCAGTAGCGTAGAGCCCAGTGGTGCAAAGTACAGTGCAGTGGGGTACAGTGCAGTTGTTTAGAGTGCGTTAGCGTAGAGTGCAGTGGTTTAGAGTGCAGTGGCATGGAGTGGCGTGGGACAGAGTAGAGTGGCATAGAGTGCAGTGGAGTAGAGTGGCATACAATAGAGTGGCAGAGAGAGCAGTAGTGTAGAGTGGTGCAGTGGCATAGATTGCAGAGTAGACTCAAGTTACAGGGAGTGCAGTGGCGTAGTGTAGAGTGGTGCAGAGTAGAGTATAGTGCTGTAGATTGGAGTGATGCAGAGTAGAGTGGCATAGAGTGCAGTGGTATAGAATGCAGTAGTACATAGTAGATTGGTGTATAGTACAGTGGTGGAGAGTGCAACGCTACAGAGTAGAGTGTCAGTGCAGTGATGTAGAGTGGAGTAGAGTGGCACAGAGAGCAGTAGCGTAGAGTACAGTGGTACAGAGTAGAGGGCAGTGGTGTACAGTGCAGTTGTTTAGAGTGCATTGGTGCAGAGTGCAGTGGCATAGAGTGGCATGGGGTAGAGTTACATAGAGTACAGTGGAGGAGAGTGGCATACAATAGAGTAGCAGACAGTGCAGTAATTCAGAGTGGTGCAGTGTCAGAGTGCAGAGTGGACTCATGTGGGATAGAGTGCAGTGGTGTAGAGTGGTGCACAGTGGAGTATTGTAGAGTAGAGTATAGTGCCTAGAGTGCAGTGGCATAGAGTAGAGTGGTGTAGAGTGCAGAGTTGCAGAGTAGAGTGTCAGTGCAGTGGTGTAGAGTGGTACAGAGAACAGTGGCATAGAGTACAGTGGTGCAGAGTAAAGGGCAGTGGCATACAGTGCAGTTGTTTAGAGTGCACGTGGAATAGAGTGCAGAGTAGATTATAGTGACGTACAGTGTATTGATGTAGAGTGGCAGAGAGTGGAGTTGTGCTGATTAGATTGGTGTTGCCTAGACTAGAGTGGTATGGCGTGCAGACGAGCAGAGCGCAGTGGTGTAGAGAGGCGTAAAGTAGAAAGGCATAGAGTGCAGTAGCATAGAGTGCAGTGGCATAATGTAGAGTGGTTCTGAATGGAGAAGAGTGCAGTGGCATGGAGTGGAGTAAAGTAGAGGGATACAGAGTAGGGTGCAGTGGCGTGTAGTGGTGCAGAGCAGAGTGGAGTGCAGTATGGATGGTATGCTAACACACTGCCATTACAGACAACATATTTTTGATTGAAATTACCATTACATTTGCACAGATATACAGTTTTTCAAATCGAACTATACTGTGCACAGACGATGATGTGTGGGAATTGCATCACCTAATGCAATGATTTGTTTTAATCATGTAAAGGTATTTGTTTCCAGCACAGTTCAGAATTAACGAAAATGTGCTTGATTTGTACTTCTAATTCTGATAGATTCTGAATTTTATTTAAATGTTGTCAGGTGATAGAAAAACCTCTTTCCTAACCCCAGTATCCAGCAAGATTGTCACATAAATCCTCTCATTTTGAAGTCAGAGAAAGGAAAGTAAACACTAAGTTCCCACTGAAGACAGAGCCTGACATTTGACTTTGTTCTTTGAATGCACAGCAAATATGATAAGATAAGAACAAGATTTACAGGCCTGTTTACAGAAAGGGAGCACTCGGCAGGGTTCTGTAAATAAGGTTTTGGCAAGGGAAGGGACGAATTCAAGCTGCATAGCCTAAAACAAAGCCAGCAAATTTAAAGTAACAAATTGTGAGTTACAAACCACAAGGCCAATGGCAAGCAACGGGCAGAATGCATTCACAAGGAAGCACTATGAATTTACTTAAAGTGACAGATGTGGGATACTTTGTGGGGAAAGTCCAGTATTTTAGTCCATATCTTGCAGAGGTTTGGCCACATCAATCACCCAGGTAGTATGACGAGAAGACCTGGAGTGGTTTCCATGTTGCAGGATAGGTCTGTACACCCATTCTATCAGTTTGCCACCATTTCCTATGGTACAGAGCTTCTGGCACACCTCTTGTAGGGTTAGTGCTAGGTGGCAGACATGAAATAGGACATTTAATGATTATTTAAGGTGGTTGTAAGTAAGGAGTTGACCGGGGTGAAGATGGTGGTCTGCCACAAGGGTTTGGAAATTTAGTAGCTCACTGTTTAGAAACAAAGTCCCCAATTTTAAGACACCTGCAACATGCCACTGATGGAGTTGCTCTGAGCACAGCCATCCTGTGCGAGTGGGAAGGCTTAGCAAAGGTAGTGCAGGAGCATAAGTTTTCTTCATGTCAGTGAGTTTTCAGGTTCTGGTAAGGCAAGAGAAAGCTGTGCATGATAACCGCGGATGGTGATCCGTAGAATGGTCAGTAGGAAACAATGAGCAGTGCATTTAGCCTTCCTTAAAAGTCTTTACTGGTAAACCCCATCTCATGCAGGGAGGTGGGCAGAAAGCCAGCGAGCCACCCATTGGACCTGTGCAGCTGAATAATAGCATTCTAAGTCCAGAAGACCTAATCCACCGCAGTCACAGTTAGCTTTAGAGTGGAAAGAGCTCCTAATGGTGCCGCAGTGACCAAATCAGATGTGTGGCCTGTCTGAAGAAGGAATGAAGGACGAGCAGGGGAGGGTTTGCAAAATAATACTATCATTGGGGTAGCACACCATCTTCACTAGTGCCACGTGGCCTCTACAGAAAGCAGAATAGAAGACCAAAAAGCAAACTGGGCTTCGAGGGACCGTTCGCTCTGCCGAGATTTTCATCATGGAAATCAGTGTAAGAATGGTAGATATTAATCACTATGTATCAAAAGGTAACTGGTTCCCAGTTCAATCAGAGACCTAATTGTATTTAAAGGCAAAAACAGTGCCATATGTTAAAGAAACACGAATTAAATTTTAAAATTTTAAAATGTTATTTGTGCAATTTACATCCCAACTATTTTGAAGATTCTATGTGTACTTGACACTTAGGGATAACCCAGATCTCTAGTTTGGCTTTTGCTCAATTTCAAAACCATTTAAAGACATGGACAAAGCGGGCAATTGCCTTGCACAACCTTGCAAGGGGTCTGGCCCCTGCTCACCTTTCAAAAGCACTAACTGCGAACCATTGCACCAGAAGAGTTTGCCAAGGCGGATGGGTGTTGCTTGTTCATCCACTTGACAGTGCCCCTTCTGTTTCGCTCCTGTGTGCAGAGACAACTCCACAGGTACCCAATGCCTTCGAATAGTCTTCGTGGACCCATCTTGTCTGATTTTAGGAATTGTCCCACCTTGTTCTTCTCTTCTTTATTTATCCAGTTTTTAGCAACAACCCTTGAATTACTTGCCGTGGATCTCCCATTTGATCTCAATTTCATCCTCCTCTTTTATTATCTTTGATTAGTAGTCCGGGCTCCCATTTCTGAGATTAATGTAGAGTCCCAGACATACACTCTAGTGCAGTGAGACTACAGACAAGTTATGGGTATCTCTCATCCTGACATTAGGTGTGAGACTGTCGCCCACACCTTCTGCCCTGCCTCTTTAAAAAAAAATTAGGTTGAAAGTCCATGGGCAGTTGGGGTAAGCCAGATGTTTTTGTTCAATTTGTTTAAACTAGCATAAGGTTAATTACCTTAATGTTTCCCAAACGGTTTGCCAGGGGTTTTAAAATGTTCAGAAACATAATAAAAATGTTGCTGTTACTTTCTCTTCAGGAAATATCGGGCAGATTTGGGTTGGGGTGAGGGCCTTGCCGCAGTACTGAAGGGCATTAATTTACTACTGAACAAGGATGACACCTGAATGTAGCATACCAGGAGGCAATCACAAAAAGACCACAGTGAATAAATACTGCTATGTTAAAAAAGAGTAAATAAATGCACTGACAACATAGTGAGGCATGGCCTCTCTTGCGTGTGTCTGTAAAACTGACGTTAGTTCTCGAATTTTTTTCCTGAATTTTGACCCTTTGTCCTGAATTTTTGTCCTGAATTTTGACCCTTTGTCCTGAATTTTTTACAGTCCTGTCCAGAATTTGCCTCAATGCCAGGTGGTCACCCTACATTGGCATCAATGGATTTCCCATCCCCAATCGCTGGGTTCCTGTGTCAGTGCACCCATATCAGTGTTCTGGTGTCCCATTCAGTTTTCCTGTGTCAGTGGTCTCCTTTCAGTGTGAATAAGGGCCTCCGTTCTGGTGCTCTCGTGTCATGCCATTTCCTAAGATTAGTATCAGTGTCCATGTGTGGTAGCATTCCTGTGTCAGTTTCACAGTGCTGGTGCCTTTGTTTCAGTATCTTGGCCTGAACCTTTGTGGATTTGTAGGTGTTGCTAGGTCTGTGTCAAAAGTGTTAGTGCATATGTGGAGGTGTTTATTTCTGTCAGTGTTCCTGTACCAATGTGAATGTCTCTATTTCCCCATCCACCCATGTCCAGGTGTCAAACACCGGTGTCAGTGCCCCAGTTTCAATGTCCCTAAGTTAGTTTCTCCATGTCAATGTTCACGTGCCAATGTCAGTATCGCAATGTCAATATTCCCCTATTAGTTTTAGTGTCCTTTGGCTCCACTGTCCTTGTTCATTAACCCATTTAGGGTCACTGTGACAGTAAGCCTAGACAGTGTTGCAGTGCCCAATGTTCATGTCAGTGTCCAAGTGTCAGTGTCACGCCTGTGCCACTATGCATGTGACTCCCTGTCAGTGTCCTTTCTGGCAGTATTCAAATGTCAGTTCCCCATGTCAGTAAACACAGTGTTCAGTGAGTCTGCCACATGCAGTTACTGATCATTAGTGATTGTTCCCACCTTGTTAATGGTCCAGTGTCACTATTCCCATGCCAGCATTGGTGCGCCTGTTATACTGTGTCATGTGTCAGTGTTCCAGTGTAAGGGTTGATTTGCACTTTTCTGTATGCTAGTGACCGTTATGCCACAGTATTCTCTTATTAGTATTCTTGTACCAGAGCTCATTTGTCATTGCATCCACGTCAATGTCCCTATGTCAGAGTTGGTGCTCCTGTGGCAGTGTGCCAGTGACAGAGTTGGTGCCCCTGGATCATTGCTGGTGCCTCTGTGTCACTACCTTAGTGTCAGCGTGTGTCCTCCTGCGTCAATGTACTAGCCCAATTCTCCAGCATGGTGTCATTGTTGGCTTATAAATGACCTATAAAACTCTGAGTAAGGGTAGTCCCAGATGTGGGGCCCTTGCTCACTGTGCCAATGATTTCAATCTAGCCTGGCTGATGAGGGCTGATACCCAAAACTGGTTCCAGGATGCTTGTTTCTGGTCCAGAGATGACCTGGCCTGGAAGTTCGGGCTGGACTGTTCCCATGGGCGGCAGGATCAAGACTGATTTGCATATGGCTGGGTCCAAACTGGGTTGGCATAGTGAGCTAAAGAACAATGGATTAAACCCAGATCTGCGACTGGGGGTGAGTGTTTGAAAAGTTTCAGAACTCCATCCATCATCCTTTTGTGTTGTTTCTGTGTCACTACCGTGCTGTCACTGTGCGTCCTCCTGTGTCAATGTACTAGACCAGTTCTCCAGCATGGTGTCATTGTTTGCTTATAAATTATCTATACAATATTGAGTCCACTTGGAAGCACTAAGGGTATGGAGAAGCTTTGAGCACTGAGGATAAAAACGAACAAGAGATCTGGTGATCTAAAAAATATTTTGGGGTGAGGCCACCGGGCTTGGGAGCAGACATGCTCCACCGGGCTCCAATAAAGGCTCTCAACCATGGAGCCCCTGTTGCCAATAATGCCTAACAAAAGGCTGGATTGCTTGCATAGGGAAAGTAATTCACTCTACTTCATTGGCTTAAGGGTTAATCAAGTCCTGTTCACTCTGAATGACTGTTTTAAAAGGATGCAACCTCTCAACATTGCTAAGCTTTCGGTTTGATTAGAATTGACATTTCCATATTTTCAGTGTGTATAGGTGTGACATTTCAATGCCTTATTTATGACACTTTGAGTGACACTTTATTATGAGGCGAGTTGAGTAACATGTCTAAAGTGCTTTCCAATGTCACAATCCTACCCCCTTTTTAATATGATCATTCTGGAATCATTGAAGCAGGGATAGATAAGGATAATCTATGTTGGATCACCCTAGGCAACAGTGCTACTCACCTATTGCAGAACGAAACATTATCTATGATCCTATATATATGAAACACTCCTACTGATACGGGGCTGTCAGATGCAGTTGGTCTGTAACCTAGGGGCTGCAGAGTTAGCAGGACAAGGCCATTGTTCTTGTCAGGCAACCATCCCCGTACCACCTTGCCTACGGTTCACTGGTCGACCACCGCTGTCAGTTCTGCATAGGCAAGAGTGCTCTACATCTGGCGCAACTTGGGACCCACTTCTCAGCCTGAGTGATGACAGAGAAATGTGAGCACCACAGGCCTGCTCAGAGTGAAAAATGCAAATGGAACAGTGGTCACACAGACACCTCCCATCTAATCCGAACATGCAAATGCCTTACAGAGAACCTATAATTACAAAGTAAACGTAACTTATTGATGGACCCATAACCTTGTCAGTGACTAGCTCACCACTCCACACAGCAGTTCCTTGAAGTAGTGAGAACTCCTTGCTTACTGCTTATCCCGTACCCAGTGACCCTGGCAGAGAGAGAAGCCGGAGGAATGCTATCAGCTGGTAATACTGCTATACTGCTTATCGTTCACCAAGCAGCTATCAAGAGCATTGCAACGTGCATTTAGAATTCAGAAAACATTTTCCGAAATCTAGTGCATATTCGTTTCAAGTAATTTGATAGAACATATTAAGACTGTTTACATGTTTAAAATGTTTGTGTATCACTTCTGTCAACAGAGTAATTCATTTCATTCCTCACCATTGCAAGGCCAGTGCTTTCTTAACTGGCACTGAGTTGTAGGATGTTAATAGCTGCAGAAAGGCCAAATGACATGAAAGCCACAACCAGTACTTATCTTTTAGCCAACAGGAGTATTGCATTTTGGGCAGTGGTGTAACAAAGGCCCCGCAGCCCCAGGGGGCCCCCTCAGCACAGTGCTCAAGCCTGAGAGCTACCGAGTGAGCCCAGAGGAGGCTCCCTCCATGCACTTTGCAGGGGAGAGCCTCAAGTTCCATTACGCCACTGATTATTCAACTTTTAGTTTAATTTAATACTCCAATCGCAGATTAGCAAAGTTGGCTAAATAGTATGGTCTACCATTTTACACTTGAAATACTGCCATTTGCAGCCATGGCCAGCTCTTTTAGAGTAGTTTCGTCTGTGCATTCTGGGTGGCAGCAGTCAAAACTTTCAGAGTCTTTGGTGTCCCCCCTTCTTCAACCCCCACCAGGTACAAGATGCCCCGCCCATCTGTGTCTGAATATGCGTTTACGTGTATTGTGCAGTTTAACCTGGCAGCGTGTAGGTGCAGGTCCAGGTGGTCCCAGCTTCTGAGGTCTAGCTGCGAACGGGGTACCTACTCAGAGCCTCTGCCATCCTGAAGTGGCAGAAAAAGAGTGAACGTGTCACTGCCACTCAAGTTAAGATCTGGTACACGTCACATATAATTATTTCTTTCCATAAAAACAGTGACATATGATGGCAGTTCACTTGAAGCAGGATAAAAAGTGGGGTAAGAATGACACAACCGGGAGAAATATCTTTTTTTTCTCCCCGTTTTTCCTCTTTCTCACACATAGAAAGAGGAAAACATCTCTTGTGATTGTGTGCAGGAAGGTGTCCCTTCCTGCAGATAACAAATCACCCACACATCGCAGGCAAGGGTGCCGAGATGGCACTAGGCAGGAGTTTGTGCACCAGCGCAGGGGAAGAGGACAGAAATGCACTGTGAGAGACCAGCAACGCTAGAAATAGCACTTTAATAGTTCAGCTCTAGAACGGCAATACTTGAATACGAAGCGCAATATGCGCGTAATGAAATGTGAAGTTCTTATGAATTAATTTAAAACTCAACCGGGATGTTATTAGGACTGTAGTTTTCATTTGCGGGCATTTTAGAGGTTGTTTGGTTATATGTGAGATTATTACAAAATAGGGTAACTGAATAATTACAGATATATTTAGGCCCATATTTATACTTTTTTAGCGCCACATTTGCACCGCTTTTTAACGCAAAAGCAGCGCAAACTTACAAAATACAATTGCATTTTGTAAGTTTGCGCCGCTTTTGCGTAAAAAAATGGCACAAAGGCCTTAGTGCGGATGGGGATGAATTAATACATCTAATTATGTTCTATTGGCTGTGAACTTTGCATAAGAACTATATTTTAAGCACCATGGAAGATAGTTACATCAACTATTACTGTTTTGGTTAAGGAAGACAGAATCCAAAACTATGATCAATAATAAAGAAGGAATCTATGATACCATGAGGACGAAAATCTGAAAATAAGGGATTTAAGAATAAGTGAAGGTTGGTTCTTATGGTAAGAAAGTGAGAACTCACAAGTATGTGCATGTACACAAGAGGTTTATTTATTTGGATATAGGGTATTCACATTTATCTACACATTTGTATAATACATGTAATAACTTCATTAATTTGCAAAAACTAATAATATTACCACTTGACAGTACAAATTATTGATAATTTAAGTTAGAAATTAATTATAAGGAAATGGAGCACAATCTTTTATCACGAAAGTTTGACAGTAATATTGATAATATTGGAGTGATTTTCATTGAGCACCGCATGGGAACATTATTAGTGATATTGAACAGTTGTTTTACTATGATCTGTGTTATATATTATCACAGCCCTGATGAAGTCTTATGGGAGACTACTCCCAGATGGAACACGTGTTGTCTGGCTTGACGGATTCAATGGTGATACGATGTGAAATATATATTTTGGAATTTGGCATGAATATGTAAAGACTTGGTTGAACTTTTTCACAAGGATCAATGTGGAGGCCACGTGGGCATTATATATGGATAATGAGGAAACAACAGAAACAATAAAAGAACCCTTTGAAATAATTTGGAAGTTTTGGTGATATTACAAGGCCAGATTATCATTATAGTCATTTCTATTGAGATGATGGAGGACTGATTAATTGTTATGAATTGACTACATATTGTAAAGTGTACTAAGGTAAACTATTAGCTAGAGGAGTGCCTGACATATATGGAATTCGTTCACCAGGAACTACGTTTGCCGGTACACAGGATCTTTTTTTGGGGGGCGTATTCATCCTGTTCAGTGCACCTTCTGGGCTAATAACTAGTGAATCTAGAGCAGGAAGCGCCATCATACTCTGTGAAAACGTCCCTAAATATAGCAATAGCACTGTATCTTGTAGCTATGGTGCATTTCTGCCCTTTCCCATTGTGCAGGGCGGCGCAGCAAGGCACTTGCGCCACAGGCCTTGTAAATGAGAGTCTGCTCGTTTCACAGTATGCTCTATGTAAGAGTCACGTACATTGTGGGATAAGACTACAGAAACTCGCAGTTGGAAAAAAGAAACTGGGCCCTCTAGGTCTGCCTTAATCAATCCATCTTTAACCTGAAAGCAGTCTCAGCTCAGCAGGCCTCAGCTTTTTGTAGGCAGCTCTTGGGAATGGGAATTCACTACTGCCAGACAAAGCTGCAAGAGATGCCTGCCCTTCCAGGCATCCGGAGAGGCATGGACTGTGCCAGCAGCACTGGAAGAGACAGCAGCTCTGCCAGGAATCCGTGGGTGAGGCAATAGGGCTGCCAAAAAATAGTGGGAGAGTCATCAGTTCTGCCAGACCTTCACCAGAAAGGCACACGTCCCAAGCAGTCCATGGAGCTATGCCACTCTCTGTCCCAGACACCCCAGAGACACAGCTGGGTCTTAGTACTTTGCCCTCGGACAGTCACTAGGTGCGATGGGCTTAGCAGAACAGAAGCTGAGCCACTAGCTCTGCCAGTCATTCCTGGACATCCACAAATTCTTCCAGGCATGTTACCTATGTGTCTGCTGCCTGATCCCAAGAAAACCCACCCATGCCTGCTGTTTCTTCCTTCCCCAGCCCTGTGATGGGTGGGCTGACTCAGCTGGTCATCCTTCCTGCCTGTGAGTATTCACTGTAACTTATCCTGAAATCCCAGTTTTAATGCTACTCAGGGCTGTGTGTTGGTTTATTTCACTTTTAAAAGTAAGTGGGGACCGTATCTCACAATATTTACACTGGCCGGAAAAAAACATACGTGCAAAGGCATTGGTACAATGTTTACTACTTGTGTGAGATAGGAATGGAGAAAATATATTTTGCTTTTGTCCATATCAGAGAAAGAATTTCCCACTAGAGCAAAAAAGGTGAGAAGTGATTAGAAATATTGTGCATCATGTTTGCCTTGGTGCACATTCTTTTTGCCAGATTTGTTACTACACAAAAAGCACAAATGGTTCAAATGAATGTGCTGCGATGAGGAGGAGGACAAGAAGTTCCTTTTTGTGGAGTGTGCTGAGCTCTCAGCGATTTTTCAGCACCTTAGAGAGAACCAGAGGTTTCCAGCTCCTGATTCTGAAAGTGATGTAGAAGGCTTTTTCATCCAGTACCATAGAGCGGGCCCAAAGTCTTTACCTCTACATAATGCAGTATGTTGAATTCTCCAGCCTGATTGGAAAGACACTGAGAGGCTTCCTTTCCAAGATTCATATCCACGTGGTACTCCCTGGAGGGATTTTCTGAGGAGTTTCCTCCTTATGTTAAGGTCGATGACCTTACAGACGGACTATCCTCTGAAGGCAGGGATGTATCAGAAGCTGCTCTTCCTTTGGATCAAACTGAGAAAAAGGTAGAGGGAGCAGTGAAAAGAACGTTTCCATGAGACTAACACCTATGTCTCGTACACAGTCGAGTCCCTTCTGAAGAATGCATAGGTCCTAGCAGAACTCATAAACGAAGGAGGGTATATTTCCGCCTTGTTATTTATGATGGTACAACAGGTTTGTTTTCTTTCAGACCTATCCTTTTACGATTTATGTGTTTCTGCCGCTGCATCGAGGACAGCGATAGCAGCTCGCTGTCTTATCGGTTTACGCTGCTGGATAAATAATGCAACCCAGAAATCAGTCCTCACGAAATTACATTTTGGGGGGTTCCAGGAACATTAGCCAAGAAAATAATCAAATCATCTGTTAAAAATAAGAAATTGATTACCTGTATTCAACCAGTTCCAGGGGCAGAAGCTTTGACTATTGCAGAGTGTTTGGTTCGGGCTCATCAAAACAAATAGCCAGACCTTTTATGGTAGGTGTAGTAATGGGCTAGTTTGGAATGTTATGAGTAAGGTTCGAAATGGGAACACTCGTGAGTGGGAGTTGGAGCTGAGGCCGAGACAAGACGTTTCATGGTGGGCGGGGCTCTTACATGGACTAAGAATAAATACTTCAAACCTACCTGTCTCACGTTCGTTACTACAGGATTTGGCGATGAGGTAAAGGACAGCCCCCACACCACCCTGCTGCTTTGTTTTGATTAGTCCGAGTACAATTTTCTTCGTCTGGATGACTCTTGAATTTCGGAACTCTTGGGAATATACATATTTTTTTTTTAATCCCATGTCCGATGCCGGATACCGGTAGGTGCTACTATCTGCACTTTCTTTGCGGTGGCTGTTGGGCGAGTCTTGTGCTCCATGCAAGGCACGAGATCTTGCGGGGGCTGTTGGGCACGTCTCGTGCTCCATTCAAGGCACGAGATCTTGCGCGCACTGTGGTAAAGAGTTGACCACTCACGCGCATGAAGATGAAGGCACGCACTAACAGGAACGCATTGGAACGTGCGTGTTGATGTTACGCACTCAGCCAAGATTTTAGAGGAAAGACCCTCAAGGTGTTCACAACGCGCGTGTTGACGTCACACGCGCTGTCAAGAGATTAGAAGAAAGGCCCTCAATCGACATATCTGCGATTTGCGGTGATAAGTAGAACAGATTATCAGAGGAGCAGTTAATAATAATAAGGAGCAGTTAATAATAATAATAAAAAAATCAAAAAGAAAAAAAACAATGTCTACTTTAAATTTACATGCAACCTTTTCTTCAGGCAAAAGGGGAGCCTGTCATGAGGTGGCAAGAATGGAAAGAATATTTTTGCAATTATATAGACACTTTTGAAAAAGAAGAATTTTCTGCCAAAAAAAAAGAAAGTTTTACTGCATTGCATTGGTCCTGGGGGTTTGAAACTGTACAATGAAATGGGAAAGAAAACAAGGAGTGATGCAGAAACTGGAGACTTGTTTACGCAAGCGTTAGAGGATTTAGACATTCATTTCTCACCGACAGTTTGTGTAGCGGTGGACAGATTTAAATTTTTTCAGAGGAATCAGACTAAATCTGAATCTGTTGAAGAGTATGTATCAGGCCTCAGGAATTTAGCGAAAACGTGCAGGTTCGGAGGATTGCAAGAAGAAGTAATTCGTGATCAAATAGTGATGCACACCAGTAACCATAACATTCAAGATAAATTGTGGGTAAATGGTGAAGCGCCGTTGAAAGAAGTTATAGCGCTAGCTAAAAAAGCGGAACTTACTGGTAGATGCGTCCAAGCCATTGAAGAGGATATGAAAGACACTAAACAAGTTTTGATCACCAAAGAAAAATCTAGCTGCAAAAACAACATGAAGACTGTTCGCTACAAGCAGAGGGAACAACAAGATCAGTATAATCTCAAAAATGTTTATAGATGTGGAAGTGCTGATCACTTTGCTGATAATAACGAAGTGTCCTGCAAAAAATCAGAAATGTTCATTATGTGGTCACATTGGGCATTTTGCAAGAGTTTGCAAAAATTCTAAAAAAGGAAATGTTAAGTATATCGAAGAAGAGAATGATTCGGACTGTCAGGAAGATAGGGTTGATGAGAATGGAGTTTTTTGCATAGAATATGATTTACTTGATATTGAGCAAGGAACGAATAGAAAACCTGTCTGCGAATTGTGCATGGGTGGTATTGCAGTTAAAGTAACTGTTGATTCTGGTTCGCCTTTCTCCATTATTGAAAAAAAGATTTGGATGGAAAAATTCAAAGAAACGTATGGAGACATGTTAGATAAAACAGATGTGAAAGCGAAAAGTTATACTGGGGTATAAATTAATTTACTAGGATACAAAAACATGGAATTCGAATTTAAAGGAAAAAGAGCAATGTGCAAATTGTGTATTTCAGAAAAATGGCCTTCAGTTTTGGGTTGGGAAGATCAAGGAAAATTAGGTATAATTCTGAACCCAAATAGTTCTGAACCTGTGTTATCAGCGGAAAGTATTGTTGATAACGAGGAAATTGTGCACAAGTATTCCAAGGTTTTCTCTGGTAAAGTTGGTTGTTTGAATGATTTTAGTCATAAGATAATATTGAGAAATGATGTCAAGCCAATAGTTCATAAAGTCCGATATGTACCTTTTTCTATAAGAGATGAAGTTTTGTGCGAACTTAAGCGGCTGACGAACGAGGGTATAATCTAGCGGGTAGAGTCAGCAGAGTGGATTTCTCCTCTCGTTGTTGTAAAACGTACAAATGGAAAGGTCAGATTGTGTGTTGATTTGCGGAGCTTGAATGAGAGTATAATGATTGATCAGTAACCCTCACCAAAGATAAATTAAATGTTTGCATACAGGAAGGGTATGAGTTGGTTCTCTACACTTGATTTGAAATCTGCATATCATCAAATTAAGCTGGATTCGGATGCAAGAAATTAACAACTTTCATTACACCATTCGTCGTTATCAATTCACGAGGGTACCTTTCGGGCTAGCTTCTGCTGTTGCAATGTTTCAGAGAATTATGAGTGACTTATTATCAGGTATAATAGGTGTCATGTTCTTTCAAGATGATCTTTTGATAATGGGAAAAACAAAGAAGGAACATGATGAGTGGTTACATATGGTATTGGATGTGTTTGAAATGAAAGGTTTGACCGTAGAGTTTGACAAATGCAAAATTGCTAGCAGAAGCATTAAGTATCCCGGTCATGAGATTAGTGAAGATGGTATGAAACCAAAGGAAGAATTGGTGAAAGCTATCATGATGGCACCTGTTCCACATAATAAGGACGAAGTGCGAGCTTTTTTGGGTTTGGTGGAGTTTGTTTAGAAATTCATAAAGAATTTTTCAGAAAAAACTTTTGCCATTAGACAATTACTGAAGACCAGAGCTAAATTTGTGTGGTCCAGGGATTGTCAGGAGGAATTTTATAAACTGAAGGTTGAGATTAGTAAGGCTCCTTTCTTGAAGGGTTTTGATCCTTAAGTAAAATTATTATCACTACCGATGCCAGTGCTAAATGGTTAGGAGCGGTTTTATCTCAATAAAAGTGATGAGAATGAAGAATGGATTGTTGATTTCGCTTCAAGATCATTACCGGATGCAGAGGTAAAATATTCAGTGATAGAAAAAGAGATGTTAGCGTGTTCATGGAGTTTAGTACATTTCAGGCAATACATATGGGGACTCAGAGTGATTGTGAGAACCGATCACAAGCCTTTGACGAAAGTTCTTAGTAGCAAGGGGCTACAAAATGCTTCTCCGAGACTTGCTAGGATGTCTGTGAAACTATTGGATTTCAATTACGAAGTACAGTACATACCTGGTGCAAAGAATAGGGTAGCTGATTTTGTAAGTCGGTTACCATTACATTTTGATCCTAGGAAAGAATGTGATGAAAAGTTTGTGGAGGATGAGCAAGTTGCTTTACTATTTGATGAAGGACAGGATGGAGTCAACATAGTTGAATGGAAAAGGGCCATGGAGGTTGACAATGAATTACGAAATGTATTGACTTATGTGCGTTCAGGGTGGCCGAACAAAACAATCCTCAGTCAATCTGAATAGAGTTTTTTGGAAGTTCGGAATGAGCTTAGTGAAGAGCAAAATATACTCTTGAGGTGTGGCAGGTTTGTTACACCAAAGTTCTTACGTGCAAAAATAGTGGGAGTGTGCCATGAAGGGCATTTAGGTATTTCCAAGACCAAGGCGAGAGTGAAGAACATGTACTGGTGGCCAGGTTTGGATGTTGAGGTGGAGAGACTAGTAAGAGAGTGCGTCATGTGTGAGAATGCAGATAAAACACGGAAGCCTTTCAATACGCCGTTGATTCCTGTGCCTTGCCCAAATACGCCATGGGAAAAAATTGGTATCAATATTATGGGACCGTTAGAAAATGAACTGGGTGAAAATAAATATGTTATTGTAGCAATGGATCTCTTTTCTAAATGGCCGGAGGTGAAAATCACAGATAATGTGCAGAGTGAGGGTGTTGTGTGGTTTCTGGATAAGTTGTTTATGAAGGAAGGTCTACCGAGGTGTGTGATTTCTGATAATGGTCCTCAATTTATCGCTGATACTTTCAAAACATTTCTACAAAGGAATGGTATCGTTCACAAATTAACTTCTGTATATCATCCAGAAGGCAATGGTTTAGTTGAGCGGTTTAACTGTGTAATCAAAAGTACAATACAATTGGCAGTTAGTAGTGGATTGAATTGGGAAAAATAAGTATTCAAAATGATTTGGGCGTACAGGATAACACCCAGTAGTAGTACTGGTAAGAGTCCATTTGTTATTATGAGAGGTAGGGAACCAGTGAGTAAGGAGTGTGCGTGGATTTGGGAAAGAAAAGTTTCAGAATGGTCTTTGGAAAATGAAAAAAAAAAAATCATTGGAGGCAAAAAGGATGTATAAAATGAATTATGATCGAAAACAGAATGTGAAAATGGTGCCCGTGAAGGTTGGAGAGTGGGTAAGAGTTAAAAAAAATTGTAAAGTACGTAAAGGAGAAAGTAGGTTTAGTGAACCATTGAAAGTTACCGAGTTATTTTGTAATTCAGCGCAATTGAGTGATGGGAAGGTGTGGCATCTAAGCTGTTTGGCTAAATGTAAGAATGCGTGTGATGGGGGTAGATTGAGGAATTATGATTGGATGGATGATGTATGTGAAGGAAATATTATTGGAGGAGAAGTGGGGAGTTGTGAAGCGAGAATGGAGAATGAAGCAAGAATTGAGAATGAGTATAAAGATACTAATTCAGGAGGCAGGATGGGAAGGTTTGGAAGGAATATCAGAACACCAATGAAATTGAGAGATTTTGTACATTAATAACCTTAGAGTTTATTTAGAGTGATTTAGTAAATAGTGTTACAAGTTGTTGTAGCGAAATGTATTATCATTTGTAGAATTACTGTGTTTGTATTATATATATAAAAAAAAAATGTTTCAGAGGGAAGATGTGGAGTAATGGGCTAGTTTGGAATGTTATGAGTAAGGTTCGAAATGGGAACACTCGTGAGTGGGAGTTAGAGCTGAGACCGAGACGAGACGTTTCATGGTGTGCGGGGCTCTTACGTGGACTAAGAATAAATACTTAAAACCTACCTGTCTCACGTTTGTTACTACAGTACGGGTCGAGGCCAGAGGCCCTTAATACCAACAATTCACAGTTTCAGCCTGCAACTTCCGCCACAAAGCCCAAAAGCAGGACTACTCCAGCCTGCTTGTGAGGGCAGCTTTTGTTCTTCCAACACAAATAGTAGCTGTCAGTAACAAATCCCCCAGCCAGGCAGAAAGCCAGAGAGGGTTATCGGTTAGACATTTCCATTCTGCCCAGTCGCTTCTTCGTCAGACCTCTCTTCCTAAGGATCTAGTAAATAGCCAGCCACCCCTCACTGGAATTCAGATCCTGCTGAAAAAGTTGGCAATAACTCCTGTTCTTCCCAACAAGCAACAACTGGCCTTTGTTTCCATCCTTTTTTTGGTACCAAAAGCATCAGGAGATTTCCACCCAGATTTGGATCTCAAAAGTGTCAACTGGAACATACCTCACAAAACTTTCAGGATGGTAATGGTTCAAAGAGTTATGCCATTAATCAAACAAGAGGATTCTATGTCAGGACCTGAGGTTTCTGATTAGCTTCTCTATTCTCTACTGCAAAAACACAGCAGCCAATGAAAACATATCAGCATTTTAGTAGTTCAAACAAAAACTACAAATCTCCTGAACAGTCCCATGGCAATGATGGTTACGGGGTGGAAAGCCAAGAGCCTCTCTGGTTGTGCTTGAAGTTCTTTAAAATGAGTTTTGCGAGTGGAGGGTTGAGTCTTCAGGAAGAGAGTCAGAAGAAGCCAGCAAATGCACATCATCTTGCACTTGTTCAGATGTTGTCACAGCAGTAGATGGGCCTGGGGACTCCAGAACCCCATAAGAATGATCAACTAGGGCGTCTTTAGCCATTTTGTTTAATGTTGTGGTACATGACCAAGCCTGGTCCAAGAAAGGAGCCTCAGGGATATGAGGTTTGGGAGTCAAATCCTGAGCCCCTAGCCCTACCCCTTCTAAAGGCATAGCGCATCAGTGGGCGCCAAATAGGTTGCAGTCCAACTGCCAGTGCTCTGATGACCGAATCCTGCACAAAAATATCAATAGCCTCCACCAACTGCTCTTCCAACTGGTACTCAGTTGGATCTTCATACTCATAATAGCCCTCATACTCATCCTGTGTGTAGCCTGCTATTTTATTACTCTTCTTTTATTTTTTGTTAAATTTCAGGGAGGTTCCAGAGGTGGAGAAGGGAAGGGGGGTGTCCCAAGCAGGTACAAGGCAGATAACTTGTTGCACAAGCCTGCACACAATATACAGGGCTGTAAAGAATAAATGTGCTGGAGGAAGTTGCCTGACCTCAAGAGCAGATCTCTTGAGTGCTTATATGCAGCCCCTTGAAGGCGTAGAGGAGATTTAAAGGAGCATGAGTTGTTGAGCACTACCACCTTGTGCACCTGCTATAAAAATAGGACTGTGAGCAAGAGACTAATGCATGTCCTAACTACTCACTCCACAGCAGACGTCCACGTGTAATGGCCGAGGTCCAAATTGTTTTCTTCATTTTAAAAGCAAAAATAATATAATACCGAAGTTAAAACTAGCCCGAGCTCAGTGTCAAACACGTAATGAATACAAAAGATGAGTGCGCACCTCGTGATCGTACCAAGGTAGTGATTAGCTCCTCAAGCCTCAAATCACGTCAGAGACAAGCGTGGGTGAAGCGCAGCAAAAGCACTCATACCATTACCACAATACAAGCGTAATGAAGTGGGTAAATACAATCATCCAATCTAATTCATGAAATACACTTATCTCAAGGCTGCAGAGCAGTAATAGAGGAGAGAAAATGGTTGCAGCATGTTTTCTGGGTTTAATGGGACATGATTGGAGGAAGTGGAGTGATTTCATGGGACTGTTCATGGGATTTGTAGTTTTTGTTTGAACTACTGAAATAGTGATATGCTTTGACTGGCTGCTGTATTTTTGTGGTAAAAAGTAGATAGCTAATTCTTGCCTCTGTGTCCTTCATAGAACTGAAAATTATTTGACGTGACAGCTAGAACATTTTTAATGTCCTAACATATTTGGTCTTCATGGATGCCTATCTACACATCTCCATTTACAATGATCACCAGAAATATCTGCACTTTGCAGTGAGGGATCACTATCAGTGTTCTGTGTGTGGCTCTGCTAAGGGTGCTAAGGGTTTTTTCCAAGCTCTAGACCTCACTGGTGGGTATTTTACATTTCAGGGGAATTCAGGTTTACCCATACCTTGATGACTGGTTAATTGCTGCTTCTTTTTTTCTCAAGGCAAAGGATCCCGTTCAGCAAGTCTGCCACCCCTTTCTGCAACCTGGGTTTCTTCTGAAGAACACAAAATAACTCTGGAGCCATCACAGTCACTCCAGTGCATCAGGGCCCTCTTTCAAACAGATCTGAGGGAGGCTTTTCTTACAGAAGAGAGAAAAATCAAGATAGCATCCCATCTCTCGAGTCTCCTTTCAAGATCCCAGGATTCAGCGAGACTCTGGTTAAGGACTCAAGAGGAAATGGCCTCAACATTAGTGATTCTTCCATCGTGTCGCCTCCACCTTTGCACCATCTTCTATGTCACTGGCACCAGATGTCTCAAAATTATGAAGCCTTGGTTCCGGTGACCCGAGATATCCGTCAGGACCTTCAGTGGTGGCTAAACCTGGAGAATCTGTCCAAGGGTCACTCTTTAGTTCTTCCTGTTGCTGCAATACTCATGACAGATGCCAGAATCCTAAGTGGGGAGCTCTAAAGAAGAATGTAAAGGCCATGGCAAGTGGGCCATTTTAGAAGGGCCCCATTCCTCAAGTTGGAGTGAACTTGCTGCAGTTCAGAAAGCTCTTTAGTGGTTCACCCCTTCCTAAAGGGTTGCTAAGTCTGTCTTCAGATGGACAACCAGGTAATCAGAGTCACCAGGTGAGGATCGAGTCTCCTCTCCTTTTCCTTTCCTGGGAGATTTGCCCATCGGCTGGGTGGAATCTCCATTCTCTGACAGCAGTTTATCTTCTGGGGAAGGAGAATAGGCCTGCTGACTAGATGAGCCAGAGGTTCCTGTACTTGTTTACTCTCTGACTTGCTCTAATATCTTTAAGGAGATTATCCTCCGGTTCAGTCATCCCTGGTTGGACCTGTTTGCACAAAGGAGAACACTCTCCTACATCAATTTTTCAGTAGTTCCATCAAGGAAAGCTTGGGTGACAGACACCTTGGCCATTCTGTGGCCCTAAGGTCTCCTCTATGCCTTTCTCCCCTTTGGGATGCTGCCTCTGTATGAAAAAGAAGGGCCATGACTGTCACTAGGTGCAGGGCAGATACGGTGAAGCTACAGATATATTTCTTGATTTTATATGAGATTAGAGATTCTACAGCATCACTTTCAATAACCCTGTTTACTTGGTCAGAAGTGAAGAAATCTTTGCCATTCACTGGAGAAAGGTGGGTATAGTCTCACTTTGTATGAGTTAGGGATGAGGCTGCAATTATAGGAAAAAATGGTAAACAGCTGTGGGATTATAGTCACATAATACACCAAAGAAACTTTGCTCACAGTTTGAATTCAAATACTCCTGATCTTGGGATGAGCAAAATTACCCCTTTTCATGCATTTGTACATCCCAGAAACCAAGCATATATAGGTCAACCCCTAAATTAACAACTGCCTTAATCTCCCCCCACCTTATGAAGATGGGGCACAACCTTGAACTAGGTATGTCGTTTGTTTCTGAGTATTTTTTTCTGGAAAGGACCTTCTCTAAATGCTAGCACCTCCCTTTCAGAGCACCTGACTCTGTGTACATCTTTCTTCTGAACCTTGGACCCAACAGGACCCCATCTAAGTAATTGATGGTTCAGAGTTTCCTAACCAGAATCAAGGCTGACAGTGCTGCAATAACTGTCTCTGAGTGGTGAAAATATCTGATCCAAGAAAATGTGGTATACCTACAGCTCTCCTTCTTCGCCTGGCACAATTGTTTCCATTACTAAAAGTGCCGTCATGCTATTTATAACATGTGCTTCAGGAACTCCAAAGCACAGCTGTCAGGGTAGCCCACAGAGAAGGTCAGTTTCGCAAGTCCTGTGGAAACAGTTGGCTTCTATTTTATTGGTCAGCTTGGGCACACAAACTGTGTGTGACATGCACATGAACCTCACCCATCATTCCAAGGGCTACAGCGTAAGCCCCTCCTGAGCCTCACAGTAGTTTAGCGCCACTGCCTCTACTATGTGGTGGGATCGTCCCAGGGACTTGATGGCCAATCTCTAGGAAACACCTCAGCTGGAGCTTCCAAATTGCTCTCATCCTCAGTACAGTTCCTTTTCAGATATGTGCAAATCTACACTCTTAGATCTCCTGCTCAACATTTTAATGGTATTCGTCACTTTGTTTTTTGCTGCCCTAAGTGTGATGGAAATGCCTAGACGTGGGACTCGTGCTCACTGTGCTGCTGGAATCAAGCTATACCTGACTGTTGAGCACATAATAAAAGTGAAACTATTCCTGGGTTGCTTCTATTCTGGTTCAGGGAGGACCTGGCCTGTCACTTTGGGCTGGACTGTTCCCATGAGAAGCAGGGTCATGGCTTATTTGCTTATGGCTGGGTCCAAATTGAGGTGGCCTGTAGGGTGAAAAAGGATGGATTGGGGTGCGGCCTCAAGCAATCGCAGTGGCTGAGATTAATTCAATCATTCCATTCCTCACTTTGTTTTTTATGTCCAAAATTTGAATGGAATATCTTTTACCCCAACTCTTACACAATGTCATGGATTTATTTTTAAGTATAGTTTTTCTTGGCTAATTTACTGCTGGTCTTCCAATTTTCTTAGATTTTTTGTTTTTAGAGATTACTTTTGATGAACTGTACAGGTCTCAGATACCCCCGGGTCAGGAATAAATGTATACATATTTCAAATACCTGAAACAAAATTATACCAAAATGATGTGCAAAAATCACACAACGCTGGTACTTGAAACATATTAGCCTTAGTTTTACATCAAGGGCAATGCCTAAGGAGCAATACATGTTTCATGTGATAAAGCCTGCCAGGCGGCGGTAGTGCAATGAAACATATTTGATGAAAAGCAATACACTGAGTCCAACAAAACGACATGAAAGATCTCTGCACAAGAAATTCTATTTTTTCAATTTAATTTTATTAAACAAATAGGGTTTGTAATAGGAGTACAATATGTTGCAAGCATTACAGTTCAACAAGCCATTGGTTCATTTCAATACCACACAAGGTTTTCCAACAAGGAACTGGTGGTGCTTGTACGGCCCACCCACTGTTGATATGGTCGCACATGGGCCCTCCATGCTCTCGTACCACCGGTACCTCTATGAGTCTCCTCCCGGCTCTGTACACCAGATATTGTAAAGCATTTTGCTCCCTGTATATCATCTGAGTCTTAGGACCGATGCACATAACAGTTTTCACGTCCTAAAAGTTATATCACATACATTTCGCAGTTGTTGAACATCACCGGAAATTGGCTACTTATCACATAATTTCATACTACTTGTTGGAAAATGGCCTTCTCTGAAGGGTCACCCCAAAACGTTTTGCTCTCCTCCTACTCTTTTTGCTGACCTCATTTTTGTTGGCTTTAGGACTCTGGACACTTTACCACTTCTAACCTGCTAAAGTGCTCTCTCCCTTAAACATGGTAACATTGGTTCCTACCCAATTGGTATATTCAATTTACCTGTCAGTCGCTAGTAAAGTGCACTACATGTGCCCAGGGCTTATAAATTAAATGCTACTAGTGAGCCTGCAGCACTAGTTGTGCCACCCACATAAGTAACTCCTAAACCATATCTCAGGCTTGCCATAGCAAGGCCTGTGTGTATAGTTTCACTGCCACTTCGACTCGGCACTAAAAACTACTTGCCAACTCTTACATTCCCCCTTTTCTACATATATGTCACACCTAAGGCAAGCCCTAGAAAATTCATAGGGCAGAGTGCTCTGTAGGTAAAAGGCACAAACTCACAAATTCATTTTCCACTACTGTGAGCCCTGATCCTCTCACAGACCAACATTAGAACTGCCCTCATATACTTTTAAGTGGTAGATTCTGATCTGGAAGGAGTGGCCCTGTCAAGTTTAGTATGGCCAAAATGGTAATAGAAAATCCTGCTTACTAGTGAAGGTGGATTTAATATTACTATTTTAGAAATGCCACTTTTAGCAACAGGCATTTCTCTGCACTTACTGCCATCTGTGCCTTACAGCCTGTCTCCAATCCATGTCTGGTTTGTGCTTGTTGACAGCTCCCGTGGGGCATTCCACCCAGACAGCCATAAACACAGGGCACTCATTCACATCTGCATTCATCTGCATACTGAATGGGTCTCCCTGGGCAGAAAGGGTGGAAGGGCTCTTTCTTACACTTCCAAGGCCAGTGGCATGCCCTCACACAAAGGACTGATAACCCTCCACAGAGATCATGGCAGACAGGACTGGACTGAAAGGGGAACCTGTGCACTTCAAATCCACTCTTTCAAGTTTCCCCCACTTCAAAGGCACTTTTGGGTATATATAATGGGTCTCTGACCCCACCAAATCAGACACTCCTGGGTCTACATCTGAACTCTGTCAGAGGAACTGCTTGGCTGCCCAAATGACTCATCTGGGCTGCTTTATTGAGAAAGACTGCTGCCTTGCTGCCTGCTGGCATATGAATTTGCTGGCAGGACTCTGCCTTCACCAAAAGTGCTCTCCAAGGGCTTGGATTGAGCTTGCCTCCTGTTCTGAAGTCTCAGAGCCAACATAGACTTCATCTACTAGCTTCTAGCTAGTTCACCAACTGCAGCGACTCCAGTACTGACTTCAGCGACTCCAACACCAACACTGCTGCTGACGCCACACACCTGCCTGTTCCGGCCCCAGGATCCTCGCTGCATGCAATGACCGTGGCATGCAATGTCCCGCCGTGTGACACTGTGAAGTCAACACGTAATGTCTTGACTGAGTGGATCCATCGACCCTACCGGGTCACAAGGAACCCACACCACACCACTGACATCGCACCAGCTCCCCCTTAGAGCTGAATGGAACCCCTGCCTCGCAGTGTGGAACCCATGGTTCACCTCCCTGGATGCTGTATGGGACTGACGCCGCACCAGCTCGAGTAGCGCATCACCTCCACGACTCCGAGCAACATATTTGTTTCTTCGATTTCAAAGGTACTGTGTCTGTGGGTCAGTGCGACTCTGTGATCGGCGCCTGTGGTGTCAGGCTATTGGGAACGACTCCGTCAGCAATGCTATGATAGCCCCAGTTGGAGCTATTGTGTTTCTAAGCGCTTTAGTGGGATTTAATCTTTAAAAATTCAGAACTTTGCTTGTGTACATTGGATTTTCGTTGTTTTGATCTTATCTTGTTCAGATAAATATTATCTATGATTCTAAACCTACTTGGTCTGTTCTTGGACAAGGGTATATACCTCTCCCAATTTCTAACATTACTCATCTGAATTATGCGGTTGTGGTATATAACATGCGTATGTAAAAAACATGCTCATTTAGAGGGGGATTTTGGTAATGAATAAATATGTTTATTGTTGCTCATCTTAGTTGCTACTCATGTTATTGTCTTCAGGAGTCTTTAAGGTTGAGTGGAGCTATCAGCATTCATGCCAGTAACAATGAGGTGAAACATAGATTCCAGCAGTAAAAACATTAGTCCAGAATCATCAGACCTATGTACCTCACACAGAGGTATATTCACCCTTACAGTCACCTGTAAAATAAAAGCACATATCATAAAAAGAGTCAGTAACTACCACTGTCTGTAATGTAATTAATGTTATATAGCACTTACCCTGATGCAGCATTAAAGTGCTTTTCAGTGAGTAGCACACTACTCCGAAACCCGAAAAGGATTACAGGTGGATTAGTATAGGGAAATATAAGTTAATTTGAGAGGTGGACATGCAAGTCTATTAGTTAGATTGGATAGGATAAAGAAGAGATAGAAGAGGGTCTAAAAATGGTGTTATTTGGAAGATTAAAGAAGTAAGATGAGGTTTGGGATGATTAAAAAGAGAGATGGAGGAGGGAAGAGTCTCTAGAAATGGATTAGGGAGGTCATAGTAGTGAAATGAGGGTACAATTGGGACTAGTCAAAGGAAAGATACATGAGGGAAAAATTTAGAAAGGATTGTTTGGGAGATCATAGTAGTAAAATGAGGTTTGGGGTGATCCAAGGAGGGATAGAGGATGGTATAATGACCTTGGCAAACTTAACTTTACTACATAACGGGGTCTGAACACATGGCGCAAACGAGCTGCACATTGGTGAAATTTTTTCATGTATGTTCGCAGTTTGCTCACCTACTATACACAAAGAGTAACAATGCGGTAGGACGTGATGGGGAGTATGTAGTCCTGGTGTGTTCGCAGGACTGTATTCTCCCCTACAGGTTAGAGAGGAGCTGCAACGGACCTCAGGTGAAAATACGAGATATAATGTATTCAGCTCATTTTTATTTTAATGAGCAGCCCTTTGAACTTCCTCCAAACCCAGTGAGCCGTACAATCGATTAAGTATTCATGAACGGGTCTCGTTTGCCTCGCGCAGGGAACGCCAGTCACAAGATGGGAGCACTGAGGCAGCTCGTACAGTTCAGAGAGCCAAGGGCCAGATGTACGAAAAAAGCAATTTGCGAGTTGCAAATTGCGAGTCCCTGCGACTCGCAATTTGCAACTCGCAAATTGCTATGCAGTACGGTGTCTCAGACACCGACTGCAACTCGCAATGGGGTCGCAATGACCCACCTCATGAATATTCATGAGGTGGGTCGCAAATTGCGGCCCCATTGCGAGTATAGGCACTCGCTAACATGGAGGCCTGCTGTAGTCAGCAGGCCTCCATGTTAGCGACCTGCTTGTCAATAAAGCAGGTTTTTTTTTTTTAAAGTGTAGCCCGTTTTCCCTAAGGGAAAACGAGCTGCACTTTAAAAAAATCCGAAACCTTTAGTTTCGGTTTTTCAGGGCAGGGAGTGGTCCCTTGGACCACTCCCTGCCCTGAAAAATTAATATCTGGTCCAGTCACAAAGGGGAAGGGGTCCCATGGGGACCCCTTCCCGTTTGCGACTGGGTTACCATCCACTTCAAGTGGATGGTAACTGCGAGTCCATTTGCGGCCGCTTTCGCGGCCGCAAATGGAATTGCATACAAGTGCGAGTCGCTAATAGGAAGGGAACACCCCTTCCTATTAGCGAGTCGGAAATGCATTTTGCGAGTCGGATCCGACTCGCAAAATGCATTTCTGCATAGCAAACCCACGTTTGCGAGTCGCAAACGGCGATTTTCGCCGTTTGCGACTCGCAAACTGGTTGCTACATCTGGCCCCAAGTGTTTTCCTATTCATTTGCACTCTGGAGTTTTGTGCCCTTATTTACATACATTTATTGACGTGTGTAACGGAAGCTTGTAAAAAATACTAAGCAAAGGAGAGTTTTAGCATCAACAACACATGAAAATAGTGACTGCATTTGGATTCCCTTTTACATCGCAGGCCTTTCTACAATACACATTTATTGCACAGTTCCAAATCAATGCTTAAACAAAAGCATGCTATCACTTTGTGAAATGACACACCTTCTTCTGTATATTAAAATTCTACAATTCAACGAGCATTGACAGTCACTTGGGGCCGTATTTATACTTTTTGGCGCACAACTGCGGCAACGCAGTTGTGCGTCAAAAAATTTAACGCCGGCTAACGCCATTCCAAAGCGCCATGCGGGCGCCTTATTTATGGAATGACGTTAGCTGGCGAAGCTGACTGGTGTGCGTCAAAAATGGAGCTTGGGCGTCAAAGAATGGGGCAAGTCGGTCTGAGGCAAAAAATCTGCCTCAACCCGATTTGCGCCATTTTTTTTTACTCCCACCCTCCATTGACATGACTCCTGTCTTAGCAAAGACAGGAGTCATGCCCCCTTGCCCAATGGCCACTTCTGTCCCCTGGGCATGGTCATTGGGCATAGTGGCATGTAGGGGGGCACAAATCAGGCCCCCCTATGCCACAAAAAAAAAAAAATACTTACCTGAACTTACCTTATGTTCCCTGGGATGGGTCCCTCCATCCTTGGGCGTCCTCCTGGGGTGGGCAAGGGTGGCAGGGGGTGTCCCTGGGGGCATTGGAGGGCACCTCTGTGCTCCTTCCGAGCCCACAGGTCCCTTAACGCCTGCCCTGACCAGGCGCTAAAAAATGACGCTAAAGCGGCTGGACGTCATTTTTTTGACCCGCCCACTCCCGGGCGTCATTTTTGCCCGGGAGTATAAATACGGCGCACATACCTCGGTGTTATTTTTTAGACGGGAACGCCTACCTTGCATATCATTAACGCAAGGAAGGTGTCCACGCAAACTCCAAGATCTTTGGCGCTAGAAGGGTCTAACGCCAAAGTATAAATATGGAGTTCGTTTTGAGTCGGATTTGCGTAAAAAAAAACGACGCAAATCCGGCGCAAACAGAGTATAAATATGCCCCTAGGTGTTTTTTGCGGATGCTGTTCAGCATTGGCAAAAAAGGGCATAATGACATGTACATGTGCATGAGTCTTCATGAATGCGTGCAAACAGCATGAAGTGGTGGACATTTTAATTTTTTTTTTTTTTAATTTACCCCTCCAAGATGAGGACATCAATCAGTTTAACCCCTTCCCCGCCACGGACGTAATGGTTACGTCCATGGCAGCGCCCGTGTGGCGCCATGGACGTAACCATTACGTCCAGGGACTGGCAGTCGGGGGAAGCGCTAGCGCTTCCCCCGAGGGCCGCCCCCCAACACCCCCAGGCCAGGGCTGAAAGGGGAATCCCTTCCCCTTTCACGCCCACCCCCCCGCCCCCCCCCCCCCATGACGTCAGCGCGCGATCGCGCGCTGATTTCATGGAAACGGGGAATGACGCCCTGGAAGCCATTTGCTTCCAGCGCGTCAAGGGAGAAGGTGAGTATTTCACCTTCGTGCGGGGTGGGGGTGCTCTCAGAGAGGCATCGAGGGAAAGGAAAGGGTTTTCCTTTCCCTCGATGTCTCTTTGAGCATTCCTGCTGCCCGATCGCGATGCGATCGGGCAGCAGGAATGCCCACTAGACACCAGGGATTTCTGTATGTGTGTGTGTGAGTGAATATTAGTGTAGGGGAGCGACCCCTTGGGCAAGGGTCGCTCCCCTTTGGGGGCACATGCTTTTTACGTCGTTTCTGCCCCCCCTGGGGGCAGATTGGCCCTATTTTTAGGCCGATCTGCCCCCAAGGGGGGCAGAAAGCCACTAGACACCAGGGATTTTATTGTTGATGTGTATTTTTTGTGTTGGGGGGCGGCCCCTTGGGCAAGGGTCGCTCCCCTTTGGGGGCACATGTATTTTACGTCGTTTCTGCCCCCCCTGGGGGCAGATTGGCCCTATTTTTAGGCCGATCTGCCCCCAAGGGGGGCAGAAAGCCACTAGACACCAGGGATTTTATTGTTGATTTGTATTTTTTGTGTTGGGGGGCGGCCCCTTGGGCAAGGGTCGCTCCCCTTTGGGGGCAAATGTATTTTACGTAGATTGGCCCTATTTTTAGGCCGATCTGCCCCCAAGGGGGGCAGAAAGCCACTAGACACCAGGGATTTTATTGTTGATGTGTATTTTTTGTGTTGGGGGGCGGCCCCTTGGGCAAGGGTCGCCCCCAGGGGCCCTCATGTATTTTTGGGCAGTTCTGCCCCCCTTGGGGGCAGAGAGGCCTATTTTTTTTAGGCCTTTCTGCCCCCAAGGGGGGCAGAATCCCAATAGCGCCAGAAATAGTATGTATGTATGTGTGCTTTGTGTTGGGGGGTGGCCCCTTGGGCAAGGGTCGCTCCCCCCAGGGGCGCAATGTATTTATTGTCGTTTCTGCCCCCCTTGGGGGCAGATTGGCCCTATTTTTAGGCCGATCTGCCCCCAAGGGGGGCAGAAAGCCACTAGACACCAGGGATTTTATTGTTGATGTGTATTTTTTGTGTTGGGGGGCGGCCCCTTGGGCAAGGGTCGCCCCCAGGGGCCCTCATGTATTTTTGGGCAGTTCTGCCCCCCTTGGGGGCAGAGAGGCCTATTTTTTTTAGGCCTTTCTGCCCCCAAGGGGGGCAGAATCCCAATAGCGCCAGAAATAGTATGTATGTATGTGTGCTTTGTGTTGGGGGGTGGCCCCTTGGGCAAGGGTCGCTCCCCCCAGGGGCGCAATGTATTTATTGTCGTTTCTGCCCCCCTTGGGGGCAGATTGGCCCTATTTTTAGGCCGATCTGCCCCCAAGGGGGGCAGAAAGCCACTAGACACCAGGGATTTTATTGTTGATGTGTATTTTTTGTGTTGGGGGGCGGCCCCTTGGGCAAGGGTCGCCCCCAGGGGCCCTCATGTATTTTTGGGCAGTTCTGCCCCCCTTGGGGGCAGAGAGGCCTATTTTTTTTAGGCCTTTCTGCCCCCAAGGGGGGCAGAATCCCAATAGCGCCAGAAATAGTATGTATGTATGTGTGCTTTGTGTTGGGGGGTGGCCCCTTGGGCAAGGGTCGCTCCCCCCAGGGGCGCAATGTATTTATTGTCGTTTCTGCCCCCCTTGGGGGCAGATTGGCCATATTTTTAGGCCGATCTGCCCCCAAGGGGGGCAGAAAGCCACTAGACACCAGGGATTTTATTGTTGATGTGTATTTTTTGTGTTGGGGGGCGGCTCCTTGGGCAAGGGTCGCCCCCAGGGGCCCTCATGTATTTTTGGGCAGTTCTGCCCCCCTAGGGGGCAGATATGCCTATTTTTTAGGCCTTTCTGTCCCCAAGGGGGGCAGAATCCCCATAGCGCCAGGGATACTATGTATGTGTGTGTGTGCTTTGTGTGGGGGTGTGGCACCTTGGGCAAGGGTCGCCCCCCCCCAAATGGTGCAATGTAATCTGGGTGATTTCTGCCCCCTCCCCTTGGGGGTAGATTGGCCTATTTTTTTTTTAGGCCCATCTTCCCCCAAGCAGAGAAGACTAGACACGGGAAAATGAAAAAATGGTTAGTGGCGGAGTGTTTGTCAACTGGCGAAGTATTTACTTTTATGATAATAACAGTTTTTCTCCTTTTTGTTTTAGTTCAAAGCTTTTGCTGACTTTGCTGTGGCTTGTTGCAGTTTTGGCAGTAGTTGTCCTGCGGTTTGCGTAGTTGCATGTTTTAGGTAAGTAAATAAATTTACTCCAAGTGAGTATTGTTGCAATGCATGAATGACATGTTTGTAGGTGGTGTACTGAATGCAGGATTGTGTGTGAAATTGTCCTTAGAGTTATGCACAATGATTATTGTGTTGTCTTATGTCTAATTTGCTTTTTTTTTTCTCTTTTTAGTGGGATATCGTTGGTGATTGCTGTGGCTGTGCAGAGTAGTTGCTGGTGAGTCAAGCTTTTTCAGGCAAGTGAGCAGTATAGTTTTTGAGTTTATAATTCTTAGTGATAAACCTATACTTTGTTACTTATCTTACACAGTGCTGGTTGTTGGTGGTGTATTTGTCCAGTTAATTTTAGTAGGAAGGATCATAGCCAGCCGTAGGATGACCGCTCAGCAGGTTGTTAGTGTGCTTTTTGAGTCATCTTCTGACCATGAATATGAGACTGACTCTGCATCTGAGGCAGAGGAGGAAGTGCAGGATTCTGGAAGTGAATTTTCTGTCAGAGATGAATCATCTGATGATGAAGCCACTCTCAGTGCTGATGAAGGGCCTGTTTTAGAGGAGGACAGTGATGTGCCAATGGTGCAGGAGCCAGCGGCTGAAAGGCTTCCCATTGGAAGACCTGACGCATGGGTTGCACCAAACATGGAGCAGCCACAGTTGCCTGCGTTTACTGGTTTTCCAGGGTGTCGAGTTAATACGGAAAACTTTTTGCCCGTCAACTTTTTTGAGTTGTTTATGGACGATATATTTTTGGAAGAGATTGTTGAGCAGACTAATTTGTATGCAGAGCAGTTTTTGAGGGACAACGCTGCCAGACTTAGGCCACACTCTAGAGCTAGCCGGTGGATTCCCACAAATCTGGAAGAGTTGAAAAAGTTCTTGGGTTTAACTTTTTTGATGGGGCTGATAAGGAAGCCGTCGCTGTCTTCATATTGGTCTACTAGTCCCTTGATGGCAACTGCTATATTTCCTGCCATCATGAGTCGTAACCGGTATGAGCTTCTTCTTCGGATGTTGCATTTTGTAGATAATGCTTTAGCCTTGCCACGAGATCATCCTGATTCTGACCGTCTTTTTAAGATTAGACCTGTCCTTGATCATTTGGTAGATCGGTTTTCAGAGATCTATGTTCCAGGGAAAGAAATATCTGTAGATGAGTCTTTGGTCCTGTTCAAGGGTCGTTTGGTTTTTAGGCAGTACATTCCTAGCAAGAGGGCACGGTATGGAATTAAATTGTATATGCTGTCAGAAAGTAGTACAGGATATGTTTATAATTTCCGGGTCTACACTGGTAGGGATTCCAATATTGACCCCCCTGGTTGTCCTCCCACTTTTGGAGTTAGTGAGAAAATTGTGTGGGAACTTGGTAGACGACTGTTTAACAAAGGTTACCATTTATATGTAGATAACTTCTACACTGGAGTTCGGTTGTTCAAGGAGTTGTTCAGAGTGGACACTGTTGCTTGTGGCACAATCCGCTCTAATCGGAAAGGCTATCCAAAAGAGCTTGTCTGTAAAAAACTTGAGAAGGGACAGTGCAGTGCCTTGCGGAATGATGAGCTGCTAGCTCTGAAATTTGTAGACAAGAGGGATGTATACATGCTAAGCACCATCCATGATGAGAGTACTTCACCTGTGGCTGTTTGGGGTCAGGTTGCCGAAGTGCGCAAACCTGTGTGCATCTTAGACTATAATAAGCACATGGGTGGTGTTGATAGAGTAGATCAGAGGTTAGAACCTTACACTGCTGCTCGTAAGTCTTATGTGTGGTATAAGAAATTAGCGCTTCACTTGTTCCACTTGGCAACTTTTAATGCTTTTGTTGTGTTTAAGGATAGTTCTCCAGAGTCAAGGATGACATTTGTGAAATTTCAGGAGTCTATCATAGCTAGCCTTGTTGTGCTGGAACAGGCAAGAGTTCCTAGAGAAGCAGTGGTGGAGGATGTGGCTAGATTGAAAGATCGTCACTTTGCTGAGCACATTCCTCCCACGGCCAAAAAAAACTTTCCTGCTAAGAGATGTAGAGTCTGTGCTCGAAGAGGTATCAGGAAGGAGACTAGGATGTACTGCCCTGATTGTCCTTCAAAGCCTGGGCTGTGTGTGGGTGGCTGTTTCAGGAGCTACCACACACAGAAGAATTATTGGGAAATTCCGTGAGCGTAAACTGGTGTTTTATATTTTTATATGTTCGGTTTCACGGTTGGCATTAGTCATGTATTCAGTTAGAGCTTTTGTGTTTGTAGTTTTGTACTAATTTATGATTAGTGGTTTCTTTGTTGTTTAAAAACTAAAAAAAGGGGATGGCATGTGTAGAGTGGCGCTTGGCTGGCGGCGTGGGTGTGGTGGCGCTTGGCTGGCGGTGTGTGTGGGGTGGCGCTTGGCTGGCGGTGTGTGTGGGGTGGCGCTTGGCTGGCGGTGTGTGTGGGGTGGCGCTGGGCTGGCGGTGTGTGTGGGGTGGTGCTGGGCTGGCGGTGTGTGTGGGGTGGCGCTTGGCTGGTGGTGTGGGTGGGGTGGCGCTTGGCTGGCAGTGCCGGCCAAACGCCAGTCCACACACTCATCAGCTGGTGTGATTGCTGTATCAGGCATGTGGGCGTAAGAAAGTGATGGGCCCTTGACTGGCGCTGTCTGTGGATGCGAGTCTTGTAATGTGCTGGGCCCGTGGCTGGCGGCGTGAATGGTCTAGTGCATGTCATGTATGAAAGGTGTGTGAATGGACTGTAAAGCGGTTGGTGCCTTGTCGTGGCTTTACAGCTCACGAGCTGTGAGTCATTGGTTCAGTTTTTTGGCCTTTCAGTTATTACCAGTGCATTTCACTTTTGTGAAATCTCTTGTTAATAAAATTTGATCTACTGAACCATCACTCACCCTCGTGCCAAATCCAACCAGTATGTGTGGTACAAATGACAAAACCTGCTCCGCTGTAATCAGGCGTCGCAGCACACTTGAGACACGCTAGGTGCCTCAGGTGGGACCCCGATGATGAAGCATGCCACCAACTTGGTTGGTGGGTGAGGGGTCTTCTTCACATAACCTAAGTGTGTTTCTTTTCACAATTTTAGTGTTTGGCACATCACGGACGTATGTGCACACATCAAAGTGATATATTCCAAAAATACCTGTGTTTGGGGGGGGAGGGCCCACCTATGTTTTTGGTCCTGGGTGCGGCCGTCATGTAGGGAAACCTACAAAACCCAGAAACTTTTTAAAACTAGGCACCCCAAGGAGTCTAGGGAGGTGTGGCTTGTGTGGCTCCCCCAACATTTTCTTACCCAGACTCCTCTGTAAACCTCACAATTTGCATAAAAAAGCATATTTTCCTGATTTTTCTTAGTAGGATCACCGCTCCAGCTCAAAATTCCTACTCCCCAGTTTTCCCCTCAGTCTCCCAAGTAAAATGACACCTCACTTATGTGGGTCCCCAAAGCAGAGTCCGTCTAAAGATGTATAAAAGAATATGCCCTTATAAACTTGCTGTGCTATCCCTTCTATCCCTTCAGGTTTTGGGCCTTATTATGTTGCAGGCACCTGGGCCACCCACACAAGTGAGGTATCATTTTTATCGGGAGACTTGGGGGAACGCTGGGTGGAAGGAAATTTGTGGCTCCTATCAGATTCCAGAACTTTCTGCCACAGAAATGTGAGGAACATGTGTTTTTTTAGCCAAATTTTGAGGTTTGCAAAGGATTCTGGGTAACAGAACCTGGTCCGAGCCCCGCAAGTCACCCCTCCTTGGATTCCCCTAGGTCTCTAGTTTTCAGAAATGCACTGGTTTGGTAGGTTTCCCTAGGCGCCGGGTGAGCTACAGGCCAAAATCCGCAGGTAGGCACTGTTTTCTCCCAAAATTGTGGAAGTGTCCACGTTGCGCTTTGGGGTGTTTCCTGTCGCAGGCGCTAGGCCTACCCACGCAAGTGAGGTATCATTTTTATCGGGAGACTTGGGGGAACGCTGGGTGGAAGGAAATTTGTAGCTCCTCTCAGATTCCAGAACTTTCTGCCACAGAAATGTGAGGAACATGTGTTTTTTTAGCCAAATTTTGAGGTTTGCAAAGGATTCTGGGTAACAGAACCTGGTCCGAGCCCCGCAAGTCACCCCTCCTTGGATCCCCCTAGGTCTCTAGTTTTCAGAAATGCACAGGTTTGGTAGGTTTCCATAGGTGGCGGCTGAGCTAGAGGCCAAAATCTACAGGTAGTCACTTTGCTAAAAACAGCTCTGTTTTCTGTGATATGTCCACGTTGTGTTTTGGGGCATATCCTGTCGCGGGCGCTAGGCCTACCCACACAAGTGAGGTATCATTTTTATCGGGAGACGTGGGGGAACGCTGGGTGGAAGGAAATTTGTAGCTCCTCTCAGATTCCAGAACTTTCTGCCACAGAAATGTGAGGAACATGTGTTATTTTAGCCAAATTTTGAGGTTTGCAAAGGATTCTGGGTAACAGAACCTGGTCCGAGCCCCGCAAGTCACCCCTCCTTGGATTCCCCTAGGTCTCTAGTTTTCAGAAATGCACAGGTTTGGTAGGTTTCCCTAGGTGGCGGCTGAGCTAGAGGCCAAAATCTACAGGTAGGCACTTCGCAAAAAACACCTCTGTTTTTTTCCAAAATTTAGGATGTGTCCACATTGCGCTTTGGGGTGTTTCCTGTCGCCGGCGCTAGGCCTACCCACGCAAGTGAGGTATCATTTTTATCGGGAGACTTGGGGGAACGCTGGGTGGAAGGAAATTTGTAGCTCCTCTCAGATTCCAGAACTTTCTGCCACAGAAATGTGAGGGACATGTGTTTTTTTAGCCAAATTTTGAGGTTTGCAAAGGATTCTGGGTAACAGAACCTGGTCCGAGCCCCGCAAGTCACCCCTCCTTGGATCCCCCTAGGTCTCTAGTTTTCAGAAATGCACAGGTTTGGTAGGTTTCCCTAGGTGGCGGCTGAGCTAGAGGCCAAAATCTACAGGTAATCACTTTGCTAAAAACAGCTCTGTTTTCTGTGATATGTCCACGTTGTGTTTTGGGGCATATCCTGTCGCGGGCGCTAGGCCTACCCACACAAGTCAGGTATCATTTTTATCGGGAGACGTGGGGGAACGCTGGGTGGAAGGAAATTTGTGGCTCCTCTCAGATTCCAGAACTTTCTGCCACAGAAATGTGAGGAACATGTGTTTTTTTAGCCAAATTTTGAGGTTTGCAAAGGATTCTGGGTAAAAGAACCTGGTCCGAGCCCCGCAAGTCACCCCTCCTTGGATCCCCCTAGGTCTCTAGTTTTCAGAAATGCACAGGTTTGGTAGGTTTCCCTAGGTGGCGGCTGAGCTAGAGGCCAAAATCTACAGGTAGTCACTTTGCTAAAAACAGCTCTGTTTTCTGTGATATGTCCACGTTGTGTTTTGGGGCATATCCTGTCGCGGGCGCTAGGCCTACCCACACAAGTGAGGTATCATTTTTATCGGGAGACGTGGGGGAACGCTGGGTGGAAGGAAATTTGTAGCTCCTCTCAGATTCCAGAACTTTCTGCCACAGAAATGTGAGGAACATGTGTTTTTTTAGCCAAATTTTGAGGTTTGCAAAGGATTCTGGGTAACAGAACCTGGTCCGAGCCCCGCAAGTCACCCCTCCTTGGATCCCCCTAGGTCTCTAGTTTTCAGAAATGCACAGGTTTGGTAGGTTTCCCTAGGTGGCGGCTGAGCTAGAGGCCAAAATCTACAGGTAGGCACTTCGCAAAAAACACCTCTGTTTTTTTCCAAAATTTAGGATGTGTCCACGTTGCGCTTTGGGGAGTTTCCTGTCGCCGGCGCTAGGCCTACCCACGCAAGTGAGGTATCATTTTTATCGGGAGACTTGGGGGAACGCTGGGTGGAAGGAAATTTGTAGCTCCTCTCAGATTCCAGAACTTTCTGCCACAGAAATGTGAGGGACATGTGTTTTTTTAGCCAAATTTTGAGGTTTGCAAAGGATTCTGGGTAACAGAACCTGGTCCGAGCCCCGCAAGTCACCCCTCCTTGGATCCCCCTAGGTCTCTAGTTTTCAGAAATGCACAGGTTTGGTAGGTTTCCCTAGGTGGCGGCTGAGCTAGAGGCCAAAATCTACAGGTAGTCACTTTGCTAAAAACAGCTCTGTTTTCTGTGATATGTCCACGTTGTGTTTTGGGGCATATCCTGTCGCGGGCGCTAGGCCTACCCACACAAGTCAGGTATCATTTTTATCGGGAGACGTGGGGGAACGCTGGGTGGAAGGAAATTTGTGGCTCCTCTCAGATTCCAGAACTTTCTGCCACAGAAATGTGAGGAACATGTTTTTTTAGCCAGATTTTGAGGTTTGCAAAGGATTCTGGGTAAAAGAACCTGGTCCGAGCCCCGCAAGTCACCCCTCCTTGGATCCCCCTAGGTCTCTAGTTTTCAGAAATGCACAGGTTTGGTAGGTTTCCCTAGGTGGCGGCTGAGCTAGAGGCCAAAATCTACAGGTAGTCACTTTGCTAAAAACAGCTCTGTTTTCTGTGATATGTCCACGTTGTGTTTTGGGGCATATCCTGTCGCGGGCGCTAGGCCTACCCACACAAGTGAGGTATCATTTTTATCGGGAGACGTGGGGGAACGCTGGGTGGAAGGAAATTTGTAGCTCCTCTCAGATTCCAGAACTTTCTGCCACAGAAATGTGAGGAACATGTGTTTTTTTAGCCAAATTTTGAGGTTTGCAAAGGATTCTGGGTAACAGAACCTGGTCCGAGCCCCGCAAGTCACCCCTCCTTGGATCCCCCTAGGTCTCTAGTTTTCAGAAATGCACAGGTTTGGTAGGTTTCCCTAGGTGGCGGCTGAGCTAGAGGCCAAAATCTACAGGTAGTCACTTTGCTAAAAACAGCTCTGTTTTCTGTGATATGTCCACGTTGTGTTTTGGGGCATATCCTGTCGCGGGCGCTAGGCCTACCCACACAAGTGAGGTATCATTTTTATCGGGAGACGTGGGGGAACGCTGGGTGGAAGGAAATTTGTAGCTCCTCTCAGATTCCAGAACTTTCTGCCACAGAAATGTGAGGAACATGTGTTTTTTTAGCCAAATTTTGAGGTTTGCAAAGGATTCTGGGTAACAGAACCTGGTCCGAGCCCCGCAAGTTACCCCTCCTTGGATTCCCCTAGGTCTCTAGTTTTCAGAAATGCACAGGTTTGGTAGGTTTCCCTAGGTGGCGGCTGAGCTAGAGGCCAAAATCTACAGGTAGGCACTTCGCAAAAAACACCTCTGTTTTTTTCCAAAATTTAGGATGTGTCCACGTTGCGCTTTGGGGTGTTTCCTGTCGCCGGCGCTAGGCCTACCCACGCAAGTGAGGTATCATTTTTATCGGGAGACTTGGGGGAACGCTGGGTGGAAGGAAATTTGTAGCTCCTCTCAGATTCCAGAACTTTCTGCCACAGAAATGTGAGGGACATGTGTTTTTTTAGCCAAATTTTGAGGTTTGGAAAGGATTCTGGGTAACAGAACCTGGTCCGAGCCCCGCAAGTCACCCCTCCTTGGATCCCCCTAGGTCTCTAGTTTTCAGAAATGCACAGGTTTGGTAGGTTTCCCTAGGTGGCGGCTGAGCTAGAGGCCAAAATCTACAGGTAGTCACTTTGCTAAAAACAGCTCTGTTTTCTGTGATATGTCCACGTTGTGTTTTGGGGCATATCCTGTCGCGGGCGCTAGGCCTACCCACACAAGTCAGGTATCATTTTTATCGGGAGACGTGGGGGAACGCTGGGTGGAAGGAAATTTGTGGCTCCTCTCAGATTCCAGAACTTTCTGCCACAGAAATGTGAGGAACATGTTTTTTTAGCCAAATTTTGAGGTTTGCAAAGGATTCTGGGTAAAAGAACCTGGTCCGAGCCCCGCAAGTCACCCCTCCTTGGATCCCCCTAGGTCTCTAGTTTTCAGAAATGCACAGGTTTGGTAGGTTTCCCTAGGTGGCGGCTGAGCTAGAGGCCAAAATCTACAGGTAGTCACTTTGCTAAAAACAGCTCTGTTTTCTGTGATATGTCCACGTTGTGTTTTGGGGCATATCCTGTCGCGGGCGCTAGGCCTACCCACACAAGTGAGGTATCATTTTTATCGGGAGACGTGGGGGAACGCTGGGTGGAAGGAAATTTGTAGCTCCTCTCAGATTCCAGAACTTTCTGCCACAGAAATGTGAGGAACATGTGTTTTTTTAGCCAAATTTTGAGGTTTGCAAAGGATTCTGGGTAACAGAACCTGGTCCGAGCCCCGCAAGTCACCCCTCCTTGGATTCCCCTAGGTCTCTAGTTTTCAGAAATGCACAGGTTTGGTAGGTTTCCCTAGGTGCCGGCTGAGCTAGAGGCCAAAATCTACAGGTAGGCACTTCGCAAAAAACACCTCTGTTTTTTTCCAAAATTTAGGATGTGTCCATGTTGCGCTTTGGGGTGTTTCCTGTCGCCGGCGCTAGGCTTACCCACGCAAGTGAGGTATCATTTTTATCGGGAGACTTGGGGGAACACTGGGTGGAAGGAAATTTGTAGCTCCTCTCAGATTCCAGAACTTTCTGCCACAGAAATGTGAGGAACATGTGTTTTTTTAGCCAAATTTTGAGGTTTGCAAAGGATTCTGGGTAACAGAACCTCGTCCGAGCCACACAAGTCACCCCTCCTTGGATTCCCCTAGGTCTCTAGTTTTCAGAAATGCATAGGTTTGGTAGGTTTCCCTAGGTGGCGGCTGAGCTAGAGGCCAAAATCTACAGGTAGTCACTTTGCTAAAAACAGCTCTGTTTTCTGTGATATGTCCACGTTGTGTTTTGGGGCATATCCTGTCGCGGGCGCTAGGCCTACCCACACAAGTGAGGTATCATTTTTATCGGGAGACGTGGGGGAACGCTGGGTGGAAGGAAATTTGTGGCTCCTCTCAGATTCCAGAACTTTCTGCCACAGAAATGTGAGGAACATGTGTTTTTTTAGCCAAATTTTGAGGTTTGCAAAGGATTCTGGGTAACAGAACCTGGTCCGAGCCCCGCAAGTCACCCCTCCTTGGATCCCCCTAGGTCTCTAGTTTTCAGAAATGCACAGGTTTGGTAGGTTTCCCTAGGTGGCGGCTGAGCTAGAGGCCAAAATCTACAGGTAGTCACTTTGCTAAAAACAGCTCTGTTTTCTGTGATTTGTCCATGTTGTGTTTTGTGGCATATCCTGTCGCGGGCGCTAGGCCTACCCACACAAGTGAGGTATCATTTTTATCGGGATACGTGGGGGAACGCTAGGTGGAAGGAAATTTGTGGCTCCTCTCAGATTCCAGAACTTTCTGCCACAGAAATGTGAGGAACATGAGTTTTTTTAGCCTAATTTTGAGGTTTGCAAAGGATTCTGGGTAACCGAACCTGGTCCGAGCCACACAAGTCACCCCTCCTTGGATTCCCCTAGGTCTCTAGTTTTCAGAAATGCATAGGTTTGGTAGGTTTCCCTAGGTGGCGGCTGAGCTAGAGGCCAAAATCTACAGGTAGTCACTTTGCTAAAAACAGCTCTGTTTTCTGTGATATGTCCACGTTGTGTTTTGGGGCATATCCTGTCGCGGGCGCTAGGCCTACCCACACAAGTGAGGTATCATTTTTATCGGGAGACGTGGGGGAACGCTGGGTGGAAGGAAATTTGTGGCTCCTCTCAGATTCCAGAACTTTCTGCCACAGAAATGTGAGGAACATGTGTTTTTTTAGCCAAATTTTGAGGTTTGCAAAGGATTCTGGGTAACAGAACCTGGTCCGAGCCCCGCAAGTCACCCCTCCTTGGATCCCCCTAGGTCTCTAGTTTTCAGAAATGCACAGGTTTGGTAGGTTTCCCTAGGTGGCGGCTGAGCTAGAGGCCAAAATCTACAGGTAGTCACTTTGCTAAAAACAGCTCTGTTTTCTGTGATGTGTCCACGTTGTGGAGACTTGGGGGAACATAGATTAGCAAAACAAGTTCTATTGCCCCTTGTCTTTCTCTACATTTTTTCCTTCCAAATATAGGAGTGTGTGTAAAAAAGACATCTATTTGAGAAATTCCCTGTAATTCACGTGCTACTATGGTCACCCCGGAATTCAGAGATGTGCAAATAACCACTGCTCCTCAACACCTTATCTTGTGCCCTTTTTGGAAATGCAAAGGTTTTCTTGATAGCAATTTTTTACTCCTTATATTTCAGCAAATGAATTGCTGTATACCCGGTATAGAATGAAAACGCACTGCAGGGTGCAGCTCATTTATTGGCTCTGGGTTCCTCGGGTTCTTGATGAACCTACAAACCCTATATATCCCCGCAACCAGAGGAGTCCAGCAGACGTAACGGTATATTGCTTTAGATAATCTGACATTGCAGGGAAAAGTTACAGAGTAAAAAGTAGAGAAAAATTGATGTTTTTTTCACCTCAATTTCAATATTTTTCTTTTTCAGCTGTTATTTTCTGTAGGAAACCCTTGTAGGATCTACACAAATGACCCCTTGATGAATTCAGAATTTTGTCTACTTTTCAGAAATGTTTAGGTTTCTGGGATCCAGCATTGGTTTCATGACCATTCCGGTCACTGACTGGAAGGAGGCTGAAAGCACAAAAAATTGCACAAATGGGGTATGCCCCAGTACAATGCCAAAATTGTGTTGAAAAATTGGGTTTTCGGATTCAAGTCTGCCTGTTCCTGAAAGCTGGGAAGCTGCTGAGTTTAGCACCGCAAACCCTTTGTTGATGCCATTTTCAGGGGAAAAACCACAAGCCTTCTTCTGCAGCCCCTTTTTCCAATTTTTTTGAAAAAAACGAAATTTTCACTGTATTTTGGCCAATTTCTTGGCCTCTTTCAGGGGAACCCACAAAGTCTGTGTACCTTTAGAATCGCTAGGATGTTGGAAAAAAAGGACGCAAATTTGGCTTGGTTAGCTTATGTGGACAAAAAGTTATGAGGGCCTAAGCGCGAACTGCCCCAAATAGGCAAAAAAAGGCCTGGCACAGGAGGGGGAAAAGGCCTGGCAGCGAAGTGGTTAAACATGCGGCAAAGCACGTTTTGAAGAAGTACTGAATGAGCTGGGAGGAGGGAGCAACAAGGAGCATACAATCAGGGCCGGCTTTTGGGCGGTGCGAGCGGTGCTACCACTCCGGGCGCTGACCTCAGGGGGGCGCTGTGTTTAGCATTTACTTACGAAACTTGCGATTTAAAAGAACCTGCTGAAAAGTTCCCTGTGCGTTTAGCCTTCAAGAAACAATTAAAATGTCAATATGCCTCTTGTGATTAATGTTGCTGCTCAAGAGAGAAATGGCAGTTTTGCCTAGTGGCAGCTTTGACTCATCATAAAGTAGCATAGAGGGTTAACATGCCTGCTGCAAAAAAACAGAACTTTTCCTGCTCCCCTTAGTGCCCCCTAACGCCACCATGTGTGCATCATATTTAAAATACGGCGCACAATGGCAGTAGTTAGGGGATTAGCGTCAGAATTTTTTACGCTAGTCCAGCGCTTTGCAGGATTAATTTTGACGCTAATCTTGCAAAGCATCCAGAGGCCCATTGTAACCAATAGAAGCCTCCTTTTAATGCCTGCTCTGAGCAGGCGTTAAAAGTGCCAGAAAAAAATGATGCAAAGAAATCTGACAGATTTTTTTGCGTCATTTTTTTGGCCCCCTTAACGGGGGGAAAGCCCCCTTTGCATACATTATGCCTGGCGCAGGCATAATGTAGCGTAAAGGGTTGCAAAGTGGCGCAATGCATGCATTGCACCTCTTTGTAAATACGGTGCAGAGTGTTTGGCCTTCTAATGCCACATTAGTCTAAGAAAATGACAATAATGTGGTGTTAGAATGGCACTAGGGGCTCTTAAATATGCCCCTATTGTAGTGCTTAATTTGTGCTTGTTGTTTCCTGTGCGGAGCACCAGCACTTATTTTTGAGGGCCTGCACTTATTTTTCTGCCTCAAGCATTTGCTGCGAGAAAAAGCATATAGGAAAGACTGAGGAAGAGAAAAAAGAAAACGCGTCACAATGGGGAAAATGCAGAAATCTGCAAGAGTGAGCTGAAGGGGCAGGGAGTGCCTATAAATGGATTGAAGAGGCCCAAGATCGCTTCAGGATTACGCTGCCTCTGTATTGTGTGTTCACACATTTAATTGCAGCAGCCGCATGTTTAAGAGGAGGGCTTTGGGCACCGCCACCTTTTTATTTACAAATTAAGCACAGCCCTATGGGACATATTGGAAAAAAGTGGTGCTCCACACAGTGCTCCGCCACTTTTCTTGGACCCCTTAGAGTCCCCCCTAACGCCACCATGTATGCGTCATATTTAAAATACGGAGCACCTTGGTGGTAGTTAGAGGACTAACTTCAGAAGTTTATGTGCTAGTCTGGCGCTTTGCAGGATTGGCATCAAAAATGTTGACGCTAATCCTGCAAAACACTCTGAGGCTCATTTGTAACCAATGGAAGCTTCCTTTTAATGCCTGCTCTGAGCAGGCGTTAAAAGTAACGGAAAAAAATGATGCAAGGAAATCAGATTTCTTTAAGCCATTTTTTGCACCCCCCTAATGGGGGGGATGCCCCTTTTGCATACATTATGCCTGGCGCAGGCATAATGTAGCGCAAAGGGTTACAAAGTGGCACAATGCATGCATTGTGCCACTTGGTAAATATGGAGTAGCGTTTTTGGCCTTCTAACGCCACGTTAGGTTAAAAAAAATTACACTAATGTGACGTTAGAATGGCACTATTTGAAAAAAGTGGCGCTGCACCACTTTTCTTGTGTGCGCTGTACAAAGTGGCGCACTGCATGTAAATATGGCATGGCGCTTTTGGCCTTATAACGGCACATTAGCGTAAAAAGAAAATGACGCTAATGTGGCATTAGAATGGCGCTAGGGGCTCTTAAATATGCCTCTAAATATTATGTGGCTGGCTGAGTGGATTAGTAAATCAAGCCATTACAAGTGCCTTAAAACACATGAATGTATGTAAAGGTGGAGCGATGGAGAGATGAGGGGCACATTTGCTGGGTGGTAGTGAGTGAAATCGAGGAGGAGGTCATGGGGTGGGGGGTGCCACAATAAACTGTCGCACAGGGCGCCACCAGTCCTAAAGCCGGCCCTGCATACAATTGGCGGGGCTGGTTTTTGAGGAAGGAAGCACCAAGCAAAGGAGTGAGAAAAAAATGAACTCCCATGAAGTGCTGAAAGAAAACCAAAGTAGGTCCCTGAAGTAAGGGATTTAACTAAAGAATCATGTGGTAGCACACTATGATTTACTGACAGCATATTTGCGATTGAAATGACTACCAAATTTGCACAGATATAGTTTTACTTATAAAATTATATTGCACACAAATTATTGTGTTTGGATAATGGGTTTCAGTGATCTATCAGTTGTACCTCACCAACTGTCTTGATTTGTTTTTATCCTATTAAAAAATCTTTCTTTCCATCACTCTTCAGAATTACAAAAAAATTTGCTTCATTTTTGCTTTCCTAACTCCTGAATGCATACAGATCATTTGCAGGTATTTCTATTTTGTCATGTGCTACAACTTGTGATACCTGTATACCAGCAAGAATGTCATATAATTCACTTTACTTTTCTTTCTCTGACCGCAAAGTGAAAGGCGTTCATAAGCACCATTCACTGTGTTAATTAAAGCAGCAATTTGTCAGAAGGTTTAGCTTGACATTTGACTTCTGTCTTTGAAGCGCAGCAAATGTGACAAGAGAAGTACAAGTTTTAAAGGGGTCTTTATTTATTGCTTGAACTTTCCCGACCCACCAAAAATTGGTACACAGAGACAATACAGTAAAGCAGGAGAATAGGCAGACTTAGGCCCTCATTACGACCTCGGCGGTCTTTTTTAAAGACCGCTGAGGAACCGCCGTACTGAAGACCGCCAGTGCAGGCGGTTTTCCGCGTGGCGTATTATGAATGCTGGCAGCCCTCCGTCCTTTTTCGGACGAAGAGCCGCCAGCAGCCATACTGGCGGTCGGCGGGGAAGTGGAGGTTGCTCCACCGCCCAGTCATCAGAATACCGCCCACCGAATCACGTCCCATGATTCGGTGTGGCGGTGTTCTGGTGACGGGGTGCTGGCGGCAGAGCAGCCCCCATGGATCCCGGTTCCGCCCGGAGGATCAACGGACAAGGTAAGTTGATAGTCCGTTAGGGGAGAGGGGTGGGGGGGTGTTGTGTGTTGTGTGCGTGCAAGGGGGTGTGCGTGTGAGTATGTAGAGGGGGTGTGTGTGTATGCATGCGGAGGGTGTGTTGTGTGTATGGGAAATGTGTGCGGGTCGGTCTGTGTGCATGTCTGTCTGTATGTGTGCGTGTAGGGGTGTGTGTCTGTGCATGTTGGGGGTAGGGGTGGGGAGGGGGTGTGTGTCTGTGCATGTTGGGGGTGGAGAGGGGGGTCCTGCCACCTTTGGGGGGGTGGCAGGGGGTGGGGGGTGTGGGGGGAGGACTCGGGGTGGGGGAGGGGGTTGGGGGAGACCCCTGTCAGTGCCAGGGAAGGAATTCCCTGGCACTGATAGTGCCTACCGCCATGGATTTCATGGCGGTTCCAAACCACCCGAAATCCATGGCGGTATGCAGGGTCGTTATACCGCCGGCGGTCTGGTGACAGTCGCCGGGCTGGAGACCGAAGTCTCCAGCCCAGCGGTCGTCACCGCCCTGGCGGTCGGAGTGGAGAAGTGGCGGATGACCATGGCGGTAACCACCATGGTCATAATTCAATTTATTTCCGCCGCCCTGTTGGCGGTATTACCACCACTTTTCCCCCAACCGCCAGGGTTGTAATGAGGGCCTTAGTGTGTCAAGAGAAGGCAGAAAGTGGAGATCGAATAAGCCTGCAGATTATTTTAAAAACAAATTATCTAGTACAACATTAGTGATGTCACTGCAAATTAGGGTTGCCTACAGCTACAGCAAATGTGACTGCAGTGATGCACGGTTTAAAGCATGGGGAAATTTGCTTCCAGACGAGTTGTCCAGCCTTTTACGGCCACCCCTGACTATGTTGACTAGATTTGCAGAGCAGTCTTGCACCCTACCTACTGCACAATAAGGCAGTATAAAATGTAAAATACGAAGATACATGTTTTAACTAGTAAAGACTATTACCTTAGAGTACCCCTTTGAATAAAAGGAAGTGTCTTACAAATCTTTAATGCTAAAAGCTCTGAATGTACACCCTTTAAAAGTTACATGAAATGAATTGTACAGCAATTTGTTTTCTTTTTACAACTATTTCCTGCAATATGTTGGAGTGCATTAGTATATTGCTGAGTTGCAATATATTTTTTTCACTTTGAATGTTTGTCACCCAGACTGATGTTTCACAGCCTAATCCCGACACAATTGTTTTAAAGGTTTGTCTCCTCAAAGGATATATATTTTCACATTTTCATGAGCTTAAGAATACATTATTGTTATTTGCATAGGCATGAAAGATCTCTTTAACTGGGGGCATAGCAATGTTGTTGAAATTGTGAGCCTATACAAACTGTAATCTGAGGTTGAGCTATTCTAGTAGACGTTTGAACCTAAAGATGTGTGTAAACATAGAAGAGCTGCTGTTAAATGCTTATGCTCCTAAGATATGTGTACCATAAGAAATCACATTGCTTCTTTAAGCCTCAAAGCTTCAGCTTATGAGATATCTGTAGCCTGTGATATTTTTATGATCATGGACTTTAGATCTTTCTACAGTGACAGACAGATTTGCTGTTGATATCTTTGCCATCAGAGGCCTAAGCATGGGAGATCTGGATTTTACATGCCCAAGCGTATAAGGCTTATATTACCTTATATGGCTGTCCATCAGGGACCTAAGCCCATAGGTTATATGGAATCTGAAGGATAGCTTTGCTTTGGATGCCTGAGTCTGTTTGCAAGCAATAATGGGTAGGTCTGCTGTCATAGGCCAAAGTCTGTTATCAATATTTATTCAGAGGTACAGCTTTGCCTATATACATCTAATCCTATAACATCTCTCTGTCCTAAGGGATTGCTTGAAAGTAATATGCATTAACATGCAACAGTTTAGCAAATGTTGGGTCTGCTATTCGGGCCCCAAGCATTTAAGGCTCATGTCACCTGAGAACACCATTGTTGTCGGGTGCCTGCTTCTGTAAGGTGTGTTTAATCAGGGGTCTCCAACCTTTTCTGTAGTGAGAGCTACTTCTGATCAGTGAAAATCATTGTGAGCTACCGAAGGCTAAGCAACTTGTGCATTATTACATGACACCTCCACACCAAGCTTCCATGACTTTAAGTCTAATGTCCATTGAGGCAGATGCGATGGTTTGAACAAAAGACTTGGACTAGGGGCACTATGACAGGGCTGCCATGTGTCAGTGAAAACATGGTCTTTGAGGATGTATGAACATGTGTGCATATGATTATGATATATTTGTGTGGGTAACTGAAAGCCTCTGTATTATGTACTTGTGGCACATGACATACCGTTCACCGTATGTGTCACAGTTGCATGTATAAACAAACATTCAACCATTTTTTGAAATGGCAAAAAAATTAAACTGCAGAAATTTTCATAAGGTGGAACATTTTTCTGCACTTTAACTTCCTCCCATTTAAAAAAATTACTGTATTTTTTTGTTATAAATATGGCACGATGTCCTTCTGTCCATAGGGAGCAAGATGCTTGCTTTTGTAAATGCAACACTTTGAAAAACAAATGAACAAATGAAAATGAAAAGGTAATTTAATCATAAGGCAACTTTTCATTTTCATTTTCTCAGATTTAAAAGCATTGAGGAACCTCATTTCGTTTTCACCTCCAATACTGAGTTGGTGAGGACTTTTATTTAAGAGTTAAATACCTCAGTGCTATAGTTCTTCCCTTCTGTTTCCTGGGTCATAAATCTGACTCCAGCACTGCTCCTTGTCAGGCCCTATTATCTGCAGTCTGATGATAATAACCTATTAATGTAACATAAACACAGCCTTCCCTTAATTGTAAAAGGAAAAATGTGACCCTGTGCTTATTTGAACTCCAGGTTTTGAGCTACTCTGAAGGGGCCTGGGAGCTACTGGTAGCTTGTGATCAACCGGTTGGAGACACCCAGTTTAAGCTAATCAACAGCTTTACTGACTGAAGCCTGGGCCTTAAAATCATTCTGTCTGAGACCCTAGGCTGTACAATAGTTGTGCACAAATGAAAAGGTCTGCTGTTTGAACCTGGGTCTGTAGGAGCTGGGCAATTTGAGGAGTAATTCCGCTGTCAGAGACCTTAGCCGTCCGTAGCATAAGGGAAAACATTACTGTTAGAGGTTTGAACCTGAAAGAAATGTTTAACTTGAGAAATAGAATTGTTCCAAATGCCGTTGTTTGCTGTCTGAACTCTGACAATGTATTGTATCTATTGCCCTAGGGACACCTCTGGGGTGTGACCCTATAACATTTCAGAAACCTGAAAGATAGTTTCCTTAGCCTGTAAGATATGTGGAACCTTCAGCAGTCTTTCTTTATGAAGTTTGAGTATGTACCAAGACACTATACTATCTAGAGAGTAAATGTGTATGATTTGTGTAACGAGCAATAACTGTTCTCTAAAGTCACTGACTGGCATAACTTCAACTGTAATGAATAGTCTGACTCAATGCATGTGTCTGCCCGACAGTCACTGTATTCTTTGCACTATAGAGTCGGTATGAGAATATGTACTATGTACATTTTATATCCATTCATAAACTGCAAGCAAGATCAATGTGTACATGCACTGTCTTCACACCCCAGCTCTATTCATGAGGTACCACAAAGCAATAGGTTCTGCTGGACATGCTTTTCTTTAGCTTGTACGCTCACCATTGCCTCATCTTTCAGCACTGCGTCTCTTCGCTCACCCTGTCTGCATTAATACCAAATCTTATCCAGCAAGACCATGCTCCCTCACGCCAACCTCTTAACAAGTTTCTAATGTTGGGATGTTTACGTTCTCAGTCCCTCTTCATTTCAGAACATGGAGACACAAGTCTTCTTGCATGGAACATCCTACACTGTAAGAGGTATGCTGCAACATACTGGCATGGGACAGAGCCCATGCACATCTCATTGACCAGCTCTTGACACATGCTGAGGGAAAAGGTGGTGGTGGAGGTACTCATGGGTCCCATGGCCGATTGTCGGGCAGTCTGCCACATTCCATAGTAACTTTTCAAACCCCCTCAAAAGCAGGGAGGGGAGCAATCCATTTGTCCCTGGAGAGCACCGGAGGGCATGACAGCAGAGGGCACAGGCAGGCAGGTCAGCATAAGGGTCGTTTAGCAAAGTGTCAGTCCTTCTCTCAGCCCAGCAGGTCAGCACTACAAAGCAAGTAAGACCAATTGCAGTGCCTCCTGGCAGCTCAGCAGTCATCTGGCAATATGCATCATGTAGAGCCAGTAGAGTCTGTTTACAAGTCTCACAAAGTGTCCAAAATCACAGGGGCAAAGTCCATGGACTTATACTTTAATGGTCTTTGATTTCGGGGGGACTTCAAAGGAACCCTTTCAAGTGTACAACAAACCCCTTTCAACCCAGCCCAGGCTCTAGACATCAGTAGGGGGTAAATCATTCCTTTGCGTGAGGGCATGATACAACCTGTACAAATGTAAAGTGTGAACAACCTCTCGCAGCCCAGGAAGACTATCAGTATGCAGATGTATCCCCTGTCAACGCCAGCCCTTCCTGTGTTGTGGCTGACTTGAAAGTATGTACCAAATGTAGCTGTCACTCAGCCCTAGATATGGATAGGAGTCAGGCTGCAAAGCGCATAGAGTTATAAGCACAGAGAAATGCCCACTTTCTAAAAGTGGCATTTCTAAAATAGTAATATAAAATCCAACTACACCAGTAAACAGAATTTCTCACCACCCTTTCTAACATAAATATGGCAATGCTATTCCTTTCTGATCAGGAATTACTACTTAAAAGTATATAAGGGAATTCCCAATGTTAACCTATGAGAGAAGCAGCCCTCGGAGTAGAGACAAATAACAAGTTAGGCTGTTTGCCACAACTAGGACATGCAAAACATAAGAGTACAAGTCTTAACTTTTACTTACACCCTACCCTGTCCATAGGGCTACCTAGGACCTACCTTAGGGGTGACTTAGGTGTAATAAGAGAGAAGGTTGGGACTTGACAAGTAGTTTTAAATGCCAAGTCAAGGTAGGGTAAACTGAGCACACAGGCCCTGCAATGGCAGGCCTGAGACATGTTTGAAAGGCTACTTCTGTGGGTGGCACAATCAGTGCTGCAGGCCCACTAGTAACATTTATTTTTACAGGCCATGGGCATATGGTATACCACTTTACAAGGGACTTGCAGGTAAATCATATATGCCAAACTGGTGTAAATCAATCAGACCACGTTTTAGGGGAGAGAGCACATGCAGTTTAGTACTGATTAACAGTGGTAAGGTGTCCAGAGTCTTAAAGCCAACAAAAGGTAGGTCAGAAAACCCGACAGAGGAAGGTAAAAAGTTTGAGATAAGCCTGCAGAAGGGCTATTGTCAACAGACCTCCTGAATGTCACCATCATAATCCACAATTTGCATGTCTCTGTAAAAACCTTAATTATTGAGAATTTGACTTCTGTAGGGTAAGTAAGTAGGAAGTAGTATCCTTCTGCAGGGAGTTTCTATTTATTGCTTTTATTGTGTTCATGCACAATACATCAGATTTTTTAATTCTTTCAGATCCATCTGTAAATGCTAGAGCAATAACTTTCACAGTTCAAATGAATACCATTACATGGGTAATTAACATGTTCTCAATAACAATTTAGGTTTAAGATCTGTTTTTATTAGTATCTGCAAAGCAGCAAGATACAACAATAGCCCACCTACTTCCACCAGCCAGTGGGGAAGTCGCCATCATCAGTTCTCAATATCAATTTAAATACACATTTTGTTTATAAATCATGTCACTCCTTATTGAAGTTGTGATTTGCGAAAATTATAATTAACCTATTTTATTATAAATGTTTATTAGGCATCATTATACCCTCTGTTGTATCTTGAAACAGAAGAAACATATTGAATGCTTTTCTTTATTTAATCCTTTGTGAGAAAGGATTGACCTCCATCTACTACTTGAAAGCATAGTTATAACCAGCATGATCCTAGGCACCTGTAATCAATATCTTTCCTCAAACTAGAATAATTTAAGAAATTGAATCAATTGTTATAGCCTTAATAAAAAAGAGTTTGCCTCAAGTTTTTATAGCTGTCAAATATCCATTAAGCACCTCTTTGTTCAGAATGGAGATGTTCAATCTATTAATATCAAAGTACAACATCATCAGAAAGGGATTTTATGTTTTATAACTGTCTGCAGAAATGATCGGTGTAGTCATTAAAGGTTTTTATCCAAGGTTTCACTCTTTTTTGGTATTTTATTTTGGTTATAGAGCATCTTGCCGGAGTGCAAACATAGGACTTTATATTTAGGCTTATATTGACTGTACGTTACGTCACCAAGAACTGGACTTTACTCCATCCTCACTCTTGTGTTTAGTCAATTGATTTAGCAAAATGGAGGTCTTGAGCAAAGCAGTGATTGGTAAAATATAGTTTACTCCACCCCTTCCTCATTGACAGAGTAGTTAATTTCTCCAGCCCATCGTTATTTTAATGTCTACTAGTTTAAAAGCTGTTTCCAACAACAGTGACCTGGATACTACTTGGTCAATAAGGAGTACTACAGAGAAACAAAATGGACACAACTAAAAATGTTTTAATTTTCCAACTAACTAGATGAGCATTTTATACTGATTGACTGATTGTCATCCACCTTTAAAAACTACGAATCTTGATTTCAACGTAAACAAAGCTCCAGAATATGACTCTTGTATTCAAATGGAGTGTGAATCAGTTGGTAAAGTTTAAGATCATGCAGTAATATTAGAAAGCTGACACTTTAGGACTACGTTGTTCGCAAGAAGTTTAAATATAAACACTTTCAGTAAAGCATTTGTTCTGGATACTATACTTGTGTTATTGGGGTGAAGCAGTGTTGTCTAGCACATATAGGGGCAGATTTAAGAGCCCCTTGTTGCATAATATTGTCATTTATTTTATGCTAATGTGGCGATATTATGGCAAAAACGCCACACCAGATTTAAAAAGTAGTGCAATGCATGCATTACATCACCTTGTGAACCCTTGCGCCACATTATGCCTGCACCATAAAAGATTTATTTGCGTCATTTTTTTGGCATTTTAACGCCTGCACAGAGCAGGCGTTAGAAGGGGGCACACTATTACTTATAATGGGCCCCTATGTTCTTTTTAGGGTTAGCGCCAACATTTATCCAGAACAGTACACCAATTGCATCAAAAATTCTGGCGCTATTGCCCCCTTGCATGTGCCATGGTGTGCAGTATTTTACATACGGTGCACACATGGTGGCGGTAGTGGGCCTATATGCAGTGCCAATTTTCTTAAATCTGCCCCATAGCGTTTACCTGCAGAATATCTGATCCTGGATCACTATGTTCTACCTTGTAGCCCTGAGGACCATATTGATCTTCAAAGACAATAATGAGCTGAGTGTTAACAGACCAAACATTATCTATATGGGGTTAAGATTATCACGTTCAGGCTGGGCATATTCTTCTAAGTGTGAATGTCATCTAGAAAGACTGTTGCCCCACTTATCACATGTATTTTTCAAAGGCCATGTTGAATTTGATATTTCCGGTTCCGTTTAGGCATATTGTACTTTCAATGACATAGAGGAGCAACCATCTTGTAGAAACCAAATAGGAGAATGGGTCATCCAAGTGCAGCTAACATTAGTGTACGGTGTAGGTCAACATTATGGCTATTCTATCTGAATTGTGTATTGCATACTAAAATGCTACTAGAAATACAGTAATACTATGAGCTATTTATAGATGTACAAAAAGCTTTATCAGTGCTAGATGAAACGTTAAGCATGCTAAACATACAGAATTGTATAGTATCTGTGTGTTGCAGCAAAACAAAGTATTTATGTGTCATGTTCTTCTGTGGAAAACTAAAGTTACAGTCTCCCATGGAAACAAAGGTGTTATACCCAGAGTCATCTCGATGTGCCTTAAAAGTAGACTACCTCATTGGACTCGCTGTTTTTTTTGCGTGCTTTAAACGTTTTTATCCAGAATGTTTCTCTTACTATTATTATTATTGTCTCTATCGGCTTTCTTCTCAATCTTCTCAAGAACTTGATACCCCAGTTGGCAAAGTGTGTGCCCAAATTCATGCGACTATTTGTCAACAGCAAAGTTTTCTCAGTTATGTATTTAAAACTCTTAATTTCATACAATCTCAATTCGATTTTACGTTCAGTCTTGCCCATGTCAGTGTTTACAAGATGGACACACTTGGATGCATCACGAGTACATGTATTCTTGTATTTTTTGTTTTTGTCTTGAATACCGGATGCAAGATCTTGCTGCCTTGTATAAATGTACTACCATTAGCACAGTTGTGACAGATAATAATTACTATTTTGCGCTTATCAACATTAGATTTTATAGTTCTTGTTCCTTTAGTATGCAAAATATGGCTTATTAAGGAATTAATCCAGAGCCATTTGTAATTTAGGCCAATGTCACTATATCGGAGATTTGATTTATGAACTCTTAGACCAACATTTGGCAACAAATACCAGTCTTTCGTTTTGTTTATTTTTAAGATTTTCAAGGAAACAATTCTTATCTTTTCATAATGGTCACATTGTTCTTGGCGTTGCTCAAAATTTATGTGGGATATCCATATTAGTGATCTTATTCAGACAGTCTTTGTTCCTGTGTTTCATATATTCCCCAGAATTACTAATTATTATTGTTGGAAAGTACTCTCTTTGTGGAATGGTTACACCCACTTTTTGCCTGCTGTCAGTGTGTTTTGACTGTGTTCACTGGGATCCTGCTAACCAGGACCCCAGTGACTGTGCTCTCTCCCTCTAAATTGAGTTGCTTAGGATTTAGCACACCCCATAATTGGCATACCGGTGCACCCATATAAGCCACTAGTATATGGTACTTAGGTACCCAGGGCATTGAAGCACCAGGGGTTCCCCATGGGCTGCAGCATGTATTGTGCCACCCATGGGAGCCCATGGAAAATGTGTCTGCAGGCCTGCCATTGCAGCCTGCGTGAACAGGTGCATGCACCCTTTCACTGTAGGTCACTGCACCAGGTCACTATAATTCACCCCTATGGCAGGCCTTCCTAGCCCAGAGGGCAGGGTGGAAGTACCTGTGTGTGAGGGCACCCTTGCATGAGCAGAGGTGTCTCTATGAACTCCATCTCCATTTTTCTGGACTTCGTAAGTGGGGGGGGAAGCCACTTTACCCGTATACTGGACACAGGTCACACTTCCTGTGCCCAGCTACATAATGGTAACTCCAAACCTGGGCATGTTTGGTACCAAACATGTTGGAATCATGCCATAATACTGTTGCAGTATTGGTTGTATGATTCCATGCACTCTAGGGGCTCTTTGGAGGACCCCCAGCATTGCTCCTACTAGTCTTATGGTGGTTTCCGGGCAGCCCACTATGCTGCCATCCAACAGACAGGTTTCTGCCCTCCTGCTGCTTAGCCAGCTGAAGCAGAGGAGGACAGAACAAAGGATCTCCTTTGGGAGAGGGAGGCAACACCCTCTCCCTTTGGAAATAGGTGTTATGTGGCTTGGGAGGGGTAGCTTCCTCAAACCACTGGTATGGTTTGAATGGCACATTTGGTGCCCTCCTTGCAGAAACTAGTTTGCACCAGTCCAGGTACTCCTGACCCTTGCGCTGGCGCTAATCTGGACAATGGAAAGGGGAGTACACACTTCCCTGTCCATCACCACCTCAGGGGTGGTGCCCAGAGCTCCTCCAGGTGGCCATTTGATTCTGCCATCTTGAATCCAAGGTGGGCAGAGGCCCGTAGGAGCATCGGAGTGGCCAGATCAAGCAGGTGACGTCACAGCCCCCTCCTGATAGGTGATCAGTCCCCCTTCCTGGGCTATTTAGGGTCTCCATCCAAGGTGGGTCTTCAGATTTGATGTGCAAGTTTCCAGCAGGACTCCTCTGCATCATTTACTTCATCTTCTGGCCATCAGGACTGCAACTGGACCTTTCAGGAACCGACAATCTGCAACTCCAGCAATGACTCTGCTCTGCAACATTGTTTCTCCAGCTCCTTCCAGCAACTACAACATTCCCCTGGCTGTGCATCCTCTGAGGGAAATTAGTCTTCAGCCTGCACAAGATTCCGGAAGGAATCTCCCTTGGAGTGAAGGAGTCACTCCCCTGCATTCACAGGTACCGACTGTAACAATGACCGGCTGCATGGATCCTCTCTTCTTCAGAACTGCGTGGATTCTGTATCACAGGTGGTGATCTGGAGTGGTCCCCCTGGTCCTTTCTACCAGCCATCCGACTTTGGACATAGAATGCCCTTGCCTCTCCTTGCAGGACAGTACCCCTGTGCACTGCGACTCTTGTAGCTACCAAGGCATGTTTGGCTGTTTTTCCAAGGTAACTTCAGGCTCTGAGTAGCCCCGGCCTACAGCACTCTTCCCTATAAAGCACAGTCTCCTGCGTGCTGCTCCAGTGATGTGGGACTCCTCTCCAGGTGTGCGGAGTGGGCCTCACTGCAATTCTTATGCCTGCTGCCTGTGAGTTGCCTGTGGGGGCTGCATCCATATCTTCTGACTCTCCTCACTGCTGAAAGTCACCTGGGTCTCCCCTTCTTGGGTTGAGTCCCCCTGGACCTTGCCGGTCCCCGGCAGCTCTGCAACTCTTCATCTGCGACTTTTGCCTTTGTCAAGGCTTGTTAGTGGTTTTCCAACACCACTGGCTGACTGCAGCTCTTCTTCTGTCGTGGGTCATTGCCAGCATCATTTCTGGAACTTTTCTCCTGCTCCGGTACTGCACAGCTGACTCCCTGTCTCCACAGTCGACCTTGTCCTGCATCTCCAGAAGGGTGAGTAGTGACTCTTGCCACAACTGGACACTCCAACTTGAACAGGACTTGGTTCCCTTCTTTTGCAGGTCCTGTTCTTTCAGGATCTACCTATGGTTTCTTCCAGTCTTGCCTGGGTCTTGCACAGTCCTTTTCCAAATTTCTCCTGTGGTTTTGGGGGAAAAACAGGTACTTACCTCTTATCTCCTGGTCGCTGGGGGGCACCCTGGTACTTACCTTTTGGGGTTCATAGTTCCTCCAGCTCCCCCCTACATATTCCATTTCCTTGGGTGGGGGACTGCCTTTCACATTCCACTAACTTCTATATGGTTTGCTCCTCCCCTAGGCTCTTCACTGTTTTCTATTGTTTTACTATTTTTCAATGCTAATCACTGACTTCTAATATGTATATAATAGTGTGTTTACTCACCTCTTGTGGAATATTGCCTATAAAGTATTTTAATATATGTGTTACCATAATAAAGAACCTTTATTTTTGTGACAATGTGTGGTTCTTTCTTGTGTGTAAGTGCTGTGTGACTGTAGTGGTATTGCATAAGCTTTCCATGGCTCCTAGATAAGTCTTGGCTGCTCATCCACAGCTACCTGTAGAGATCCCTGGATTCCTAGACATTGTCTATATCTCACTAATAGGGGATCGCCCGACATGGTATAAGGTGATAACACCATAGGTGCTCACCACACACCAGGCCAGCTTCCTACAATTATTTATTAGGCAACTCAAAGGTAGATTGGCCTTTAAAGAATGATGGTGCAGTAGGTTGGTTCAATGTATCTGTTTCATGAACAAATGGAATGGATGGCCTATGTCTATTGAGATAATGTACACATCAGGACATTATTATATGTACTTATATATGAGATTTGCTATGAACTCATTTCGTGGGTGACCTGTATGTAAAAAATTTATTTGCCAAAGCAGTTCACCTGTGTCGCATTGCCATAGAATCAATATCTCGTCAAACAAAGGGACCTTCATTCCAGATTGGCACCTCGCCTCAAAACCCCACCATACAAGAAAAAACCTACAGGTGGTACATCTTTCTGTGTTCAAGACACCAAATTATGGAATTCATTACCCAAAACATAACATCCACAGATAACTATATTATCTTCAGAAGACTACTAAAGATTTGCATTTCTCCTACATAACCACCATACTTAGACACTAATGTGCATTCATAATTTACTTATATGTATGCATTTAAATGTGTAAGTCTTTGTATAACTCGTATACTAACAAATGGCAAAATACTTTGTCACTCTCTAGCTCGGCGTGGATAGCACTGTGCTGATCCAATGCTTAAAAACTTTGCTAGATAAACAGACATTTGAGGTGAGCAAATCTAGAGTGTCACTGGTGTTGAAGGGCGCTCCTTACTACAGCTGCTCTCCACCTAAACTTGGGAACTACCCAGAGTTCTCTCTTCTTTTTTGCATAATTTATGCGTCACTCTAACCCTGAAAGGGATTTGTTTTGATATATATATATATATATATATATATATATATATATATATATATATATATATATATATATATATTATGCTTAACATGTATATAGGCCTTGGCATACTTTTCATATAAGTTATTTGATAAGGTGCTTATGGATCTGTCTTTTGTGTATCCATCACAACATGTAAATATTATCATAAGTATGTTATCTACAAGTGATTCACTAATTAAATATTGAGTAAAAAAAGAAAATGAAAATAAAATATAAACAAAGTATTTATACATATGCGCAAATAAATTAGCTTCTAATACAGAAACACTTGAAAGTCTGAGTTTATACAATACAGCTTTACATCTCAATACATTATCTTCCTTTTACATGTATATCCTTACTATGTAGTTATGTATCTATATATTTATTACTTTATTCCTACTGTAGGAAGAAAGACAAAAAAAAATTAACTCCCTCCTATGCACTCCTCTATGTGTCATCCTTTACCTATTTCAATGTATCCTCTACCTCCACTTTCTGACTCATCCCAAACCTCATTCTACTACTGTGATCTCCAAAAGACTCTTCTATCCCTGGCTCCCCCAGACCTCATTTAACTACTATGATCTCTCTAATCCCTTTCTAGATTCTACACTCTTCCATCTTTCACCATTTACTAATTCCAAACCTCATCTTACTACTATGCTTTCCTAAATAACACTTTCTACACTCTTCCCTCCCCTATCCCTACATTATCCTATTCAGTCCAAATAACAGGCTTGTATGTCCACCACTCAAAGTAACTTGCATTTCCCTATACTAATCCACCACTAATCCTTTTTGGGTTCAGGAGCAGCATGCTACTCGCCAAAAAGCACTTTGATGCAGCATCAGAGGCAGTAAGTGCTATATAAATGCAATTACAATACAGTGTAGCCACCTCAGCATAGGTACAGCTAGTGGTATTGTTTTAATATTCAATGTTTTGCTCAACAGTATTCATACTTAATTTATTTGCTAACAACATAGTCCTAAAGTGCATGTTTTCTTGACCCTGTGAAGTTACCATTGCAACATCTGAGTCTTGTTTCAAAAGTTCCCACAATAGAAATGAATGCCTTTCTCCACTGTTTGGTGTTTATTCATTTATTTAAACCACACAAAAGGCTATTGGAGGAATGCTTGCAATTTGACTAACCGCCTCCAGCCCATCGTTCTTTTGCTCCCCATGCCATCACAATTTGGACAATTTGGACCCAGCCATATGCAAATCCGCCTTGACCCTGCTCCAGTGGGAACAGTCCAGCAAAAACTGCCAGGCCACGTCCTCCCTGAGCTGGAACTCAAGTTTTCCAGGACCAGTTTCACCCTGATTGGGTGTCTTCAGTTGGTTACAACTTAATTCCCTTTTATGCATTATTTTCTATTGGTTAGTATAACAAATTTGAAGAGTCCCAAAAATGAGTGTTGGAGACCCTCTACCTGCATCTATCGGCACAAACTAAGCACTGGTCCCATCCCTTAAAGATCCCTAGAGGAAACAAACAGCACCTGGATCTAGAGCGACATTCCTCCCCTTCACTCTTTTTCAGAGGGCCCTGCAAATTACATAGTATACCTGACACAAACTGCACCCGTGTTAAATGTTAAATGCTGTCACCGCAGACAGAGTATATACTGGGTGTGCAATTGCAATTTGGACCTCATTCTGCTTTATGCCCAACGGAATGGGTATTTGTACATGTTACATTCTGATGGATACAACTACCTGTGGATTCCTCACCTAATGAATACTCCCAAGGCGCCAGCATTCGACGGAAATCTTCTTACTAGTCTCTGCACGTCGACGAGGACGTCACTCTAGCCCACGCGACGGCGTCTGACGTCATACAGGCAATAAGAGGTCCTCGACGACGTGCGGACGTCAGTTCCCTTTTTTCCGTGCATTCGAAACGGTTATCTTCGAGGGAGCAACTGTTACTTTTGTGGTTACAGTGTATTTTTGCTGCGTAGTCTTTCGCTGTGGTAATAATGTCGCAGAGAAAGTCTGGATTTAAGCCTTGTCGTGAGTGTGGAGGCAAGATGTCGGTGACGGATCCTCATTCCGATTGCCTTTGGTGTTTGAGCTCCGACCACGACGTCTCGACTTGTGATTCATGCCAGCACATGAATCCAAAGGCCCTCAAGGAACGTGAGGCGAAGCTGTTTATGGCGAAATCGAAGGAGAAGCATCACAAGAAGTCTTCTTCTCCAAGACATCGGCGTCATCGAGACTCCCGGCGCCGTAGAGAATCTCGGCGTCATTCGAAGGAGACTCGTTCCAGGTCTTCGGATCGGCGCCGAAGGACATGGGAGATCAGTCCCACGGTTACGCCGCATCCTTCGACGCCGTTGCCCTCTCCGGCGTCTCCAACTTCACCTGGACAGGCGTCGGTGATTGAGGTATTGGAGCCTCAGGTGTTTTCTCCGGCGTTGCAGACGTCGAGGCCGGCGTCGGGGTCGCCTCCGAGACAGGCACCCCAGTATCCGGCTTTTCCCACCCCTGGAGCCGATAGTTCCGCATTCTTGAATGCGATGTATGCCATCTTCCAACAGATGGCTCCAGGGGGTGCTCCGGCTGGGCCTTTGGCCTTTTCATTGGGTGATCCTGCGCCTCTACGGCCGGCACCCTTTATGCCCTTTCTCCCTTTTGGGAACGTGGGCTCGGCGCCAGTGTCGGCGCCGGTGGCCGCTCCGGTGGCTTCAGAGGGATTGGCCCCAGGGATTTCCATCCCGTCGACGTCGGGATTTCGGCCTGTGACTCCGGTGGGTCCATCTGCTTCAACTGCTCTTTCGTCGGCGCCGAAGTTACCTGTGGCGCCGGACGCGGCGTCGGTGGCTTCTGAAGATCGGCGCCGATCTTCGACTTCGGCGGAGGCATTGTCGACTCCGCGTATTGAACAACGGCTTCATTCGAGGAGACGTGCTCTCCGTGTATTAGAGGAGCAGGAGTACCAACGAGCCCTGGAGGAAGGAGAGCTAGAGGACTCGGATGATGGGCTGCGTGGTCTGGAGTCGGCCAGTGGGCTGGACACTTCCCCTGAGTGGGATCTTTCGTCCCCGGGAGAATACACTGAGGAGGCTGCTTCCTTTCATGCAGTGGTACGGAAGGCAGCTAGTTTTTTGGACCTGCCTTTGCCGGTGGTGGAGGCTAAACAAAACCTTCTAACAGAGGTGCTACATCCGGCCTCAGCTGCGGCGGAGCCTCTTTTGCCATTTAATGACGCTCTGCTGGATCCGGTGTTAGAGGTGTGGAAGAGGCCGGCATCTTCCCCAGCAGTTCACAGAGCCGTGGCCAGGAGGTATCAGGCGGCTCCGACTGACCCTGGTTTTCTGTCTAGGCACCCTACGCCGGAGAGCTTGGTGGTGCAGGCCTCCTGTTCATCTAAGTCTGCGCCTGGTTCTTTCCCGACGGTGCCTGGGGACAGAGATTCAAAGAAACTAGAGGCGCAGTCCAAGAAGATTTTTTCGTCCTGCAGTCTGGCGTTGAAGGCCACCAACGCAACCTGTATCCTGGGGAGGTATATTCATGCTCTGATGGATGACATTTCCTCATCATTTACAGAGCTTCCCCAGGGTCTTTTGGATCTTGTTTCAAATGCCCAGGCTGCTGCGACCCAGATTATCCAGACGGGACTGGATACCACCGACTCGGTAGCCAGAGCAATGGGCACAACTGTGGTGGCAAGGAGACAGGCCTGGCTCCGTAACTCGGGCTTTTCTGCGGATGTACAGTCCACATTGTTGGATCTCCCGTTTGATGGGGACAAACTGTTTGGAGCCAAGGCTGATTCGGCCTTGGAACGTTTTAAGGAGAGCAGGGCCACGGCTAAGTCGTTAGGGCTCCAAGCTCCTTCTTCCACGGCCTCTTCCAGATTTTTCAGGAGGTTTCGTGGATTTGGGCGTGGCTCTTCCTCCTCTTCCTTTCGGGGAAGATATCAGCAACCTGCCTCTTCCCATCCCTATAGATCTTTTAGGGGGAGAGGTAGGGTCCGCACCAGAGGAGCCTCTCAGCAGCACTCTGCATCTTCCTCATCCTCTGGCGGGGTGCAGCAGGGGAAGCAGCCTTAGGCTTCCACCATTTCCCACTCACTCCTCTCCTGTAGGGGGAAGATTACAGCATTTTCTCACCAAATGGAAGACTGTTACAACGGACACTTGGGTTCTCAGTATTGTGGGAAAAGGCTACACCCTTCCCTTTCGGGAGTTCCCGCCCCTCATCCCGCCCCGTCCTTCTTATTGTTCAGAAGAACACCTCCTGTTGCTAGAACAGGAGGTACAAGCCCTCCTTTCAAAGGGCGCGGTGGAGTTGGTCCCAGAGCAGGAAAGGGGTCGAGGATGTTACTCAAGGTATTTCCTGATTCCCAAGAAGGATGGTCGTTTGAGACCAATCCTGGACCTGAGGATCTTGAATTGGTTCCTCAAGCAGGAAAAGTTCAAGATGCTGACCCTAGCACAGGTGCTTTTGGCGTTGAACAAGGAAGACTGGATGGTGTCTGTCGACTTGCAGGATGCTTACTTTCATATCCCGATACTCAAGTCACACAGGAAGTATCTCCGGTTTGTGGTGGGATCGCAGCACTATCAGTTTGCGGTCCTTCCGTTTGGTCTTACTTCAGCACCTCGAGTCTTCACGAAGGTGATGTCGGTGGTTGCGGCAGAACTCAGAAGTAAGGGGATAGCAGTATTCCCTTACTTGGACGACTGGTTGATCAAAGCCAAGTCCCCGGAGCTTGTGTCGCATCATCTGCAGTCAACAACCCAGTTGTTGTTCGACCTGGGTTTTTCGGTGAACAAGCCCAAATCTCACCTAGAGCCCTCTCAGCGCCTCCTGTTCATAGGGGCAGTACTGGATACAACATTGGGTCGGGCCTTTCCTCCGCCTCAGCGGATTCAAGATATTCAGGATTTGGTTCCAATGTTTCGAAATGGAGCGGTAGTTCCAGTCCTCAAGGTCCTTCGTCTGCTCGGTCTGTTTGCCTCCTGCATTCTGTTGGTCACGCATGCTCGCTGGCACATGAGGGCTCTTCAGTGGTGCCTCCGAAGGCAGTGGTCTCAACACAAAGGGGATCTAGAGAGTACTGTCAAGATCTCCAGAGATGCTGCTGTGGATTTGAAGTGGTGGATTGCAAGCAACAATCTTTCACAAGGAAAGCCATTCCAGCAGTCGACACCAGTGGCCACAGTCATAACGGATGCTTCCACTCTAGGGTGGGGAGCTCATCTGGGGGATCTGGAGATCAAAGGCCTTTGGTCTCCAGAGGAACAGATGTTTCACATCAATCTGTTAGAGTTACGGGCTGTACGTCTGGCTCTCAAGGCCTTTCTCCCTTCCCTTCGTGGTCAGTCGGTACAGGTCCTAACGGACAATACTACCACGATGTGGTACATAAACAAGCAGGGAGGAGTGGGGTCGTACCTTCTCTGCAGAGAAGCTCTTCGACTATGGTCCTGGGCAAAGGACCATCAGATTTGCTTGATAGCAAACCATCTGGCCGGAGTCTTGAACGTGCGTGCGGACAGTCTCAGTCGCCAATTCTCGGCAGACCACGAGTGGCGTCTCCATCCAGATCAAGTCCGTTTAATCTTCCAGAGGTGGGGGTTTCCTCGGGTAGATCTGTTTGCCACTCGAGAGAACGCGCATTGTCCGTTATTCTGCAGCCTCCAGTATCCGATGCAGGGACGCGTTTCAAATAATCTGGTGCGGCCAGTTGCTTTACGCGTTTCCTCCCATACCCTTGATTCCTCGAGTATTGAGGAAGATTCGCCAGGACCGGGCTCTAGTCATCCTAATAGCTCCGGATTGGCCAAGGAGGGTATGGTACTCCGACCTTCTCCAACTCTCAATGTGCCCTCCGCTCCGTCTCCCTTTCAGGGCAGACCTCCTCTCGCAGTCGCAGGGGCAGGTTCTACACCCCAACCTCCAGAGTCTGCACCTACATGCCTGGAGATTGAACGGGCAACCTGAGTTCCTTCTCTCTCCCGCCTGAGGTAGTGGATGTTATATTAGCGGCCAGGCGACACTCCACTACGCTAATAGATGGTCTAAATTTGTTGCGTGGTGTGGAGAGAGGCAGATTGATCCTTTGCATGCTCATCTATCGGACGTTTTGTCTTTTGCTCTGTCTCTAGCGCAGAAAGGTTGTGCAGTGGCTACCATTAAGGGTTATTTATCGGCCTTGTCAGCCTTCATATGTCTTCCAGACCAACCATCTTTATTTAAATCCCCTATTGTTATCAGATTCTTGAAAGGTCTTCTAAATAAATATCCTCCAAAGCCATTCGTTATGCCGCAATGGGATTTGTCCTTGGTCCTGACTTTCCTTATGGGGTCCCCTTTTGAACCTATGCATTCTTGCCCCTTAAGGTATTTGGTTTTAAAAACAGTCTTCCTGATAGCTATAACATCAGCAAGGAGAGTGAGTGAGTTGCAGGCCTTATCAGTAAAGCCCCCTTATACAACTTTTTATGGGGATAAGGTGGTGTTGAGGACCAAGGCTGCTTTCCTCCCGAAGGTTGTTTCACCCTTCCATTTGGCTCAGGCAATTACTTTGTCCACGTTCTATCCTCCGCCTCATCCTTCCAAAGAGGAAGAAAGACTGCACCGTCTGGACCCAAAGAGGGCGTTGAGCTTCTTTATTGATAGAACAAAGGATTTCAGGCTGGAGGATCAGCTGTTTATTGGATACGTGGGCAAGAGGAGAGGAAAGGCAGTCCACAAGAGAACACTATCCAGGTGGGTTGTTCTTTGCATTAAAATCTGTTACTCTTTGGCAAAGAAGGATCCTCCTGAGGGCATTAGAGCTCATTCCACCAGAGCTAAGTCGGCCACTTCGGCCTTGGCCAGAGGTGTTCCTGTGGTCGACATCTGCAAGGCCGCAACTTGGTCGTCCCTTCACACTTTTGCAAAACATTACTGTTTGGATTCTGAGGTTAGAAGGGACGGCCATTTTGCACGGTCAGTGCTGCAGGATTTCTTGGTTTGACCATTTAGGCACCCACCGCCGGGCGTGGTACTGCTTTGGGACTCTAATCATTAGGTGAGGAATCCACAGGTAGTTGTATCCATCAGAAGAACGAGTTACTTACCTTCGGTAACGACTTTTCTGGTGGATACATTAGCTACCTGTGGATTCCTCACGGTCCCACCCGCCTCCCCGTTGCCTTTCTGGTCTTACCAAGTAATCCTTGAGTACGCTCCTCTTGGTCTTTGAGGGTGCAATAGATGTTGTATATATTATATGTATATAGGTATACATCTTTGTGTATATACTTGATGTGTAGATATATATTTTAAAAAGAGAGAGTTATATATATATATAAAAGATTTACAGTTATTCATGCAATGTTGTGTATTTTTACAATGTAATGGGATGTTGCCTTGCTCTTTCATTGCATTACCTGGTTGTTCTCATGCACGTAAAAAATGATTGGTACTGACGTCCGCACGTCGTCGAGGACCTCTTATTGCCTGTATGACGTCAGACGGCGTCGCGTGGGCTAGAGTGACGTCCTCGTCGACGTGCAGAGACTAGTAAGAAGATTTCCGTCGAATGCTGGCGCCATGGGAGTATTCATTAGGTGAGGAATCCACAGGTAGCTAATGTATCCACCAGAAAAGTCGTTACCGAAGGTAAGTAACTCGTTCTTCTCTTTTGGGGCAGAATTATCCCATTACGTGGTTTGCAAACTCCACTTGTGCCATATTTGCACACATATTTTTTCAAGCAAAAATCCCCACTGTGCACATTTGGCACTTCTTCTGGATGAGCGCCTACAATGGAATGAGGGCCTCAACTGGAAAACAAAAAGAAGCATTGGCAACACTAATCGGTCTGGGTTTAAGCCAATCGCCGAGAAAGGCAGGTTAAAAAGGCCAGTAGTTGAAGGGGCAGACCTTAAGACTACTCTATGTATATTCTTAGCAAAGGGTCGTCTGACAGCTTTGCTGTGAAAACCCAGACCTAAAAACGAGAATGGTCAGTTCGAGACGTGCACAGTGATCTGGAAGGGATTGTTCATCCTCCCCAGGAGCATTAGTGGGCAGTTTAGCTCAACTAGAGCATCAAGAATAAATAAGGTAAGTAGCTGGGAGGTGGATTGAAGGAGGCACAGCAGATGGTCACAACAACACACTCCTCATTAATCGTTTCCATTTTTTATTTAAGAAGGCGTAAATGACAGTGTGACAAGTAAAAAAAAAAACCTTAAGTGTCTCATTGTCTACTCATCCGCTTTCACACTCTCCTTGGTTTCTTAGTTGCAAATGGAAAGAGGTGAAGCGTTCCCAGGAAGTACAGCAAACACTCGTAAAGACGCCAGATGTTTCTACCAAGTAAGTGTAATCCGGTGAACAAGCGACTCGCACGTTCAAAGCAACGAATCCCGCTGTTCGACCTTGCAAACTCCTTTTATTTTTATTTTTATCCGGGACTGGAGGTAGAAAGCAAGCGTTAGGTGCCTAAAGCACTCACACCATGCTACTTTTTTCTTCATACCTGACACAGTATTTCCAACATTTATTTTTTAATTCTCACATCTTTCTGACTCTTCGTACTCGGACAGCTTCCGAACAGAAAGCACATTAAAACAGGGCACACTAAAAGTACATTATAAAGTGTGTTAATCCAACCTGAAAACGACACATTATTCTTCTGTGCTGCTTGCGTGTTTTAAAGGGTCTAGAATATATATGCAATAGTGCAGCAGGTGCAGTGGCACCAGGGCCCTGGGGTCTTAGAGGACCTCTGTTCTCCAATTATGGCTCTATTTTTGTACCCAACTAGATGAAAGGGGAGCCCGCTTTCCTAGCCTGCACCAAGACCCAGGGAGCCCTTGCTACGACACTGGTTTATACAGATGACATGGGTGACGGTGCTATCCTGAACATAAGTCTTCACCAACTTTTGGACCGATCAAGTTCAAAATATTTTTTTGCACCAGTCATCTATTGAACGTTTTGTATTTTCATTGGAAAGCTTGGTGCAAAATTGTGTAAGTACTAGTACGGTCCTAAAACATTAGTGCAAAATTGAGCCATCACCAATGCAATATATGTAATGTGCCGCTTGATGGCAAATTGCTTGGGCACTGGTGTAATTAATGCAAACGTGTAATACTGATGCAATATTACCCGAGTCGAATGTACGTAGTCTGCCTCCTCATCCGGAGCAGAATAGCATGGATACAGAGCGTAACACAAGGTGAGAAAGCCGCCTTCAGAGTGTGGTGAGGTCCCCACCAGTCTCCCAGATCTCAGATTTATTCACAGCCCTTGGGCTAAATGGGGGCCGCTCGATCCGAAGGGTGGCAACCCTTCACCACCAGGGGTCTGCTTTATGCCCTTGTGTGGAATTCTTGGTCTCTGGGAGTTGGGGTAAAAAGGCTGAGCACAGCAGACTTTTTGCTCCTGGTGAGAAGAGCACTTCCTTGTGTCTGTAATAAGTACATAATGATGGCACCTGAATTTCCTCTGTTATTTTTATTTATGAACTCGTGTCGGTTAATTGATTTGGAGAGGAGATAAACGAGATTTCAAGGGACTGCGGCACCCCTACCACCACCACATCAAATGCCTTTGTCAAAACAGGCATCACCAAGACTCGTGGTCACCAGCAGTCACTTTTGTGGACCAGCTCTTAGTTTTTCCTCATCAGACTTTGACCCACTGCGAGAGAGCCAAAAACGAAAGTGGGGAGAAAGAGGGAGAGACAACTGGAACAACAGTGACAAAGGGAGAAAGCATGGATGAAAAGGAACCTGCATGAATAATAGAAAGGGTCAGGAAGTGTCTGGTGTTGGACGGTAGAGGCATAAATTGGAATTCGGGCTACACAGTGTTGATTTTCAGCACCCCTGATATTCGAAGAGGCAGCTGTCGACTTCTGAGCAAACCTCTGGACTCTAGCACCTATAGTTTTACAAATTAAGCACTCAAAGATTTGAAGTACCAGACCTCAAATTGTGAGCCCAACGTGGAGTATGGCAGGAGGTGACAAGTGGCAGCGGGTGCCAGTGGGTATCCCTTTGTTTCTTTTAGCATTGGTTCAAACCATGTGGTCCTAAGATTCCTAGGGGTCCGTGAGGCCTCCTCGGAGGAGGGGGGGGGGGGGTTGCGAACTACTCTGCAAAATTAAATAATAAGTTAAAATGAATAATGCATATATAGAAATAAAGACACAATATCGAAAATGTGAAAGCTTTTTCAATATTTGAATGAGAAATGAACAAAATGTTTCAATATTTAAGCATATGTTCGGTAGTTTTTGTATTTATGTGTCTTGTTTTGACGCTCAAATCCTAGAAATTGCTTAGGCCGGGTGTCCCCAACTCCCGGTAATGCCTCAGGTTCAGTGGGGGTCCAAAGGACTCAAAAGGTTACGAACCACTGCTTCAAAGTAATGCTTGGTGTGGCTCTGGCTGCAGCCTTTGGAATCAGCACCCAGCGCTGTCAGAAACCCATGTGTGAGAGTTGTAATTTGCTCCCCCATGAAACAGGCTGCTTTAATCCAGTCGTGATGTGCAAGTTAGTACTGGAAGGAAGTGGAGTTGGTCCTGAGAAGCTACATAGTAATTGTCTCCATCTTTCTAAATTCCTATGTAAGCTGAAGAAAGATAGAGGGAACCCTAAAGCACATGCCATTACGATTTTTGGCATTAGCGAGCTAATCCTTACCTGTTTGCTCTATTACTCTTGGTCTCTGCTTATAAAAGGCATTTAAAAGGACCTATAACACAGAGAGTAAAGAACTATTTTGAAATACTGTGTCCCATTAGTTACAGCTGCAAAATCATCTGCCTCAAATTCAACAATTTCTGGTTTGAGACACCAGACAGAAATCTCTACACTGCGTGCACAGCTGTGCCATTCTGCTCTCTGTATTGCTTTCTGGTAGTCCAGTGATTCGCAAACTGTAGGTCGTGGTTGATTTTTAATGGTTTGTGACAGTCGAAGCAATAAAGATAAAAAATAAATAAGGTGCACTGTTCTACTAAAGGGCCACAGATCAGAAAGGCACTCTTAAATGTAGAAGACAGAGCCCTCACACACCCAGTGGGTGTCATGCTTCATCATAGGGTCTGCTCCTTGTCGGGCTGGCGCTGCAGTGTCCAGCGGGCACCTCAAGGGGGCTCTTTGCCAGAGATCTTATGTGACGAGGTGCCATTATAGTACGTAGGGGTGGATTCAGACCTATGAGAAAAAGAGAGAAGCTGGAGACAAGAGATTATAATTGGCTATAAACCCCCATATAAATGTATTACTTCTTTAGAAATGGTCTGGGTCAAGGTTAAAAACACAGGAAGTGGTCAGGGAAATAATGTTTCTGCACTCTGCCAGGAAAGACAGGGAAAAGAGGGATTGGTCCTACAACCCTGTGCCCCTGCTCTCTACGCTAATCCACCCTATGCCACTCTAATATACTTTGCACCATGACACTCTGTGCTGATGCACTCCACAGTAATTTACTCTACAACATTACACTCTGTTGGACTTTTTGCCTTACGCAGGGTCATCCCCAGTCTTTTTGCCTCCTTCCCCCTGGTTTTTCTGACCTCTCGCTGTTGGCTCTAGGACTCTGAGCACTTTATCACTGCTGACCAGTGCTAAAGTGCAGGTGCTCTCCCATCTAAAGTTGGTATGATTGGCTTATACCTAATTGGCATATTTAATTTACCTATAAGTCCCTTGTACATTGGTATCTCTATACCCAGGGCCTGTAAATTAAATACTACTAGTGGGCCTGCAGCGCTGCTTGCGCCACCCACTGAAGTAGACTTTTAAACCTGCCTCAGGCCTGCTAGCGCAGAGCCTGTGTGCGCAGTTTTCTGCCACAGGGACCTGGCATCTAAACTTACTTGCCAGGCCCAGAACTCACTCCCCTTTTACTACATGTACGTCACCCCTACGGTTAGCCCTAGTTAGCCCTATGGGCAGGGTGCCATGTATGTAGAAAGGCAGGACATGTGCCATATTGCATGGCCTGTCCTGGTAGTGACAAACAGCCTAACATGGTGTCTCACTGCTGTGAGTGCTGCCTTCTCATAGGATTGCATTAGAAATGCCCTGCCTTATGTGTAAAGGGTATTGTCTGATTTATGAGGGGTAGCGTAGGCGTGTTTGGTATGGTTGTGATGGTGATCATAAATACTGCTTACTGGTGTGGGTGTATTTTTTATTACTATCACAGAAATGCCACTTCTAGAAAGTGTGCATTTATCTGTGCTTATGACTCTGGTGTTTTTCAGCTTGACTCCAATCCACGTCTGGGCAGAGTGACAGTTGGGGCTTTATGCATACTTTTCAGACAGCCTGTACACAGGGAGGGTGGAGGTGTCACAGAGGTGCATCTGCATACTGAATAGTCTTCCTGGGCTGAGAGAAGGGAGAGGCGGGGCACTTCAACATTTGTAAAGGCTGTGCCCTGGCCTCACACAATAGGGTCGTTAACCCCCCACTGATGTTTGGAGCCTGTGCTGAAAGGAGAGAGGGGGCACTCCCAGAACCAGTTGTAACTGGCTGGAACCTCCTCTCCCTACTATTGTAAAACACTGTAAGAACTGACTATAAGTACAGGGGAATTTTCCCCACAATTTGGAGACGTTTTGAACTTACCTGGAACTGGACACAGACTACTGGAAGGACTCACCAGGAACCGCCATGGACTGCTGCTACTGTGCTGACCTGTGACCTGCCTGGTCACTGAGAAGGACTTGCCACTAGCCTGCACCCCCTTTGTGCTGGCCTGTTGTTGGGCCCTCCTTCTGTGGGCCTGTTCTAGGGACTCTGCTCCCCAGGGGCAGGGTGCTGTGGCCCCTGAGTCCTGTATTGACCCTGAAACACGAGTAGTGTTTCAAATGCTTGCCAAAATTAGCGCTTGGGAAAGCGCTTCTTCTTTAAGCTGAAAACACGCTCCTTCATGCCAAAAGGAAATCACCGCCGCGACCCGGGCTTCATTGGGAGTCCGTGCGCCTCTCCAAAAGTGTGCTGTAGGGCTGGCAATCACCGCCGCAGCCCGGGGAAGCTGTTTTGTCCCAGCGCGAGTTGAGCGCTCTTGCTGGTGCCCCCGGGGCACGAAGTAAATCTCCCTTCTGTTCTTAGGATCAAGCGTGCTCCTGTTGGTGCCCCCGGGGCGAGGACCACTCGTTGGAGCTCCACCGGGGCACCGGAAGGCCCTGTCCTGGGCTGGAGAATTGCCGGAGAAACGAGGGGAGAGGAGGACGCCTCTCCCCCCGCATGGCAAAGCCGCGGAAGGCTTCAGTTGTTCCTCGGGGCGGCAGCAGCCTCATCGGAGGCTCGCTGCCCCCCGGAGCCTTCAGGGCCCCCGCGAGAGCCGGCCCCTACAGTTGAGGTCTTCCCCCCCATAGCGGAGGGCCAGGACAGACCCGGGGGAGACCCGCAGGGATCACAGGCCCGTGCAGGGGCCCACAGCAAAGTTGGAGGGGGTGCGGGACGCCCCCCTTCTCCCCTTTATTTGAGAGGACGTAGCCCCCTCCCCCCTCGTGAGGGCCGGTTGAGGCCTGGGGGGACCCTAATAATCACAAGTCCCCAGGAGGGACCCAGTAAGGATCGGGGAGGGTGCATGCTGCCCCTCTCCCACTACAGTACCATGAGGCCCCCGTTTTGCGCAGGGAGTGCCGGGGGCCCCCTTGTTTCTGTTTCTTAGGCACTGGAGGTGCCTTTATCATCTACCAGGTATTTCAAAGGGACAATATATATCAGAAGTTCTTATTAGAGACTTTTATTGCATTATATATTGCCTACCTGTTTTCTGATGTTTTTGTGTGCTTATGCAAATATTCCTTTTATGGCCATGACTTGCTAATATGTTTCCCTAACTTGCCATATGTTTTCTAAATGTTCCTACTATGGGTGTTTTATGATATTTTTATGACAAGTGTTCTGATGTGATAACGTGTTTCCTGACTACTGCTTATGTTGCAGAATACTGAGTAAACTGTGTGTTATGTGTGACTACTGCTAGTCTGCAGAGTAACTAATGTGTAACGTTCTGACAACTGCTAAGGTAGCAGGATAGTACTGTTATGTGATGTTTGGTCTGATAATTGCGTTGTGTACAATACAGTATATTTTCATATAATCTGGTGTTGTGTTTCCTTTATGGTGGGAATATTGCGTCACATGTGTTGTGTGTGTTGTGCAAACGCTTTACACATTGCCTCCGGGTTAATCCTGACTGCTCGTGACAAGCTACCATGGGGGTGAGCAGGGGTTATCTTGGACGTGTAACTCCCTTGCCCTGACTAGAGTGGGTAAGTTCTTCCTGGCTGAGGTGCATACCCTAGCCAACCAGAAACCCCATTTCTAACACACTCTATGCCACTCTACTGGGATGGGTAGATGGAGGGGGTTTGGGAGTGGAGGAAGAGGTATCGGTTGTAGGAGGTGTACGTCTGCTGAATTTGTGTGAAGGTGCATGGGCTGGAGGCTGTTGTGAGGTGACTGGCTGTTGGGTGAGTGTGTGCCTGCATTTGTTTACTTTGGGAGGAGGGCTCACTGACACACTAGGAGAGGACACTGGGTATGTGTAAATGGTAGTGGGGGTGGTGAGTGCACGTGAGCGGTGTGTGGTGATGGGCATGCTGGTGATGGAGGTAGTGGTTGAGGATGTAGTGCATGCAGGTGTGAGTGGAGACGAGACTGGGAGGGAGGAGGGAGACGACGAGGAGGGGGACACAGTGGAGGAAGTGGATGTTGGTATGTGTGCATGGGTATGATGCTTGTGTGAGTGCTTGTGGGTTGTGTGGTGCTTATGTTTGCCTGAGCCACTCTTGTGTGTTGATGTGTGTGCATGCTGGTCTGATGGTGTGCTTGGGATAGGCTGAGGTACAGGGGATTGGGTCTGGGTGGAGGAGGTTGGAGGGGGGAGGCTGGACACAGGGACAATGGCTGCCATCAGTGCTGAGGCCAGAGCCTGAAATGCTCTCTATTGGGCTGCCTAGCCAGAATGAATGCCCTCCAGGTATGCATTTGTTTGTTGCAAATGCCTCTCAACACCCTGGATGGAATTCAGAATGGTAGACTGCCCAACAGTGAGGGATCTCAGGAGGTCAATAGCATCCTCACTGAGGGCAGCAGGGCTGACTGGGGCAGGGCCTGAGGTGCCTGGGGCGAAGGAGATGCCCATCCTCCTGGGTGAGCGGGCACGGGACAGACGCGGAGGGGCTGCTGGGAGGGCAGTGCTGGTAGGGGGGGTGGCAGCTGTACCTGTTGATGCAGTGGGCACAGAGGGGCCTGCAACCGCAAGGGAGCTCCCATCAGAGAAGGAGTCGCTGTCACTGATCTCTGCTCCTGTCCGAGCTCCCCTCGCCCTCCGTCCCACTGGTGGCTTCAGACTCCATAACTTCACCCTCCAGGGCCAAGTGGGATGCAGCTCCCTCCTGCTCCGGTGCCAATGCTCCTCCGCCTGATGATGCTATCGCACATAAGAACAGGGAGACCACAAAAAGGGGGGGGGGGGAGGCAGAAGAAAGACATGTTCAGTGCATGCAATACCACTACCGTTGGCGGACACAACACACAGGGAGCAGCCCTCTGCACTACCCCATGCACTTATAGTTCCTAGATTAATCACATGCCAATGGGGTACGAGGCCTAAGCCACACCTGGAAGTCACAGGAGCCTGACTAGGCATAGATTGCCCCAACCACTAGTGGGGTTGGGGTGCCACATAGCCTGCCTCACAAGGGACCTGCCTACCAAGATCGCCCTGGCCTAAGGGAACGCACTGCCCACCTCCCCCGCCCAGATACCACGTAATGCAGGCAAAGTCAGCTGAATGAGAGTGTACTCACCCCCTTGTGGCTGCTGTGATGCCCTCAAGCGCCCATCCAACTGCGGAAAGGCCACCGCCAGGATCCGGAACATCAGGGGGGTCATGGTGCGACGGGCACCCCTCCCACGTTGGGAGGCCATCCCCAGCTGGGCCTCCGCCGTCTTCTTGCTCCACCGGCGCAGGTCCTCCCATCTTTTCCGGCAGTGGGTGCTCCGTCTGTGGTGGACCCCCAGGGTCCGGACGTCCTTGGCAATGGCACGCCAAATACCCTTCTTCTGGTGGGCGCTGACCTAGAGGTATGGTACAGGGGGAAAGGACATTACTTACCCTTCCAGACCATCATACTCATAGCCCCCCGTTCCCACCACTGCCCTGACGCACATACACTCCCCATCCGCACATGCAGGCCTCAGCTCCCCCATGTATCTTCCATCCACACCACTCAAAACAGGCTTTGCCCATGCAGCATGCTCACAGTGTACTCACCTGTTTGTCTGGAGGACCGTACAGTTGCGTGTACTGGGGGAGGACCCCATCCACTAGTCTCTCCCACTCCTCCGAAGTGAAGGCAGGGGCCCTTTCCCCACACACATGAGCCATCGTCGCTTCCAGACACAGGTCACAGCAGCACTTGCAGTGTAGGCCCTCTCCTGTTGAAGGCCAGGTATCAAGTGAGTGAACAGATAGAAAATGGCGGTCACGTCCGCGGCGGTGCGTACCGTCACCGCCGGCGTACATCGTCATTCGCCCATAGGGCCCAATGTTAACCAATGCAGAATAGTGCCACGGTCTTCGACCTCCCACCGCGACGGTGTAGAACGCCAGAGCAGTTACCTCATAACCCCTTGTCCCACAATACAGGTCAGGCAGCTGCCATTTCAGGGGGCCACATGGCATTAATAATAACTGCGCCACACCTATGTAGGCTTGGAATACTCACAGTTACAGGCACATTGCGGATTAATGAATTTGTGCAATGACATTTTGGGATACCTCAGTGTTGGCTGACTCTCTGCTCGCTGTTCTCCTCCATAGGGCACGTCTGCTGGGGCAGGTGATGAGATGGCGGCATCCTCTGGTGTACAGACCCTTGGTGGACCTGTCCACAATGGAAGAGAGACACATAATTATCACATACAGACTTGATCGTGCAACAATCCAGGAACTGTGTGCCCAGTTGGAGCCAGACTTGATCTCAGCTATCCGCCATCCCAAAAGGATACCCCCTCTAGTGCAGGTCCTGTCAGTACTCCATTTCCTGGCAAGTGGTTCCTTTCAAACAACAGTGGCCATTGCATCAGGGATGTCCCAGCCAATGTTCTCTAACGTGTTGTCCACAGTGTTCTCTGCCCTGCTGAAACACATGCGCAGCTACATCGTGTTCCCTCAGGTGGAGGATTTGCCCACAGTGAAAGGTGACTTCTATGCCCTGGGACATATCCCCAACATCATTGGTGCCATTGATGGGACACATGTGGCATTGGTACCCCCCCGCCCCGCAGGAGTGAACAGGTGTACAGAAACCGGAAGAGCTACCATTCTATGAATGTGCAGATGGTGTGTTTGGCAGACCAGTACATCTCCCATGTGAATGCTAAGTTTCCTGGCTCAGTGCATGACGCCTACATTTTGAGGAATAGCAGAATCCCTTATGTGATGGGGCAACTCCAGAGGAACCGGGTGTGGCTAATAGGTGAGGCCAAGGACCCAATACAGTGTGAATAGGTGTCTGGGTATGGGGTTGTCCCTAAGGGTTAGTGTGTGTCTAACAGTTATCCTTCGATATTTGCAGGTGACTCTGGTTACCCCAACCTGTCATGGCTACTGACCCCAGTGAGGAATCCCAGGACAAGGGCAGAGGAATGCTACAACGAGGCACATGGGCGAACTAGGAGGGTGATCGAACGAACCTCCTGAAGGCCAGATTCCGGTGCCTCCATATGACAGGTGGTTCCCTCTACTACTCACCGAAGAAGGTGTGCCAGATCATCGTGGCCTGCTGTATGCTGCACAACCGGGCTTTGCGACAGCAGGTGCCTTTTCTTCAGGAGGATGGGCCAGCTGGTGGTCTTGTGGCAGCTGTGGAGCCTGTGGACAGTGAAGAAGAGGAGGCAGAAGAAGAGGATATCGACAACCGAAACAACATAATCATCCAATTCTTCCAGTGAGACACAGGTAAGAAGATGCCACTGTTTCCCACATCTCATACAATTTCTGGAGCTAGCAGAAGTCTGTCATTTTCACTCAGTGTTTGGACCCTGACTAGTCACTTTGCCTTTCCATTTCACAGATGTGGGTCCCACTTTGTGCCCTCTGCTATATTTCCTCCAGGCCTACAGCTATGTAACATCGGTATGTGCACAAGTAAATTGACATTGCTATATTCCATGGTTATTGCAATTACACGTTTGTGAAAGCACAGACTGACTCCAGATTGTTTTGTGATTGAAGTGTGTTTATTTATGTGCAAATAAGTGGAAGGGGTTGTAAAATGGGCTGCGGGGATGGTGTAGGAATGTCCATGGCAGAGTCCAGTCTATTTGTTTCACAGGTGCATTGTCCAAATGGGCATAGGAAGTGGAGCAATGGCAGTTGAAGGATGGACAGGATGACAGAAGGTTAACATTCAGGGGGGTCTCATTTCCTGGTGGGAGTCTTGGCAGTGTTCTCTGTCTTGTTCCTGGATCTCAGGGACCATTTGCGGGGTGGTTCTCCATCTGCAGGGGGTGGGGTGGGGTGCTGGTGTCGTGTTCCTGTGGTGGTTCCTCCTGTCCACTAGCGCCGGCGGAGGTGAAGGGCTGTTCATCGTCCAGGCTAGTGTCAGGGGCCCCTTGTTGTCCCACTGTGTCCCTCCTGGTGTTGACAAGGTCTTGCAGCACCCCTGCAATGGTGACCAGAGTGTTGTTAATGGACTTCAAGTCCTCCCTGATCCCAAGGTAGTGTTCCTCCTGCAGCCGCTGGGTCTCCTGAAACTTGGCCAGTACCGTTGCCATTGTCTCCTGGGAATAATGGTAAGCTCCCATAATGTTGGAGAGTGCCTCGTGGAGAGTGGGTTCCCCGGGCCTGTCCTCCCCCTGCCGCACTGCAGTCCTCCCAGCTTCCCTGTTTTCCTGTGCCTCTGTCCCCTGAACCGTGTGCCCACTGCCACTGCCCCCAGGTCCCTGATTTTCTTGGGTTTGTGAGGTTGCCTGGGTTCCCTGTAGTGGTGGACACATTGCTGATTGACGTGTCCTCGGGACAGAGGGATGGGCCCGCTGGGTGGGTGCTGTGCTGGTGTTTCCTGCGCGGGAGGTTCAGTGGTGGTTTATGACTGTGTCAGGGGAACCGACTGTCCCGAGGTCCCTGATGGGCCGGAATGGTCATCTTGATCCAGTTGTGCAGAGCTGCTGTCATCACTGTGGGTCTCTTCTGTGGGGGGGCTGGCTATGTCTGGCACCTCCTGTCCGATGATGTTGGGTAGGGGTCCTGTAGGGGTGTAAAGGCATTGTTATTGCATCTGTGTGTGCCATCATGTGCAATGGGTGAGTGACCCTGTACCCCAGTGCTTGCATTCTTGGCTTGGTCCTTGTATGATAGTTGGTTTGGGGTCTGTGTGGGTATCTGTAGTGGACATGCTTTGGTAATGGGTGTCCATGCTTTGGTGTTGCATGCAGGGCTTGGTATTGGGATGGCTGGGTTGTGATCGTGGGGCATATGTGAGGTGTTGGAGTGATGGGGGTGAGGGTGGGTGTATGTGATGGCATGCAGGTGGGGTGGGGGATATGGTAATAAATATATGTCTTACCAGAGTCCAGTCCTCCTCCTACTCCTGCGAGGCCCTGAGGATGCAGTATTGCCAAGACTTGCTCCTCCCATGTTGTTAGTTCGGGGGAGGAGGTGCGGGTCCACCGCCAGCCTCTGTACAGCAATCTGGTGTCTAGAGACCACGGAACGCACCTTCCCCCGTAGGTCCTTCCACCTCTTCCTAATGTCATCCCTAGTTCTTGGATGCTGTCCCACTGCATTGACCCTGTCGACAATTCTGCGCCATAGCTCCATCTTCCTTGCAATGGAGTGGTGCTGCACCTGTGATCCGAATAGCTGTGGCTCTACCGGACCATTTCCTCCACCATGACCCTGAGCTCCTCCTCAGAGAACCTGGGGTGTCGTTGAGGTTCCATGATGTGGTGTGGGTGATGTGTGAGGTGGTGTGTGTTGTGATGTGTGAGGGGATGTGTTGTGTGTTGTTTGAGGTGCGTGGATGTTGTGTAAGTGATGGTGTTGTGTGTCTTTGGATGCTGGTGTTGTTTTAGGTAGTGTCTCTCTCTGGCCTGCTTTAAAATTTCTGGTAGTAAGGGTTTGTGGGTAATGTGGGTGTGTGTTTGGTTTTATAGTGTTGTGAGTGTGTGGGAGTGGTATGTGTATGTGTATCAGGTGTGTGTATTTCAAATTGTCCAATGTGGTTGTGTTTTGTATATGTGTGTGTGTATTTTGATCACGGCGGTGTGTACCACCAATGGATTACCGCGGTTGAAAGACCGCCACGTTGATGTGTGGGTCGTGATAGTGTGGGCATATTCCTGTTGGTGTGACGGTGTCGTTTTTGTTATCGCCAGTTTATCACTGACCTTTGGTGTGGCGGACTTGTGTGGGTGTCTGTATTATGGCGGATTCCGAGCTGTGGGTCGTAATAGCTGTAGTGGAATTCCACGGCCCAGCGGTATTTTGGCGGTCTTCTGCACGGCGGTAAGCGACATTTACCACCAGGGTTGTAATGAGGGCCTTACTCTTTATTTATCACTGTGTTGCAGCATTACTCTGCTTTTGGTGGTTTCCTCCTGGTCTGCAGCTTTATATATGAGTCCACAGGGGCCCTCCTATGGTTTGCGCTGAAAACAGTACCTCAAATCCTAGTGCACGGTCTGCATGGAGTTGCATAGTGAGGCCTTGCCTTGTCCGGCGCCGGTTCCTGGAAGCTGTGAGGGGAGTCTTTGTGCGACTTGGCATCACGTTGCCTTGACACCAGAAAGCTGTGCAGCGAGGCTTTGTGGGGCTTGTCATTGCTTTGCCTTAATCCTGGAGAGCTGTGTGGCAAGGCTTTGCAGGGCTTGGTATCGCTGTGCGTCGGTTCCGATGGGTTGGCAGCTGTGCAGCAAGGGTTTATGGGGTTTCGGGTCACCCTGCGTTGAGTCCGGTGAGACTGGCAGCTGCACAGCAAAGTTTTGCAGGGCTTTGTGTTGCTTTGCAGCAATTCTGATGAACACCACAGAAAGTAGAACACCTTAGTCCCACTTCCAAGGCATGGCAGACTCACAGCTTGTAGAGTCAAGGTGCAGATGGTTTGAGTCTTTGATGTCCCTGAGACTTGGGAACAGAAAGCAAGCTAACAAGCCCTCGGAGATCACTTGTAGTAGGAAGGCAGAGTCCTTCCAGCAGAGTCAGGGAGCAGCAGGCAGCAGGCCAACAAGTAGAATAGCAGTCCTTCCAGGAAAGAAGTCCAGTTGAGTCTTTTGAGCAGCACTGCAGGCCTTCTGCAGTCCAGTTTTTGGTCTAATTTTAGGGGGTAAGAGTCCCAGTACTTATACCCAAATCTGCCTATAAAGTGGGGGAGACTTCAAAGAGTAGTTTTGAAGTGCACAAGTTCCCCATTGAGCCGAATCCTGTCTGCCAGGAAATCTGTGCAGGGTTATCATTCCTTTGTATGGGTATAGGCTGCTACCATTTGAAGTTTAAGCGAGAGCACCTCCACCCTTCCTGCCAAGAAAGACCCATCAGTGTGCAGATGAATACAGATGTAGCTGAGTGTCCTGTGTTTATGGCTGTCTGGGTGGAATGCACAAGGGGAGCAGTCACCCAGCACAGACCAGACATGGATTGGAGACAGGCTATAAGGCACTGAGAGCAGTATTTGCACTCAAATGCTTACTTCCTAAAAGTGGCATTGCTAAAATAGTAATGTTAAATCCAGTAAGCTGGATTTCCCACTACCATTCCAAACATACCAAACATGATAATGCCACTCTTTTCATATCAGAAATTACCACTTAAAAGTATACAAGAGAATTCCCAATGCTGGTCTATGCGAGGAGCAGGCTTCACAATAGAGAAAAACGACTTTGGGAGTTTTTCACTGCCAGGAGATGTAAAACCTGCAACTGCATGTTCTGCCTTTAAGGTGCACTGCATCCTGTCCTGTGGGTCACAAAGGACCTACCTTAGGGGTGACTTATATGAAATAAAAGGATTTTAAGGCTTGGAAAAGAGTTTTAAATGCCATGTTCAAGTGGCAGTAAAACTGCACACACAAGCCTTACAATGGTAGGCCAGAGACACGGTTAAGGGTCTAGTTATGTGAGTGGCACAATCAGTGCTGTTGGCCCAGTAGTAGCATTTAAATTAAAGTCCCTGGGCACATGTAGTGCACTTTAATAGGGACTTATAGGTAAATTAAATATACTAATTGGGTAGGAGCCAATGTTACCATGTTTAGGGGAGAAAGCACAAGCAGTTAATCACTGATCAGCAGTGGTAAAGTGAGATGAGTCCTAAAATCAGCAAAAACTGAATCAGAAAAAGGAGGGAGGTAGGCAAAACGTTGGGGGAAGACCACCCTAAGGCTGTCAGGACTAACAGTATTTGCAGAGATCCAGTGGAAATGTACAGCTGTATCCCACTGCTGTGATGGTTTTGCCCTTGACCCTTCTCTTGAGGTCACTGATCCAGGGTGACCACACCTTTTCTGTGCTGTCTGGTCCTGAATGATGTTTTCTTAGCGATTTGTTTTTGGGCTCCATCCACTTGTCACATGTCCTTGTCTGTGTGAAGTGTAGGTAGAGTACACCACACCTATTCTTACTGGCATTATGATGTGATCCAACGGCTTCCATCAGCTTTTCACTTGTCAGCAGTGAAGGCATCTTGGGCAGATTATCTCTACAAGCTTCAAGTTTTCAAACACTTCCAGACATAGGGCCTCATTATGAGTTTGGCGGTCTTTTGGGAAGACCTCTGTGGTGGTGGCCTCCAAAAGACCACCATGTTGGCAGTAATCCATCCACTGTATTAAGGCCCATATTTATACTTTTTTAGCGCAGCATTTGCACCGCTTTTTGATGCAAAAACGGGGCAAACTTACTAAGTTTGCACTGCTTTTACGTAAAAAAATGGCGCAAATGTGGCGCTAAAAAAAGTATAAATATGGTCCTAAGAGTCACACTGTGAAGTCCACCAAAATTCAGCAAAAAATCCAAAACCTCCAGGACACTTGAGGGAGGGAAAGAGGTGGTCCTACCACCAGTACCGCCAGCCCAAAACAAATCCACCCACCAGATTATGAGCCACAAACCACCACAGCGGTTCTTCCATGGCAGAAAACCATTGGCGGTGCAAACCGCCATGGTCAAAATTCACATCAGTCAGAACATCACACCACATTTGGATAATTTGAATACCCCAAACCTGACACACATCCACACACCGACACACTTACTCACTGCACTAAATAACACACCCTTACACAATTCTTTGAAACAAAAATGCAATTGAGATAACTAGAGAGTAGGAGAAAATAATAGATATAGCACCTTTACACAATAGGCAAATATACACATCACACTCAGCACACACACCAAATTAGCACAACTAACACAATACACATATCACTGGCACACACAATTCGCCATCTCACCCTCACAACGCAGCACCCCCACCTCACCAATTATCCAACACCACACACTTACACTCACAACACCACCACACACCGTCTACATAACCATTACCATGCCCCCACAAAAACATCCATGTTTCACTGATGAGGATTTGAAGGTCATGCCGGATAATATTGTCAGGGTAGAGCCACAAGTGTTTGGAGCACAGGTCCAACAAGCATCGATTGCCAGGAAAATGGAGTTGTGGCAAAGGATAGTCAACAGGGTCAACTCAATAAGCAGCCATCCATGCACAAGGGAGGACATCAGGAAGAGGTGGAACAACCTACAGGGGAAGGTGCGTTCCATGGATTCACGTCACCAGATAGCTGTGCAGAAGATTGGTGGTGGGCCCCCATCTCCTCCCCCAGAGTTCACATCATGGGAGTAGAAGGTCATGGACATACTGCATCCCGAGGGCCTGAATGGAATCCCTGGGGGACTGGAGCCTGGTAAGTAACCACAACAGTCATGACACACATCTGTATTGTGCTGCATGCTTCCTCACCACCCAAATACTCCATAATTAACTAAATGTCGCACTACACCTCCCGCCTAATCACCTAATGCCCCTATCCTGCATGCCACCATTCCAATCAGCCCAACTGCCCTCACAGCCTTTGGCAATGGGACGGTAACTGCTGGCTAATCATATCACTACAGATTTCAGAATGCACTAACCCATTATTTTGAAAACCTGGAATGTGCACAACACATCACATTTCATGCATGTACAACTAAAGCACTAGCTACACCATCTAGATTGTCCTAGTGGGGATCAGTACATGGCAATGAGAGTAATGCAATGACACACTCACAATAGAAAACAAAACAATATACATCTACAACTGAGTGACCATTCCTAATGGCCACAGATCAAATATCCCAAGCCAGAAATAGACTGACCTGGGTTGGAATGAAAGATGGCTGAATCGATGCACAAGCACTACATCTAGATACAGGACTATTACCCTTGCATACTCACATACTGTGTTCCCACTAGGAGACCATTGTGCATTGTCCATCTTTAATGTGCGACATCTAGCAAGCCTAAATATTCAATAGGTAATACAGTTGAACAGTCATGTGAATTATCAGACAAAAACAGAACCCACCTGTGGTGCAGTCTGTACCAAACTTGTGACAGCTCCCAACTTGGAGTATGGTAATCAAGTCACAGAGTAGTATGCACAACAAAGGTATACTATGCTGCATCTGTCAATGTCATTGCAGAGAATCATGTAAAGCCACTGTCTGCATCTCACAAAGAGGTAACCAAACACACATTCCAAATTGAACTCTGTGTCTCACTCCTTCAACAGGTAACCCTGCCATTGCCACCCTAGAGAGGATACCTGAGGCTGCCAGTCCCCCTCAAGATGAAGCCCCCAGTGAGGGCAACACACCTGGATGGCTGGACAATGACGAACAACTTGGCCCATCTGAGACACCTGGTCAGTCAACAACTCCCTACCTCACCCTGCCCACATCAACACCCACCACCCCTGGTGCATCCACATCGCAAGCAACCATTCGCCCCAACCTGTGTCCGAAGGATTGTTCAATCAATTGTGTACCCCACAGTACAGGGACCTGATTTGAACCTTGACCTTTCTAACAATGATGTCCTGCTACCACTGGGAGTGGGCACACCATGCCTGGGGCACAAGTACCTGGGGTAGGGTTTGTGGGAGGGATGCTGTGGGCCAGAGGATGGGCCTTAAAGGGACTCCACTGACCAGGAAACCATCTCCCAAGTTCTGGGAGCATACCAAAGTTCTCAGTACAGGATGGCCAAATAATCACCAAGTTGGGGTAAAATCAAAGGTTGCAGAGGAAATACTACCAGGAAGTCACGCAACAGTGGCAGACACATAGGCCCTCATTCTGACCTTGGCGGGCGGCGGAGGCCGCCCGCCAAAGTCCCGCCGTCAGGTTACCGTTCCGCGGTCGAAAGACCGCGGCGGTAATTCTGACTTTCCCGCTGGGCTGGCGGGCGGTCGCCTTCAGACCGCCCGCCAGCCCAGCGGGAAAGAGGCTTCCACGATGAAGCCGGCTCGGAATCGAGCCGGCGGAGTGGAAGCTGTGCGACGGGTGCAGTTGCACCCGTCGCGTATTTCACTGTCTGCGCAGCAGACAGTGAAATACATGTAGGGGCCCTCTTACGGGGGCCCCTGCAATGCCCATGCCAGACCGCCGGGATCTGGATGGCGGTAGGGGGGGTCGGAATCCCCTCGGCGGCGCAGCAAGCTGCGCCGCCTTGGAGGATTCAATGGGGCGGCGGTACACTGGCGGGAGCCCGCCAGTGGTGCCGGTCCGACCGCGGCTTTACCGCCGCGGTCGGAATCCCCATTGGAGCACCGCCGGCCTGTCGGCGGTGCTCCCGCGGTCCTCCGCCCTGGCGGTCTTTGACCGCCAGGGTCAGAATGACCGCCATAGTCCCTCATTATGACATTGGTGGTAAATCCTGCTTACCGCCACACTGACGGCCGCCAACAAACCACTGCAGTGGTGAATATCCGTTCGGCATATTATGACACATACACGCCAAACCGACAGAATACAGCCACATACACAAATCCTCCAGCCCAAAGGTCAGTGGTAAACTGTTGGTACCAACACCCATACTGTTATGCCAACAAAACAATGCCCACCACATCATGACCCACGAATCACCACAGCGGACATTCAAAGGCGGTAAACCATTGGCGGTACGCACCGCCTCGCTCAGAACGGACACCCAAATACTAAACTACACAACATTGGCCAATTCAGACAACGCACACCTGACAACCATTCACACACAACACCCACCCACTCACACCACTATAAAACACCCACCCACATTACGCACAACCTTTTACGAATACAAATCATTGCCACCAGACAGACATCAAGACCACTGCGACAACTACACACACACCCATACATCCCTCACGCACTCCACTATGCACACCCAATCACACTACCCAACACTTACACACACCACACAACACCCAAGGCCCCACAAAGGCACCCCCGCTTCACAGATGAGGAGTTGCGGGTCATTGTGGAGGAAATAGTCGGGGTAGAGCCACAGCTCTTTGGAGCACAGGTCCAGCAGATATCCATTGCCAGGAAGATGGAGCTATGGCGGAGAATAGTGTACAGGGCGAACGCCGTGGGACAGCATCCAAGAACAAGGGAAGACATCAGGAAGAGGTGGAAGGACCTACAGGAGAAGGTACATTTGTGGCAGCAAGGCACCAGTTTGCCATACACAGGACTGATGGTGGACCCCCACCTCCTCCCCCACAGCTCACAGCATGGGAGGAGCAAGTGTTGGCATTACTGCATCCGGAGGGACTCACTGGAGTAGCTGGAGTACGGGACACTGGTAAGTCAACATTTACCACTTATCACTCCATACCTGCATGCCATCTCACACCCTCACCCTCACTCCCATCACTCCACTCCATCCCAACCTGCACCAACGCAGATGAGTAACCCCAATGCCAAGCCCTGCGTGCCACACTAATGCATGGACAGTCCTCCCAGCCCTGCATAGACACCCATCACCAAAGCATGCACAGCATGAAGAACTAAGAATCCTACAATACATTGCCATACACATTCAAAGGTGGCAGGGCAACAGCAGCGATAGAGGGGAAGATATGGATGTACAATATGTCACAGGCATGAAGCATTATACATCACTTACATCCGCACAGGTGCCCCAGCCAATCTCAGCGGAGAGGAGGTGCCACGACTGTCCAGTCCCCCAACAGAAGATGCCCCCAGTAATGACAGTTACTCTGGACTTCAGGATCTGGATCAACAACCTGGCCCATCAGGGACCACTGGTCAGTCGGTCACCCCAGCCCACACACAGTCAACCACAGAGCCTCCCCCATCATTTACCAACACCACAGCACCCACCCAGCGTCCCTACACCACTGTCCCCAGGACACGTCAATCAGCAGTGTGCCCACCTGTTCAGGGGCCCCAGTCCACACCTTGCCCTCAAGACAATCAGGGACCTGGGGTCAGTGGCAGTGGGCACAACATTCAGGGGACAGGGGCCGTGCACCAGGGGGAGGACAGGCCTGGGAACTGACTCTCCAGGAGACAGTCACTAATGTCCTGGGGGCCTACCAACAATCCCTGGACACGATGGGCCAGATCCTGAACAACATGCAGGAGAAAAAGCGGCTGTAGGAGGAACACCAACAGGGGATAAGGGAGGACTTGCAGGCCCTCAACACCACCATGATCTCCATAGCAACGGTGCTGGCAGACATGGCCAACATCATGAGGGAATGGACTGCACAGCAGCGAGCCCCTACCACTAGCCAGTCTATTGACCAGCCCACCACATCCGCTGCAGCTAGAGGACAGGAGGCCCTGTCACAGGACACACAAGCCACCAGCACCCCTCCCCCTGCAGAAGGTGAACCACCCTGCAAATGTTCCCTGCAAACCAGACAGAAGCCAGAGACACTTGCCAAGACCAAGACCACCGCCAGGAAATGAAACTCTCCTGATTGTCCCCCTTGTGTCCCACCTTGTCACTTTGTCCACTTTGAACTGCCTTTGCTCCCCTTCCTATGGTCCCTTGGACACTGGACCTGTGCTACAAACAGACTGGAACAGTACCCCAGACTTTCTTCCACCATCACCCCATTCCATTGCACTTTTCAGTCACTTAAGTGCACTACAATAAACACCCTTGAACACAATTTGAGTGACACTGTTTTATGTTTTGAAAACGTGCATTTGTGGGAACAGTCACATCTAGTGCAAATGATCTGAACACTGTGATAGCATACAAATAATGACCTGTAACTGTCTGTAGTGATCACATCAGGGCATTGTTGTCATATCACCAACATCTGGAAAATGAGAAGCCATAGGTAACAGTAAGTTGAGATGCAAAAGAAGTGAACTCCATCATGCTACAGCCACACAGATAAATCAATAGTCAGAGTAATGGTCAGTTCCACTGTCTTACCACCTGTGTGTCGTTGGAAGTATTGACGTATAACTGATGTTCTGTTGTCCTCATCCTCTTCCTCCTCATCCTCTCTGTCCTCAGGGCCCACTGCTGCCACAGGGTCATCTCCAGTCCCCTCCTCCTGCAGAAGAGGCACATGTCGTCTGAGGGCCAGGTTGTGCAACATGCAGCATGCCACTACTATCTGGCAGACCTTTCTGGGTGAATAGCACAGGGATTCACTTGTCAGATGGAGGCACCTGAACCTGGCCTTCAGGAGGCCGAAGGTCCGCTCGATAATTCTTCTGGTTCACCCATGTGCCTCATTATAACGGTCCTCAGCCCCTGTCCTGGCATTCCTCACAGGGGTTAGGAGCCACAATAGGTTTGGGTAGCCAGAGTCACCCTCAAGTATTGAGGGACAACATTTAGCCTTGCACAATCCTATGGGGATAACACCTGAAGGCATACACTGACATACAGTGGATGGTGGCTCTGGCTCACCTATTAGCCATACCCTGTGCCTCTGTAGTTGTGCCATCACATTTGGGATGCTGCTATTCCTCAGGACGAAGGCGTCATGCACCGACCCAGGAAACTTGGCAGTGACGTGGGAGATGTACTGGTCCACCAGGCACACCGTTTGCACATTCAGTGACTGGAAACTCTTACGATTCCTGAACACCTGTTCATTCTGGCGGGGGGACAAACGCAATATGTATACTGTCAATCGCCCCAATAATATTGGGGATATGCCCCATTGCATAGAATCCTGCCTTCACAGTGGCCAAATCTTCCACCTGGGGGTAAAGCAATGTAGCTGCACATGTGTTTCACCAAGGCAGGCAAAGCCCTTGCCAGCACGATTGAAAACTTGGCTGTGACATTCCAGCTGTCAAGCCCACTGTCACTTGGAAAGAACCGGCTGTCAGGAAATGGAGCACTAATAGCACTTGCACAAGAGGGGGTATCCTAGTGGGATGACGGATAGCTCATATCAGATCAGGCTCCAATTGGGCACACAGCTCTGTGATTGTGGCCCTGTCCAGTCTATAGGTCAGTATAATGTGTCTGTCCTCAAGGGTAGCCAAGTCCACAAGGGGTCTGTATACAAGGGTTTGTCTTCTCCTCCCATTCATCCGCAGCGGTAGGTATCTAAGTGACACAAGAGTGAGTAGGCTGTCACAATTTGAAAAATGGAACCACCGCCTCAGTGTACATAGTGTATTTATGTGATGGGACAGTGGGAATGGCAAGGTTTGTGCAAATCTAGGCAGTGACGCAGTCAAGGTTAATCTGATCGTTGTCCACCACCATGAACTGTCCTGTATGTAGGGACAGGTGGAAGTGAAATAACTCTGCCGATGTTGGGCGTCGTGGCAGAAGGCAGTCTTGCACTGCCGTGCAATTCCTCATTGGATAATATGGGGCTCTATGGAGGACAGTGGCCTATGGGAATCTGCGCCGGCGGTGACGGTGTACACCGCCGCGGACGTGACTGCCATTTTCTATCTGATTCCTCACTTGTTTCATGACCTTCAACAGGAGAACACCTACACTGCCTGTGCTGCTGTGACCTGTGTCTGGAACCTACCATGGCCCGTGTGACAGAGGAAAGGGCCCCTGCCTTCACTTCGGAGGAGTTGGAGCACTTGGTGGATGGGGTCCTACCCTAGTACGGACTGCTGTATGGGCTCCAGACCAACAGGTGAGTACACTTTGGGCACAATGCATGTAGGAAGGATACATGGAGATGTGTGTGCAAGCATTGTGTCATTGGGGGGGGATGTCTTGCGATGGTGTACATGGTGGGCGGCGGGCGATGTGGGTGCCAATGGTGATGGAAACGGGATTGGTGGGCCATCTGTGTGACAGGCTGGATTGTATGTGTAATGGTGTCCTCCCATCTGTATCGCCTCTGCAGATCAGCGCTCATCAAAAGAAGGGATTATGGTGTTCCATCGCCAAGGACGTGGGGACCCTGGGAGTCTATGGCAGGTGGAGCACCCACTGTCGGAAACGGTGGGAGGACCTGAGACGCTGGGCATGGAAGACTGCGGAGACCCAGCTGGGGATGGCCTCCCAAGAAGGAAGGGGTGCCCTTCAGAACCCGACCCCCCTGATGGCCCACATAGTGGCAGTGACCTACCCATAGCTGGATGGGCACTTTGAAAGCATCACAGCAGCCACAAGGGAGTGAGTACAGTGGTTGTTACAACAATAATTTGTAGGTGGCATTGGATACGGGTGGTGAGTGTCAGTTAGTGGGTGCCCCTTAATGCAAGGCCAGACATTGCAGATTGATCCAGCTCCAGGGTAATGTTGAAAGGGAAAATAAGGTAACCTAGCTAGGTTGCATTCCATGTCAGACAGGGCTTAATGGGTACCAGGAGAGGTGCAGTTGGTGGTGGTTTGACATCATCTTGCTCTGGCATATAGCCAATTGTTTGACAGTGCAATGCATAGCGCTAAATCCTGATCCCTGTGTGTGACAATACAGTGTATACCTTCAGTGGTATTGGTGCAGTAATTGACCTAGTGCTCCCTTTCTCCCCCCACTTTTTTCTTCTGTCATCCTGTCCATGTGTGCATTAGCATAATCTGGCAGAGGAGCAGGGGCACCAGCGACAGAGGGAGCTGCATCCCAGAGGACCCAGGAGGCAGAGTCCACCAACGCCGAGGGAACTAGTGGGACTGAGGGTGAAGGGAGCACCACAGCAGAGACAGGAGGTGACAAAACTGACTCAGATACCTCTTCCGATTGAAGCTCCCTGGTAGTGTCGGACACCTCTGTGACCACCCAAGCTTCAGGGACAGCCGCCACCCCCTGTACCAGCACCGCCCTCCCAGTAGCCCCACAGCAAGTTGCCCGTACCTGCTCACCCAAGAGGGTGGGAATCTCCTTCGCCCCAGGTACCTCAGGCCATGACCCAGTGAGACCTACTGCCCTGAGTGAGGAGGCTATTGACCTCCTGAGATCCATCTCTGTAGGGCAGTCAGCCATTGTGAATGCCATCCAGGGGCTGGCATCCCAGATGCAGCAATGCAATGCATTCCTGGAGGGCATCCACTGTGGATTGGCGGCCCAACAAAGATCGATTCAGGCTCTGGCCTCCTCTCTGATGGCAGCCATTGTCCCTGTTCCTACCGTCCCCCCTCCAACTACCACTTCCCAGTCCCAGTCTCCTCAACCCCAACCATCCCATGCACACATACAGACGAGCATGCACATAAGACATCACACAAGAGTAGCACAGTCAAACACAGGCACCACACTTCAGCCCACAAGCACTCACGCAAACACGAGACAGTAGCACACACAATCACATCCACTGCCTTCACTGTCTCCCCCTCCTCCTCCACCTTCCTCACAGTCACGTCCACACTCACACCTGCATGCACTGCATCAACATCCACTAACAGCATCACCACACCAAGCAGCACACACACCTCACTAGCAGACACCTCCACAACATCCATGCACATGTCCCGTGTGTCCTCTCCCACCCTGTCTCTCCCCCCTCCTAAAGGTCACAAACGCAAGCACTCAGACACCCAACAGCCATCCACCGCACACATGCACACTACCCATGCACCTGCACCCAAGTCCAGCAGACCTACACCTCCAACAACAACTCCCTCAACCTCCACTCCCATCCCTCCTCCCTCTTCCCGCCCCACCATTCCTAAGAAGCTTTTCCTTGCCCAACTTGACCTCTTCCCCCCCCCCCATCCTGTCGGTAAGAGCAGGGTCCCAATGACCCAGCCCAGCACCTCATCCAAACAGTCCACGCGGACAGTGGAGGTACCTCCTAGACGTGGCGGCAAGCCAGTGATGGATCCCAATTCACCAGCTAGGAAGGGTAAGGCTCCCACACCTCCTGCCATGAAGGGGAAGAAGCCCTCAACATCTGCCATGAAGGGGAAAAAGCCCTCGACTGCTGCCATGAAGGGGAAGGAGGCTGCACCTTCTGCCATGAAGGGGAAGAAGTCCTCGAATTCTGCCATGAAGGGTAAGGAGGCCGTAAACTCCTGCCATGAAGGGGAAGAAGCCCTCGACTTCTGACATGAAGGGGAAGGAGGCCACAACTCCTGCCATGGAGGGGAAGAAGCCCTCGACTCCAGCAGAGGCTGGAAGGATGACACCACAACCACCAGTGGTCACTGAGTCCTCACCTCCAGCTGAGGCAGTGCAGCCCACTCCTGGTGCAGAGGCTGCACCTTCACCTGCTGAGACAGTGCAGCCCTTACCTCCAGCAAAGGATGCCCAGGAGGCACCTTCACCTGCTGACACAGTGCTGCCCCCACCTCCAGCAGAGGCTTGCAGGATGACATCACCACCACCACCAGTGGTCACGGCGCCCTCACCTCCAGCTGAGGTAGTGCAGCCCACTCCTATGCAGAGGCAGAACCTTCACCTGTTGAGACAGTGCAGCCCTCATCTCCAGCAGAGGCTGCCCAGGAGGCACCTTCACCTGCTGAGACAGAGCAGCCCTCACCTCCAGATGAGACAGTGCAGCCCTCACCTCCAGCAAAGGGCATGTAGGCCACCCTCCTGGGACTCCTGTACAAGGAGCCCCCTCCAGAATCAGTGAGAATATCACCAACCTGAGAGACTGTGACCTTGCACTCCCCAGCACAGAGAAATGGGAATGGAGCCCCTTCCAAAATCAGTGGGCAAGTCACCCACCTGAGAGACTGTGACCTTGCACTCCCCAGCACAGAGAAATGGGCATGGAGCCCCCTCCAGAACCAATGGGCAATTCACCCACCTCAGAGGCTATGACCCTGCACTCCTCAGCACAGAGAAATGGGCACAGAGCCCCCTCCAGAACCAGTGGGCAAGTTCCCAACTTCGGCTGAGGTGCCACCCCCACCCTCATCCCCTTGAGGTGCCATCCCACTTGCAAAATGATGCCCCTGCAGAGTTCTGTGCAGATGATGTCAGGAGACAAGTTGGGCCTTGGTCTGTGCCCTGTGGCCATGTGGGCCCCTTGTACTTTGGACTGGGCACTGGCCCTTTGTGGACATTTGTACATGTCTCTTTTTTATCCAATTAGTTGATTTGGTGGTTTTTTCCATTCAAAACATTCTCATTACTGCTTTCTTGTTGTCCTTGCATTATTATGCTGTGTGTCATGTATCATTGTTTTTCGGCTGCAGCTGGTTGTGTGTATGGTGTGTGTGTCACTCTCTTTTTCCTCCCTCACTCCCTTGTGTTCTAGGTGGCTGTTTTCACCGTTGTCTTCATCGGCGTTGGTGTTCCAGGTGGAGCATGGCGTAAAAGAGCATCAGGAAGACTTGCAGTTTCGGTTCCATGGCGGTGTTGGTCTTCTATGTGTCTCTGTAGGTGAGTCTGCCGTCTTCTGTGTTCTGTTTCCGTCAAGCTTTTGATGGCGTTCGTTCCGCCCTGGGAATCGTGGCAGTGTACGGTGTCGTGATATGGTGGGCGGTACTTTGTCTCCCGCCTGGCTGATGATGGCGACCGCCAGCGTGCGTGGTTTTAACGCTCTGGCGGATGGTGTGGCACATTGGCTGTCTAATGGAGTTCTCGCTTCCATGGTCATAATTTGGCAGCCTGTTGGCGGTATTTCCGCCACATTATCACTCACCACCAATGTCATGATGAGGGCCACAATGCCACCATGGCTACCAATGCAGGGGTACTAAGGGACATCAATACCACCCTCATTGCTTCCTCAACACACCATCAGGCCCTTTCCACTAGCAACATAACATCTGCCCCATCTACATCTGGGGCAGCTAGTGGAATGGAGGCCTTGCCAGGGGGACCACATGCCTCAGACACCCCTCCCTCTGTAGCTGAGGAACCCCCCACAAACGTGGATGTGGATGTCCACTCAAGCATCCGGCTGGAGCAGATGCCAAGACCAAACTCACTGTCAGGAAGTGAACTTCTCCTGATATGTCAATCTATCTATATGTGAATCCATCTTCCATTACCTAACTCATCACCCTATTTTTCACTTAAGCAGTTTGATTTTGAACTTTCATATTCTGATATGCACAATAAATCACAATTGAAGACAGCTACTGTATAATACATCAACAATTGCCATGCTTGCCAACTGTGGTCTGGTCATGCCCCCCTGCAGCCAGTGTAATGGTCATCAGACTGAGGCTTCCTCATCAGGAGACACATGACAACAGAAATGTCATAGTACAGATGTCAGGGAAGTTGAAATCCAGACCAACACCATAGTATAGTCGGTATTCCAATCTGCAAATAGAGTATGACAGAAAGTACTATCAGAATGAATGGCATGGTGGCATACAATGCATAAATACAGGTAATAGAAGTCATGCCTACGGTAACCCACCTACAAAGCAGGGGCAACCAGGTCGGACCTATATATTACCAGGTATAGGCTCTTCACATACCCATACCATAGCAACTTGATCACATATCCCATGAAACACACATAGAACATCACGGAGGAACCCAGTATTTTAACCATACACTAACATAGGGCACATACCTGTAGGATTGTTACTCACCTTTGTCACTATACAGTTACCTCCACCTTGGACAACAACGTCAGAATACAAACACAGCTAGGTCCCATGGTTATCGCAAAGTACCCCACGATTGTGTAGCCAGAGGGCATGATCCAATCATCACACATGGGCCACAATCTTCAACTGACACGTAATACAGCATTTCACTTCTCCCCAACCCCACTGGTAATAGGAAAGAACTAAGCAGTCACAACCCCACTTGTATGAAGGTAGAACAATCCGGTTTCCATCCCACTGTAACTATGTCAGTTTTACCAGCTATCTGTCATGTACAGCAATTACCTTTGGCTACTGACAATGATTACCTCAAGCCATAGGTTGCATACCCAAACACGAAATAGCAATTTCAGTGAGTGGTGGAAAAAAAGGATAGGCGATTGCAAGAAACATACCTCAATACTGAGTAGTCAATTACAGAAGTGTATATTAGGATCAGATGTAACAATACATGATAGAGCAGATCATTGTTTACTGTACATATTACAATCTATCAGTCTGCTTCCACAACTCACACATAGGCATTGGAGCTCATTACAACCCCACTTATGAATCAAGTCAGGAGGTATTATGACAGCCATCTACTTCCAATTGTGCATATTCAACACTTCTAAAGGTCCTCTTTACATACCTTTATGTAAGTGGAAGTACTGATTGATGAGATCTGTCCTAGAGTCACCTGCTCCATCTTCCTCTGGCTCTTCATCACTTGCCATCTCAGCAGATCCTGCCACTGATCCAGCTACCTCACCCTCCTCTGCTATCAATGGTATCTGACGTCTCAGGGCTAGATTGTGGAGCATGCAGCGGGTAATGATTATTTGGCATTACTTGTGGGGCAAGTGGAGCAGGGCTGCTCCAGATAAGTCCAAGCACCTGAATATTGCCTTCAGGGGCCCGAATGTTTGTTCGATTACACGCCTTGTCCTCCTGTGGGCCTCATTGTAATGGAGTTCCCCTGGTGTGGCTGGGTACCTCACTGGTGTCAACAGCCAAGGAAGGTTTGGATAGCCTGAGTCACCTGTGAACACAATGATAAAAATGTCATAAACTTGCCACTGGTTAACCGCCTCTGGTGGACTGGGGCCTATGGCCTTGACTGCCGGCGGTGACGGTCCTGTACGTGGCGACCGTGACCGGCATTTTCTGCTGTATTTCTCACTCAACCCCTGACACTTTTGCCAGCAGGACCTCCATGACATGAGCTGCTGTGTACTGCCTCTGATAGCCATCATGCCACGTCCTGCAGGTGATAGAGCCCCTGCCTTCACCCCAGATGACCTGTAGAAGCTACTGGAGGAGGTCCTACTCCTGTTTGGACAGCTATATGGGGCACCAGAGTAGCAGTTGAGTCCAATGCCATAGCCATTTGTGATAGGTGTTGTGTGTGACGTTGCATCGGGCATGTGAAGTTGTGAGGGTGTAGATACATGCAGATGGCATAATGTGAAGGTGTGTGAGCAGAGAAGATGGGTATGTGTGCCTACTTGCTGTTACTGATGTGTACTGACCACTCCTATAGGTATGGTGCATGTGTACATGACTTTCTCATTTTGTCTGTGTCATTGATGCAGGTCAACGCCAATAAGAATAAGGGGATTTGGCATGCCATCACCAAGCAAGTGCGGACCCTGAGAGTCCACAGCCGGCGTAACAACCATTGACAAAAGCGGTGAGAGGACCTGAGACACTGAGCATGGAATACCGCTGAGGCCCAGCTGGGGATGTGACCATCGTGAATGTCATCCAGAGACTGCCAGCTCAAGTTCAACAGAGCAATGTGTTCCTGGAGGGCATTCACTGTGCACTGGCTGGCCTATAGAGATCCTGTCATGCTCTGGCCTCCACACTGATGGCAGCCAGTCATCCTTTGTCTTCCGTCCCCCCTTCACCTTCCTCTTCCCAATCCCAAACCCCTCTTCCTGGACCCAACCAAAGCACAGAGACAGACAAGCATGCATCCATCTCAATATCCAAGGGTACCACTGATAAACACAAGCACAAGACCCACCAATGGCACGCACACAAACAACACCTACCTGCAGACACACCAACAGTCACTACCTGCACTGGCTCCTCCACTACCCCCAGCTTCACAGACACAACACTGGACACACCTGGAGATACCACACCGCCATTCACCGATCCAGCCACAACTCCTATCCTACCCACAGTCAGCAAAATAGCAAACCATCAGACATCCACCCCAGTCAACACATCCTCAGACACCAGACAGGCCTACATGCAGCACATCCGCCATGTCCCGCAGTCACCACCCTAACAGACAGTCACCAATCCACCACTGCATCCCCCAGCACCTCCCCTGCCTCCTCCCAAGACACATAAAGGCCCACACTCACCCACCCAGCACACACAAGCATACTTTGCGCACACATGCACCTAAAACATCCACCAAAACACCTCTTACAACCACACCCTCTCCCTCCAGTCCCAAACCCTTTTGCCATGAACTTCCCCATGTTTCTAAGAAATGTTCCACTCTGAGTTGTGCCTTTTGCCTACTCCTCTCCCACCCTGTGTGACCCCCAAACAATCTGTGTCCCTCCCCAAGTCCAGCCCTTCCACCTCCAAGTCCTCCCCTAGCCCCCCTGCAAGTAGCCATGCTCGTCCCCCTGCCAAGAAGTCAACCCCTCCCAAGAGTTCCCAGGCCTCCCCTAAGCCTCGTCGGACTCTTCTTTGTTTGTGTGGTAGCCCACACCCCTTCCACATACTCTTTGTTGCATGTGTACTGGACCCCAGCACCTCCCTACCACCTTCTATTGTTCACCCGCCTGCCACCAACTGCTCCCGCCGACCCATCATTGTCTGTCTGTTTGCCCACAGCTCCTTCTGCTGAAGCTCTGTTGTCTGTCTGCTTGCCCCCCACAACTTCCAGTCAACCTCTGTTTTCTGTCTGCTTGTCCCAGCTGCTCCTACCCATTCTCTATTGTCCACGTGCTCCCTATCTCTTCTCATATGTCCTTGTCTCCCTCTTTAGCTCCGTGTTGCCTCTGGGGACCACACAGCTAAAAATATGAAGAAAACATTGCTATGATGCGGCCAGTGAAATTTCCTCTGGCCATCTCATAACACTTTTTTAAATTAGTTTTAGCTATGCTGCACAGCAGGCAAGATGCTGTACAGCATGGCTACAAAAAATTGCCAACGCCAATTACTCTGCTAGGCGAAAGCTATTGGGTTTGCCAGTGCATGTTTGTAATCTTACAGGCAGTAAAGGTCCTGCGTGACAGTGTATGGAGTAGACCACAGTGGAGTAACAGAAATTAGAATATTATTCCGTAGGCTGTGTAAATGAGGAAATATGACGTTGGCAATGTGAATTTTCCATGGTTAGTCACTGATTACATTTCCGCACAGAAGACTGGAAGCTCTAGTGGCAATAAAAGGAAGAGATAAAGCTTGAATTTCCGTTCTTAATTAAATAGCACAATGCAGAATTCATAAATCACCTGTATGTCGCAGGTGACGCATGGAATTCACATTTTATTATTGTTATGGAATCCAGGGAGCAGATGTTTCTGGTGCCAAACACCAACTTCTTGTATTAAGAGCTCATGTATTTACCGATCATGTTGCTCGCTCTTTAGATTTTCGCAATGTAATTAAAAGGGATAAATGTAAAACCGGTTGCCTGATACAGTTCTTCTGAAATGCCTCAAGATTATCATTTTAAACTCCATACCTTTGACGCGCCACTAAGGAAATGGAAACTTCTCGGGCTTCAATGATACTTTTGGATTTGTGAGGGTGGTAAAACGATAATTACAAAATAGGAATAGAGTATAATTTGTTTTATCCCGCACACAAATCCAGTATCATTACAAATATGGTGTGTTTTTTAGTGGGTGGCATGCTTAAATCTGAGCTGTGTAATGAGACCATAACATATTTTAGAGGGGGTCCCATTATTTAGCTTGATGCCAGTGCCAAGCGCCCCCCTAATACCAGGCTGAATCACAGGGGGCAGACATGTAAAACCGTGAATGAACCTTCTTTTCACCCAGGTCTACTGCACTACAATAAAGGTTTTTGGTGTAGCAATATCTGCATGTGCAAAGATGATCACAGCTTGAGTTCAATGGATGCATTAAGAGGCAGACAGACACCCTCACGTGAAGGGTACTCACTAGCTTTGCATAGGTCTATTGAGGATGAATACCGTTCCTTAAATAGTACACCTGACAGAATAGTGGCCAGATTCATGAAAGTTTTGTGAATTGCAAAGTAATCGCAAACTGGCTTGTGACTACAAAAACACATTGTTGTTATTTACCAAAAGACAAAATCTCAGATTCATGAAAACTGCATAATGAACAAACAAAAATAGTAATTAAAGGCCAGACATACAATGCAACGAAATACCATTTACCAAATTGCTAATTGGTGTGAATCACAATTTGGTCATTTCTGTTCTTTATATATGAAAGAACATGCATAAAAGTTAGCAGATTGTTCCTTATTAGGGGCCAGATGTACAATTCGATTAGCGATTACCAAAAGCTGCATTCTGTACTTTGTGATTTCCTAGTAGGGAATTGCAAAATCTGTAAATCAATATTAGGAAATCGCACATGGGAAAATCTATTTTTGGGAACACAATGATGGCATCACTACAAAAAAGTGTTCAAATGCATGCCTCTCCTAGTGTTCGGTAACACAGAGGAAGTGAGTGCTGTTTCAGGAATACATCCGTGGACCCTTGTGGGAATTTCTGACTGCAAACAATTGCTAAAATGTCGAGGGAAGAGGCAGACATAGATCTTGCAGCTAGAAAGTGCAAACGTAAGTTCTCAAATAAGTAGTTGGAGGCTCTTATGGAGGAGTGGTTGGCCATATTGAGGAGCTATTTGGGAAGAGCTCATTCACTGTGCCAGAAGTACAAAATAATAAAATTTGGAATGACATCTTGGAGAAAATCAATTCCCTTGGATTGATGCATCGGCCATCTGAGAAATCAGGAAAAGACGGTAAACTTAAGATTGCGTACAAAAGAGAAAGTAGCAAGTCACTTGGCAGAGACATGTGGGATAGGCATAGGATCATCTCACCACCAACACCTATGGAAACCATGATTGAGGCAACAATTCAGCTGGAGAGAGTTGTTGGGGTGTCCAACATACATACCTCCAATCCACCATCTACATTAGAAGGTAAGACTACATTAGATTTTTATAATACCATGATAGCATTAGAAACACAGACATTTCAACAATCTATATCAGACAAGACGCTCCATTTTAATGGTTGCTTCAACTTTAAAATGCATTATGGGAATTGTTGTAACAACAATTAATTCTGCTATATAGAGAGACACATGTAAAAATGTTTGCACCTAAAAATATTGTCACTTAATGTAGCCAAAAGTCTTAAACATTCATTAAAAAAAAAACAGTGTACTAAAGAACAACTAGATGTAACACAACAGATAGAGTGTGACACAGAACAAGATGGCACTGATGAAAGTCCTTGTTAAATTGAGCAATCCACAGACATACCCGCCACACAGACAGAGCAAGTAACAACCAGAAGCGTTACAGTTTCCCCACTCCCTGATTTCGCACATATAGATGAACCAACTCTAGTCATGGAAAGCACTGCAACACTTTTGATGGACAAATGCATGGTAGGTCTTTGCAGAGTCTTCATGCCACAGCTTCTTATTATGTTGGTCTCCTTGTTGCAGAAAAAGATTCTGAGACATCTCATTTGTTTGGAGGGTTGGAAGCCTCTGTGCTCTCTGTGCTGCAGCTACAGACCAAAAATATTACAAATGTCAATCTGCAACTTAATCGCACAATGTCATAATTGCTCAATGGGCAAGAGAGTCTTAAGGAAACAGTTGAGGATGGTAAGATGATGATGAACAACAACAAGGCTCACTGATTCCATAGATACACTTGTTACAACAATGCAACACAACCACTCAACACAAAGGGACAGGCTTCACCAGCACACAGTGAGGTTTCATACATCAAGCCATTCCATCAGCTGCCTGGCAAAGGCTACCAGCAGTTTATGAAAGTGCACTGTCAACACCCAGACTCAGATGGTCATTGCTGTTGTGATGTAGCCCGTGGCCTAAAGCAGTTTACATTTCCTTAGAAAACATGCCAACCAGTTTCATATCAGGGTCTGCAGAAGTAGGATTCGGGGTTAACAAAGAGGCATCAAGCTTAAGTAGCCTCTCTGTGCTTGCTTTCTCAAACCTTAGGCACACGTGCTTACATACATCTAGTACAGATGTTGGTGATACTACACAGGCAGGCACTGCTGAGAAGAGTACTGCAAGCAGAGGTAGAAGAACGCACTAACCTGTTGGCTGTTCATATGCATTTCACTTCTTATCATGTTTGCTATGAAGAATTGTGAAAAAAATTGCGCATAATGTACATTTTTTCATCTTTCAACACAGAATGAGAATGAATCCTGAATAAAAGGAACATTTTGATTTCAACCCATCATCAAACATGGGTATTGCTTTCATTTCCAATATTTCCTTTCTACCCTCTGCAGCATGAGAGGCATCCTGTTGGTGTTGTATTTGTGGTACTCCATCCTCAGATTCAGAATCCACATCATGTAGGCCCCTTCTAATAGCAAGATTGTGCAACATTGCACCTGCAGCTATGATTTTGGAGAACTCCACCACTTTTGTCCAGACACCTGAAACGTCCTTGGATTAAAATAAGATGTCAATATCCAAGGTTGTAATGCAGGAAAAAACGTGACAATGCACGTTGGTGTACTACCCCTGCTGTTACTCCCTGGTACCCTCCAGACTCTAAAAGGTGTAGGAAACACAGTAACTGCACATGCCGTGGAATAGCATTGCTTCTATCTGTTGGGGTCTGTAGGTGTGGATATAAATCTGCAATTAATTTTAAAATGACCTGACCACTGAGTCTGTATTTATCAAATATTTCCTCTTCACTTTGATTGAAGAGGGTTACCCTAACCCTAAAAATCTCTCCTGTTTTCTCCTCTCCACATAATGGCCAAAATCCTTATTCTCCTCGCCAAAACATACACTACTGACGTAAAAGGGTCTGATTCATTTTGGGACAGTTTGTGTAGGTTGCACCTGATTGGAATTGGTAGTAATTGTATTTCCTAAAACTTATTTTGAGACTAGTCACAATTAGGAAATGCTTCAAATATTCAAATTGCAATTTTCAATTTGTAAATCCTTCTTTTTGATTCCTTATTTTGAATTGCAAATATAGAGATTTCCAAAAAGAAGGAATCCCGATTTGGAGCAGCCAAATTGCCTTTCATATATTCTGAAAGAGACTTTTGCATTCACAAATAGTGATTCAGACCATTTGTGAATGCAAAAACCTTTCATACATCTAGCCCTTCTGTGCTGACCATGTCTATTGTTGTGTTTGTTATTAAATTACACATGCTAATAAAAAAAATCAGTATCCAAGTTAAATCACTCTGTCATCCAAACTGTTTGATCCTACAAATGTCATGAAAGGACAGTGACAAGGATGCTGGGGACAGAAAAAGGAAATTAAAGTTCTCAGAAAAGGAACTAGAAATTTGGGGGCGCCAGTGTGCTGGCGTGCAAGATGGCCGCATTCCTGTGAGGCTCCCACGACCTGGGAGCAGAATATGACATAATTGGCAGCAGTTTGTGCTCAATGCAATCGCAGACCGACGCTACAGTTAATGCTGAGCCCCCTGCAGTTTAAGATGATGGGCAGAACATTGCTTTGGGACTAAAACAGACAAGGGAACGGAGATATCGCCAAGCCCACAAGATGGCAGATGCGAAGAAACTGGGACACGGCTGCAGCCGGTGAGCACATGCTGAGGCGGCAGGATTGGACTGGGAACAAAGACTTCAGTCCCCCTGGATTGCAACGCATCCTGCTGAGTCCCCTATGGTCAGAGATGATGGACAGAATGACACAGTGCAGCTGTAGCGGTCAGTAGAAGGGCGAGATTACAGGGCTCCTAAAATGGCGGATGCGAGGAGGATGGGCTGTGGCCAATGCCGGTGAGTGCTAGCCGGGGTGACATGATAGGGCTGGAAACAGAGCCTTGAGTCCCTTCTGGGCCACGGTGGCAGTGCATGGCTAAGGTGACGAGGTGGACAGCATCTGCAGGGAGAAAATACATGCGACAGGAAAGTAATGTGGAAATGCCTCAGAGGGAGCAGCGAAGCAATGCGAAGTAACGCAGGCTGTGACATGCATTATCAGACCGCGCTGGACTTCCTCTAACACATCTCAATGAAAGGAGGTCACAAAACAGCAACAGCCTGAGCGGGTGAAGGTATGTGAGAATGGAATATGCAAGAGGTGACCCAAACACAGCCTTTGAATGACCTGCAGTAGGAGTGTGGGGAGTACCCCTCTGGGGAGATTGTAAGGGCGTAGCACTTTAATCCACTCACAAATAGAGGTCTGGAGTGAGCACGAGCGGGGAGCGGCTGCTAGATGGCTTGGGCTCTGGAGAATAGCACCAACATTGAGCTTAATCATAACTGCCTGCAAGAAGAAAGGGGCAGGCACCAGCGCAATAGCTGCAAATAAGAAAGGTGCGACCCAGACGCTGTGGTACCCAGATGAACTGCATTGTGGCAGAATAAGCCCCGATTGTGCTTGCTTGCTGAGGCTCCATCACATCTAGGTGTGGGAGAGCTTTTGCAGTGCCCAGATGATGAGGGGGAAAAGAGCGAAGCTGAGGGTGCAAACTTCAACATCGCAAATATGGGAAAAGCTGAGGGGAGGCAGGTCAAATTGCAATTTGAGCAGCGTAAGGCACTACGACACCTGCCTGAAAACACGCCGGACAGCGAAGATCGGGCCTTTGACAGCCCCCAGAAAGAGCTAGACATGAAAACGCTGGTAGTCGCAATCAAAGGTAGCCTTGCCTCGATTTAATCCAAAATGGACAGTATGTGTTCTAAATCGGATGCAATGGCACAAAAAATTGAAAAACATGATGGATGGCTGAAGGAAGCGGAACAGCGGATATCGAAAGTTGAAGACACTGGAAACTCGCACAACGAGCAGCTCTCCAATGTGGACAAAATACTAAAGCTCATAGCTGCAAAAATCAAAGTTCTGGAAGCACGCTCAAGGTGCCAAAACCTGAGCATCATTGGAGTCCCTGAGTCAACAAATATAGGACACCTGAAAGACTACGTGGAGAGGCTCCTGTTCATGCTTTTTAATGCTGGATCAAAATTTTCGTGGTGGAGAGTGCACACAGATCGCTAGTAACATGACCCCCAACTGGGGGCCCCTGCACGCCCAATCATAGTGCAGCTCCTGAACTACAAGGACAGAGATACAGCACTACGACTTGCACAGGAGCATTGCACGCTGAACTTTGAGGGTAATACAATCTCCATCTACCCAGATTTTACTCCTGTGATACAGGAAGCCACACAAAAGTACGCAGCTGTAAAGCAGAGACTTTGCTGGGCAAAGATCCCATATGCAATGTTATATCCGGCCTGGTTGCGCATTACCCACTAAGGAAAAGATCGAATATTCGCAAACCCTCAGCAAGCTCAAGATTTCCTGTGACACGTATATATGGACAACTGAAAAAAGTTCCAAAGAAGCATGATAACAACCGGGGTCACCTACCTCAGGCATAGATTGATGGCAGGTGATATATTCACTCTGAAGAGTCACATATGAATGTCTGAGATTTGTTGGGCTGTAAGGCGAGAGAAACTGAATTTGCTCAGCATAATGTTCTGTAATAGCCAATCTGCTAAATTTACCTATCTAGCCCCGGTACCCCTTATGTAAACGAGGATGTCTCTGTCTGGCATTTGGAAGCCCCCACAGGTTACCCCTCTTTTGTTTTCTTAAACTAACTGTGTTAAGTTGGCAGGGAAAATTGATGATAAATGGAGGGATCAAATGTACATGGCAGGATTGGTCCTTCAGAGTGGGAGGTAGGTGGGTCTGGGGTTAGTTTATGAGGTTGTATGTTTTGACTTAAACCCGCAAGCATCACAACTATAGAACATGTATGAAAACAATGATAGAGCAAGTTGTCATCCAACATGATATTCTTACCACTACACACGTGAATAACTGAGACACTGCTGACAACACAATTTTCACTCCTACGAGGCATTGAAATGCCTGACCTGGAATGTGCGAGGTCTGGGAGACCCAAAAAAACGTAGGCATATCTTAGCATATCTAGAAAGACATAATATACACATAGCACTGTTACATGGGACACATTTCCCACCTTCCCAGAGGTCAACATTTGCTATGAAATGGGCTGCACATAGGCAATATTCTGCCTGTTCGTCCTATGCTCTGGGCACATACACAATTATAGACATGGAGGGTTCCCTTTCACCCGCAAAGAACTATTAATGATGAACATGGCGGCTACACTATAATTTGGGGCAATCTTAGATCCCACCCTGTAGTTATAGCCAATTGTTATGGGCCAAATGTAGATGATCATGCCTTTTTTTACAAGGTTTGGAACTCATGGTGGACACTGGACCATGCCTAGTGATCTGGGGGAGATTTTAATGTGTCATTGAATGCTGCGCAGGATAGATCAGGATATTCCCCCACCACGTATAGCATTGCTGCCAAACACCTTGCAGATATAATGATAGAGCACTCCCTCATTGACCCGTGGAGGATGCTCTTCTGCGAGGCCCGAGAGGGTGTGTTCTATTCAGGGGTGCATAACAGCTGGTCCTGCATAGATTATTGGCTCATATCCAAGAGGATGGGACCATGGGTGAAAGAAGCACGACTTTTGTCAAGAACATACTCAGATCATTCTCCAGTGCTATTGGTCTTGAATTGGCCTACAGATGCTGTCTGTAAGACCTCTTGGCCACTGAATCCTGAGGTTTTGCTAAATAGACTATTCCTTGGGGAAATGAGGCAGGAAATTGGAGACTTCCTTAGCAGAAACATTGGCTCTGTTTCCTCTATTGGGTAGTATGGGAGGCCTTCAAGAGGAGTGTGCATCTCAAAAAGTTGCAGAGTACTGTGAGCGCTCCGCGGAGACCTTCAGAAAATGGAGGCTGAACTGACTCGACCTGAGACGCGACCTGCGACCATGGCCCATACTGATGCACTTGCGGGCATGCGGGACACACTGTCTGAATACATGGAGGTAGCAGAGAGGGAACGACTATATATATGGGTAGATATGAGAGAGCTCATACATATGGTGAATGGGAGAGACCAGGGAGAACGCTAGCTACTATGATGCATCAAACATCTATGTCACATACTGTCCTAGGGATAAAGTCGCAAGAGGGACATGTCTATCGCGGCACCCTGAACATACAGCGCACTTTTGCATGTTACTATGAAAAACACTGTGGCACGCGAAGGCGGCGGTGAGTAGAATTTGGTGAGTGGTTGGATGGGAAAGTACTAGGATGGATAAGTAATGCCCAGTGAGAATTCTTGGCTCCGGACTTGAGTGAAGATGAAAGAAGGGAGACGATCAGGCAGCTGCAGACTGGAAAGGCCCCCGGCCACGATGGCCTCCCAGCAGAATTTTATAAGGCTTATGTTGACTTACTGATCCCTGTGCTAGTTAAGGTGTATGATGAGTACGGGAGGCAGGATTACTCCCACCGACCATGAGAGAAGCGTTGACACTTGCCTTGCTGAAACCAGGGAAACCACAGGATGAATGTGACTCTTATAGGCTTCTGTCACTTATAAACTGTGTTGTTAAAATTTTGGGCAAAGTATTTGTAAATCGCCTCTCTCTACTTGTCCCCTTCCTGGTTTGACAGGACCAGTCAGGGTTTGTTCCAGGGAGATCAACCTCACACAATCTATGTACGTTAAATGCAGTGATAAATTATATTGATCCAGCATTAGATGCTGCAGCCATGTTCCTTGATGCCACTAAGGCGTTCAGTTCTCTTGAATGGGAAAACCTAACAGCAGTGCTCCAGAGGAGGGGACTCCCGGAAAGATTTTTAAGTTGGGTAGCCCTTTTATGTTCCCAGCCCATGGCTACGGTGTATATAAATGGATCACACACAGACCCAATAGCCATGTCTAGGGGCACAAGACAGGGCTGTCCGCTGTCTCCACTTCTATTTGCACTGGCTGTTGAAACGTTGGCGGCTAGGCTGAGACAGCGGCATCAGGACTATGCTCTCTGATACCCCTTGTGACATTTGTTAATATCTATGTATGCAGAAAACATTACACTATACCTGAAAGTACCAAAGCGTAGTCTGACTCCCATACTTCAATAGTTTGTCTATTTTGGAGGGCTATCGGTGTACAGATTAATTGGGGAAAGTTGTATATCTTTCCACTGACATCGCAGGCGATGCCCTTTGAGCTGAACTATCCACTACAGTGGTATCCTGCAGAGGTTAAATATTTAGGGATTAGGGTCACAACGGACAAAAATGAAACACTTAGGGCAAATTATTGTAGGGTTATAACAGAAATAACAGCCAAGGTAACGAGATGGACAACTCTGCCACTGTTGCTGGCTGGCCGCATAGGCCTAATGAATAGGATCATACTCTCTAAATTGCTCTCTTTATTCCTTAATATGCCCTATCGACCCAAACATGCTTTTTTCAGCGCACTAAGCACACAGATGATCAGACTGGCATGGGCAGAGAAGCAGCCCCAAATAAGCTGGGAAACTCTCACTCTACCCTTTTCATAGGGAGGCTTTGAAGCGCCAAACTTTGAGTTGTACAGCAATTGTGCACAAGTTCACTACGTGACCTATTAGTTTAAGCCTGATCCGTATATACCACACTTAGAGGTAGAGGAGGGCTATTGGCCCCGCTCCCTGCAACATCATATCTGGGAGCGTTGCTCCAATTCTCAAGTTCTAGGGATTCTACAGTGGCATACACCACAGTTGCAAGGAAAGCCCTGGCACGATATGCGGACAAACCCATGTTGTATTCTCCCCTATGCTCGCTCTTGCATGTTCCCCGGACACACAAGAAATAGCATGTAGATGATTATTAGATACATTAAGCTACAAAACATGGGGTGATCTTTACGATAATGGCACATTAAAAACGAAGGCACAATTTTTGGCAGAATACCCGTCCTCCACCCTGGAGGTATTCCTTCATATTAGACTAAGGCTCAATGTGAAGGCAACCACCCCAGAGTTCCCTAACGAGCTCCCTAAACTGAATGCACTACATACACTGATGTAAGTGCAAACATTGAGGCGCCTGCTCCCCAAGCTATACTACACTATACAAGTGGCAGCAAATGTGAGAACCCTTCAGATTCGGCAGCGATGGCAGGCCGAGCTGGGGATAGAATTAACAGATGACATGTGGAGGGACTGTTGCGCTCATACTGGATGGGTTGTGTCTAGCAGTCGCCTTCATATCATCCACTACAAATTTTTACAGAGTCTATTATATGCCATGTAGACTGTACAGATATGGGCTGACGATAGATTTCAGAGGTGTAACATGCCAGAAGCGGATTTTTGGCACCTGGCTTAGGAATGTGGCTACATAGGTGAATACTGGCATGATGTAGAAAAGACTTTAAGGGAAATGCTAGAGCCAACGTTTCAGTTTACACCATTGATGGCCCTCCTAGACTAAACACAGCAAATTAAGCCACATTATAGGAGATTTACAGCCCTCGCGCTATTGCTGGCTAAGTGTAGAATTGCTTGTCACTGGGGAGGAGGCATGCCCCCAAAGTTCAAGGAGTGGCTGGCGGATCTTATTTGTTGTAATGAACAATTACCAGTATATGCAGAAACCCTGATAGTCAGCTCTAGACCATGAGATATTTGGGTGCCACTACACTGATATCTGACGGCACACTCGGATGACCCCTCAATCTCGCTGATGACCAACTATAATCCCCCATAGAAAGTGCGAATATGCTGCTGTGATGGGTATGATGGGAGCGGGGAGATATAGTGCTGTAAAACAAGATAGATCTGTAAAAGAACTGGACAGTGCCCAGATGGTATGGCTGTTTTTCAAGCAGGTGCACTGCAGGAGACTGGTGTGATCACTTGTGGGTTGCTGTGAAGGCTGATTGCAAATTGATGGACTTTCTGGGGTGGCTGCATACAATATCTGCACTAAACTGGGACATGTCGGTGAAAGACAAGACTGTTCAGACCATATCTAATAATGCTCCATGCAAAGTAATGTTACTAATGGTATATCATATGTAATATCAATGCTTGTATGAATGTATGTGTGTTACTTTATTTTGTTTATTTTGTTGTCTTTGTAACTCATAGAAACCAATAAAAAAAGGAAATTCTAGCAGAGGAGTGGGTTGGGCACCATGACAAACTGTTTGGCAAGCCATTCCTGACAGTGCCTAAATCTGAGAAAAAGAAAATATGGAAGGCAATGCAGGAAAAAAATAATTATGTAGGAGTGACCCAGAGATCTATTGAGGTGATACAGAAGAGATGCCAATATATCACATACCAAGGAGAAGGTGGCAAACCACCTAAGTGAGGCAAGGGGAACTGGAGGAAGACCCCTCCACACCATCCCACCCCTCCCAGCTGCAAACAAGGAAATGGTGCGAACAACACCGGTGCCAAAATCTGTCAGTGGAGTTGGTACACTTGCCGCATCAAATGTTCCAGGAACATCTAAAGGTAAGTTAAATACTGCATTGTACTGCTAAACATGGCTTTGAACATGTTTCAGTGAGACATTTATACCTTTAGCCAACTATTAAGAATGCAGTTAATCCCAATAGCTAAAGTGTTCAACACAGTATGTACAATGGTAGTTTTCTGTGAACTTTGAAAGGGCATTATGGGAGGTGTAATAAATAAACCATACAGGAAATAGCATTCAAAATATCTTTAATTGAAAACATAAATTTAAATAAACAATAGTTAAGTCTAAATCCTGAAACAATTGACAATATATTCTTAAACAGATGTCCCTGCTCAAGGAAGTGACTTTTCAGAAGGGGAGTGCCATGAAGAAGGACACATGCATGCAGAGAAACCCAATGACAGTGGCAGCCAGGAGAGTCCAACGCACGCTGCAAATATGAGTCCTGCAGTTACACATTTTACAGACGCAGTTAATGAAGGTGTTGAAGAAATCACACCAAATGTAATACAGGAAACTGTAGTGATGCCAAGACGACTTCGGGGAAGATTTTGATTTCTCACTGGTCGTGCTTCACACACACACAATACTAGCCAACTGTTTCAAATGAACCAATTGCAGATAATCCTGAAATATTTGGAGAATTAGAAACATCTTTGTTGAAGGTTCAGCGCATATAACAAAACCAAATTAGGTTACTCAATCAAAAGTTGGTAATTATGGATAAAACCATTACAACAGGATTCCAAACTGTTGTTAGTATTCTTGCTGCAAATCAGACATTCATTAATGACAAATTTGATCATTTTAACGATGCAATCAAGGCCTCATGTATGAAATTACATCAGGAGAAATAACATCAAAAACGTAGGGCGCACCATAACGTATCCCATATTGAATGCTTAATTCACGCAATTGTCTTGCAAAAGCCACAACCACCTTATTGCGCCGCAGTGTGGGCTTGCAAGTGGAAATGGGCACACAGTGAAGTTGCTAAAGGACTCATTCAAGTGACTAATGCAGTAGAAATAAAGTTGGAGTTGGGGAAAGCAAGGATTAACCCTTGGCCGTCCAGCCACAGACAGTATGAATTCTTTCCTGTCCAATAGGGCTGGAAAGAACGTAGGAGCAAAAACATCTGCTCGAGGTAAAAGCAAGCCTTCAAATATTGTACACTTTTAATCAGACAGATATTACATGTTTTTGTACTTAACATACAAAAATGTTACAAGAGATTTATGGTGTCATTAATACATTGCCTCACCTTAAAATAAAGGTATGTTATGGTTTTAAAACCACAAAACATCCTTTTAGTTATTGCATTACAAATGCTTAATTTACACACTTACAGTGAGAAATAATGAATAAAAATGTTGGCAGGTTTTACTCAGCCTTCTGTAATTCTAGATTCATCTTGTGACTGAGGTGGTGGGATCTGTGTGCCCTTCTCATAAGACTCTAAATCTGACATTCTAACTTCCAATCCTTTTTGTAGCTGTTAGACTTGGCATCCTTGGCGTGGTCTCCCCTAACTTTTTGCCTCTGTTTCCCAGGTTGTTGATGTGTGTAAACTCAGTTTTTGCTGTTTTTGTTACTCTGGGCACTTTACCACTGATACCCAGTACTTGGATGTCCATGATTGGCATATTTGATTTACTGGTAAGTCCCTAGTACAGTGCACTAGAGGTGCCCAGGGCCTGTAAATCAAATGCTACTAGTGGCCCTGCAGCACTGGTTGTGCCACCCACATTAGTAGCCCTGTAAACATGGCTCAGACCTGTCACTGAAGTATCTGTGTGTGCAGTTTTTAATTGCCAATTCGACTTGCCAAGTGACCCAACTTGCCAGGCCTAAACCTTCCCTTTTCTTACATGTAAGACACCCCTAATGTAGGCCCTAGGTAGCCCCATTGGCAGGGTGCAGTGTGTGTTAAAGGTGGGACATGTACTTATGTGTTTTCTATGTCCAGACAGTGAAATACTGCCAAATTCGTTTTTCACTGTTGCAAGGCCTATCTCTCTCAAAGGTTAACGTGGGGGCTCCCTTTAAATATGATGAAAGTGTAGATTCCCTTTGGGAGCAGATGGACATGTGGAGTTTGGGGTCTCTTAACTCACAATTTAAAAATACATATTTTAGTAAAGTTGGTTTTGAGATTGTGTGTTTGAAAATGCCACTTCTAGAAAGTAGACATTTTCTTGCTTAAACCATTCTGTGACTCTGCCTGTTTGTGGATTCCCTGTCTGGGTTAGTTTGACAGTTGGGCTGATTGCACCTCTCTCTAGACAATGACACAAAGGGAGCTGGGGTGTAGCCTGCATATCCTGATGAGCCATCTGTGCTAGGAGGGAGGGTAGGAGTGGTCATTCACACCTGAAAGGGCTGTGCCTGCCCTCACACAATGCAGTCTCCAACCCCCTGGTGTGTGTCTGGGGCCTGACCCAGGCAAGGTAGATCTCACAAACAACAGAGACTTTCCTTTGAAGTAGGCCTAAGTCAAAGGCCAAAATGGGTATAAGAAGAGCACCCAAACCCCTGAAAAATTAGATCACTTCTGGACATCAAGAGGAACCTCTGCCAAGGAGAAGAGCTGAAGAGCTGAAGAGAAGTGCTGCCCTGCCTGTGACTGTGCTTTGTGGAGCTATCCTGCAGTTCCAGCTTCTGCTTGTGAAAGGGGACAAAGACTGGACTTTGTTGTGCATTCCTGCTTGTGAAGAAATCTCCAAGGGTTTGACCTGAGCTTGCCTCCTGTTGTTGAAGTCTCAGGGCCATCAAAGACTTCCCCTGCCAGCACCTGGACTCTCTGCGAAGACTCCAGCTCTGCCAAGTGGTGCGCTATCCAGTTCCTGGGCCCTTGAAAGGTGAAGCTGGCAGCCAAAGACAGAAAATCCACGCACAGACCGCCCTGCGGGGAAATTTTCAACGCACCCTCTGAGACGCAGCTGAGAAAAGACGCGCCGCCGGCTTCGCTGCAGAGCTACACTCCACCTGCATCACGGCTGGAAGATCGACGCTGACGGAGGCTGTCAACATCGCACCCCACATGGCATGGTTTTCTGATACCGTGCGACTGGATTTTCGACGCAAACCAAGGTGGGCGCTGAGAACCAACGCAAAGCCTGCCTAGACCCGAGGTGCCTGTCCGGATCGCCGCATCGCTCTCCTGCAGAGAGGAAAAACGACACAAGCCGACCCGACCGGAGGAGGAACGACGCATGGTCTCTCTTGCGAGTGAGAAATCAACGCATCCCTGGCCTTTTCTGATGCACACTCGCCCGTGTGGTGTTATTTTGATGACACCCAGGTACTTTTTCACGCTAACAGTGTTAGCACTGGTTTCTAAGGATTTAAGACTCTTTTTGCTTTTTAATTCATAACTTGACTTGTGTATGGTGGATTTTTGTTGTTTTGGATTTGTTTTGTTTAGATAAATATTACCTATTTTTCTAAACCTGTGTTGTGGCATTTTGTAGTGTTTTCACTGAGTTACTGTGTGTGTTGGTACAAATACTTTACACCTAGGCTCTGAAGTTAAGCCTGCCTGCTTGTCCAAGCTACCAAGGCGGTGAGCGGGGGTTAACTGAAGGTGATTCTCCTTTACCCTGACTAGAGTGAGGGCCCTTGCTTGGACAGGGGGTAACCTGACTGCCAACCAAAGACCCCATTTCTAACAGTAGCTATGTTGTGTAGAATAGCACAAGTTGCTACAATATCCAAACTTGCTTCAGGTGAATATTGTAGGGCACCACCACTCTCATGTAAACTCTGAAAAAAGTTTTTGTAACCCAAAAATTCATTCTATGACACCTCTTGTTCTTTGGTGTACCACGTTGTATCAATGCTCATTTGGTGTTGTAGGGGACAGATAAGATGTCATAATTAATCAGTGTAAGGCATACGCACTGTCACCTACAAACAAACAAAGTAGATTGAGAAACAGAAATCAAGTCACAAGTAAGGTACACTTAAAATGACTCGTGTATAGTTACCCGAGAAATATCCATATCAAAATCTCCTCTTTGTAGTCATGTGTAAATGCCACTATGTCAAAAAGAAGAAAGTGTTGTGTGTGCTCTCCGGAAATCGTGACACACTATCTGTGTTTACATGTTTTGCAATAGACACCACTTGTATGCTTAGTAAATGAGTATTTGTTTATATTTCTGAATAAATACTCAGTGTCAGATGGTGGGCAGATAGGCACATGTGTACACCAATACATCCAATTAGATGCAGAAAACTAGCAATCGTATAAATTCAATTGTGGTATTGTGTAACTTCTGTCCAATTCTAGGTAAAGTTATATCAGTCTGAATGTGCATTAACATTGCATCTAGGAATGCACAAACAGAGCAAGATAGGGCACTCTGTGACATACCACTAGCTGCAGCGATAACACCTTGGTAGCTACCAAAGGCTAAGAGGTGCAAATTACATAAAACCGGTACAAAAGGGGGCATGGAATTTCGGCACAAGGTGTTAATCTAATGCTGTGGTTTTAAATCAGCTATGAGTTTCAAGATTACAGCGGTACTTAGCCTGTACTTTGAATCTATTACTTCCTCTGTTTGTTCAAATAGAGTAATTCTGATTCTAAACATCCTCTCCTATCTTCTCCTCTCTCTCAGCAACCCAGCCAGGAATAGAAATTCTTCTTGCCAGCACATACAGAGCTGCCATTGTTGAATCCTCAGATGCATTCTTGTGCTGTGTTTATCGTTTGCACGTGTTATAACCTGGTTTGAGTTGGTGGTAATTTGCATGTGCAAATGACGTTTTTTTGCGGCAAATTGCTATTCTTGATAGTGTTTCATATACAGATAGCGATTTGCAATTAGCAATTCTTTTTTTGTGATTTGTTATTTAGGGCCAGATGTAGCAAAGGTTTTTACCCATTCTGTGTCTATGGGAAAAAGTGTTTGTACATATGGCCCTAAGGGCCCTTAGTGTCAGAAGAATACTAATTTAATTTTTGTTTGCGTCACTACATCTGCAAATGGCTTTCGTACATATGTGTGATTGGTAACCAGTTTGTGATTGATTACCGATTTGCTAACGCTTTATACATATGGCCCTTAGTAACATTCCCTAACAGCAATTTCCAAATTGTTGTTCACAAACGAAATATACTAAAGGTTCACAATTAGTGAATGGTCGCAAAAATAGCACTTTTGAACATCTAAATGACCATCAAGTACATGCAATTGGTAAACTAGGTGTAAAATATATAAAGCTACTAATAATTATTTTTTTCTGAAGTGGTTATTCTGTCTTTAACAGTGAGGGGAATGATTAGCATAGCAAACTAGGAGACAGCAGGGTATATTTAGGGTCAGAATGACACTCTTTGATAAGACAGGGTGCATATTTATGGCAAGTACGGGCTTAACAGGTGGATAACATTAGAGCTATTTATTAAACGGGACCCATTGTTATGGATAGACCAAAACAAAAAAAACAGGCCATTCCCACTAGTTTGCAGGTCATGTGATCCTCAGACAGCTATCATGGCATGGTAACTGTGACAGGTGCAAACTGCACTATCCATGGTCTTGAGAAATGTCATAGATATTTGTGAAAGTCTATTATTCTCCTTCAAACTTTCCCACAACTTTACTTTTACTGTATTATTGGTCTATTGTCCTCCGGGGCCAGCATCAGAATTTGTGAGGATCATACCAGACCTAGTGGCGACACTTAGGGGCATATTTATACTCTGTTTGCACCAGATTTGCTTCATTTTTTTACGCAAATCTGGTGCAAACTTAACTCCATATTTATATTTTGATGGTAGACATGTCTAGCGTCAAAATATTGGAGTTAAAGTAATTTTTTGGCCTGCGGAAAACTACCTTGCGTCAATGAGATGCAAGGTGGGCGTTCCCAGGCAAAGAAATGACTCAAAGGCCCTAGCGCCTTATTTATCCTCCCATGTAAAAATCACACAAGGGAGAAGGAGGGCCTTAAATAATGGCGCTAAGCATGCTTCCCACCATTATTTAACGCCTGGGTCTGGGCAGGCGTTAGGGGACCTGTGGGCCTTTTTCCATGGTCAGAGACCATGGACACAGGCCACAGGTGCCCTTCCCTGCCCACAGGGACACCCCACCCACACCTGGAGGACACCCAAGGATGGGGGGGCCGATTCCAGGTAAGTATTTTTTTTTTTTTGCAAAGTGCCATGGGGGGCCTAAGTTGGGCCCCCCTACATGGCACTGTGCCCAGTGGCCATGCCCAGGGGACTTAGGTTCCATGGGCATGGCCATTGGGCTGGTGGGCATGACTTCTGTCTTTACTTAGACAGGAATCATGTCAATGGGGGTTGTGCGTGAAAATAATGACGCTAATCAGGTTAGAGTGATTTTTTTTACTCTAACCTGACTAGCGCCATTGTTTCACGCGCGACCTCCAGTTTCCCCTACGCCTCCCCCACCCGGTTAGCACCAATAATTTTGACGCTACCTGGGCCTTACCGCCGGCTAGCGTCATAGCTTAAATGTGAGGTATGGCTGGCATCTAGGAATGGCGCTAGCCGCCGGTATACTTTTTGACGCAATTGCGTCAAAAAGTATAAATCAGGTCCTTAGTCTCCAAGCAGTCACTTTTACCTTATTAGGAGATTTAAACATTCACTTGGAGGATGTTACCTGTCCACTGGCCTCCAATTTTATGCAAGACTTGTCTGCGCTTCAACTAACCAAGTTAGTTAGTTCTTCAACAAATAACAAGGGTCATATCTTAGACTCAATTTTTACAAACTTTGAGGACATGGCAGTGGAGTCTCCTGTACAAACAGTATGGCCGGACCATTATTTCATTCCAGTTTCCATTCCAAGACCACTAGAAGCAACTTCCAAAATTAGAGTTTCTTCTAAAGCTCACCAATGGTCCAAATTGGATCTAGCCAATTATGAACAGGCCTTATGGAACTCAGCTCCTGATTTTAATGACGTTTCTCTGTCCTACATCAAATTAAAAACTGTGTCAAAAAGGCACTAGATGAAGTTGTGCAAACAAAAATTGGTAACAGAAACAGACCAGGTTAAAACTGATTTGATTCTCTTAGGAACTGAAACAACAAAAAAAGACTGTAAGGTCAAGGAAAGAAAATGTAGAATTAATTATGACATGGTGAATAAACAAACTTATAAAGCCTCCATAAAAAAATATCAACATACTATTCGAAGAGCCCGGACGAAAGACTTTGCCAACAGGATCAGCTAATCCTCAAAGACTAAGAAAAAAGTTCACCATATTGTAAAAATTTTCCTAAAACTAAACCCAGTCGAAGTTTGGTTTCATGATGGTGAGCCTACGGGGACAATACACAGCTGATTTATACGCTGTCCCCTGACACCACGGGCACCTCAACAAAACTCAACAGCTGTTTGGAGAAGGTATCCGAATGGATGACAGTCAGCTGTCTAAAGCTAAACTGAGAGAAAACAGAGGTGATGGTGGTAGGTAACAACCCATCCCTCTGGCAACAGATCAGCTCGCCCACTGGGGAACATCCAGCACCAGTAGAAGAGAGAAAGAGCTTAGGTTTCACCTAGACAATCAGCTCTCTATGGCCTCACAGGTGGCACCTGTTTTGGTCTATTGAGATCACTTAGGAAAACCTTTAAGTGGCTCCCGGCCAATTCCAGAAGAATTTTGATCCAGGGGCTAATCCTATCATCCCTTGATTATGACAATTCACTTTATTTAGGTAGATAAAGGTGGTGACAAGGAAACTTCAAATTACTTCAAACTTCAAATTATCCAGAACGCCGCAGCCTGGACTCTTTTGACGATTCCCAAATCACAGTCAGCGAGTGAAGCACTTAAAACTCTTCACTGGCTGCCCATAAGCAGTAGAGTCCAGTTCAAGGCACTCTCCTTGGCTCATCGTGTCAAATACAAGATGGGCCCAGAAATCCTTCACCAATTGATCAAACCTTATCAACCTAAAGGGTCCTTAGATCCTGTAAACTGGATTTTCTAGTCACACCCTAGATAAATAGAGCTAGGTGTGGGGGCCAATCATTTTCATATCTTGTCTGAAAGCTGTGAAACTCTCCTCTGCTTAAGCTGAGAGGCAAAACCAATTTCCTGCACTTTAGGAGCAGCTAAAAATCTATCTTTTCACTTAATGTGTGCCTGTTTCACACTGTTTGCCATCAGCGCACGGAAGCCCGGTTCTGGTTAGCCATGCGCTTTATAAATTCAGTGTATTGTATTGCTATATGGGATATATGTTAACATAGATTTCCCTCACACACAAGGGGATTTGCAGGACACTCACCTGACATGTTACTGCATTGCACAATTTACACAAGTTTTTGGCTGTGTAGATGGGACCTGTATTTCATTATGCCACCTACCAACGACAGAATACCTGTTTAAAAGCAGAAAGAACACCATTGCTAAATATATAGGTGGCATGTAACTCTGCATTCACAATACCAGACCTAGGTACCTGTTTCCTTGGCCGTACCTACGATTCACATATGGTCAGGCACTGTGCACTTTATGACCAAGTAGCAAGAGGAGAACTTGGAGATGGGGGCCTGTTGTGGGTAACATAATTTTCATCAGGTATAAACATATCACACCTCTTGTAGGGGACAGTGCTTATGCCATTTGTCCATGACCCTAGACACCACACCTACAGCCTGTCAAGAAAGAAGAGTAGATTCAATGTTGCATACAGGCAGACACGGTCTCTGACAGAGTGTGTTTTGGCGGCTTAAAGGTAAATTCCAATGCCTTCGTAAAGGTGATGGAGCACTGAAGTATGCACCAGAAACTTGCTGCAAGCTGGTGGGTTACTGTGCTATGTTACATAACATTGCAAACAGGCAAGGCCTCCCGCTTCAACCACATGATGATGATTATGTACACGAGATACCCACTCTGCCAAGCACGCCCAAACATCACCAGCAGTCACTTCTGATGTATGTGTTTAACACTTTATACATTGTTTAAAATGCAAATGTATACTGTTTAAATCTTTTAACATAAACATTCTGCTTATTCATAGGTGAAATTTGAAAACGAAATCTACCAGCCGGCATATTATGTTGATATGTTTATTATTTCCCTTCTGCTTCTTTCTCCCTCTCCCTTTCCCCCTGCACTCTCTGAACATGCACCAGCCACGGCCCATCTCCCTCAGATCTAATATGCCAAACAGTATCCACCACAGGCAGAGACACTCCTTGGACGTGTGGCCCATACCAACATGAACTGTTTGAGGCTCTTCCAGTGTTGATATCACTTGCACTAGTATCTTGACGGCGTCCCGAATTAAATGATCCATTTAAACTTGTCAGTTGACGGAGTGGCAAGGAAACATGCCAGTAGTACTGGCCACTCTGTGCAGTCACCACCCAAACCCTAAAATCTGCCTTCAAGGAGTCATCACCTGCAGTGTTGTGACAAACACTTCTGTGATCCACAGACAGTAGTCACAACCTAAATAGTTAACTCAATTTGGCATGTGACTGAATTATGACCTTTGATGAAGCGGAAAAAGAAAGACAAACAAATTTATATATCATGCAACAAAACTGTATATGCAATGTGTTTTAGCAAAGAAAAATAAAATGTGTAGAAGCGAAATGTGCCCACAAGGTAGGTCACCATTAGTTTAAATAAGCTTAATTAATCATGAAAACCGACAAAATGTACTAATATTTCATATTTGAAGTTATACTTTATGATTTTCTCATTGAAACTGTTACATGCTTAGCTTAAATTTAGCAGAGGCTTTGGCCTAGTTGCCTGATCTCAATTTTAACTGCGTAGTTCATTTATATTAACAAAGAAGTGTTTGAATCTTTAAAAGCTGTATTTTTCCAGTAGAATGACTAATACACTTATCTCAAAGTTGGTGCTAGGCAACTTTCATCCCCTTTGAAGCTCAAGGTCAGTTTCTGCAGGTGCAGACAATGAAGACACTGATGCAGAATTAATTGGCAACATTGTTGCTAGTTATGTTCCAAAAGTCCAAGGACACCTTACACGTAGATGAGTATTAAGAGAAAATACACTATTCATTGGTCAAAGAGAAATCACCCCATGGACCCTCCAATGGAAGAACCTGAAGAATTTGGAACTTTTCTTACTTAATCCCACTGGACAAAGAGGAGACAGCCATTTTGAAACCATTTTGAAGACACACCATTTCAACACCATTTTGATGCCATTGCCACTTTTACTTTAATGACACTTTGATGCTTTCTCTCTATCCCAGAGAGAGAGACTCTAAAGAATTCTCACCCTAGAGACTTTAACTTTAACTTTAACTTTACTCCGTCTTGCCCATACGATAACTTTTGCCCCTGTATTCCTTGCTGCTGCAAGGAAAACTTGACTTTAACTTTGCCCCTCCTTTGGAGAAGCCCCATGCTGATCGGACCGGTACCTGAGGGCCGAAGACTTATCTTGAATGCTGATTGTATTTGGTAATTATGAAATGATAAATGTATTATTCATTGTATTTTCCTTCTTAGGTACCAACTGCTTATTTTGACAGAACCCTTGCTAGAAGTTTTCTAAATTTGTGTTGACTAAATTCGTTTTGCATGAAGCCCCACATGCCAATGCTAATTAGAGGTTAGTTGAGGTTTTCATTTAATGCACCGTGCTGAATTGAAATCTTGTTATGCTGATCAATGTATGCAATTAGTCAATCTCAGTTGCTTTTATTAGTGATTTGCACTCCTATATCTGAGTGCATTATAATCCAAGTTTTACATAGATTGCGTTTCTTCCACCGTTATGGACAGCCAGTAATGTTCATATATGTGTATCATTTGATTTTGAGACTTACTTACGTCGTATTAGCTTTGTTAATATAGGGAAATAAACTCATTAACTTTTAATAAACAGGTGTGGTTATTCATGACTGAAAGGTCAGGGTGTGTCAAATTACTGTTTTCTATTGATCTAATTTGTTGTTTGATTACTAATTGAGTATTAGTTATTGATTATAAATGATTATTGATTACTGATTTGAGGGATCTGACGATTTCTTCGGATGAGGAGAACTCAACCCAGTCAAAAGGTTCACCGACCTCCGGCGTGTCCAAGTATAAGTAATCTACAAGGACTGGACGCGCTATCACCTTTAATGCCTGAAACCTTCCTGCACTATCTCCCCTAGGAGCTCCCCTCTTTTACCTCAGAACCCGAAAGGTCTTCAATAGCTGGTGCTGGATCGTCAGCACTGAAATTTCCAGAGCTCTAAACTTACCTGTTGATGGGGTGTCTCCACTTGCACTGATGATAGCCCTCTCTCTGCCTTGTACGAAGTCTCTTGTGCAAGAGTCGTGACCCTGCTTCTGCTTGTGTTTGTCCAGCGAAAGAGTCCAATGCTGGTTGTGTGGGACCTGGCTTTTTCTGCAGACGTCTACTGTCTGCTTCTCAGCTGGGGAAGTAATGAGTGGAGGTGTTGCTGCCATTCCCATGTCATGACTCTCATGTTCTATGTCCATGTCTCCATCATATTCCGCCTGGAATAGATATCTCCTTGAAAATGTACTGCTATTCTTTACTTATTTGGGCCTTTCATTGCCACACGTTAGCGTATAGGAAGTACAATGTTGGAAGTGAGGTTTTCAAATACATGCCATAAATTAAATTTTACATGTATCACCTACATTGTGCTTTCACTGCACGTATATCATTTTCATAATTAAGTGAACCTGCATACTACAAGAAACATAAAGCAATTCTCCATTACCATATTTCTAACACACAGATTTCCTATATACAGTGCAGGTTATGCACTTGATGTGAAGAACAATTATGTATGACAATTCAAGAGGTCAAATATTTACCAGGCTGTGCAGTAAGTAGCAAAACCTGTCCAGCCATTCAAACTACATTCTTGGATTTTTAGGGTGCGATTACGAGTTGTGCAGTTGAACCACCACAACTCCAATACGATGGGGTGCGGCTGACTTCAAGGCAGCGGCATATTACGATGTTTTCACAGGGCTGACTGGCAGAAACGCCATATTACGATGTTTCCGACAGTCAGCCCGGTGGAAACAGTGTGAGGCCAAGGGAGCCAGGGCCAATGCCATCACACACAATACCTGTGGAATGCGTACTGTATGTAATAGCATTCCAAGGGTGCTGGCAGGGGGGCCCTGTACTGCCCAAAACTTGGTCATGGGCAGTGCACTGCCTTTCCACCAGACTTTTCATGGCGGGGACCCCACAATGAAAAGGCTGGTGGTAAGGGGAGCCTTGATCAGCCCAGCTGTGCCGAACTCGGCATCGACCTGGCTGACCATGAATGTGACTGCCACCACCTCTTAAGATTAACTAATCCCAGCAGAGGCGGCAGGCTCCTGGCAGTCCAACCGGAAGGATCATAATCTGGCGGTCAGACCGTCAGGAGTGGGGCGTCCAACCACCACCTCGAGTTTGGCAGTCTCAAGACAGCCAAACTCATAATGAAGCCCTTAGTCACTTTTTATAGCTATAAACTCAAAATAACAAGACCCACAATGCAATATAAAATTTCATAATTCTCAAGCAATTATACATGCCCCTGGAAACCTTGAGATCTCTTCGCATATTGCCATGATGGTCACATGATGTCTAAATGCTGGGCATACTTGATGGAACAAATATTGCTGAAATGATGCCAGTACACTGTGTTGTGTAATTATGCTGTGTTTGTGGCAACATTTTACAGCGGGAACCTGGGAACAACATGAACTACCAGAACGCAACTGGCTGTCAATCTCAACACTTGTGTATTTTGCTCTCTTTTTATAGCGCTTTATGCGCCCTGCGCCCTCATATACAAAATGGGTACAAGGATGCATTTCCTACTAAAATATAACGCCAATTCTGCCAGATGTAGAGTTTGGATAATTACACATGATTTTGAATTATGTTTGTGAAATTTCGTATAATTGTCCAAAAGCTAAGCAAAGTGATGTCAAGTTTGCACACCCCTAATAAATATGTTTGCACTGACCTGTAGCTGTGGGACTTGAGAAGATCTATTGATTGTACTAACTACTGTCTTGGGCATGGAAGTTGTTTCAATTATCACATCCAACAGTATAGAAGGCTCAGTGAAAGGCTTGCTTGAAGTGTGACTTACTTTATTCCTGGTCTCTATTTTTTCTCTTGTAGGTGACCTGAGATCGTACTTATGTTTGCAAATCTCATCTATTATTTGTTGCATGGTACCAAGTGCATTAACCCTTTCCTGGATTTCCTGTCATATATTTTTAGGGAGGATTCACAAAAATCATAATCAGCTTATAATATTTTGCTGCATATCCCTTAACCAGACTTTCTAATTCAATGTCTCAGAATGTATGCCTTTTCTTCCTGCCACTTCTCTCTTGCTGTGCTTTGTCATTATTTCTGTGCTTTATCCAGTTTCTGCTCGTATGCACCTTTTTATGTGGTCTATAGGGCAGCAATGTGCACCTGGGGCTGAATGTACTGGCTGTGCTGTGATGAATATTGAATCTCAAATTGGGAATCTGTAACTTGCCAAGGCTAATATTTAGGAATGGCAAATGGGTATTCACAGTGCTTATTACATATAGATTTGCAACTCAGAAATTGTTAGTTTGCATTTTTCACAATTACCGATTCACAAAAACAAATGTTTGAACATCAGTCCCTGAATTTCTTCTAGGTGCTCTGACACTATGGTAAACCAGATTCCTGAAGCTTAAGAGGCGTCACCTCAAGGCCAGCGGAGATGGCTGTGCAGTTAAGAGGAAACGGCCTGCTTAACATATGGTCTGAGCAATTGCTTAAGTCAGAGATTATGTTAATATACTTTGGGGGAATTTGAGGAATAGACTGCTTTGACCCATCCCTTCTATAGTGATGATCTTTTTTCTATCATAAGTTATCAATGTGCTGCTATTGGCCACTTTGTAGTCTACTCAAATCGGGGGACATTTCTTGCTCTCTCTAAATATGTATATGACGTTGTTTCTAAATCCTGCTTTTTTCATATCCCTTCTTTTTCTATTTGTGACTCACTGTATGACTTTTTCTGAGGAAAGGGAATATTTTTCACCTTCTTTTTGTTTGTGGCCTTTTTGTTTAATTTCCTCACCGGTTCTGGGATTGGGCAGTGCGGGGTGTTTTCATCATCCATCTGTACAGGAAGTGACAGCACTGTATTTCACATCATTCAACTGCACAGTAAGTGATGTCACTGGATTTCCCTCATCCATTTACACAGGAAATGAGATCAGGGCCAAAACTTTCTTCAAAACAAGAAGCCAAGAAAAATGACTCATTTCTATCATCCATCTGCACAGGAAGAGATCACTGGATTTCCCATCATCCATCTGCACAGGAAGTGACATCACTGGTTTCCCGCCAAAACTGTCTATAAAGGAAGAAGCCAAGTAAGAGGACTCATTTCCATCTTCCATCTGCACAGGGAGTGACATCTCTGGATTTCTTATTATTCATCAGCACAGAAAGTGACATCACTGGATCTCTATCATCCATCTGCACAGGAAGTGAAGTCACTGGTTTCCTGCCGAAATGGTCTATAAAAGAAGCCATGAAAGAGGAATCATTTCTATCATCTACTTGGACATGAAGTGAAATCACTGGAATTCCCAATATCCCTCCGTACAGGAAGTGACATCACTGGATTTCCCATCATTTGTCTGCATAGGAAGTGACATAATTTCTCTCCCCTCCCAGAACCTACTTAATGGCTGCCCCATTGTGAACACACAGTGGGCAAGCCAGAGGCACGCCAAAGGCAAACCAGTATGTGCCTGTCCATGTTTGGACTGCGCCAGCACCAGGAACCCAAGTCCTCACCCATGCCACCCCTACCACTGTGTCTCTCAACCCGAGCCACAACTCCAGACACTGATGCCTCACTGCACCACATAACACTGAGGGAACAGTCTCCAGCACTTCCTGCAAGTTTTCATGCACTTACCCAGACAGAACTGACACTGCACCAACAGCACCCACCACCCCACTCTGTCACACTTACTCAGTCTTGCAACCACAAACATAACACTCCAGTCTCACATTCTTGCTCCTCAACACCCACTCACTCACCAAACACACCACAGAGATCTGGGACCTGCTGCACAACACTGCCCCTGACCTACCTTTTTTCACAGAAACCTGGCTGAACCCTACATTGGCACCTGACATCACCACAGCCACCCCTCACCTAAGCTACAAGATTGCCAGGCAAGATCGACTTCACAAAACCAGATGCAGAATCACCATCAAACACAAGGACACCATCACCTGCACCACTTCCATGGACACGAAATTCTCCAACATGGAACAGCTATCGTACAAGCTCCATGTCGCAGCCAACTTCACCCTAAACGACACTCTCATCTATAGACTAGCAAGACAATGCACCAGCATTATTGCACCACTTGCCCTCATGTCTGACATTTACATCCTACCCGGAGACCTGAACTTCCACCTAGAAGACCACACCGACCCCAATTCAAAAGCACTCATTGAAGACAATGGAACGCCTTGGCCTCACTCAACGACCTACCCACATCATTGGACACCTCCTTGTCCCTATTTTAATGAACTTTGGCATTATTGACAATATTTGAGTCCCCAAGCCCACGCCAGTCGCCTGGACATACCACGCCCTCATCAAGTTCAGCATCCTCATCTCGATCCAGTGCAGCTGCCTCACTGCCAGGCCTGTCTGACGAAACCGAAACAGTATCACTTACAATGACTGGAACACTGCTTTCAACACCCACTGACCTGAACAGAGCAACAGTCTCCCCAAACCCATGAAGAATTTCAACAATTGGATCCCCTTCTGTGCTGTCTCCCTGGCCCCCCACAAACACAGCAATACAACAATATCAAGCTCCAGACCAGTTGGTACATGGAGGAACTTGAACTTATGAAATGCCACAGCAAACATCTAAACCGCAAGTAGATAATGAGCCAGGACAATGCAAACAGGAATACGTTCAAATCTACTCTACAACGCTACCACCAAATGATCCAGACCACAAAACATGCCACTCTGGTGGGCGACATCGATGCCAGCTCCAACAAAAGTAAAGGCATCTTCACTGATGTGAGAGATTTCACCTCGCGATCAGCTGCCTCCAAATCGACTCCCTGCAGGACCTCTGCAACAGTCACTTTTAATTCTTGAGCAAAAACATCACCTCCATTTATAGCAACTTCAGCTTGCAACTGCACTTGACAGGCCTCGCCAAACACCTTCCAATTTCATCCAAGGAACCAATGCTAGCCACATGGTCCATCACGACCCCAGAACAAACCGCCTCCACATGAAGTCCATCCACTCAGGGGCCCCATCAGACCCCTACCACACCACACCTACTCCAGTGGTCTGCAACTCATTAGAGCCATGCTCACACCCATTCTGACCGCCTCCACCTCTTCGTGACCTTCCCAAATGCATGGAAACAGACAACTGTCCTCCCGTTGCTGAAGAAACCCTCTGCAGATTCTTTAACATCTGCCAACTATGGACCGATCTCCCTTTTACTACTCCCAGGCAATGTCTTAAAGATAATCATTAAAAGACACCTCACTGAATACCTCAATGACCACCAACTCCTCAGCACAACTCAGTCTGGTTTCAGACCCAACCACAGCATGGAAACTGCCACCACGGATGTCATCCACATGACTTTGGATGGAGGAGACATGGCAGCCCTCATCCACTTGGGCTTCTCTGCAGCATTTGACACAGTCTCCCAACCCTTCCTCATCCAATGCCTTCATGACATCGAAATCCAAGGACACACACTCCAATGGATTTACTTCTTTCTGACTGGGACCTGATTAGGACCCAGTCAGTCAGCCTGACTCAGTACACCTCAGACAACTGCTACCTCAAATGCTGAGTTCTGCAATGATCGTCCCTGAGCCGACCCCCTTCAATGCATGCACGATCTATCTAGCCAGGGTCACCCGCTCTCACAACATTAACATCCTCTCCTATGCTGACGACACACAACTCATTCTTTCCCTCATGGATAAGAGGCCCAGTACATGAATCAACCCCAATGCCTGCATGACTGAAATCACCCACTGTATGAACTCCATCTGTCTAAAGCTGAACGTCGACAAGACTGAAATTGTGATCTTCGGGGAAGAGCGCATCACTGTGGGACTCCACCTGGTGTCCAATAGTGCTGTGATTGACAACGCCGAGGACCTCAGGATCATGATCGACAGCAAACTTGACATGACCACCCAATGTCAATGTTGTCACTGCTTCATACTTCCATGCTGTTAAGATGCTGAGAAAGATTTTAAATTGGTTCCCAATCAGCATGCAGAAGACCATCACACATGCTCTGGTCAGAAGCAAGCTGGAGTAAGGAACACCCTGTATGCTGGGATAAAAATAACTCCACAGAATTCTGAAGACTATTCAGAACTTGGCGGCCAGAATAACTCTCAACCTTCAACGTCACACTCACATCACACGACAGTTATTAATGTTCTGGTTGTTTGTTAACCTATGTTCCTCTTTGACTTGTAATTGCAATCATTCTGAATTCTACATCTTTTAACTTCTTTTTCTTTCTCCAACAGTCCAATATCTGTGAGGTCTCACTCACATAGTTCTGTTTTCTTCTTTATGGTCAACTTTGCCTGTGACTGTAGGAGTTTAAGAATTGTTTCTCAAATATGATTCTCACTACCCCATGTTTTTCTGTTGTTCTATTTATTGATTTATTGTAGTCTCTATTTCGTGATAGATGACATCTTTGCTGTGTATTCTTCCTTTTCTTCCTGTCTACATCTTCCTTCCTTTCTACATCTTTTCTTCTTACCTTTTAGGCATCACTTAGTTTTGCTTATGTTGTACTTAAAATGGTCAGATGTTTTCAATATGTATTTTTTATCTTTCTATCATGTGCTATTTCATGGAGTGTTAAAGGGCGTGGTACCTCCATTAAAAGATATAAAGGTTCAGAGTACCAAACTCAAGAGAATCTGGGTTGGTGAGGCATTTGCTTCCTCGCGTCTTGGAAAGAAAATGTCTCTGTTATTTTATTTCACAAGGCTTTAAATGTTACTGTTGTTTCACAAGATAATGAAAAGAATAGCAGATAGTGTGTGTTGGCCTACTTGTTGATGGCCTATCTTCAAGTAACCATATTGTTTATGGCACAATAATGTTGATCTACAATTTTAGAATAGTATTAATGAAAAATTGATCTAATGTATTAAAGTTGTCTGAAAATGTCCCTTTTTTTCTCCAGCTCATTCATTACTTACTAGATAAGAATGTATTTTTTCAAGTAAAAATATGACATATAGCTTGCTATATTCTGAGAGTGGCTCAGTTCTGATTTAAGACAATGCTTCTGTAATTACATATTTTAATAATGTATTATTTACAAGAGGTACACACAGACGGAGATTTAACAACTCTCTACTAAAAGATGATTAAATCAATTTGCAATTCAGATCTTTCATTAATTTATTTTTTACTTTAAACAGCCTTGTATACTCTTTCTGTAAAATAAATTGAGTTGCCAAAGCAGCTACATTTAGAGACTTTTGTCTCCAATAAAAAAATGTATCAGCCAAAAAACTAAATATATTTTAGATATTTTTAAATAACCTGGGTATTATTATTACTCCTGCAAATCCCAGTCATCCTTGAAAAGCATTATTAAAGTGATTTTTTTTTTTGAATAAATATACAAATCAGAAAGGTAGTTAGTTTCTTTTATGATGAAAACAAAATATTATGGCTGCTAATACTAACGGGGCAAGTTCCTGGATAATTATCTTAACATTAGAAATGAGATGTAGCTTAGTAATTCAATAGTTGATAATCATTGTATTACTGAAATAGACCATTTGAACACTGCTGAATCCTTTCGAAAATTGTATCTCTCTTTATTCTTCAGAGTTAAAAGCTTCCAATCATGATATTGAAAATTATTTTGGTGTTCCTTCGAGAAATGTGTATATGCCTTTAGGTATGTCTATCCGACGTTAGGATTTGTCTTTGGATGAGGTCACTTGGGTGATAGTTATTTGTAAGGAAGCTCAACACTAGGACCTGATGTTTTTTCATCTAATTGATATTTTCAGTCTTCTCCTCTGTTAGGCCTTATCTTATTGAATACATAAGTATTTTTGAAAACTATGGGTCAGATTATGATCTTGGCAGAGGAGATACTCTGTCACAAACATGTCGGATATCCGTCCACCATATTACAAATTCCACAGGATATAATGGAACTTGTAATATGGGGGATGGGATATACGTCATGTTTGTGACACAGTATCCATCCCATCCGCCAAGATCATAATCTGGCCAATGTTCCCTGTACTGTACCTTCCTGGATGTCATTATTTGTTGTATTCTGAAACCAGAGAAATATCCCACTAATTGCTAAAATTACAAAACCATTTCCCTCAATAATAATGACTATTAAATATTTGTCAAAAAATTAAAAGTGAACAATGGGAGTCTTTGGAGAAAGACTTCTCTTTGGTAGTTCAAGAACTTTTTTATATATTATTCCCAAAGTCTATTTGTCCAATTTTCCTCCTGCGACTGATTCCTTTGATGCCAAGAAAGATTTTGACCACTTGCAAACTTTATGCCTAAAGCACTAGTTTAGTTTGGTTTTGGGGTCTCATTTAAATTAATCTCATCGTAACGTTCTTAGGTACTCCCTCTATTTTTGCTAATCGCCATTCTGTCTTGTTAGAACAAGTGTTAAATAAGCCTGCTCAACATTTCCCCTTCTTATTTCTTGTATTTAAAGCCTCATTTTCATCGTGCCTGCAAGAATCCACACATTAAGGGGCAAATTTATACTCTGTTTGCGCCAAATTTGAGTCATTTTCTTTTACGGAAAGCTGGCGCACACTTAACTCCATATTTATATTTTGACGCTAGACATGTCTAGCGCCAAAATATTGGAGTTAAAGTCATTTTTTGCCTGCGGAAAACCACCTTGCGTCAATGAGATGCAAGGTAGGTGTTCCGGGGCAAAAAATGACTCTAAGGTCCTAGCGCCTTATTTATACTCCCTTGCAAAAATCATGCACGGGGGAGGAGGGGTTAAAAAATGGCGCAAAGCTTACTTTGCACCATTTCTTAACACCTGGGTCAGGGCATGTGCTAGGGGACCTGTGGGCCTATTTCCATGGTGGAACACCATGAAATAAGCCCACAGGTGCCCTCCCAGGCCCAGGGACACCCCCACCCACACCAGAGGGACAGCGGAGGATGGGGGACCCCATCCCAGGTAAGTACAGGTAAGTATTTTACTTTTTATTTTTAAAGTGCCATTGGGGGCCCTGAAATGGGCCCCCTACATGGCACTGGGTGCAATGGCCATGCCCAGGGTCCCCTGGTCCCCTGTGCTGGCCATTGAGTTGGTGGGGATGACTCCTGTCTTTTCTAAGACAGGAGTCATGTGGTTGGATGGTTTTGCATCAGAAAATGACGCTAGGCAGGTTAGAGTCATTTTTTTTTACTCTAACCTGCCTAATGTCATTTTTTGGTGCAAAACCCCCTTCTTCCATACCGCCAGCCTCACCCAGCTAGCGTCATTTTTGTTTTACGCTAGCCTACCATTCCATAAATATGGTGCCCGGATGTGCACAGAAATGGTGCAAGCCGGTGCAAAACTTTTTGGTGCAAAACTGCGTTGGTGCAGTTTTGCACCAAAAAGTATAAATCAGGGCCTAAGGGTGTTATATGTGTAAAAGAGCAAGAGAGGTTTTCTGCCTATGTAGTTGATATACTCATGCATATTAAAGATTTGGACACTTCTGCAAATTCATGAAATTTATGTTGAAATATTTTGGAAATACCTAACGCCAAGTTGTTTAATCTGCTGCCATTTTGTATACTTATGTTAAACCAACCCCTTCGGCTCTCTTCCTTCTGATGTGCACAGGCCTCATTTTTATGCCAGGCACAGTGAAGCAAGGATTCACACTCAAGTTTTCTAAGCATCTGAATGCCCCGTAGTTATAGCATTTCTGATGGATATTTTTTCACATTTTGGATTCTGTCACATATACCTTCCAGTGATTGCCCACATGAAGGACATATAGAAATGTTGGGTAAATGTGGAGGGAACCTAGTACTGTATGTTTGACTCCTTATGCATATGGAGTTGTGCCTCTATTTGCTTCAGATCTGTAATTTTTGCTTTTTGATCATTTTTGCATAACTAAACATGTTTTAGACATTAAGTAGGCTCATAGCTACTTTTTCTTCCCAACTATTTAGACACTCTTTTTTGCAGTTATTAATACATTCTCCTATGTTTCAGGTTATATATTGAATATTAGTAAATTTGAGATTTGAGATGCTTCCATTATATATGTTTTATCTAAAGGATATATTCAGAATTATAATTTAACTCCTACAAAACTTAAATATTATCTAGGAATTTGGTTTTCCAGTTCAATAATTCATACAATTAATTTTAATTTGCTATGTATATAAATATTTGATAGATGATCTTAAAAAATGAATACTCCTCTTTATTTCTTTTCCTGTTGAGGTCATTTAAAATGTACTAAACCGATAATTGTACTTGTTGCGCTATATTTCCTATTACTTATTTTACCCCCCAAAATATCTTGTTCTATAGATTTCATACTTGCTAAATTTCTTTGGAATAATAAAAGGATTGGAAATCACTTTCCAAATTCAGGCAAAATCCAATGGAAGGAGTAATAAAATAAATTCCAAGACATTGAAACTCCTCTCTAAGTATAAATAGAGTGTGTTTTTATATCACCGTTTCCTTTTTAAAAAGTGTTCTTTTATCATGTAAACCCAAAAATGGTTAACTCCCAACCTTAAACTGCTAATTGTACATTATTGCTTCAACACATCACCTGTAATTTTCCTGAAAATATATAGTTTTATGTATTCTCCTATATGGAATGGCAAACATATTACGATAAACAAATCATTCTTTGGATGTCTTGGTAAAATAGGGGTATCGTTTGGGTTAGTTTGTCGCATAGGCTCTCATTATCCTAATGAGACTACTGGATTTTGAGCGGCAAGATCGTTCACAGTGTGGGGGACTGAGTCTGACCCACAGTGGATGACACTTGTCACTCTAAATCCGGGTTTTGCTCCGGCTAACTAGCAGTGCTTCATCTCTCCCAAATGGAAGAGACAATTGAGCAGCTGAGCGCATGACATCTTAGTACTTCCCAGGGAAGTCATGGTCGCTCAGGTCACAACCGGTTCTCTCATACACAGTATGGTCTCATATATAAATGACAAAGGCAGTTTAAGTTTTAAAGATTGGTTTAATAAAACGACTGCATTTTAGATAGCAAAGCGTGAGCTGCAATAACCAGAACTACACAACACAGTGAGATTAAAATAGTAACAATGAGAGTGAAGCACAAGAATAAGGCTATCATAGTGCTGCTAGATTATTTTCTCTCTAAGTTATATTTCGAGCACAGCATGTGACGCCTGCCTTTCAGGTTCCCCTGGGAGGACATCAACCCTCATACCTGAGCAAAGGCCTGTAATCTGCATCAGCATCTGCAACGGGGCATTCAGCATCTAGTTGTAGGTTCCTGGCTGGAATCTCCCTCTTGACGTATACTAGGACTAGGAAGTGTTTTTATAACTAACATGCAGATTTTCTAAGAAAATGTCCCTACGTAAGGATGTGTATTTTCTTCGAATACTGGAGACTAAACTTCTACCACGTTTACCGGCAATGTACCAGACTGTAGCCTTGACTGAAGCACAGGGCGATCAAGAATGCATTATTTGAGAACATAGTGCTGAACTAAGCTAAACAGTGTGATAGAAGAAATTAAAACAAGACCGTAAAACCGGTTATTGTAAAATAACAGTGCGAAGCTGAATAAAATATATCTAGGGCAAAGTGCACAGCGGCCTAGTATGATAAACTAACGTGCATGAAACTATATTAAAAATGGCTACACTACAAGTTAATGGTGGAAACTATTATACATTTTATTAATTGCAAGAATAATAATATATTCCTAACTCATTCAATACACAATATACTAAGGAGTTTATTTACAAGCTCCTTGAGCCACTGTAGCATCACTTTTTTGACACAGTGGCGGTGCAAGTAGTCCCCTACACTGCACTACATTTACAAACTGCCGCAATGAGACTATTGTGCCAGTTTGTAAAGTCTTGTGCCATGTTATACCTCCACCAGGTATAAGGTATGCAGGGTTGGCGTTCCCCCGTTAAAAGCCATGCAAAACTTGCCAAGTGAAATCTACAATATTTCACAGAGCCATTCTGCGCCTTCACAGCGTCAATGTTGTAGTGCCTGCCCAGAGCAGGCGTTAAAGTTACGCTTTAGAGCCGCTGCCTAGAATCCATGCTGAGTCCAGTTCACTCACTAACCATACAATTATTAATTTTGATGATTTTATAGTGCTGTAAAATGCTTCTCATACTTATACTATATTAAAGTTAGTGATTGAAGAAAGAGACAAATCTAAATTGTAATTGTTATGGGAAAAGGATACCAAAATGGTTTGGTTTCTTTTCTCTGTGGTCCAAGATTTGAGGTAAAATGGGGAAAGAATGAATGACTGTATTCTTGATATTTGTTGGTCATAGTCTGTTAAAAAATGCAACACAGACGTGTATCATTTTTAAGAGCTGGTCTTTCACTCGCATCCTGTCACGCACAGCATTGTCATCAATGATGTCATTGATGTAACATTGGAGGAAACAAGCAGTGCATTGCGAATGTGCAATTTATAGTTGAATTTCAGTTGTTTTGGTTGTTTAAAATGGAATGTTTTAACTGACATTTTCACTCAATTACTATGTCTCTTTAACCTCTGTTTTTCCAGTGAATTTCTGAGGTGTTTTTAGTGTACAGTAACATATTATGGCAAATCCTAATTATAATGTCACCTTAACCTTTGTTTTTTTCAAGAAATTTCTATTTTTTTAATGTAAAGTAAGATGTAATCACTGTGCGCAGTGTGGGGTGGGTTTGGCAGAGGGCAAGGCTTGTAGCCATGCTCTGCGCTGAACCCCTTTCTGGCGTCCCATCCCCCATGGGTGTGCATGGCTGACTATGTGATTTAACAATATAAAGGATGTCGTTTTCAGTAAGGTAGACCAACTGACTTTATGAAGGGTCAGAACACCAAAACATGAAAAGTGGTCAGTCCTATTGGCTATACCAAAGAGTCAGGGTAATAACATATGTAAGGCACACTTATTGTCTTTGTCAGGAAGTCAACAATATTTGTATTCAAATGTATCCTATATACATTTACCATTGCAATTTTCAATAAAAGTGGATTTAATGACCCGGGAGACTTGCTGTATTTTTTAATGCTGATTGGGGCAGCTGCACTTCCTGCAGCCCTCACAACATAAAAAAATGCTTTGTGGTGCCCCTGCTGCTCCTCAGGGCACCTCAAGGCTACATGTATATAAACAAAAGCCCTGCAGGGCATTATGGGTGCTCTCTGTTTGGAGGAGTAAATAATAAATTAGCGGTTCCTCCCACTCTTTTATTGTACTTTTTCTTTACAAAATGGTATTTTGAACGCCCTGGTTCCCACCTGGGACACCTACACCTTTATATTAGACTGGGTGTATGTGGGGAGCTGCAAGGCTGCTGCAAGCCCTAGCCACCACCTTGGTAAGAGCCGGTTGTTGTTTTGGTTTAGTTTTAATTTTGGAAGTGGGTGCTGCAGTGCCCACCTGGGGCACCCACATGTACCAGAAAGTTGACGGGGCAATGGGGGCCACCATGGCCTCCCCGCCCCCAGTTGATACCCACCCAGGACTCCTTATGGGACTAGCAGTAGCCAACACCATTCTCCTTTGCTCCAGCCCACGTGGGATCTGCTTATTTTTCTGCTCCTGCCAAGGCAGTTACGCCCACACTCTCCTGGGCAGGAACTGCAGTGTCCCAAGGGGTGGGGTCCGATGATCCCCTCCCCTGTAATAAACACTGGTCCCAGGGGCTGGGGTCTCTGGGGCCCTACTATGGTTCAGGGAGGGGGGCTACATGCTGCCTCTCCTTTTTTTATATGGCCCAAGGGGATGGTCCTCTTAGAGGCTTGGGGGACACACATGCCCCCTCCCCCTAACTGTAAATACGGGGGAAAGGGTCCCTTCGCACCCCCTCCCCAAAAATGCATTTGCGCCACCCCCATGGGACCTCTCCCACCCTGAGGGGGTTTCTTTAATAAAGGCAAGAGACAGACAATTTTCTTTAAAAAAAACATGGATTCTCAGTGTCTGTGAACCCCCTACCAGCCCTAGGTGGCAGGGTATCCCTACCATGCCCTTTTTTTGGCAAACATATTTTATTGGCGTTTAATGAAGAGGGATCAAAAATGGAAAATGAAACATATACAGTGTCCATACATGTAGCATGAGCAATCTCGGAAGACTGCATAATAAACAATTACTACATATAAAATACAATCTGCATTGTATGCAGTAATTCTCATTTTCACAATATATTATACTGAAGTATCACTCCCATAATAATACCCTGTACCATTAAGGTTGAGTGCAACATGTTTCCTATGATCTCAATTTATAAACCCATCCCCCATCCTGTTACCTATCTACTAAAGGTTTGGCTGGACATAAATAGCTGTGTCCTCTTTGTTGGTAATGTATGTAATGTAAGTATGGGTTGAGTCACCGGGAAGGCAATGGCATGCAGATTCATGTTCTAGATGGAAAACCCGGCAGGTCGCACTCTGAAAATGAACACAGTCCGGGGGAGAGGCGTTCATCCACAGTCCCTGCCACATGGTCTCTCCTATGTAGCAGTTGTTCCTTCCTTGCCAGGAGTTCAGTCCCGCCTAAGCCCCTCCCATGCAGTCTCCATGAGGCATCTGCCACGTTCAGCATGCCTCAACACATTCATACATTCATAGTCAACAAAGGACGTGATCTCTCCCCGCCATTTCATAAGGCGCACGGCCCTGCCTTTTTCTAGTTGAGGGTTATTAGATTTTTGACCAGTATCAGGGCAAGGTCAATGAATTTGGTGGTAACTTTGTGTTTAGCTGGTCTGGGAAGAGGCCTAAGAGGCAAGTCAAACTAGAGAGTTCCTCGTTGCAGCCTGTAATCTCATTTGTAATTGTTAGCATTTCTGCCCATATACCTATGTTGGCAATTCCACACCATATGTAATAGTTCAACCCATGCCGCACTGCAGCGAAGGTAAGACGTTTCGGGTGGTATGAACATATTGATTAATTTTCCCCAACGTAAGATACGCCATATGGAGGTAAAAGAAATTAGGGGGTGATTCTCACCCTGGCGGGCGGCGGAGGCCGCCCGCCAGAGTTCCCCCCTCCAAAATACCGCTCCGCGGTCGAAAGACCGCTGAGGGTATTTTGGGATTTGGACTAGGCTGGCGGGTGACCGCCAAAAGGCCGCCCGCCAGCCCAGTGCAAATCATCGTTCCCACGTGGACGCCAGCTCAGAATTGAGCCGGCGGAGTGGGAAGGTGCGACGGGTGCAGTGGCACCCGTCGCGTATTTCAGTGTCTGTAAGGCAGACACTGAAATACTAAGTGGGGCCCTCTTACGGGGGCCCCTGCAGTGCCCATGCCATTGGCATGGGCACTGCAGGGGCCCCCAGGGGCCCCACGACACCCCATACCGCCATCCTGTTCCTGGCGGGCGAACCGCCAGGAACAGGATGGCGGTATGGGGTGTCAGAATCCCCCATGGCGGCGCAGCAAGCTGCGCCGTCATGGGGGATTCCCAGGGCAGCGGAAAACCGGCGGGAGACCGCCGGTTTTCCCTTTCTGGCCGCGGCTGAACCGCCGCGGTCAGAATACCCTGTGGAGCACCGCCAGCCTGTTGGCGGTGCTCCCTCCAACCCTGGCCCCGGCGGTCCATGACCGCCGGGGTCAGAATGACCCCCTTAGTTTGTTTAAATCGGGCATTCTGCGAAACCCTCAGAATCTAGATAAGGATCTGTGCTCAGTCTGTGTCAGAGTTTGGGGCACCAATGTCAGCCACCCATTTGTCTAACAAGAGGGTGAGCACATCCCCCATTACTGCATTGTAGAGGCCTGCAACAGCTTTATACCTACCGAGGTGGCCATATTGTGTGACATCCCTTATGTGTTGTGGATTCAGTCTCTTTGTCCCTCCATCGCCATCATAGCACAGTCGAGAGTGCCCGGTGTAGAAAAAAGTGGCCCACTGACAAGTTGCTGTAGCCTGCAGGTCCTACAAGGCTTGTACTAATCCCCCAGTGTAGAGGCCTCCTAGTTTTTTGATGCATACTGTCATCTACTCCAAAAGTGGGCAGAAAGCCAACTGAGAGGTATTGCTGGAAAATAGGGGGCAATTGTTTTAGTCTTTTATAAGGATCTGAGTCAACAGTGCTTGGCCACCACCTGTAGGTCCCCAGGACTAGTCCCTATCTTCCTGGGTTACAGCACCAATCAAGAAAACCATTGAATCATGGGCATGGCTGGCTCTGTCTTCAGCTCCCCTCGGACCCATCACATCACCTATTGCAAATTGTGCCACCAGATAATATGATTCTAGGTCAAGGGCTGCCATGCCCCCATCGATGCTGGGGCACTGCAATTTAGTCAGTGCCAGCCTGTGGTGGCCGTTATTCCAGATCAAGTCTATCAGCAGGGGTTTACGTCACAGGATGTACGGTAAGGTACTATTACGGGCAGGGTACTAAAGAAATACAGTATCCTGGGTAGTGTCACCATCTTAGTTAATGCTATTTTCCCTATTACAGACAGGAGGAGTGTCTTCTGGAATTCTTCCCAGGTGAGGAGCACTGCTATTGCGCTATCGACAATACCCTCTAGTACATCAAGTACATTCCTATAGAGCTGCACTCCTAGGTATCAGAACAAGGTCTGCTCCCATCAGGGGACTCCGGGGACCTCAATGTGGTCTGTGGTAGGTCACAGCAGGAAGAAACAAGTCTTTTGCCAATTTACTTGTATTCCAGATATAACGCCAAAGTCATCCAAGAGCCTGGAGGCTCCAGCAATTTCAGTTCATTAATCGCTAAGGAAATGTATTATGTCGTCTGCGTAGAGTGCTATGTGGTGTGTCTCTCCGAATGCCAGCATACCAGTGTATAGTGATCCCTGCCTGCCAGTGGCTCCACAGGGGTGGCAAAGAGCAGGGGGGGGGGGAAAGTACCACTGCCTTGTGCCCTGCTCCAGCAATCTAGTCCAGTCGATGAAGTTTTTACCCAGGCCAACCCTATCCATCACGCTGTATAGATATTCCTAATTTAGATTGCTGAAAGCTTTCTCTACATCAACGGGCATTAGTGCTGCCTTAGGGTTTAGGTGGAGGGCACAAGCAAAAGTGCTGTAACCCTATGGATGTTTAGAGTCGTATTCTGTTCAGGGATGAACCCTGTTTGATCCGCATATATTATACTTTGCATGTATGGCTAAACTTTTGGCTAAAATTTTGTAACCTATCTTCAACATTGATAGGGGCCTGTATGCTGCCACATTGTGTGCCGGGCACCTGTTTTAGAAGTGGGACTATTAGTGCCTCTCTCATAGTCGGTAGAAGACAGCAAAAGTCGTTGTCATCTTATGCATGTCTAAGAGTCTGGGTGCTAGCAGTTCGCTACACATGAGGAAAGACTCCACCGGGAGCCCACCAGAACCCGGCACTTTAACCCGAGCCATTGCAGTGATGGCAGCGACTATTTCCTCAGTCGCTAGGTCTGCTCCCACTTTCACCATTGAGTCCTGGTGGAGAGAGGATATGTCAACATGGGCAAGATATGTGAAAGCAGTTTCAGGTGTGTGTGGTTCTGCTGGGCATATAGGGTAGTATAGTAGTCCTTGAACAGCTCATTAATTTTTGGTTGTCTAAATAATCTGTCAGCCTGAGTGTCTTCTAACTGCAAGATGGGGCATCCCCATTTCGATGAGTCTGCCAGCCAGGCCAACAGGAAGCCCGACTTGTCTCGCTTTGCATGTTTTCATGCTATAGATTCTTGGTAGTCTAAGCAGTGGAGCATTCCAGCCATTTCTGTGATTGCCTCTTTAATAACTCTTGGCACTGATCACAGTCAGTGTGGCTATTCTGTTCTAATTGGCACAGCGGGGCCTCCTGCACCAGTACCTCACGTGTCTGAGTTTTGCAGACCCACCTGTGTGCGCTATAAATTGCCCTCTGATCACGATTTCAGAAGCCTTCCATTCTATTAGGACAGAGGAAGCTGTGAGCACATTCTCCGTGAAATACTGACAGATTCCCTCTTCAATGGTGTATCGGAAGGCCTCATGCTCTGGGTTGTCGCTCTTAAGGCTCCATGTCCGGATATTAGGTGGGGGAGGTATCTATGGTAATGTCAGGAGTAATTGCTTATGATCGGATATGGTGCTGGCCAGGTACTCAGAGTGAGTCACTGCAGAGTGCACTGCAGGTGTGCAAAGGAAGACATCTAGGCACACATGTAAACAGTGTGGCATGTAGTGATAGTGATAATCTTTAATGATCTGATGAGTCTCCCTTCACATGTCGACTACGTCCCTCAGTGGGAGCGATCCATTATGGGGTCTGCTATACAGTTGAGCTCCCCATCAATAAGAATGGGGAGGTGTGTAAGTGCTGCCAAGACTGAGGAAAGCTTGTCAAAAAATCAAGCTTGGTTGGTGTTGGGTGCATAGCAATTGAGGAGTGTGCTATCCCTCTCATCCACCCTCCCGCTGACCTTCACATATCTGTCATCCCCATCCATTTTGGTCTCCAAGGCTTGAAAGGGTACCCTTGGTCTTACCAATATGTGTGTTCCTCTAGCAAATGCAGAGTATGCTGTATAATAAAGCTGTCCCTGCCATCTCTTGAAGGGCAGCACCCTCCTTGAATGTCAGGTGGGTTTCTTGAAGTAGGGCAATGTGAACACCCCTACGTTTCAGAAAGGCTAGAGTCTTGTTCCTCTTTTCAATTGTATTAAGCCTCCAAACGATCCACGTTATTATTTTATAATCCATGTTAGGACCTGCCGTTGGAACCAACTGTATCATCTAGGGCCGTGTACACCACGATCCTGGATCACCATTTTCACCTTCCCCCCATACTCACCTGTGCAACACAGTTGAATAAAACATCATTGGATTGGGATAGGTTGTACCCACGACCCCAGAGCAAAGAGGCAACATCTTTTCTATTGAAACTGTGATTGAAACAACAAATAGTTCGCGTATAGATTCACGAGGAACTTCGGTTGGGTGTTGGTCGGCTCCGCGGGCAGAGACCCAGGGGTGACAGCTCATCCCCAGAACAATAACAGTATGCCCAATGTTACCTTAGTAGGAGGCGTTTTGCCCCATCAGCAGTCTCTGTCAACAAATAGTTCGCGTATAGATTCACGAGGAACTTCGGTTGGGTGTTGGTCGGCTCCGCGGGCAGAGACCCAGGGGTGACAGCTCATCCCCAGAACAATAACAGTATGCCCAATGTTACCTTAGTAGGCGGCGTTTTGCCCCATCAGCAGTCTCTGTTTGGCTCAGTGGTCTGTTGAACCTCAAGGGGTACAAGTGTTAACCACTCAAGTGTTCAGTCAAATGCTTTAGCCCAGGTCATCAGCTGATCTTTGTGGGAAGTGAGACAGTTCTGTTCTGGGAGAGGGGTGAAATGTGGAGCCCGATTCTTGATCTGAGACCATCTCCTCTGATGATCCCCACCTTCCTTGTTGGGGTGAGGGCATGCAGGTTGTTCTAAGGTTGGCTGCTGCTTCAACTGCCCATTGACAGTTCTGTTGGGTCTGTTCCGTCATGGGCAGGATGGTCAGCAGAGTTCTATAGTTGGTGCCATGGTCTGGACACCGCAATCTCCTTGGTGAGGGCGATGGCTTCCCACCACCCCCGGCAGGGTAGCCACCCAGGCCCATACGGCTTGTGGGTCAGTGAAAAACCTGGTATCTTCATCTGACATGGCTTACAGCCTCGTGGGGAAAAGCATGGCGTACTTGATCCAAAGCTGTTAAAGACACTTTTTGACCTCCACAAAGGAAATCAGTTGCTTCTGGACTGCCATGGCAAAGTCTGGAATTTATGGTGATCAATCATGAGCTCTTTTAGTTCTGGCTTCCTGTAGGACATGACCCCGGTCTCGGAACTGCAGTAATCTTTCCACTACTGGGCGGTTTCGCTGGGACCTTGTAAGCCCTCGCCAAGTCTCCAGAAAGGTGAGCATGTCTTGCTCCTCACATTCTTCCGGTAAGCCCACCACTGATATTTGTTCTGCAGGCCCTGCTTTCCTGCTTTTCTTCTGCTCTGTGTTCAAGGGTCTGAAGCCTTCCCATCATGTCAGCTGTAGTTGCTTTAAGGGTTCCAACTTCCATCTGTGAGTCCCCGATGTTGAGGTCGCTGAAGTGACTCCCTCCAAGAGTTTGCTCTGGTCATCTTGGAGAATACTCAATTCGGCCCTGACAAATCTAGTTTTGTTTCGAACGTCTCCCTAGATTAATTAATTGCCAGAAGGATGGAATCCAGCGTGGTCCTGGATTGCATTGGGTGATCTTGAGAGGACCTCTCTCCTCTTCCCTGGGGGGTGCCAGTGTAGCACTCCATTCGTACCCCGGGCCTTTGGGTGTCGTCCCATGGTCGCTTGTCAGGTAGCAGGCACAAGAGAGTACTAAGTAGTAGCTAAGACATTTTCCATCCCAGATATATCACTTAGTAGCAGTCTTTGGAGGGTTGTGAGCAAACTGGTGTAGCCCCCTACTAGTGACCCCGGCAGGCTGCAAGAGGGAACAGACCCAGGGGAACCCTCTCTCCTCTAGTTGTGGGGGAGGGCAGTGTGTGCTCCCAGGGTTTTTGCAGGTGATCTCCCCTCTCAGAGTACCAGTTGTGCTGGGGCCTTAGGAATTTTCCTCAAATGTACCCACTCTTCAGATGTTGCGGAGGCACACAGTTCTGGACCTCAGCAGCTTCTGTGGGGGGTCAATCAGTATGGGTACGGTAATCTGGTGTCAGCTCCTCTGAGGTGACTCTCGAGCAGTCAGATGCCCTAGCAGTCTGCAAAAAAGGTCCCCATCACCACTCTACCCTTAGGCCGGTCACACAGGACTCCGGCATGTACTGCCAATGGCACCAGACAGTAGTGCCCTCAACACATCTGCAAGGGCCGAGGCTCACTCACGGGTGGGATCTGGTTATAGCATTCTAGTCTCTCCATGCTGTCCTGCAGTATATGGTCGTCGGGTGTGGCATGTCCAGTGCAGTCAAGCTCGAGTGGGTTGCTTCGGCTGTCCTTTGTTGCTTGCTGGTTTCCAGTATCTGTCACGGGTGGCCCACTCAATGTGGGCAGGTCTTCTCCATGTCAACTCACCCGAGGTGGCACTCCAGTAGCCAAGTGGGCCTCAGTCATCTGCGAGCCACAGTAAGGGGTCCTGCTCTCCCCTCTGCTCTCAGTGATAGCTTTAGTACATAGCTGCCCCATTGCTATTGCAAGGCCCGCAGCCTACCTCTCCGTCAATCAGTCACAGTTATTTGGTCCCTCCAGGCTTCCCGGCTGTGTATGACAGTGTAGGGAGCCAGCAGCAGCCGTGGTTATCAGACACAGCAGTTTTATAGCAGCGAAGCCTGGGCAGATTGCTCTAGCTGTTCTCTATTACGCGGGTCCGCGGGCCGCCATTTTAGATCTCTTGCTCGCTCAGCCCCGTCAGTGGCTCCTTTTACCCAGCGCTCACCCCTCAATCAGCTAGGTGGTCTCCCCATCACCAGCAGGCACTGCCATGGGTCACCAGTGCTAAACTGGGGCTGTTGGGTCGATATTAGCTGTAGGATGTGAGTAGATAGCTACTGTGTCCGGGGGAGCTCTCAGAATTTGCTGCTCACGCCATCAGCTTTAGGCTACCCCCCTCCCCTACCCTATTCCTTTATATGTTTTGGCCTTTTTTTCAGGACAGTGGACTGAGTCCCCAAGTCCTAAAATGGCTACCATCACATCTTTTTTTGTTGTGATGGCTGCCAATCAGATCCTCATCAGCGTGAAATATCTATATTTTTAACATTAATTTTGTGAAAACTACTGAACATATTAGACCACATCACTAAAAGGCACTTTCTCAACCAAGATCTAGCTCATATATACATATATATATATGTGTGTATTACCAACTGTTTTTTTTTTTGCTTCCTTCTATCTTTGGCACCGTTTGATGAATCGTCACAAATTTTTCCAAAACATGTGTCAAGTTGGGTCTTGTTGTGCATGGAAAGTTTCAGGGTTATCCGTCAAGTGGGGCCTGGAAAAAAAGCGGGGTCAAACAAGTGTTTTTCCAATGTTAATTCCTATAGGGATTTTAGACACAACAGAATTACACCAAATTTGGCAGAAAAGGTAGCTCTTGGTCCAGACAGTACCCTTTTTTTGGTGTAAATCCGTTCAGTAGTTTTTGAAATATTAAAAGAAAACCAAATTTATACACCTGGAGGTGTGAATCCTTCGCCAATCCTCCCAATCTCTTGCAGAGATCAGATTGGCTGCCAACATTTCAACCAGAAAGTGTTGGCAGCCATTTTGGGACTTGGCTTTAGCCCAGTTCCAAAACAAAAAGATAAGGGGACAGGGTAGGAATATCCTGAGCTCCGATTCTTGGACCAGGTGTTTCCCTGGAACCCCGCCAGAGAAAAAAAGCATTTTTCTTTTAATTCACAACTAGATTTGCGAATATTCCTAAATTTCATTTTTTTTTGTAAAAGCAAGCATGGTCTTCCACACTTGCTTTTAATTTTGCCCCTGGGTGGGTTTGGTCCCGGGGGCATGCCCATTTAAAGTTTTGAGGAGGTAGGCACATGGGGCCCCCCTCCTCAAGCTTTCAAAAGCCCATAGGAGCACCATAATAAAAAAGGGGGGCCCCAGACACCCCTGGGCTCCAGGGACCTCCACCTCCCCAGAAAAAGAAGAAACACAGAAATGCAGGGGGGCACGCAGACACTGCAGGCCTCATGGACCACCACCTCCCTGGGGCTACAATAATAAAATTATTAGGGGGTGCATGCATTTTGTTGGGCCGCATGGGCCTCCCCGGGACCTGAGGACCACAACCTGCCCGGGCCAATTCCCTTTTCAACACAGAAGGAGGGGTCCTGATGGCCAGCCCTGTGCAGAAGAAATGAGGGGGCAGTGCAGCCTCCCTCCTGAGCCAAATATGTCCTAAATATGGCTCTAGGGACTTTCAGACCCCAGGGCTGGCTCCTGCTACCTCCCGAGGTGCCCACCCTTCGAAGGTAGCCATTTGCTTTTTCTTGGCGGGAACTGTGACAGCTCCTGCCAAGCAAACACAGACATAACTCCGCCCACAGCAAGCGGGACCGTTAAAATTGCTCCAGCTTGATGGGAGCAGAGTTTTCATCTCTTTCCCTGTCAGCTGTCATGCAGGCAAGGAAAGAGATATAAAGATTGCTCCCGCACGCAGGGAGCTGCATTTCCATCCCCTAATGGGATGGAAGAGAGAGAGATTGTTCTTGCAATGGTCACTCTGTAAAACGACTTGAAAGCGTCACACTAGCATAATGTTTGATTCCAATGTTATAGTTATGTTTTGATTCACAGGAGAAAAGAGTTTTGACTGACCTAGTGGTAAAGCTTTTGGACTGTCATTCAGAAGGTTGAAGGTTCAAATCATGATATATCATTGCAGTGTGTCTGTTTATTTACTCCTGTTTCGAATGTTAATCTTTGCTTGTGATAGAACATTTACGTCTTTGCCCCATCAACATATTTGCTTTGAATGTCATAGACAATGCACAGTAATGAGTTGCCTGTGGTCTAGTGGTTACGTTCACAGACCCTTACACAGAAGGTTTAGTGTTCCAGTCTAGGTATTTCAGTTGTCATTTCTCAGCTTTAATTTCTTTTCAACTTCAAATATTTAAGGTACAGAGAGTAAGGGGATCTCAATCTTCTTACTTGTCAAATAAACTTTCTTTTCAATTTGTCAGAAAATTTTTCTTTCTAAGTGGAGCTGGGCTGGGTGGTTCTATGGGGTTGGCTGCAGGGCCTGATGACAGGCCAGGCCCTAATGACAGGCCAGGCCCTGCAGTCAACCCTGCCGCTCGTGGCCAAGGGCCATGCGTGGCACAGGGTTGGGTGATTAGAGGGGACCGTGCGCAGCGGTGGCTGGATTAACGTATAGGGATTTCAATTACTTTACATTAAAAAAACATCGAAAAAACGAAGGTTAGAGGGACGTTATAGTTAAGGAATAGAATTTGAAAAAACATATAAATTCAATTTTAAAAAACAAAGATTACAGGGACATTCTAGTTAGGCTCACATTTTAAATGTACAAAGCTATAGTTATAGAAATTCAGCTGTTATAGTTTGAGTTATTTCAAGTAACTACAACTCATGCCTTAAGGTAAATATAATACATATATATATATATATATATGTATATATATATATATATATATATATATATATATATATATATATATATATATACCTGGACATCACCCACCTCACTATTCTCCATGCATAGAACCCACCCTGCTATGGTGTTCGGCATGCCTGGTGGTATCATTGGACTCTACTCTTTATCTATTAAGAGGTGTAGACTCATACACCAGAGCTCAATGTACAAGTGGGGCTCTACATGTACGTGTGGTTTATTCACAAGATCTCACCAATGTAACCTCCAGGCTTACATAGTCCCTTGTGTAGAGGAAGGATTAAACCCTAAGAATGAAGACAGACAAATGGTTGACAATGTGCCATGCTTAGGTCCTTATGGCAGAAAGGATTAGCATGGGCCATCAAATTCAATATATTTACACAAATATACTCAGAGTCATCTGGATAGTTAGTTCCTGGGAACATATGTCATTTACGCAGAGGTCTAACAACCATAACCAGACTCAGTTTAGACCGAGTGACCCTCTGACTTTCAGATAGGAGGTTTTAATCAGGGTTTATTCTAGTTTGTGCCACCCTCCCTGTAAGCTCTGTGGGGGCTTGCTCAATTCCCCAATTATCAAACAGGGGTCCTATTACATATAGGGCGCACTTTCCCTGTTTGCGCCATGGCGCACCTTCAAACAGGACCGCTGTGTGTAAATAGGGAAAGTGCACCCTATTATGTTGAATGTGCTGCCCAAGGATCAACCAATATTCTGCAGATCCCATACTTTCAATGCACATACCCACCAGTGTACCAGTTGCAAGGCAGTCACCACCCCAGTAAAAAGATGTAGAGGCCCAATAGTTTATTGTTGCCAGTGAGGGTTGGTAGCAGTGTAGTGGTAACTCATCACATGTCTGCTTCTTACTTCATTCAAAGGAGACTAGATAATCAGATCTGGGTAGATCCTCTGCATCTCCAGTTATGCTCTCAGCTGCAAATGTGGTGCAACCGTGGGAGGAATCAGCCCAGCTGTAGTTTGTATTAGCTTAGAGCTGCACATTCTTCCTCATGACCCCCAGAAAGAATGGCATCCTGCTATATCACCATGGTGGGCAAGACCCAGTTCAACTCAAGAGGACTATCCTGCTCTGTAGGTCCTCGATAATCAACTGATTCCAAAATTCACATCTCACATGCACTACCATTAGACTTACAAACTATCATCCTTTTCCTGGCATTTCCAGTCACATTATCCTCTGCTAAAGCAAAATCATGACTGCTTTCTGTGCCTCGGTCCACCCCTCCACAGGCACACCCACAGTGGCAACCCTGGACGACGTGCAGGAACACCTCATCGCCACAGGTATGCACACACTGGAGACCTGGGGGCATATTTATCATATTTCATGCAGTACAGCAAGCCATCTTGCTGCGTTGTGTGAAATGGAAAGGACAGGAATGTGCAGTATTTAACATGATATTGCTAATTTCTGCGTTTCTTTGCACTGGCGGACAATGTGCTGCCTTGCGCCAACACAGGTCCCCTTACTCCATGGTGCAAGGGTGCCATCATTGCAGATAGGATTATTTTTGTGCAGCAAGGGGCAACTTTCTGCACAAAAACAATCCTCAGAAGCATTGCTCTCTTCTAAGGCCCTCATTATGACATTGGCGGTCAGTCCCGCTTACCGCAATGCTGACTGCCGCCAACATACCACTACCGCGGCAGTATACCGCTACCCATATTATGACCCACACATAGCAATCAGTCACTATACAGACACACACACAAGTCCGCCAGCCCAAAGGTTAGTGATAAACTGGTGGTACCAAAAATAGACACCGTTACGCCAACAGAACTAGGCCCATAACATTATGACCCACGAATCACCGCAGCGGACATTCAACCGCAGTAAACCATTGGTGGTACATACCACTGCGCTCAAAATACACCCACACCAACAAAACAACACCACATTGGACAATTCAAACTACACACACCTGACACACATACACATACCACACCCACACCACTATAAAACACACACACACATTACCCACATTCAATTATGACTAACAAAAATTGCCACTAGAGAAAGATACAGCAAGAGCACCCACACAACCAGAGCCACAGAACACCATCACCCATACACCATCCACACACCTCACAGCACACACCCCAACACATCACCCCACACACCCTCACACACACCATTCACACTACACCCATGGCACCACAAACACACCCCAGGTTCTCAGAGGAGATGCTAAGGGTCATGGTGGAGGAAATCATTAGGGTAGTGCCACAGCTATTCGGATCACAGGTGCAGCAGACATCCATTGCAAGGAAGATAGAGCTATGGCGGAGAATCGTAGACAGGGTCAACGCCGTGGAACAGCACCCAAGAACAAGGGATGACATCAGGAAGAGGTGAAACAATCTACAGGGTAAGGTGCGTTCCGTGGTAACAAGACACCAGATAGCAGTACAGAGGACTGGCGGTGAACCCCCAACACCTCCCCCACAACTAACAACATGGGAGGGGCAAGTCTTGGCAATACTGCATCCTGAGGGCCTGGCAGGAGTAGCAGGAGGAATGGACTATGGTAAGTCAACTCTCTATTACTTTCACCCCCCCACAACCTGCATGCCATCCCATACCCCCACTCCTACCCTCACCCCCATCACCCCACCACCTCACATACACACCACCATCACAACCCACCCATCCCAGTACCCAGCACTGCATGCACCACCAATGCATGGACACCACTCACAGCCCCGCATAGACACCCATCACCACAGCATGCACACTAGAGCGAATCACCTAGCCTACAAAATAACTACTCACACAAGGCAAAGCTGACAGGGCACTCACCACCATAGAGGCCAACACAACCATGCACAATATGTCACACAAAGAAACAATAACACTACATTTATATCCCCACAGTTCCCCACACAATGTCACCGGAGAGAAGGTGCCAGCATCATCCAGTCCCCCCACAGAAGAGGCCCACAGTGATGACAGCAGCTCTGCTTGCCTGGATCAGAATGACCTACCTGGCCCATCAGGGAACTCCGGACAGTCGGTTACCCAGGCACAGTCCCATACCACCACAGAGCCTCCCCCCTCAGGAAACACCACCACAGCACTCACCCAGTGGGCCCATCCCTCTGACCCCAGGACACGCCAATCAGCAGTGTGTCCACCACTACAGGGACCCCAGGCAACCCCACAAACACAGGACGATCAGGGACCTGGGGTCAGTGGCAGTGGGCACACGGTTCAGGGGACAGAGGCACAGGACAACAGGGAGGACTGCTGTGCGACAGGGGGAGGACAGGCCCAGGGAACCAACTCACCACGAGGCACTCACCAACATCCTGGGAGCATACCACCATTCCCAGGAGACCATGGACCAGATACTGGCCAGGTTGCAGGAGACCCAGCGGCTGCAGGAGGGACAGTACCTGGGGATCAGGGAGGGCCTGAGAGACATCCACACCACCCTGGTCACCATTGCAGGGGTGCTGGCAGACATGGCCAACACCATGAGGGAGGCAGTGGCACACCAACGGGTTCCTGACACTAGCCACACCACAGAACAGCCCTGCACCTCCGCCGACGCTAGTGGACAGGAGGCCCCGCCACTGGAACAACAGGCCACCAGCACCCCACCCCATGCAGAAGGAGAACCACCACGCAAAAGGTCCCTGCGATCCAGGCAGAAGTCAGAGAACATTGCCAAGACCTCCGCCAGGAAATAGGACTCACCTGATTGTCACCATTGTGTCCCACTCTGTCACCCTGTCCACCTTGAACTGACATTGCTCCACTTCCTATGCCCCCTTGGACAATGCACCTGTGATACCAACAGACTGGACTCTATCCTGGACATTTCTCCACCATCAACCCAGCCTATTGCAATACCCCCTACACATATTATCACAGAAATAAACACCCTTGGAACAAATACAAGTATGGAGTCTGTCAATTGATTGAAATATGTATTACTTAAACAAGCTGTAAACATTGCAATTCAAATGTACAGTTATATTTACATAGGTATGACCTGCAGTGGGCAGCAGTAAACACACCAGGAGCCAGAGTGGGGCACAGATATCTGAAAATAGAGAAGCCAAAAGGTACAGTAAGTGGCCATAGAAAAAGGGAAATCAGGCTGCCATGTACAATGTCCAAAACAAAACTGCAATGGAAGGTGAAGTTACCATATATTACCTGTGTGTCACTGAAAGTTCTGTTGGATTATTGTAGTTATGTTGTCCACATCCTCTTCCTCTGCCTCCTCTTCGTCACTGTCCACAGGCTCCACCGCTGCCACACAACCATCCCCAGGCTCATCCTCCTGCATAAAAGGCACCTGGCGTCTCAAGGCCAGGCTGTGCAACATGCAACATACAACGATGATCTGGCACACCTTCCTGGGTTAGTAGTACAGAGATCCACCTGTCAGATGGAGGCCCCCGAATCTGACCTTCAGGCGGCCAAATGTGCGCTCAATGATCCTCCTTGTTCACCCATGTGCCTCATTGTAACGTTCCTCTGCCCTTGTCCTGGGATTCCTCACTGGGGTCAGTAGCCATGAGAGGTTGGGGGAACCACAGTCACCTGTAAATATCGAGGGATACCTGCTAGCCACACACTCACCCTTAGGGACAACTCCCCACACATATGCCTACATCAACTGGGTGGGGACCATGGGCTCACCTATTAGCCACATCCGGTGCCTCTGGGGTGGAGCCATCACATATGGGATGCTGCTATTTCTCAAGATAAAGGCATCATGCACGGAGCCAGGATACTTTGCATTGACATGGGAGATGTACTGGTCTGCCAAACACACCATCTGCACATTCAGAGAGTCAAATATCTTTCTATTTCTGAACACCTGTTCATTTCTCCGGGGAGGAGACAAAGGCAATATGTGTACCATCAATAGCACCAATGATGTTGGGGATATGTCCCAGTGCATAGAAGTCAGCCTTCACTGTGGCCAAATCCTCCACCTGGGGGAATACGATGTAGCTGTGCATGTGTTTCAGCAGGGCAGAAAACACTCTGGTCAGCACGTTTGAGAACATAGGCTGTGGCATCCCTGATGCCATGGCCACAGTCGCTTGGAAGGAACCACTTGCCAAGAAATGGAGCACTGACAGGAGCGGCACTAGAGGGGGGATACCTGTGGGGTGGCGGATAGCTGAAATCAGGTCTGGCTCCAATTGGGCACACAGCTCTTGGATTGTGGCCCTATCAAGTTAGGATAATATGCCTGTCCTCCATTGTCGCCAAGTCCACCAGGGGTCTGTACACAGGGGGATGTCTCCATCTCCTATTCATCCTCAGTGGTTAAACTCTAGGGTGAAAAACGGTGAGCAGAATGTCACATTCAAGCATGTACTCAGATTAATATGCAATTTTTGTTTTACAGAAACAGTATGTGAACTTGTAAGTCAGTTGATGTGCCTATGTCTGCTATGACGCAGTTAGGTGCCATGGCCTGTGCCCCCCTGAAATGGCAGCTGCCTGACCTGTGAGGAGAGACAAGTGGAAATGAGGTAATTCCGCTGGCGTTCTGCGCCGTTGCGGTCGGCGGTCAACGACCGCCGTGAAACACCGCATTGGTTATCATTGGGGCCTGCAGGCTCCAGGAGTCAATAGCGATGTACGCCGGCGGTGACAATACGCACCGTTGCAGACGTGACCGCCATTTTCTATCTGTTCACTCACTTGCTACCTGACCTTCAACAGGACGGTATGACTAACACCTTTTCTGCTGTACTTTTCCTGCAGGTCAGCGCCTCAGAAAAAAGGGTATTTGGCATGCCATTGCCAAGGTAGTGCGGACCCTGGGGGTCTTTGAAAGGCAGAGCACCCCCTGCCGCAAACAGTGGGAGGACCTGCGCCGCGGGGCAAGGAAGATGGCGGAGGCCCAGCTGGGTCTAGCCTCCCAATGAGGAAGGGGTGCACGTCGTTCCCTGAACCCCCTGATGTTCCGCGTCCTGGAGGTGGCCAATCTGGAGTTGGATGGGCGCTTGAAGGCATCACAGCAGCCAAAAGAGGGTGAGTACAGATTCAGATTCTTGACTTTGCATGCGTTAAGGTAATACCTGGGTGAGGGATGTGGGCTGTGGGTGCCCCAGGCCAGGGTAAACATGGCAGGGTAGGTTCCATGATGGGCAAGCTCAGATGCACTCCAAACACAATAATGTTGGTAGGCATCTACTACTGGGCAGGGTCCTGTGAGTTTAAGGTGTACAGCTAATGACGTTAGGCATTGTACCCCATGGGCTGGTGACTAGCATTGTAACTGGTAGTGCATGGCCTAGTGCATAGGGCTGTTCCCTGTGAGTTGTGTATGCCAACAGTAGTGTTGTTGCTGGCATTGACCAAGTGTATCCTCTGTCCCTCCCCCCCCTTTTTGTTTTGTCACCCTGTTCTTGTGTGCATTAGCATCATCTGGCAGAGGAGCAGAGGCACCGGCGACGGAGGGAGCTGCTTTCCACATGGGCCTGGAGGCCGAATCCACTGACGGTGAGGGCACCAGTTGGATGGAGAGCGAGGGGAGCACCATGACGGAGACAGGAGGGGACAGTACCGACAGCCACTCCTCCTCCGACGGAAGCTCCCTGGCGGTAACGGACACCTCTGTGCCCACCCCAACTACAGGTACATCCGTCACCCCCGTACCAGCACCGCCCTCCCAGCAGCTCCTCAGCGTGTTTCTCTGTGGAGAAGTGTCGCACAATGGTTAGAGCGGCAGACCCTGATGCAGAGATCTGGCCCAGGACCATGGTTAAAGTCCTGCTTTGGCAGGTCTTAGGCTCAATTCCCTTGGACCAGATAATTCTCGCCTCTGTGCATAATCTAATTAATGGGTCCCACTCTGTAACTCTGGGCAATAGCTTGCTTCATCTCCACAACGGCCCCAACAGCGCTTGGATGCCTGGCTTCACTCTGGGGGTGCCCAGGAGTGGGCACCTCACAGGGAAAAGCCAGGAGGGGTTCCATAGTGGTATGCGTACAGTGCCTTGAGACCCTAATGGGTGAGTAGTGCGCTATACAAGTAAGACGTTTTTTTTACAGTTTCCCGTGCCTGCTCACCCAGGAGGGTGGGCATCTCCTTCTCCCCAGGCGCCTCAGGCCCTGCCCAGTCAGCCCTGCTGCCCTCATTGAGGAGGCTATTGACCTCCTGGGATCCCTCTCTGTTGGGCAGTCAACCATACTGAATGCCATCCAGGGTCTAGCAGGGCATTTGCAACAAACAAATGCATACCTGGAGGGCATTCACTCTGGAGTGGCGGCCCAACAGAGAGCATTCCAGGCTCTGGCCAACTCACTGATGGCAGCCATTGTCCCTGTCTCCAGCTTCCCCCTCCAACTTCCTCTACCCAGTCTGAATCCCCTCAACCCCAGCCTATCCCAAGCACACCTTCAGACCAGCATTCACCCCAATCAACACACAGAAGTGGCTTAGGAAACACAAGCACCACACTTCATCTCACAGGCACTCACACAAGCACCATCCACATGCAGACACATCAACATCCACTGCCTCCACTGTGTCCCCTCCTCTTCCTCATCTACCTCCCTCCGAGTTGAGTCTCCATTCACACCTGCATGCACTACATCCTCATCCACTACCTCTATCACCAGCACGCTTATCACTACACTCCCCTCACTGCCAGTCACCACCCCCACATCGATGCACACATCCCCTGTGCCCTCTCCCACTGTGTCTGTGATCCCTCCTCCCAAAGTACACAAACACAAGCACACACAGACACCCAACAGCCATCGACCTCACAACAGCACCCAACCCATGCACCTGCACCCAAACACAGCAGACTGACACCTCCTACATCCACTCCCTCTTCCCACAATCCCAAACCTTCACCCTCTTCCCGCCCCAGTGTCCCTAAGAAGCTTTTCCTCATCACCATTGACCTATTCCCTACTCCTCCCCCCCCGTCCTGCACTTCGGCCAGGGTGGCCAGAACCCAGCACAGCACCTCAGCCACCCAGTCCATGACCACTGTGGTTTCTGCAGCTAGTGCAGGTGTGAGAGGCTCCAAGGAGGCACCCGTCAGCACAGCCAGTGTGCCTGGACCACCTGCCAAGGCCAAGAAGGGGACACCAGCCAGCAAGGGGAAGGAGGCACCATTATCTGCCAAGGGCAGGAAGGGGCACACAACACCAGCCATGGCACTTCAGCCGTCTGAGGCTGCAGGTGAAGGGCTAGAGCCTACCACTACCGCAGCCAGCACTGCTACCTGCACCGCGGCCAGCACCGCCACCTGCCCCACCACCATCAGCACAACTGCCAGCAGCCCCAGTGGGCAGCCGTCCGAGGCTGCAGGTGAAGGGCTGGAGCCTACCACCACCGCGGCCAGCACCGCTACCTGCACCGTGGCAAGCACTGCTACCTGCACCGCGGCCAGCACCGCCACCTGCCCCACTGCCAGCAGCACCACTGCCACCAGCAGCAGCCCCAGTGGGCAACCGTCCGAGGCTGCAGGTGAAGGGCTGGAGCATACCACTACCGTGGCCAGCACCGCTACCTGTACCGCAGCCAGCACCGCTACCTACACCGTGGCCAGCACCGCCACCTGCCCAGCAGCCAGCAGCACAACTGCCAGCAGCAGCAGCCCTAGTGGGCAGACGTCTGAGGCTGCAGGTGAAGGGCTGGAGCCTACAACCACCACTGACAGCACCGCCACCTGCAGCGCAACTGCAATCCACGGAGCAGCCGTCACCGCCGGCGAGCAGTGTGTAGTAGTAACTACATGGGCTGCAGTGCATCCTGGCCCCTGCAACACCTGTCGGTGTGACACCCAGGTGGCAGACTTGGACCTTGCCCCATCCAGGATGATGCACACTGGGCACAAAGCCCCCTCCAGAACCAGTGGAAGAAGGCATCCACTCACCCCCTCCTTGGCAGGAAGAAGCACACTGGGCACAAAGCCCCCTCCAGAACCAGTGGAAGAAGGCATCCACTCACTCCCTCCTTGGCAGGATGAAGCACACTGGGCACAAAGCCCCCTCCAGAACCAGTGGAGAAGCCACCCACTTGAGAGACTGTGGCTTTGCACTCCCGGGACCAGTGGAGAAGCCACCCACTTGAGAGACTGTGGCTTTGCAGTCCCCAGGACCAAGCAGTGGGCAAACCACCTACTTGAGAGACTGTGGCTTTGCACTCCCCAGGACTAAGCATTGGGCAAACCACCCACCAGAGAGACTTTGGCTTTGCACTCCCCAGGACCAAGCAGTGAGCAAACCACCCACTTGAGAGACTGTGGCTTTGCACTCCCCAGGACCAAGCAGTGGGCAAACCACCCACTTGAGAGACTGTGGCTTTGCACTCCCCAGGACCAAGCAGTGGGCATGGAGCCCCCTCCAGGCCAGTGGTGTTGTACCATCTTCTGGCTGAGGTGCCCCCTCTTTCCCTGTCCCCCTGAGGTGCCTGTGTTTTTTCAACCTGATGCCCCTGCAGTGTTCTCTCCGTATTGAGGCAGGGGTCAAGTGTGGCCTAGGCCTATGTGTTATGGTCCCGTGGGCCTCGGACATTTTGGAGTGGACATTTTCCCTCCTTTTGTATATATTGTACATACTGTTTATTGTTTAAGGACGTATTTATCTAAAACTGTACTATTACACTCATTTTAATCTATTCCTTTTGTCCTTGCGTTATTCCTGAGGGTTACGGGCGTATATGTACTGTTGTTGCATCTGTTTGTGTGTATGGGGGTAGGGGTGTGGGTGGAGGTGTTGCATTTTGCATGTGTGTGTCACTCTCTTTTTCCTCCCCCCTTCCCTTGTGTGCTAGGTGCAGTACTCACTGTGGTCATCTTCACCGGTGTTCGTGTTCCTGGTGTATGAGAAGGTACACCAGCACTGGAAAAAAGAGCAGCTCGCCCATGGGATTGTGTTTCTTCCTTGAGTGTCGAGAGGTGAGTTGTTTCCCTTCAGTGTACTGTTTCCGCCGTGCTTTTGATGGCGTTGGTACCGCCCCGGAAAAGGTGGCAGATAGGCCTGTTGTAATGCTGTGGGCAGTACATTATTTTCCGCCTGGCTGTTGGCGGTTACCGCCGCAGTGTTTGTTGCTACCGCCGTGAAAGTCGGTGTGTTAAAGTGGCTGTATGTGTTGGCGGTTTCCTGCGTGGTCATGATTCTATTTTTTTTACAGCCGGCCTGTTGGCGGTGTTACCACCACTTTATCACCGACCGCCAGGGTTGTAATGAGGGCCTAAATGCTGTAGCCCAGGGGGCCAGTAGTTGGCACTGCACTACTGCATAGTCTGCATGGGGCTGGTCATCGTCTCTCGGCTAAAAATCGTGTTTACGGTAGGAATTGGTGAAAAATTGGGTCTGCTGGCAGAGTTCTTGGAGATTTGTCCACTCTGTGCGCCACTTGGAGAGCTGTGTTCCGTCAAAACTCCACCAGCTGATATGTGGCTGAGTTTTTTTCTCAAGCATGGCTCGCCAAGGTTAAGTTGGTGAGCAAGAATTTGCATAACCTAACGTGATTTTCAGGTGCTAGAATGCCTCCTGTGAGATTTCTCAAAGTGGGTGGTCGTGGCAGGTCATGACTCTTCACGTTGAGAAAGCTGATGCTCGAGTAAAAACAACCAAGCCCAATAAATTCATGCAAAATAACATGTCCTTGATGGATACAAATTGAATGTGGGCCACTGGAAGAAACTTTCACTATCATTACTGGTTAGGGCAGCACTCTATAAAATGATAGCACTACCCAAATTCCTATATATGCTGCAGAATGCACTCTTCGTAGTGCCAGACTCCTTTTTCACAGCAGTTAATGCAGTCACACGCTCTCTATGTGTGGAGTGAGGGTGCACTGACAACACTCACGAGGGGACAATAAGAAAGGGGCATAGTTTACCTGACCTGAGGCTTGGACATTTGCAGACCAGTCAGAGCCATCCCTGCAGGGGACAGAAGAGTGATGCCCAGCGGGACTACTTGAGATAGTAATACAAAAATGGACGGAGGGGTAACTCATGGCCCAGCGAACAAGGTCACTAACACTTGGAAGAAGGCAACCAGGGGAATGGGATATCCGGGGCAACTGACAATGGAAACTCCCCTGTGGGACGCAGACACCCTCACTAATCTTAGGAACCTAGAGAAGATTAAAAAATGGGATCAGCCAACTGGGTGACATTTGGACGGCAAAAGCAATTGTTCAGAGAAACACTAAATCGTCTAATTGGGGTTGGTACATGGCAAAAGGCCATTCAACGTTCGCAAAAAGGCTCAATTCGCCATTTGCGAACGGAAAATTCTTCTGCACGTCTGGCCCATAGATATCTACAGCTCAGCCACTAAAATACTCCAGGAATATACAAGAATTGCCAGAGAGATCCCCACTGGAATATAGGGTGAGCCTTTCGTCCTTGCACACACACCCAATATCCTAAATATACCGCACCTTCCTGTCGCATTGTAGGGGCTGCTTGAGTAACCTTAGAGATAGGTGGGAGTGAGACCTGGGCTGTTTGGAAGATTCGGACTGGGCAGATGCATGTAAATACTCTACGGAGAGAGCCGTCAGCGGGCTTCCGATTGGTACAGTTAAAAATCCTGCATTGGGTGTACTATACCTAAACCCTTCTGCGCTGTATATGGAAGCTGGAAAATAACATGTTCCTGAGGGGATGCCAACAGGAAGAAACACTACTGCATAAGCTATGGTCCTGCCCGCGCATACAGGGGTTCTGGTTGGGTGTAGGGCAACACCTCTTAAAGGTCAGGGATAATGAACTGGTCCTGATTGCCCAAGCGATCTGTTTGGGTATTAGTGGAGAGTAGACACTACCAAATACACCCTGTTGTTTGGTAATGTTGCATTGATGGTGGCCTGTGGGGATGTAATCCGACACTGGGGCAGTACGACACCAGTAGGACACCACCTAAGGTGCAGCAATGGATACATAATGCGGACTGGTGTGTACAGGCAAAGAAAACAGTCTACCATGAACGTGATTGTCCCCGGAAATATGAGAATGTCTGAAGTCCATGGAGAGACTTCATAGACACAAACTGATGTGCCAGGAACTGTTAGTAGTGGTGTGGGTGTTTGAGGAGCCCGAACCATAGCTCCTCCTCGAGGTCGATCGCCCGAACAAACACGCACCGCCTAATTTCTGGAGTTATTGGGGGGGGGAGAGGGGGAGCCGCCTACTCAGTCTTTACGTCTGAAATATTTAATCAAACACGCTAACCAGAAATGTGAGAGTTCGTGGGTCGCCATGGGGGCTATGGTGGTTAAATGTTGTTATTATAAACAGAATAAGAATACAAAAGATTAAAAAATAATAACGAAATATGCTCTAACCTAATGTCACTGGAAACAACAGTATGAATCTGGTTACATAAAGAATAAGAAGCACATAAATAAACAAATCCACAGTTAACGAAGCAGTAAGAGACCTTGGAGAGAAACAATTAACAAAATAATTTCCTCCGAGGCTCTCCAAAATCAGCGAACCAACACAAAAAAAATTGGTACACATTTTGCTGCGGTGTCAATGAGAAAACATGAAGAGAACATGGTTACTCCAAAACCAAGATGAGATCAGGGCATAATTGAGGCCTTTTTTGGCGTATGCCAGGAAAAAATAGTTATGTACACTGCAGAGTTGTTTCAAAATCAAATTATTCATATGACTAAACAAATATGATTTTATTCAAAAATAACTTCATTAAACGAGAGACACTTAGTCAATGGAAAAACAATAGTGTGAAGACAGCAACATTTTCGATCCAATATATGTGACAACATACTACTTTTTGTGTGCTTATGCGGCAGAGGCTATTTGCTCTTGCACAAAAAATATATTCACGCTGCGAGTCAGATTCTGCATGGTGCATTTGTTATTCGCTGTGAGCCTGGGCTATATCCACACATACATTGCAGAGCCACATGTGGTCTGTGTGCAAAACTAGGCCATTCAATGTATATTTATGTGATATATACATATGTGGTATTTACAATGGAAACCTAGCCAAAAAGCAAAGGAGCACTGTATAGTGTCAAAGGCAAAGATACAAACAAGGAATGCGTGAAGGTATAGCTTGGTTCTGTGAGCACAATAGACTGTTACTGGACGGTGATGTCGTGATCTTTAAACAACTGCTTCTTTAGGTCTTTCCTAAATTGAAGAAGGGTTGGGACGATCTTGATGGATATAGAAATGTTGGTCCAGACCATGGGTGCATAGCTCCATATTATGTCATGTCATATGTCATGTCATGTTATGTTATGTGAATTTGTAAAGTGCATTATTACCCTAGAGGGTACTCTGGCGCAGAGCAGCTCTGTGTGTCTGCCCTTCCTATGGTAGGTTGGTTAAATTAAAAGCTAGATCTTCAGCTTCTTGTGCATGCGCGCGATGTGAGCGAGTAGGATTTCTGCAAAGTGGAGGTTTCTGGGTGGTTGGTGGAAGGATGTGTGACTGTTCAGGTTGTGAGCCTGAGTTGTGTAGTGCTGTATATGTGTGTGTGAGAAGTTTGAATTGAGTGCATTTGTGTAGCAGGAGCCAGTGTAGTTCCCGGAGGTGTGGTGTGAGTTCTGTATGGCTGCTGAGTTCTGGGTGATTTGAAGTCTCCTAGTGAGTTGCTTGGTGATCCAGGCATAAAGCATGTCTAACTTGATGGTTACTAAGGAATGAGTGACAGTTTTTGTAGTGTTGCCGTGGAGCCATTTGAAGATCTTCCCCCGCATCTTCAGGGTGTTGAAGCAGGGTGCAGTTAAAGCATTAACATCTGCGGTCATGTCCACTTTGTTGTCGATGATTATTCTGAGGTTCCTGGTGTGGGTTTTAGGTGTGGGTCCAAGTTAGGTCAGCCACTGTTTTCAGTACCATGGTGAGGGGTTGTTGCTGAAGATCACTACTTCTGTAACCGTTGAGCTAGACACAGTTGGATTTCGTCCGGTTAGCCACTTTGGTCATTCAGGCGGTGCGCACCTACATAATGTTTCTTGGTTTGCAAGTCTTGTTCGAGAGGGAGAGTATGAGTTACTTGTCTTATGCATAGGAAAGAATGTTGATGTGAGCGAGGACTGCATTGGCCAGAGGGATTATGTATACCTTGAAGAAGTGGGGCTGAGCAAAAAACCTTGAGGCACTCTGCAGATGAATTTGTGGGCATCTGAGGAGTAAAGTGCAAGGCTTACATCTTGTGTATTAGCCATTAGAAAGAGCAGATCAAGCAAAGAGCGGGTCCTTGAATGCCAATCTCGTGCAGGCGCCTGATGAGGATTGTGCAAGAGACTGTATTAAATGATGCAGAGAGGTCAGGAGAATAAAGTCTGCCTTGTCTCCTCTGCCTAAAAGTTCTTTCTACAGTGAAATCCCTTAGGAAACTCATGACCCAGTCCAATGAATCCACCCAGGGCTGTCCAGCTACTTTGCCAAAGTATGGACAGGGTCTATCACATTGCAGATCTCACGCAGCAGTCTCTTCCTAGGGACTCAAAAACTGACAGAAGGCCAAAACTATAATACCATTAACTAGCACCCGATACCACAAATTAATACAACGGCTTTTGGAAAAGGGGTGAGGAAATGGTTGGGCAACCATGCTTTGGAGTGAAAAAATACAACCAACCTACTGGCTTTAGCAGCCTATTATCCTGGGCATAGCACAACAGTATATAAAGTAAGTTGACGGCGACCCCAGGTACAACTCACCTCCAGTTCCACAGGCAAAAGACATTCACCCCAGGGACATCAAATACTTTTTAAGATAGCAGCAACAGGATTAACTGACTCAATCTGTCACCACAAGATGGAGAACAATAACTCTAGTTGTTCTGAAGGACCCCAGTCTTAATCCGATGTAGTTTGTGTCACTATATGATATCATATAACAAATCACTGCCTATTCCCTTGTCTTCAACTGAATAGGCATATAATGCATGAATGGACCTGTGGACCTTTGCTGGCAACTGGAGGGCATGGATAGCAGCTATACCTGCCCACTTAAATAATCATGCAGTACTCACCAGATAGGTTTGTGAAGACTGGAGAGATATGACAAACATTGCTGGTCACCGGAATACTCTAACATAGTCTTCCTTGCAGGTCCCAAATAATAACATATAATAAGCACCAACAGCCTATTAAGACAAATGGATGTTTATAACTCAACACATCTTTGCAAATCTCCTTAAATAATGTCAATCATGTAAAAGAGAACTGTAATGCAGCCTTTCCAGGTAAATCACTGATTCCCACTTCCTCCTTGTTCACACCAGCTACATTCTATATATCCATAAGACCACAGACTGGAAGAACTTCTGGCACAATCAGCATAGGAAATAGTATTGAGAACATAAATGAATATTACCAAAACCAACTTACCAAAACCAAAAATGGACCTGCAAAGCTAATCAGTATTTTCAGCATACCGTAAACTATAAAAATGTTTGTCTATCTCTCACATTTCCTTAAACGCAATGTCCCAAACACATAACTACACCTTGGTCGTCATTACACACAACATGGAAACTCTTTCCACATTGACTTAAAGAAGAGACAACACACTCCCATCACACACACATTTGGTGTAGCATGTTATGCATGTGCATAAGCGGTACTGTGCCCCACAAAGCGGTAGTGTTATACAAACGCTACAATACAGTACACTGTCTCACATCCAAATGTTGTTTCTCTCTACAGTTTTACTTCCTCAGATTGCAGACTATCCACAAAAAACTCCTTCCACTATATTCCTAAATTCCTGCATGAAAAAGTGCTTTTGACTTAAAATTATTGCTTTTTCCCTCTCTTTTCTTCCTAGACACTGCCCCTTTCCTTACCTTCCATCTGCTGCATACATCCTCTCCCTGAGTATGGCCTTCCTTAAGGCGCATGTCTGTCTGCTGCATTCTCTGATGCTGGAGTTATAAAAATTGCCCACAACTAATTTCATAGACCATAACGTCTTTGAAAGCACACCCTGCAACCTAGTAATTCTGAATCTCCTCTAGCCTATTTATTCACCACACCATCTGCATGAACTCACCTACCAACACCCCATTATTCATTACACGTAACTCCTAATAATTTAATCTTCCACAAGAAACTGGAGTAAATGCCCATTTTGTTTTACTTGAGAGCACAACACTAATAGCAATAGCCAAGAATAAATACTGGATTAACCACTAACCTTTGGTTCGGCGCTACTTGCCGTAAAGTGCTTCAACGCCTCATCAGAGCTAATAAGAATAAACTACATTCACGGTTTTTTTCAACAAGTTTTCCAAGAGAGCCGCCTACTTCTGCAGAACAGTCCTTCATCTAATCCCTATGGCGAGAGAACTAGAGCGCTCCTCTAACACTCTCTCAAGAAGCCATGTCCTACACAAAATACTGTTGCTATAGTTACACTGCACCTACTCTGAAATTCGTGATGTAGGAAAGCAATGTGTAAAAGGAAAAAAGAAGAACATGCTGGCGAAAGCAGACGAATGCAGGCGACTGCCCACACACAGGCCGGAGCCCAAGGGAGGCAGGAGAGATCAATGCGCACATGACGCCAGTGAACCGGTGAGTCACGGGAAACGAATAAAAGGATATTTGCAAAAGAATTTTAATTATGTATCAGGGGATCGGTTACTCACATCTCTACTATTGTCTTTAAGAAATATGTACTGAAGAAAAATGACGTATATTAACAATTTCAGCTAATAAGTGCGTTGGGTGGCTTCCTGCTTACCTGTCTCAATGAAGGTTGTTCCACCAATGTTTATCTTGTACAAGACTCTTTTAACGTATTAGTTGTACTTCATCTTTAGCAATTTAGTTGAATATTTATAATAATGGGCATCGACAAACGGCCTAAGATGTATTTATAATAATGTGTTTATAATTTTTAAGTGGTTAGGTTCCAAAATCAGCATTCTGAGTAAAGGCTTGTTCAGCCTTTTTATTGTCATTGAAGCTTTGCAAAGTTTCCCAACGTACATTCTTTTGCCAGCACTTTGTGTTCCTCGTTGCATGATCATTTTTCCCTATACGTTTGTAGCCTAGCTGAAACAATAATGTTTTTTTTTCCTTTCCAGTTTACCTTTTAGTGGACAATGGAACTGAGCAGCAGAGGAATACTAATGTTCTCATTCTTAGTGGCCTTGAGTGCATGATTCAACCAGTACCCCAGTCATTTAAAGACAGGCAAACGTACTGAGAAATTGAGGCCCTGATTTATACTTTTTGGTGCAAAACTGCACCAACGCACTTTTGCACCAAAAAGTTTAGCTCTGGCTTGCACCATTTCTGAGCACTAGCCGGGCACCATATTTATGGAATGGTGCAAGCCGGTGCAAAGCCGGGTGGGGCTGGTGGTATTGAAGAAGGAGTTTTGCACCAAAAAATGATGTTAGGCAGGTTAGAGTAAAAGAAAATGGCTCTAATCAGTCTAGCGTCATTTTCTGACGCAAAACCATCCATACCACATGACTCCTGTCTTAGAAAAAACAGTAGTCATGCCCACCACCCCAATGGCCAGCACAGGGGACCAGGTTCCCCTGGGCATGGCCATTGCACCCAGTGCCATGTAGGGGGGTCCACATCAGGGCACCCAATGGCACTTAAAAAAAAAATACTTACCTGTACTTACCTATACTTACCTGGGATGTGGTCCCCCATCCTCCGCTGCCCCTCTGGTGTCGGTGGGGGTGTCCCTGGGGCCTGGGAGGACACCTGTGGGCTTATTCCATGGTGTTCCACCATGGAAATAGGCCCACAGGTCCCCTAACGCCTGCCCTGACCCAAGTGTTAAATAATGGTACAAAGCAAGCTTTGCACTATTATTTGACCCCTCCTCACCCGTGCGTGAATTTAGCACGGGGGGGATGAATATGGTGCTAAGGCCATAGAGTCATTTTTTGCATGGGAACAGCTACTTTGCATCTCATTGACGCAAAGAAGGTTTCCACATCCCAAAAATGACTTTAATTCCATAAATTTGGCGCTAGACGGGTGTAGTGCCAAAGTATAAATATGTAGTTAGTTTTGCACCAAATTTGCGTAAAAATAAATGACGCAAATTTGGCGCAGAACGTAGTGCTGACTTAGGCAAAGAACAGCTAGATAGAGAGAAATAAAACAAGACCGCAAATGTGGCTATTGTTAAAATAATAAACAAAGCTGAATAAAATATATCTAGGGTAAAGTGCACAGCGGCAGGCCTGGTTTGCTAAAATAACGTTTATGGAGCTATAACTTAAATGGCTACACAACAAGGTCACTCTGGTAGTCCTGGGCTCAGGTGAAGATGCAGGGCTCAACAGCAGGTTGGACTGTGAGGGTTCACGTCAGACTCCAGGCAGTAAAGCAGTCTATCCAGGTATGGCAAGGCAGTCTTGCAGAGTGCACAGCAGGTCACAGCAGCAAGCATTCTTCTGAGAGTCCTTCCACAAGCTCAGAAGTGAACCTAAGAGTTGGTGTCTGAAGACCAATTTTTATACCCTTGTGCCCTCCTTCTTGAAGGCAGGAGAAGCTTCTAGACATTGGTTTTGAGGTGCATAGAATTTCCTGATTCCCCTCCTGTAGGAAGCTGGCTCTTTATATAGTGGAGGTACACTGTGCAAAAAGTCCAAGCAATCCCCAGAGGTATCACAGAGGCACAAATGACATCCCAAATGCTCTCTTTTTGGGTAGTGTGGTTGAGCAGTTAGGCATATCAGAGGGTAGTGCTAAGTTCAATAAGTGAGACACACACTCAATAAAGAAATCTGACACCAATTTATTAAAATAACACATCCCTTTGTGTAAACTTTAATACCAAGATCACCAGAGTCAGGGGAGTACTTTTTGAGTTATTAATTTTTAGAGTTTTCAAAAGTAGACTATGCATTTTTCAGAAAGCTGCAATGCAATCCTATGAAAGAAAACAAAGACGGCAATCCAGGTGGAGTACAATGACTTATGGGACCAATCTCCTGGACTTAAGGGGGTTTTTGGTGCAAGGTCCAAGACCACACCAACAGGTCACCTCGGGGAGCTATGGTACATCCAAGTGCAGAGGTGGGTTATGGCGTCGGGTGTCCAATTCAAGTCTATGGGGATTGGTCCAGTTGCAAAGTCACTGCAGGAAATGGACTGGAAAGGTAGTCCAGGGGAACCCACGGCGGGGGGATCGTCCCTTGATTTCCTCAGGCACATGGAGACATCATCAATCCACTCCTCCTCGGGCTGCTGGGGCACGGATGTAGGAGTGTCTTCTGGTGTCGGGTTCAGCACTAGAGTTCCCCCAGTGGCAGTGGACTGAAAGTCCGGTCCAACAAGTGGGCTCAGGTCTCATGAGGTGGGGAGACATGGGGGCACCCTTTGTTCTCTTCTGGGTCCGGGGCAGACAGGTGCAGAGATGTCCTAGGGCGTCGGGTCTTTGTTTTCTGGTCACTTGCAGTTGCAGGGCGATCTGCAGAAATAGTATGTAGACACCATTGTGAAGTCCGCAGTGGGCGTGCACAGGGTGAGCTTCTCTTCTTGAGGGCCTGGGCACAACGCTGACACCGTTGGCCCACTTCAACACAAGCTCAGTGGCTCAGGTGCAGTGGTGATGCCCAGCATCAGATTTTTGGCATCCCCAGTCCTTTCAGTTCTTTTCTGGGTGCCTGCAGATGCAGGGGAGCAGCTCCTCCACTCCAAGGGAGTCCTTCTTGCAATTTACATAGCACGGACAGCTCTCCCAGATTTTTGGAGACTGCAGCCACAGGACAGATCAGTTGCTCCTCAGGGGTTGGGTGCAGCAGGCAGGCTGGTAGGGTTGGCGCCAAGCAGTCATGCTCCTCAGTTCTCAGGTCCGGCAGGCTTCTTGTCCACTTCTACTTTTTTGTCCAGCAAAGATCTGCAGATCTGGTATCAGGGGCCACTAAATACTCAATTTAGGGGATGTTAAGAGGAGTGAAGGGTAGTAGCCAATGGGCTACTTACCCACGGGGTCACTACACCCCATAGATGACCACTTCCTTTAGGGAGTGGGCACCACCCCGTCCAAAGTCTCTAAATCCCACTACATGCAAGATGGCGGAATTTCCTAAGTGGTGTCCACTTCATACTGGGCCCCTAGGGGTGTTCCCAGTCTGGAAGTGTGACATGCCTCTACATAGCTAATTTTCCCACCTGTCCAGGTCCCACTTGGACCCTGACGGAAAGGGGTTGGCATGTTCATCTGAGGAAGGCCAGATCTGCATACCAAAGGAGGTGAGCTTCTTTGAAGCTCCTGTCTTGGAATGCAGGTCATCCTGTGGGGAGTGGTGGATAACACCCAAGCCCGGAATTGCTTTTGTTTCAGACCTCTTGAGAGCAGAGGCTTTCCTCCTGAGAGGTTTAGATTCTTGTCTGTTGGTGGCAGGCTGGCCAGAACCGGTCAGTGAGCTTACAAGCAGTTGGGATGTTTTTCAGCAGACACCTCTCAGTTGCCCTCTGGGTGCACGTATTAATAAATCCATCAGTGGAATCAATGAGTGTTTATTAATATGAGATGTTTGATACCAAACATTTCTAGGTTCAGATAAGCCATCATATAGCTGGGGAACTCATACTGCCCAGTGTCCAGGACATGCATTTAAAAATGGGTTCCCTGTACACTTACTAAGCCTAAGAATTGACAAAGACAAGGTAGGGGCATATTTGCTCATGCTTATTTGCCCTCACTTGTAATAAAATGCACCCTGCGTAAGGGCCAAAGGCCTGCTCTAGGGGTGACTTACAGATTTTACAAGCAGTGTCTAAGGGGATATGGCGCAAAAGTGTGTGCCATGTCGTGATTTCAATGGGAGCGCCCTGTCATGCAGCCTGCAATAGCAGTCTGAATAAGGTTGGCGCTGGGTTCCTCAGAGTGGCACAAGTTGTGCTACAGCTCTGAGGGGCCCTCTTCAGTGCCCATGCCCTAGGTACCAGGGGTAACATTTACTAGGCACTCACAGGGGGCTGAAGGGCCTGGTTACTTGGGGACTAAGTGCCAAGTGTCTTGATTTAGGGAAGGAACACTGGCACTACGGACCTAGTTAGCAGGAACCCAGTGCACTTCAGTTGAAGTTGCATTTAAAAAACAGGCAAAATGTGGGGGGTACTGCAACCAGAATCCAGCTCCGTACACCTCCCCTACCTCTAACCTGGCTGCAGGGTCAATGTGGAGTTGTTAGGTCCTTTGTGTGAAGGCAGAGCTCTCCTTATTCAGTTGCAAGTGGGTTTGTGCTCAGCTCTGCCCATCCATCCTGCCAGTAGATGGCCCATTCATGCACACCTAATACCTCTATTCTGTGACTGTCTGGGAGGAATACACAAAAATCTGACTGTCGGTTACACCCATTCATGAGGCCCAAGATAGATTACAGGCACAAAAGGGTTGATGGCAGAAAAATGCCAGCTTTCCAGAAGTTACATTTTCAAAATTGTAATCAAAAACCCGACTTTACCATTAATTAGGATTTACAATTCCAAATACACCAAACATGAATTAGGTACCTGCTCCCAGTTAGAAATCACAGCTTATTAAATGTAATAAGGAATCTCAAATGTTATTCTATGGAGGGTAGTGAAATCAAATTTAGGAGTTTTTCACTACCAGGACATGTGACTAAAATGTAAATATTCAAACTTTAAATTACAAGGCACCCTGCCCCCTGGGCTAGCAAGGGCCCACCTTAGGGATGACCTATATGCAATAAAAGGGGAGGTTAGGACTTGGCAAGGAGGATTTATAGCCAAGTTTATGTGGCAGTTTAAAACTGGATTCAGGCTGCAGTGGCAGGACTAGGACATATATTAAGGTGCTTCTTACACGGGTGGCACAATAAGTGCTGGAGGCCCACTGGTAGCATTTAGTTTACAGGCCCTGGATATGGCATACAGTTCTACAAGGGACTTATAAGTAAATTAAATATGCAATTGGGTATAATCCAATTTGTCTATGTTTTAGGAGAGTGACCACAAGCACTTTAGCACTAGGTAGCAGTGGTAAAGTGCACAGAGTCCTGAGGCCAACAGAATTTCAGCAAAATGGAGGAGAAGAGGCAAAACGTTTGAGAGGAGACCAACCCTAAGGCTGACAGGTCTAACATGTACTATTGCTGCTTCCTACACCGCCATTTCACCAGCTAAAAAGTTATTTGAGTGCCACATGGAAAATGTGCTAAAAATGGAGTATTACTGTGGAAATAAGGTGCAGTAACACTGATTTCCAACCGTATGATGTGTGCTCATTTTGGTCTTCTTTCTAAGGGCATTAGTGGTTGTTTTGGCTTTAGATCTACCAACAGGGCTGCAGCAGATAAGCAATAGCAACAGAAAACACACAGATACCGGTCCCTGGGGCTAGGGGATATGTGAGCCAGGTATTGCTGGCGCACTTAAATGCTTACGTGGAGGGATGGAGATGTGATATTTGTGCTGCAGAGGTATTGAGACCTAGGGGACAAGTAACATTGACGTTCTGTGAAGAGAGCGAGGGAGCAATTAGTATAGGGCCTCCATTTGGCAATTCTTTTTTCCAAAGGGGGCACCAAGTGTATTCCTACATTTTGTATTTACATATACCCGCAGTATTGTTGATTTCAGATGCAGAAAGAGACTTGCTGTATTTCTGTGCCATTTAGGATAGAGACCTAACTGTTTTCTGGTAAAAATATCTTATCAAAAACATTCTGCCAAGACTATGCATGCTTTAAATTTTCAAAAAGTCAAGATTTTCATGCAGAAACACCAAACCGAAAAACTAAGGGGCTGATTTAACAGCCCCTTGCACAACCTAACGACACATTAGCGTCATTTTTTAATGCTAATGTGGAGTTATAAGGGCAAATACCCCGTGCCATATTTACAAAGTGACGCAATGCATGCATTGCGTCACTTTGTAACCCTTTGTGCTACATTATGCCTGCGCTAAGCATAATGTATGCAAAGGGGACCTTCCCCCATTAGAGGGGGCAAACAAATGTCACAAAGAAATCTAAGAGATTTCTTGGGGTCATTTGTTTTGTCACTTTTAATGCCTGCCTAAAGCAGGCGTTAAAAGGGGGCATGCCACTGAATACAATGGGCCCCTATGTACTCTGCAGGAGTAGCTCCACAATTTTGGCGCTAGTCCTCCAAAATACATCAATAGCGTTACAAATTCTGACACTATTGCCCCCTCCCGTCGCCATGGTGCGCCATATTTTAAAAATGCACCCATGGTGGCAGTAGGGGGCGCTAAAGGGCGCAAGGAAAGTGGCACTGCACTGGGTGCAGCGCCACTTTTCTTAAATCAGCCCTTAAATAGTTTTGCATAGACCTTTGCGTAGGTTGCAAAAAAAGTTGACAACTTTGATCGTATAAGACGCATAGTGCCCATACAGCACTACTGTCAGCACCATCACCCACGACAACAACAAAGAAACAAACCTTGACATGTGATACCTTCTACTCCATTAATGCGTCCCAATGAACGCACGGATATCTGCCATAAAACGCTTTGGCGTGGCTTCAATGTGACAAACAAAAACATGAATTAGCTGCATTTAGGAAGTTGGTTGATAAGATTGTCAGCTTTTAGTTTGCCTTCATGAACACTAAAAGCTTTTGGAGATATAGTAAGGAGAAGGAATCGAGGTGCAACATGTGGAATTTGTAATGATTGTATGAGAGCATTATGCATACATCACGTTTCAGGTATGGAAGTTTGCGTCTGCACTATATAATTAATAAGGCATGTACTCTTTTCATTGGTCGAACAGTAATATAAACAATATTCTGCTTTGGTATAGCAAATATTCCATTGCTCAAATCTCTTTAGAAAGGTGTCTTGCACATGGCTTATTATCTATTGCGTAAGCAAACACTGGCCAATGAAAACGTGTGATATGCCAGGGCAGTAGAAGAATCTAAATGTATTCACTTAATTGCAAAATGTCAAAACCTATTTCTTAGTAAACAGAAAAATGCAACTTTAGTGTTGAAAGTAAAACGTGGTACAGCCAATGTATATGAATGGCGGTGCTCAGCTACAATTACCAAATAAATACATGCATGCTACACGCGTTTCTCGCCTCGAATTTTTATTTAACAAATCGGTGTATTCTTGGAGCTGTAGTTTGGTTGTTTTATTTGACTCAGTTGGACTAACCTAATTAAATTGATTTGTGGAAGGAACGTCCACGATCAGGGGCAAACTGCTACACCTACATGGAGCAAGCTGGCAACAGTGACTGTGTCACAAGCCCATTCTGGAGAGGCGGAAGTCCTGAAGTGCAGATATACACTTGTATGTTCCTTGCAAAAAGGCCAGTGAGGGGCTAGATGTGTAGAATGCTTTGTATTTGAAGAGGTCAGGGCAGAGTGTCATGCAGGGTGCACTTTTTTGTACCTGTACGTGATCATTCCAAGGAGATCAACGAGCTTAAGGGGCCCGTGGGATGAAATCTTCAATCAGCCATTGGATGTGTTTTTACAGAGATTTGAATGGACATCGAGAATCAAGTAGTTTCACCATTTCAAATGCGATTTTCTCCACAGGGGGATTACAAATTAAGTAAATATCAAACCTAAACTTTCCCAGTACCATTTAGGCATCTATCAGTTCTTTCATCGCTACATTTCCAAATGAAATTAGTATTTCAGCATGACAAGAATATATCATATTGAAGGGCTGATGGATTACTCACAAAATATAGCACGTAGGGGGACGCAAATACTCGTCCTCTCTGGTTTGCCCACTTTTGCCAGGTTTTGACACAAGCACATATCCTTGTGCCTTACCTTTGCTTTTACAGTACGAATGCTCCCATGTGTTTTCATGCATGCAATATCTGAAATAACTTAATTTATAATGTTTCTATCACTTCTACTGGGAAGCTGTAATATACTTTCTTCTGCCTCTATTTTCCAGTAAAAATATTAACAAGCGTTTGCAATGCAATAGGTCTCATATTTCGAACAAGTTAATTGCCATCTTTTGACAACAGCGCCCACGAGCAAAGAAAAAAAAACATGAGTGCTAACTGAGAAAAGAAGACTTAACAAAATAAAATAAAGTTAGCTTTAAAAAAAAAAAAACGTTGCCATTTTGTCTGTCCTGTTGAGCACGTTTTTGCCTTTCACAAGCATTCTGTTTGCGGGGCACTGGAATTTAGAACAAAATAGTAACTCAATCACGTTGGGAAGCAGCAGATGGGCACCAACTAAGTTTAAATGAATTAGTGCTTGATCTCTGCGCCACATCGAGGAACGGAAATGATGCTAGACATGCCTTGATGAATTACGAGACTGTAAAGAAGCGTGCTTCGCAAACCAACAAATGGTGAGCGACAGGCGGGCTTCAAGACCTTTACTAAACACAACACGGTCTCACATCTAGGACGCATGCGCAAGCACATGCACTCACAGGCTCGAGCCTAAAATTGGAGCTGAACTCTCGAGTTATAATTACAACAAAAAGAGATTAATAACCTGTAGGGGGAGCTATAAAAACAGCAAAAAAAACTCAGCCGAGTTATTAGTTGTATTACTCGAACTACGGTGAACCGGTGTAGGTCATGTAGAAAAAACAAAGCAGATAGACTTTGCCCCATGGATATTCCCACCGAGACATTTCCAGAATGCCCTTCAGGTGATCTGAACAGCAGAGACTACATTCAGTCCCAGCCTTGTGTCAGTCCCAAGCATAGAGTCATAAGTAAAATCCAAAGGGGCTTATTTACAAGCCCCTTGTGTCACCATTGTGTCATCTTTTTTGACGCAGCGGTGGTGCAAAGCAATCCCATACTTTGTGCCACATTTACAAACTGGAGCAAAGGGACCACTGCACAAGTTTGTAAAGGCTTGGGCCACATTATACCTGCGCCAGGAGTTGACCATGCCAACCTATAAACTTGCTGTTTCTTCTCTTCCTTGAAGACAATGCCTATTCTTTTTACCTGTTGTTTATACTCAGGTTTAGTTCTGCAGTTAGGACATCCTTTCTTATCCAACTTTGGACGTATTCCATTAAACATGAGGGCTCATCCCCACTAGAATCATTCAGGGACTGACTGGGGAACCAAAACCAGCCCTAGTAAAAATGCTCAAACTAGCTTCTCTCCCTTGTCTCTTTGTGTAGTCTCTCTCTTTCCATCCATCCATTATCTCTGTCTCCTGTAGATCTTCTCCCTCTCTGATCACTTTCTGTCCAAAGGCCCACCCCGAACTTTCTCTCTCTCTCTCTCTTCTTTGCCTGTTGCAAGTAACCTCTAAGGAAAGTGACACAGGCCCCAGGAGCGACCGAGGGCTTTTAAACCTGACCTCCTAGGCTCCAGCATACTGGGGAAATGTATGGTGAAATAAAAAGCCGGTCGGCCCTGCTATCATCCAGGATGTACAGCCAACACTTTTATTGCCACTATTCTTTTACAGCTGATTTTATTTTTATTGTGTGTTATGTACCTTTTAGTGCATTACTACGGCAAAGGATTTGTTTTTAAAAAGTGGCCTAATACGCCAATGTCTTGTTCCTACGGTTGTTTTAATAAAACATAAAACGTGCAACTCCTCTGTAAGTTGTTGGTGTTCTCTCACATTTTCCACAGGCTCTGTTTACCATGATCACAGATTTAGGAACGGATGCCTCTCAGGTTGCTACAGAGTAATATGTTGGCAATGAAACCTTCACTCATTTGACATTTTGAATTTCTGCGGACCCCATCGAATAACAGCGGGATGCCAGAGACTCCCAAGGCTTTTTAGGATTCAAACCTTGGCAGTAATACAAAAATTACACAAACACACACTGTATGAGCTCAGCACATTCTACTTTATTTTGTGACCACATCATTAAATCAGAGAGTCACTGCACACTGGTCCAAAAAACTAGGTCTTTAGTCACCAATCAGTTGGTAAACATATGACATCGGACCTCTCAGCAGAAGTGGCCGCAGAAAAGTATTAACTGGATTGGCATTGGATTGGCACCAGGGCAGCTATGAACAAAACTGAAGTCTATGTAGGGTCCTTTTGTATAAACATTAGATGACCAGATGTACATTATGACAGAGTACACACTGCCTACTTGGAAATGGTACTTTGCCTGTGGATGGACTTCAGATCTGCTGAAAGGTGAAGACATGCCCCTTTCTCATAAAAGAAGTGTAGATGAATGGAGTCTGCAGGTCCCTGGCCATGTAAAGTAGTAGATGGGAGAATATGAAGTCTAGAATGTCCTCTTGGGCAGTCGACCTGTGAATACATGCATAGATCACTGACCAGTTTAAACACGGTTTCTCTAGGTGTGCAGATCCATATGATTGCTTGGAAAGTCAAATGCAATCAACAGTGATGGCAAAATGACAAGGCTTGAAGGTAAGAAGTCCTAAAATCTGACTGTCCTGCTTGAATGTTCAGTTTGGGATGTGTTCTGAGTGTAAATTGTGGCTGGATGACTTTGCTATTTTGAGGGCCCGATTTAAGAAGGGTACTCTGCCACAAAGGTGACAGAGTACCCTCTTCACCAAACTGAAGGTCTTTTCTCCTGATTTGCAGATGGGGGACCTTCAATATGGACTATTCTGTCTCTGCCACTTTCATACCGTCCGGTGGCATGAAGGAGTAAGTCCCGTCAGAGGTCTGTCCATGTGTCTGCCCGCCCATTTAGATGAAACAGACACATTTTACTTTTACACACTGCCACCTAAAACGTGGCGTAATATAAAAGTAGACTTTTCAATGACCCTCACTCCATGGTAGAAAACTCCCATGGTGAAGAAGTCATTGTTTTTTTTTATTGTTTTTTTTTTAAAAACAAGATTCCACTTTGGGATTAAGTTTTTGAAAATAAAAAATATATATGTTCGGTGCTGTTGACGAAGCCAAATGGCACAGTTTTGATGCCTTTACTTTTGATGCATTTACAGGAACTGCCGTGACGGTGGTCCCTGTTAATGCAACAGATGTTCACTGGGCTGGCTGACATCTCTAAATCTGACAGGCATAGTACTCTCACGAAAGCAGGAGTAAAGTACTCCACCACAGCAACGGTACTAACACCATCCGCCAAAGTCCAAATCTGGCCCTTTGTTACTAGAGTCCACCCTAAGCAGCACAGAATGTCAGTGCTATCCCCTGTCTATTTCATAAGAACTGACTAGGGCAGTCCTCCTATTGTGAGGGCCTACTGTGGTACTTCAGTGGTTTGTGGTAGATAAATTGCAGCTACACTGTGTGGCAGAGCTAGGTAACATAACAATAGATAATATTTTTATTGTCTGTCTGACCATCAAACTTTCTTCAGAGTTGGGGTTTGCACAGAGTCTGGCCAAAACGTGGAAAGTGTATGTACAGTGGGAGTGAAACCCAGCATCTGTTCAGATGCAGTTCAGTTCAGGATCAACTACTTCCTGTAAGGTCAGTTCTGGTGTTTCCATGAGGCCACATTCATCCTTGTCTATTGTCCTGTCCTATACTGGATTACCCTTAGCAAGCAACTGTGCAGTCGATGTTGGACTCTCTTTGTTTCAATATCCTTGAGGGGGTCAGCATACATTTTCCAACATCACTCTACATAAGGCATGCTTCCTCCTTGACATCTTTAAAAAATTCTCTCAAAAGGCACCTATTTCAAATAAACTACTAAGACGTACTTCAAGAGACCACATGCTAGTGTATATATGATATATGTCTATACTCAATTAATCATAGATTTAACTGGCTTCCAAGTAGCAGGATCTTCACAAGACAAGTCTGAACACTACCAGGATACACTCATTAGCAGGATTGGCAGTGTTACCTATGGGACATTTCTATCTTCTGAAAGTCAGGAGGGGGTGCAGGCATTTTTTGGTGACCAGGATGTATGTTTCACCTTCTTTGAGACAGTGAGTAGATATGCTCCAATCAATAAAGGAAATCAACTCTCACAGCATGCAATGGAAAATGCAAAAGCAAATTAAACAATAAGTGCTTCCTCCTTGCTGTAACCTAGTGGTCTCCAACTTTTTGTGGAAAACCGTTAACATTTGGAAAGTAATTGGAGTAGGAATCATCATTTGAACCTTGATGGAACATCTGTCCAGACATTCATAGAGCACATTGACTTGCACCATCGGTAAAAGTGATAACAAGTAAACCAAACTATTGTTTGAATCTCAATGTCTTACGTGCAGTGCTGACATGGAGCAGGGGGATCATGTGCAGGACCCGAAGGACAGCGGGGGCACCACTGCTACTTAAGACATTAAGGCCCATATTTATACTTTTTTAGCGCCGCATTTGCACCGCTTTTTGACGCAAAAGCAGCGCAAACTTACAAAATACAATTGTCAAAAAGCGGCGTAAATGTGGCGCTAAAAAAGTTTGAATAAGGGCCCAAATCTATGTTTATGGACCTTATACGCAGTCTGAAGAGCATTGACTCTAAAACTGACCTCCTCACTAACAGATTCAACCGCCTCAAGGAAAAGGTGGATAAGCATGAGGAATGCATAAATCAGCTGGAGTGCTGCACGTCCGATATCGAAGATGCATACACGTCCTCTGGTGGGCAGCTTCTCCACACTTAGAAGGTGCTATAAATCTGAAAATAAAAATGAGGACCTTGAGGCATTTTACCATCGGAATAATTTGGGCATTGTTGATATTTCTGAATCTAAAGCTATGGAAAAGATGGAAATATATGCTGAGACTATACAAATGGCACTATTCGGTGAGAATCTCTCCCTTGTCTTCATCATAGAGCATGTGCACTGCTCCCTGGGGTTGCACCCTCCTCTTGGGGCCTACAGTGACCCAGCATTTGAATGATAGAGACACTATTTTGGCCAGAGAAAACCAGCCCATCCAATATCAAGGGAGCACCATCTCCTTATATCCAAACTTCACCTCGGTGGTGCAGGCAACACATTGGGAATTCTTACCTATTAAGCACACCCTACAGAAAGGAGGCACCACCTATTCGCTGCTTTATCAGGCCAGGCTATGCATCAACCACAAATGGAAATCCTACTATTTCATAGACCCCAAAGCTGCATTGAGAATCGCTTATGGCCAGCAACCCGCAGAGGCAAAACAAACAACCTCTCCAGGGGACAGGGCCGACTTTAGCACTGGTGGTGCCCGGTGCAATAATCTTTTTTGAAACCCTCCCCTCCCATGTCCTCCTTCTCTGATTCCCTCACTACTACCTGGCAAAAGTGACCCTCATGTCCCCATTGCCTTTCTCTCACATGCATTTCACTGGTAAAGGCTGGCTTTACTAATCCACTCAGTTATCCACATAAAGTACAGATCTGTTCTTTGCCGTAGGCATATTAACCTTCTGTGCTACTTAATGACGGATCAAAACTGCCACTAGACAAAATCCGATCTCTCTCTCTAGGAGAAACATTAATCACAAGAGTTATCTTGACATTTTAATTGCTGCCTTAAAGCTGGACACACAAGGAACTCTGCAGCAGGTGCTTTTATATTGTAAGTTATTGCTAAACACAGCTCCCATCCCTGAGGTCAGAGCACCCCCTCAAGGTCAGCGCCCAATGCGGCTGCATTAGTCGCACCACCTTAAAGCCAGCCCTATCTGGGGGCTCTAGTAGTGGCCCCATTAGCAACAATGACTAACTGATAAACTTTCCGCCTCCGGGTACATGTGACGGTTTCTCCCAGCAGCGACAGTGATGCCCTCTTGGACATGGTAAGTGTTATATTATCCCGGATGAAGTAAACATAGTTTATTAGCCTTTCCTTAATTTTCCTTCTTTACCCTCGCCGGCCACCCAGCCGTAAACTAGCTGGTGAGTACTTCAAGACTCCTTGGCACCTTCCTGAGATGATTTTCTGTATATCATTGGGTTCTAGTTGTGTTTTTCTGGGTGGCAGTAGGGCTGTTGGAATTCAACTCATTTGAAGAGTTGAAGTGGGGGTTGGGTTGAGGTTGTGTGGCTTGTTTGTTGACTCAGTCATTTGGGGTGGGGAGTTCAATGTGATCATTGATGAATGCACAGATAGATCCAGCGCCAGCCAAAGTCTGCACCTGGGAACTGCTACATACCGTCCTGACAAACTATGAGCTCACAGATATTTGGCGGCTCAAACATCCTACCAGAACACTGCATCACCTCCACTCACAACATGTGGCCTAGGATAGACTGTTGGTTAGTTACCAAAAACATAGTTATCTGAACAGCCAATATCACACACTTACCCAGAATGCTGTCAGACCATGCTTCTGTATTGCTGAAGATTTCCCCCCTGGACCTTAGCAAGAGAGCCTTCTCCTGGAGGCTTCTCCACAACACCCTTCAAAATCCAGTCTTTAAAGTTGTGGTTTGAGTGGCCATTCTTGATTACTTTGAACAGAATGACCACTCTGTGGATTCTCCGTCTTCATTATGAGAGGCTTTTAAGGTGGGGATCCATTGCTAAGCAGGCTGGAGTACTTCAGGCAGTGCTTAGGATTTTTACATCCCTAGAGTCAGACATCTGGACACTAGATTTTTTTGCAATCAACGACATGACTATGTTAGCATCACTCAAGAGTAATCTATTGGAATATGAGGAGGTGGTTAAGGAGATGCATTATCCTGGTACGGATGCGGTGGCTCGCCGCTACGGAGGGGGAGACAGGGCAGGTAATATTACAGAGCTTGTGGATGAAAAGCAGACAGTTCATACAAGCCCTGACACTATTTGTCATGTAATGATCATGTTCTTCGCTGACCTGTATTCCTCCTCATTGCCACATGATTCTACAGACCTGACCTCCTATTTTTATATCATACAACCATTCTGTCTGGATGATGCACACCACCAGGTCTTAGGCATGCCTTTCACAGTTGAGGACATTGTGCAGGTTATCCAAAGTATGCCAGGGGACAAAGCACATGGCCTAGGTGCTCTAACAGTAGCCTTTTACAAAGAATATGCTGAAACACATATGAGGAGTCCCTGGCACATGATACACTACCTTCTCCACTTCCAGGGGCGCCAATTGTCACTGTCCTGAAACCAGACAAGCCCCCTTGGTTCCTCACTGCCTACAGGCCTTGGCCATGATTAATGAGGATAATAAGATTTTAGCCAAACTAATTGATTCCCACCTTATTCCCCTATTAAAGAATAATGTTCACCCAGATCAATTCAGCTGTGTTTGCGACTGCTCAACAGCGCATAACCTGCACATTTTATTTGCTCTCCTTCATTTAGTTAATCCTCAGGATAGGGCTGTATCGGTTCTGCTTGATGCCACCAAAGCAACACCATTCCCACAGCGTGGTCGGATTCACCCCTCAAAGAATTCTGGTATCCATGTATGTGGATGATATCACCCTGTACATCTGTGACCTTGAAATTTACATCACTCCCATCATTCAGGAAATAATCCACTTTGGTAGATGTGCCAGAAAAATCATCAATTGGTCTAAGTCTGTCACATTTCTGCTCATTCTGGCCACTCAACCATTTGCTACGGAGTACCCCTTACGATGGGCTGAGGCACCGGTCTACTACCTGGAAGTTTGGCTCAGCAGGGACATGGGAGAACTCTAGGGCGAGCTCTAGGATGGCAATTATGGCAGACTTATGACATGGCTAGAGGACCTCATACCAGCACTGACGAGACCCGGTAAGGAGGGTTACAATTGCCAAAATGGTGGTGCTCCCTAAAGTCCTGTATTTATTCATTAACCTTCCACTCCCGCTCAGGGCCAACTTCCATCAACACCTTTGATCTAACTCTGGGTGTCCTGGGAAGTCCTGACTTTTCCCTTTTTAGCAGGGTAGTTTATATGCCTCTGACATGGATCTCTACTTTTACCATGCCCAGACGTGAGTCACTCACTATTGACTGCATCCTACCGTGTCCCAGCCTCATATGACCCTCTAACTTCTGCGTTATATCTACTTCCATGGCAACCCCAAACTAAGTTTTATCGTGTAGCCTGCATAAAATGGGCATGGGATAGACTGAGGAAGCATGCAGAGCTGAAGTATAAGTACCACCCGACCGTGCTGCTATTAGGGCACCTCCTGATTCCGGCACTGGATGAAGCTAGGTAGTACAGACGCTTGCGACATCTCCAACTCAGCACTTTTGAAGATATATCCTATCACCACAATGTTTTTAGATGACCCAACCCACAAGCCTCTTGATGTACTTACCTATCATCAACTTCAGGCAGCCACCTGAGCTACGCATAGCAGTTTCCCTACAGCACCACCAACATTCCATAGTTTAGAGATGCTACTTGCCAGCGCCTTCCTGCACAAACTCATTGCTCAACTTTATGATAGAATGAAGGAGAGGGCCGTGATAATGTCCCTGCTGCCCTATCACGTGGTCTGCCGAGCTGGAATCTTCCATTAGTGAGGGGCAGTGGCGCTACTGCTGTCCCTGTCCAAAGCCCTCTCTCCAAATTATAGATTCAGGTTAATACATTTTAAATTCTTACATAGAGTGTATCTTACACCCATCCATCTGTGTAAGATGGGCTTGGTGGGAGATTCACGCTTCTTGCGCTGCAATGCACCTACCGCCACCTTCTTGCATTTGGCTCGGGAGTGCTCTGAAGCTGCAAACATTTGGTCCAGGATGTTTGACACTATGAGGTGATTACAGATCATGCATCCCAGCGGATGCAAATGGTAGCTCTGCTAGGCCATGTAAAGGATATTCCATAGGACACTTGTAAACTAACCACAAAGTTGCTTCTTCTGGGCAAACGTAAGCTTGCCGTTTTCTGGGGTAGGCATTCTGTGCCCAGGTTTATTCACTGGCTGCGTGATGCGGCTTATTGCCAAGAACTTGACACCTGTTGGGAGGTGATACCTGGAAGTTCGAGGAAGACTGACATTTGGTCCCCACTGGTGACCTACCTGGTGGTATGGCGAAATGTGGCTTTGCATCAGGGCCAGGTGACTTCGGGGAACTCTGATCATTTGCCTACCTTTCTGGTGCCCCCTGGGGACCAGGGCACTGACTTGAAGTGACGCCTCTGAGTGCTGGCCTCAGCCCACTTTGGTACCGCCTCACACCACAGCTTCATCGGCTGGGCTGATCCATTTAATCAAATTACTACATGTTGTAGAGATATTCAGTGTGACTCTGGGTTATAACTGCATGCTATGAGCCAATATATACCATTGGATTTATGCTTACTCTGTGACCTTGCACTTACCCTTATTGAACAGCATATTGTGCATTGTTGTGTTCTATATTAAAATCAATAAATAAAAAAAAACATCAGATTATAATAAATTGGCCTTCCTCTTGGTTCCCTAAAAAAAACTGCTGCACACAGGAAAATCCAGCACAAGCAATTTTTTTTCATCCTATTTCGCGCCCCCCGGGGGGCAGATCGACCGATTTTCCGGCCGATCTGCCCCCAGGAGGGGTCCGAAAACCACTAGACACCAGGGAATTTATTTTCTTTGTTTTTGGGCAGCGACCCCTTAGGCAAGGGTCGCTTCCCCGGGGGCAATAATGTTTTATATTTTTCGGCCCCCCCCGGGGCTAGGTCGGCCATGTTTTTTGCTGATCTGGCCCCCGGGGGGGTCGAAACCCACTAGGCGCCAGGGATTGTGTGGTGTGTGTTTGTGTTTTGTGTGTTTGGGGGCACCCCTTGGGCAAGGGTCGCCCCCCCAAAGGGGGGAAATTTCATATTGGCCATCTCTGCCCCCCTGGGGGGGCAGATGGGCCTATTTTTGTAGGCCCATCTGCCGCCAAGGAGAGCAGAAACCACCAATATGGCAGGGATTTTTTTTTGTTCCCCTTTTTTTTGTTTAGTGCTGGGGGTGCCCCCTTTTGCCCCCTTTGGCAAGGGTCGCCCCCTAAAGGGGACACAGAGCTGTTGGCCATTTCTGCCCCCCTTGGGGGCAGATCGGCCAATTTTGTTTTATACCCATCTGCCCCCAAGGTGGGGCAGAATCCACTTAGGCCCCAGGGATCCTGTGTGTGTGTTTTGTGTGGGGGGGGGGGTGGCACTTTTGGCAAGGGTCGCCCCCCCAAAGGGTGCATGTTAGTGATGGCCATTTCTGCCCACCTTGGAGGCAGATCAGCCTATTTGTTTTAGGCCCATCTGCCCCCAAGGGGGGCAGAAGCCACCAAGATGTCAGAGATTTTTTTGTTTTTTTGGTTCCCTTTGTTTTTCTTGTGCTGGGGGCACCCCCTTTCGCCCCCTTTGGCAAGGGCCACCCCCCCCCCAAACAGGGTATAGAGCTGTTGGCCATTTCTGCCCCACTTGGGGGCAGATCAGCCTATTTTTATTTTTTTAGGCCCATCTGCCTCCTAGTGGGGCAGAAGCCACTTAGGCACCAGGGACAATTTCTAAGTTCTTGGTGGCGGGGTGTTTGTCAACTGGCGAAGTATTTGTATTTATGATTATAACAGTTTATTTCTTCTTTTTGTTCTAGTCCAAAGCTTTTGCTTCCTTTGCTGTGGATCCTTGCGGTTTTGGCAGTAGTTGTCCTGCGGTTTGCATAGTTGCATGTTTTAGGTAAGTGAAAGCAATTTACTCCAAAGGAGTATTGTTGACATGCATGAATGACATGTTTGTAGGTGGTGTACTAAATGCAGTATTGTGTGTGAAATTGTCCTTAGATTTGAGCACAATGATATTTGTGTTGTCCTATGTCTAATTTTCTTTTTTCTTTTTAGTGGGATATCATTGGTGATTGCTGTGTCTGTGCAGAGTAGTTGCTGGTGAGTAGCTTTTTCAGGAAAGTGAGTGGTATAGTTTTTTAGTACATAACTCTTTGTGATAAAGCTACACTTTGTTTATTACTTATTTTAGTGCTAGTTGTTGTTGGCAATCCATTTGTTGCTAGTGAGGATCATGGCTAGCCGCAGAGTGACCGCTCAGCAGGTTGTTGGCATGCTCTTTGAGTCGTCTTCAGACCATGATTACGAGACTGACTCTGCATCTGAGGCAGAGGAGGAAGTGAGAGATTCTGGCAGTGAGTTTTCTGTCCGAGAGTATTCTTCTGATGAGGAAGCTACTCTCAGTGCAGATGAAGGGCCTGTTTTAGAGGAGGACATTGATGTGCCAAGAGTGCAGCAGCCTGGGACTGAAGGGTTTCCCATTAGAAGATCTGACACCTGGATTGCCCTAAACATGGAGCAGCCACAGTTACCTGCATTTACTGATCTCCCAGGGTGTAGAGTCAATACGGCAAACTTTTTGCCTGTCTATTTCTTTCACTTGTTTATAGGCAATGTATTTTTGGAAGAGATTGTGGAGCAGACTAATTTGTATGCAGAGCAATATTTGAGGGACAACGCTGCCAGACTTAGGTCTCAGTCTAGAGCTACTCAGTGGGTTCCCACATATCTGGAAGAGATAAAAAAGTTTATAGGTTTGACTTTTTTGATGGGGTTGATCAGGAAGCCATCACTGGCTTCCTATTTGTCTACTAGTCCCTTGATGGCAATAGCTATATTTCCTGCAACTATGACACGTAATCGCTATTTGCTTCTTCTTCGTATGCTGCATTTTGTAGACAATGCTTTAGCCTTGCCACAAGATCACCCTGATTGTGACCGTCTTTTTAAGATTAGGCCTGTCCTTGATCATTTTGTAGATCGGTTTTCAGAGGTCTATGTTCCAGGCAAAGAGATAAGTGTGGACGAGTCTTTGGCCCTTTTCAAGGGGCGTTTAGTTTTTAAGCAGTACATTCCTAGTAAGAGGGCACGGTTTGGGATTAAATTGTATATGCTGTCAGAAAGCAGTACAGGATAGCTGGGATTCCAGTATTGACCCTCCTGGTTGTCCGGCCACTTTTGGAGTTAGCGAAAAAATTGTGTGGGAACTTGGTAGACGACTGTTTAACAAAGGTCGCCATTTGTACGTAGATCATTTCTACACTGGAGTGCAGTTGTTCAAGGAGTTGTTTAGAGTGGACACTGTTGCTTGTGGCACAATCTGTTCTAACCGGAAAGGCTATCCAAGGGAGCTTGTCTGTAAAAAACTCGAGAGGGGACAGTGCAGTGCAGTGCCTTGTGGAATAATGAGCTGCTAGCTCTGAAATTTTCAGACAGGAGGGATGTGTACATGCTATCTACCATCCATGATGAGAGTACTTCCCCTGTGACTGTTTGGGGTCAGGTTGCGGAAGTGCGCAAACCTGCGTGCATTTTGGACTACAATAGGCACGTGGGTGGTGTTGATAGAGTAGATCAGAGGTTGGAACCTTACACTGCTCTTCGTAAGTGTTACTTGTGGTATAAAAAGTTGGCCATACATTTAGTTCATTTGGCAACTTTTAATGCTTTTATTGTGTTCAAGGATTGTTCACCTGAGTCAAGGATGACATTTGTTAACTTTCAGGAGTCAGTGATAGAGAGCCTTATTGTGGTGGAACGGACATCAGTTCCTAGAGTAGAAGTGGTGGAGGAAGTGGCTAGATTAAAAGATCGCAACTTTCCAGATCACATTCCTCCCACTCCCAAAAAAGACTTGCCCACAAAGAAATGTAGAGTATGTGCCCGGAGAGCAATCCGGAGGGAGAGCCGGATGTACTGCCCCGAATGCCTTTCAATGTCTGGGCTGTGTGTGCCCGGCTGTTTTAGAAGTTACCACACTAGGAAAAATTTTGGGGAAATACCGTGAGCGTAAACTGCCTGTTTTATATTTTCATATGTTCAGTTTCACAGTTGTATTTAGTTAGAGCTTTTGTGTTTGTAGTTTTGTACTTATTTTATAATTAGTTAGTGGTTTCTTTGTTGTTTCTAAACAAAAAAAAAAGTGATGGCGGTGTGCGTGGGGTGGCACTTGGCTGGCGGTGTGCGTGGGGTGGTGCTTGGTTGGCGGTGTGCGTGGGGTGGCCCTTGGCTGGCGGTATGGGTGGTGTGGCGCTTGGCTGGCGGTGTGCTTGGGGTGGCGCTTGGCTGGCGGTGTGCTTGGGGTGGCACTTGGCTGGCGGTGTGTGTGGGGTGGCGCTTGGCTGGCAGTGCCAGCCAAACGCCAGTCCACACACTCATCAGCTGGTGTTGTAGTGTGGTTAGTTTTACGTATACTTTAAGCATTAGCTTCAGGCTTTAGGCCTTTGTGCACTTTGCCCTGAATGTATTTTATTCATTTGCTGACAGCTTAGAGCCTCTGTGCACTTTGCTTTACATGCTTTTTATTAGGGTTCGTACTATTATTTTTCAAATAGCCAGTTCTACGGTGTTGTTTTTTATTCATATCACACTGTTTTGCCTACTTCAGCACTGGAGTTCTTCATAACATATTCACTCTGTTCTTCAGTCAAGGATACAGTCTGGTACATTGCCGATAGACGTGGTAGGAGTTTAGATTTGGCATTCCTGCGTAGGGACATTTTGTGATTACGATGACATGTTAGTTATAAAATCACTTCCTTGTCCCAATACATGCAAGAGGGAGATTCCGACCAGAGACCCACAGCTAGACGCTGACTGCCTCGTTGCAGATGCTGAACCAGATCACAGGCCTCTGCTCAGGTATGAGGGCTTATGTCTCCCCGGTGATTCGGAAAGGCAAGCTAGAAGCTTAACATGCTGTGCTCTAAATAGATCAAGCAGAGGGAGAGTAGAAACTGTTAGGAAATATGATAGCTTTGTTCTTATGTTTTACTCTCCTGGTGACTATTTCAATCGTTCTATGTTGTATTGTTCTGGTTATTGCGGCTCACGCCTTATTATCTAAAATACAGTCGTTTTATTAAAACATTATATAAAACCTATACTGTCTTTGTCATTTGTATATGAGACCATATTGTAAATGAGAGAGTTGGTTTGGATCTGAGTGACCACGATTTCCCTGAGAAGTTCTAAAGATGTCATGCACTCGGCTGCCTAATCATTTCTTCCCCGTGGGAGAAATGAGGCACTGCTAGTTAGCCGGAGCAAAAACCGGATTTAGGGTGACAGAGTTCCTTACACGTGGGTCAGACTCAGTCCCCCACACCGTTATCGATCCTGCTGCCTAGAAATCCAGTAGTCTCATTTAGGATAATGAGAGCCCACGCGATTGCTGTATCAGGCATGTGGGCATATGAAAGTGATGGGCCCTTGACTGGTGCTGTCTGTCGATGTGAGTGTTGTAATGTGCTGGGCCCGTGGCTGGCGGCATGAATGGTCTTGTGCATGTCATGTATGAAAGGTGTGTGAATGGACTGTAAAGCGGTTGGTGCCTTGCCATGGCTTTACAGCTCACGAGCTGTGAGTCATTGGTTCAGTTTTTTGGCCTTTCAGTTATTACCAGTGCATTTCACTTTTGTGAAATCTCTTGTTAATAAAATGTTATCTACTGAACCATCACTCACCCTCATGCCAAATCCAACCAGTATGTGTGGTAAAAATTAAAAAACCTGCTCCGCTGTAGTCAGGCGTCGCAGCACACTTGTGACACACTAGGTGTCTCAGGTGGGACCCCGATGATGAAGCATGCCACCAACCTGGTTGGTGGGTGAGGGGTCTTTTTCACATAACCTAAGTGCGTTTCTTTTCACAATTGTATTGTTTGGCACATCACAGACGTATGTGGACACATCAAAATGATATATTACAAAACTATTTGTGTTTGGGGGGGCACCTATGTTTTTGGTCCCGGGTGCGGCCTTCATCTACGGAAATCTACCAAACCCAGACATTTTTTTAAACTAGACACCCCAAGGAGTCCAGGGAGGTGTGGCTTGCCTGGATCCCCCAACATTTTCTTACCCAGACTCCTCTGCAAACCTCAAAATTTGCTTAAAAAAGCATATTGTCCTGACTTTCGTTTGTACGATCACCGCTCCAGCACAAAATTCCTCCTCCCCATCGTTCCCCTCAGTCTTCCAAGTAAAATGACACCTCACTTGTGTGGGTCCCCAAAACAGAGTCAGCCTAAAGATGTATAAAAGAAGAATATGTGCTTATCAATTCGCTGTGCTATCCCCATAATCTCTACAAGTTTGTGGCCTTTTTCTGTTGGAGGAACGCTGAGTGGAAGGCAATTTGTGGCTCCTCTCAGATTCCAGAACTTTCTGTCACCGAAATGTGAGGAAAACGTGTTTTTTTAGCCAAAATTTGAGGTTTGCAAAGGATTCTGGGTAACAGAACCTGGTCAGAGCCCCACAAGTCACCCCATCTTGGATTCCCCCAGGTCTCTAGTTTTAAAAAATGCACAGGTTTGGTAGGTTTCCCTAGGTGCCGGCTGAGATAGAGGCCAGAATCTACAGGTAGGCACTTTGCAAAAAACACCTCTGTTTTCTGTCGAAAAATGGGATGTATCCACATTGTGTTTTGGGGCATTTCCTGTCGCGGGCGCTAGGCCTACCCACACAAGTGAGGTACCATTTTTATCGGGAGACTTGGGGGAACGCTGGGTGGAAGGAAATTTGTGGCTCCTCTCAGATTCCAGAACTTTCTGTCACCGAAATATGAGGAAAATGTGTTTTTTTAGCCAAATTTTGAGGTTTGCAAAGGATTCTGGGCAACAGAACCTGGTCAGAGCCCCACAAGTCACCCCATCTTGGATTCCCCTAGGTCTCTAGTTTTAAAAAAGGCACAGGTTTGGTAGGTTTCCCTAGGTGCCGGCTGAGCTAGAGGCCAAAATTGACAGGCAGGCACTTTGCAAAAAAACCTCTGTTTTCTGTCAAAAAATAGGATGTGTCCACGTTGTGTTTTGGGGCATTTCCTGTCGCGGGCGCTAGGCCTACCCACTCAAGTGAGGTATCATTTTTATCGGGAGACTTGGGGGAACGCTGGGTGGATGGAAATTTGTGTCTCCTCTCAGATTCCAGAACTTTCTGTCACCGAAATGTGAGGAAAATTAGTTTTTTTAGCCAAATTTTGAGGTTTGCAAAGGATTCTGGGTAACAGAACCTGGTCAGAGCCACACAAGTCACCCCATCTTGGATTCCCCTAGGTCTCTAGTTTTTAACAATGCACAGGTTTGGTAGGTTTCCCTAGGTGCCGGCTGAGCTAGAGGCCAAAATCTACAGGTAGACACTTTGCAAAAAACACCTCTGTTTTCTGTCAAAAAATGGGATGTGTCCACGTTGTGTTTTGGGGCATTTCCTGTCGCGGGCGCTAGGCCTACCCACCCAAGTGAGGAATCATTTTTATCGGGAGATTTGGGGGAATGCTGGGTGGAAGCAAATTTGTGACTCCTCTCAGATTCCAGAACTTTCTGTCACCGAAATGTGAGGAAAACGTGTTTTTTTAGCCAAATTTTGAGGTTTGCAAAGGATTCTGGGTAACAGAACCTGGTCAGAGCCCCACAAGTCACCCCATCTTGGATTCCCCTAGGTCTCTAGTTTTAAAAAAGGCACAGGTTTGGTAGGTTTCCCTAGGTGCCGGCTGAGCTACAGGCCAAAATCTACAGGTAGGCACTTTGCAAAAAACATCTCTGTTTTCTGTCAAAAATAGGATGTGTCCACGTTGTGTTTTGGGGCATTTCCTGTCACGGGCGCTAGGCCTACCCACTCAAGTGAGGTATCATTTTTAACGGGAGACTTGGGGGAACGCTGGGTGGAAGGAAATTTGTGGCTCCTCTCAGATTCCAGAACTTTCTGTCACCGAAATGTGAGGAAAATTAGTTTTTTTAGCCAAATTTTGAGGTTTGCAAAGGATTCTGGGTAACAGAACCTGGTCAGAGCCACACAAGTCACCCCATCTTGGATTCCCCTAGGTCTCTAGTTTTTAACAATGCACAGGTTTGGTAGGTTTCCCTAGGTGCCGGCTGAGCTAGAGGCCAAAATCTACAGGTAGGCACTTTGCAAAAAACACCTCTGTTTTCTGTCAAAAAATGGGATGTGTCCACGTTGTGTTTTGGGGCATTTCCTGTCGCGGGCGCTAGGCCTACCCACCCAAGTGAGGAATCATTTTTATCGGGAGACTTGGGGGAATGCTGGGTGGAAGGAAATTTGTGACTCCTCTCAGATTCCAGAACTTTCTGTCACCGAAATGTGAGGAAAACGTGTTTTTTTAGCCATATTATGAGGTTTGCAAAGGATTCTGGGTAACAGAACCTGGTCAGAGCCCCACAAGTCACCCCATCTTGGATTCCCCTAGGTCTCTAGTTTTAAAAAAGGCACAGGTTTGGTAAGGTTTCCCTAGGTGCCGGCTGAGCTAGAGGCCAAAATCTACAGGTAGGCACTTTGCAAAAAACACCTCTGTTTTCAGTCGAAAAATGGGATGTGTCCACGTTGTGTTTTGGGGCATTTCCTGTCGCGGGCGCTAGGCCTACCCACACAAGTGAGGTACCATTTTGATCGGGAGACTTGGGGGAACATAGAAGAGCAAAACAAGTGTTGTTGCCCCTTGTCTTTCTCTACATTTTTTCCTTCCAAATATAAGAGAGTGTGTAAAAAAGACGTCTATATGAGAAATGCCCTGTAATTCACATGCTAGTATGGGCACCCTGGAATTTATAGATGTGCAAATAACCACAGCTCCTCAACACCTTACCTTGTGCCCATTTTGGAAATACAAAGGTTTTCTTGATAGCTATTTTTCACTCTTTATATTTCAGCAAATGAATTGCTGTATACCTGGTATAGAATGAAAACCCACTGCACGGTGCAGCTCATTTAGTGGCTCTGGGTACCAAGGGATCTTGATGAACCTACAAGCCCTATATATCCCCTTAACCAGAAGAGTCCAGCAGACTTAACGGTATATTGCTTTCAAAAATCTGACGTTGCAGGAAAAAGTTACAAAGTAAAACGTAGAGAAGAATTGTTGTTTTTTTCACCTCAGTTTCAATATTTTTTGTTTTCAGTTGTTATTTTCTGTAGGAAACCCTTGCAGGATCTACACAAGTTACCCCTTGCTGAATTCAGAATGTCTACTTTTCAGAAATGTTTAGGTTTCTGGGATCCAGCATTGGTTTCATGCCCATTTCTGTCACTGACTGGAAGGAGGCGGAAAGCACAAAAAATCATAAAAATGGGGTATGTCCCAGTAAAATGCCAAAATTTTGTTGACAAATTGGGTTTTCTGATTCAAGTGTGCCTGTTCCTGAAAGCTGGGAAGCTGGTGATTATAGCATCGCAAACCCTTTGTTGATGCAATTTTCAGGGAAAAAAACACAAGCCTTCTTCTGCAGCCCCTTTTTCCAATTTTTTTGAAAAAAACGACATTTTCACTGTATTTTGGCTAATTTCTTGGCCTCCTTCAGGGGAACCCACAAAGTCTGGGTCCCTCTAGAATCCCTAGGATGTTGGAAAAAAAGGATGCAAATTTGGCGTGGGTAGCTTATGTGGACAAAATGTTATGAGGGCCTAAGCGAGAACTATTCCAAATAGGCAAAAAAGGCCTGGCACAGGAGGGGGAAAAGGCCTGGCAGCAAAGGGGTTAAACATAGCCTCAAGAACAAATGATCATGGCACTCTCAGGCCTACACACCCTCCTGGCGGTTAACTTGCTGAGTTGTCTTACTGGCTCACAATACAAATAATTTTCCTTCACAAATTGCCATACTGCCTAATAACCTAATTTTCTTAATGCTGTGGTATTGACTGCTAACTGGGATATTTTAACGCACGTTCTGCTTAATCATTGCAAATTAAAGTTGCGATAAATTCTGACCGAGCACTGTCTAAGGATTTGTTAACTGAAAGCTATGTAAACAATGGTGCTGCGACTGGGTGTTGACCAGGCTAATCTCCTTTGGCTGGCATCCTGTGGTTATGGTGCAGCTAGGCCCATTTATAGGGGATGGCTGCAGACTGCCTGGTCTGGACTTTGGTAGTTCTGGTGCCAGCCACCGGTGGTGCAGATGTTGGCAGGAGGGGTCAGCAGATCTGGTTCTTCTATTTCCTGCCATGGCTGCTGGCTAGCCAACGCAGCTACCGAGACAAGTCGTGAACCATGGTGAATTTAACAGTGTATACCCCGGCTTTACCCTCAACTGCAGCAGGCCTTAGCTTGGAGGCTGGTGAAGAAGGCATGAGGGTGGGAGATATTCAATGAGAGCGGAAAGAGTAGGGTATACACATCTCACATACATAAGTAAAGCTTGTCAATATAATGCACACTACACCTTGCCTCAGGAAGTGGCAGAAAAAGTGCTTTCCAACTATACACTGGGAGGTCACTGGTTTAAACGGAAGTAGGTGCAGCTTTACAATCCAAACAATCTTCATCAACAATAGTTTGTGTCGCTTTTGTATTAGCCAGACTTGAATTGTCGAAATGAGCTCTGAGTTCAGTAGCCATATCTCCTCCCTGCACAATGAAACAGAAGATGATTATAATGCACTCCAAAAGTGGGCTCTGTCAGAAACGCATACTGTAAATTCAGTGCAATCATCCAATCCCATTCTATGTAAGAGCATCTGAGAAACTTTAAATGCCTGCACACCACTAACGAATCACACTGTTAAAGTGCTAAACATAATGAAGCCTTTCCGTTCTTATTCACCTTAAAAATAGTAGAGACAAAACCTGCCTTACGCAGAATACTATTAAATCCCTGATCCGCAGCACTTACTAAATTTGTCTACTAATAATATATTATCTTGTTGGGGAAATGATTTGCAAGGGCCACAAAACATGTTGTGAGGAACCAAACAGTTCTTTCCGATTTCTCATTACAGTCTGAAGAGCCACTGATGGTATCTCCACCAATTCTCGAGAAAAGGTACGAACTTGCTGCTTATTAGCCATGTACTCCCAAGTATGACAGACCGTACAGCAATTGTCAGCCTTTCTGTTGCCAATATCTCCTTTGCCCTGGTTCGACTTCCTTTTTTGCTGAAATAACTGGCTTGGCTGTGTCCATTCAGGACATTGTCTCTTTGTGACCCATCTGAAAAGCTTACACCCAGACAACTTCCTTATTGGCGTTTGGGCTTGCATCAGAAGTGTAAAACATTCTTCCTCCTTCTCAATCATGGATCCAGATAAAAGCCATATCACATTAGCTTTGTGTGTCTGCATAGGAAAAGTAGCAATGCATTTCTAGGATGACATAGCATATGATGCCCTATTGAGCAGCAACAAGTTTACGAATTTTAATTGTACCTTGGTGTATCTGCTCCAGGTATTTTTCTCTCATTCTAACAATGCCTGCAACTTGTGCTCGTCTATTACGTGTAAAACGTCAAATCCTTCCATGGCATTTGCGGCACAAAATATTTGATTAGTTTGCTCAGTTGTGATAGTTTACATTTCTGTACCTAGCTGAAGGTCGTTTGCTTACTTTCTCATTACTTCAGAAACATGCACTGTACGACCCTTTGTTCCAGTCGCATCACAAGATCTCCTTTGGTGCCCTTTATACGAAAACCTATGCATTTGTATCTTGTAAGGTTGTGCAGATTATACTTATTCTGGTGTTGAGGGGTCCCTTTCTCACCCAACACTGAGATTCAGCCAGATTTTAACTTGGCTAATAAACATATCAGACTTCAGATCGAAGTGTGGGAAGATGTTCTTTAACACACATAACACTCTACCTCTAAAGAGTTTTTGGATACCTGCAAAATAGTGATGATAAGACCAAGCATCCAGAAAATTGTTCTGACACTAAGTTACCATATTTGAACAGAGAACATATACCCTGTTAGGGTATCCAGACGCTCATGAACTAACTACACGAAAACAATCAAGTGCATCTTGAGTTGGTGCTGAAAAATGATCAGATTGTCAAAGAACTGAATAGAAAGTAGTTCATTCCAGGCTACAGCAGCTTGGAAACTAAACCTGCATTTAAGCATGGAGACACGTCTGAGCTTTGGGAGGCATAATAATTGTTACTGGAGGGTCTAAAGGGGTGAGGGTGGATATTCCAGGTAATTTTAGCCATCGAGTTGATAGGAGCCAGTTTAGAACATAAGGCAGACAATTTTTATCATGATACTGCCTTTGAGAGAGACCCAATTAAGTTATCCACTGGTTTTTGATATATGGCTCCTAGATTTTAGTATTTATGTTTTTATACCATTCATGTATTTTTGAATGTAAGATATTTATGATTTTAAATGTTATTCTTGTATTGTGTGATTTATGCTTTGATGGTTTAAAATGAACCGAATAAAGCGATGTGTTGATGATGATGATGATGATATATGGTTCCTTCTTTGGCGGCCATAAATCATTTTAACAGCAGCATTTTAGACAATCTGAAGCATAATAGGCAATTTTCCATAAATAGCGTTAGCATAGACAAGCATGGAGTTTACAGCTGCTTCCACCACAATGGACTTGTAGTATGCTTTTTTTTTTTTATTTGATAAAAAAACGACCCCGTTCTACTGCACTGACTTTAGCCTCAATTGTCATTTCGGTACCTAACATGACACTCAGCTTCTTTACTAAGTGAAACAAGTGTCTTTTCCCGTTAGTGAAAACTTTACAAGGGTCCCAGACCCCCCTATTTAACTTGTTTTTTGGCTACAGTGTCATAAAACCTGAACCCAACTTGGATGTATTCTTCTTTGAAGACTGTGAGAGGTGTGGGGCACTCTTTCCTCACTCTGACTGTATCTGTGCATGTTCTTTATTCGGAGAACACTTATTGGGCCACACTATCAAAAGTGCCCTGGGAACACAACAAGCATATGTGCACACTTTTTAAGCCCACAAAGCACTTCAATACTACAGAAGGGGCTGCAGACGTTTCTTCAAACCCTTCTATAATGCGGATTGGCCCAGCACTAAGCATTGGTATTCTCTCATTACATGGGGGTGTGGACCCATGCAGATGGTGGCACTCTTTTCTTTGCACTGTCCTGTATTATAGATGCAGGAGCAGACCTAAATAGACTCTGAGGTGGAGCACTGATGGGAGCTCTATTGAGGTGGCGCACAGTCAGTGTGCCCACTGAGGATCCCTTTTGGAAAAGAGAAAATGTGGTCATGTGTAGCAGCTAGACACCCCCTGTGGTTGTCCATCACCGCCCCCCTTTACAATGCCTATTGTGTTGCTGCCTGCACAGAAACAGAAGGACCAGTAGCCCCAACGGGCTGGTAAAAATTCACTATTGCATTGTTTTCAGTGGAGCTTCGAATTCGCCTCTGCACCGGGAACAGTACATTCACTGACATAGGGTGCACCGACCCTGTCTGCATCCTGCACACCCATACATGGTGCATGACTCACAGACCGAAGTGGTGTGCTCAGTCTGTTTTATGGGGTAAGGTCCTCACATTAAGAAACCTGGGCCCACATGTATACTTTTTAAGTGCCGCATTTGCGCTGCTTTTTGACGCAAAAGCGGCGTAAACTTACAAATACAATTGTATTTTGGAAGTTTGTGCTGCTTTTGTTTAAAAAAAATGACGCAAATGCGTCCCTAAAAAAGTATAAATATGGGCCCTTACCATTTTATTGGAGACTTGAGGCGTTTCATTCCAATGAAAGGTGTGAAGTAAAAAGGTAGGGTTAAATAAAGATCCTTATTACATTTAAATATAGTTTTTTTCTGCTTTCACCATGAGAACACAGCGTACAATCTAAAATGCCAACAATTTCTGTGGCTCATCAAAACATTTGCACATAATTACAGATGAGTCACCTTTATCTCACATTGACAGTAATTCATGTATTGTAGGAAGTACAAACAAAATTAGCATGAAAAACCATTGACATACTCGTAAGGGCGGAAAATAGGTATTACATTCAGATGTATTCAATTCTTTTTATTCCTTCTGTACTTTGTTCAGCCCCCTCCAGTCACGCACACTTACCGGAGATATCTCTTGCGTGGACTGCTCCAACATTTTTTGCATTTTAGCCCATATTTACTAACCCTTTCCTATGGGTTTGCATTATTTTTGTAATGCAAATCCGGCACATATTGTGATTGTATTTACTTTCCAACGCAAATCCTGATTTGTATTTGAAATTTGTCCAAAGTAATGCAAAGCAGCACTTTGTGATACTTTTCTTTACTTTGCACCAAGGGTGGATTTTATGGGTAGTACATGGGTGTTCTAGAATGGAGGATTGGTAGTGGTGTGTTTCCAGTATGAAAAAGTCACCAATAAAAATAAAACAACAAGGAGCTATAGAACAGCCCTACATAACTGAAGAAGAGACATACTTTCTATCTGCCACTTTTCCATGCATGGTACTGCCTAGACATTTGTCTGCTGTAATGGTTGTAAGACTGGCACTGTACCTGGGACATCTATACAGATGGAGGGTATGCCTAACTCTATACCTTCATATAACATCTCAATATTTGCTAGTCATGCAAGCAAGGTTTCTGTGAGAAAGTGATTATGGAACTTAGGGCCTGATTTATAATTTGGCAAATGGCCTGTCCTCTGCCAGGGCGATGGAGTAAATTACTCTGTCACCCTTACAAAGGTGCTGCCTGCCATATTATGAAATGTCTGCTGTTCCAGTGGATATTTTAAGCATTGACAGGAACCGTTATCACAGCGGTTCCTGCCAGTGCATTACAACTTTGCAGGATGGTACTATTTAACATAACAAAGCTGTACGTCAAAGTTACATTAAAAAAATAAAATGCCAAAGCAGGTTTCTTCATGTGGCAAGGGGGGCGTTGAGCATTTTTCAATGCCCCCTATCGCTGTTTTTTTCCTGGCGGTGATGGGCATTGAAAAACGACTATTTATCCACACATCTAAATTAGGCAAGAAAACATATAGCCAAATCCCTGATGGCCCTCTCCCCATGGGCCATCAGAGGAGTTTTACCACGGCGGAGACGTGGTAGTCTCTACTGTCATAAGACTATGGTCCACCTAAATTTATATCAGGCAGGAGGAGCATAGTCTTTGTTAGAAATGGAGTCTCTAATTGGCAGTCAGTTTACACCTGTCCAAGTAGGGATCCTCACTGTAGTCAGGATAAGGTAGATACACAGCTCAGATAACCCATTCTCACCCCCTTGGCAGCTTGGAAAAAGCAGTCAGGCGTATCTCAGAGGCAGTGTGTAAAGTATTGGTAAAGACACACACAGTAACACATTGAAAACACCACAAAAGGTCTCAACACCAGTTTAGAAAAATAGCCAATATTTATCTAAATCAAACAAGACCAATACAACAAAAATCCAACATACACAAGCAAAGATATGAATTTTAAAAAATGAAATCCCAATAAAAACACTTAGAAACACAAAAGCTCCAACTGAAGCTATCACAACGTAGTTGACTGAGTCATTCACAACAGTCCGACGCCATTCACGTGGAGGGCGGTGCTGATCAAGGAGTTGCATGGACCCCCAGGTACAGTACCTTTGATAACAAGGAAAACAAGCCGGTGCACGGAGTCGGGGAGGTGAAGAATCACTGGATCAGGTGCAGCATTGGCTCCTTAGTGCGAGGCTGATGAATCCAGCGGGTCTAGATGCAGTGGGGCGACCTCTCGGTGTCCCGGGTATGGCACGGGGCTACAGGCGCCATGGCGGAGTCGGGTATCACCGATGTCCGTGACACGGCACTCGGGGCTCACAATGTCACAGGGCTTCAGTGAGGCTGCAGTGGTGTATCAGGCCTGCGGTGTCGGTCGGGATTATCACTCTCCAGCAGGGACTATGGCTTCAAGTTGCAGCAGCGTTGCGGGGTTGTGCTGCGGCGCAGTTTCTGGACTCATATGGAGTCGTGTGTCTGTTTTTTCTTGGTTTCAGGCCAGCTTTCACTTCCAAGGGTCCATGAACTAGATTGGCACAACTTGGCAAGTCAGGGTCTTCAGCAGGAGTATCCAGGTGCTGGCAGGTGAAGTCTTTGATGTCCCTGAGACTTCTTAAGAGGAGGCAAGCTCAGTCTAAGCCCTTGGAGAAACTTCACAAGCAGGATTTCAGAAAGCAAAGTCTAGTCTTTAACCTCTCAAGGCAGAAGCAGCAGCAGGTCAACACAGCAAAGCAACCAGCAGAGTGGCAGGTCCTCCTGAAGCATCAAGCTCTTCTCCTTGGCAGAGGTTCCTCTTGATCCAGAAGTGTTCTAAAGTTGTGGGGTCAGCAGTTCAATTCTTATACTCATGTCTGCCTTTGAAGTAAGCAAACTTCAAAGGAAGGTCTTTGTAGTACACAAGACCCTGCCTCTACCTTATCCTGCCCCAGACACACAGCAGGGGGGTTGGATACTGTATTGTGTGAGGGCAGGCACAGCCCTTTCAAGTACATATGTCAGCTCCTCCCTCCCACTCTAGCCCAGGAAAACTCATCAGGAAATGCAGGACACACCTCAGCTCCCTTTGTGTCACTGTCTAGAGGGAATGACCCAAACGTGTATTCAGCAGCCAGGCAGAGGCACAGAATGGGTAAGCAATAAAATGCCCACTTTCTAAAAGTGGCATTTTTGAACAGACGATCTAAAAATGAAATTTTACCAAAAGATGTATTTTTAAAATTGTGAGTTCAGAGACCACAAACTCCATATCTCTATCTGCTTCCAATGGGAAACGGTACTTAAAAGATATTTAAAGGCAATCCCCATGTTAACCTATAGGAGAGATAGGCCATGCAGTAGTGAAAAACGAATTTGGCAGTATTTCACTACCAGGACATGTGAAACATATCAGTACATGTCCTACCTTTAAAATGCAAGGCGTCCTGCCTATAGGGCTACCTAATGCTGACCTTAGGGGTGACTTACATGTAGTAAAAGGGAAGTTTTGGGCCTGGCAAGTGGGTACACTTGCCAGGTTTAACTGGCAGTTTAAACTGTACACACAGATACGCAGGTCTGGGACATGTTTACAGGGCTACCCATGTGGGTGGCACAACCAGTGCTGCAGGCCCACTAGTAGCATTTGATTTACAGGCCATGGGCAAATAAGACAATCAGATATGCTAATCATGGATAAACCAATCACCAATACAATTTAGAGAGAGAGCATATACACTTTAGCACTGATTAGCACTGATTAGCAGTGGGAAAGGGCCCAGAGTCCTAAATCCACCAAAAACTGGTCATAAAAAAGAGGAGAAAGGAGGCAAAAAGTGTGGGGATGACCCTGTAAAAAAGGCCAGGTCCAACAGTCTTGGTGAGTAGGGAACTCCATTGCCCTTGTGAAGGAGTTCCCAGTCCTAAACACCCTTGCCACCTCTAAACACTACCCACTCCTGGTCCCTAAAAATCTTTCACCACCCCTAAACTACATCCGTCCCTTTTTTAGGTTCATGGATGGGCAGAGGTTTCAGGGTTTAGGAATAGGTGTGTTTAGGGGTCACAAATGGATGATGTTTATGGGCAGAAAGAGTGAACTGGATGGAGGTTAGTGCGGGTGAGGGGTTTTGGGTTCAGGGATCAGGGATGCAGTTTAGGGGTGGTGATAGATTTTTAGGGGCCAGGAGTGCGTAGTGTTTAGAGGTGGTGAGGGTGGTTTTTTTTTAGACTTCAGGAATGGGTGAAGTTTAGGGGTGGCAAAGTGTTTGAAGGGTGGAGGAATGGGTGGAGGTAGGCATCAGAGATGGGCGAAGTTTATGGGTACAAAGGGCTTTTAGGGTTCAGTGCTTTGTGGGGCTAGTGGTCAAGGAAGGCGTACTTTATGCATGATGAAGAGCTTTTAGGGGACGGGGAAATTGGTGTTTAGTGGTTGTTAGAGGGTCAGGGATGATATTGTTTAGGGGTGGTGAAGGGTCAGCAAATTAAAAGCATCCAAAGTAAATGACAATGTAAAAGACATAGGGGTCCATTATGAGTTTGGCTGTTCGAGGACCGCCAAACCTGCGGTGGAGGTCAGACCACCGCACTCCTGGCAGTCCAAAGACCAGATTACAACCCTGGTGGTCGGACTGCCGAGGGACCCCCGCCAACACTAGGATCATGGATTCTGGTGGGGTGGCGGCAGTCGGAGTTGTAACCATCCATGGCGGCACTGAACGCAGCGCCGCCCGGATTATTAGAACCCCACTATCTATTAGGCTTTTTGTGGCGGGATGCACCATGAAAAGGCTGCCAGAAAGTCAGTTCAGGGGGCACCCCTGCCCAGCACCATCGGAATGCTCACTGTCTGCTTTGCAGACAGTGAGCATTTCGATGGTGCTGGGTAGCAACTTCTGTGCTATGGCATAGGATTCAGCTCCCTCAAGGGAGATGACTCCTCTGCAGTAGCACTGTTCCCGCCAGACTGACCAGCGGGAACGCTCTATTACAATGTTCCCACCGGTCAGCCTGGTGGGATCATTGTAATGGGGTGGGGAGCCACCAGTATGATGTTGCCGTCCTCCCCACGACTTTGGCGGTCCCGGGGTGGGACCGCAAAGTCGTAATGAGACCCATAATTCTGAAATAATGTCCCCTGAAGTAAAGCACTGAAATATATGCTTCTGGCAAAATGTTTCTGAAAGTAGTACCTGTAACCATTGCATTTACAACTTAAAAAATAAGCATGCAAAAATCAATTTTGAAAACAAAAACATAGCATGAAATGGTAAATGCCACTCATTCTTCAAATTTCCATTAAACAGTTTAGGTGAAATAGTTTTCCAGTAATGGCGTTGCATGACATCTTTTTTCAATGAAATCATATACAACGGTTTTACATACTTTTTACTTACTGGAAGTTGGGAGAAATGACTCTATGGTCTCCCAGGGATGGCTGTGAGATAAGCAACACAAAAGCAAAGTGGTGGGGTGAGTACAGAGATGTGAAAGTTGGCTATGGTTTCGAGCAGATCAAGGCATGTCAAGGATGGAGTTTATGTAATCCTAGGACTGAGCTTTGTTGGGGAGTTCAGGCTTCCCCTGGACTTCGACATGTTAACTCATGTGGTTGATCTATGTTATGTTTGATATAGTTAAGCAACAGAAGCAGTGTAAGGTCAGGGACTACTGTGACATTCTAGGACCTGACAGTTACTCCCATGTAAACATCAGACTTACTACTCTGTCAGAAGGTGATGTGAGATGCTTGTGGTGCATGAGGAAAATAGGCTTAAGTCTGCACTCCTGACAAGGTAGTTATTTCCAGTTTTTAAGATCATGCACTGGTTGTGTTGATCAACAAGAGTTCTTTAGATTTAGACCAACACCCTTTCCCCAATTCTCCACTAAATCTGACATCCATTTAGAAAATACTGGTGGGAGTCTCCCTCAACTGAATACCTATATGTGGGAGGCCCACAGTCCTCCCTCCACCCGCGGAGTAACTCAATAGTCACCAGATGCTCTCTACAACCCATTCACAACACACTTCAGTCTAAACAGCGGTAGCTAGACTCATGACAAGGAGACTGTAGAGACTTGATGCTCCAGGGAACGAGACAAGCATCTGCTGATTACAAGCTGCTGGTTTCCTTATTGACAAAAATCATGCCGAGCCTCACTCCAGCTTCACAGAGATAATCATAATACACTAATGTTAACAAATTGCCCCATTTGCCTTTTCCTTATGCAAAAGTGCAATTTACATATCCTCTCACTTATTCAATGCATTATCATAAACATCTTCACGTCTAAATGGTTTAAATGGTTTTTTCTCTGTGTAGGAGGCTGGCCTGGTTTGTAGTGGGTACCTTGGGTACTTACACCTTATACCAGGTCCCGTTATCCCTTATTAGTGAAGTAGTAGTGTTCTAGCAGCTTAGGCTGATAGAGGTAGCTATAGCAGAGCAGCTTAGGCTGGACTAGGAGACATGCAAAGCTCATGCAATACCACTTATAGTTACACAGTAATTATACACAAGTAAAGACAATACTCAGTGTTACCAAAAATAAAGGTACTTATTTGGGTGACACAATACCAAAAATATCTTAGAGACAATACTCCTTCTGGAGGTAAGTATTATACACAATATATACACTGGACACCAAAATTAGACAAGTAAATAGTCATAGAACAATGCAAACAATAGGAAATGCTATAGAATGTAATGGGAGAAAATAGGTCTGGGGCAACACAAACCATATACTAAGAAAGCGGAATGCGAATCACGAATTCCCCTCCTAGACAAGTCTAGTGAGCGCAGAATCGCTGGGAGAGTAAGAATACCGTAAAGGTAAGTAAATTACCCCACCCCAGAGCCCAGAAAAGCATGAGTAAAGTACTGCAAGTTTACTTAGGTCACACTACACCTCATGATAGGAATTATTGCACGAACCAACCAAGTCTGCAAACAACAACCAGTGGATTCCTGGACCTGAAGACTTGCAAAAGAAGGAGACTAAGTCCAGAAGTAGAAAGAAATTCCAGGAAGGACAGGAGCCACTGCCAACCCAGAAGAGGGTGCAAAAGAAGAGTCTCCGGTTGGACGAAGACTGCAGAAATGCACCCTAGGAAAATGCCAGGAGGTTCCTGCATGATGCAAAGGATGTCCCAAGTTGCGAAGATGGATGCAGGAGAGATTTGGTGCTGGAATTCTCCAACAAACCTTGGTTCCTGCAATGTTGTGTTTTGCATAAACTAGGTGGTATCTGGACCCAGGAGGGACCTGGGGGCCTCAACTCTCTTTGAGGAGGAAGAGGGGGCTCTCAGCACTTCAGAGTACCCTCAGAGCACCAGACAGCACCCACGGGTATCCCAGGACATGGGGACAAAGGAGGTGCAAAATGCAGTTGGTGCAGCACTACAAAGAAAGGTCCCACGCAGCCGGAGATCAACTCAGCGAGTAGAGCATCACAGGATAGAGTGTTGGAGACCTAGGCCAGGCTATGCACAAAGGAATTTTGCAAATAGTGCATAGAGGCCTCAGAATGTGAAGAAGACGCGGTGCACAGGGGTATTGGCGTTCTGGGGGAAGGCAAGGTCTTACCTCCTCCAAATTGCGACAGCAGGACCTCAGGACAGTCTGTGTCGATGGGGTCCACCCTCTGTGTTCCAAGGAGCACGCTCGTTGTTGTGAGAGGAGCCCAAGAGAGCCAGTCATCGACTTAGAAGGTGCCTGCGTGAGCAGGGGAGTGACTCCATCACCCCACAGGAGATTTCTTTGGTCCTTCTGGTGCACGGTGAAGATAGGGAGTCCTCAGAGCGTGCACACCATGGAAACTGTTGCAGTTGCTGGCTGGAGTTGAAGCTGCTAAAGAAAAGTATCCCTTGTGGATACATTGTTGCTGTTACAGACGTTCCGGGAGCAGGCTGCGGTTGATCCAAGGTCAGAGGATGAAGTAGTAGTTGCAGAGGATTCCTGCTGGAAACTTGCAGGTGGAATCTGAAGAGAACCCACAGGAGAGACCCTAAATAGCCCTGAGAGAGGGATTGGGTACCTTAGCAGGTAAGGACCTATCAGGAGGAGACTCTGACGTCACCTGCTGGCACTGACCACTCAGAGCCCTCCAGAGCACCCCCACACCTTCCAAAGCAAGATGGCTGAAGTCTGGGACACACTGGAGGAGCTCTGGGCACCACCCCTGGGGTGGTGATGGACAGCGGAGTGGTCACTCCCCTTTCCTTTGTCCAGTTTTGAACCAGAGCAGGGGACAAGGGGTCCCTGAACTGGTGTAGGCTGGCTTATGCAAGGAGGGCACCATCTGTGCCCTTCAAAGCATTTCCAGAGACTGGGAGAGGCTACCCCTCCCCAGCCTGTAACACCTATTTCCAAAGGGAGAGGGTGTAACACCCTGCTCCCAAAGGAAATTCTTTGTTCTGCCTTCCTGGGACTGAGCTGCTCAGACCCCAGGAGGGCAGAACCCTGTCTGTGAGGTGGCAGCAGCCATAGCTGCAGTGCAAGCCTCAAAGAGCTCATTTGGTAGTACTGGGGGTCCATAGTGGAGCCCCCAGGATGCATGGAATTGGCTCCCCAATACCAGATTTGGACTGGAGGGACAATTCCATGATCTTAGACACCTTACATGGCCATATTCAGAGATCCTCTTGTGAAGCTACATATATAGGTATTGACATCCCCGCGTGTAATGGCATCCCCGCACTCACAAAGTCCAGGGAAATGGCCCTGAACTATGTGGGGGCTCCTTTGCTAGTGCAAGTGTGCCCTCACACTTAGTAACTTTGCACCTAACCTTCAGCAAGTGAAGGTTAGACATATAGGTGACTTATAAGTTACTTAAGTGCAGTGAAAATGGGTGTGAAATAATGTTTGCATTATTTCACGCAGGCTGCAGTGGCAGTCCTGTGAAAGGGTTTGTCTGAGCTCCCTATGGGTGGCAAAAGAAATGCTGCAGCCCATAGGGATTTCCTGGAACCCCAATGCCCTAGGTACCTAGGTACCATATACTAAGGACTTATAAGGGGGGTCCAGTGTGCCAATTGAAATTGGTAATTGAAGTCACTAACCTATCGTGACAAATTTAAAAGCAGAGAGAGCATAAGCACTGAGGTTCTGATTAGCAGAGCCTCAGTGACACAGTCAAGCACTATACAGACACACACATTAGGCCATAAACTATGAGCACTGATTGAAAATGGGCGTAATATGCCAAGAAAGATAGTACTTTCCTACACAACCCCTCCCCCCAAACGAGGGACAATAAGGCTAATCTTGCCCAGATGAGTCTTCATTGTCTAAGTGGAAATATCTGGAGAGTCCATCTGCATTGGAGTGGGTACTTCCAGGTCTATGTTCTACTGTAAAGTCCATATCCTGTAGGGAAATGGACCACCTCAACAATTTCGGGGTTTCACCTTTCATTTGTTTAAGCCATAATAGAGGTTTGTGGTCTGTCTGAACAATGAAGTCCCAAACAAGTAGGGTCTCAGCATCTTCAGTGCCCAGACCGCAGCAAAGGCCTCCCCCTCTATGGCAGACCAACGCTTTTCTCTAGGGGTCAACCTCCTGCTAATGAACGCAACAGGTTGATCCTGGCCCTCTGAGTTAAGTTGTGATAGCACAGCCCCTACCCCTAATTCAGAAGCATCTGTTTGAACAATGATATTTTGAGAGTAGTTTGGGCTCTTTCAGACAGGTGCAGAGCACATTGCCTGCTTAAGCTCCTCAAAAGCTTTCTGACAGCTAGCTGTCCACAATACCTTTTTAGGCATTTTCTTACTGGTGAGGTCATTAAGAGAGGATGCAATGGAGCCATGGTTCTTAATGAACCTCCTGTAATAGCCAGTGAGACCTAAGAAGGCTCTGGTCTGGGTCTGTGTAGTAGGGGAAGCCCAGTCCATAATGTTCTGAATCTTCCCCTGTAGTGGTTTAATCTGTTCTCCATCTACCAGGTGGCCCAGATAAACCACTTTCCCATGCCCTATCTGGCACTTTGAAGCCTTGATAGTTAGGCCTGCCTTTTGCAGGGCCTCTAAAACTTTCCAGAAGTGGACCAGGTGGTCATCCCAGGTGGAGCTAAATACAGCAATATCATCTAAGTATGCTGCACTGAAAGCTTCCAGACCTTGGAGGACTGTATTCACCAGCCTCTGAAAAGTGGCAGGTGCATTTTTCAAACCAAAGGGCATATATGTGAATTGATAATGCCCTCCTATGGTAGAAAATGCAGTTTTTTCTTTAGCATCATCTGACATTTTGATCTGCCAGTATCCTGCAGTCAAATCAAAGGTGCGTAGATACTTGTCAGATGCCAGTGTATCTATTAGCTCATGTGCCCTGGGTATAGGGTGAGCATCAGTTTTGGTTACTGTATTGAGACCCCTATAATCCACACAAAACCGCATTTCTCTCTTTCCTTCTTTGCTAGGCGGTTTGGGGTACAAGCACCACTGGGCATCAGAAGCCGCAATAACTCCAAGGTCTAACATTTTCTGAACTTCTGATTTTATGCAATCTCTGACATGGTCAGGTTGCCTGTAAATTTTAATTTTGACATGTAAACTGTCTCCAGTGTCAACTGTATGTTCACACCAAGTAGTTGTACCAGGTTTGAGTGAGAAGAGTTCAAAAAACTGGCCAAGGAGATTTTTACAGTCTTCCTTCTGCTAAGCAGTAAGGCAGTCTGCAAGAACCACTCCTTCCACTAAGCCATCAGCTTCAGTGTTGGAGAAGAGATCAGGGAGAGGGCCACTCTCTTCTTCCTGTCCCTCATCTGTAGCCATGACCAGGGTTAAGTCAGCCCTGTCATAGTAAGGTTTTTGGCGGTTGACATGAAGCACCCTAAAGGGCTTCTGGCAGTGCCCAGGTCCACCAGGTAGGTGACCTCACCTTTCTTTTCTGCAATTAGATGGGGTCCACTCCATTTGTGCTAGAGTGCTCTTGGGGCCACAGGCTCCAATACCCACACCTTCTGTCTTGGGTAGTAGTCTGTGAGGACAGTCTTCTGGTCAAACCATTCCTTTTGGAGCTTTTGGCTGGCCTGAAGGTCTTCAGTGGCCTTTTTCATGTACTCAGCCATTCTGGATCTTAGGCCAAGCACATTGTCCACAATGTCTTGTTTTGGAGCTTTTAAAGGTTGTTCCCAACTCTCCTTAACAAGAGCAAGGGGACCCCTAACAGGGTGGCCAAATAGGAGTTCAAAGGGGCTGCAGCCCACTCCTTTTTGAGGTACCTCCCTGTAGGTGGAAAGGAGGCATGGCAAGAGGACATCCCATCTCCTTCTGAGTTTTTCAGAGAGTCCCGTGATCATGCTTTTGAGAGTTTTATAAGCCTCTCAACCAATCTATTAGTTTGTGGATGATAAGGGGTGGTGAACTTGTAGGTAACACCACACTCTTTCCACATTGCTTTGAGGTATGCAGACATGAAGTTACTACCTCTGTCTGACACCACTTCCTTGGGGAAACCCACCCTGGAAAAGATTCCCAGGAGAGCTTTTACCACTGCAGGTGCTGTGGTGGTCCTTAAGGGGATAGCTTCTGGATACCTTGTGGCATGGTCCACCACCACAAGGATAAATCTATTGCTAGAAGCTGTTGGAGGGTCAAGGGAGCCAACAATATCAACCCCTACCCTTTCAAAGGGCACCCCAACCACTGGCAGTGGAATTAAGGGAGCCTTTGGGGTGCCACCAGTCTTGCCACTGGCTTGGTAGGCGACACAGGAGTGACAAAACTCCTTTGTGTCTTTTGACACATGTGGCCAGTGAAAATGTGGAACAAGTCTGTCCCATGTTTTACTCTGGCCTAAATGCCCAGCCAAAGGAATGTCATTAGCAAGAGTTAGGAGGAATTCCCTGTACTGAAGGGGGATGACCAGTCTCCTGGTGGCACCATGTTTAGGGTCCCTTGCTTCAGTATAGAGGAGAATATTATCCCAGTAAACTCTGTGGCTGTCATTGACATCCCCATTTTGCTGCTTGACAGCTTGCTGTCTGAGACCCGCCAATGTGGGGCAGGTTTGCTGTGCCACACTCAGCTCTTCCCTGGCAGGCCCACCTGCTCCCGAAAGCTCAGCTCTGTCAGCTTTAAGCTCCTCTGGTGTAGGTTATGCACAGGGAGAGAATTCCTCTTCCTCAAAGGTGGAATCATCTGTGGAGGGAGGGATAGTGGACAAGGGTTTGCCCTTCCTACCCCTAGCTTTTGGGAGCACTTGGTCCATTGTTACAGGATCCAAGTTTCCCTGTCCTCTTTGCTTCTTGACCTGAGCCCTGTTAAGAGCAAAGATATGCCCAGGAATGCCCAGCATTGCTGCATGGGCCTCCAACTCCACTTCAGCCCAAACTGAAGTCTCCAAAGCATTGCCAAGCAGACATTCTACAGGTAAATCAGTGACTACCACAACTTTCTTTGGACCAGTAACCCCCCCCCCCAGAGTTGAGATTTGCAACAGTGTTGCTATGGGCGTCTTGTCACTTGGTACTAGTGACCAAGTAGGTGCTGCTCAGGGGCAACCAGTGTTTCTATCACCATTGTGACAATGGCACCTATGACCCTGTAGGCCTCAACCTGAACACCATTAATCAGGGGTAGCTGCTTGTACTTATCCATATTAAAGGGACAAGCAACTAAAGTGGCTAGGTCAATGCCACCATCAGAGAATAAAACAGCCCCAGTGATCTCCCTAACTAGACCAACCCCCACTACGTTACCAATGGTGAGCCCAGCTACACCATTTGATTGACTATTAGTAGTGCTCTTCCCTTAACCACTGCCATTACTAGGGGCACTAGTGGTTGCAGTTGGTGTTGTGGTGGTGGGAGATTTGGTGTTTCTTTTTGGACAATGAGGATCAGTTGCCCAATGGCCTTTGGCTTTACACATAGAACACTAAGGTTTCTTAGCTTGGTGAGAAGAGGATTTGGACCCACCACCCCCAAAGGATTTTTGTGGGTCTGATGAAGACTGAGATGATATTTTATCTTTGTCCCCACCCTTGTCATGTGACTTGTCATCCTTCTTCTTACTGTCCTTGTCACCCCCTGTTTGGGCTTTTCTGCTCACCCTTGTTCTGACCCATGGGTCTGCCTTCTTTCCCAATTCTTGGGGAGAGGTCAGATCTGAGTCCACAAGATACTGATGCAACAGACACACAGTTATTCAAAATATGCTCTCTCAGAATTAGGTTATATAGGATTTCATAGTCAGTCACCTTACTGCCATTTAGCCAACATTCTAGGGTCTTCACAGAACAGTCTATATAGTCTGTCCAGTCCTGTGATGACTCCTTTCTGGTCTCACTGAACGTAAGTCTGTACTGTTCAGTGGTTAAGCCCAGGCCATCTAAGAGTGCATTTTTAAGAATTTGGTAATTATCTGCATCATCCTCTCTGACAATACAGAGAGGATGTCTCTCCCCTTACCAGAGATAGCAGCCCACTGTATATGAGGGACCCTCTGAACTTTACAGGCCCTCTCAGGTGCAGCAAACCACTTGTAGATGTCATCACCATCCTTGTAGGGAGGGACAACTTTGTGCAGGTTCCTAGATTCAAATGAAGGTTCCCTAACATTTGAATTTCTGAAACTGCTGCTGCCCCCATGGGGAACTAACCCCAAACCTTGCCTTTCCTTTCCCATCTAGGGACTGGTCCTCAAGATTAGATGTGTGGGATGCCTCTGAAACAGAGGTAGCATTGGAATGGGCAGAGGCAGATCTATCTCTTACAGGGGCCACCCTAGTGACCTGGCCTCTAGGGGTGAAGGGAGCCCTACTAGTCTGTGAACACTTCCCACTACTAGTTGTACTAAGGGGCTTGTTAACAGATACATATGTGGAAGAACCCTCCCCAGGATTGTCATTGTGCTCCTCTAAGCCTTCCTGGTTGGAATTATCCTCTACCTAACCCCCTGTCTGATCTGGACCAGTGCTGAGTCCCTGGTCATCTTGGAGAAGATTTAAGAGGAACTCCTTATTGGGGGTTCTTCCCAATCCCTAAACTTCTTTCAGTTCAGAGACCCCTCAAACTTTTAAAGTTAAGATTCTCATAGGTAGTCTTGACAACTCTAGGGGTAGCTTCTACAGAAGACATATTGAAAGAGAAAACGTTTAGGAAAGTGAGTAAAAAGTTAGTAGAATAACAGAACTAACTTTTTAGAGAAAAGAAGAAAAACTTTTCAGAACTTTGTAAAAACTTTTTCAAAGTTTATAGAACTTTTTAGAAAGTTAGAAAATTACTTATAGGTATATATTATATATGCTCTAAGTATTGGAGCAAGCTTTTTCTTGTGTAAAACATCAGTAACAAAGTGGTAAAGCAATTACAAGTACTTATCCCACTGCTGCACCACCAATGTAGGAAACTGGACCTGGTATAAGGTGTAAGTACCCAAGGTACCCACTACATACCAGGCCAGCCTCCTACACTCTGTGACCATTGAGTAGACCTGCATTGCTTGTACTGTTGCACAGGATGACTTTGCACCCAATAGAACACCTGGAATACAAGTCTTCTCATGCATCTAATGTAGTGCAGATTAATTTTCTAAATGGCTATCCTGGCACTCCCAACAATACTTAACTGTAGCCTAGCATCCTGTGGGACCTGTTTTATGAGATAATGTACCCCCTGCCACACATTATAAGTATAGTGCAATGCACTGAGGCTTTCCATGACCATATAAAACAAAAAAGCCGAAAGCTGAGTTCCGTTACAAGGTTATGGATGTTGTGGGTACACTAGCACATCCAAGAGCTTGATTACAGTAAGATGCTGTTGCTTGCAACATTCAGACTTATTTGGGTATTTTCACTACATCCTTGAATATCATGTTTACAATAACTAATGCTTGTTAAATGTCTCATTTATTATAACCAATGCTTGTTATTTATGCACATTGTATTACACCTGCTTCAACTGTAACTGCCAAAACATGTGCTCCTCACAATGTGATCTATACTTAACATGTGTCACAATCAGGAGGATAATTGGTCATTTCCTTAACAAGCAACCAACTGCCTTTCTACCTGCTCCAACATGCAGGGAAATTGTACATTCCAGGAATTGCAACATCAAGTACTAGACTAGAGTCATGATTCCACTCTGGTTGGACACCTAGTTATACAAAAGACTTAAGAAAACTGTTCACAAAAATGTTGGTGTCAAACCATGCAGCAAGTTGTTTATGACCATGTAAATTCATGCCCAATCTGTGCTCGGAATAAATCCTCACACCTCGCTCCGCTGGTCCTCTCCAACCCTTGGCAATTTCCCTTAAACCATGGCACACAGTCAGCATGGATTTTATTACAGACTTACCAGAATCTAATAAACATACTACCCTGTTAGTTGTAGTAGAGCTCTTGTAAGAAATGGCACATTTCGTGCCACTCAAGAAATTACCAACAGCTGCTGAGCTTAGCACTCTGTTCCTGCACAATATAGTCAAACTCCATGGCTTGCCCACGACAATTATCTCCGATTGTGGAAGCCAATTCACATCAAGATTCTGGAAAGCCTTTTGCTCTTCACTTGGCATAGAAATAGCCCTATCCACTGCTTACCACCCTCAAACGGATGGTCAAATGGCAAAAGTTAACCAGACATTAGGAAAAACACTGAGGCGCGTCCTGTCCTCACTAACAGGGACTTGGGACCAAGCCCTACCATTGGCAGAATTCACATATAATAAGTTGATCCACTCAGGGTTAGGGTGCTTACTTTTTTATTTTCTCACCTGCACCCATCCCCGTAATCTCCCGGTAACGCTTCCACACTTAACCACTTCAGTCCCCTTTATCACTGAACGATTAAAGATTTTACAGGACATCCAATGGAAACCAAAAAACAAGCTAGCTAAACACAACACCCAAATAAAATTACAAGCTAACAAAGACAGAAGCCCTGTACCCACATACCAAATTGGCGATTTAGTATGACTCTCCACTCGTAACATTACCCTAGTAGGTCCAATAAAACTGCAACCATGTTATCTAGGACAATTCCAGATGACACATGTCTTAGTACAAGTTACAATGAAGCTGTTACTACCTCCTGAATACACGATACACCCAGTATTTCATGTATCACTGCTAAAACTCTACTACTCAAACACCAGGCCTGACTCACCACCTCCTCCTGTCATTTTCAATAGACATCATAAATATGAGGTATGCTGCATTTTAGATGCTAAGCAAATCCAAGGTAAATTGCATAATCTGATAGACTGGAAAGGATAAGATCCTTGTGGTCGTCCTTGGGAACCTGCATCTTTTGTTCATGCCCCCCGTTTGGTGCGACAATTTCATCTGCTTGTTGATTATGCACATTGTATTCCACCTGCTCCAACTGTTACTGCCAAAAACATGTGCTCTTCACAGTGTGATTTGTATTGAACATCTGCCACAATCAGGAGGATAATTACTCATTTCCTTAACAAGCAACCAACTGCCTTTCCGCCTGCTCCAAATGTAACTGCCAAAACATGTGCTCTTCACAATGTGATCTGTATTGAACATGTATGCATATGTATATGTCACAATAACAAGGATAGGCACATGTGCACATTTTATTATTCAAGGATGCTTGTGAGTATGAGGCCTTACTTGGCTTCATACCTATGGCTCTGCTCACCTGGATCCAGTCAAGTTGAGGCCTTGTCCTCCAGCCTACCTTCAGTCGTGTTCCAGTGCAAGTCAAGTTCCTTGTTCTCCAACCTGCCTACAGTCAAGTTCCGTGTTCATCATTCTCCGACCTGCTTCCAGTCAAGTTCCATAATTTCTCATCCTCCGTGCAGCCTCCAGTCAAGTTCCAGTGATCCTCGCTCTCCAGTCGGCTTCCTGCAGAACCCCAGCTCTCTTCTTCTATCATCTGCTGACGATAAAGAGAGAAAATGAGAAAGATGAAAAAAAAGTTTGGGTTATTCTGAAATTTTCAAGCTAGTAACTTCATTTCAAGGTAAAGAAAGATTAATCGCTTAAATGAAACAAAACAGAGTTCTGTCTTTTAGATAACTTCTAACAATAAGAACTAGCATGATTTATCATTTGGGTGGGAATCCAAAGTACAGCTAAACAGACATTAAGGAAAGACGTATTTCCAGTAACAAGCTCTCGCCTGAGAATTAGGAGATTTGAAATAGAGCAAGTTCATCACAACTATAATTGGCAAAAGATTATGCCAGAACACAAAGAAGCTCTCTAGTCAAGTTGATTGCTTTTGAGTTTGGAAATTGCTTCAGAGACTCTGAAAGTATTGTAAACAGAGGAAGATACTTGTTTAGCCTTATAGAAACATATGCACAATGTGTCAACAATAAGTGACATTATGCAATATACAATGGGTTATGCAAGTTTAATGTATTAATGAAATAATTCTTTTGCAGCCCAGATTCCTAAAACAAAACAAGAACCCAGTATTTTGAGAAGTCCTGACATCCAACACAACATGCAGTCCAAGGTCCAGCAGTGCGATTCTGCAGTCCGCGAAGCAGAAGCTGGTATTTTCTCTTTTGCTCTTCCCAAAACCCCTTCCCCTTGAGAACTTGTGAGAGGGCAATGTACTCTTCATCGTGGTCAAGTTAGTCCTCTCCGGAATTGAGGAATTGTTATCGCCCCATCTGAACACCTGGAATTCAGATGAGTGGCTCGCACAGAACAATGGAACTCCGAGGAGACTCGCAATATCCTTATCATGTACGGTAAGGGGTGCTTTATTCCTTATGATACATGGTCATACCATCACCTTTGCCACACACCACTTAAATCCTTGGTGTCTAGCTAGTTCAAATGAAAGAGAGAGAATGTTTGAAACATGAAGAATAAAAATAACATTTGTTGCAAAAATATGTTAGATTCTTTATGATACAAGCTAGTTTTTAAAAAAGGCACAGTATCTCAGAATATATAGAAAGATGCAAACAATTCTAACTTTTCTATAATTACCTAAGGAGTCAAAAAATAAACATATACCCATAAATATCTAATTTCTGCTTGTCACTTTACAGCTAGAAAAACAGAGCACAAGAAAGAAAAGCAAGGTTTCATTTGCTTTAATCATTCTCCGTGACCTGACTTGCCTTTCCCCTTTGCTGCTGGCTCTGACAGCAGGCATTGTGACGTCAGAATTCAACTGTAATATGTTATTACAGTTGAGTTCTGACATCTTTACTGTATGATAGGCACCTGGGATCATCACAAGTCGCTTATTATATAGAAATTAGAGTCAGGTTTTTGCAAAGGGATTGCAGGATCCTATGTATTATGTACAGAATACAGTACATGCATACATCACAGCACATGTATAAATGGCTCTCAGCTTGCTCAGAACAGTATTTTCCATTAAAAGCAACAGACACAAGAGTACCCAACACATTATATGTAGGGCCTTATTATGAGTCTGGCGGTCCAAATGGCGGAAACACAGTGCTGGGGGCCACAGTGGGGCCCCTGCACTGCCCATAGCATAAGCAGTGCAGGGGCCTCACTGCCCAGCACTCTCAGAATGTGCACTGTCTGCTTTGTAATCTTACTATTGCAGAACCAATGGCGCAGAAAGAATATGTAATTGAGAGTCACAAAGGCGATTCAGACCCTTAAGTACTTTAGCAAATGACCTAATCTACCAGGCCAGCTGCATTTTTTATTAGGAATTCGTCTTTTATACCGAGCAGGCCTATTCGTTACCTTACAATGATATACATTATCCCGTGCCTCACGCAGCCTGACTGTAAAATTAAAGTCATATTCGCAGTTTCACGAGTACAGCATGAGAATTCTTAAGTGCTGGAGTAACAAACGATGCTTGACACCGCGATTAGTCACAGCAAGAAGAGTTTTACTGTGGTTCGTCTAAAGCAAAAAGAGAAACTACGGAAGTGAGGCCCGTATTTATACTTTTTTTAGCGCCGCATTTGCGCCGCTTTTTGACGCAAAACGGCGCAAACCTACAAAATACAATGGCATTTTGCAAGTTTGCGCCGTTTTTGCGTCAAAAAACGACGCAAATGCGGCGCAAAAAAAGTATAAATACGGGCCTTAATGTACCGAACGTCGAATATATAGGTCTGCGCGTCTCCTCCGAAAAGTGGGTCACATTACTCATGGATCTGGCTTCTGTGCGGCTGTTGAATTGGCTAACACACAACTGCAAAAATAACCTGTGCTTCAAATGACGTGGGGTATTTGCATAATGCGCAGGAGCTGAATAAAGTGTGCTCGGCAGGGTAGGGCTGGTGATTACAGGAGCCGCAGCTATTTTTTTCCGCTGAGTGAGTTTGATGTCTGGCACTAAATTTACCTGTATCAAGTTTTTAAATTAGATTTGTAGCTGAGTTTCTCTTCAGAATCAAAAGGGTGTGACTAAACATATTTCCAAGACAACACATGACAAACACCACGTTCTTGGATTTGGAAGGAAAATTGCATGAGCAGCACCCAATAGGATCTCTTAAATGCCTCTGAACTCCATTTTGTAACAGTCGTGATCAAACCCACCAGGCTCTGCCCACCGCCGCTCAGATTTTGTTTTGGCTTCTTGTCTTAAAGAGAGACATATAACACATCTCATCTCTGCAGCCCAAGGGAGTCCGAGCGTCTCAACTTCCTGACATTCTTCTCTGTGGCACTTGACAAAGCCAAGAGGCCAGGGCCCGCCATCATGAAAGCTAAGGGCGTTGAGTGTGATGACGCAGAAAAAGAAGGTCCGACATATATTCATGTATACCGTGTAATCGATACACATAATGAAGTGTGATTTTAGCAAAGAAAAATATGTACGAGGGAAATTGTGCCCTCGGGGTAGTTCGCCATCATTCTAAACGAGCTTTATTAATCATGAAGTATTAAAAATGTAGTAATCCGTCATAATCGCAATTGTATGCCATGATTTCTTGTTTGAAAACTGTTTTGCTTAGCTTAAATTTAGTACAGGCTTTGGCCTGGTTGCTTGGTTTCAAATTCTAACTGCGTGATTTTTTTTCCTTGAACTAATGAAACATATATTCTTGCTTGAAGTTGTATTTTTCCAGTAGAAACTGGCTGGTACACTTATCTCCAAGGTTTCGTGCTAGGCCGGTTACATCCCCTTTGATACAAGGTCAGTCTCTGCAGGTGCGGACAATGAAGGTACAGATAGTAAAATAATTGGCAAACCATGATACAATTTGTGTTCCAAGGCTCCAAGGACAGTGTATGCATAAATGGGCGCTAGTAAAAGAAAATTTTTGATTGGACAATTTGAAGCCAACCTATGAACCCTCCAATGGAAGACCCTGCAGAATTTGGAATGTTTCTTACTTAAACTTTGCCGGACAAAGAGAAGTCAGCCATTTTCCTCGATGCCAGTTTGAAGCCTGATGCCAGACTCCATTTTGGACGACACCCTGATGCCCTTTTCTCTATCTGAGAGAAAGAGACTTTAAGAATTCTCACCCTAGAGACTTTAACTTTGATTTGCCCCCGTCTTGCCCATGCAGTAACTTTGCCCCATTCTCCTTGCCGTTGCAAGGAAGCTTGCCCTTAACTTTGCCCCCTTTGAAATTTGCCCCATGCTGATCAACCGGTACCTGAAGGACGAAGACTTTTCTTGAATGCTGATTGTATTTGGTAAATATGAAAGGATAAATGTATTATGCATTGTGTTTTTTTTCCTTTTAGGTACCAACTGCTATTTTGATAGAGTCCTAGCTAGAAGTTTTCCAAATTTGTGTTGACTAAATTCGTTTTGCATGAAGTCCCATATGCCAATGCTAATTAGAGGTTAGTCGAGGTTTTCATTCAATGTATCATGAAGAATTGAAATCTTGTTATGCTGACCGAATGTATGCAATTAGTCAAATACAGTTAGTCACATTGGTGATTTGCATTGCTATAACAGAGTGTATCATCATTCAGATTTTACGTAGATTGCGTTTCTTCCGCCGTTATGGACAGCTAGTAATGTTCATATACATATATCAATTGGTCTTGAGACATATATATATCGTGCTAGCTTTGTTAATATAGGGAAATAAATTCACTAACTTTTAATAAACTGGTGTGGTTATTCATGACTGAAAGGTCATGGTGCGCCGAAATACCAACTGTTATTGATTTCTGATGTGTTATATTGATCTATTAATTGAGTATTGATTACCAATTACAGCAGTTATTGATTATTGATCTGAGTGACTCGACTATTGAGGATGAGGAGAGCCCGACTCGGTTAAAAGATTCACCGACCTCCAATGCGACCAGGTACAGGAAATTTATAAGGGCTGGACGCGTTATCAGTAGATGGTAGCAGAGATTGATGGTTTAGCCCTTTGGGACCCCATCCGAACAATAGACAGAGTCAGGTTAGAATTTTCTTTGATAAAACAAGTTGGAGAGATGATGATGCCCTAAGTCCCCAATGACTTTCCCGGGATCTCGGAGCTTGCGAATGAGGAACATGGAGGTATGAAAATGGTCTCAGCTTTTCTAGTATGGACGGTATGAGTGAAGTTAGGGTTTCGCGCTTGCACAGCTTATCGCCGCAGATTAATTGAGAAGTTTGGGACGATTTAAGGAGTTAAAAGATATTAGAGGAGTGTTCCTCCAAAGGTGTGAGAGTAGAGAAGTCGTCGAACTTCACGTGTGTGTAGCGCTTTGAGCAGAAAAATTGTCCACGTGGTTGTTGTTGTTGAGACGGGCCCTGCGAGGTCAAGAGACTCCGGAGTATGTTGAAAAGTGTATGTGACACTTGTTTGATGTTGTGATCTGGTCGGTTTAATAGGTTGATCGGGCGTGGTCAACAAGTCGGTATGAATGTTGCAGAGTGAAAGAAAATTTCGACTTTGAGATTTGACAAATTCTAAAGTGCACCAGAATAGTTCATTGATCAGTTGAGAGTAAAGTTTGCGGGTCAAATTTTGCTTGCGAAAGTGGGAAACCGAGAAAGATGGAATAACTGCTGAGGCTAGTGAAAAATCCCTAAGGTTTCTGAAGCAATTGTATTACCTTTCCTGTAGTAAACCGACAGATCTGTTTTATTCTTTTGGTTAAGTGCTCGCGTTATATTGCAGAAATTAGTTTATGAGTGAAGCCGAATGAAAAGAGGACAAGCCGCAGGACTTTTGTCAGCCGCAGTGTGTGAGTGTGACGTCACTAGGAGCCGCGCTGGGATAGGTCGGTTGGTGAGAAGGGTCGCGCACGGATTGGACGCAGTCCGTGAAGCGCAATTGGAAGGGGAAAGGCAAGCGAAGAGTATTCCGGGAATTAAAGTCACTTATTGATTACATATTTTAGAAAAACAAAAGACGGAAAGATGAAATTTTTCAAAGCATTTAAGAGTGCCATGAGGGGAGACGTTTATATTAAAGCAAATGTAGGAGAAGAAACACCGCCTGAGGGTACACCAGCTTACATCGTCATTGAAGAAAAGGGTGTAGCGCCATGTCTATGGTTAAAACAATGGTGTAAATTAACAGAGAAACATGGAAGTGTAGCATTCCCTATCCACGGGTCGTTTAATTTAAGGGTTTTAGAAAATCTGAGATTTGCGCTATATGACATGAAAGTACCCCCAAGGCCAGCACAGTTTGAGGCATTAGCAATTTGGGAGCTAATAGCTAGAAACCAACAACAAAAGAAATTTGAGACAAGAATAAGAAAAGTAGAAAAGACACTAGCGGATGCTAGATGGGACAGCACACAAAAGGTTTGGAGATCAGACGTATTGCAGGGAATTAAATTGTTTCCAGCGATTGCCTAGGAAGCGGAGACGGAAGGAAGGAAAGCCACCTGTAAGACAAACAGGAGTCAGTCCAGAGAGGGAGAGGGCAATAGAAATTCGAAAAGGGGAGACGAGTCAGATGATGAGGAGTTCATTATACAATTGCTGAATGATCGCCCACCACCATACGTGGAAAGCGAAAAAGGCTCAAGTATTAGTACTGCCCCTCCAGAACCAATACAGGTTAATGTAACACCAAATTTGAGAATATCTCAAAGGCCGAGCAGCTCTGACATGCCTTTCTCACCACGAATACCACGGATTCAGAGAATGTACCCAGACGTGCCAACATTGAAACCTGCTGATAACTATCAGCCACAGGTTCAAAGGCACTGTTGCGATGAGCATAATGTGGGAATGACTTCCGATTCAATGGCGCAGGGAGGACAAAACTATCAGAGACCGACATTGATTCAAGCTGAATCAACACAGTTCTCGATGCCCCAAAAGCAGACACAAGAAGTGCGAGTAGTAGAAAGCCAGTTAGGTATGCCAGCAATGATGAACCACAATGTGGGGATTAACATGCCACAGAATTCGGGGAACAGACAGAATCCAGACGCGATATCTCTACCTATCACTGTAGGTCCACCAGTACAACTGCACATACAGGCAAATTCAAGCACAAGCGACCAAGGGTTAATGATACAGAATGGGACAGGGAGGAGATGCATAGAAACCACTCCAGAGACAACTCCGATAGCGGCACTGCCAAATGGATCTGGGTCCTTGTCGGAATTTAGTCCAATTCCAATTTGTGCTCCGTCAACTGTGGTAAGGTCACATCCACCACTATTAGTACCACTAACCTCACAGACTGAAACATTACAGAAACCGTCAATGGCAGTTGATGTAACTGCTACATTGATGGGACTGAACGCGCAACAGTTAACACAATGGTTCAACAGCCTGAACTCCCCACAGAGTACATCAAGCGGGAAGGGAGAAGAATACCTGAATAAAATAAGGTTGGGTATGGAGGCAGATGAACTGGTAGAGGGAACAATGGGTTTGAACAGATTAGAATCATACACAGAGGAAGAACTAAGATACATGTGCCCTAGGATTACAAGAGAAGTGAGCAACATACATAAGAAGTTACAAGAAATTGCAGACAGAAACAAGATTGATATAGGTAAGACCAAACACCTGAGCAGAAGTTACAGGTTAGACTTTGAGACAAAAGATTTTGAACACATGAGATCCGCAGGGATGAAAACACACCTTAAAGAGATACTGCAGAGTGCACAGGTTTGGAGATGTTTAGATAAGTGGGAAAGCAGGTGGGTTAAGAAAAAGGACAAAAAGAAAGAAAATACTTCAGAACGAAGTGAGGAAAAACAACAGAATGACGATCTGATAACCATGTTACCAATGAGAGAGACAGCAGGGGGAAAACTTGTACATGTACCATGGCACAGGTGCGATATTCAATCCTTTACGGATGACTTTCCCAAATTAAGAGAGAAGCCGATTGAGTGGTATCAACAAACGGATAGATTTGTGAAACAGGCGAAGTGTCTCTGGGAAGACCTGAATACCTTATTTGAAATTGTGGTTCCGGCAGATTTGTGGGAAGATTGTAAAAGGGCTGTAGGTTGGCCGACGAGTGAACCAGAGAGAGATAGGGACACAGGTGCGCCATCACCTACGGTAATGAGTTTGTACCACAAGGTGATCGAGCACTTGAAAACCAAAGTTGCGTTGAAAAATGTGGATTGGCAAAGGATTGACAGGACCGCTCAAGAGGTTAAAGAATCTATACATGCGTATTATGAGAGGTTGTTGAAAGCGTTTAAAAATTATAGTGGCACGGAAACGATTGAGCCAAAAGACATGCTCCATTTTGTGTTCAGGTTTGTGGAAGGGCTGAGACCCGAAATTAGCCAGATGATTAAATCGCATTTGATTTGTTGGCAGTCAAAGTCGATCGATGAAGTGTTGAATTATGCAAAATACTGCAGTGATGAGATTGAGACAAAGCAGGAAAGATTGAAGGAAAAGGTGATGGTGATGGTGATGCAGCTCAGAGCAGCTCAGACAGGCTTACAAGGTTTGCAAGGGTTTCAATAACAGATGCCGCAGCAGCAGCAACAGGGAAATGCTATGTTTCAGCCGCAGATGAGAGGCAGAGGCCGAGGAGGGTTTGTGAATAATGGTCCTGACTTGAATACCGTTATGATTCCAAATGGTATACAGGCAATGAAGAAGGTGATGCCATGTCACACGTGCGGAATCGTCGGGCATTGGAAACGGGAGTGCCCAATGATGGTGCAGGAAGGTGTAGGTCAGCAAAACAATGATGTCAATGCATTTCAGACTATGAGAGGACCGAAACTGAGAGGTCCGAACCCAAATTTTCAAAACAATATAAACCAGATGCAGGGTCTACAACCCATGCAACCGCAACAGGTGCAAATGCCTCGTGTGCAAATGACACAATTGCAGCCAATGCAACAGCAGTTTCCTATGGTACCTAATCAGCAAATGCAAATACCCTTAGCACCAATGAATCAGCAACAAGCAATGCTTCCTCAACAGGTCACGGGTCAGGGAATGAGTCAAAATGACACAGTACACCAATTCCCACTACACAGCGAGAATGGAATAAACAATGCATGGGAGAATAAAAGTTCAGATGAGGTGGGAAATTGTGTGCTTGCAGCATCTTTGGAAGTTGATCAAAAGGGTCCGTATGTGGAGGGAAGAGTCATGGGTCATCGCGTTTCATTCTTGGTTGACACAGGAGCTACACGTTCCACTGTCAGGAGCATTGAGGTACCGAATTTGCCACTTTCAGGGAGAACAGTTCAAGTAGTGGGAGTAGCAAACAGGTACCTGACGAACCCAATCACAGATCCAGTACAAGTCAGAATTGGTAACTATCAAGGGTCACATAATTTTGTGGTATGTGACTCAAGCCCGATATCACTGTTAGGGAGAGACCTATTGTGCAAATTGGGATGTTCGATTATGTGTTTGAACGATGGAATTAGAATTCAGACGAGCAGTGATGGGGAAGAAGAGGACAGTGTAGAAGGGGATGAGATGGAAACTGTCAATGAAGAGTATCCTCTGATTACCCTTTTTCCGATGATCACTGAAGCAGATATTCCAGCTGAATTACAGGAAACAGTCGGAAAAGAAGGGTGGGATATGACAGGAAAAGAGGTGGGATTGGTGAAAGGAGTGGAACCAGTGAAAGTGACTGTAAAACCCAATGTAACCTTTCCCCAGACCCCACAGTACCATATGGCACAAGACACCCTCATGAAAGTCGCCCAACTCATTGATGAGTTTGTAAAGCAGGGAGTACTGAAAGAAGTGTTAAGCAGTCCATGTAATTCACCAATTATGGGACTAATAAAGCCAAGTGGAAAGGTCCGAATTGTGCAGGACTTGAGGAAAATAAATGACATAATAATTAAATGCTGCCCTGTAGTACCAAATCCAGCTGTGATAATGTTTCAAGTCCCTTGCGATGCCGAGTGGTTCTCAGTCATCGACTTGTCACAAGCATTCTTTTCGGTGCCTCTTCATGAGGACAGCCAATTTCTCTTTTGTTTCAAATTCTTAGACAGAGTTTACAGTTGGTGTCGAATTCCTCAAGGGTTTTCGGAGTCACCGTCAATTTTCAATCAGATTCTAAAGAAAGACTTGGAAGCGTTAGAATTGCCATTCGAGTCAACCCTAGTACAGTACATTGATGACTTACTGATTGCATCCAAGACAGAAAGTGACTGCACAGCCGACACCATTGCCCTATTGAACCATTTGGGAAGGAATGGACACAAGGTGTCTCCTTCAAAATTACAGTTCTGTCAGAAGAAAGTGAAATATTTGGGTCACCAAATAGAGAAAGGGTCACGGAGAATAATGAAGGAAAGAATAACAAGTGTACTTCAAATGAGTCCCCCAAAGACGAGGAGGGAGGTGAGGAAGTTTTTGGGAATGGTGAGTTACTGTCGCCAATGGATTCCCAATTTCTCAACCCTAGCAAAACCTTTACTGAAACTGACCCAGAAGGATGCATTGGATGAAATTGAACTGAAAGGAGAAGAGATGGATGCTTTTATTGAATAGAAAGAATGCATGTGCAGGGCTCCAGCTTTAGGTATGCCTGACTACACAAAGCCTTTCACATTGTTTTGTCATGAACGTGATGCATGTTCCTTGTCTGTCTTGACCCAAGCCCATGGTGGCGTAAACAGACCAGTAGCATATTTTTCAGCTACTTTGGATCCGGTCGCAGCAGCACTGCCAGGGTGCTTGCGCGCCGTAGCCGCAGTTGGTATCAGCCTCACTCAGAGTGAAGGAATAGTGATGGGACACCCTTTAACAGTCATGGTCCCTCACTCAGTTGAGATACTTTTGACACGTTCCCGAACACAGCACATGACGGGTGCTAGACTCACAAGGTACGAAACAATAATTCTGGGATCACCTAATGTGCAGCTGAAAAGGTGCACTACGTTGAATCCAGCAACCTTGTTTCCCAGTGAAAATGCTGAAATTGAGAACGCTGAAGACATCGAGCACGACTGTCTTCAGGTGACTGAATTTTGCACCAAACCAAGACCTGATATCAAAGATACCCGATTGGAAGAAAATGATCAAATTATTTTTGTCGATGGTTCATGTTTAAGAGATGCACTGGGTGTATTGAAAGCAGGATATGCTGTATGTACTGTAACAGGTGTTCTGGAAGCATCTTGGCTTCAAGGAGTTTACTCTGCACAGGTAGCAGAATTGGTAGCCCTTACCAGAGCGTGCCAACTCTCTGCATTAATGAAAGTTACCATTTACACTGACAGCCAGTACGGGTTTGGAATAGTGCATGATTTCGGACAACTGTGGTCACAGAGAGGCTTCATGACCTCTTCAGGATCACCAGTGAAAAACGGTGAAAGAATAAGAGAATTGTTAAATGCCATTCAATTGCCAGGGGAAGTAGCAGTGGTAAAATGCAGTGCACACTCGAAGGGACAAGACTATGTTTCCCTGGGAAATGGATATGCGGATCAAGTCGCAAGGTTTTGCGCATTGAACTGTATATTGCTTAGGGATGAATGGAATCTGATAAGTGAACCAGAACTCGAACCAAGCGAAATATTTGCTCTAAAGGTGATAGATACGATGGATGAATTGAAATCCTTACAGAATGATGTCAGTGAGGATGAGAAACTTTCGTGGACCAAATCACAATGTGTAAAGAGACTAGATGAATTATGGGTTTCAAGTGAAGGGAAATTCGTTCTTCCAAATAGCCTTTTGACACAGATAGCCAGATTTTACCATGGACAAGCTCATCTTGGGAGGGATGCCATGATTAGGTTGTTTAAAACTGATTGGTTTAACCCCAAATTCCGTCAAGTTGCTGAAGCAGTTTGCCACCGTTGCGTCATTTGCCAACAGATGAACGCAGGGAAGGGAACCGTAGTAAATTTGAGCCACATTGGAAGAGCAGGGGGTCCATTCAGCAGGATGCAAATGGACTTCATTGATATGCCTGTGCATGGGGGCTTGAAGTATGTGTTGGTGGTTGTGTGCATTTTTAGTCACTGGATTGAAGCATACCCTACACGCAGAAATGACAGTCTCACAGTTGCAAAACTACTCTTGAGAGAGTTAATACCACGTTTTGGATTCCCGATCTCTTTAGAATCAGATAGGGGAAGTCACTTCAATAATGAAGTAATAAAATTTCTTTGTGCAGCACTGAACATTGAGCAAAAGCTGCATTGTAGCTACCGCCCTGAAGCATCAGGTCTAGTGGAGCAAATGAATGGCACATTGAAATCGAGAATGGCGAAAATATGTGCATCGACAAACTTGAAATGGCCTGACGCATTGCCTTTGGTACTAATGTCAATGAGAAACACCCCTGACAGAAAGACTGGACTGTCCCCACACGAGATTCTCATGGGCAGGGCTATGAGACTTCCAGCAGTTCCTGCAAATGCGCTTTTGAATATTACAGATGATATGGTGTTAGACTACTGCAAAGGTCTAGCTGATGTGGTTCGATCTTTCTCTCACCAGGTGGAGGCAACCACCTTGCCACCGATCCAAGGTCCAGGATACGCCCTGAAAGCAGGTGACTGGGTCGTGATAAAGAAGCACGTGAGGAAGTCGTGTTTGGAACCCCGTTGGAACGGACCTTTCCCAGTGATTTTGACGACTACCACCGCTGTGAAGTGTGCGGGAGTTCCCAACTGGATTCACGCCAGTCACACAAAGAGGGTGTTGTGTCCCACAGATGAGGAAGTTGAAGCGCTGAAGTTACCAGTACCTGATAACAAAGTACCAAGCGCTGAGGCAGAGCGAAACAGAACCAGAAGCGAACAAGCAGAAATAGAGGAGGGAGAAATATTTTCTGAGGACGAAGCCACTGATTCACTTGGGGAAGACCAAGGAGGAGCCTCAGCCAGCGACGAAGCAGCTGAAGGTAACAAAGAGCCTGAAGCAGCTGAAGGTAACAAAGAGCCTGAAGCAGCTGAAAGTGACAAAGAGCCTGAAGAAAGTAACGGTGACAAAGGGCTCGAAAAAGGTGAAGAAGCAGGAGAGCCTGATCAGAGGAGGGCTTTCCCAGAAGCAGACGATACAGAAAAAGAAAAGGAAAACCTGATTGACTCCCCAGAAGGAGGGGACAAGGCAGAACAGAACGGAACTGCTCAAACTCCTTCAGAAGAGATTGCAGGTCCATCAAGTGGACACAGTGCAAAAAGAAGACCAAGCATATCGCCAGTAAAGCTAAGAACTAGAGAAACGTTGAACGACAGTGAAGGGCCAAGAGTGAAAGAGAAAAGAAAGGAAGTGTCTGTTGTAGTACCAACACCAAGTGAAGAAAAGGACTTGGGCAAAGAGGAAAGTATCAGTGAGAAAGAATCAAAGAGAGATGCAAAGTTGAAAAGAAAAAGGATACCAAGCAGGAGGTATTCCGGTCCGGAGTGGGCGTACGTAGCCAATAATGATTGGTCAGACGAATTCGTATCCCTCAGTCTTGAGAACGAAGAGGCAGAACTTCATTTTGGAAGTAAAAACTTTATGGACTCTGTTGATTGAAACCATTGATCACTTGATTGATTTTTCAACCGGCTAAGACATTGCTAACTTGATTGACTTTGAAACCGATTTTGAGACAACGCTGCTAACCGATGAGAGACTAAACTGCTAAAGAAACAGTGTGGACATTGAACTCGTTCAGCTTTGTAAATACCTGCAACTTTTTTTTTAAAAAAAACGGAAAAAAAAAAACGCTTTGATAAAGTGTCTTCAACTTTCTGATTCTGCACAGATCATGACTAGCTTCACTACACAGGGGCGTAAAATTAAGTATTGTAAATACATGTGTATAGGCTTAATAACCGCATGCGTACTAATAATTGTAGCAATAGTTCTTGGAATGCATGGTAAAAGTGAGAGTGAGACGAATGATGCTTCTACTTCTAAACCTATTATCGTTACTGAACTAACAGCTCTGAAGAGACTCGAGCAAGACGAGAGACACTTGCATGATAAGAAGGAACTTTCATCTAACGTTTTCTATCGCTTACTGAGTGAGTATGTTGAGACCATGGATGCGAAAGATTGTTATGTGTGTACACAAATACCTACCTCAGTAGTGGAAGGGGTAACGTATCACAGCATGCCTCTTACGTATGGAATTACATGTAGTATAGTAGCTTCCAGATTTTATGCTCAAAAAGACATTAATTATTTCTATACAAATTACGATGTTACTTTTGCATATGTCCCCATAATAGTGCACCTGAGTAAGATAGCTCGAGATTATTATGCCAAATAATGAGGGAATTCTTCGAACCGATGTCACCTTTTCACACAGCTCACGCACATAGAGAGAACCTTACAGGCTTGCTTTCACCAGTAGAAATAGAATTTTTAGACCGCACTGATGATAGGAAGAATGAAATGAAGGAGAAATTAGAGAGGGAATTACATGAAAGGACGTCTGTAGATAATTATGCTTTTGCTGCAATAAAGACACAAGGGAAAATAGCTTTAGATACATTGCATGTAGGAAGATTTTGTATACATAGATTTCCATCATATTATGACACAGTTTTTGTGGGAACGAGTGAATGTAAACATACATATGCATTTCAATCTAAGTGGACGTTCAGGCTGAATGGACAAGACCCAGTTATTCCTGGAGTATATTATATTTGTGGACTCAACGCCTATTATCGTCTTCCTAAAGGATGGTATGGAAGGTGTTATTTGGGAATAGTGTTCCCAAAGGTTTACCAACTAGGCGACTTAAAGAAATTTCCACGGCTGTCTGAATCACATCGTGTTCAGAAAAGGGAGACAGCTTCTGGTGTGGTAGGAGATATATTTGGAGCATTGATTCCTTCAGTAGGAGTCATATTGAATTCAATCAAAATACGAAAGTTGTCTACTATTGTGGATAACATGCTGACAAAGTTTTCAGGAGCTATAATCCTGATGGATGCTGAACTTGCTGCAGAAAGAGCTATGACTCTTCAAAATCGGCTTGCCTTAGACATTCTTTTAGCAAAGGATGGCGGCGTTTGCAAAATGCTTGGCACGCGTCACTGTTGTACATATATACCAGACAACAGTGGAAAAATTAGAACGATGCTTACAAATTTAACTAAAGAGAGTGTAGATTTAAAGGAATTGAAAGAACCCGGAGTTTGGGAGAAAGTTGGAAAAGGATTTGCTTCTGTGGGAAATTGCCTCAGCAACGTTTGGAACGGATTGTTACTAAAAATAGTAAAGGGAATATTGATAATATTAATTTGTTTATTAGGCTCTTGGGGAACATGGAAAGCTTTCAAAATGTTAAAAGCAAGGAACAAAAGGAAAAGAGAAGAGAAAATAGAGAACAAAATGGTGGAAATATATAGGGAAAAGTCAAAAGGGACTAAGAGAAAAAGGGAATTGATTGAAGTGCCAAATTACTATACAGAATTTTAATGGGATAAAATTTGTGGGTAGTTTTGATGTGATGACATAATTAGTCATCAGAGGAGGGATTGATGACGCAGAAAAAGAAGGTCCGACATATATTCATGTATACCGTGTAATCGATACACATAATGAAGTGTGATTTTAGTAAAGAAAAATATGTACGAGGGAAATTGTGCCCTCGGGGTAGTTCGCCATCATTCTAAACGAGCTTTATTAATCATGAAGTATTAAAAATGTAGTAATCCGTCATAATCGCAATTGTATGCCATGATTTCTTGTTTGAAAACTGTTTTGCTTAGCTTAAATTTAGTACAGGCTTTGGCCTGGTTGCTTGGTTTCAAATTCTAACTGCGTGATTTTTTTTCCTTGAACTAATGAAACATATATTCTTGCTTGAAGTTGTATTTTTCCAGTAGAAACTGGCTGGTACACTTATCTCCAAGGTTTCGTGCTAGGCCGGTTACATCCCCTTTGATACAAGGTCAGTCTCTGCAGGTGCGGACAATGAAGGTACAGATAGTAAAATAATTGGCAAACCATGATACAATTTGTGTTCCAAGGCTCCAAGGACAGTGAATGCATAAATGGGCGCTAGTAAAAGACAATTTTTGATTGGACAATTTGAAGCCAACCTATGAACCCTCCAATGGAAGACCCTGCAGAATTTGGAATGTTTCTTACTTAAACTTTGCCGGACAAAGAGAATTCAGCCATTTTCCTCGATGCCAGTTTGAAGCCTGATGCCAGACTCCATTTTGGACGACACCCTGATGCCCTTTTCTCTATCTGAGAGAAAGAGACTTTAAGAATTCTCACCCTAGAGACTTTAACTTTGATTTGCACCAGTCTTGCCCATGCAGTAACTTTGCCCCATTCTCCTTGCCGTTGCAAGGAAGCTTGCCCTTAACTTTGCCCCCTTTGAAATTTGCCCCATGCTGATCAACCGGTACCTAAAGGACGAAGACTTTTCTTGAATGCTGATTGTATTTGGTAAATATGAAAGGATAAATGTATTATGCATTGTGTTTTTTTTCCTTTTAGGTACCAACTGCTATTTTGATAGAGTCCTAGCTAGAAGTTTTCCAAATTTGTGTTGACTAAATTCGTTTTGCATGAAGTCCCATATGCCAATGCTAATTAGAGGTTAGTCGAGGTTTTCATTCAATGTATCATGAAGAATTGAAATCTTGTTATGCTGACCGAATGTATGCAATTAGTCAAATACAGTTAGTCACATTGGTGATTTGCATTGCTATAACAGAGTGTATCATCATTCAGATTTTACGTAGATTGCGTTTCTTCCGCCGTTATGGACAGCTAGTAATGTTCATATACATATATCAATTGGTCTTGAGACATATATATATCGTGCTAGCTTTGTTAATATAGGGAAATAAATTCACTAACTTTTAATAAACTGGTGTGGTTATTCATGACTGAAAGGTCATGGTGCGCCGAAATACCAACTGTTATTGATTTCTGATGTGTTATATTGATCTATTAATTGAGTATTGATTACCGATTACAGCAGTTATTGATTATTGATCTGAGTGACTCGACTATTGAGGATGAGGAGAGCCCGACTTGGTTAAGAGATTCACCGATCTCCAACGTGTCCAGGTACAGGAAATTTATAAGGGCTGGACGCGTTATCAAGTGCATGCCATATGGTGAAGCAGTGATGCCTATGGGTGAAGGGACCTTAAAGTGCCCCTTATCCTGTTTTACCCATCATGTTGCCTTACACCACTGGTCACAGCTAAACCCTCAAGTACGTGAGTGAAGGTAGGGAAACAAGGAGGCCATACTTGCCATCTTCCATCAGAGAGGTTTCTGAAATGTAATGAATTTGGAACTTGAAAGCAGACCAGAGGAGAAGCGTGCTTGTTCTGTGCTGGTCGTAGGCATTACTAGTCAGCCTTGCTTCCATGGTAGATAATCTGTAAATTATTTTTAACCACAAGTGAGCATATTCAACATGCATGTCTAGGGTGCGGAGCGGCACCTGGGCCCTCACTACAAATTGAAAGAACTAGGGTGCAGGAAATCTGGAGAGCTGGAATCTACTATTAAAGCCAGTAGCCTCTCCCTCATCTGTAGCTTGCCATTTATGTGTTTTAGCTCCTAAAATGAGAAATAACTATCCATAGCTGAAATACCGGATGAAAATATGAACGTTTCCCCGATTCAAGGTACTGTTCCACTGATATGTACCACATGCTCTTTGCACAGAGGGGCAGGGCGACACAGGTTGCCGGTGTTGGGTGGGGAGGATCCTTGTAGTGAGAAAGCTGTGACCTCCTTCACAGAAACACTGACTGTTTCCCAGTAGTACTGGAGAGGGTGAAGGTGGAAGGGATGAGGATCTGCACCCTGGAAACGCAGTCGCAGTGTTTCTGAACCCGAACATTTCAGGTCCGGAAACACCGGACCACTAGTACGGTGGAGTGCTGTCTATCCCCTATGGAACGCCACTCTGCCATGCTCCTAATGAGGCGGGTGGTGTGAATTTGCACTGTATGGAGTCCATACGTGTTTCAAAGCGTTCCAGAGGTGTAAAAAGGAAGCAAGGTGACGACATTAGTCATCATTTCCCGCGATAACCTAGCAAGGGGTAAAATGAAGCTTACAGGAGTGATAGCATTGGAAATGTGAAACCTGTAAAATTCTCTTTTGCCAGTGGTTTGCCCGTGCTTGATGCACAGATGCTTCTTATAGCAGGACTCTGGGCAACGCAGTAAACGCATTTAAATGTCATGCGGTGCACTTAAATTATCGAAAACTGGGAGCTTTCTACTTTCATAGCATCATAGCAGTAACGACAAACGGGCAAACAGGTGGGCTGCCACCCCCAGAAACATGGCTAGTGTCTGTAGTGTCCTGCTGGACACGTTCTAGTGTTTACACCAGTCATTCTGTGGGGGCGGGCTTCTACACGCACCCCACACTCATCCATCACAGGCATCACCAGTCAGGTCACCCAGCCAATAAAAGAGACTGGGCGCACGTGCCCTCAGGCCAGTTGCTAGTACCCTCACTATGTGTCCGTGTGCGTTACTTTCTTAGCATGTGGGCCCAGGGCCCACGACAATGTCCAAAGAATCCAACCAGTTTTATGGTAATAAGGATCACCGTATTATATGGAGCTTTATATCACACTTCTGTCACTTTAAACCGTTGCATTTTGTGTAATAAAGACACACTAAGGCCCTCATTCTGACCTTGGCGGTCTTTTCGCAAGACCGCTGAGTTACCGCCGCGGTGAAGACCGCCGACCGCGGCGGTGTGCCGCTGTGCGCATTCTGACCGCTGGGAGCGTTCCGCCGGAAAACCGCCAGCAGCCACACTGGCGGTCGGCGGGAAAGTGGAGACTGGTCAACCTCCACCGCCACGCCAGCAGAACACCGCCCACAGAATTACGACCCACATTTCTGTGTGGCGGTCTTCTGTTGGCGGTCTTCTGTTGGCGGTCACGTCCCTATGGCTCCCGTCGCCTCCCGGAGGACCAACGCACAAGGTAAGTTGATCGTCCGTGAGGGGAGGGGGTGGGGGGGTGTTGTGTGATGTGGGCGTGCATGGGGGTGTGCGTGTGAGTGTGTAGAGTGGGTGTGTGAGTGCGTGTATGCGGGCGGGGGGTGCTGCTGTGTCTATGGGTAATGTGTGCTGTTCGGCAGGTGCGCATGTCGGCATGTATGTGTGCGGGTATGTGTCCCCGTTGTGTATGTGTGTGTAGGGGGCGTGTATATGTGCATGTTGGGGGTGTGTGCATGTCGGGGTACATGTATGTGCATGTCGGGGTGGGGGTGGGGAGGGGGTTCGTACCACCTCTGGGGGGTGGCAGGGGGGTGGAGGGTGTGGGGGGAGGACTCGGGTGGGTAGTGGGGGGTGGGGGAGACCCCTATCAGTGCCAGGGAAGGAATTCCCTGGCCCCGATAGTGCTTACCGCCATGGTTCGCACGGCGGTTCCCGCCCGCAAGAAACCGCGGCGGTAGGCAGGGTCATAATACCCTTGGCGGTCTTGGGACGACCGCCGGGCCGGAGTGCGCAAACTCCAGCCCCGCGGTCATGACCGCCGCGGCGGTCGGAGTGGAGAAGTAGCGGTCGGTCGCGGCGGGGACCGCCGCGGTCAGAATGCCATTTTTAATACCGCCGGTCTGTTCGCGGTCCGACCGCCGTCTCTCCGCCGACCGCCAGGGTCAGAATGAGGGCCTAAGTGTACATTGTAACAGTTTACTCACACAGACACACGCATATTACCCAGTAGTGGTCAGTTATGGTTAGGACCAAGTTTCCATAGAAAATTGTTTTGTTGGCTTGTTTATAATTTTGTTTGAGGAATCAGAACAAAACAACTAGAAAACCTGTTTCCTTTGCCAAGTAAGAAATTTAACCAACAGTATGCGCTTGGTTATCTAAAATATGCCTCTGAGTATCTACTGGTTTATTCATTCATAAACAAAACATCATATTAGAAATATTAATCAAAAGTTATTATGTTAATTTCATTATAACAATAACCCAAATGCAAAGGCACCAAATGTCAATCAAACCCTACAACCACAAGGCCAATAGCTCATAACGTTCTTTGTCAATATTAAAAACACAGTCCCTCTTTTCTTGCAACCCTCAGAAAGTTGAAGGAGGTATCAATCACATTTCCACATCCTCCTTGGAAAGTATGTAACAAAGGACAATAAAAAATGTTGACATACTTTTCAGTGAAGCCATCCTTTATATGGCACCACTTTCATCAGGATTCTTCATGATCAAGAAATACATTGAAATGGACAAACTTGATTTCACATAGATTTGTTGTAGGGAGTTCCAAGACAGCTGATCCCAGGTGACCTCTCACATAAGGGATACACAACAAATCCATGTCCTCACCTTTTGCAACCCCGGGGACTAGTCAAGATTAAAATCCTACTCAAATATGTTCGAACAACCCTGTTCAAACCTGTTCAAAAGCACCAGTGTCTGGCAGCATAATCGCCCATGTCTGCATCCATTTTATGAATCTTCACTACACTTTCCAAAAAAAATGGGTTTCACCTTCAGCTTCTTTCTGGAAAGTTTCAGGGTGATCTGTGAAATGGGCTGCGAAAAGGGTGAGGGTCCCGAAATGCATTTTCACCCTGCAATTTTCATATGAAAATTAGTCACAGCTGTCTTAGCTGGGACAAAGACACCTAGAAAAAGAATTAAAATATATATTGGACAGAATTCTACATGGGTGGCCAGATATGCTCTTTATTTTTCACCACAAGGAGCACCCCATATTGCCCATTGTGGACTAATCTAAACATATTTTCATTCATGATCATACCCTAACCTGGGCAGGGGCATCACCAGCATTTTTAAGTGTTGTATGGTGCTGTAGGGAGTACACCTCTCAGAAATACTGAAAAAAATAACTTTATGTTTTCTGGGATCTATATAACATGACCCCAGGAAAAGTTGATAATGTTTTTAAGAACTCCCAGAGCTGGAGCTTTTGCTCTTCAGATTGGGAATGCAGGGACTCTTGTGGATAGTCTTATGGTTGAATTATGTGGCTGGAGGAGTGTAAAAGAAATACTCTAACACTTGTTTAATATGGTTTTGACTAACTGTACTGTTTTTAATTTCAATATTTGTTGACTAACATTGCAGTGACCCCCATCAGAAAACCAATAGGTCTGCCATTTATATATATGCGTGGCAGGAATTGCATGGTTCTCCGTAAAAGTGGTGTAAAATATATAGAAAAATATAAATACATTTTTCTACCTATTACCACTTTAAGAAAGTGGTAATAGGTAGAAAAAAATAATAAAACCTACTATATCTAAACCTACTATATCTAAGTCCGTAACCAGAACGCAGCAGAAGTGTGCTGAAAACTACTTTGCTGCCTTTTATGTTTTGTAAACACAGCCATTAGCCAATCAGATACTGCCTTCTCATTGGCATGTACCACTGTATACCACAAAGTTACAGCGGTATACCACAGCACAAGTTATAAGAAAATATTTTAACACTCAGAACTTTTAACTTACAACTTTTACAACACTTACACCACTGACACCCACAATTACACCAAAAATGAATGTTTACACCTTAAAATACATATTCCTTTCATATTACATCTACAGCCGTTAACCCACTTTCACAATACGTCTGTTTCAAGCAGCACACTTCACTCTATGCCACTCCACTCTATGCCACTCCACTCTACGCCACTCCACTATATGCAATTACACTCTGCGCCATTTGGCCATGTGTCACTACACTCTCTAACACTCTACTGTATGCTATTACACTGTACAGCACTGCACTGTATGCCACTCCAGTGTACTCCACTCCACTCTATGCTATTACACGGTACGCCACTCCATTCTATGACTCTCCACAATACGCTACTCCACCCTACAACACTCCACTATATGCTATTTAATTGTACACCACTCTACCCTAACCCACTCCACTCTATGCCAAGGCACTGTCCACCACTCCACTGTACACTCCTCAACTTAACGCTGTCTCACTCTACTCCACTCTACTCTGCACTATTCTATTGTATGCCACGCCACTCTATGTTATTGTACTCTATGTTATTCCACTGTATGCCACTCCACTCTATGCTACTCTATTCTATTCTACACCCTCCACTCTACACCACTCCACACTATACTATTCCAACATATGCCACCCCACTCTATGCTACTCCACTCTACACCAATCCATTCTATGCTACTCCACTGTACGCAGCTCCACTCTAAGACAATCCAATCTATGCTATTCCAGTCTACTCCTCTCTACTGTGTGCCACTCAAGTCTACATCACTCCATTGTATGCCACTGCACGGTAGGGTACTCCATTCTACCTTATTCCACTGCATGATACATCACTCTCTGCCAGTCCAATCTATGCTGCTCCACTGTATGCCCCTCTCCTGCATGCACCTCCACTCTACATCACTCCACTGTGTGCTATTCCACTTTCACCCACTGTACTGTATGCCACTCAAGTCTAGGGCATTCCATTGTATGCCACTCCGCTGTACGATAGTCCACTGTACGCTATTCCACTCTATGCTACTACACTGAACGCCACTCCATGAGCACAAAACGTTATGCTATGGTACTCTACATCACAATATTCTGTGTTACAGTACTCTATGACACAACACTGTATGACACTGTTCTCTGTGCCACTCCAGTCTATGCACTTGAGTGCACTCTGCTCTACAATCCTACTCCAGTCTACAACACTCTACTGCACACTATGTTACTCCACTGTACAATACTGTACCCCAGTCTATGTCACTGTACAACACTGCAGTTCACTGAATCACACGGGGTATACTGCAATAATTTCGCGGTATACTGGGATACATGCCGGTGACAAAACAATATATGATTTGGTAAAGAAAGCCCTTACAAAATTAATAGGCAACCATTTTTCCACACTTAGGGGCTCATAATGAGGCTGGCGGTCATGACACTGCAACCTCGCGGTGACGGTCGGACCGCCTCACTCCAGGGGACCACTGTTCCCTCAAGGAACATGGTTCCCGATGGGCTGACGGCGGTATGAGTCGTGGTCAGCCACGGCAGCACTGCACTGAGCGCAGCCGTGCTGATTACAACTCAACTTTCCACAAGTCTTTCCATGGCAGGGACTCCGCTATGAAAAGGCTGGCAGAAAGGCAGTGCAGGAGGTCAGAGGTGGGCCCCTGCACTGCTCATGCCCATGGCAGACCGTGCATATTCTGAGGGTGCTGGTGTACTACGGTATTGGCCTGTGCTACCGCCGTGGTCAAAATATGGCAATTTGTACCACCAGCCTGTTGGCTGTACGATCGCCACTTCAATAATGAGGCCCATAGTGTATTACAGAGTATTTTCAATTTTTTACATTTTTTTTTTTAAATTACGGAGTACCATGGTACTACCTAGAAAATATTCTAATGCTTAACGTTTTTTAAAAATTAAATTGTAAGACATTTAAAAACACACTGTACTATACTATCTTTCACAAATATAGTACTGCAGTGTATTTTTAATTGTTCACTTATTTTTTTTTTCTGCAGCTACGGTGGTACTTTCTAGGTATTTGTGCAGTACTCCGTAAATGTTTTTTCACTACATTAAGTAACAAAACGACTTTTTTTACCTTTACTGACTTACCTAAACTGCTTCATTTCTTCCTATGTACTTATAATACCGTAGTAAACTATGGGCCAGATGTATGAATCTGGCCCATTGCGATTCGGTAATTGCGATTTTTAAGAAATCGCAATTACCGACTCGCAAAGGGCCATGTATCACATTTGCCATTCGGTAATTGCGATTTCTTAAAAATCGCAAATGCAATTACCGAATCGCAAATTGCGATACTGGCCCCATTCGCAGCTATGGGCCTATTGACCCATAGCTGCAAATTTTTTGCATTTCCTAAATTGCGATTTCTCAAACAGAAATCGCAATTTGGGAAATGCAAAAGGCCAGGGTGCTGGGGGCCTAAGGCCCCCTCTCCTGCACCCCAAAAAAAAATTTTTTACCATGTAAAGTACACACATGCCAAAAGGGCATGTGTGCTTTACATGTGAAATTTAAAAATGCAGTTTTACTGCATTTTTAAATTTTGCACCAGGTTACCACCTGGTTGCAGACAATGGTATTGTGCATGTGCAAAATACCATTCTGCGAAAAATCGCAATTTGCGATTTTTTGCAGAATTGCCTTGCGATCTGGATTTTACGAATCGCAAATTGCGATTCGCAAAATCCAGGTCGCAACGCAGAAAATCGAAATTTTTCCGATTTTCATTTTGTGGTCTGCGAATGCCTTTGATGCATTGCAGACCACGATTTTGCACTCGCAAACAGCCGATTTCGCAGTTTGCGAGTGCAAAATCATTTGATACATCTGGCCCTATATTTTCACTTAAAACTGAGACCACATATTGAGTGGTCTAAGCAATATGGTTACCTTTTAATTTTATAAGGGCTTTCATTACCCAGTCATAGACTGTTTTGCGATTTACTGCGGTGTACTGTGAAGTTACCACAGTATACGTGGCCCAATATATAATTATGTTTTGTGACATATAACTTTATCACTACTGAAGCAATAGATCCACTACTAAAAAGAAGCTTTTCTACCCCATAATCTATATTGGCGGTATTTCGGCAGCCACCAGCGCGGCGGTCTTGCCGAAATACCACCAAAGTCGTAATGAGGGCCAATGTGTCTAAGACGCTGTACCACATGCCACTCTACTCTACTGTATGACACACTATTCCAAGCCCCTCCAGTGTGCAACACACCACTCTATGACAGGCCACTCTCCTGTATTACACTGCACTCTATGATATGCCACTCCACTCTGCAATACGCCACAGCAGTCTATTACATGCCACTCCACTTTACGACATGACACTTCACTCCTCGCCACTCCACTGTACAACATCCGACTTCATTCTATGTCCCTCCACTCTAAGACACTGTATGACACACCAGTTTATGACACACACTGTAGTGTACGACACACCACTACACTCTATGCCACTCCACAGCACTCTGCTCCATGCTATGCCTTTCCACTGTACTCTACTCCACTCTACGATGCTGTACGACACACCACTGCACTGCAAGACAATCCACTCTATGGCATGCCACTTCACTCTACGACATGCCACTCCACTCTAAGACAACCAATCCTACTCTACAACACACCACAGCACTCCATTTAAAATCACTCCACTCTACTCTACAACATGCCACTCCACTCTATGACTCTATACTCCACTCTAAGACACTGCACGTCACTCCACTCTACAAGATGTCACTTCACGCTATGATACGCCACTTCATTCTTAGGCACTCTACTCTGAGTCACTGTACAACACTCTACTCTATGACACTCTATGTTTCTCCACTCTATGATACTCTACTCCACTCTGTGCTACTCTGTGACACTCTACTGCATTCTATGCTACTCTAAGACACACTAAAACACTACTCCACTCTGTGCCCCTCCACTCTTCGCCAATTCACTCCACTCTATAACACTGTACAACATGCTACTCTGTGACATGCCACTCCACTCTACTCTACATCACGCCTGTGCACTCTACAACACCCAACTCCACTTTATGTTCCTAAACTGTATGACACTGTACTCCACTCTATGATATTGTACTACACACCACTCCACTCAACTCTGTGACACGCCAGAGTGGAGTAGAGTTGAGTGGAGTGGTGTAGCATACAGTGGAGTAAATTGTTATACAGTAGAGTGGCATGGTGTGTCATAGAGAGGAGTGTGGTAGAGTGGAGTGGCATGTAGTACAGACGAGTGGTGTGTCATATAGTAGATTTGGATATCGTACAGTGGAGTGTCATTGACGAGTGTTGTGGAGTGGGGTTGGCTAGAGTGTCGTGGCGTATTGAGCAGTGGAGTGTTATTAAAGAGAGTGCTGCAGAGAGGCGTAGAGTGTAGTAGAGTGGAGAACAGTGCAGCACAGTATTATACAGTCTATGCCTCTCCACTGTACTCTACTCTACTCCATTGTAAGACACACCAATCCATTCTATGACATGCCCCTTCACTCTATGACTTGCCACTTCACTCTATGACATGCCACTCCACTCTATGACAATCCACTCTACACTACAACATACCACACCACTCCATTTAAAACCACTCTAGTGTTGTAGAATGTAGTGTTGTGCAGTAGAGTGGTGTAGAGTCTCATCCAGTGTTGTGTTGTAGAGTGGAGTGCCATACAGTGGCGTGTCATACAGTGGAGTAGAGTGATGTAGAGTGGAGGGACATACATTATAGAAGAGTCTTCTAGAGTGTAGTGGTGTAGAGTGAAGTGGTCTGCCATAGAGTACAATGGAGTGCCACAGAGAGAAGTGGACTGTTGTACAGTGGTGTTTCATACAGTGTTGTGCCTTTCAGATGAGTGTCATTTAATGGAATGCCATTGACTGGAGTGTTGTTGAGTGGTGTCATAGAGTGGCATAGAATGGAGTTGAGTGTTGTAGAGTGGAGTAGTCTGTTCTAGAGTGGAGTGCCGTAGAGTGAAGCGGTGTGTCGAAGAGTACAGCAGAGTGTCATAGAGTGAAGTCATACAGTGTTGTGTTATACAGTGGTGTCGTTTACAGGACTAACATTGAGTGGAGTGTTGTTGAGTGGAGTGTTATCGGGTAGAGTGTCATAGACTGGCATAGAGTGGCATACATGGTGTAGAGTGTTGTACAGTGGAGTGGATTAGAGTGTACTAGAGTGAGGTGGCTGCGGACGTGATTGGTGTCTTTGCGCTGCATCCAATCCATGCAGCAGCAGCAATGCAGCGTTTCTGCTTAGGTATGGGCTGCCCAGACAGAGGAGGTGAGTCAGTTCCGCATGATACACACAGTCTGTCAGAGCACCTTAAGCCCGCTTCCAAGGGTCCAGGAGTGGGGCAGTACCACTTGGCTGGGTAGACTAACAGATGGCAAAGACAAGGTGCAGATGCAAGGTTGTTGGAAACCCGTTGTGTCACTGAGGCTTCAGATCAGGATGCCAGCCAACTAGCCCATGGAGTTTTGGGTTCAAGAGATGAAGGTCCAGTCCCAGGCACAAGGACAGAAGGCAGCATGTCAGCACAGTAGGGCAGCAGTCCTTCAGAGCAGCAGGTCAGCACAGCAGGGCAGTGGTCCTCCAGAGAAGCAGTCCAGCAGAGTGGCAGTCCTTTCAGCAGCGCAGCAGTCCTTGTCCTTGGCAGAGTATCCTAAGGTCCAGTTGTGAACTCAAGAGTTGGTATCTGAGGTCCAGTATGTATACCCAACTGTGCCTTTTAAGTGGGGGGAAGCTTCTAGAGGCAGGCCTTTGAAGTGCACAGATGCCCTTCCTTCCTGTCCATGGCTCCGGACTAACTACAGGGGCTATGCAGACCTTTCTGTGGAAGCTTGAAACAGCCTATTTCAGTGTAAGTGGGGCTGGGCCCAGTTTCTCCGCTGCATCTTGCCAGTGATGGTCCATCCAGTCACACATAAGATCCCTAATGTATGTGGCAGTCTAAGGGAAAAACACAAAAGCGAACTGTCACCCACACCTAGCCATGTGACTCATAGACAGGCTGCAAGCACCAAATGCTAAGACAAGAAAATGGCAACTTTTTAAAAAGGGCATTTTCAAAATTGTAATTCAAATTCCTACTTTATCATAAATTTAGCATTTTCATTACAATTCCAAAGACAAAAAAGATGAACTAGGTACATGTTCCCATTTGGAAATTACAGCCTATTAAATGTAATAAGGTAACTCCAATATTATCCTATGGTAGAGGTAGGCCTTCAATAGTGAAAACGATCTTCTGGGTTTTTCACTACCAGAACGTTCAAAACTTAAAAGTACATGTCCAACTTTTTAAATATACTGTCCCTTGTCTCTGGGCTGTCCAGAGCCTTTTCTGGGGATGACTTATATGTATTAAAAAGGAAGGTTTGGGCCTTGCAAAAAGGTTTATTTTGCCAGGTCAAAATCACAGTTTATAACTGCATGCACAGGCTATAATGGCAGACCCGAAACATGTTTAAAGTGCTACAGAAATGGGTGGCACAACAAGTGCTGCAGGCCCACTAGCAACATTCCATTTACAGGCCCTGGGCACAGGTAGTGCCACTTCACTAGGGGCTAGCAAGCAAATTAAGGGGCATATTTATACTCCGTTTGCGCCAGATTAGCGTTGTTTTTTTTACGCAAATTTGACGCAAAACGAACTCCATATTTATACTCTGGCGTTAGACGCGTCTAGCGCCAAAGTCCATGGAGTTTGCATCATTTTTTAGCGTGGACACCTACTTTGCGTTAATGATATGCAAGGTAGGCGTTCCCGTCTAAAAAATTGACTCCGAGGCATGTGCGCTGTATTTACACTCCCGGGCAAAAATCACGCCCGGGAGTGGGCGGGTCAAAAAAAATGACGTCCAGCCGCTTTTGCGTGGTTTTTTAGCGCCTGGTCAGGGCAGGCGTTAAGGGACCTGTGGGCTCGGAAGGAGCCCAGAGGTGCCCTCCCATGCCCCCAGGGACCCCCCCTGTCACCCTTGCCCACCCCAGGAGGACGCCTAAGGATGGAGGGACCCATCCCAGGGAACATAAGGTAAGTTCAGGTAAGTATTAATTTTTTTTTTTTTGTGGCATAGGGGGGCCTGATTTGTGCCCCCCTACATGCCACTATGCCCAATGACCATGCCCAGGGGACAGAAGTCCCCTGGGCATGGCCATTGGGCAAGGGGGCATGACTCCTGTCTTTGCTAAGACAGGAGTCATTTCAATGGGGGTTGGGAGTCGAAAAAAAAGGTGCAAATCGGGTTGAGGCGATAATTTTGCCTCAGCCTGACTTGCCCCATTTTTTGGCGCCCAAGCTCCATATTCCCCTACGCCGGCGCTGCCTGGTGTACGTCATTTTTTTTGACGCACACCAGGCAGCGCCGCCGGCTAACACCGGCTAACGTCATTGAATAAATACGGCGCCCGCATGCCGTTTCAGAATGGCGTTAACTGGCGTTAGATATTTTGACACACAACTGCGTTGGCGCAGTTGTGCGTCGAAAAGTATAAATATGGCCCTAAATGTGACAATTGGGCATAAGCCAATTCTACCATGTTTTAGGGATAGAGCACAAAAACCTTAAAATTGGTTAGAAGCTGTAAAGTGCGCAGAGTCCTAAGAACAAGCAAAAACTATGTCAGCAAACAGGAGGATTGAAGGCAAAAAAAGTTAGGTGAAAACCCACACCAAGGATGCTAGACCTAACATATATACACCTCCCATATATACACCCCCCATGGAGTTTTGGGTTCAAGAGATGAAGGTCCAGTCCGTCTTCTCCAGGCACAAGGACAGAAGGCAGCACCTCTTTAAAGAACACCATGTCACAATGCATTAACAGCCCACAAACCAGCTTCCTCTCCTATACCATTTTGACTACATACTTGTCTGTGACGTGGTACATCAATCTGCTGTCTTTTGGCTAGGATTGTGCTATATAAATACCACATAAATACATAGGTGAACATCCGCTGAGCAAATCTGAAAATGTTGCTTTGCCTGATTTTCTCTTTTGCAGGGCTTCTTTTCATGTTATTAGAATACCAAGATTAATACAATAAGGGGCATATTTATACTCTGTTCACACCGAATTTGAATCATTTCTTTTCACTCTAATTCGGTGCAAAACTAACTTCATATTTATACTTTGGCACTAGACCCGTCTAGCACAAAATGTATGGAATTAAAGTCATTTTTGGGACGTGGAAACCTAACTTGCCTTAATGAGATGCAAGGTAGGCCTTCCCGTGCAATAAATGACTATGGCCTTAACGCCATATTTATACTCCCGTGCAAAAATGGTGCACAGGAGGGGTCAAAAAATGGTGCAAAGCTTTCTTTGCCCCATTTTATAACGCCTGGGTCAGGGCAGGTGTTAGGGGGCCTGTGGGCCTATTTCCCACGTGTGCCCTTCACAGACCCTAGGGACACCCCCACCCACACCAGAGGAACATTGGAGGATGGGGAACCCCATCCCAGGTAAGTACAGGTAAGTATTTTATTTTATTTTTTAAAGTGCCATTGGGGGCCCTGAAGTAGGCCCCCATACAAGGCACAGGGTGCAATGGCCAAGCCAAGGGAATCCTGGCCCCCTGTGCTGGCCACTGGGGTAGTGGGCATGACTCCTATCTTTTCTAAGACAGGAGTCATGTGGTATGGATGGTTTTGCATCAGAAAATGACTCTAGGCAGGTTAGAGTCATTTTTTTTTACTCTAACCTGCCTAACATCATTTTTTGGTGCAAAACCCCCTTCTTCCATACCGCCAGCCCCGCCCGACTAACGTCATTTTTTTTTACACTAGCCTACCCTTTGCATCGGCTTGCACCATTCCATAAATATGGTGCCTGGCTGGTGCACAAAAATGGGTCCAGCTGGTGCTAAACATTTAGGTGCAAAACTGCGTTAGTGCAGTTTTTCCCCAAAAAGTATAAATCAGGTCCTCAGTATCTTTTATCACTGTTGTAATCAATGGCGTAACAAAACTTGAGGGGGCCCGCTCCAAAGCAAATGGAGAGACCCACTTCTTGACTTATTCAGGAGCTCTAAGGGCCCTACTGTGATGAGGGGGGTGGGGGCCTTTGTTATGCCACTGGTTTTAATCTGAGCCATAACTACTGTATGTGGTACTTTTTGTTTAAATGAATATGAAAACCGTATTGGTAGACTCAAGCAATCCTTGTTTTACCGATTTCTCATTTGCGTTTTGGAAGTTTACATGCCAGTACCATCTCCTAATTTGTCCAGATGGGGCAGGTGGATTATGCAATTGGTTGGCATCGATATCTCTATTTTTGTCGCTCGTTTCGTATGGGGGGGGCTGTGGCTTCAAAGGCATTTTTTGCCCGGCCCACATTAGATAATATTCGGCAATCTTCGGATTGGTCTGAGAATCTACAGTACATACTTGTTGTTGCAAGCCGGTGGCTCAAGCTTGCGCTTCAGTAGTATTCTCTCTCCCTGTGTTGTGCTCTTGAATATGTTTCCTACCCATTAATTGTCCTTTTGTTCACAATAATCAGCAGGTGTCTGCTTTTATTTTTTATTTTTGCAGTTACTACTACTTTTCTCTATTATTCTAATTTGAGTATGCTTGTTTCAACGAAAGAGGTCTTAGTGCTCACAGCAGAGGATTACCTATGGGCAGTACTGCGAGCAGTATTAAAATAGTTGTTATCAACTATTTTATTGGACCATCGGGCACATTTTTCTATTAGTGTTTTGTTTATTTCCATCTGTAAGCTCTTGGCTGTTCAAATAAAACCGTAAGATTAGAATATTCGTTTCTGTAATTTCAATAAATTGAAGACTTTCCTGACATAGAATAGTTAAGAAATGCATAATTTTAATAACCATGCTTACACATAGCATACTCAAATAAGTTAGATAAGATCAAATTAATGTTAATACAGACAATATTCGACAACATAAACTTTTACTAAATTAGACTCTTAACACATTTCTACTAACAATACACAACCAAATCACCAAACACAACACATCAATGGAATCATCAAAAACAATCAAAAAGGGGCAACCATATTTAAAAATCCCTAGCATGCTATAGTTCTGTACAAATTGCTTTACAAAATCTGATAAAATAATATACCATAAAGAACATACTATATAAATCATTTTCCATGAATGTTTGAAATGGACATTTTTCATGCTTCATTTGATTACTACCTTTTTCATTGAGCATATGTTGATTTTTCACCCTGTCTGCTTTCATTGTCTGTGCTACCCTGCAAATCTCATATTTAGAGTCCACCCACCTGAGCACATCTTTTAAAAGTGAGCACTGCAAGTGCTAATTTAAGACCACCCTTTGCCACAGTTTTGAACTGAGTGGTGTCTAAAATAGTTGAAGAATGGGAGCAGTGCTATTTTACCACATTAGGCAGTGGTAGGTGGTTGCTTCACACGGGAACTTTAGAAGCATGTGCTGCTTTTTGGCTAGAAGTGCAATAACACTGGTCGACATCATTGGGCACAATAAAATAACAACAAAATAAAAATGTAACAGCAGAACAAAACAGTCAAGACAGTACACAACATACGCATGCTGCAGTACAAATAATACAATTCAATAATGCAGTGCAAAAACACGACAGCACAAAAAACAACAGATCAACATCAGATCAAGCTACCAAACACCTAAAGCTCCCAGTTTCCCATTTTAATGATGTTTGCAGATAAATACAGAAAACCATCCGTTTTCCAGTATTTATTTTCAAATATGAAAAATTCAGAATAGATGCTTTCTTTGGACTACCCTCACTACTGTCAATCATGAGTGCTAGGTCAATAGCTGTGCAGATGGGCAGGTAGGGAATTTAAAAAAGAGAACATATTTCCTAATGAAGCTTAAATAACTGCAGCAGTACTGTAAATGCTTTCAGGTGACTATTGTTTTGTAAATGGATAAAACCCATTGGGCATTAAGGTGGTCATTACGAGTCTGGCAGACACAGCAGTGGCGATCCGACCGCCATCAGGCTGGCGGTGCAGACCGCCATAATACAACCATGGCGGTGAACAAGCCAGCACACACCCAGTACACCGCCTGTACCGCCAGTGCGGATCAAACACATTCGACGGCGGATGCCATCTACAGGGCGGGAGAGAGGACCTTACTGCCCACCATATTAGGGCTCAGCACACAGTCATGATTTCCGGGGTGGGCCAACCTCCACTCAAAGCATGGCGGAAAGGAACAGTATAAAAGGAAACACTCACCGTAGGGACTCAGAGGAAGCCGTTGACGATGTGGAGCGTGAACTGGAGATCTTCCCCATGCTGGTACTGGCTATTCACCTCCAGGACATACAGCACCACCGAACACGACAACAGTGAGTACGCCACCTACCACGCAAGGGAGGGAAGGGGAAAATTAGACACCCACACGCCACCTACACCCCTGGCACTGCCTGCCACGCCCACACACAAACACACCCACAGCAATACCCCTACCCATAGACACACACACATGCACTCTCACAATACACTCACACACAACCAGAACAGACAACACGCCCCACACACACGACACACACATCAAACAACACCAACCATAAACACGTCACAACACACATACCCAGCCACACACAAACTGATCACAAAACCACGGCTGACACAGACACCAGGCAGAAGATGGCATACCAGACACACAGACGGCACACAACCACAAGTACCAACAACACATACACCGGTACCATACCATGATGCCATCGTCCATACCACTCACTCTATTCACATCAGGCACAACAACAGAACATCACAACATCACAAACAAATACCCACACACATACCATCCACAACAACTTCCAAAACTATCATCACACAAACAGCATTGCACACACAAATACAGACAGGTGCAAAATTGAAAAACTAGAAGTGACGCACCCACACAAGCACACTACACATGCACAGATGGGGATAATGATGCACATACCTGTGCACAAGAGGCAGCCATAGTGAAACGCAGAACAACTTGATCAAATTGCACCAACTGCATGTTGGCCAGATATATTAAATTAAAGTTGTCAATCAAGAACTATTTACAAATGGGACCATTGGGCAGTTCAGAGATCCATGACCATGTGGCCAAAGAGGCACAACAAGGCCCCAACTTGAATCCTGACACGACCATGTTGGTGGTGAGGATTTAGGTCATGAAGTGGGGAGCTTGGGCTTTGTCTTTGGTGGGGGTGGCTTGTCTTAATCTTTGGTGGGGGTGGCTTGGGCTAGGGCTTGGGAGGGGGGCTTTGTCATCGGCTTGGGAGGGGGGGCTTGGCCTTAGTACCTGATGAACTGAGAAGGGTGGGTGGTAGCGGGATCAGGGCTCTTGCCAGGTGTCTTCTTGGAGGGGAAAGGGACATGGGAACTTGAAGGAAGGCCCAGGGAGGAACATAAGGTAGAGGCACTGAGTTTGGGGAGGCCACAGGAATGCACTGGGACACGATGGGGTGGGCCAAGAGATTCAAAAAGGTCAATGCAGGAAAGGAAAAGTTTCTTAGGAGCATGGGGAGGGGCTGAGGAAACAGGGGTGGGAGTAGAGGTTGAGTGAGTGGTTGAAGGACATGTAGGTGTGCTGGACGTGGATGCAGGTGGGTGCTCAGTCTGCTTGTGTGTGGTGGGTGAATGTGGGGTGCCTGAGTGGGTGAGTTTACATGTGTTGGGAGGAGGTGGGTGAAAAAGGGTGGGAGAGGACAAACAGGTTGTGTGAATGTAAATTGTGGTGGTGACTGCATGTCTAGTGTGTGTGCTGCAGTTGTCTGTAATGGTTGTTGTGGTGAGTGCAGGTGTGGTGTTGGGGTGCATGTCGGGTGACTGCTGTTGTGATGACTGTGTCAATGGGGGCAGGATCTGGGAGTGAGGATGCAGAGCTTGCAGGTGTGTTGGGTGAGTTCACTGTAAGGGAGGAGGGGGTGGGGAGACAGTGGAGGACATGGCTGTTGTGTTTGCATCTGTATGTTGAGTGTGCGCATGGCTGTGGTGTGACTTGTGGTGCCTTTGTGTGTCCTTGTATGGCGTGTGTGTTGTTCTGTGTGCATGCTGTTTGACTTGTGTGCTTGGGATGAATGAGGGGTGCTAGATTGGGCACAGGTGGTTGGAGGGGGGACGGAGGTACCAGGGACACTGGCTGCCATCGATGACGAAGCCAGAGCCTGGAACGATCTCTGGAGGCCACACAAGGCTCCGTTAATGCCTTCTAGGTAGGCATTGCTCTGCTGTATCTGGGATGCGAGCCCTCAGATGGCATTCACAATGGTTGTCTGTCCCACAGAGATGGTCCTCCGGAGGTCAATAGCCTCCAAAATTGAGGGCAGCAGGGCTGAATGGGGCAGGGGCTGAGGTGGGGAGCTACTGGGAGGGAGGTGTTGGTATGGGGAGTGGGGGACGAAGATGTTGTTGGGGTGGTCCCAGAGGGGTCCACCACCACCAGGGAGCTGCCACTGGAGGAGGAATCCGAGTCTGATGTTGCAGTGGTAGTAGGCTCCCCCATGGTGCTCTCCTCGCCCTCCAACCCACTTGTTCCCTCGGCGTCAGTGGACTGTGCCTCTTGGGTCCCATGGGCTACAGCATTCCCATTCGCCGGTGCCTCAGCTCCTTCACCTGATGATGCTGATGCACACAAGTACATCCTAGTTGTGTTAACAATAAAACTATACCAATTTGCCTTTCATCTCATGTAACCCTGGTGTGTTGTTAATAATACCACTTTTTTACTTTGCCATCTAGAGAAAAATTATATGTATATAAAATTAATTGTTCTATTGTTGTTTCCAAGGTCGCGGCTACTGTATAGGGTTTGAAAATAAACCTGAAAATTGCTTTGTAGTTACCTAATGGCTTCAGGAAGGTCTTAGATCGTTCCATGAAAGTGAGCCAAGTGTTTAAAGTTCTTTTGAAAACTTGTTGGTGTGGTCCTATGTTATGTCATATCCTTCTCCCAGAGGGACCTAAACATTTTTTGTTATATTATTCATGTACCCAAGTCCCAGGGTACTGGGTTGCCCCATTTAAAAAAAAAAAAATTCTTGACAGTCGCAGGACTGCAAGGGCTTTTCCAAAGGATATTGTGTTTGGAACACAATTTAGACTCTGTGTGTTCTTATAGAATATGTCTGATAAAGAAACATTATCATGTACAGAGGATTATATTGATAGGCTTCTAAAAGGTCCGTTCTTTATAAGTAGGACCCCCACAAAGGTTGTGGATGCCTTACAAGATAAAATTACTAAGGTAGAAAGAATCAAGACAAAGTTAGTGAGAACCCAGTTACATGGGCACTTGATGAAAGAATATTTGCGCTCTGGTGGGCTTAAAAGTAAGGAATGAGCCAGCAATATTTATTGAGGGTCCTAAATATAGGAAGAATTTCAGCTATGTAGCCAACTAGTGTTCACGACACTGGATGGTTTTAGGTATTGATACTGCACTGGAAAATATAACCAAATTAGAAAAAGAGATTGAGGGACTCACAAAGGAGATTCTAGATGTCACTACATTGACAAATGCTAAGGAGGCATTAGAAGCCCTGGAAAAAACCTCAGCAGAGTTTACATATATTACACAACAGAAAAAGCTGGACAAGCTAGCCAAAGATCTGGCCAAGTACGATAACAAATTGACATATCCAGATACAGATGAGGACTATTATAAACAGGATGGCACAGGCAAATATGTAAATAAAGGACGAGGGGGTTACAAGAAATACGTCACTTTCTCAGACACTTCAGTCTCGGATAGCTCAGACAGTGAATTACCTGGCCCGAGTACAGGAGGAAACCAAGGAGGACTAGAAGGCCCAACGGACCCTACTGTTTTTTAGGAAGGGGCCAGGGAGAGGGAGGTCCCCTGAGAGAGAGGGGGCAGAGGGGCAGAGGCCGAGGCAGGAACAGGGGCCGAGCCTATTACCAGGAGTCACATGGGGAACGATAGACAAGACGGCAACAATATTCCTGGTAAGTCAATCAAACCTTACTGTACCCATACCAGAGGATACCTCCTCTCTCATGACAATACAAACTAAAGCTACCTCTGAGCCCTCTGCTTCTACTAATACCAATATGGCACCAATATTCAATCTATCAAGACACAGGCTGACCCCTGATGAGATATCTGTTCTTAGCAAGGGACTTTCATTTGTCCCTACAGTACGTCCCAATTTTTTTGAAGTCAAACTTGAAATGCAAAGGTTCCTTAGAAAGATAAGATTGAACCACTTCTTCATAGGAAACACCCAGGGTACCAATCTTGATTTGACAGGATTAGGATTACCTTCTACATTTACACCGCCCTCCCATATGATGCCAAGCAAGGTCCTGTCCTTTGAAAAAATGGTTCTGAAAGACATAGACAGTTTAAGCAAACAAAAAAAATGCATCAAATACAATCTCACCTATAACGAGAGTATGGCCATGAAAAATCTTGAAAACAATACAGAGATTGTAAGAAAAGCAGCAGATAAGGGTGGGGGTATAGTCATTCAAGATATTTCTGACTACCGACAAGAGATCCTTAATCAATTAGATGATGTAGGTTGTTATATGAAACTGAAAGGAGATCCCACTGGTGCCCTTAAAAAAGAGATAGCTGAACTTATAAAGCAAGAGCTAGACCAGGGTTTTATCAGCAAGAATGAATATTTATTCCCCAACATGGAACACCCAAGGATGCCAGTAATATATACCTTACTCAAGGTACATAAGAGATTAGACAGCCCTCCAGGCTGCCCTATTGTATCTGGGTGTGGCTCCATTTTGGAACCATTATGCCAATATGTTGATTTTTTTCTAAATCCATTTTTGCCTAAAACCAGATCTTATATTAGAGACAGCATGTATTTCATAACAGACTTTGAAGGTATGACATTTAATGAATCAACAGACCTACTTGTCACCATGGATATTTAGTCCCTATATACCAGTATCACACAGACAGAAGCACTATGAGTGGTACAGGAAATATTGGGATCCCGTACGCAACCTGTACAAGTACCCACCTGGTTCGTAGTAGAAATGATGAGAATTGCAATGATCAAAAACGACTTTCAGTCAGTCAGTCAAAATAACTTTATTTTGGCTACAAGAGCCACAAAAACACAGCAACAATAGATAATTACACAGGATTAAATAAAATATATACAGTACGTGTGGTTAGATAAAATAATAAAATAAATTAAATTAAATGCACTCCCAGAGTGAGTTAATACATTCTTACTAAAACCATTATGCAGGTAGAAGTTTCCCTCTTATCAAGTTTCCCGCTAATCAAACTTGCCCCAAGGAATTTGGCAACAGCAATCACTAGCATTGGGCTAGCATTGGGCTAAAAATGATTTTCAATTTGAGAATTATTTTTATTTCCAAATCAAGGGAGTAGCAATAAATCAAGCTTTACACTGGACCTAGCTAACCTCTATATGGCTGACTTTGAAGCACATCATATCTTTTCTCCACATAATCCGTTTGGAGAACAGATAAGAAAATGGTCATGTTATATAGATGACATTTTTTTGATTTGGAGGGGCACAGCCTCTGAACTACAGTCCTTCCATACATGGCTCGATATGAGATCCAAATATGTTAAATTTACAGTTGAATAGAGCAAAACAAGTATCCCTTTTCTGGGTTTGAGAGGGGGGGGGGGGACTGATGATGATAAGATTTATGTGTCCATTTATAGGAAACCCACAGAGAGAAACACCTTGTTACATTACAGGAGCAATCACCCTAGAAGCTTAAAAGATAATCTACCATTTGGTCAGTTTTTACACATTTGTAGAAATTGTACCAAGAAGAGTGATTACTTTAGGGAATCAGGAATACTCATGAATAGGCTTGTAGAAAGAGGGTATCTCAAAAGACTGCTGAAAAGAGCTAAAAAAAGAACATGGTATAATCATGGGGAATTTTGTATTGCAACCTAATCAAAGAAAAGAAGAGATAGACAGATTAGTGTGTGTGACCACTTTCAACCCTGTTAGCAATGAAATAAGAAAAATCATTGAATGACATTAGGGCTTGTTAGAAGACCATCTAAACAATAAAGAACTACCGCTATTTTAATTCAAGAGAAGGAGGAACTTGAGGGATTCCTTAGTGAGAGCTAAATTACCAGAACCACCTAAAACAACTCTAAATGCTTTGTGGGGTCTACCGGCAGTGGTTGGACACTATCAATGTGGGAAGTGTCTGGCCTGTAAGTTTAGTTTCAACACCAATGATTTTATTCATGATAACATTGTGAATAATTTAAATACGTTCACTAATTGTAATACGAAAGATGTTGTTTATGCTACATGGTGTCCATGCCAACTACAGTTTGTAGGAAAAACCACACAAAAAGTGAAATGGAGAATTCTCCAACATAGAAGTAGGATCAAATGCGGGACCATTGGAGCCCCTCTTGTGGAACATTACCAGAGCCTACAGCATAACATTGATGACATAAAGTGGCAAGTGATTGAACATGTGAGGATGGGACCAAGAGGAGGCGACATTGACGTTCTTCTATCCAAGAGAAAGCTGTATTGAATGGACAGGTGCAACACAATTTCACGAGGATTGAACACATTGGAGGATTGGAGACAAGCTTCTGCTACATAACAGGATCATGGACTTTATCACCTTGGCTTGTTAGAAGAGCTTTGACTGTATTTTGTTTATAACTACCACTGTTTTTGACTTTATAAGTATAACAGAAGGTACAAATTCATATAATATGAACATATATACACCTCCTTTGGAGGGTTCTGGTATGGGAATTAGGAATACAATATTTCAATCAGGACCGCATTGCCAATTCAAGAGCTCTGTATATTTAGCATCATTTGATAGCAAATACCTACATACACTGTAAACTAAGTATATGTCCACATCTACCACATGATGGGACTTTTCATAAGAATTTCCAAGCCAAAAATATCTTTAACAATTAACCTATCCGTAGGGTAACTCTTAGCTATCACAAACATATTATTAAGAACCATCACAGCTTGGATGAAATCACAGTCTGTAATTAACACAGACAAAACCTTAAGATGCATTCATGAAAATGGTTCAGTATAGAATCATAACCTGGATATACATAGAGGGTTATGTTCTATCACTACATAATTTTAGTTTTGCCTCCACTGTCTTTTTGGCCCAAGTAATAGAATTTGTATTTTGTTTTTCGTAGACTAGCAAAAGAATAGCCATTATAACACTAGACTTTCCTTATTTAATGGAGGAACAATCTATTTTTTGGCCACTAGATGGAAGCAGAAGCTATCCTCGTGCATGTTAGGTAAGGCTGGCTTCCTCATCTATAAATAGAACAAGATAGGCAGCAGGCTCTAAAGGATTCACCATGCTGCTGAACTACCAGCCAGGTATGTAGATCCAATCAACAGGATTGCTGCAATTTTTAGCTGGCAGAGACTTGTTTATCTGACTTCATTATATTTTGTTTACTTTCTTCCCAAAACTAGAGCATTTAACCTGATTAAATCAGGGCTGCAGATCTTAACCTTTAACATAGGACCACACCAACAAGTTTTAAAAAGGACTTTAAACACTTGGCTCATTTTTATGGAACAATCTAAGACCTTCCTGAAGCCATTAGGTAACTAAAAAGCAATTTTCAGGTTTATTTTCAAACCCTATATAGTAGCCGTGACCTTGGAAACAACAATAAGGCAATTCATTTTATATATATATAATTTTTCTCTAGAGGGCAAAGTAAGAAAGTGGTATTATTAATAACACACCACGCTACATAAGCTGGAAGGTGAATTGGTATAGTTTTATTGTTAACATGACTAGGATGTGTCTGAGTACAATCAAATAGGTGTGAGTTTGTCTTCAAATTGGCTTATTTTCTAAATTAATTAGGTACATTTTGTTTCTTTTTCTTTAAGAGGTCGAGTAACTATCAAATAAAGAAGTAGTGACCTCATGTTAAATATGGATTTGATAATATAACCATACAGTATGTTGTATTGTTGAATTAATAGATGCTGACCAGATGGAAGGCAAAGCACTGATACATGCTTTCTGTCTTGAATTCTAGGTGCTTCCTATTTCAATTTTCCGTCCTGATGATGACCCACCTGAATTAATTTCTTTGTTTGGGGTTGAAACATCGACATTGTATTAGAAATTGTGGATTGACTTTTGAGAAATTCAGCAGGCTCACAGTACCTATGGTTATAAGTGCTTATTTGAGACCTCATGCTTTAAACCACAGTTTGGTTTTCGTTTTCATGTCAATAGCACTGCAACACTTATACTAACACATATTTCACTCACACTGCACCGTTATACAGGAGCACCTTGATTACTTTACTTTAAATTGTTGAATTTAAGTTTCTAATAAATGTGAAATATTACTCACAGACCTCATCGGTACAGAAAGTTCTTTAGGGTACAACCACTGTCGTGGAGGTTAATTCATATCCTTCCCCCAGAGGGACCAAAACATTTTTTGTTATATTATTCACTTACCCAGGTCCCAGGGAACTGGGTTGCCCCATTTTAAAAAAAATTATGCACACAAGGACACAAGAAAACAGAGAGGGAGGGGGGAGACAAAGAAAGGGTTGCTGGATGCGAGCGACTCAACTATGATGCAGGGTGGCACACATGCATTACACTTCAGTCCCAGGGCCCACCTTACCATTCCTTTGCACTACAGGAATGTACCACTGATAGGGAGTACACCTGCCTTTTTTTAGTACATTACACTAACAGTGGAAGCCTACAGATTCAATGCACATGTCCTGCAACTCAAACTGAGGGAACCATTTAATGCTCAGATGTCATGAGTACCACTACATCACTTAGCAAGACAACCAAATGACTGAGTGTGCTATACAATTTCCGACTTACCTGGGTACACATACCCCCTGCACAACAAGGTAACGTAACCTGGCCAAGAAGCTGAACACCTGCATACCCTGACACCTATGAGTTACTGTAACAGCAAACTTTCTCCACATTGCCTACCATCCCCCCAATACAATTGGCATGCAGGACTGTGTGAAAACGCACCCCTTTGTGGCTGCTGTGATGCCTTCAAGTGGTCATCCAAGGCTGGGTAGACCACTGCCAGTATGCGGACCATTAGGGGATCAGGGTCTGACGGGCACCCCTCCCTCGTTGGGAGGCCATCCCCAGCTGGGCCTCCGCGGTGTTCCGGGCCCAGCGTCTCATGTCCTCCCATCGTTTCCTGCAGTGGGTGCTTTGCCAGCTTTAGACCCCCAGGGTCCACATGTCCTTGGCGATGGTTCGCCATAACCCCTTCTTATGATGAGAGCTGACCTGCATGGGAGAAATTTGAAATACACATTAATGTAGACTGACCACACACATGCTGACATAGGATACAATTGCACTGACAGTTGACAACAATACATTCCATCATCTTCCTACAGGTACACTTTGATGGCCCACTCCACTACTCCTATACGCTAGGTAATCCTACATTCACAGACACCTGCACCCAAGCAATCGCACTCACTTCTAGGACACTGATCATCCACTCACCTGCTCCTCTGGTCTCCCATACAACTTTGCATACGGGGTAGGACCCTGTTCACAAGCCTTGTCAGCTCCTCCTGGGTGAATGAATGGTAGGGCCTTCTCCCCTGTAGCACGTGCCATCTTCGTGACCAGATGCAGACAGCAGCGCACGCAGAGGAGTAGTGGTCGTGGTGAATGCAGGAGTCAAGTGACTAAGGGAAATCAAAATGGAGGTGAAGACTGCAGCGGTACGCACTGTCACTGCCGGCGGCGATCCTGATTGGCCCCTGTTCCCCATAGACACCAATGTTAACCAATGGGGAATTGCACGGCGGTACAGACCGCCTAACGCAATGATGATTTATGCCAGCGGAGTCATGTCACTTCCATCTGTCCTCAGCATGTAGGACAGGCGACCACCATTTAAAGTGTAAAATGCAATAGAGTGCAAACTATACGCGCCCTCCATGCTGTCACATTTTCCTGATCACGTCATGCACACCAGTCATGCACAGCAATACATGCCGTATGTGATGTGTGGCATCAGTAATCTGCATTTGTAGGTTGCATGGCACCGTGTACACACGTCAATTGCCACAGTGCTAGCTGCATGCAACCCTTCCATGATGTGAAGGCTACGTTTGTGCTGTTGTGTGTGCTTTGACATCATCCGTAATGTGTTGGTGTGTTGAAATATGTGTGTCATCTCTCCCTAGCTACCGACCCCTGCAGAGATTGAGGAATGCACCAGTGTATCGGCCCCTAGTTAACCTGGCAACCATGGAGGAACAACACATAATATAGACCTACCGTCTGAACCTGATGACCATACATGAACTGTGTGCCCAGTTGGAGCCAGATCTACTGCCAGGTCTACGTAATCCCTATGCTATTCCAGCTACTGTGCAGGTACTCTCTTTGCTACATTTCTTGGCCAGTGGGTCATTTCAGGCAACAGTCGCCTTGGCAGCAGGTGTGTCACAGCCAATGTTCAGTAACATCTTAAAGGATGTCCTGACTGCCTTGCTGAAACACCTCCACACCTACATCAAATTTCCCCAAGCTGCTGACTTGCCCACTGTGAAATCAGATTTCTATGCCAGTTCACAGATTCCACATGTGATTGGGGCCATAGATTGCACCCATATTCCCTTGATTCCTCCCAGGGTCAATGAACAAGTGTACAGCAATAGGAAAAGTTATCACTCCATTAATGTACTAGTGGTATTTCTTGGAGACCAGTACATCTCCCAAGTAATTGCCAAATTACCTGGATCTGTGCATGACTCTTACATTTTAAGGAACAGCAGTGTTCCACACCTGATGGCACAACTACCAGGAGAGAGAGCCTGGCTTGTGGGTGAGTGAGATGTGACAGTGCAGTAGCTAACCTGCCTTTCAAACTCTTTGCCCTCTATACAATGCTGACATGTGCTATGTATTCCCACTCTTCCCAGGTGATTCTGGCTATCCAAACCTGTCTGGCTGTTGACACCTGTGAGGTATCCTAGGTCAGGGAGTGAAATTCGTTACAATGAGGCACATGGCAGGACAAGGAAAGTTATCGAAAGGACCTTTGGCCTCCTGAAAGCAAGATTTCGGTGTTTTCATTTGTCAGGCAGATCCCTGCTCTACTCCCCAAACAAGGTTTGCCAGATCATTGTGGCCTGCTGTATGCTGCACAACTTGGCACTAAGGAGACATGTACCCCCACTGAAAGATGAGGAATAACCTGATCCAGGGTGACAGCTGAGGGGACAGAGGACAGCGATGAAAAAGGGAAGGATGATGTGGACTCCAGAACTCAGCTTATTCAGATATACTTCCAGTGAGTTGCAGGTACATTTAGCCTAATGTTTCCTACAATATTTCCTATGTAGAATTGTGTACAGTTGTAAGATTGTACAACCAGTGCTGGAGACACAGCAGTGCGAGTGTGGTGCAATGTATGTACTGTCACATACCCCCTACTGCTTCATGTGTTTGATGACTCCAAAAGGTAGTTCACACATAGAAGTTTTGTTTTCCTGGATGTGTTTCCTGCCTTCACATGCATGGACTGTTTGGCCTACAGTTGTACTAATTTAGAAAGCTGCAAATATATGTGCATAACTGGTCTGTAGTACAACTGATAAATGGTGATACTGGTCAGTGAATAAGTGACAGTACTCTGGCAGTAATGTTCAACTTTGGACACAATGCAGGTACATGTGTCATTGAACAAGCTGTACATAAATGTATTCTACATATCTGTTCCTCGCAGGTCTTGCTATGCTGGGATACCCTTTACCAAGCGATGTACAAGGAGGATTAGGACATTCCTGGTGCAAGTGTGTGGAAGCCATTTCTCAGATTTGGAATGTTACATGCCTGATGACATTCACCCTAGCCAGTTTCTGACACAGACTAAGTAATACATCACATGCATGCGTTAGGAATACATCACAGATACATTAAGTCTGAATGACACTTTTAATGAAGTGCAGCTACATAAGGGATGGTGTAATACAAGGGAGTGGGAAGATGGTGGACAAAATAGTCTTTTCGGTGCTCACAGCTATTGGTAGCACAGGTCCAGAGTCCATGGGGCCATTGGGAAATGGAGGGCGGACAGTAGATGGTCAACAAGGTGTCAGTGGCACACAAGGGAGACAGTACAAGAAGGGATCATTTCCTGGAAGTGTGTTTAGTCATGGCTACAGTTTCTGATGTATGTCTGGTTGGATGTTGCGAGGGGGTTCTTGGGCAGCAGAGGAAGGGGTGCAGGTGTCCTGTGAGTTCCCTGGCAGGGCCACCAGTCCACTACCAGCAGTTGATTTGGAGGGCTGTGGTGTCTCATGTCTTGTGGACGGGGCCTGCATGCGGGTAGAGACCTCAGGCAGTATTCCAATCATGTCCTGCAGCACTCCTTTGATGGAGGCCATGGTGGCATTGTGGGCCTGTCATTGCTCCATGGACACCTGATGGTGTTCACTCTGCAGCCTCTGAATCGCCTGCAAAGTGGGCTGAATCTGCCCCATCCTGTCCTGGGTGTGCTGGTATGTTGATAGGATTTGGGAAATGGCCTCCTGGCCGGTCGATACCCTTGTATAGCTCCCCCGCTGTGCCAGGCCCTCTGTTCCTGTGATCTCGTTACAGTCACACCACTCCCACTTGCCTGGTGACAGGTAACGACTCCAGCCTCTGTACAAGTGGGCACACAGTGGCTGAGCCAGGGACACTGGTTTGGGGGCATTAGGCCACAGCTGTTGGTGGTGGCTGTGTAGTAGGAGTCAGTCTGGTGGGCTCGGTGGGGCTTCTGGAGGGTGACTGACCAGAGGGTCCCGATGGGCCAGGTTGTTCATCCAGGTCCAGACATCCTGCTGTGGTGTCATCACTGGGGCCTTCTTCTGGGACTGGCACTTCCTGGCACCTCCTGGTGGCTGCCATGGGCAGTGTCACCAGTGGAGCACAACAAATCAAGTTGATTGTGTGTCCTACAGAGTGTTTGACTGTGTGTTAGCTGGGTAGCAGTAGTGTTCAACAGCTTCAGGGGATATGGCACTGACAGTCAGTTAGTTGTCGATGGCGGACATTGCACAAGTGCATTAGCAGTGGCATGTGTTTCCTTCTGTTTCTGTCCTCTGTCCTGTCATTGCCATTTCCCTGTCAGCATCAGCCACCACTTGATTGTGCTTACATCCCCATTCATCTACATGCAGGACTCCGATTGGGATGGGTGCAGTGCATGGAATTAGTGGGATGGGTGATGCATTGTGGGTCTTATTGTTTTTCAAGCATTAAAGTCAGGGACTGGGGGTTGTGTGCAGATTAGTTGGGCAGGTGTTGGTGGGGTGCTTGGGCATGCAGGGGATGGGTGTGGGTGGTTGATGGGGTGGGATGGATATGGGATAGGGTGTCTTGGGTTTGGTACAGGGGGAGGGGGTGACATGCCTTTCAGGTGCATGTGGTGGGAGGGGTGTGTCATTGACTTACCAGAGTCCAGTCCTCCAGTGAGTCCAGTGAGGCCCGCAGGATGAAGGATTGCCATGACCTTCTCTTACCACTCGGTCAACTCGGGGGGGATGGTGGGGGACCACCGCCAGTCCTCTGGGTGGCAATCTGGTGTCTTGATGCCATTGCCTGGACCTTCTCCCGCATGTCGTTCCACCTCTTTCTGATGTCGTCCCTTGAGCATGGATGGTGTCCCACTGCATTCACCCTGTTGACAATCCTCTGCCATAGCTCCATCTTCCTGGCTATGGATGTCTGCTGGACGTGTGCTCCGAACAGCTGTGGCTCCACCCAGATTATTTCATCCACCATGGTGTGAACTCTGTCAGTGAATTAGGGGTTCTTAGGGGGTGCCATAGTGGGTTGTGTGGTTGTGCTGTGATGTGGTGGTGTTGTTTGGGGTTTTGCAGTGTGTGAGTGAGTTGGTGGCAGGTGTGGTGAAAATTGAAGGTGCAGTTGTGGGATGCGTGGTTGTGTGTTTCTGAGTTATATGTGGCATGGGGTGTGCAAAGACGTGACTTGAGTTTGTGGTGTCACTTTCCAGTTGGCTGGTAGTTGTGTGGCAGCAAGTGGGAATAGCTCGGCATTGCGGGTATTTTGGGTGTGTGTTTTATAGTGGGGTGTGTGGGTGTGTGAAGTGTATGTATGTGTCTCAGATGTGGGGTTTTCAAATTGTCCAATGTGGGGAGTTGTTGATGGTTAGTCCATTTCATGGCCACGCTGGTCCGTACAGCCAATGGTGTACCGCTGTTGCACGACTGCTGTGCTGATTTCTGAATCATATTTGAGAGGACAGTTTAGTTTTTGCTATAGCGGTGGCAGAATCTGTGCAGCCTGTTTCCCACCATTGTTCGCCCTGGTGGGGTAGGATGCCTTGCTCTTTTCTGGCGGATTTTGCCTTTGGGGTCGCATTACTGCGGTATCTTTTCCACATCCACGCAGGTCTTTTTATGGCAGACTGCATTGCTGTTGGCGGTATTTACCGCCAAACTTGTAATGACTGCCTAAAATATAAGAAAAAACTGGAGGGCTTTGCCTCTGTCACACTTGGTGAAAGATCCTTCATGTAACATGATGGCACTTCCCCGTTTTCTCTATGCCCCCACAAAATATGCCCTACCCGATCCCGTCAAAATATTTTCAAGCCATGGACCAGGAGATTTGCATATTACTGTGGGATTTGAGGACCTGCAAGAATGGCTGCCAAAAATTGACAAGAAGTTTGTATGATGGCAGTATAGCCCTATCAGACAAACAGAAATGCTATTGGGCGACACAGCTTGTAGCCATTAACCTCTGGGTCCATCTCTCTGATTCTGAACCAGCTTATCAGCTGGACAGACTGGCCATGAGACCGGGGGGGTTGTCTCAGGGCCATTTATGGAAAAGCACGCCCCTCTTCTTTCACAGGGCCAACTGCAGTTACCCTTGCACTGTGGCATAAAGCTCTACACACCTTGGGCTGGTGAGATAGGATCACACAGGCCACACCCCTCGGGGGCACGGCAATACTAGGCACCCTATGATAACATTCCGGGGTCCATAAATGGGACCTAATCGGCATTGCAAAGATGGAGGATCTGTGGACACAGGATGAAGTTATTCAGTTTGCTGTCTTAAAAGCCACTTACCTACTGGCACCCACAGAGGCCTATCACTACCTGCAAATCAGTCATGCACTGCAGAAAGCGGTACTGAAAGGGGAGGAACTCCCAGAGGCATCCCCCCTTGAAGATAGACTACTAACTGATCATAGGTCCAAAAATGCAGTGTCCCTTATATACTGTAAACTAATCAACAACTCACCTTACACGCTTAAGGGAACAATGGGAGCTGGATCTTAGGGATCTAGAAGATGATGAGTGGCTTGAGGCTTTAGCATCCCCAAGAGAAGTGGCCATATGACCTAGATTTCATTTAGTGCAACAATACTACATGGGTCCTACTATGCATGCACTACCCTAGTGACCATGGGCAGGGCAACAACAAACTTATGTTTTCAGAAATATGGTGAAATATGTATATTTTTCCACGTGATATGGAGCTGTGCAACTATACAGGGAAATTGGGAATCAGTGGTGACCTGTCTAAATAATGTGTGTGAAAGTACTACTGAGGCCTCCCCAAAGTGGTGCCTGTTAAATATATGGGAAGAAACTGACATTCTCCGCATGGAATGCATTTTGATGACTCAAGAATTGATGGTAGCTAAACGTAATATTGCATGTGCTTGGAGAGATGAACATCTGCCATGGCTGTCCGATTGGAAGATGGAAATAGAATGGTGCATGTTTGAAGAGAGGGTGGTCTATGAAAGCCGGGGCTGCCCACGTAAGTGGACTAAAGTATGGGAGAAAAAGAATTACTATAGGGGTGGGTTGTGCTTCCCTCTTGGATCTTCAGGAAACAATACTTGGTATTAGGCGCTTACAGAGGCTGCTACTGTACAGTAACCAGCCTATGCATTGTGTGAGGGGTGGGGAGAATACGGAGGGGAGAATGAATCGATTTGAATTGGTTTGTGACTAGAAGCTACACTGTATTATGTTTTCAGCTGGATTTATTTGCAACAAAAAGATTTTTTTTTAAACATAAGTAAACATTTGTCAGTTAAAGAATGTGGAAATATACCAGTTGCAGCTTCATTTTTTACACTAAGCACAACATAAATGTGGATAAACTCGGACAAAATAAGCAAAAAATAAATATAGATAAATACAAACAAAAATGTAAAAAATCATATATTTCATAAAATTGGGAGTCCTAAACACAACACATATGCATACATATTATTGTCACGAACTGTCCCCACACAAATCTACTTACTAGGGAGGTAAATGGTGTTTGTTACAAAAACTACCTTGCTTATCACCAAGAGCGTGTTATCGCATTGGTCAAAAAAGGTTTTGTGTCTGTACCTTCGGCTAGTTTCAGCTATGTACTGCTAGCTATCTCCCTGGACGATGACTATGTACACCAATGGGCAGATTTTAACAAAAGTGGCGCAGCACGGTGCTGTGCCAAAATTGGCAACGCCGTGCTGCGTCACTTTAGAAACGCAGGGATGCGCAGTATTTAAGGGAATACGGCGCACCCCTACGTTTCCCCCTGCTCTAGCGCTAAATTTAGCTGGCAGCGCTAACGCAGGCATCCTTGCACCATCGTGCAAGGATGTCTGTGTTGAAGGGTGTGATTCTTTATGTGCGGGAAGGTGTCCCTTCCTGCACATAAACAATGCAGCACACACAGAAGTGCCAAAGTGTCATTTTCAAATGATTGTTTATGTGCAGGAAGGGACACATTCCCGCACATAAACAATCATGTTTGGCATTTTGCTCTTTGTATGCCTGCGACAGAATGCAGCACGCATAGAAAAAGCAAAAAATTAGGAGAAATAAAAGTATTCACCCTCGTTGCGCCCTGCTAACACCACCCCTGGGGGGTGGGCATTAGATTTTGGGGCTGCCTCAGGTTTACGAAATTTCATAAATCTGAGGCTGCGTCAAAATGCAATTGGTGTTGCTGTGGCACGCGCACACCAACACCCATTGCACGCCCTTTCCACGCACAGTGCTGTGTGGGAAGGGGCCGTATTTACAAGGTGGTGTTAAGCCACACAACGTAGCTTAACGCCACCTTGTAAATATGGCGCTTTGCTTAGCTCTAGGGGCCTATAAATAAGGCCCTAAGGCCCTCATTTTTACTTTTTGGTGCAAAACTGCACTAACGCAGTTTTGCACCAAAAGGTTTAACACTGGCTTGCACCATTTCTGTGCACCAGCCGGGCACCATATTTATGGAATGGTGCAAGCCGGTGCAAAGGGTAGGCTAGCGTAAAAAATAATGACATTAGTCGGTGGAGCTGGCGGTATGGAAGAAGGGGGTTTTGCACCAACAAATGACATTAGGCAGGTTAGAGTAAAAAAAAGAAATGACTCTAACCTGCCTAGAGTCATTTTCTGATGCACAACCATCCATATCACATGACTCCTGTCTTAGAAAAGACAGGAGACATGCCCACCACCCCAATGGCCTGCACAGGGGACCAGGGTCCCTTGGGCATGGCCGTTGCACCCAGTGCAATGTAGGGGGGGGCCATTCCTGGGCCCCCAATGGCACTTAAAAAAAGAAAAAATACTTACCTGTACTTACCTATACTTACCTGGGATGGAGTCCCATCTTCCGCTGTCCCTCTGGTGTGAGTTGGGGTGTCCCTGGGCCTGGGTTGGGCACCTGTGGGCTTATTCCATGGTGTTCCACCATGGAAATAGGCCCACAGGTCCCCTAACGCCTGCCCTGACCCAGGCATTTAAAACGATGCAAAGCAAGCTTTGCACCATTTTTTGACCCCTCCTCCCCCCGTGCGTGATTTTTGCATGGGAGGATAAATAAGGCGCTAGGGCCTTAGAGTGCTTTTTTTGCCTGGGAACGCCTATCTTGCATCTCATTGACGCAAGGTAGTTTTCCGCAGGCAAAAAATCACTTTAACTCCAATATTTTGGCGCTAGACATGTCTAGCGCCAAAATATAAATATGGAGTTAAGTTTGCGCCATATTTGCGTAAAAAAAATGATGTAAACCCGGTGCAAACAGAGTATAAATATGCCCCTAAGTATGTCCAGTGGATATTTTAGATGGCTGCACTAAAGCTGCCACAGATGATTGTGGTTCATTCCCATTATCATCAATGGTGTTGGTAAAATAAATATTAATGTAAGGCATCGTTTTAGCATACTCATATATGTTTGGCATTAATGAAAGTGTTTTTGATAATTTCAGTCTTAAAAGTCTCAAAAATAAATATCGAAAGAAAAAACGTTAGGTGTGGATTCCTAAAGCACTTGCAGTGCTTTTTGAAGTGCCGGGCTTTCATAGCGCTACGGCAAGCAACTTGTCCAAAAGCAGACTTAAACAAGAAACACATAAATCTGTTATCTGCATGTACCTCTGTCCAAAGCAGCATTTCATGTTCAAGAGGTTCATTTCATGTGCATTCTCCATCTCTGCACCACCCTGAATCATATCCTGCGCCTTTGAAGTGAATGGAGTCTGTCCACTCCTACACAAAATACAATCCATTCAAGTCCCCTTATTTGACCTTCCTTTTACTGCGTCGGACAGTGTATTTGTTGGTTTTCTTGCCTGTTTGTGCATCTCCTTCATGTGTGTCTTTCTCGGTGATCTTTCAAAGGGCTGCCTTGTTCCTCCAGCTTACGCTTTGTCAGTTCTGATCGTAACACCGACTTCCGTATCCTCTTGACGGACAATGCTCATTTCCGCTGACAAATAAACATATACAATAATCATAATTTCTATTTAAACCGGGTATGAGTCATCAGGCATCATCATGTGTCATATTCAGTCATGTATAATCAAATTAACGTGGCACTGAATATTCCTGATGAAAGCAATGAGTAATGGTGACGGGTCAGAACGTGACATTTTACAAAGCAAATGTCCTTTAATTCAACTTGTGTAGTTATGGAAGTTATGATATTTCTAACGAGGGAATTTAAGTGACCCAAGTCACTTAGAAATCTTAGCTAGGAATTTCACTATGTGTTTAGAGACAGAGGACACGAGGGGCGTGAAAAACCGCCCCCATATGTAATTACTTCTCCTTTTAATTTCAGCTGTATTTATTTGGCCTCATATAATTGATAACAAGGAAATAGAGGTTACATGACTTCTTACTTGCTTTGAAATGCACATATCTCTGAATAAGTATTTAAAAATTGCCATGTTCAGGACATTAAGATTAAACTAATGGAGGCCATTGTCTGCCCATGCACCTGTCGATTTTTTAGATCCTTCTTTATATAACAATGTTTTCCTTAATTAACCCCTGTGCCAGAATAGCAGCGATGTCAACGTTATGCATGGTACATGTTGCTGCCCCCTTACTGTATTTATATTTATTATTTTTGGGCAATTGTCCATTTGTTGTTATTTTGTAGGACATAGGCCCTCATTACAACATTGGCGGTAAATGTCGCTTACCGCCATGCAGAAGACCTCCAACACACCGCTGCACAGCAGAATTCCTCTACAGCTATTACGACCCACAGCTCGGAATCCGCCAAAATCTAGACACCCACACAAGTCCGCCACACCGCAGGTCAGTGATAAACTGGCGATAACAAAACCGACACCGTCACGCCAACAGGAATACGCCCACACTATCACGACCCATGAATCCACGCAGCGGTCTTTCAACCGCGGTATTCCATTGACGGTACACACCGCCGCTCTCAAAATACACACACATATACAAAACAAAACCACATGGGACAATTCGAAATACACACGCCTGATACACATACACACACCACTCCCACACACCCAATACAATTTAAAACACACACCCACATCACCCACAAACCACTACGACACAAATTGAGAACGAAGCACAGAGAGAGACACCACCATCAACAAACTAGCATCCACAGGCACACAACACCATCACTCACACAACATCCACGCACCTCACACAACACACACAAACACATCCCCTCACACATCACAACACACACCACCTCACAAATCACCCACACCACACCATGGCACCGCAAATACACCCCAGTTTCTCTGAGGAGGAGCTCTGGGTCATGGTGGAGGAAATCGTCCGGGTAGAGCCACAGCTATTCGGATCACAGGTGCAGCACACCTCCATTGCTAGGAAGATGGAGCTATGGCGCAGAATCGTAGACAGGGTCAACGCAGTGGGACAGCATCCAAGAACACAGGATGACATCAGGAAGAGGTGGAACGCCCTTTGGGGGAAGGTGCGTTCTGTGGTCTCAAGACACCCGATTGCAGTTCAGAGGACTTGCGGCAGACCCCCAACTCCTCCCCCACAACTAACAACATGGGAGGAGCAGGCCTTGGCTATACTGCATCCTGAGGGCCTCACAGGAGTAGCAGGAGGAATGGACTCTGGTAAGTCAAATCTTTACTATTACATCCCCAACCCTACCTGCATGCTATCACATACCCCCACACTCACCCTCACCCCCATCACTCCAACACCTCACATATGTCCCACTATCACAAACCACCCATCCCAACACCAAGACCTGCATGCAACACCAAAGCATGGACACCCATCACCAAAGCATGTCCACTACAGATACCCACACAGATCCCCAAACCAAATATCACACAAGGTCCTAGACAAGATTGTAAGCACTGGGGTACAGGGTCACCCACACATTGCACACAATGGCACACACAGATGCAATAATCATGCCTTTACACCCCTGCAGGACCCCTACCCAATGTCACCGGACAGGAGGTTCCAGACATGTCCACAACCCCCACAGAAAAGGCCCACAGTGATGACAGCAGCTCTGTCCAACTGGATCAAGATGACCAGCCCGGCCCATCTGGGACCTCAAGACAGTTGATTCCCCTGACACTGGCACATGCCACCACAGAGCCTCCCACCTCAGGAAACACCAGCACAGCACCCACCTAGCGGGCCCATACCTCTGTCCCCAGGACACGTCAAGCAGCAGTGTGTCCTCCACTACAGGGAACCCAGGCAAACCCACAAACCCAAGAACATCAGGGACCTGGGGGCAGTGGCAGTGGCAGTGGGCACATGGTTCAGGGGACAGAGGAACAGGAAAACAGGGGAACTGGGAGGACTGCTGTGCGACGGGGGAGGACAGGCCCAGGGAACTCACTCTCCACGAGGCCCTCTCCAACATCATGGGAACGTACCATCATTCCCAGGAGACGATGGCAACGGTACTGTCCAGGTTTCAGGAGACCCAGCGGCTGCAGGAGGAACAGTATTTGGGGATCAGGGAGGAACTCAAGTCCATCAAAACCACCCTGGTCACCATTGTAGGGGTGCTGAAGGACCTTGTCAACACCAGGAGGGACACTGTGGCACAACAAGGGGCCCCTGACACTAGCCTCGATCATGAACAGCCCACCATCTCCGCCAATGCTAGAGGACAGGAGGCACCGCCACAGGACCACAACACCAGCAGCCCACCCTCTGCTGGTGGAGAACCACCCCGCAAATGGTCCCTGTGATCCAGGAACAAGACAGAGAACAATGCCAAGACCCCCTCCAAGAAATGAGACCACCCTTAATGTCATCCTTCTGTCCCACTTCGCCACCCTGTCCATCCTTAAACTGCCCTAGCCCCACTTCCTATGCCCCTTTGGACAATGCACCTGTGAGTCAAATAGACTGGACTCTGCCATGGACATTCCTCCACCATCACCCCTGACCATTTTACAACCCCCTCCACTATTTTGCATGTAAATAAACATTCTTGAATCACAAAACAATCTGGAGTCAGTCTGTGCTTTCACAAATGTGTATTTGCAATAACTATGGAATATAGCAATGTCAATTTACTTGTTCACATACCAATGTAACACAGCTGTAGTCCATGAGGTAATATAGCAGAAGTCACACAGTGGGACCCACATCTGTGAAATGGAAAGACAAAGTGACAAGTCAGGGTCCATATACTGGGTGAAAGTGACAGACATATGATAGGTCTAATAATTGTATGAGATGTAGGAGGCAGTGATGTCTTCTTACAAGTGTCTCACTGGAAGTATTGCTGGATCACGCTGTTTCTGTTGTCGATATCCTCTTCTTCTGCCTCCTCTTCTTCTCTGTCCACAGGCTCCACAGCTGCCACTAGACCTCCTTCTGGACCATCTCCTGCAGAAAAGGCAGTTTTCTGTTGTCGCAAAGCCAGGATGTGTAGCATACAGCAGGCCATGATGATCTGGCACACCTTCTTTGGTGAGTAGTAGAGAGAACCACCTGTCATATGGAGGCACCCGAACCTGGCCTTCAGGAGGCCGAAGGTCCTTTCGATCACTCTCCTAGTTCGCCCATGTGCCTCATTGTAGCGTTCCTCTGCCCTTGTCCTGAGATTTCTCACTGGGGCAGTAGCCATGACAGGTTGGGGTAACCAGAGTCACTTGCAAATGTCGAGAGACAACTGTTAGACACACACTAACCCTTAGGGACAATCCCAGACCCATGCAATCATTCACACGGTATAGGGTCCTTGTCCTCACCTATTAGCCTCGCACTGTGCCTCTGGAGTTGCCCCATCACATAAGGGATGCTGCTATTCCTCCAAATGTAAGCGTCATGCACTGAGCCAGGAAACTTGGCGTTCACATGGGAGATGTACTGGTCGGCAAAACCCACCATCTGCACATTCATCGAATGGTAGTTCTTCCTGTTTCTGTGCACCTTTTCACTCCTGCGGGGGGGGGTACCAATGCCACATGTGTCCCATCAATGGCACCTATGATGTTGGGGATATGTCCCAGGGCATAGAAGTCACCTTTCACTGTGGGCAAATCCTCCACCTGAGGGAAAACAATGTAGCTGCACATGTGTTTCAGCAGGGCAGACAACACTCGGGACAACACGTTTGAGAACATAGGCTGGGACATCCCTGATGCAATGGCCACTGTTGTTTGAAAAGACCCACTTGCCAGGAAATGGAGTACTGACAGGACCTGCACTAGAGGAGGGATTCCTGTGGGATGGCGGATAGCTGAAATCAGGTCTGGGTCCAACTGGGCACACAGTTCCTGGATTGTGGCACGGTCAAGTCTGTAAGTGATAATGATGTGTCTGTCTTCCATTTTCACCAGGTCCACCAGCGGTCTGTGCACCGGAGGATGCCGCCATCTCCTCACCTGCCCCAGCGGACGTGCCCTATGGATGAGAACAGCGAGCACAGAATCAACCAACACTGAGGTATAAAAAAAAGAACTTATTGCACACATTTGTCAATCCGCAATGTGCCTGTCACTGTGTGTATGCAAGGCCTAGGTAGGTGTGATGCATTTAAAATGAATGCCATGTGGCCACCTGAAATGGCAGCTGCCTGACCTGTAAGGTGGGACAAGGGGATATGAGGTATCTGCGCTGGTGTTGTACACCGTCGTCGTAGGCGGTCGAAGACTGCGACGCAATCCTGTATTGGTTAACATTGGACCCTATGGGTCCCATGAGCCAATGACGATGTACGCCGGCGGTGATGGAACGCACCGCCGCGGACGTGACTGCCATTTTCTCTCTGTTCACTCACTTGATACCTGACCTTCGACAGGAGAGGACCTACACTGCAAGTGCTGCTGTGACCTCAGTCAGGAAGCGATGATGGCTCATGTGTCTGGGGAAAGGGCCCCTGCCTTCACTTCGGAGGAGTTGGAGAAGTTAGTGGATAGGGTCCTCCCCCAGTAGACGCTACTCTACGGTCCTCCAGACAAACAGGTGAGTACTCTGTGATCATGCTGTATGAGCAATGCGTGTTTGGAGTGGTGTGGATGGAAGATACAGGGGGGGTAAGAAGGCCTGCATAAGCGAACGGTGAGTGTATGTGCGTCAGGGCAAGGGTGGGAACGCGGGCCAATGAATGTGATGGTCCGGACGGTTAAAGATCATCCTTTTCCCCTGTACTATTCCTCTAGGTCAGCGCCCACCAGAAGAAGGATATTTGGCGTGCCATCGCCAAGGACGTCCGAACCCTGGGGTCCACCACAGACAGAGCCCCCACTGCCGGATAAGATGGGAGGACATTCGCCGCTGGAGCAAGAAGCCTGCGGAGGCCCAGCTGGGGATGGCCTCCCAACGTGGGAGGGGTGCCCGTCGCACCATGACTCCCTTGATGTTCCGGATCCTGGCGGTGGCGTATCCGGAGATGGATGGGCGCTAGAGGGCATCACAGCAGTCACAAGGGGGTGAGTACAGTCACATTCATCTGACTCTGCGCGCATGGCGAGGTATCTGGGTGGGGCAGGTGGGTAGTGGGTTACCCTAGGCCAGGGCGAGCTTTGTAGGCAAAGACCCTTTGTAAGTCAGGCTATGTGGCACCCCAACACCACCAGTGGTAAGAGCCATCTACACCTAGTCAGGGTCCTGTGACTTCCATGTGTGCAGCAATCGGGCTTAGGCCTTGTACCCCATGTCCCTGTGATTAATTAGAGAACTGTCAGTGCATGGCGTACTGCAGAGGGCTCCTGTGTCTGTAGTGTCTGCCAACGGTAGCAGTATTGCATGCACTGAACATGTCTTTCTTCTCCCCCCCCCCTTTTTGTGGTCTCCCTGTTCTTGTGTGCATTAGCATCATCAGGTGGAGGAGCAGTGCCACGGGAGCAGGAGGGAGCTGCATCCCACATGGCCATAGAGGGCGAGACAACGGAGTCTGAAGTCACCAGTGGGACGGAGGGCGAGGGGAGCTCCACGGCAGGGGCAGGAGCAGAAACCAGCGACACCGACTCCTCCTCTGATGAGAGCTCCCTTGCAGTCGCAGGCCCCTCTGTGCCCCCCGCATCTACAGGTACAGCCGCCACACACCCCTACCAGCACCGCCCTCCCAGCAGCCCCTCGGCGTGTGTCCTGTGGCCGCTCACCCAGGAGGCTGGGTATCTCCTTCGCCCCAGGCACCTAAGGCCCTGCCCCAGTAAGCCCTGCTCGCCTCCTGAGATCCCTCACTGTTGGGCAGTCTACCATTCTGAATGCCATCCACGGTGTAGAGAGGCAGTTGCAACAAACAAATGCATACCTGGAGGGCATGAATTCTCGCCAGGCAGCCCAACAGCGAGCATTTCAGGCTCTGGCCTCTGTACTGATGGCAGCCATTGTCCCTGTGTCCAGCCTCCATCCTCCAACCTCTTCCACCCAGACCTAATTCCCTGTACCTCAGCCTATCCCAAGCACACCATCAGACCAGCATGCACACACCTCAACACACAAGGGTGGCTCAGGCAAACATAAGCACTGCACATCCCACAGGCATTCACACAAGCATCATACACATGCACACATACCAACATACACTCCCTCTACTGTGTCCTCCTCCTCCAAGACTCCCTCTCCCCTCCCTGTCTCACCAGCACTCACACATGCACTACATCTTCAGACACTACCTCCATCACCAGCACGCCCCTCAGCATACACCGCTCACGTGCACTCACCACCCCCACTACCATTCACACATCCCCTGTGTTCTCTAATAGTGTGTCTGTGAGCCCTCCTCTCAAAGTACACAAACGCAGTCACACACCCACCCAACAGCCATCCACCTCACAACAGCCTCCAGCCCATGCACCTTCATTCAAAGTCAGCAAACGAACACCTCCTACAACCACTACCTCTTCCTCCACTCCCAAACCCCCTCCGTCTACCCGTCCCAGTGTGTCAAAAAAGCTTTTCCAATTAAATGTTGACCTCTTCCCTACACCTCCCCCCTCTGTCTGTCCCCTAGGGCCCGCCTTTCCAAGTCTGAACCCAGCACCTCAGCCACCACATCACCGGGCACAGTGGTGCCAGCAATCGCGGCATTTTGGAGTGCGCCAAGCAACAGGGCTGCCAGTGTCCCAAGGAGCGAGGGCAAGGACATTCCGCCACCTCTAAAACTGAAAAAGTTGCCCACATCCCAGAGGGAGAAGGCAAAAACACCTGCCACCAAGGGCTCAGGCAAGACAAAAGTGGAAAGTGGCAAGACAGCTGCGCCACCATCCAAGGTGGGGAAGAGCCAGAATATCAAAAGCAGTTCCATGTCGATGCTAACCTGCACGCCGACAAGACCGCCACCAGCACCGCCACCTGCACCGCCGCCACAGACACCGCCGTCATTACCGCCGCCACAGACACCGCTGCCATCACCGCAGACACTGGGCCCACCACCAGCACCGCAGACACTGAGCCCGCCAGCACCGCAGACATTGAGCCCGCCACCAGCACCATAGTAAGTGAGCCCACCACTAGCACCGATGCCACAGAGCCCGCTGCCAGCACCAATGCCACAGAACCCGCCGCCAGCACCGATGCCACAGAGACCACCGCCAGCACCGATGCCACAGAGCCCGCCGCCAGCACCGTTTCCACAGAGACCGCCGCCAGCACCGCCGCTACTGACACCGCCGCCACCACCGCCGCTACTGACACCGCCACCAGCACCGCCAGCTGCCCCACGACATCCTGAGCCAGTGGCACCACCACAGACATGGCTGCCATCCCCAGTAGTCAGTCGTACGAGGCTGGTGGTCACTTCCAGGAGCCTGGCCAGCTTGCATGTTGCACCACCGTCAGTGGAGTGTCACATCCACTACCTCAGTCCTTGGCAGGATGAAGCACTCTGGGCACAAAGCCCCCTCCAGAACCAGTGGAGACTGTTATCCACTTGAGAGACTGTGGCACTCCCCAGGATAAAGCAGTGGGCAAGCCACCCACTGAAAAGACTTGAGAGACTGTGGCTTTGCACTCCCAAGGATAAAGCAGTGGGCAAACCACCCACTGAAAAGACTTGAGAGACTGGCTTTGCACTCCCCAGGACAAAGCAGTGGACAAACCACCCACTGAAAAGACTTGAGAGACTGTGGCTTTGCACTTTCCAGGATAAAGCAGTGGGCAAACCACCCACTGAAAAGACTTGAGAGACTGTGGCTTTGCACTCCCCAGGATACATCAATGGGCATGGAGCCCCCTCGTGGAGCTGGCGTCATGCACTCATCCGGCTGAGGTGCCCCCCCTTCCCTTCCCCCTGAGATGCCTGTTTCATTTCGATTTGATGCCCCCGCAGTGTTCTCTCCGTTTGAAGTCTGATATCGAGTGTGGGCCTCGCCCATGCATTTTGGGCCCAGCGGTCCACAGACTATGAATGGTGCACTATCCGGACTTGTATAGTTGGTGTACATAATTGTTTATACTGTATTTAAAGTTTTGACTTATGGATTTTTCATGATTACAATGTTACAATAATTTCCTTTTGTCATTGCGTTCTTACGGGGGGGCCAGGGGGTGTAAATCTAATGTTGCAGCATGTATTGGTATGTGTGTTGTTGTGGGTGAGGGTGTTTGTTAGTCCCAACTGCCCCCAAAGCAAAGAACACTAGACAGCAGGGAAAATGTATAAATGGTTGGTGGCGGGGTGTTTGTCAACTGGCGAAGTATTTGCAATTGTGATTTTAACAGTTTAGTTCTCCTTTTTTTCTAGTTCAAAGCTTTTGCTTTCTTTGCTGTGACTTGTTGTGGTTTTGCCGGTGGTTGTCCTGCGGTTTGCGTAGTTGCATGTTTTAGGTAAGTAAATGAATTTACTCCAAAGGAATATTATTGAATGACATGTTTGTATGTGGTGTACTGAATGCAGGATTGTGTGTGAAATTGTCCTTAGATTTATGCACAATGATATTTGCGTTGTCTTATGTCTAATTTGCTTTTCTTTTTTCTTTTTAGTGGGATATCATTGGTGATTGGTGTGGCTGTGCAGAATGGTTGCTGGTGAGTCAAGCTTTTTCAGCCAAATGAGCGGTATAGTTTTTGAATTTATAACTCTCAGTGATAAAGCTACACTTTGTTTATTACTTATCTTACACAGTGCTGCTTGTTGGTGATGCATTTGTCCAGTTACTTTTTGTAGGAAGGATCCTGGCTAGCCATAGGATGACCGTTCAACAGGTTGCTGGTGTGCTTTTCGAGTCATCTTCTGACCATGATTATGAGACCGACTCTGCATCTGAGGCAGAGGAGGAAGTGCAAGATTCTGGAAGTGAATTTTCTGTCAGAGGAATCATCTGATGATTAAGCCACTCTCAGTGCTGATGAAGTGCCTGTTTTAGAGGAGGACACTAATGTGACAATGGTACTACAGCCAGCGGCTGAAAGGCTTCCCATTGGAAGATCTGACACGTGGGTTGCACCAACCATGGAGCAGCCACAGTTGCCTGCGTTTACTGGTTTCCTGGGTGTCGAGTTAATACGGAAAACTTTTTGCCTGTCAACTTCTTTGAGTTGTTCATGAACAATATATTTTTGGAAGAGATTGTTGAGCAAACTAATTTGTATGCAGAGCAGTATTAGAGGGACAACGCTGCCAGACTAAGGCGGTACTCTAGAGCTAGCCGGTGGATTCCCACAAATCTGGAAGAGTTGAAAAAGTTCTTGGGTTTAACTTTTTTGATGGGGCTGATAAGGAAGCCATCACTGTCTTCATGTAGTCTACTAGTCCCTTGATGGCAACTTCTATATTTACTGCAATCATGAGTCGTAACCGGTATGAGCTTCTTCTTCGGATGTTGCATTTTGTAGATAATGCTTTAGCCTTGCCACGAGATCACCCTGATTCTGACCGTCTTTTTAAGATTAGACCTGTCCTTGATCATTTGGATTGGTTTTCAGAGATCTATGTTCCAGGCGAAGAAATATCTGTAGATGAGTCTTTGGTCCTGTTCCAGGGTCATTTGGTTTTTAGGCAGTACATTCCTAGCAAGAGGGCACAGTATGGAATTAAATTGTATATGCTGTCTGAAAGTAGTACAGGATATGTTTATAATTTCTGGGTCTACACTGGCAGGCATTCCAGTATTGACCCCCCTGGTTGTCTACCCACTTTTGGAGTTAGTGAGAAAATTGTGTGGGAACTTGGTAGACGACTGTTTAACAATGGTCACCATTTATATGTAGATAACTTCTACACAGGACTTCAGTTATTCAAGGAATTGTTCAGATTGGACACTGTTGCTTGTGGCACAATCTGCTCTAATCAGAAAGGCTATCCAAGAGAGCTTGTCTGTAAAAAACTTGAGAGAGGACAGTGCAGTGCCTTGCAGAATGATGAGCTGCTAGCTCTGAAATTTGTAGACAGGAGGGATGTGTACATGCTAACTTCCATCCATGATGAGAGTACTTCACCTGTAGCTGTTTGGGGTCACGTTTCTGAAGTGCACAAACCTGTTTGCATTTTAGACTACAGTAAGCACATGGGTGATGTTGATAGAGTAGATCAGAGGTTGGAACCTTACATTGCTGCTCTTAAGGCTTATGTTTGGTATAAGACATTAGCGGTTCACATGTTCCACTTGGCAACTTTTAATGCTTTTGTTGTGTTCAAGGATAGTTCTTGAGAGACAAGGATGATATTTGTGAAATTTCAGGAGTCTATGATAGTGATGCTTGTTGTGCTGGAACAGGCAAGAGTTCCCAGAGAAGCAGTGGTGGAGGATGTGGCTAGATTGAAAGATTGCCACTTTGCTGAGCACATTCCTCTTACGGCCAAAAAAAACTTTCCTGCTAAGAGATGAAGAGTCTGTGCTTGACCAGGTATCAGGAAGGAGACTAGGATGTACTACCCTGATTGGGCTGTGTGTGGGTGGCTATTTCAGGAGCTACCACACACAGGAGATTTATTGGGAAATACCGTGAGCGTAAACTGCAGTTTTATATTTTCATATGTTTAGTTTCACGGTTGGCATTACTGTCATGTATTCAGTTAGAGCTTTTGTGTTAGTAGTTTTGTACTTATTTATAATTAGTGGTTTCTTTGTTATTTAAAAACAAAAAAAAAGTGATGGTGGTGTCCATGGACTGGTGCTTGGCGGGTGGCGTGTGTGGGGTGGCGCTTGGCTGGCGGTGTGTGTGGGGTGGTGCTTGGCTGGCGGTGTGCGTGGGGTGGAGCTTGGCTGGCAGTATGTGTGGGGTGACGCTTGGCTGGTGGTGTGTGTGGGTTGGTTCAGTTTTTTGGTCTTTCAGTTATTAACAGTGCATTTCACTTTTGTGAAATCTTGTTAGTAGAATTTGATCTACTGAACCAACACTCACCCTCGTGCCAAATCCAACCAGTATGTGTGGAAAAAATGACAAAACCTGCTCTGTTGTAATCAGGCGTCACAGCACACCCGTGACATGCTAGGTGTTTCGAGTGGGACCCTGATGATGAAGCATGCCACCAACTTGGTTGGTGGGTGATGGGTCTTTTTAAAATAACCTAAGTGCATTTATTTTCACAATTTTAGTGTTTGGAACATCACAGAAGTACGTGGACACATCAAAATGATCTATTGCAAAACTACCTGTGTTTTGGGGGAGGGCACCTATGTTTTTGGTCTTGGGTGTGGCTTTCATCTAGGGAAACCTACCAAACTCCGATATTTTTTTAAACTAGACACCACAAGGAGTCCAGGGAGGTGTGACTTGCCTGGATCCCCCAACGTATTTTATCCAGACTCTTTTGCAAACCTCAAAATTTGCTCAAAAAAGCATATTTTCCTCACTTTTCTTTGTAGGATCACCGCTCCAGCACAAGTTTCCTACCACCCAGAGTTCCCCTCAGTCTCCCAAGTAAAATGAAACCTCACTTGTGTGGGTCCCCAAAGCAGAGTCAGCCTAAAGATGATTAAAAGAAAAATATGTGCTTATCAACTCGCTATGCTATCCCCTCAATCTCTTTTTGGCCTTTTTCTGTTTCAGGCACCTGGGCCACCCACACAAGTGAGGTATCATTTTTATCTGGAGACTTGGAGGAATGGTGGGTGGAAGGAAATTTGTGGATCCTCTCAGGTTCCAGAACTTCGTGTCACCGAAATGTGAGGAAAAAGTGTTTTTTTGGCCAAATTGGAGGTCTGCAAAGGATTCTGGGTAATAGAATCTGATGAGAGCCCCACAAGTCACCCCATCTTGGATTCCCCTAGGCGTCTAGTTTTAAAAAATGCACAGGTTTGGTAGGTTTCCCTAGGTGCCTGCTGAGCTAAAGGGCAAAATCTACAGCTAGGGACTTTGCAAAAAACACATCAGATTTCAATGTAAAAATGTGATGTGTCCATGTTGCGTTTCCTGTCGTGAGCATTAGGCCTACCCTCGCAAGTGAGGTACCATTTTTATCGGGAGACTTGGGGGAACACAGAATAGCAAAACAAGTGTTATTGCCCCTTGTCTTTCTCTACATTTTTTCCTTCCAATTGTAAGACAATATGTAAAAAAGATGTCTATTTGAGAAATGCCCTGTAATTCACATGGTAATACGAGCATTCACAGATGTGCAAATAACCACTGCTTCTCAACACCTTATCTTGTGCCCATTTTGGAAATAGAAAGATTTTCTTGATACCTATTTTTCATTGTTTATATTTCAGCAAATGAATGGCTGTATACTCGGTAAAGAATGAAAACCTATTGCAAGGTGCAGCTCATTTATTGGCTCTGGGTACCTAGGGTTCTTGATGAACCTACAAGCCCTATATATCCTTGCAACCAGAAGAGTCCAGCAGACGTAATGGTATATTGCTTTCAAAAATTTGACATCGCATGAAAACGTTACAGAGTAAAACATGGAGAAAAATTGCTGGGTTTTTTCACCTCAATTTTAATATTTTTTTATTTCTGTTATTTTCTGTAGGAAAACCTTGCAGGATCTACACACATTTCCCCATGCTGAATTCAGAATTTTGTCTACTTTTAAAAAATGTTTAGCTTTCTGGGATTCAGCATTGGTTTAATACCCATTTCTGTCACTAATTGGAAGGAGTCTGAAAGCACAAAAAGTAGTAAAAATGGGGTATGTCCCAGTAAAATGCCAAAATTGTGTTGAAAATGTTGGTTTTCTGATTCAAGTCTGCCTGTTCCTGAAAGCTGGGAAGATGGTGATTTTCAGCACTGCAAACCTTTGTTGATGCCATTATCAGGGGAAAAACCAAAAGCCTCCTTCTTCAGCCCTTTTTTCTAATTTTTTGGAAAAACGAAATTGTCGCTGTATTTTGGCTAATTTATTGGTCTCCTTCAGTGGAAATCACAAAGTCTGGGTACCTCTAGACTTCCTAGAATGTTAGGTAAAAACAACGCAAATTTAGCTTATGTGGACAAAAAGTTATGAGGGCCTAAGCGCGAACTGCCCCAAACAGCCAAAAAAAAGGCTTGGCACCTGAAGGGGAAAAGGCCTGGCAGCGAAGGAGTTAAGTTATCTTCTGCAAACTTTGAAAGTTTTAGTTACGGTTACAAAGTTTAAAAGTGTGAAAAGATCCTGAAAATGTAGGTTTCTGAAAAAAGGTCAGAAAAATTTCTTTCAAAGGCAGAATTTTTTCTCAAAAATAGTTTTTCTAGGTGAAAATTGGGGAGGTTTACAAAACTTTGCAACTTTTGGTATGTGCGACTTTTAGAAGCTTTGTAGAACTTTGCAAGCAAAATGTAAATTTCAGCACTCTTTACCAGCATTTGACTTCCATAGAATAAGGCCAGTTTACAGTCCCCACACAGGCCACTTCAAGGGCAATGCCTTCCTTTATGCTGTGTCCACAGTTTGTTAGCAATTCCACACAGTTCTTAATTTCTGACCCTGGCTGCCAGTGGCCACTTATGCACTTATCCAAGGGGTTTTAGGACTTTTTACTTCCTCTTCCACTGGCCCGGGGTCTCGTTTGCAACTGCCTTAACTTTCAGCAGTAGGAGACATCAGACCAGTCCCTCCTTCATGTTCACTTAAGTCATGGCAAACAGAAGGGCGACCAACAACACAGTGGCCCTTGACCATTTAGTCTGCTGAAGCAGATGTCTTAATTAAAATGTATTAATGAGTGTTTATGTGTTTTGAATAATTAATTTTGTAGAAAATGAATAAAGTAGAAAAAGAATGCACATGTTTAAAATTGTGACCTCGAAGAATGGCCACCAGTATTCACGAAATATACTAATGGATGATTAATATGTATGAAATATTGAAAATGTATTAGATTAATGTAGTAATATGCCATAATAAGGGGTATGAAGTATGTTTTAGTTATTAATCGTATGCCTTAACTTACTGAGTGTCTTGGCCTAGTTTTGCAAGGCCTCATGCAGAAGCTGTATTTCTTAGGGGTTAATAAAAAATGCTGACAGAGTGAACTAACTGTGAAATGTTCATTGTTTTAATAAAATGCTTAGCAGAAGCTTTCCATGAGAACTGACTAACAGGAGACAGTGTCCTAAGAAGTGTAACAATTGTGTGTAATGTGCGTGAAAATTACTTTCCCAGGAAGAGAACAATGAAGACACTGACTGGAGAAGAGGATGCAACAAATTCAATACCTGACAAGCCAGATGATGAGAACATCATAAAACAGACCAATCAACGACGTGTGAAGGAAAAAATATTAGAACTCATAGATTTGGTATAGAAAAATTATTGGGTAGAGTAATAATGTACGATTAATTGACCAATTGGGAATTAGGAGATAGTTTGTGTGATTTTGATGTGACGACGTGACAGAAGAGAAAGATTCAGATAAGACTTATGCAGATTTGGAGAGAAGAGACTTTAGGAGAAATTTGAGATTCTGTCATTGGGCTCATACTCTCTGACTGAGAGCCTGATGTGTTGCTGATCAATTGATGACCCGAGGACGAAGACTGATTCTGTTTGCTGATCCATACCGTGGATAGGTCGATATGACAATATGACTGAAATGCATTTTTATGCCTTTTCTTTCTAGGTACCAACTGCGCAGTTTTGATTAGTTTTCCTTAGCTAGATGTCTTCTAAATTCACGTCCTAAATTTGTTTTGCATGAAGCCCCACATGCTGATGCTAATTTGAGTTAGTTGAGGTTACCTATATGATGATTGACAAATTGCAGAAACAAATGGTTGACAAACTTATTTTGCTGAACTCTATGAACTATGTAGCATTATTGAAGTTAATTTTGCTGATGATTTGCACTGATGCTTTAGAATGTATTGTGATTCAAGCTTTGATTGGATTGTGTTTCCTTGCGTCCTTTTGGTTTTGGTTCAGGCTGCTTTGTGCACTACCCTCAACGTTGGCACGAGCAGGTCCTGCATTTAGCCTCCAAAGAAATGTGGAGACTGACACTTATTTTTCTACAAATTAAGCACTGATTTTAGGCAATGGTTTTTATTCACTGCTGTGTCTAATTCATTTATATATATGTCTACAATAGAAAAAAAAACTTTTTATACTCACTCCTTTTTGGGTGTTCATTTGTTGTTTGCCGTGATGTTTATGCATCAGTGCAGTTCAGTCAGCTGATGACAAAGCATTGTGCAATGGCAGTACGAGTGGAAATAGTGACCACTGTTAGCGCATCAGAGCCTTGATAAGTAAACTTACCAGGAGACGCGTTTAGGTCGACAAACCTTTGGGCCACGTTTGGGAACTTCCCAGTACAAAATATTTTCTTGTCATCACCAATCAATAGATCAATAAACAATCAATAGCAACAATCACTAGTAGATAAACATTTAATAAAATTTATTATTGAACACACCATTTACTTCTCAGGCACGAATAACCACACCAGTTTAGTCAAAGTAAGATATTTATTTCCCTATTGGTTACAATCTAATACCATGTCTCATTAGCAATGAACCCACGCCAAAACAATCCAATCAATAATCAAAACGCGATTTAATCAATACATCTGCTAAATTCATTTAGCATGTAGGCACATCATTATACGAATTAACTTAGCAGAGTCTCTTTAGTACATGAATCATCAAAGCAAGAACTTAGTCATTTGTCTATTTGCACAAAATATGAATGAATGCCTTAACTAACCTCAAATTAGCATTAGCATGTTGGGCTTCATGCAAAACATTTAGTGAACTGGAATTTAGAAAAACATCTAAACTACGGCCTCTATCAAAATAGCAGTTGGTACCTAGAAAGAAAAGGCAAACAGACAATTACAATTTGCATCAGATAGTTACCAATCCAACAGATCAGCAAACAGCGTCAGTCTTCGTCCTCAGGCCATCAGTCAATTCACCATCAGCAGAGATAGGACAGGGCAGAGTCTCAATATAGCATAGCTACAGAACGGATTTCTTCCCTCAGATAGAAGAGAAGTTAGCATCAAGCCAAGATGGGCAGAGGATGGTTTAAGGTGACAGGACAACTAAACTAAAGTATGGAAACTGGCAAAAGTCCTCTAGCAAAAGTCTCATAGCAAAGGAATGGCAAACTAGCAAGGGTAAGAGTCCCTGTTAAAGTGGAAGAAGAAATGTCCCCAGTTTTCCTCAGGTTACGCCGTTAAATCAAAACTGTCTAACTATTCCCTAATTCCTCATTGGATGAAGTTTGGTGCATTATTATCTCTATCCAATAATTCGGTAAGCACCTTACTAGAACTTTCCACAATTTGCAGTTCCCAGGTCGTGGATTATATTGACGTTGTTGTGTAGCCATTTCAAGTATAGCTCCATGCATTTTAGTTTAACATACTAGGCCGCTGTGCACTTTGCCCTAGATGTATTTTATTCAGCTTCGCATTGTTATTTTACAATAACCAATTTTTACGGTCTTGTTTTAATTTCTTCTATCGCACTGTTTAGCTTAGCTCAGCACTGTGTTCTCAAATAATGCATTCTTGATCGTCCTGTTCTTCAGTCAAGGCTACAGTCTGGTACATTGCCGGTAAACGTGGTAGAAGTTTAGTCTCGAGCATTCGTAGAAAATACACATCCTTACGTAGGGACATTTTTCTTAGAACATCTGGGTGTTAGTTATAAAAACACTTTCTAGTCCTAGTACACCGCAAGAGGGAGATTCCAGCCAGGGAACCACAACTGTATGCTGAATGCCCCCTGGCAGATGCTGATGCAGATTACAGGCCTTTGCTCAGGTATGAGAGTTGATGTCCTCCGGGGGGAACCTGAAAGGCAGGCTTAGAGCTTAACATGCTGTGCTCGAAATATAACTTAGAGAGAGAATAATCTAGCGGCACTATGATAGCCTTATTCTTGTGCTTCACTCTTATCGTTACTATTTTAATATTATTGTGTTGTGTAGTTCTGGTTATTGCAGCTCATGCTTTGTTATCCAAAATGCAGTCGTTTTATTAAACCAATCTTTAAAACTTATACTGCTTCTATTGTCATTTATATATGAGACCGCACTGTGTATGAGAGAACCGGTTGTGACCTGAGTGACCACGACTTCCCTGAGAAGTACTGAGATGTCATGCGCTCGGCTGCCCAATTGTCTCTACCATTTGGGAGAGATGAGGCACTGCTAGTTAGCCGGAGCAAAACCTGGATTTGGAGTGACAAGCGTCATCTACTGTGGGCCAGACTTAGTCCCCCACATCGTGGACGATCTTGTTGCTCAAAATCCAGTAGTCTCATTAAGATAATGAGAGCCTACGCGACAACGTCTTCAACGGTTGGAATGTCAGGTAGAAAATGTTACACTTTGCGCTCCAGTCAGTGTTTCCATTGTCTTCTCCTAGTACAGTTAACCTTGCACCTGTTACAAATTACACTGTTGAATTTAGCAAGAACGTCGCCTTGAGCAAGCCGGTTCTCATAAGAAAGAATTTACTACTGTTACACACACTTAACTCTTGGAAAAATACAGCTACGTGTCCTTCAGGAAGACAGCACATTACACGTTAGAAAATACAATTCAATATGAGGCCAGGCAGCTAGGCCCAAACTCTCGCTAAGCTAAGGCCCTCTGATTTACTAAAGCAAACTCTTAACACACAACTCTGATTATGACATACTAATACAAATTCAAACATTATTGCTTAATAATTCAGAATTAATAAGCCTTTTCATTAGTCTTCGTATACATTGGTAGCCACTCCCCGTGGGCACATTTCAATGCGTGCATTATTTTCTATGTTAATACATTTTCTATGCAGCTTCATCAAACAATATATTGCAAGCTTTTCATTTTAATATTGATTAAAAAAAACACAATCCAACACCACAGTGTCATTCATTCGAAGTAAGATGAAATTTTATGTCTCAGGTGCTAAGCGGACATGTTATGTTCTCTGGTCTCCTCCCCAGACATGATGGCGGTGGTTTGTGGTTGAAGTACCATACATATCCACGGTAAATGTGCAACAAATTGTTAGATAATACTTTATAAAATATAAACATATATAAATAGACGCCTGAATCATGTATACATTCTTTAAAAAATGGACCTGGGACGCTGGCCGAACATTAGCTGCACCGACAAGCGAGATGGTTGGCATGTTTAAGAATGTATATTAATTTGAGCCTACATTACATGAGGTATTGAGATTGAGGAGCTACTAATGAAGAGCCTTTAGTACCACCTTGGGGGCAGAAATCTAACCATGCCTAATATGCTTCAGTTGTCACCATTTTCTGGATGCCCGCCGAACGCCACTGCAGGAAAGTAAACCGCGAGAGAATTGTTCCATCGAAGGCTATTTAAATTGCATGGTTGGAACGGGGCGGGTACCTGAGATAAGACACAGCTGGTGATACAAATATACAAACACACGAAAAGAGGGGAGCCACCTGGTGACTGAGGCGTCAGATAAAGGATTGCCGCCCCTTTGTAAAAGAAAAAAAAAAACGTTAATAGTTGTCTTTGATTTCTGAGGAACATATGCAGCGTAGCTGATTTTACATTGTTTCATTTGGACGGATTCTGCTGTCCTAGTGACTGTTGGCGAACAGACTAGCATATTTTTCGTGCCATTATATTGTCAACTGTTCATGAGATACATTACTACACAGTGCTTAATTTGTAAACATGAGTGCCGGTGCCTAAAACTCTGCTCAGTATCCCGCGGCCGGCGCAATTACATGTTTGGCCGCCTCATACCAAGGCGGCGCAGTCTTTAATCCACTTCGTACCTTTTAATTCACTACGGACACACCCTGGCCCTTTATCTGACCGGTTGGTTCTGCTTTTTCCCTGTATGATGACTTTTCTGTAATCTTTCTACTTTGTGCGTGTTTTTGCTCTCTTATCACGACAAACGTTTGATGCGGAAAAATATGTGCTGGCCGCCAAAATTCAGCTGCGCTTGCCCTCACCGGCAATCACTGGCTCAAATTAAGCACTGTTTCTACACTTCTTTAACTTTGTCATTGTGCATACCCAGATTCCTGACAACGTTAATTACGGCAGGCCATGTGCCACAATATGATACTATAAGCAGAATGGAAATGCAATATTTGTAAAAGAATGAGCACTGGTGCCCACAATTCTGCTGCAAAGCCAGCAGAGGAGCAATTAAATGTTGAAGTGTCAAATATCAAGGGTGCTTAGTCCTAAATCCACCTCATGTCTCTTTAATTTACTACCAGGCACTTCATACCCCTTTATTTTAAACATACAGATTCCTGCGTTCTGCCTTTGTGATGTGTTTTTCATCTTTCTCTTCTTCCATCTTTCTTCTATGTATCCTTTTCCCTCTCTTGCAATCTGTAAACGTCTGGTATGGAAATGTAAGTGCTGGTCCCTGAAAAATGAGTGCCAGTGGCCTTCACTGCCATCCACCAACTCATTTTAGGCACAGGCCATGTGACTTCAACAATTTACATAACATCACGATATCGTTTGATATCTGACTGCGGCTGGATGATGAGCAGTACTGTTACTCTGTTATCTTCCATTATATAATTTCAACTGCAACATCATGTTGTACTTACTGAGTCCTTATAGTCCTCTCTTTCCTCCCAGTATCCCCTTGCATTCCCCTCTTCTGCCAGTCCTCATGTGACTCATTGGTTTTAGCTGAGTGTCACTGGTCACAGTTTGAGATGGACAGTTAATGTGTAAGGAAGTTCAGTACTCCAGGCAAACTTAAACTCTGCATTCTGGAGCCCTCCCCACACACTAAAAACTGAGTTTTTCTAGCCTTTTGTAGTAACTAAGCATTGCCACTGCTAGAGATCAAATTTTGCTAATATATTAGTGCATATAAGTTAGCATATGGCAAATTACAATGTTTATTTAAAAGCCTCACTGAGAAAATAATGTAGAAATGAAAAACGTGCACAGTTTAAGTTGTGGTGGCCATTTGTGGCTGGCACTTGTATTTTGTCATCACGTTTTACATAAAGACATTGTGCATTCATATTTCAGTGAATTATTAATAAATATTAACATGAAAGTATTATTTGAAGTAGAAACAGTAGAAATAAATATATTATGAGTATTAAATCAATATGAATTAAACACACATATTGAATTAAATGAATTTCATTAACATGAATTACGTGTGCAGAAAAATAAATGCACGTTTGAATTTAACATGACATGAGTCATGTTTGCAATAAAATAATTTGCTTTGCATATTTGATTTAATTTGTAAGGTGCACAATAGGTTTATTAATGTATTAATTGCATTAATGTGTATTTAGGCTTTCTTAACTTGACTAGGCCTGGGAGTTTTATTTTGCAAGTAGTAATGGAAAATCACTTGTTCATTCTGTTCACTTTGACCTGAATTCTTTCCCTAGGTTGCTAATGTAATGTTGAATGTCCTATTGTATTAAAGATGAATAACATGTTTATCCCCAACAAGGTTGCAGTATTGTTCTAGCTGTTGAACAAGACAGGAAATTTGTAGTTTTCATGAGAAATATTAGTATAGTTTATTGTGTGTCGTGAGAGAGGATTCCATTGTTGCAGAATATTAGAAAATGTAATATTTTGGTGGACATTTACAGTTATTCAGTTAAAAATGCACTTTTGCTGAGAGTTGAAGATGTTGCAAACTTTGTGGTGCCATCTACAGCCATTGGATGCTGAAACTGATGCCCAGAGTGTGCCCATCTGAAGAACCAATGAATGAATTGTGCATATTTTAATCAGTGAAGAACTTTGGAACTGAGGCAGTATCCTTTAGAGACCTCTCTTTAGTTAGTTCATCTCCACTTCGTCTAAGAATCTTGTCTTAGTTGTCCTTCCTGCCTCGAAGCTGTTTACCCTCTCATCCTTAAGTCCTCTGTTAAGTTTTATCATCATAGTCATAATTGCCCAATGCGGTTTCAGTACTAAGAGGCCTAACTAATTCTGAACTGCTGATTAGTCCCATGTGCAGCTCATGTTCTGCACCATCCTGATGCTGCTGTCAACCGAGGCCAGAAGAAGGTAACCGTCCTGCTTGAGAAATCATCGCTGTCTGCTGTCACATGAGGAGAGGTATAAATAAATGGGGTTTCTTGTTTCCTTTTTAGCTTAGGCACTTACACCAGCATATTTTTAGAGTTAGTTGTCCTACTTAGATGATTTTTTAAAATTATTTGTGTCTTACTTTTATTTTTGCTTTTATCCGCATGTGTTAGCCCATTCCCACACATGCTAGTCCCATTTCTGGTTACTGATAGGGATGGCCCAGCTCTGAAATTGTATTTTGATGATTTACTGATGCCATCATCATCTGCTTTGAACTCCAATAATAATATCCATGTTGTGTTGTTGCTAATTTATATAATTCTTTTGGAGTGTTGAACGGTATTAATGTTTAGTAGGTTGAATCTTTTCAGACTTTCTGTACAGCCTATGGCTTTCATGTATGTTTATAATTTATGTTTATAACTTAGTTTTGTGCACCATTTACATGACATTGATCTTGGGATTCTAATAAAGCTTTGAAAACATTATTCAGTTTGGAGTTTTGATTTAGTGATAAATTGTTTGTGGTTTTTAATATTGATTATGGTTTCAGGTTATTGATTTGTGATTGTGTGATTCTGATGACTATCTCCTTCACCAAGTCCAAAGATTTAGTCGATCTCTGAAGGTGAGAATAGTGATGATGTCTCACCTCAGCGTGCTTGTGGTTTCTGAACCCGTGGCTGGAAGAAGACTTCTGCGGGCAAGCTAACACCCATAGGTGCCTCTCTAAGACTGCTGTCTTACCTCATTCTATGGCAGCAACACACCTGGTGTCAGGTAATTTTGTGCAATTACAAAAGCCCTGACTACAAAAGATTGCTGGCATACTGAGAAGGTCACACAAGCACAGAAGGACTAATGACTTTGAGTTAATGTCTCAAAAGGTGACAACATTTAATTGGAGAATATTGCCTATATTTAGATTTGGGTGGGAAAATACAACAGTCTGATTTGTGAAAAGTGGTAAATATGGAGGAAAATTCAACAGTGGAATTATCTGGCAGGTGAGTTGCTTTGGTGGAGATGGAGCAAGGTAGCCACACCTTGGAGCCTCTAACTATTTCGTCTCACACTAACAGAAAAAAGTATAGACTGGAGAATCAGCTGGGATAGCCAATACAGAGTATAAATGAGCATAGAGGATGTACTGGAAAAAGCTAAAGCAAAATTCGCTTCCCACGTGGGTGGTGCCTGAACAAAGGAAGGGCAAAAGCTCATGAGGGAAGTGAGCTGTGTGAGAGGGTATGTGCTGCAATGCGGCATAAAAGGCATATACTGAGAGAAGGCTACAGAAGGAGAGATAGGGTATCACATGAGGGGAATTGTACAAAGTTGCTAAATAAAGTGCACAACAGGAAGAGGGTACTGACTAGGAAAAAAGGGGGGAAGGGCGTAGACTGATAAATAAATTGCAACGTGTCGAGACTCATATGGTCACTTAAGACATTTTGCAAATTATGAAATATCATAATAATGTCATTTTTGAGCTGCAGTGATCATTTTAAGAAGCGTACATATTATCACACAAAAGCCAGAACTAATTTCAGAGGCCTTCTTAACTTTTTTGGCAATGTGAGACTTGTTTCACCTGTGCTAATATATGCTTCCCAATATTCACAACACACATAAAATGAAACGTTAGAAAATATATATTGCATCACAAAAGCCTACATGTTAATATAATGGGACATATTTGCCATTGCATTTCCATATTTGAACAATTGGCACAGTTTAACCGTTAACCTATTTCTCTGAAAATGTATACGGCTGCTCCAATTAAATAATGGTGTTTTGCCAGATCTACCTCCCTCTAGTTTTTGGCAGCAGTCTTTCATGCTCATGGCAGAGTAGAGTGGAGAGAAGTAGAGCAGAGCAGAGTTAAGAGGAGTGGAGTAAATGTATACTTATAGAGCGCGCTGTGACCTCGTTATTATGTCTTTCAACTGCAATGATCTGATAGATCTTTGTAGGATTGCATATCCATAAACAGTTTGCAGGAGTTTCATTTGCACATTTAATTAAGCAAATGTTTTAGTAAGCATATAATTACTTAAATGCACACTAAATAGCCACAGCGACTAAGGGCTAGTAAGGGTCAACAGAGGTCACAGTTGGAGGATACCATTTGGTCCTCACTGGAAGGATGGAATAAAAAGCTCTTTTTGGGACAGAGCAATACAGAATAGGGAGTGGCACCATGGTACTATGACTTATGTGTTACACGATGAGAAGGTAAATGGACCACAATGGATTATTATGAAAGGGGCGCCTGATGCACCAAAAGGGGGGACAACAAACTTGATACCTTTTCTCTTTTTTATATAATATTGTTTTAACCATGCTTTAAAATTGTTTATGTATCTCGATGTATTTATTTTAATTAATTGCACATCAGTACATTTCATGCATTCATTTATTTAGAAAGGAGATTTAGAATGAGCCACATCGACAAGGGGTGCAGTCATTTACTTATGTGCAGCTGCATTATTCCAAAGATGTGTCCTAGTAACAACCAAGGGGTGGGTGTTCTAGTAGTCTGCACTTCGTCCTTGCCATCTGCACAAAGACTATGGCATTTTTTTCCTGATGGCTTTTGGGCACCATGCATTCTTCTTCTTCCGGTAATGAAGGTGCGTGCCATTTATTTGACGAAATCATGATCTGTCCATAATGGCAGCTTAGAAGCCTTCGTTGTCTCTCATGTGTTTCCTGTACCGGGACAAGGTAGACAAGTGGGAAGTATTGGTTCTTTATGTTAGGACCCTCCGAGCTTGTTCCTCTGAATCACTGTGCTCTTTGCCCTCTATTGCATCCCATGCCTCCAAGCTTGAATTTTCTGTTCCAGCTTCACCCATTGCTACCTCTGACTCGACAGTGATAACGCGTTCCAACCTAGGTACTTTACTTGCACGGGGACTCATTTAGGCCGATAAACCTTTTGACCCTGATTGGAGACACCTCAAGACGAGATATCTATTCCACATTTCAACCACTAGATCAATAACATGATCAATATTCACAATAACGAATCAACCAAATTTGTTAATGGCATTAATAAGAACTTTAACACAATAGGACCCCTCAGTCATGAATAACCACACTCGATTTAGTAAGATTTATGAGATTTATTCCCTATTGCTTACAATCTACTAGCAAGTTTATTAGTTTCAATACCAGAAAACACATCAATATCCTCACAATGTGGCAACTAGAATATGACTTAAGCATAGCAAAGATCATGAACATTAGAACAAAGCACAACGTCAACATGAATCAACTTTAGCAGAGTATCATTAATACATTATTCAACAAAGCAAAGATCCAGTCATTTGTCCATTTGCACCCAATGTCGGTGAACTCCTTGACTAGCCTCACATTAGCATCAGCATGTTGGGCTTCATGCAAAACAATTTGGTAACACAAATTTGGAAAACATCTAACTATGGTCTCTATCAAAGAGCAGTTGGTACCTAGAAAGAAAAGGCAAACAGACAATTACAATTTCATTATCATATAGTTACCCTCCATAATGGGTCAGCATACAGAATCAGTCTTCGTCCTCAGGACAGCAGTCGATTCGTCATCAGCCAGGGTAAGCAGCAAAGTTCACCAAAACAGGGCAATAAGGAATACTTCCCTCAGAAGGAGGAAAAGTAAGTATCGGGCAAGGCCAAAAAAAGGGTTGGGGATGGTTTAACCCCTTCTGTGCCGCGGACGTAGTGGTTACGTCCTACGGCACAGTGCTGCTGTGCCGAGGACGTAACCACTACGTCCTCGGCACACAGCCCAGAGGGAGCGCTCTCGCTCCCTCTGTGGGGTTCCCCCCCACCCCCCCAAGTCAGGGATGGAAGGGGAAGCCCTTCCCCTCCCACCCCCGACCCTCCCCAACCCCCCCTGTGACGTCAGCGCGCGAGCGCGCGCTGATTAGTCTCAGGGTCTCCCCCATCGCGCTGGAAGCAGAGCTTCCAGCGCGATGGAAAAAGAAATGCTTTTGCATTTCTTTTTCAATCCCATGGGGGAGGCCCCGAGAGGCTTCAAAGAGAAGGAAATGTATTTCCTTCCCTTTGAAGTCTCTCACAGGTTTCAAAAGCTGGATTGCTTGCAATCCGGCTTTTGAAACCCCACTAGACACCAGGGATTTTTTTTTTTTTCTTGAAATTGGCAAAAGGGAGCGACCCCTTGGGCAAGGGTCGCTCCCAGGGGGGCATTTTTTTAGGAAGGCCTTTTCTGCCCCCCCTGGGGGCAGATTGGCCTATTATTAGGCCGATCTGCCCCCAGGGGGGGCAGAAACCTCTAGGCACCAGGGACCATTTTTTTTTTTTTTTTGTGATGAATTCTTTTTTTTTAGGTGGGGAGCGATCCCTTAGGCAAGGGTCGCTCCCCTACGGGGCAATATATATTTAGGCCATTTCTGCCCCCCTTGGGGGCAGATTGGCCTATTTTGATAAGGCCAATCTGCCCCCAAGGGGGGCAGAAACCATTAGACACCAGGGAGTTTGTTTTTGCGCGCGAATGTCACGCAACAAAGCGACCCCTTTGGCAAGGGTCGCTCCCGGGGGGGCAATTTTTGGGGAAGGCCTTTTCTGCCCCCCCTGGGGGCAGATCGGCCTATTATTAGGCCGATCTGCCCCCAGGGGGGGTAGAAACCTCTAGGCGCCAGGGCAATTTTTTTTTTTGTGTTTTTTTTTTTTTTTCTTTTTTTTTTTTTAGAGATGGGGAGCGACCCATCAGGCAAGGGTCGCTCCCCTGGGGGCAAATTGTATTTAGACCATTTCTGCCCCCCTGGGGGCAGATTGGCCGATTTTAGGTCAATCTGCCCCCAAGGGGGCAGAAACCACTAGGCACCGGGGATTTGTTTTTTGGCGCCAATGTCACGCAGGGGGAGCGACCCCGTAGGCAAGGGTCGCTCCCGGGGGGGCGGTGGGGGTTGGGGGGGCAAATTTATTTTAGGCCATTTCTGCCTCCCCGGGGGACAGATCGGCCTATTATTAGGCCGAACTGCCCCCGGGGGGGGGGCAGAACACTCTAGGCGCCAGGGCAATTTTTTTTTTGTGTTTTTTTTTTTGTTGTTTCTTTTTTTAGAGATGGGGAGCGACCCATCAGGCAAGGGTCGCTCCCCTGGGGGGGCAAATTGTATTTAGACCATTTCTGCCCCCCTGGGGGCAGATTGGCCAATTTTAGGTCAATCTGCCCCCAAGGGGGCAGAAACCACTAGGCACCGGGGATTTGTTTTTTGGTGCCAATGTCTCGCAGGGGGAGCGACCCCGTAGGCAAGGGTCGCTCCCGGGGGGGGTGGAGGTTGGGGGGGAAATTTATTTTAGGCCATTTCTGCCCCCCCGGGGGACAGATCGGCCTATTATTAGGCCGAACTGCCCCCGGGGGGGGGGCAGAACACTCTAGGCGGCAGGGCAATTTTTTTTTTGTGTTTTTTTTTTTTGTTGTTTCTTTTTTTAGAGATGGGGAGCGACCCATCAGGCAAGGGTCGCTCCCCTGGGGGGGGCAAATTGTATTTAGACCATTTCTGCCCCCCTGGGGGCAGATTGGCCAATTTTAAGTCAATCTGCCCCCAAGGGGGCAGAAACCACTAGGCACCGGGGATTTGTTTTTTGGCGCCAATGTCACGCAGGGGGAGCGACCCCGTAGGCAAGGGTCGCTCCCGGGGGGGGGGGTGGGGGTTGGGGGGCAAATTTATTTTAGGCCATTTCTGCCCCCCCGGGGGACAGATCGGCCTATTATTAGGCCGAACTGCCCCCGGGGGGGGGGCAGAACACTCTAGGCGCCAGGGCAATTTTTTTTTTGTGTTTTTTTTTTTTGTTGTTTCTTTTTTTAGAGATGGGGAGCGACCCATCAGGCAAGGGTCTCTCCCCTGGGGGGGGCAAATTGTATTTAGACCATTTCTGCCCCCCTGGGGGCAGATTGGCCAATTTTAGGTCAATCTGCCCCCAAGGGGGCAGAAACCACTAGGCACCGGGGATTTGTTTTTTGGCGCCAATGTCACGCAGGGGGAGCGACCCCGTAGGCAAGGGTCGCTCCCGGCGGGGGAGGGTGGGGGTTGGGGGGGCAAATTTATTTTAGGGCATTTCTGCCCCCCCCCCCCCCTGGGGCCGGCTGAGCTACAGGCCAAACACCACAGGTAGGCACCTTGCAAAAAACACCTCTGTTTTCTGTGAAAAAATATGTTGTGTCCACGTTGTGTTTTGGGCCATTTCCTTTTGTGGGCGCTAGGCCTACCCACAGAAGTGATGTACCATTTTTATCGAGAGACTTAGGGGAACGCTGGGTGGAAGGAAATTTGTGGCTCCTCTCAGATTCCAGAACTTTCTGTCACCGAAATGAGAGGAAAAAGTGTTTTTTGGGCCAAATTTTGATGTTTGCAAAGGATTCTGGGTAACATAACCTGGTCAGAGCCCCGCAAGTCACCCCATCTTGGATTCCCCTGGGTTTCTAGTTTTCAAAAATGCACTGGTTTGCTAGGTTTCCTCAGGTGTCGGCTGAGCTACAGGCCAAAATCCACAGGTAGGCACTGCTTTTTATAAAAAAATGTGATGTGTCCACGTTGTGTTTTGGGCCCTTTCCTTTCGTGGGCGCTAGTCCTACCCACACAAGTGAGGTATCATTTTTATCGGGAGACTTGGGGGAACGCTGGGTAGAAGGAAATTTGTGGCTCCTCTCAGATTCCAGAACTTTCTGCCACAGAAATGTGAGTAACATGTGTATTTTTAGCCAAATTTTGAGGTTTGCAAAGGATTCTGGGTAACAGAACCTGGTCCGAGCCCCGCAAGTCACCCCTCCTTGGATTCCCCTAGGTCTCTAGTTTTCAGAAATGCACAGGTTTGGTAGGTTTCCCTAGGTGCCGGCTGAGCTAGAGGCCAAAATCTACAGGTAGGCACTTCGCAAAAAACACCTCTGTTTTTTTCCAAAATTTAGGATGTGTCCACGTTGCGCTTTGGGGTGTTTCCTGTCGCCGGCGCTAGGCCTACCCACGCAAGTGAGGTATCATTTTTATCGGGAGACTTGGGGGAACGCTGGGTGGAAGGAAATTTGTAGCTCCTCTCAGATTCCAGAACTTTCTGCCACAGAAATGTGAGGGACATGTGTTTTTTTAGCCAAATTTTGAGGTTTGCAAAGGATTCTGGGTAACAGAACCTGGTCCGAGCCCCGCAAGTCACCCCTCCTTGGATTCCCCTAGGTCTCTAGTTTTCAGAAATGCACAGGTTTGGTAGGTTTCCCTAGGTGCCGGCTGAGCTAGAGGCCAAAATCTACAGGTAGGCACTTCGCAAAAAACACCTCTGTTTTTTTCCAAAATTTAGGATGTGTCCACGTTGCGCTTTGGGGTGTTTCCTGTCGCCGGCGCTAGGCCTACCCACGCAAGTGAGGTATCATTTTTATCGGGAGACTTGGGGGAACGCTGGGTAGAAGGAAATTTGTGGCTCCTCTCAGATTCCAGAACTTTCTGCCACAGAAATGTGAGTAACATGTGTATTTTTAGCCAAATTTTGAGGTTTGCAAAGGATTCTGGGTAACAGAACCTGGTCCGAGCCCCGCAAGTCACCCCTCCTTGGATTCCCCTAGGTCTCTAGTTTTCAGAAATGCACAGGTTTGGTAGGTTTCCCTAGGCGGCGGCTGAGCTAGAGGCCAAAATCTACAGGTAGTCACTTTGCTAAAAACAGCTCTGTTTTCTGTGATATGTCCACGTTGTGTTTTGGGGCATATCCTGTCGCGGGCGCTAGGCCTACCCACACAAGTGAGGTATCATTTTTATCGGGAGACGTGGGGGAACGCTGGGTGGAAGGAAATTTGTGGCTCCTCTCAGATTCCAGAACTTTCTGCCACAGAAATGTGAGGAACATGTGTTTTTTTAGCCAAATTTTGAGGTTTGCAAAGGATTCTGGGTAACAGAACCTGGTCCGAGCCACACAAGTCACCCCTCCTTGGATTCCCCTAGGTCTCTAGTTTTCAGAAATGTACAGGTTTGGTAGGTTTCCCTAGGTGCCGGCTGAGCTAGAGGCCAAAATCTACAGGTAGTCACTTTGCTAAAAACAGCTCTGTTTTCTGTGATATGTCCACGTTGTGTTTTGGGGCATATCCTGTCGCGGGCGCTAGGCCTACCCACACAAGTGAGGTATCATTTTTATCGGGAGACGTGGGGGAACGCTGGATGGAAGGAAATTTGTGGCTCCTCTCAGATTCCAGAACTTTCTGCCACAGAAATGTGAGGAACATGTGTTTTTTTAGCCAAATTTTGAGATTTGCAAAGGATTCTGGGTAACAGAACCTGGTCCGAGCCCCGCAAGTCACCCCTCCTTGGATTCCCCTAGGTCTCTAGTTTTCAGAAATGCACAGGTTTGGTAGGTTTCCCTAGGTGGCGGCTGAGCTAGAGGCCAAAATCTACAGGTAGTCACTTTGCTAAAAACAGCTCTGTTTTCTGTGATATGTCCACGTTGTGTTTTGGGGCATATCCTGTCGCGGGCGCTAGGCCTACCCACACAAGTGAGGTATCATTTTTATCGGGAGACGTGGGGGAACGCTGGGTGGAAGGAAATTTGTGGCTCCTCTCTGATTCCAGAACTTTCTGCCACAGAAATGTGAGGAACATGTGTTTTTTTAGCCAAATTTTGAGATTTGCAAAGGATTCTGGGTAACAGAACCTGGTCCAAGCCCCGCAAGTCACCCCTCCTTGGATTCCCCTAGGTCTCTAGTTTTCAGAAATGCACAGGTTTGGTAGGTTTCCCTAGGTGGCGGCTGAGCTAGAGGCCAAAATCTACAGGTAGTCACTTTGCTAAAAACAGCTCTGTTTTCTGTGATATGTCCACGTTGTGTTTTGGGGCATATCCTGTCGCGGGCGCTAGGCCTACCCACACAAGTGAGGTATCATTTTTATCGGGAGACGTGGGGGAACGCTGGGTGGAAGGAAATTTGTGGCTCCTCTCAAATTCCAGAACTTTCTGCCACAGAAATGTGAGGAACATGTGTTTTTTTAGCCAAATTTTGAGGTTTGCAAAGGATTCTGGGTAACAGAACCTGGTCCGAGCCACACAAGTCACCCCTCCTTGGATTCCCCTAGGTCTCTAGTTTTCAGAAATGTACAGGTTTGGTAGGTTTCCCTAGGTGCCGGCTGAGCTAGAGGCCAAAATCTACAGGTAGTCACTTTGCTAAAAACAGCTCTGTTTTCTGTGATATGTCCACGTTGTGTTTTGGGGCATATCCTGTCGCGGGCGCTAGGCCTACCCACACAAGTGAGGTATCATTTTTATCGGGAGACGTGGGGGAACGCTGGGTGGAAGGAAATTTGTGGCTCCTCTCAGATTCCAGAACTTTCTGCCACAGAAATGTGAGGAACATGTGTTTTTTTAGCCAAATTTTGAGGTTTGCAAAGGATTCTGGGTAACAGAACCTGGTCCGAGCCCCGCAAGTCACCCCTCCTTGGATTCCCCTAGGTCTCTAGTTTTCAGAAATGTACAGGTTTGGTAGGTTTCCCTAGGTGCCGGCTGAGCTAGAGGCCAAAATCTACAGGTAGTCACTTTGCTAAAAACAGCTCTGTTTTCTGTGATATGTCCACGTTGTGTTTTGGGGCATATCCTGTCGCGGTCGCTAGGCCTACCCACACAAGTGAGGTATCATTTTTATCGGGAGACGTGGGGGAACGCTGGGTGGAAGGAAATTTGTGGCTCCTCTCAGATTCCAGAACTTTCTGCCACAGAAATGTGAGAAACATGTGTTTTTTTAGCCAAATTTTGAGATTTGCAAAGGATTCTGGGTAACAGAACCTGGTCCGAGCCCCGCAAGTCACCCCTCCTTGGATTCCCCTAGGTCTCTAGTTTTCAGAAATGCACAGGTTTGGTAGGTTTCCCTAGGTGGCGGCTGAGCTAGAGGCCAAAATCTACAGGTAGTCACTTTGCTAAAAACAGCTCTGTTTTCTGTGATATGTCCACGTTGTGTTTTGGGGCATATCCTGTTGCGGGCGCTAGGCCTACCCACACAAGTGAGGTATCATTTTTATCGGGAGACGTGGGGGAACGCTGGGTGGAAGGAAATTTGTGGCTCCTCTCAGATTCCAGAACTTTCTGCCACAGAAATGTGAGGAACATGTGTTTTTTAGCCAAATTTTGAGGTTTGCAAAGGATTCTGGGTAACAGAACCTGGTCCGAGCCCCGCAAGTCACCCCTCCTTGGATTCCCCTAGGTCTCTAGTTTTCAGAAATGCACAGGTTTGGTAGGTTTCCCTAGGTGGCGGCTGAGCTAGAGGTCAAAATCTACAGGTAGTCACTTTGCTAAAAACAGCTCTGTTTTCTGTGATATGTCCACGTTGTGTTTTGGGGCATATCCTGTCGCGGGCGCTAGGCCTACCCACACAAGTGAGGTATCATTTTTATCGGGAGACGTGGGGGAACGCTGGGTGGAAGGAAATTTGTGGCTCCTCTCAGATTCCAGAACTTTCTGCCACAGAAATGTGAGGAACATGTGTTTTTTTAGCCAAATTTTGAGATTTGCAAAGGATTCTGGGTAACAGAACCTGTTCCGAGCCCCGCAAGTCACCCCTCCTTGGATTCCCCTAGGTCTCTAGTTTTCAGAAATGCACAGGTTTGGTAGGTTTCCCTAGGTGGCGGCTGAGCTAGAGGCCAAAATCTACAGGTAGTCACTTTGCTAAAAACAGCTCTGTTTTCTGTGATATGTCCACGTTGTGTTTTGGGGCATATCCTGTCGCGGGCGCTAGGCCTACCCACACAAGTGAGGTATCATTTTTATAGGGAGACATGGGGGAACGCTGGGTGGAAGGAAATTTGTGGCTCCTCTCAGATTCCAGAACTTTCTGCCACAGAAATGTGAGGAACATGTGTTTTTTTAGCCAAATTTTGAGGTTTGCAAAGGATTCTGGGTAACAGAACCTGGTCCGAGCCCCGCAAGTCACCCCTCCTTGGATTCCCCTAGGTCTCTAGTTTTCAGAAATGCACAGGTTTGGTAGGTTTCCCTAGGTGGCGGCTGAGCTAGAGGCCAAAATCTACAGGTAGTCACTTTGCTAAAAACAGCTCTGTTTTCTGTGATATGTCCACGTTGTGTTTTGGGGCATATCCTGTCGCGGGCGCTAGGCCTACCCACACAAGTGAGGTATCATTTTTATCGGGAGACGTGGGGGAACGCTGGGTGGAAGGAAATTTGTGGCTCCTCTCAGATTCCAGAACTTTCTGCCACAGAAATGTGAGGAACATGTGTTTTTTTAGCGAAATTTTGAGGTTTGCAAAGGATTCTGGGTAACAGAACCTGGTCCGAGCCCCGCAAGTCACCTCTCCTTGGATTCCCCTAGGTCTCTAGTTTTCAGAAATGCACAGGTTTGGTAGGTTTCCCTAGGTGCCGGCTGAGCTAGAGGCCAAAATCTACAGGTAGGCACTTCGCAAAAAACACCTCTGTTTTTTTCCAAAATTTAGGATGTGTCCACGTTGCGCTTTGGGGTGTTTCCTGTCGCCGGCGCTAGGCCTACCCACGCAAGTGAGGTATCATTTTTATCGGGAGACTTGGGGGAACGCTGGGTGGAAGGAAATTTGTAGCTCCTCTCAGATTCCAGAACTTTCTGCCACAGAAATGTGAGGGACATGTGTTTTTTTAGCCAAATTTTGAGGTTTGCAAAGGATTCTGGGTAACAGAACCTGGTCCGAGCCCCGCAAGTCACCCCTCCTTGGATTCCCCTAGGTCTCTAGTTTTCAGAAATGCACAGGTTTGGTAGGTTTCCCTAGGTGCCGGCTGAGCTAGAGGCCAAAATCTACAGGTAGGCACTTCGCAAAAAACACCTCTGTTTTTTTCCAAAATTTAGGATGTGTCCACGTTGCGCTTTGGGGTGTTTCCTGTCGCCGGCGCTAGGCCTACCCACGCAAGTGAGGTATCATTTTTATCGGGAGACTTGGGGGAACGCTGGGTAGAAGGAAATTTGTGGCTCCTCTCAGATTCCAGAACTTTCTGCCACAGAAATGTGAGTAACATGTGTATTTTTAGCCAAATTTTGAGGTTTGCAAAGGATTCTGGGTAACAGAACCTGGTCCGAGCCCCGCAAGTCACCCCTCCTTGGATTCCCCTAGGTCTCTAGTTTTCAGAAATGCACAGGTTTGGTAGGTTTCCATAGGTGCCGGCTGAGCTAGAGGCCAAAATCTACAGGTAGGCACTTTGCAAAAAACACCTCTGTTTTTTTCCAAAATTTAGGATGTGTCCACGTTGCGCTTTGGGGTGTTTCCTGTCGCGGGCGCTAGGCCTACCCACGCAAGTGAGGTATCATTTTTATCGGGAGACTTGGGGGAACGCTGGGTGGAAGGAAATTTGTAGCTCCTCTCAGATTCCAGAACTTTCTGCCACAGAAATGTGAGGGACATGTGTTTTTTTAGCCAAATTTTGAGGTTTGCAAAGGATTCTGGGTAACAGAACCTGGTCCGAGCCACACAAGTCACCCCTCCTTGGATTCCCCTAGGTCTCTAGTTTTCAGAAATGTACAGGTTTGGTAGGTTTCCCTAGGTGGCGGCTGAGCTAGAGGCCAAAATCTCCAGGTAGTCACTTTGCTAAAAACAGCTCTGTTTTCTGTGATATGTCCACGTTGTGTTTTGGGGCATATCCTGTCGCGGGCGCTAGGCCTACCCACACAAGTGAGGTATCATTTTTATCGGGAGACGTGGGGGAACGCTGGGTGGAAGGAAATTTGTGGCTCCTCTCAGATTCCAGAACTTTCTGCCACAGAAATGTGAGGAAAATGTGTTTTTTTAGCCAAATTTTGAGGTTTGCAAAGGATTCTGGGTAACAGAACCTGGTCCGAGCCACACAAGTCACCCCTCCTTGGATTCCCCTAGGTCTCTAGTTTTCAGAAATGTACAGGTTTGGTAGGTTTCCCTAGGTGCCGGCTGAGCTAGAGGCCAAAATCTACAGGTAGTCACTTTGCTAAAAACAGCTCTGTTTTCTGTGATATGTCCACGTTGTGTTTTGGGGCATATCCTGTCGCGGTCGCTAGGCCTACCCACACAAGTGAGGTATCATTTTTATCGGGAGACGTGGGGGAACGCTGGGTGGAAGGAAATTTGTGGCTCCTCTCAAATTCCAGAACTTTCTGCCACAGAAATGTGAGGAACATGTGTTTTTTTAGCCAAATTTTGAGGTTTGCAAAGGATTCTGGGTAACAGAACCTGGTCCGAGCCACACAAGTCACCCCTCCTTGGATTCCCCTAGGTCTCTAGTTTTCAGAAATGTACAGGTTTGGTAGGTTTCCCTAGGTGCCGGCTGAGCTAGAGGCCAAAATCTACAGGTAGTCACTTTGCTAAAAACAGCTCTGTTTTCTGTGATATGTCCACGTTGTGTTTTGGGGCATATCCTGTCGCGGTCGCTAGGCCTACCCACACAAGTGAGGTATCATTTTTATCGGGAGACGTGGGGGAACGCTGGGTGGAAGGAAATTTGTGGCTCCTCTCAGATTCCAGAACTTTCTGCCACAGAAATGTGAGGAACATGTGTTTTTTTAGCCAAATTTTGAGATTTGCAAAGGATTCTGGGTAACAGAACCTGGTCCGAGCCCCGCAAGTCACCCCTCCTTGGATTCCCCTAGGTCTCTAGTTTTCAGAAATGCACAGGTTTGGTAGGTTTCCCTAGGTGGCGGCTGAGCTAGAGGCCAAAATCTACAGGTAGTCACTTTGCTAAAAACAGCTCTGTTTTCTGTGATATGTCCACGTTGTGTTTTGGGGCATATCCTGTCGCGGGCGCTAGGCCTACCCACACAAGTGAGGTATCATTTTTATCGGGAGACTTGGGGGAACGCTGGGTAGAAGGAAATTTGTGGCTCCTCTCAGATTCCAGAACTTTCTGCCACAGAAATGTGAGTAACATGTGTATTTTTAGCCAAATTTTGAGGTTTGCAAAGGATTCTGGGTAACAGAACCTGGTCCGAGCCCCGCAAGTCACCTCTCCTTGGATTCCCCTAGGTCTCTAGTTTTCAGAAATTCACAGGTTTGGTAGGTTTCCCTAGGTGCCGGCTGAGCTAGAGGCCAAAATCTACAGGTAGGCACTTCGCAAAAAACACCTCTGTTTTTTTCCAAAATTTAGGATGTGTCCACGTTGCGCTTTGGGGTGTTTCCTGTCGCCGGCGCTAGGCCTACCCACGCAAGTGAGGTATCATTTTTATCGGGAGACTTGGGGGAACGCTGGGTGGAAGGAAATTTGTAGCTCCTCTCAGATTCCAGAACTTTCTGCCACAGAAATGTGAGGGACATGTGTTTTTTTAGCCAAATTTTGAGGTTTGCAAAGGATTCTGGGTAACAGAACCTGGTCCGAGCCCCGCAAGTCACCCCTCCTTGGATTCCCCTAGTTCTCTAGTTTTCAGAAATGCACAGGTTTGGTAGGTTTCCCTAGGTGCCGGCTGAGCTAGAGGCCAAAATCTACAGGTAGGCACTTCGCAAAAAACACCTCTGTTTTTTTCCAAAATTTAGGATGTGTCCACGTTGCGCTTTGGGGTGTTTCCTGTCGCCGGCGCTAGGCCTACCCACGCAAGTGAGGTATCATTTTTATCGGGAGACTTAGGGGAACGCTGGGTAGAAGGAAATTTGTGGCTCCTCTCAGATTCCAGAACTTTCTGCCACAGAAATGTGAGGAACATGTGTTTTTTTAGCCAAATTTTGAGGTTTGCAAAGGATTCTGGGTAACAGAACCTGGTCCGAGCCACACAAGTCACCCCTCCTTGGATTCCCCTAGGTCTCTAGTTTTCAGAAATGTACAGGTTTGGTAGGTTTCCCTAGGTGCCGGCTGACCTAGAGGCCAAAATCTACAGGTAGTCACTTTGCTAAAAACAGCTCTGTTTTCTGTGATATGTCCACGTTGTGTTTTGGGGCATATCCTGTCGCGGGCGCTAGGCCTACCCACACAAGTGAGGTATCATTTTTATCGGGAGACGTGGGGGAACGCTGGGTGGAAGGAAATTTGTGGCTCCTCTCAAATTCCAGAACTTTCTGCCACAGAAATGTGAGGAACATGTGTTTTTTTAGCCAAATTTTGAGGTTTGCAAAGGATTCTGGGTAACAGAACCTGGTCCGAGCCACACAAGTCACCCCTCCTTGGATTCCCCTAGGTCTCTAGTTTTCAGAAATGTACAGGTTTGGTAGGTTTCCCTAGGTGCCGGCTGAGCTAGAGGCCAAAATCTACAGGTAGTCACTTTGCTAAAAACAGCTCTGTTTTCTGTGATATGTCCACGTTGTGTTTTGGGGCATATCCTGTCGCGGGCGCTAGGCCTACCCACACAAGTGAGGTATCATTTTTATCGGGAGACGTGGGGGAACGCTGGGTGGAAGGAAATTTGTGGCTCCTCTCAGATTCCAGAACTTTCTGCCACAGAAATGTGAGGAACATGTGTTTTTTTAGCCAAATTTTGAGGTTTGCAAAGGATTCTGGGTAACAGAACCTGGTCCGAGCCCCGCAAGTCACCCCTCCTTGGATTCCCCTAGGTCTCTAGTTTTCAGAAATGTACAGGTTTGGTAGGTTTCCCTAGGTGCCGGCTGAGCTAGAGGCCAAAATCTACAGGTAGTCACTTTGCTAAAAACAGCTCTGTTTTCTGTGATATGTCCACGTTGTGTTTTGGGGCATATCCTGTTGCGGTCGCTAGGCCTACCCACACAAGTGAGGTATCATTTTTATCGGGAGACGTGGGGGAACGCTGGGTGGAAGGAAATTTGTGGCTCCTCTCAGATTCCAGAACTTTCTGCCACAGAAATGTGAGAAACATGTGTTTTTTTAGCCAAATTTTGAGATTTGCAAAGGATTCTGGGTAACAGAACCTGGTCCGAGCCCCGCAAGTCACCCCTCCTTGGATTCCCCTAGGTCTCTAGTTTTCAGAAATGCACAGGTTTGGTAGGTTTCCCTAGGTGGCGGCTGAGCTAGAGGCCAAAATCTACAGGTAGTCACTTTGCTAAAAACAGCTCTGTTTTCTGTGATATGTCCACGTTGTGTTTTGGGGCATATCCTGTCGCGGGCGCTAGGCCTACCCACACAAGTGAGGTATCATTTTTATCGGGAGACGTGGGGGAACGCTGGGTGGAAGGAAATTTGTGGCTCCTCTCAGATTCCAGAACTTTCTGCCACAGAAATGTGAGGAACATGTGTTTTTTAGCCAAATTTTGAGGTTTGCAAAGGATTCTGGGTAACAGAACCTGGTCCGAGCCCCGCAAGTCACCCCTCCTTGGATTCCCCTAGGTCTCTAGTTTTCAGAAATGCACAGGTTTGGTAGGTTTCCCTAGGTGGCGGCTGAGCTAGAGGTCAAAATCTACAGGTAGTCACTTTGCTAAAAACAGCTCTGTTTTCTGTGATATGTCCACGTTGTGTTTTGGGGCATATCCTGTCGCGGGCGCTAGGCCTACCCACACAAGTGAGGTATCATTTTTATCGGGAGACGTGGGGGAACGCTGGGTGGAAGGAAATTTGTGGCTCCTCTCAGATTCCAGAACTTTCTGCCACAGAAATGTGAGGAACATGTGTTTTTTTAGCCAAATTTTGAGATTTGCAAAGGATTCTGGGTAACAGAACCTGGTCCGAGCCCCGCAAGTCACCCCTCCTTGGATTCCCCTAGGTCTCTAGTTTTCAGAAATGCACAGGTTTGGTAGGTTTCCCTAGGTGGCGGCTGAGCTAGAGGCCAAAATCTACAGGTAGTCACTTTGCTAAAAACAGCTCTGTTTTCTGTGATATGTCCACGTTGTGTTTTGGGGCATATCCTGTCGCGGGCGCTAGGCCTACCCACACAAGTGAGGTATCATTTTTATAGGGAGACATGGGGGAACGCTGGGTGGAAGGAAATTTGTGGCTCCTCTCAGATTCCAGAACTTTCTGCCACAGAAATGTGAGGAACATGTGTTTTTTTAGCCAAATTTTGAGGTTTGCAAAGGATTCTGGGTAACAGAACCTGGTCCGAGCCCCGCAAGTCACCCCTCCTTGGATTCCCCTAGGTCTCTAGTTTTCAGAAATGCACAGGTTTGGTAGGTTTCCCTAGGTGGCGGCTGAGCTAGAGGCCAAAATCTACAGGTAGTCACTTTGCTAAAAACAGCTCTGTTTTCTGTGATATGTCCACGTTGTGTTTTGGGGCATATCCTGTCGCGGGCGCTAGGCCTACCCACACAAGTGAGGTATCATTTTTATCGGGAGACGTGGGGGAACGCTGGGTGGAAGGAAATTTGTGGCTCCTCTCAGATTCCAGAACTTTCTGCCACAGAAATGTGAGGAACATGTGTTTTTTTAGCGAAATTTTGAAGTTTGCAAAGGATTCTGGGTAACAGAACCTGGTCCGAGCCCCGCAAGTCACCTCTCCTTGGATTCCCCTAGGTCTCTAGTTTTCAGAAATGCACAGGTTTGGTAGGTTTCCCTAGGTGCCGGCTGAGCTAGAGGCCAAAATCTACAGGTAGGCACTTCGCAAAAAACACCTCTGTTTTTTTCCAAAATTTAGGATGTGTCCACGTTGCGCTTTGGGGTGTTTCCTGTCGCCGGCGCTAGGCCTACCCACGCAAGTGAGGTATGATTTTTATCGGGAGACTTGGGGGAACGCTGGGTGGAAGGAAATTTGTAGCTCCTCTCAGATTCCAGAACTTTCTGCCACAGAAATGTGAGGGACATGTGTTTTTTTAGCCAAATTTTGAGGTTTGCAAAGGATTCTGGGTAACAGAACCTGGTCCGAGCCCCGCAAGTCACCCCTCCTTGGATTCCCCTAGGTCTCTAGTTTTCAGAAATGCACAGGTTTGGTAGGTTTCCCTAGGTGCCGGCTGAGCTAGAGGCCAAAATCTACAGGTAGGCACTTCGCAAAAAACACCTCTGTTTTTTTCCAAAATTTAGGATGTGTCCACGTTGCGCTTTGGGGTGTTTCCTGTCGCCGGCGCTAGGCCTACCCACGCAAGTGAGGTATCATTTTTATCGGGAGACTTGGGGGAACGCTGGGTAGAAGGAAATTTGTGGCTCCTCTCAGATTCCAGAACTTTCTGCCACAGAAATGTGAGTAACATGTGTATTTTTAGCCAAATTTTGAGGTTTGCAAAGGATTCTGGGTAACAGAACCTGGTCCGAGCCCCGCAAGTCACCCCTCCTTGGATTCCCCTAGGTCTCTAGTTTTCAGAAATGCACAGGTTTGGTAGGTTTCCATAGGTGCCGGCTGAGCTAGAGGCCAAAATCTACAGGTAGGCACTTTGCAAAAAACACCTCTGTTTTTTTCCAAAATTTAGGATGTGTCCACGTTGCGCTTTGGGGTGTTTCCTGTCGCGGGCGCTAGGCCTACCCACGCAAGTGAGGTATCATTTTTATCGGGAGACTTGGGGGAACGCTGGGTGGAAGGAAATTTGTAGCTCCTCTCAGATTCCAGAACTTTCTGCCACAGAAATGTGAGGGACATGTGTTTTTTTAGCCAAATTTTGAGGTTTGCAAAGGATTCTGGGTAACAGAACCTGGTCCGAGCCACACAAGTCACCCCTCCTTGGATTCCCCTAGGTCTCTAGTTTTCAGAAATGTACAGGTTTGGTAGGTTTCCCTAGGTGGCGGCTGAGCTAGAGGCCAAAATCTCCAGGTAGTCACTTTGCTAAAAACAGCTCTGTTTTCTGTGATGTGTCCACGTTGTGTTTTGGGGCATATCCTGTCGCGGGCGCTAGGCCTACCCACACAAGTGAGGTATCATTTTTATCGGGAGACGTGGGGGAACGCTGGGTGGAAGGAAATTTGTGGCTCCTCTCAGATTCCAGAACTTTCTGCCACAGAAATGTGAGGAACATGTGTTTTTTTAGCCAAATTTTGAGGTTTGCAAAGGATTCTGGGTAACAGAACCTGGTCCGAGCCACACAAGTCACCCCTCCTTGGATTCCCCTAGGTCTCTAGTTTTCAGAAATGTACAGGTTTGGTAGGTTTCCCTAGGTGCCGGCTGAGCTAGAGGCCAAAATCTACAGGTAGTCACTTTGCTAAAAACAGCTCTGTTTTCTGTGATATGTCCACGTTGTGTTTTGGGGCATATCCTGTCGCGGGCGCTAGGCCTACCCACACAAGTGAGGTATCATTTTTATCGGGAGACGTGGGGGAACGCTGGGTGGAAGGAAATTTGTGGCTCCTCTCAGATTCCAGAACTTTCTGCCACAGAAATGTGAGGAAAATGTGTTTTTTTAGCCAAATTTTGAGGTTTGCAAAGGATTCTGGGTAACAGAACCTGGTCCGAGCCACACAAGTCACCCCTCCTTGGATTCCCCTAGGTCTCTAGTTTTCAGAAATGTACAGGTTTGGTAGGTTTCCCTAGGTGCCGGCTGAGCTAGAGGCCAAAATCTACAGGTAGTCACTTTGCTAAAAACAGCTCTGTTTTCTGTGATATGTCCACGTTGTGTTTTGGGGCATATCCTGTCGCGGTCGCTAGGCCTACCCACACAAGTGAGGTATCATTTTTATCGGGAGACGTGGGGGAACGCTGGGTGGAAGGAAATTTGTGGCTCCTCCCAAATTCCAGAACTTTCTGCCACAGAAATGTGAGGAACATGTGTTTTTTTAGCCAAATTTTGAGGTTTGCAAAGGATTCTGGGTAACAGAACCTGGTCCGAGCCACACAAGTCACCCCTCCTTGGATTCCCCTAGGTCTCTAGTTTTCAGAAATGTACAGGTTTGGTAGGTTTCCCTATGTGCCGGCTGAGCTAGAGGCCAAAATCTACAGGTAGTCACTTTGCTAAAAACAGCTCTGTTTTCTGTGATATGTCCACGTTGTGTTTTGGGGCATATCCTGTCGCGGTCGCTAGGCCTACCCACACAAGTGAGGTATCATTTTTATCGGGAGACGTGGGGGAACGCTGGGTGGAAGGAAATTTGTGGCTCCTCTCAGATTCCAGAACTTTCTGCCACAGAAATGTGAGGAACATGTGTTTTTTTAGCCAAATTTTGAGATTTGCAAAGGATTCTGGGTAACAGAACCTGGTCCGAGCCCCGCAAGTCACCCCTCCTTGGATTCCCCTAGGTCTCTAGTTTTCAGAAATGCACAGGTTTGGTAGGTTTCCCTAGGTGGCGGCTGAGCTAGAGGCCAAAATCTACAGGTAGTCACTTTGCTAAAAACAGCTCTGTTTTCTGTGATATGTCCACGTTGTGTTTTGGGGCATATCCTGTCGCGGGCGCTAGGCCTACCCACACAAGTGAGGTATCATTTTTATCGGGAGACGTGGGGGAACGCTGGGTGGAAGGAAATTTGTGGCTCCTCTCAAATTCCAGAACTTTCTGCCACAGAAATGTGAGGAACATGTGTTTTTTTAGCCAAATTTTGAGGTTTGCAAAGGATTCTGGGTAACAGAACCTGGTCCGAGCCACACAAGTCACCCCTCCTTGGATTCCCCTAGGTCTCTAGTTTTCAGAAATGTACAGGTTTGGTAGGTTTCCCTAGGTGCCGGCTGAGCTAGAGGCCAAAATCTACAGGTAGTCACTTTGCTAAAAACAGCTCTGTTTTCTGTGATATGTCCACGTTGTGTTTTGGGGCATATCCTGTCGCGGGCGCTAGGCCTACCCACACAAGTGAGGTATCATTTTTATCGGGAGACGTGGGGGAACGCTGGGTGGAAGGAAATTTGTGGCTCCTCTCAGATTCCAGAACTTTCTGCCACAGAAATGTGAGGAACATGTGTTTTTTTAGCCAAATTTTGAGGTTTGCAAAGGATTCTGGGTAACAGAACCTGGTCCAAGCCCCGCAAGTCACCCCTCCTTGGATTCCCCTAGGTCTCTAGTTTTCAGAAATGCACAGGTTTGGTAGGTTTCCCTAGGTGGCGGCTGAGCTAGAGGCCAAAATCTACAGGTAGTCACTTTGCTAAAAACAGCTCTGTTTTCTGTGATATGTCCACGTTGTGTTTTGGGGCATATCCTGTCGCGGGCGCTAGGCCTACCCACACAAGTGAGGTATCATTTTTATCGGGAGACGTGGGGGAACGTTGGGTGGAAGGAAATTTGTGGCTCCTCTCAAAGTCCAGAACTTTCTGCCACAGAAATGTGAGGAACATGTGTTTTTTTAGCCAAATTTTGAGGTTTGCAAAGGATTCTGGGTAACAGAACCTGGTCCGAGCCACACAAGTCACCCCTCCTTGGATTCCCCTAGGTCTCTAGTTTTCAGAAATGTACAGGTTTGGTAGGTTTCCCTAGGTGCCGGCTGAGCTAGAGGCCAAAATCTACAGGTAGTCACTTTGCTAAAAACAGCTCTGTTTTCTGTGATAAGTCCACGTTGTGTTTTGGGGCATATCCTGTCGCGGGCGCTAGGCCTACCCACACAAGTGAGGTATCATTTTTATCGGGAGACGTGGGGGAACGCTGGGTGGAAGGAAATTTGTGGCTTCTCTCAGATTCCAGAACTTTCTGCCACAGAAATGTGAGGAACATGTGTTTTTTTAGCCAAATTTTGAGGTTTGCAAAGGATTCTGGGTAACAGAACCTGGTCCGAGCCCCGCAAGTCACCCCTCCTTGGATTCCCCTAGGTCTCTAGTTTTCAGAAATGTACAGGTTTGGTAGGTTTCCCTAGGTGCCGGCTGAGCTAGAGGCCAAAATCTACAGGTAGTCACTTTGCTAAAAACAGCTCTGTTTTCTGTGATATGTCCACGTTGTGTTTTGGGGCATATCCTGTCGCGGTCGCTAGGCCTACCCACACAAGTGAGGTATCATTTTTATCGGGAGACGTGGGGGAACGCTGGGTGGAAGGAAATTTGTGGCTCCTCTCAGATTCCAGAACTTTCTGCCACAGAAATGTGAGGAACATGTGTTTTTTTAGCCAAATTTTGAGATTTGCAAAGGATTCTGGGTAACAGAACCTGGTCCGAGCCCCGCAAGTCACCCCTCCTTGGATTCCCCTAGGTCTCTAGTTTTCAGAAATGCACAGGTTTGGTAGGTTTCCCTAGGTGGCGGCTGAGCTAGAGGCCAAAATCTACAGGTAGTCACTTTGCTAAAAACAGCTCTGTTTTCTGTGATATGTCCACGTTGTGTTTTGGGGCATATCCTGTCGCGGGCGCTAGGCCTACCCACACAAGTGAGGTATCATTTTTATCGGGAGACGTGGGGGAACGCTGGGTGGAAGGAAATTTGTGGCTCCTCTCAGATTCCAGAACTTTCTGCCACAGAAATGTGAGGAACATGTGTTTTTTAGCCAAATTTTGAGGTTTGCAAAGGATTCTGGGTAACAGAACCTGGTCCGAGCCCCGCAAGTCACCCCTCCTTGGATTCCCCTAGGTCTCTAGTTTTCAGAAATGCACAGGTTTGGTAGGTTTCCCTAGGTGGCGGCTGAGCTAGAGGTCAAAATCTACAGGTAGTCACTTTGCTAAAAACAGCTCTGTTTTCTGTGATATGTCCACGTTGTGTTTTGGGGCATATCCTGTCGCGGGCGCTAGGCCTACCCACACAAGTGAGGTATCATTTTTATCGGGAGACGTGGGGGAACGCTGGGTGGAAGGAAATTTGTGGCTCCTCTCAGATTCCAGAACTTTCTGCCACAGAAATGTGAGGAACATGTGTTTTTTTAGCCAAATTTTGAGATTTGCAAAGGATTCTGGGTAACAGAACCTGGTCCGAGCCCCGCAAGTCACCCCTCCTTGGATTCTCCTAGGTCTCTAGTTTTCAGAAATGCACAGGTTTGGTAGGTTTCCCTAGGTGGCGGCTGAGCTAGAGGCCAAAATCTACAGGTAGTCACTTTGCTAAAAACAGCTCTGTTTTCTGTGATATGTCCACGTTGTGTTTTGGGGCATATCCTGTCGCGGGCGCTAGGCCTACCCACACAAGTGAGGTATCATTTTTATCGGGAGACATGGGGGAACGCTGGGTGGAAGGAAATTTGTGGCTCCTCTCAGATTCCAGAACTTTCTGCCACAGAAATGTGAGGAACATGTGTTTTTTTAGCCAAATTTTGAGGTTTGCAAAGGATTCTGGGTAACAGAACCTGGTCCGAGCCCCGCAAGTCACCCCTCCTTGGATTCCCCTAGGTCTCTAGTTTTCAGAAATGCACAGGTTTGGTAGGTTTCCCTAGGTGGCGGCTGAGCTAGAGGCCAAAATCTACAGGTAGTCACTTTGCTAAAAACAGCTCTGTTTTCTGTGATATGTCCACGTTGTGTTTTCGGGCATATCCTGTCGCGGGCGCTAGGCCTACCCACACAAGTGAGGTATCATTTTTATCGGGAGACGTGGGGGAACGCTGGGTGGAAGGAAATTTGTGGCTCCTCTCAGATTCCAGAACTTTCTGCCACATAAATGTGAGGAACATGTGTTTTTTTAGCGAAATTTTGAGGTTTGCAAAGGATTCTGGGTAACAGAACCTGGTCCGAGCCCCGCAAGTCACCTCTCCTTGGATTCCCCTAGGTCTCTAGTTTTCAGAAATGCACAGGTTTGGTAGGTTTCCCTAGGTGCCGGCTGAGCTAGAGGCCAAAATCTACAGGTAGGCACTTCGCAAAAAACACCTCTGTTTTTTTCCAAAATTTAGGATGTGTCCACGTTGCGCTTTGGGGTGTTTCCTGTCGCCGGCGCTAGGCCTACCCACGCAAGTGAGGTATCATTTTTATCGGGAGACTTGGGGGAACGCTGGGTGGAAGGAAATTTGTAGCTCCTCTCAGATTCCAGAACTTTCTGCCACAGAAATGTGTGGGACATGTGTTTTTTTAGCCAAATTTTGAGGTTTGCAAAGGATTCTGGGTAACAGAACCTGGTCCGAGCCCCGCAAGTCACCCCTCCTTGGATTCCCCTAGGTCTCTAGTTTTCAGAAATGCACAGGTTTGGTAGGGTTCCCTAGGTGCCGGCTGAGCTAGAGGCCAAAATCTACAGGTAGGCACTTCGCAAAAAACACCTCTGTTTTTTCCCAAAATTTAGGATGTGTCCACGTTGCGCTTTGGGGTGTTTCCTGTCGCCAGCGCTAGGCCTACCCACGCAAGTGAGGTATCATTTTTATCGGGAGACTTGGGGGAACGCTGGGTAGAAGGAAATTTGTGGCTCCTCTCAGATTCCAGAACTTTCTGCCACAGAAATGTGAGTAACATGTGTATTTTTAGCCAAATTTTGAGGTTTGCAAAGGATTCTGGGTAACAGAACCTGGTCCGAGCCCCGCAAGTCACCCCTCCTTGGATTCCCCTAGGTCTCTAGTTTTCAGAAATGCACAGGTTTGGTAGGTTTCCCTAGGTGCCGGCTGAGCTAGAGGCCAAAATCTACAGGTAGGCACTTTGCAAAAAACACCTCTGTTTTTTTCCAAAATTTAGGATGTGTCCACGTTGCGCTTTGGGGTGTTTCCTGTCGCGGGCGCTAGGCCTACCCACGCAAGTGAGGTATCATTTTTATCGGGAGACTTGGGGGAACGCTGGGTGGAAGGAAATTTGTAGCTCCTCTCAGATTCCAGAACTTTCTGCCACAGAAATGTGAGGGACATGTGTTTTTTTAGCCAAATTTTGAGGTTTGCAAAGGATTCTGGGTAACAGAACCTGGTCCGAGCCACACAAGTCACCCCTCCTTGGATTCCCCTAGGTCTCTAGTTTTCAGAAATGTACAGGTTTGGTAGGTTTCCCTAGGTGGCGGCTGAGCTAGAGGCCAAAATCTCCAGGTAGTCACTTTGCTAAAAACAGCTCTGTTTTCTGTGATGTGTCCACGTTGTGTTTTGGGGCATATCCTGTCGCGGGCGCTAGGCCTACCCACACAAGTGAGGTATCATTTTTATCGGGAGACGTGGGGGAACGCTGGGTGGAAGGAAATTTGTGGCTCCTCTCAGATTCCAGAACTTTCTGCCACAGAAATGTGAGGAACATGTGTTTTTTTAGCCAAATTTTGAGGTTTGCAAAGGATTCTGGGTAACAGAACCTGGTCCGAGCCACACAAGTCACCCCTCCTTGGATTCCCCTAGGTCTCTAGTTTTCAGAAATGTACAGGTTTGGTAGGTTTCCCTAGGTGCCGGCTGAGCTAGAGGCCAAAATCTACAGGTAGTCACTTTGCTAAAAACAGCTCTGTTTTCTGTGATATGTCCACGTTGTGTTTTGGGGCATATCCTGTCGCGGGCGCTAGGCCTACCCACACAAGTGAGGTATCATTTTTATCGGGAGACGTGGGGGAACGCTGGGTGGAAGGAAATTTGTGGCTCCTCTCAGATTCCAGAACTTTCTGCCACAGAAATGTGAGGAACATGTGTTTTTTTAGCCAAATTTTGAGGTTTGCAAAGGATTCTGGGTAACAGAACCTGGTCCGAGCCACACAAGTCACCCCTCCTTGGATTCCCCTAGGTCTCTAGTTTTCAGAAATGTACAGGTTTGGTAGGTTTCCCTAGGTGCCGGCTGAGCTAGAGGACAAAATCTACAGGTAGTCACTTTGCTAAAAACAGCTCTGTTTTCTGTGATATGTCCACGTTGTGTTTTGGGGCATATCCTGTCGCGGTCGCTAGGCCTACCCACACAAGTGAGGTATCATTTTTATCGGGAGACGTGGGGGAACGCTGGGTGGAAGGAAATTTGTGGCTCCTCTCAAATTCCAGAACTTTCTGCCACAGAAATGTGAGGAACATGTGTTTTTTTAGCCAAATTTTGAGGTTTGCAAAGGATTCTGGGTAACAGAACCTGGTCCGAGCCACACAAGTCACCCCTCCTTGGATTCCCCTAGGTCTCTAGTTTTCAGAAATGTACAGGTTTGGTAGGTTTCCCTAGGTGCCGGCTGAGCTAGAGGCCAAAATCTACAGGTAGTCACTTTGCTAAAAACAGCTCTGTTTTCTGTGATATGTCCACGTTGTGTTTTGGGGCATATCCTGTCGCGGTCGCTAGGCCTACCCACACAAGTGAGGTATCATTTTTATCGGGAGACGTGGGGGAACGCTGGGTTGAAGTAAATTTGTGGCTCCTCTCAGATTCCAGAACTTTCTGCCACAGAAATGTGAGGAACATGTGTTTTTTTAGCCAAATTTTGAGATTTGCAAAGGATTCTGGGTAACAGAACCTGGTCCGAGCCCCGCAAGTCACCCCTCCTTGGATTCCCCTAGGTCTCTAGTTTTCAGAAATGCACAGGTTTGGTAGGTTTCCCTAGGTGGCGGCTGAGCTAGAGGCCAAAATCTACAGGTAGTCACTTTGCTAAAAACAGCTCTGTTTTCTGTGATATGTCCACGTTGTGTTTTGGGGCATATCCTGTCGCGGGCGCTAGGCCTACCCACACAAGTGAGGTATCATTTTTATCGGGAGACATGGGGGAACGCTGGGTGGAAGGAAATTTGTGGCTCCTCTCAGATTCCAGAACTTTCTGCCACAGAAATGTGAGGAACATGTGTTTTTTTAGCCAAATTTTGAGGTTTGCAAAGGATTCTGGGTAACAGAACCTGGTCCGAGCCCCGCAAGTCACCCCTCCTTGGATTCCCCTAGGTCTCTAGTTTTCAGAAATGCACAGGTTTGGTAGGTTTCCCTAGGTGGCGGCTGAGCTAGAGGCCAAAATCTACAGGTAGTCACTTTGCTAAAAACAGCTCTGTTTTCTGTGATATGTCCACGTTGTGTTTTGGGGCATATCCTGTCGCGGGCGCTAGGCCTACCCACACAAGTGAGGTATCATTTTTATCGGGAGACGTGGGGGAACGCTGGGTGGAAGGAAATTTGTGGCTCCTCTCAGATTCCAGAACTTTCTGCCACAGAAATGTGAGGAACATGTGTTTTTTTAGCCAAATTTTGAGATTTGCAAAGGATTCTGGGTAACAGAACCTGGTCCGAGCCCCGCAAGTCACCCCTCCTTGGATTCCCCTAGGTCTCTAGTTTTCAGAAATGCACAGGTTTGGTAGGTTTCCCTAGGTGGCGGCTGAGCTAGAGGCCAAAATCTACAGGTAGTCACTTTGCTAAAAACAGCTCTGTTTTCTGTGATATGTCCACGTTGTGTTTTGGGGCATATCCTGTCGCGGGCGCTAGGCCTACCCACACAAGTGAGGTATCATTTTTATCGGGAGACATGGGGGAACGCTGGGTGGAAGGAAATTCGTGGCTCCTCTCAGATTCCAGAACTTTCTGCCACAGAAATGAGAGGAACATGTGTTTTTTTAGCCAAATTTTGAGGTTTGCAAAGGATTCTGGGTAACAGAACCTGGTCCGAGCCCCGCAAGTCACCCCTCCTTGGATTCCCCTAGGTCTCTAGTTTTCAGAAATGCACAGGTTTGGTAGGTTTCCCTAGGTGGCGGCTGAGCTAGAGGCCAAAATCTACAGGTAGTCACTTTGCTAAAAACAGCTCTGTTTTCTGTGATATGTCCACGTTGTGTTTTGGGGCATATCCTGTCGCGGGCGCTAGGCCTACCCACACAAGTGAGGTATCATTTTTATCGGGAGACGTGGGGGAACGCTGGGTGGAAGGAAATTTGTGGCTCCTCTCAGATTCCAGAACTTTCTGCCACAGAAATGTGAGGAACATGTGTTTTTTTAGCGAAATTTTGAGGTTTGCAAAGGATTCTGGGTAACAGAACCTGGTCCGAGCCCCGCAAGTCACCTCTCCTTGGATTCCCCTAGGTCTCTAGTTTTCAGAAATGCACAGGTTTGGTAGGTTTCCCTAGGTGCCGGCTGAGCTAGAGGCCAAAATCTACAGGTAGGCACTTTGCAAAAAACACCTCTGTTTTTTTCCAAAATTTAGGATGTGTCCACGTTGCGCTTTGGGGTGTTTCCTGTCGCGGGCGCTAGGCCTACCCACGCAAGTGAGGTATCATTTTTATCGGGAGACTTGGGGGAACGCTGGGTGGAAGGAAATTTGTAGCTCCTCTCAGATTCCAGAACTTTCTGCCACAGAAATGTGAGGGACATGTGTTTTTTTAGCCAAATTTTGAGGTTTGCAAAGGATTCTGGGTAACAGAACCTGGTCCGAGCCCCGCAAGTCACCCCTCCTTGGATTCCCCTAGGTCTCTAGTTTTCAGAAATGCACAGGTTTGGTAGGTTTCCCTAGGTGCCGGCTGAGCTAGAGGCCAAAATCTACAGGTAGGCACTTCGCAAAAAACACCTCTGTTTTTTTCCAAAATTTAGGATGTGTCCACGTTGCGCTTTGGGGTGTTTCCTGTCGCCGGCGCTAGGCCTACCCACGCAAGTGAGGTATCATTTTTATCGGGAGACTTGGGGGAACGCTGGGTAGAAGGAAATTTGTGGCTCCTCTCAGATTCCAGAACTTTCTGCCACAGAAATGTGAGTAACATGTGTATTTTTAGCCAAATTTTGAGGTTTGCAAAGGATTCTGGGTAACAGAACCTGGTCCGAGCCCCGCAAGTCACCCCTCCTTGGATTCCCCTAGGTCTCTAGTTTTCAGAAATGCACAGGTTTGGTAGGTTTCCCTAGGTGCCGGCTGAGCTAGAGGCCAAAATCTACAGGTAGGCACTTTGCAAAAAACACCTCTGTTTTTTTCCAAAATTTAGGATGTGTCCACGTTGCGCTTTGGGGTGTTTCCTGTCGCGGGCGCTAGGCCTACCCACGCAAGTGAGGTATCATTTTTATCGGGAGACTTGGGGGAACGCTGGGTGGAAGGAAATTTGTAGCTCCTCTCAGATTCCAGAACTTTCTGCCACAGAAATGTGAGGGACATGTGTTTTTTTAGCCAAATTTTGAGGTTTGCAAAGGATTCTGGGTAACAGAACCTGGTCCGAGCCACACAAGTCACCCCTCCTTGGATTCCCCTAGGTCTCTAGTTTTCAGAAATGTACAGGTTTGGTAGGTTTCCTCAGGTGGCGGCTGAGCTAGAGGCCAAAATCTCCAGGAAGTCACTTTGCTAAAAACAGCTCTGTTTTCTGTGATGTGTCCACGTTGTGTTTTGGGGCATATCCTGTCGCGGGCGCTAGGCCTACCCACACAAGCGAGGTATCATTTTTATCGGGAGACGTGGGGGAACGCTGGGTGGAAGGAAATTTGTGGCTCCTCTCAGATTCCAGAACTTTCTGCCACAGAAATGTGAGGAACATGTGTTTTTTTAGCCAAATTTTGAGGTTTGCAAAGGATTCTGGGTAACAGAACCTAGTCCGAGCCACACAAGTCACCCCTCCTTGGATTCCCCTAGGTCTCTAGTTTTCAGAAATGTACAGGTTTGGTAGGTTTCCCTAGGTGCCGGCTGAGCTAGAGGCCAAAATCTACAGGTAGTCACTTTGCTAAAAACAGCTCTGTTTTCTGTGATATGTCCACGTTGTGTTTTGGGGCATATCCTGTCGCGGGCGCTAGGCCTACCCACACAAGTGAGGTATCATTTTTATCGGGAGACGTGGGGGAACGCTGGGTGGAAGGAAATTTGTGGCTCCTCTCAGATTCCAGAACTTTCTGCCACAGAAATGTGAGGAACATGTGTTTTTTAAGCCAAATTTTGAGGTTTGCAAAGGATTCTGGGTAACAGAACCTGGTCCGAGCCACACAAGTCACCCCTCCTTGGATTCCCCTAGGTCTCTAGTTTTCAGAAATGTACAGGTTTGGTAGGTTTCCCTAGGTGGCGGCTGAGCTAGAGGCCAAAATCTCCAGGTAGTCACTTTGCTAAAAACAGCTCTGTTTTCTGTGATGTGTCCACGTTGTGTTTTGGGGCATATCCTGTCGCGGGCGCTAGGCCTACCCACACAAGTGAGGTATCATTTTTATCGGGAGACGTGGGGGAACGCTGGGTGGAAGGAAATTTGTGGCTCCTCTCAGATTCCAGAACTTTCTGCCACAGAAATGTGAGGAACATGTGTTTTTTTAGCCAAATTTTGAGGTTTGCAAAGGATTCTGGGTAACAGAACCTGGTCCGAGCCACACAAGTCACCCCTCCTTGGATTCCCCTAGGTCTCTAGTTTTCAGAAATGTACAGGTTTGGTAGGTTTCCCTAGGTGCCGGCTGAGCTAGAGGCCAAAATCTACAGGTAGTCACTTTGCTAAAAACAGCTCTGTTTTCTGTGATATGTCCACGTTGTGTTTTGGGGCATATCCTGTCGCGGGCGCTAGGCCTACCCACACAAGTGAGGTATCATTTTTATCGGGAGACGTGGGGGAACGCTGGGTGGAAGGAAATTTGTGGCTCCTCTCAGATTCCAGAACTTTCTGCCACAGAAATGTGAGGAACATGTGTTTTTTTAGCCAAATTTTGAGGTTTGCAAAGGATTCTGGGTAACAGAACCTGGTCCGAGCCACACAAGTCACCCCTCCTTGGATTCCCCTAGGTCTCTAGTTTTCAGAAATGTACAGGTTTGGTAAGTTTCCCTAGGTGCCGGCTGAGCTAGAGGCCAAAATCTACAGGTAGTCACTTTGCTAAAAACAGCTCTGTTTTCTGTGATATGTCCACGTTGTGTTTTGGGGCATATCCTGTCGCGGGCGCTAGGCCTACCCACACAAGTGAGGTATCATTTTTATCGGGAGACGTGGGGGAACGCTGGGTGGAAGGAAATTTGTGGCTCCTCTCAGATTCCAGAACTTTCTGCCACAGAAATGTGAGGAGCATGTGTTTTTTTAGCCAAATTTTGAGGTTTGCAAAGGATTCTGGGTAACAGAACCTGGTCCGAGCCCCGCAAGTCACCCCTCCTTGGATTCCCCTAGGTCTCTAGTTTTCAGAAATGCACAGGTTTGGTAGGTTTCCCTAGGTGGCGGCTGAGCTAGAGGCCAAAATCTACAGGTAGTCACTTTGCTAAAAACAGCTCTGTTTTCTGTGATATGTCCACGTTGTGTTTTGGGGCATATCCTGTCGCGGGCGCTAGGCCTACCCACACAAGTGAGGTATCATTTTTATCGGGAGACGTGGGGGAACGCTGGGTGGAAGGAAATTTGTGGCTCCTCTCAGATTCCAGAACTTTCTGCCACAGAAATGTGAGGAACATGTGTTTTTTTAGCCAAATTTTGAGATTTGCAAAGGATTCTGGGTAACAGAACCTGGTCCGAGCCCCGCAAGTCACCCCTCCTTGGATTCCCCTAGGTCTCTAGTTTTCGGAAATGCACAGGTTTGGTAGGTTTCCCTAGGTGGCGGCTGAGCTAGAGGCCAAAATCTACAGGTAGTCACTTTGCTAAAAACAGCTCTGTTTTCTGTGATATGTCCACGTTGTGTTTTGGGGCATATCCTGTCGCGGGCGCTAGGCCTACCCACACAAGTGAGGTATCATTTTTATCGGGAGACGTGGGGGAACGCTGGGTGGAAGGAAATTTGTGGCTCCTCTCAGATTCCAGAACTTTCTGCCACAGAAATGTGAGGAACATGTGTTTTTTTAGCCAAATTTTGAGGTTTGCAAAGGATTCTGGGTAACAGAACCTGGTCCGAGCCCTGCAAGTCACCCCTCCTTGGATTCCCCTAGGTCTCTAGTTTTCAGAAATGCACAGGTTTGGTAGGTTTCCCTAGGTGCCGGCTGAGCTAGAGGCCAAAATCTACAGGTAGGCACTTCGCAAAAAACACCTCTGTTTTTTTCCAAAATTTAGGATGTGTCCACGTTGCGCTTTGGGGTGTTTCCTGTCGCCGGCGCTAGGCCTACCCACGCAAGTGAGGTATCATTTTTATCGGGAGACTTGGGGGAACGCTGGGTGGAAGGAAATTTGTGGCTCCTCTCAGATTCCAGAACTTTCTGCCACAGAAATGTGAGGAACATGTGTTTTTTTAGCCAAATTTTGAGGTTTGCAAAGGATTCTGGGTAACAGAACCTGGTCCGAGCCCCGCAAGTCACCTCTCCTTGGATTCCCCTAGGTCTCTAGTTTTCAGAAATGCACAGGTTTGGTAGGTTTCCCTAGGTGCCGGCTGAGCTAGAGGCCAAAATCTACAGGTAGGCACTTCGCAAAAAACACCTCTGTTTTTTTCCAAAATTTAGGATGTGTCCACGTTGCGCTTTGGGGTGTTTCCTGTCGCGGGCGCTAGGCCTACCCACGCAAGTGAGGTATCATTTTTATCGGGAGACTTGGGGGAACGCTGGGTGGAAGGAAATTTGTAGCTCCTCTCAGATTCCAGAACTTTCTGCCACAGAAATGTGAGGGACATGTGTTTTTTTAGCCAAATTTTGAGGTTTGCAAAGGATTCTGGGTAACAGAACCTGGTCCGAGCCCCGCAAGTCACCCCTCCTTGGATTCCCCTAGGTCTCTAGTTTTCAGAAATGCACAGGTTTGGTAGGTTTCCCTAGGTGCCGGCTGAGCTAGAGGCCAAAATCTACAGGTAGGCACTTCGCAAAAAACACCTCTGTTTTTTTCCAAAATTTAGGATGTGTCCACGTTGCGCTTTGGGGTGTTTCCTGTCGCCGGCGCTAGGCCTACCCACGCAAGTGAGGTATCATTTTTATCGGGAGACTTGGGGGAACGCTGGGTAGAAGGAAATTTGTGGCTCCTCTCAGATTCCAGAACTTTCTGCCACAGAAATGTGAGTAACATGTGTATTTTTAGCCAAATTTTGAGGTTTGCAAAGGATTCTGGGTAACAGAACCTGGTCCGAGCCCCGCAAGTCACCCCTCCTTGGATTCCCCTAGGTCTCTAGTTTTCAGAAATGCACAGGTTTGGTAGGTTTCCCTAGGTGCCGGCTGAGCTAGAGGCCAAAATCTACAGGTAGGCACTTTGCAAAAAACACCTCTGTTTTTTTCCAAAATTTAGGATGTGTCCACGTTGCGCTTTGGGGTGTTTCCTGTCGCGGGCGCTAGGCCTACCCACGCAAGTGAGGTATCATTTTTATCGGGAGACTTGGGGGAACGCTGGGTGGAAGGAAATTTGTAGCTCCTCTCAGATTCCAGAACTTTCTGCCACAGAAATGTGAGGGACATGTGTTTTTTTAGCCAAATTTTGAGGTTTGCAAAGGATTCTGGGTAACAGAACCTGGTCCGAGCCACACAAGTCACCCCTCCTTGGATTCCCCTAGGTCTCTAGTTTTCAGAAATGTACAGGTTTGGTAGGTTTCCCTAGGTGGCGGCTGAGCTAGAGGCCAAAATCTCCAGGAAGTCACTTTGCTAAAAACAGCTCTGTTTTCTGTGATGTGTCCACGTTGTGTTTTGGGGCATATCCTGTCGCGGGCGCTAGGCCTACCCACACAAGCGAGGTATCATTTTTATCGGGAGACGTGGGGGAACGCTGGGTGGAAGGAAATTTGTGGCTCCTCTCAGATTCCAGAACTTTCTGCCACAGAAATGTGAGGAACATGTGTTTTTTTAGCCAAATTTTGAGGTTTGCAAAGGATTCTGGGTAACAGAACCTAGTCCGAGCCACACAAGTCACCCCTCCTTGGATTCCCCTAGGTCTCTAGTTTTCAGAAATGTACAGGTTTGGTAGGTTTCCCTAGGTGCCGGCTGAGCTAGAGGCCAAAATCTACAGGTAGTCACTTTGCTAAAAACAGCTCTGTTTTCTGTGATATGTCCACGTTGTGTTTTGGGGCATATCCTGTCGCGGGCGCTAGGCCTACCCACACAAGTGAGGTATCATTTTTATCGGGAGACGTGGGGGAACGCTGGGTGGAAGGAAATTTGTGGCTCCTCTCAGATTCCAGAACTTTCTGCCACAGAAATGTGAGGAACATGTGTTTTTTAAGCCAAATTTTGAGGTTTGCAAAGGATTCTGGGTAACAGAACCTGGTCCGAGCCACACAAGTCACCCCTCCTTGGATTCCCCTAGGTCTCTAGTTTTCAGAAATGTACAGGTTTGGTAGGTTTCCCTAGGTGGCGGCTGAGCTAGAGGCCAAAATCTCCAGGTAGTCACTTTGCTAAAAACAGCTCTGTTTTCTGTGATGTGTCCACGTTGTGTTTTGGGGCATATCCTGTCGCGGGCGCTAGGCCTACCCACACAAGTGAGGTATCATTTTTATCGGGAGACGTGGGGGAACGCTGGGTGGAAGGAAATTTGTGGCTCCTCTCAGATTCCAGAACTTTCTGCCACAGAAATGTGAGGAACATGTGTTTTTTTAGCCAAATTTTGAGGTTTGCAAAGGATTCTGGGTAACAGAACCTGGTCCGAGCCACACAAGTCACCCCTCCTTGGATTCCCCTAGGTCTCTAGTTTTCAGAAATGTACAGGTTTGGTAGGTTTCCCTAGGTGCCGGCTGAGCTAGAGGCCAAAATCTACAGGTAGTCACTTTGCTAAAAACAGCTCTGTTTTCTGTGATATGTCCACGTTGTGTTTTGGGGCATATCCTGTCGCGGGCGCTAGGCCTACCCACACAAGTGAGGTATCATTTTTATCGGGAGACGTGGGGGAACGCTGGGTGGAAGGAAATTTGTGGCTCCTCTCAGATTCCAGAACTTTCTGCCACAGAAATGTGAGGAACATGTGTTTTTTTAGCCAAATTTTGAGGTTTGCAAAGGATTCTGGGTAACAGAACCTGGTCCGAGCCACACAAGTCACCCCTCCTTGGATTCCCCTAGGTCTCTAGTTTTCAGAAATGTACAGGTTTGGTAAGTTTCCCTAGGTGCCGGCTGAGCTAGAGGCCAAAATCTACAGGTAGTCACTTTGCTAAAAACAGCTCTGTTTTCTGTGATATGTCCACGTTGTGTTTTGGGGCATATCCTGTCGCGGGCGCTAGGCCTACCCACACAAGTGAGGTATCATTTTTATCGGGAGACGTGGGGGAACGCTGGGTGGAAGGAAATTTGTGGCTCCTCTCAGATTCCAGAACTTTCTGCCACAGAAATGTGAGGAGCATGTGTTTTTTTAGCCAAATTTTGAGGTTTGCAAAGGATTCTGGGTAACAGAACCTGGTCCGAGCCCCGCAAGTCACCCCTCCTTGGATTCCCCTAGGTCTCTAGTTTTCAGAAATGCACAGGTTTGGTAGGTTTCCCTAGGTGGCGGCTGAGCTAGAGGCCAAAATCTACAGGTAGTCACTTTGCTAAAAACAGCTCTGTTTTCTGTGATATGTCCACGTTGTGTTTTGGGGCATATCCTGTCGCGGGCGCTAGGCCTACCCACACAAGTGAGGTATCATTTTTATCGGGAGACGTGGGGGAACGCTGGGTGGAAGGAAATTTGTGGCTCCTCTCAGATTCCAGAACTTTCTGCCACAGAAATGTGAGGAACATGTGTTTTTTTAGCCAAATTTTGAGATTTGCAAAGGATTCTGGGTAACAGAACCTGGTCCGAGCCCCGCAAGTCACCCCTCCTTGGATTCCCCTAGGTCTCTAGTTTTCGGAAATGCACAGGTTTGGTAGGTTTCCCTAGGTGGCGGCTGAGCTAGAGGCCAAAATCTACAGGTAGTCACTTTGCTAAAAACAGCTCTGTTTTCTGTGATATGTCCACGTTGTGTTTTGGGGCATATCCTGTCGCGGGCGCTAGGCCTACCCACACAAGTGAGGTATCATTTTTATCGGGAGACGTGGGGGAACGCTGGGTGGAAGGAAATTTGTGGCTCCTCTCAGATTCCAGAACTTTCTGCCACAGAAATGTGAGGAACATGTGTTTTTTTAGCCAAATTTTGAGGTTTGCAAAGGATTCTGGGTAACAGAACCTGGTCCGAGCCCCGCAAGTCACCCCTCCTTGGATTCCCCTAGGTCTCTAGTTTTCAGAAATGCACAGGTTTGGTAGGTTTCCCTAGGTGCCGGCTGAGCTAGAGGCCAAAATCTACAGGTAGGCACTTCGCAAAAAACACCTCTGTTTTTTTCCAAAATTTAGGATGTGTCCACGTTGCGCTTTGGGGTGTTTCCTGTCGCCGGCGCTAGGCCTACCCACGCAAGTGAGGTATCATTTTTATCGGGAGACTTGGGGGAACGCTGGGTGGAAGGAAATTTGTGGCTCCTCTCAGATTCCAGAACTTTCTGCCACAGAAATGTGAGTAACATGTGTATTTTTAGCCAAATTTTGAGGTTTGCAAAGGATTCTGGGTAACAGAACCTGGTCCGAGCCCCGCAAGTCACCCCTCCTTGGATTCCCCTAGGTCTCTAGTTTTCAGAAATGCACAGGTTTGGTAGGTTTCCCTAGGTGCCGGCTGAGCTAGAGGCCAAAATCTACAGGTAGGCACTTTGCAAAAAACACCTCTGTTTTTTTCCAAAATTTAGGATGTGTCCACGTTGCGCTTTGGGGTGTTTCCTGTCGCGGGCGCTAGGCCTACCCACGCAAGTGAGGTATCATTTTTATCGGGAGACTTGGGGGAACGCTGGGTGGAAGGAAATTTGTAGCTCCTCTCAGATTCCAGAACTTTCTGCCACAGAAATGTGAGGGACATGTGTTTTTTTAGCCAAATTTTGAGGTTTGCAAAGGATTCTGGGTAACAGAACCTGGTCCGAGCCACACAAGTCACCCCTCCTTGGATTCCCCTAGGTCTCTAGTTTTCAGAAATGTACAGGTTTGGTAGGTTTCCCTAGGTGGCGGCTGAGCTAGAGGCCAAAATCTCCAGGAAGTCACTTTGCTAAAAACAGCTCTGTTTTCTGTGATGTGTCCACGTTGTGTTTTGGGGCATATCCTGTCGCGGGCGCTAGGCCTACCCACACAAGCGAGGTATCATTTTTATCGGGAGACGTGGGGGAACGCTGGGTGGAAGGAAATTTGTGGCTCCTCTCAGATTCCAGAACTTTCTGCCACAGAAATGTGAGGAACATGTGTTTTTTTAGCCAAATTTTGAGGTTTGCAAAGGATTCTGGGTAACAGAACCTAGTCCGAGCCACACAAGTCACCCCTCCTTGGATTCCCCTAGGTCTCTAGTTTTCAGAAATGTACAGGTTTGGTAGGTTTCCCTAGGTGCCGGCTGAGCTAGAGGCCAAAATCTACATGTAGTCACTTTGCTAAAAACAGCTCTGTTTTCTGTGATATGTCCACGTTGTGTTTTGGGGCATATCCTGTCGCGGGCGCTAGGCCTACCCACACAAGTGAGGTATCATTTTTATCGGGAGACGTGGGGGAACGCTGGGTGGAAGGAAATTTGTGGCTCCTCTCAGATTCCAGAACTTTCTGCCACAGAAATGTGAGGAACATGTGTTTTTTTAGCCAAATTTTGAGGTTTGCAAAGGATTCTGGGTAACAGAACCTGGTCCGAGCCACACAAGTCACCCCTCCTTGGATTCCCCTAGGTCTCTAGTTTTCAGAAATGTACAGGTTTGGTAGGTTTCCCTAGGTGGCGGCTGAGCTAGAGGCCAAAATCTCCAGGTAGTCACTTTGCTAAAAACAGCTCTGTTTTCTGTGATGTGTCCACGTTGTGTTTTGGGGCATATCCTGTCGCGGGCGCTAGGCCTACCCACACAAGTGAGGTATCATTTTTATCGGGAGACGTGGGGGAACGCTGGGTGGAAGGAAATTTGTGGCTCCTCTCAGATTCCAGAACTTTCTGCCACAGAAATGTGAGGAACATATGTTTTTTTAGCCAAATTTTGAGGTTTGCAAAGGATTCTGGGTAACAGAACCTGGTCCGAGCCACACAAGTCACCCCTCCTTGGATTCCCCTAGGTCTCTAGTTTTCAGAAATGTACAGGTTTGGTAGGTTTCCCTAGGTGCCGGCTGAGCTAGAGGCCAAAATCTACAGGTAGTCACTTTGCTAAAAACAGCTCTGTTTTCTGTGATATGTCCACGTTGTGTTTTGGGGCATATCCTGTCGCGGGCGCTAGGCCTACCCACACAAGTGAGGTATCATTTTTATCGGGAGACGTGGGGGAACGCTGGGTGGAAGGAAATTTGTGGCTCCTCTCAGATTCCAGAACTTTCTGCCACAGAAATGTGAGGAACATGTGTTTTTTTAGCCAAATTTTGAGGTTTGCAAAGGATTCTGGGTAACAGAACCTGGTCCGAGCCACACAAGTCACCCCTCCTTGGATTCCCCTAGGTCTCTAGTTTTCAGAAATGTACAGGTTTGGTAAGTTTCCCTAGGTGCCGGCTGAGCTAGAGGCCAAAATCTACAGGTAGTCACTTTGCTAAAAACAGCTCTGTTTTCTGTGATATGTCCACGTTGTGTTTTGGGGCATATCCTGTCGCGGGCGCTAGGCCTACCCACACAAGTGAGGTATCATTTTTATCGGGAGACGTGGGGGAACGCTGGGTGGAAGGAAATTTGTGGCTCCTCTCAGATTCCAGAACTTTCTGCCACAGAAATGTGAGGAACATGTGTTTTTTTAGCCAAATTTTGAGGTTTGCAAAGGATTCTGGGTAACAGAACCTGGTCCGAGCCCCGCAAGTCACCCCTCCTTGGATTCCCCTAGGTCTCTAGTTTTCAGAAATGCACAGGTTTGGTAGGTTTCCCTAGGTGGCGGCTGAGCTAGAGGCCAAAATCTACAGGTAGTCACTTTTCTAAAAACAGCTCTGTTTTCTGTGATATGTCCACGTTGTGTTTTGGGGCATATCCTGTCGCGGGCGCTAGGCCTACCCACACAAGTGAGGTATCATTTTTATCGGGAGACGTGGGGGAACGCTGGGTGGAAGGAAATTTGTGGCTCCTCTCAGATTCCAGAACTTTCTGCCACAGAAATGTGAGGAACATGTGTTTTTTTAGCCAAATTTTGAGATTTGCAAAGGATTCTGGGTAACAGAACCTGGTCCGAGCCCCGCAAGTCACCCCTCCTTGGATTCCCCTAGGTCTCTAGTTTTCGGAAATGCACAGGTTTGGTAGGTTTCCCTAGGTGGCGGCTGAGCTAGAGGCCAAAATCTACAGGTAGTCACTTTGCTAAAAACAGCTCTGTTTTCTGTGATATGTCCACGTTGTGTTTTGGGGCATATCCTGTCGCGGGCGCTAGGCCTACCCACACAAGTGAGGTATCATTTTTATCGGGAGACGTGGGGGAACGCTGGGTGGAAGGAAATTTGTGGCTCCTCTCAGATTCCAGAACTTTCTGCCACAGAAATGTGAGGAACATGTGTTTTTTTAGCCATATTTTGAGGTTTGCAAAGGATTCTGGGTAACAGAACCTGGTCCGAGCCCCGCAAGTCACCCCTCCTTGGATTCCCCTAGGTCTCTAGTTTTCAGAAATGCACAGGTTTGGTAGGTTTCCCTAGGTGGCGGCTGAGCTAGAGGCCAAAATCTACAGGTAGTCACTTTGCTAAAAACAGCTCTGTTTTCTGTGATATGTCCACGTTGTGTTTTGGGGTATATCCTGTCGCGGGCGCTAGGCCTACCCACACAAGTGAGGTATCATTTTTATCGGGAGACGTGGGGGAACGCTGGGTGGAAGGAAATTTGTGGCTCCTCTCAGATTCCAGAACTTTCTGCCACAGAAATGTGAGGAACATGTGTTTTTTTAGCCAAATTTTGAGGTTTGCAAAGGATTCTGGGTAACAGAACCTGGTCCGAGCCACACAAGTCACCCCTCCTTGGATTCCCCTAGGTCTCTAGTTTTCAGAAATGTACAGGTTTGGTAGGTTTCCCTAGGTGGCGGCTGAGCTAGAGGCCAAAATCTCCAGGTAGTCACTTTGCTAAAAACAGCTCTGTTTTCTGTGATGTGTCCACGTTGTGTTTTGGGGCATATCCTGTCGCGGGCGCTAGGCCTACCCACACAAGTGAGGTATCATTTTTATCGGGAGACGTGGGGGAACGCTGGGTGGAAGGAAATTTGTGGCTCCTCTCAGATTCCAGAACTTTCTGCCACAGAAATGTGAGGAACATATGTTTTTTTAGCCAAATTTTGAGGTTTGCAAAGGATTCTGGGTAACAGAACCTGGTCCGAGCCACACAAGTCACCCCTCCTTGGATTCCCCTAGGTCTCTAGTTTTCAGAAATGTACAGGTTTGGTAGGTTTCCCTAGGTGCCGGCTGAGCTAGAGGCCAAAATCTACAGGTAGTCACTTTGCTAAAAACAGCTCTGTTTTCTGTGATATGTCCACGTTGTGTTTTGGGGCATATCCTGTCGCGGGCGCTAGGCCTACCCACACAAGTGAGGTATCATTTTTATCGGGAGACGTGGGGGAACGCTGGGTGGAAGGAAATTTGTGGCTCCTCTCAGATTCCAGAACTTTCTGCCACAGAAATGTGAGGAACATGTGTTTTTTTAGCCAAATTTTGAGGTTTGCAAAGGATTCTGGGTAACAGAACCTGGTCCGAGCCACACAAGTCACCCCTCCTTGGATTCCCCTAGGTCTCTAGTTTTCAGAAATGTACAGGTTTGGTAAGTTTCCCTAGGTGCCGGCTGAGCTAGAGGCCAAAATCTACAGGTAGTCACTTTGCTAAAAACAGCTCTGTTTTCTGTGATATGTCCACGTTGTGTTTTGGGGCATATCCTGTCGCGGGCGCTAGGCCTACCCACACAAGTGAGGTATCATTTTTATCGGGAGACGTGGGGGAACGCTGGGTGGAAGGAAATTTGTGGCTCCTCTCAGATTCCAGAACTTTCTGCCACAGAAATGTGAGGAACATGTGTTTTTTTAGCCAAATTTTGAGGTTTGCAAAGGATTCTGGGTAACAGAACCTGGTCCGAGCCCCGCAAGTCACCCCTCCTTGGATTCCCCTAGGTCTCTAGTTTTCAGAAATGCACAGGTTTGGTAGGTTTCCCTAGGTGGCGGCTGAGCTAGAGGCCAAAATCTACAGGTAGTCACTTTTCTAAAAACAGCTCTGTTTTCTGTGATATGTCCACGTTGTGTTTTGGGGCATATCCTGTCGCGGGCGCTAGGCCTACCCACACAAGTGAGGTATCATTTTTATCGGGAGACGTGGGGGAACGCTGGGTGGAAGGAAATTTGTGGCTCCTCTCAGATTCCAGAACTTTCTGCCACAGAAATGTGAGGAACATGTGTTTTTTTAGCCAAATTTTGAGATTTGCAAAGGATTCTGGGTAACAGAACCTGGTCCGAGCCCCGCAAGTCACCCCTCCTTGGATTCCCCTAGGTCTCTAGTTTTCGGAAATGCACAGGTTTGGTAGGTTTCCCTAGGTGGCGGCTGAGCTAGAGGCCAAAATCTACAGGTAGTCACTTTGCTAAAAACAGCTCTGTTTTCTGTGATATGTCCACGTTGTGTTTTGGGGCATATCCTGTCGCGGGCGCTAGGCCTACCCACACAAGTGAGGTATCATTTTTATCGGGAGACGTGGGGGAACGCTGGGTGGAAGGAAATTTGTGGCTCCTCTCAGATTCCAGAACTTTCTGCCACAGAAATGTGAGGAACATGTGTTTTTTTAGCCAAATTTTGAGGTTTGCAAAGGATTCTGGGTAACAGAACCTGGTCCGAGCCCCGCAAGTCACCCCTCCTTGGATTCCCCTAGGTCTCTAGTTTTCAGAAATGCACAGGTTTGGTAGGTTTCCCTAGGTGGCGGCTGAGCTAGAGGCCAAAATCTACAGGTAGTCACTTTGCTAAAAACAGCTCTGTTTTCTGTGATATGTCCACGTTGTGTTTTGGGGTATATCCTGTCGCGGGCGCTAGGCCTACCCACACAAGTGAGGTATCATTTTTATCGGGAGACGTGGGGGAACGCTGGGTGGAAGGAAATTTGTGGCTCCTCTCAGATTCCAGAACTTTCTGCCACAGAAATGTGAGGAACATGTGTTTTTTTAGCCAAATTTTGAGGTTTGCAAAGGATTCTGGGTAACAGAACCTGGTCCGAGCCACACAAGTCACCCCTCCTTGGATTCCCCTAGGTCTCTAGTTTTCAGAAATGCACAGGTTTGGTAGGTTTTCCTAGGTGGCGGCTGAGCTAGAGGCCAAAATCTACAGGTAGTCACTTTGCTAAAAACAGCTCTGTTTTCTGTGATGTGTCCACGTTGTGTTTTGGGGCATATCCTGTCGCGGGTGCTAGGCCTACCCACACAAGTGAGATATCATTTTTATCGGGAGACGTGGGGGAACGCTGGGTGGAAGGAAATTTGTGGCTCCTCTCAGATTCCATAACTTTCTGCCACAGAAATGTGAGGAACATGTGTTTTTTTAGCCAAATTTTGAGGTTTGCAAAGGATTCTGGGTAACAGAACCTGGTCCGAGCCACACAAGTCACCCCTCCTTGGATTCCCCTAGGTCTCTAGTTTTCAGAAATGCACAGGTTTGGTAGGTTTCCCTAGGTGGCGGCTGAGCTAGAGGCCAAAATCTACAGGTAGTCACTTTGCTAAAAACAGCTCTGTTTTCTGTGATGTGTCCATGTTGTGTTTTGGGGCATATCCTGTCGCGGGTGCTAGGCCTACCCACACAAGTGAGGTACCATTTTTATCGGGAGACTTGGGGGAACATAGATTAGCAAAACAAGTACTATTGCCCCTTGTCTTTCTCTACATTTTTTCCTTCCAAATATAGGAGTGTGTGTAAAAAAGACATCTATTTGAGAAATTCCCTGTAATTCACGTGCTACTATGGTCACCCCGGAATTCAGAGATGTGCAAATAACCACTGCTCCTCAACACCTTATCTTGTGCCCTTTTTGGAAATGCAAAGGTTTTCTTGATAGCAATTTTTTACTCCTTATATTTCAGCAAATGAATTGCTGTATACCCGGTATAGAATGAAAACGCACTGCAGGGTGCAGCTCATTTATTGGCTCTGGGTTCCTCGGGTTCTTGATGAACCTACAAGCCCTATATATCCCCGCAACCAGAGGAGTCCAGCAGACGTAACGGTATATTGCTTTCGATAATCTGACATTGCAGGGAAAAGTTACAGAGTAAAACGTAGAGAAAAATTGATGGTTTTTTCACCTCAATTTCAATATTTTTCTTTTTCAGCTGTTATTTTCTGTAGGAAACCCTTGTAGGATCTACACAAATGACCCCTTGCTGAATTCAGAATTTTGTCTACTTTTCAGAAATGTTTAGGTTTCTGGGATCCAGCATTGGTTTCATGACCATTCCTGTCACTGACTGGAAGGAGGCTGAAAGCACAAAAAATTGCACAAATGGGGTATGCCCCAGTAAAATGCCAAAATTGTGTTGAAAAATTGGGTTTTCTGATTCAAGTCTGCCTGTTCCTGAAAGCTGGGAAGCTGTTGAGTTTAGCACCGCAAACCCTTTGTTGATGCCATTTTCAGGGGAAAAACCACAAGCCTTCTTCTGCAGCCACTTTTTCCAATTTTTTTGAAAAAAACGAAATTTTCACTGTATTTTGGCCAATTTCTTGGCCTCCTTCAAGGGAACCCACAAAGTCTGGGTACCTCTAGAATCCCTAGGATGTTGGAAAAAAAGGACGCAAATTTGGCTTGGTTAGCTTATGTGGACAAAAAGTTATGAGGGCCTAAGCGCGAACTGCCCCAAATAGGCAAAAAAAGGCCCGGCACAGGAGGGGGAAAAGGCCTGGCAGCGAAGGGGTTAAGGAATCAAGCAGTAAGGACTAAATCAGAATATCAGAGCAACACAAAGAGTGTCCCTCTTATGTCTCAGTAAGAGACACGAAAATGGCTGAGTAGAGTGGCAGGATAAAGGCACGCAAATGACTCACGGAAAATTGGCTGATTTCTCCTTCTGATGCGTCGTTAAATTGAATTCTCCAGACAAGTCTCTAATTTCCAATTGGTCTGTATTTGGCGCACCATTAACTCTATCCAATGGTCTGCTGGTCACCTTACTAGAATTTTCACCTAAAACAGTTCTCATGCAGTTCATTGGCTCCTGTGAGTTACATCTCCAACGGGTAGAATGTCAGGTAGAAAAAGTAACACTCCTTGCTTTAGTCAGTAGCTCTATTGTCTTTACCAGTTTGAGCGACCTTGTACCTGTTGCGAATTACACTGTTGCATTCAACAAGAATGTCTCCTTGAGAAAGTCGGGTCTCATGAGAAAGGTATTCACTACGGTTACACACATCTCTAGCTTCTGGAAAAGTACAGCTTTATGTCCTTCAGGAAGACAGCACAGTGCACGTTAGAAAAACACATTTAATATGAGACCAGGCAGCTAGGCTCAGACCCTTGCTAACTAAGGCCTAGTGATTAATTCGACAAAATCTTCACATATAACTCTTAATATTAAAACAGAATCATACATTAGTACATTAATAATCCATTATTAATCAATTCCATTTATTATCGTATATATTGGTGGCCACTCCCCGTGGGCACATTTCAAACGCGCATGTTAATATTAATCTGTCACGTTTTCTATGCAGCTTCATTACACATTATTTTGTAAGCAGTTCATGTTAAATTTTGATTATAAAAGCTACACTCCAACAACAGTTTCTACCTTTGCCTGTTCTATGTAAATCAGGGGCATAGCTTAGTCAATAATATTAGGTGGGTTTGAGTCTGAAATTTCCCAACAAGCAATGATGTGTAACCAACTAAAAAAGGATAGGGTGGGCTGGGACAAGTAGACGGTGGTAATGGACAGGATTAAGGGGCAGATGTATCATTTTTCCAAATAGAAATTACCTAATTGTGATTATCTGTGAATCGCAATTACGTAATCGCTATTTGAATGTATGAAACTCCAGGAGTTTCATTTAGTGATTCCCAATGGCTTAGCAAATCGACCTACCTCTTTAATATTCATGAGACAGGTCGCAATTTGTGACCCTTTGTGAATGGCTATAATCACAGGGATGGTGACCTGCTGGGCTCAGAAGACCATCATGTCTGTGATTGCTTTTAAATTAGGCAATCTTTTATTTTAAATGCAGTCCATTTTCCTTAAAAGAAAACGGGATGCGTTTAAAAAAGAAAAATGAAAAGTTTCCTTTTAATTTTTTAACAGTAGGCAGGGACCACTGCCTGCTCTTTAAACATGTTTTCACATGCATTCACAAAGAGGAAGGGGACCCCTGGGGACCCTTTCCCATTTGTGAATGGGTTACAATCTACTTGAAGTAGGTAGTAAAATGCTAATGTTTTGTGACTGCATTTGGGTGACAAAAAATTCCTACATACCGCTGCAATTCGGTATTAGGAAGGGACGCCCTTGACACGCCCCTTCCTAATACCGAATCAGTACGTAGTCGCAATTCAAATTTGAGATTCGTAACAAGTTCCCAAATCGCAAATTGGAATTCATACATACCAAAATGTATTTTTGTGATCGCAAATGGCAATCCCAAAAATGCATGATACTTCTGGTCCCAGAGGTTTTATATTTCATTTATTGGAAAAGTAAGACCAGTCAGTGTATGGACTCAGTGAGATGGTCTGGACTATGTTATCCACTCTAGTTAAGCTTCTTCTCACTGAAAGGAAAGCAGACTAGCAGAAGCCATTATCTAATATCAGCATGCCAAGATTACAGCCAATGTTTAGTAGTCCAGGACCTGCAGCAGATCTCGCTTGGAAGAAGAGAGGAATCAGGGACGGCAGCATAGTTGAAAACTGCAAAATAGCAGAAAATACTACACAATACCTAGCAGTGTGTAATGACATAAGGACAGTGGCTGCTTGTGGGAGGGAAAAGGAGCGGAGCGTAGTGGGGGAATCAATAAAATAAAACATTAATGCTCAGAGCAGTGTCAGGATTGGCTGGGAGCGCCCAGCCAGGGTGCTCCCAGGCAGACTGGGAGCATGTGCATGCTCTCTCCAGCCCAGCAACTGAGTTGCCGGGCTGGAGAGAGCACACTGCGCATGTGTGTTTGGCCCGAGACAGCCGGCCAAACACACATGAGCTCTGAGGAGAGTGCACAGTGCACTCACCTCATAGCTCGTCACAGTCCTTGGTCCAGTCCCTTTTTAATACAAAACAATCATAAACATAGTTTATGATTGTTTTGTATTACAGGGGTTGCAGTTGCTGCTGCTGGCGGGGGGTAACACTTCTCCACCCTAGCGGAGGAGCCGCCACTGCATAAGGAACCTAAAACTCTAGGAAAGGAAAGTTTTAAACTACATGGACCATAAACCCCCTGTATACTGTGGTGATCTACACTGCAAGGAACCAGCAATCCCTATTTCTTTCTCTCTTATGGTAGGAAATATAGAAATGTTTTTGCAATTTAAAGATATAAAGATTATGGGCCTCATTATGAGGCTTGCAGTCTTAAGTTCACCAGCCTTACGGTGGTGGTTGGACCGCTACACTCCAGGCAGTCCTACCGTCACATTATGACCCTGGTGGTCGGACCGCCCGGGGATCCACGTCCCCACCAGGAACATGGTTCCCAATGAGCTGACAGTGGTCAGATTCGTCCTCAGCCACAGCAGTGATCATTAGTCCGGTTTCTGCCAGCCTTTTCTTTTTGGGGTCCTGCTATGAAAAGGCTGGCAGAAACACAGTGGTGCCTCTGCACTGCCCATCACCATGTCATGGGCAGTGCGGGGGCCCCCTATGCTCAGCACCCTCAGTAGACAGTGAGCATTTCAAGGTTGCTGGCAGCACCCTCTGTGCATCGGCATTGGCCTCGGCTCCATTAGGAGCCGAAGCCAATGCTGCCGCACAGTTTCCACTCAACTGACTGGCAGAAACCACTGATTTCAAAGGTTTCCATCGGTCAGCCCAGTGGAAACCTTTTAATAGGGCCAGGGGGAGAAGGAGACCGCCAGCTCTGCAGCGGTCTCCTCTCCACAGGTCTGGGGGTCCAGGTTTCAGTCTGCCAGACTCGTAATGAGGGCCTGTGTCTGGATTTGTGTGCTGAAGGACATTGGAATTTGATTTGTTCTAAGGGGTGTATAATTGTTCATTGCTTGATTTCAAGAAGTTTTGAGTTGTCTTTCCAAATTATGCGGCTTTGATGCCATTCTGAGTGTCTGTACATGTAGTAGGTTGAATCTAAACTCTTCACAATAGGTATGCTAATTAATGATTAGATACAATTTGCCAGTAAAACTTTAAAGGATGTATCACCGAAGAGCAAATACTTAGATAACTGTATGAGGTTGAGCTGCATTGTGCCTATGATGGTGACAGGAATTGTGTCTAATGTGTAACACTGTTGTAGGATTATGTGTTAGTGTGGCTTGAGTTAGGGGCACAGCCGATATAGCAAGCACTGATCTATCTGGATGGCTTGCAACTGATTGATTGGCCCAGAAGTTGTCTCAATAACCACTGGCATGTGACAGTACACCAAAATGCAATAACTTGAAGGGAGCTAGTAATAGAAAGGGTAGATGGAACCAATCTGAGGAAAGAAGAGAATCAGAGACACTGAGTTCAGTTTAAAAACCCCACCATCACCCCCTGCGCATCAGATGATGACGGGCCTTTAAGTGGATGGAAAACGAAGGGCGCAAGGGGGGGCAAAGGTTATAAAAGCATTTACCCACTAATTTATCTCAATTAGACTACAGATGTAGGATCTAACATTGCATGAAATGCTCTGGGGCCGGCATATTAACTATCCAAAATATATTAGGAAGAAGGACACTGGCCATTTGTTTTGGCCAGTATTTCAATGCCAAGTCGAAAAATACTCACAAAAATTACCACAATCCAGAGTTTTGTGTCTCTGAAATATAAAGAAAAAGCGGAAACTACAAGGTGAAAATGCATCAAACGTATTTTAGAGTTATCTAGTCAATCCCTAAATACTTGTAATGCAGGTAGGCAGAATTGTTGTTCTAACAGAAAAGAATACAGACAGTTTTACACAAACTTCTGTTTCAGTACAATCCGCTGACCCTTCCATAACTTCAGCATACTCAGAAATACTGAGTATTTTTCTCTGGCAAAGGTGACATCATTCCTGCAGGTCTTCAAATAAGACAGGGAATCATTATTTAATTACTGCAACACGTAAGACCTGGTAGGAAGTGATCCAGTTACAAACCTGAAATTGGTACACTGATGTGGAGTGAGTGACGGGCAGATCTGTGCCCTCTGCCATGCCTGTGTATCACACACATCTGTGTAGGTCACTCTGCCATCCCAGGCCCAGATGCCTGGCTCCGGCTCATTTCAAGGTCTTCTTGGACCCTTGCACCCAAAACGAGCTGACCATTCATACGGCATCATACATGAAGAATTAACAACAAAGCAGAGACCTATGATATTAAATAGTTGGGGGAAAGAGGGGCCCATCTAGTAGGTGAATTACAACATGGGAAACCAGAATTCCTAGGATCAATCCCAGCTTCCCCACTTGAATAAGTGTGTGATCCCAGGAAAAGATTTTATTTCAATAAGCCTCCTTTTTCTTCATTATCACATGTGACAACTTCAAATGTGTGAGTTCCGGCACTGCGCTGTACAAAACCCTTATAAGACTCTCAGCCACATACAGGGTATATATGACAACTGACTTGCCTCTGATTTCACTAGTGGCATTGTCATCAGAGCAGGAGGAGACATAAGTATTTCTAAGTTCAAGTTTTAAAACGATCACTTTTAATAAATACCTCTGAATGCAGTGAGATAATCTTAAGTACTAAGGTCAAACTCTTTCACATATTGAAGAAATTCACTTTAAAAGAAGCAACTTGTTCATATTTTTGCATGATGTGTGTTGCATGATTTACGTGCCAGCTATTTTCGTGGCTGATTCGAGTGCCATTGCCAGGCCAAGACCCATCTAGGAAATTAGAAGGGGAGTGTCCAATCCCAAACAACCCCTGAAGCTACCTCCCTGATGCAAATGTGAAGATCAGGTGTTTGTCATCACATATTCGTCTCATATGTGCAGTTCCCAGGCAAACTACTCTAGTGCAGTACTCCACATTGTGGGCTGGACTATTAACAAACAGACTAGCTCTGGAGTGTTCGTTATTCCTTTCTGGACTTCATTCACCTGGTGCTTTCCTCCCTTTTACAGAAATGTAAAGTTTTGATCCCCATATCCATCCTTTAACATACACTTTGCTTTATTAAGGGATGCATGCAAGAGAATAGTGGAGGTGTGTGGTGCTGGTAGGGGCATATTTATTACTTTCACCAAGGCTTACGAAACCTTGAAATGCAACCAATATTGTTAGCGTGCCTTTATACAATGTTATTTTGAAACATGTTTGGAATCTACATTGATGTACCCTTTAATGATTGATCACTTCTTCACAAAATAAAGGGGACGATTCTGCCTTTCCATTTCCAGTACAGGCTCTTCACTTAGGAGCTGGGCTTTCAAGTGCCTATGCTTTTTGTCTCACAATCAGTGGTTTGTTAGGGATATAAACTCCTACAGAGCAATGACACATCATTGTGATGGCATTTGAAAAATGCAGTTTGTACTAAACTCTAACCCCAGTAATACTATCCCTCAGAATCATAAATCTCCACTGTCTACTCTAGAATTTTCAATGGACAAACATTTAGGGATAGCACTGAAAAGAGTGATTCAGCACTTAGGGCCTCATTATGCTGAATCGCTGTCTGGATGGCAGTCGGACCGCCGTATTATGAGTCATGTGGGCCCATGGAGCAAAGACTGCTGCAATCCTGCCAAAACCGCAATGCAGCACAGACCGCCACGGTCATGAGGCAGCACAAACAGGCCGGCAGAGACAGTCTTTCCACCGTTCACATTACAAGGTTGCACACCACCAATGTGACCATAGTGGGCCAACCACCACGCCTCAGAAGGCAGAAACGGACAGTATAAAGGAAGACACTCACCAGCAGGCAGCCTTACACATCCAGAGCCGACGTGGAGCCTATCAAGCACATCCTGCCACTGCTGCTGGTTATCGAAAGGCCACCAAATCAGCACCACTGTGGGTGCTACCGATTATAAGTACACACATCTACCTGTATAATTAGCCTTAAAACAGTTCATAGTGCCGTGGTCCACACCATATGGGGGGCATGACACGGGCATCAAGTACACCTTATATCCTGTACACAGTCAGAAACATACATTAAGATGGACATATCCACAGTCACAATACCCCCCCCCTTTGGGCAGCACACCCACATTGCACTGCACTGCAACACTACACAAAAACACAAGGCCACACATCTCAGGCACAGGGACAGTAAAGTCTACACAACATTGTCTTACATATCACCAACAAGACGCAAACATCACATATACAAATACAACTCACACGCTCACATATCACTCTGGCCAGGAACTGTCTTCACATACAACACATAGATGTATCCATGTGGCATGGAACACAAACACCACTACCAGCTCTGCAATGGACACACACATCACAGTACAATGCAAGGACAATGGCATGCACAATACACAGAAAGACAAATAGACAAAGAGCACTATGCTAACAATACCTGAACAATAGGGATGGGGCCATTAGGAACACCCAGGGAAGGAGGCTGAACTGGGACATATATCACTTTGCCCAGTCTCCTCAAACAACATGTGCACAGGAACAGGCCCTACGTGTGTCAGAGGAACAAACAGTACGGGAACCAAATGTCATGCCCATTTGCACAATGTAGAGGTGCAAGTCAGCAAAGCATATACAACTCTAACTGAATATGACATACATCTATTTAAAGCAGCTGCAAGGTACACATACCTAAATGGACACATGCACAGTCCACTGCAAATAGGGGTAGCACAATTGAACACACTCCATGTCAGCACAAACAAAACTCAAGCTGACACACATCAGATGATTACATAAGCCATATCAGGGGGGGCAAATACAACACCAAACATGCTCACATTGGACAACATCAGATGAAATACTTACAATAACACACATTACACAATGCCAAAATGCCAGCACTGCACTTACACCCATATATCCATACACTCCACATATGCCCTTCTTTTGGGGGACAACAGCACTGCCAACAAAGTCAGATACTGCAAACAACAGAAAATTGATAAGCAAGGAGGCTAAAACACACACACCTGTAGGCATGCAACACAAGTCACTAAGGAACAGCATGAATGTCAAAAGGAATTGCAGGACAAATGTGAACCCAAAACAAAACTATTCTTTGGGTTTATTTCAAAACCAGATGGGAAATGTGCAAGGCTATTGGCCAGTTCATAATAAATTGTCCGACAGGGATGGGTGCTTGCAGGGGGGTCAGGGGAGGCCTTGGAAATGGAAGGGATGGGATGGGAGCTGGGTGTGCACCTCTAGGGTTTGGAACGGGGGTGGAGGCAACAGCGCAAAAGTGTAGGTCAAACAAAAAAACTTTTTTAGGGACACTGGGACGGTCATCAGAAGGGGGTTGAGATTTGGATGATGAGGGATTAGTCAAAGGCTTTGTTGGTGTGGATGTCATGGGTGTGTGGGAGGTATGCTTGTGTGTGGTGGGTGTCTGTTGGGTGTGTGAGTGAGGGTGTTTATGTGTCTCTGGGTACAGGAGGTAGATGTGCCGGGGGATAGAGTGGTGGATGTGTGTGTGTCTGTTGGGGTGGTGACTGGGTATGCTGGATGTGGTGGATGCCTGTGTGTCTGTTATGGTGTCTGCAGATGTGGTGCTTGTGGTGGACATGTGGGGGTTGGCTAGGCGGTGTCTTTGGGTATGATGGGTGTGTCACTGACTATTGGTGTGGTACCTGTGGGTATGCTGGATGTCTTGTGGTTTGCAGTGGGGGTGTCCAGGGAAGTTGTGACTGCTGTCTGTGGGTGGCTAATGTTTGTGTGCGTGCCGTTGTGTTATGCGGTGCTTGTGTGCGCTCCTCTTGGCTGTTGATGTGGATACCTGTGGATCTGTCTGTGTACTTTGGGTTGGTAGGGGAGGAGGGGACTTTGATTGGGAAGAGGGAGTTGGAAGGGCGACGGAAGGTGGGGGGGGGTGACTGGCTGCCATCAGTGAGGAGGTCAGAGCCTGAAAAGATCTCTGTAGGCCAGACTTTGCACCATGAATGCTTTCCAGGAATGTATTGGTTTGTTGTAGTTGGGTAGCCAATAAGCCTCCTCACTGAGGGCAGTAGGCATAACAGGGATTAGGGTGGAGGTCTCTGTGGCAAAGGAGACACTCAGCGTCTTGGGTGAGCAGGCACGGCCAACTGGGTGGAGAGCAACAGGGAGGGCAGTGGGGTGGCAGACAAGGATGGTACTGGGGGATGCCTTGATGGGTCTGCCACTACTAGAGAGTGGCCCGGGGAGGAGGAATCTGATGATGTTGAGGATGTAGATCTAGTCTCCCTCAGTCTCCCCCTGGAACAACCCTTGCCCTCCAGGCCATTGGCTCCAGCTGTACCATTTAACAACTAGGAGACCCTATCGCCCTCAAAGCTTTACCCCATGGAGCAGATCTCAGTCACCTGTTGGCATACAATAGTGGGCCAATGTAAAGTTCATCTCCACAGATCCCACACAAGGTCGTGCACACATCTATTTGTCGCATACATAATGACCCAACAATAAGAAATGGTGCTACAAAACACAGCCATGTTGATGAGAAAAGTACAATAGCCTGGAGAAGGTGATATGGATATACCCATGTCACACTGGAAACATAACCATGTACACTTCACCAAGTGATATTTGTCCCATTAGGGTCAAGGAGTGAGAATCAATGTTACCTAGATACGTCACACATGTGGCAATGAAATTAACACTGTAGACATCATGTCCAATATGTCAGGGAGAGATGTCCCCAAAATACACAACACAATAAATCAGCAAGCCCCAGGGTAATCACCACTAATGTCTGGCACACCTTACAAAGGCTTTCTCTGAGTGCTCCAGTAAAAGCCATTAGTCCCTTGCATGTTGGAGAGACATAGAAGTTGCAAGGACTTGTGGAAGACCCTCAACAGGTTGCCCAATGGGAAGCTACATCACTGCCCCCATTTGGTCATGTAAACCCAGATGTCTGTCTGTGGATGAATGCCTGTACCCAAGCATGCGCATCTAAAACATAACCACAAGTCACTCCATGATGCATACCAAAAGTCAGGACACATACCTTAGCCATTACCCATGATCTGTGTATTCTCCACCTAATGCCACATCAAGCTCATAGCTATTCACATTGTGTATCAAAACTCTAGGCCTACCTATCATGTCCCTCATTGCTGCTGCAGTTGAACATGCCAAATGACAGACTATGATGCATGAGGGAATGTGCCAGCCACTACACAATAGCGACACCCTCCTGTATGTGGCACAACCTGAAATGTAACCTCATTGTAAATGTACTATTCCACAAACAGTGTGTCATGCACATATATGTGAGGGAATATAGACATCATCACATGTACGTAGGCAGACCATGCATGAAACTGCAGATTACAAATGTTTTCTAAAGGGACACATGTTGACATGTAGGCACAAGGAATGCTGGTAACAGTGATTGCGCATAATTCATGTCAATGGACATTCCCCACATACCAAGGGAAAGTAGTGATTTATAGCTGCATCCAAAGAACAAGGTAAGCCCTATTGCATGTATGTTGGACAATTTCACACTACAGACTGCAGTGAGGCACCAACACACATCATTCACTGAAGAAAACAAGATTCTGGGTGGCAGATGCAAACATACACATTTACACAGACACATGGCTGAGGACAGTGATCCATCACCTACTTACCCTTGTCCTGGAAAACTGAGGACTAGTGGTCTGTTGCCCAGAAAATACACACTACAACCACAAACAGTGCATGACTGATAACTGTAGACAGCCATATGTGGTTCTTTCAGAGCAAGTGGTTTTAGGATTCCACCCAGTTTTGTCCTAGGTCCCTGGTACAATAGGCAAGGCACATTAGTGTAAAACACATGGCTTGTCAACTCAAACAATCTCTCATCTACTGTGTGCAACATGGCCCTTCACTAATTGTCAGGGGGAGCAGTCAAAACCTCATTCAATCCCTTGGCAATGTGACAGGCAAGAATATGCCCTGTACTCACCCCTTGTGGCTGTTGTGCTCCCATAAAATAACCATCAAGCTTTAGATAGGCAACCACCAAAATGCAGCCCATTAGGGGGGTCATGGTCTGCTGGGCACCCTGCCCACATTGGGAGGACAGCCCTAGCTGGGCCTCCGCGATCTTCTGCGCCCTGCATCTCAGGTCCTCCCGCCTCTTTCTGCAGTGGGCGCTCTGCCGGCTGTGACTCTCTATATCTCTTATTTTATGGGCATTGACCTGCATAGATGCAAAAGACAAATCAAGAGATCATGATCACAAGTTTCAACACAAATGGTTGAGCCACATACATGTGAGTTACATCAAGCTTGAACTTCCCAAATTTGTCAGTACTCCCCAAGTGGGACACATACAAGCCATTAGGTACACAGCTATGACTACAGACATGCATATCCCAATCTGCAGACCAACCCACCACCCTGCTCAGGCCCTACAATGACTAGGCAGGCTTAATGACATCTTATGGGACATGCTCTAGCAACCTGACTGAGATATGAGCCACTATGAGACACATCACATCCCTGTGACTTCTGAAGGGTAGACTCCTAGGCATGAATGGACTAACACATCCACACTCTGTGAGAATGACTCCCTGCATACAGTCCCGACAGACTGCTGCCAGAGTAAAAACACAAACATCACACATGGGTGACAATGAAGGGACTGGCATGGTGGGTACATAAAGTGTCTTGCCTGTTCGTGTGTGGACATTTGCAATAACAAATGCAGACTCATGCCACTTCAGGGGGTGGGGTTTTGTGTTATGTATCTGTACCACAGAACACACTGTTGGGCATATGTGTCCATCCTACAGAGTTGGCATCCAACAGACAAAGGCATGCATTGTCCAGTTTCTTCTATGTGACCAAGCTACTGAGTAGTATTATGGTATCCCAGGAATCAACACACTGTCGCCATTGTGGAAATGTCAGTTATGCAATGAGCCTGCACATGACAAATATGACCTGTATGAAGGTGACAACAGGGATGTGGGAGTAAGGGACCTGTCAGGAGTCAGTGACACACATTGACAATGATGCTAAGTGCACGTCTGTCACAGATCAGTAACCCACACCTTTACCAATTCCCATTCTGATCAAAGGAATGAGGCATTCTGGGGATCATATTACAAGCCATATGACAGGACCAGCAGAGGTACAGGGAGTGGGGACATTGCCACAGTTACATAGCTCCAGTGACCCCCCAAGCCTAGACTACGACTCATACTGAGAGATACATGTGACAGGCCCTGGTCTCTGCAGTCTGAGCAGACATAACCTACATGACCCCACATTCCCATCACTTCCATCATGTAGCCAACAGCAAATTGGCATGTGGTGCATATGCCAATCTGAAAGGCAGAGAGAGTGATGACATGCCTTACGAACAACAGTCTTGCAATGGCAGACGTGCCAAGAAATCTCTGTGGCAACATACACATAGCTCATATTATTCACAACTGACAACTACAACACGCATGCCCAACTCATGCTGTCAAATTCATATAATTTGTCTCACATATACAACATTCAGAAGAAAGAGATGTCAGTGGATAGCTGTAATGCCACCTCACCTAGTTCTGTGTATCAAACGAAAGGTGGATCTGGGAACACAGAAAACACACACACCGCAATATGAATGAACTCAACATATGGCACTGGTCACCAACACCTGCGCATTGACGCTTCTATTGATGCCACACAGACTGCACCTACAGACACATGAGTATCAATCTGGCATATCTGGGCACAATCTAGCTTGTGAGGAGGGAAAGGATGGTGGAGTCCAGAGAAAACGGTGCACATGAGGCACTTATCTGGTCCTCTGGTACACCGTAGAGCTGTTCATACAGGGGGTAGGACCTCAGTGAACAGTCTCTCCAACTTCTCTGGTGAGAAGACTTGGGCCCTATCTCCTGCTGAACATGGCATGATTGCTCCCAGAGGTGGTACACAGCAGCTCAGTAGTGGAGGTGTTGCGGGCAGTAGTATCAGCACTCAAATGAGGGATTTTGAGGAACATGGCGGTCACGTCCGCAACATACATGGTTGTCACAGCTGGCAGACACAGCCATTGGCCCATGACTGGCAACAACGTTAGTCCATGACTGCAACTGCCATGATGCCTTCCGCCGGCGGTCACAGGCGGTTCTTAATATCCAATGGAGTAGGTCAGGTAGCCACCATTTTAGAGGCCCGAAATGCAGGATTTGGCTTTTAGAACTGCGTCACACCTCAGAAAATTTTGTTTTGGGCACAAAAATCTGCTTATCCTGTCTTGTCATGTTGGTACTACTACTCAAGTTCCATTGTAACATGTTGCAGGGAACAGGTGGTAATTTACAGTGGGGTACAGTCCACCCACGTCAAAGGTCATTTTTGCACTCAGGGCATCCAGTCACATTTCGAGTTGCATTTGTGATGCACAATTTTACTTTAGGTCAAGGTACATGATGTGTACACATGTGTGGCAAACGAAGAGGGTAACATGTGACCTTTGTGTCAGTAGCAACTGTGATGTGTTCTGCTTGCCATGTCCATCTATTCTGAATTGTTTTGTCACATGTCATCCTTGACATGCATCATGTATGTTGCTGTGGACACAATGACTAATGTCAGAATTCATTTCTTGTCATATACAGGTACCCAGGAAAAAGGGAGGATGCAACAACCACCTGTCTACCATCCACTGCCAGACCTTCAGACCATGTCAACTCCTCTATCGTCTGATTCGGCAAACAATAGTTCACTTATGTTGTTGATTGGAGCCAGATCTGATGGCAGCTATTAGTTATCCAACCAGCATACCACCCATTGCACAAGTCATGGCAGTGTTGCACTTCCTAGCCCAAGGGTCCTTCCAACATACAGAGGCCCAAACTGGTGGTATTTCCCAACCTATGTTCAGTCTGGTGTTGAAGGATGTTCTCTCAGCAATGTTGAAACACCTGGACAGCTATATTCTGTTTCCTCGACATGTGGAATTAGCTCATGTGAAGACTCACTTTTATGATTTTGCACACATCCCACAAGTGGTGGGGACTATTGATTGCACACATGTTGGCTTGGTCCCACCACATGCCAATGAACAAGTATGCAGCAACAGAAAGAACTTCCATTCCATCAACGTCCAAGTTCTATGTTTGGCAGACCGTTAAATTTCACAGGTCTGTGCCTGTTATCTGGGTTCAGTCAATTATGCCATGATGCCTTCATTATGCAGAATGCAAAAAGAACAGATGATGGACGGAACTCTGAACAATGCAAGCATTCACCCCAGTCACAAAGATCTGGGTTTAATCCATTGTTTTTTTGCTCACCACGCCACCCCAATTTGGACCCAGCCACATGCAAATCAGTCTTGACCCTGTTCCCCATGCAGACAGTCCAGCCCGATCTGCCAAGCCTCCCTGGACCGGAAACAAGCATCCTAGGACCGGTTTCAGAGTATCACCCTTCATCAGCCAGGCTAGCGTGAATCCAGTTGCTCAGTGAGCACAGGACCCACGTCTGGGTATACCCTTCCCATTTAGGGCGACAAATGCAAAAAGAAGAGATGATGGATGGAACACAGAACAATGCAAGCATTCACCCCCGTCATAAAGACCTGAGTCCAATCCATTGTTGTTTTGCTCACAATGCCACCCCAGTTTGGACCCAGCCATACCTAAATCAGTCTTGACCCTGTTCCCTAGGGGAACAGTCCAGCCCGAACTGCCAAGCCAGGTGCTCCCTGTACCGGAAACAAGCATCCTAGGACCGGTTTTAGGGTATCACCCTTCATCAGCCAGGCTAACTTGAATCAAGTGGTGCAGTGAGCACGGGGCCCACTGGCTGGTTAGTATGCAACATCTGTCCTGTTTGTGGGCGTGCAATGTCTGCTGCAACAATTCTGATAAGAGGGTCTCATGGCTGCACATATGTCCGATTCCTTAACAGAAGACTCTGCATATCCAAACCGTCCTTGGTTGTTGATGCCAATCAGAAATCCAACTATGCCAGGGGAAGTCCGCTTTAATAGGGGCCCATGTAAGAACAAGGCGGGTCGTGGAGAAGGGCTTTTGCGCTCCTGAAGGGCAGATTTAGGTGTCTAGACCGCACTAGTGGAGCTCTCCTCTACTCACTTGGTAAAGTGTGTTAGATCATTGTGGCCTGCTGCATGCTCCACAACATTGCCCTGCAGAGGAATATCCCATACATCCCAGAGGAGGGGGAGCCTGCAGTGCCACTGGGTGAGCCTCTTGAAATGCCAAGTGAAGATGACAGTGGTGAAGAGAAAGGAGCTAATGTGCGGGAAGATGTCATCAGCAACTACTTTTCTTTAGTGTATATAATTTGATGTAATGACTGTTATTGTACGAAGAACTGTTGTTGTCAGAATGTGTGGATTAGAGTGTTTTGGCAAAACACTGGGGAGATAATGCTCTGCATTACTCAGCCAAAGGGTACTTGAAAAGTTAGCCTTCTACATATCCCCACCTTGAGGTTGCTGCTTTGTTTGTGTCATTCTCATTGCAATGTGACCACATTTCCAGATGCTTGCTAAGTGATTTGTGTAAAAGGTATGTTTTCAAATCTATACTGCTTGTTTTATCTTTGTATAGGTACCTTCACCATGACACCCTTATGTGGGCATTTCAATGTTGTGACATTGGCAGGTATATGATACTGTACTGACATAGGAAGTGGACATGGATTATCCCTGGTAACGTAGGTCACAGATTTGGGGTGTATGAGACCTGTGCCAAGGCAGCTTGAACAGTTTTTGGGTGGAAGGTCTGAAGTGCACTCTCTACTTGTTTTTTGTGCCATGTTGGGCTGATTGCACCATGTTTATGATTATGTGGGCATGAGAAATGTTGTCATCAAGTGCAAGCCAGGCAGTCACCCTTCACATAGGCTAAACACTCTTCTTGTGTGACCTGTATGTAGCTGTAGATATGTATCATCATTGCAGGCCACAGTGCCTGTGCAACAACACTGACATATGTTTGTGTCAGACCGCCAGGTGCTTGCTCACTGGATTATGATGGACCCTTGATTGGGGACTGTGTTACTGCCCTCTGTCTGTATCTTGGTTTATGTGATGTTGGATAACTTGGTTTTGGTATTTGATCATTCTCAAGATGGTGACACCATTCACTTCTCTGTCTGCCTATTCTACGGGACAATGTTTGAAAAGGCCCTTCCTTCCGGGGTATGGGCGACTGTACCTCTGTATACCTTGACACAATGAGTCAGCCATTCTTGGCTATGACAGTACATACATTTGGACAACCTATGTGCTATACAGTGAAATAAAATGTTTGGTGTGACCAGACACTTGTACCAATGTGTTTTTGTGTGTTGGTTGTAATCCTTAGCAGGACTCTGTACCTGTAACACATCCCTCCTTGCACTATTATCTTATGTCTTCATCATTTGCTTCACATGGTCTTTCATCTCCACATAGCAACAATCAACACAGTAGCAAGCAAACACAGACTGTGTGGTAGGTGGTATTTATTGTCAATTTGTGCATGGAATTAAAATAACGGACGACAGAACAGATAAAGTGAAGGGTTCAGTCAGGGTAGATGAAGTCATAGTAGTCCATGGCAGAGCATTGGACGTCCAGTGTACTACTCCGATAGGAAATAGAAGGTGGTTGAAGGACAGTCAACAGAGTGAATATGTGACACACAAAGGAGTTCCTACAGGAAGTGATCACTTGCTGGCAGTGGTTGGTGTCTGGCCATCTGCACCTCCTTGATTCTTAGCTGGATGTCCCTGCTTGCATGGGGGGTGGCTGCTGCTACAGAGGCAGGGGTGTTTGATGCAGGTTATTCCCCTGAGAGGGCCTTCCTTCCAGTGGCTGGCACCGAAGAAGAAGGGCCTGGTGTTGCTACACCAAAGGAAGAGGTAGAGTGTTGCTGACGATCCCTGATCAGGGTACTGCTAATGTCCCTCAACACCCCTGTTAGGGAGGCCAGGTTGGTATTGGTGGCCTCCCACAATTGAAACATATCCCTGTGCAGCTTCTTCATCTCTCAGAGTTCGGAAAGAACCTGGCCCTTCGCACTTTGGGACTCCTGATAGAACCCAAAGACTTGGCTGAATGTGTCCTTGCCAGAAGCATCCCCAATGTCCAAACCCTGGTTACCCACAACATTCCTCCCATGCAGCCTACCACCACAGGCCTGTGCCCTTACCACAGGGTGCATCCTACTACTTGTTCCAGGACCATCATTGTCTGAGGTGCTGTGCTGCGACTCAGGATCCTAGACAGGGGTGCACAAGATGGCTGTCACTGTCCTAGGGACACAGGTTGGGGGGGCAAATGCCTACCGGGCTGGGAAGTCTTGATGTGGCCACAGTGAGACTCACTGTAGGGTCAGACCAGGCTGTCCAAATGGGCCAGAACCATCCTTCGCATCCAGGCATGCAGGAGTGTTGTCATCACTGAGAGCGTCAACCGTGGGGTAGTGGCAGTCTCTTCTTTGGGCTCTGTGTGGCCAGTTGCAGCTCGACCTGTTGATGTGAAAGATGCAATGTTACTGGTTGTATTGTGACATCTACCTTCAAATGTTTACAGTGACATTTTGCAAAGCCCTTGTACATAGTTGATTTGCAGGTTATCCTATTGTGACAGGTACCCCTGCTATTGGTTGTATTGACCTGACATTTGTAAAGCATGCACATTCATTTTAAATCAAGCAGCTGCTGAATTTAGCAGTTCATTAGCACTTGGGAGGAAGGGCAGAGAAAAACATCTTGCCAAAAGTCCAGGGATAACAGTGGCTGGGCAGGATGTGGCTTGCACCATTTTGAGGCTTAGGTGATTGTTATGCAGGCTGACCCAGGAGTCTGTTGTACATGTGATTAGAGCCATGATGTGGTCAGTGCATAGTGAATGTGTCTGCATCCAATACCATTCTGGTGATGCATCTTGATGCCTTGGTGTTCAGTTATGTTGCACACTGGGTGAGATGTCCTTCCTTTCCTCAATAGTTTCATCTTGGCTTAGCAGTTCAAGATTGAGCTAGGTGGCCAGCCACATCTCTGAGTTGAGCTTGATCTCTATCTTGGTTCCTCCCAGGTAAGTAAACATCATTTGAGAGTGATCAGGCAAGGTTTTTTTCGACAAGTGACTACTGTTATGATATTTGGGGTCACTTGAACAGTGCCTCATGGGAGCTGTATTCAGGCCACTCCACAAGTTCCCAACACTAGCCAATTGTTATCCACCCAGGTGAGTAAACCGCCATTGTGAGTTCACTAACAGATGCATTGGGGCAAGTGGACACTGGGCTGGTGATTGGAGTTAGCAAAACAGGGCCCTTTGAGCTTTGCATTCAGGTCACTCCCAGTGGTTCCCAACGCTAACCAAATGTTATCCTCGCAGGTGAGTAAACATCCTTTGTGAGTTCACTAACAGATGCCTTGGGGCAAGTGGACAATGGGTTAGTGAGTGGAGGTAGCAAAACAGGGCCCATTGGGCTTTACATTCAGGTCACTCCCACTAGTTCCCAAAACTAGACAAATGTTATCCTCCAGGTCAGTAAACTTCCTTTGTGAGTTCCCTAACAGATGCACTGGGGCAAGTGGACACTGGGCTGGTGAATGGAGTTAGCAAAATAGGGCCCATCGGGCTTTACATTCAGGTCACTCCCAGTAGTTCTCAACACTAGAGAAATGTGATCCTCCCAGGAGAGTGAACTTCCATTGTAAGTTAACTAACAATGGTTGTTGGACAAGTGTGCACTGGGCTTGTAGTAGGAAACTGGGGAGACAGAGCCTCCTGGCCTTAGTAATCATGTCACTCCCTCTACTTCATACACTTGAGAAATGTGACCCCCCCCCAGTGAGTATATTTCTTATGTGATTTCTCAAACAGGAGCCTTTAGAGAAGAGGACACTAGATTGGTGGTTGGAATGACAGTAAGAGACCCAACTGTGAGTTACAGTCATGTAACTCCCTGTACTACACACACTGTACAAATGGTATCCTCACAGGTCAGTACATTTCAATTGAGGGTTAAGCCACAGGGGTCTTTGGACAAGAGAACAATGTGTTGGTGTTTTGATTTTCAGGAACAGGGCCTCCAGGCATTAGCAATCAGATCACTCCCTCTACTACACACACTCTACAAAATACAAATGGTTTCCTCCCAGGTGAGTACACTTCATTTTGTAATTGACAAACAGTGGTCATCGGAGAAGAGGGCACTGTGCTGGTGTTTGGAGTTACAGATACAGGGCCTTCTGTGAGTTGCAGTCATGTCACTCACTCTAGTACGCACACTTGGCCAGTGTTCTCCCCCTAGTGAGCACACTTCAATCCTCTGTGTGCAAGGTGGGGCCTACAGCATTCACTCTATTGACTATACTATCCCACATTTTCAATTTCCTACATAGAGTAGTGTGCTGGACTTAGGGGGTCATTCTGACCTTGGCGGTCCATGACCGCCATGGCGGAGTGCGGCAGAAGCACCGCCAACAGGCTGGCGGTGCTTCCTTTGCGATTCTGACCGCGGCGGTAAAGCCGCGGTCGGAAAAGGGGAGCCGGCGGTTTCCCGCCAGTTTCCCGCTGGCCCAGGGCACCCGCCATGGCGGCGCTGCTTGCAGCACTGCCATGGGGATTCCAACCCCCTTACCGCCAGCCTGTTTCTGGCGGTGTCCACCGCCGGAACCAGGATGGCGGGAACGGGTGCCGTGGGGCCCCTGGGGGCCCCTGCACTGCCCATGCAACTGGCATGGGCAGTGCAGGGGCCCCCTAACAGGGCCCCACAAAGATTTTCACTGTCTGCTTAGCAGACAGTGAAAATCGCGACAGGTGCCACTGCACCCGTCGCACCCCTTCAACTCCGCCGGCTCCATTCCGAGCCGGCTTCATTGTTGAAGGGGCTTTCCCGCTGGGCCGGCCGGCGGTCTTCTGGCGGTCGCCCGCCGGCCCAGCGGGAAAGCCGGAATGACCGCCGCGGTCTTTTGACCGCGGTGCGGTCTTTCGGCGAGAACCGCTTGCCGGGCGGCGACCGCCGACCGCCGCGGTCAGAATGACCGCCTTAGTCGCTAGACAATTGTGCCTCTACTCTTATGTTTTCATCCACCAGGACTCTTAACTCTTCATCAGTGAATTGTGAATTGTTAATAGGGTTCTAAAAAAAAATATATATTACAGGTGACAGTTACTTAATAAAGAGGGGAAGTGCGAAAGGGTGTGACTGGACAAAATTGTGTGCAGGGTGTGGTATGGGATGTTTAAAAAAATGTGAAGGGGTGCCTATTCTATGGAGTTAAATTTTTTAAGCCCCCTGTCTTGTTGGCTTTTGCTGTGAAAATGCAGAGGATTGTGGTCTGTGAAGGGGTGTGCTTTACAGTGTCCTTTGCAGGTGTGTCCAGTGTGGCAATGTGTCAGCTGTGCTGCTTTCAAATCCATCCAATGTGCAGACCACCATCGTTCGGACTGCCATGGGTGCCCGCCACTGTGATTTTGGACTTGTAATATGGTCAGTGTACGATGACGGGGCTGTTGGGGCTGGAGTTTGATCCGCCTATTTCCGGGTCTCCACACCACTGCCGGTCTGCCTTTTTTGGTTGGCGGTCGTCAGTCCTGCCTGTGTGATAGGGCAGTCTGAAAGACCAACAACATGACAGTCTTTTTGAGCCTGCCAAAATGGCAGTCCAGCGGTCTGACCTTCAAATTCGTAATGAGGCCCTTAAGCTATAAATTCCATATGACTCATTGCCTTGTTATAAAGAATTATGACATAATAGCTAATCTGGAAGTGGTATGTAAAATGCAACTCTACATAGGCTAGTTATTAGACCAAAAACCATCAGAATCATTTTTCTATTTATCAGACAGACAACATTTGGAGAAGATTTTGGGTTCCTCTTTGACTCAGTGATTATGTCCTCTCTGTAAAGCTGAGGTCCAGGATTTAGAAAATATCTTATTCCGATGTTAAGCACTTTCTTATCCAAGGTAGCGGTTCTTTTATCCCCTTTTTAGGAACTGGAGTATTTATTGTCGTGAGGAATTCTGTGCTTTTATAATGTCCCATCCCACTTAAATTACCATGCATGATATTTTATTTTAAATGTTTTAAGCATTTACTTTATTTTACTAGATTACTAATATGTGTTTATTTTAACTGCATTTTTTTGTGACTTTATATTGCTGTCCTCATTAGAGGCCTATGGGCCTCATTAGGAGTTTGGCGGACGATTCGCACTGTCTTTGGAACTTCCGACGGAGGGGTTGCTGCCACACTGGCTACCTCCCTGTCAGACCCATTAAGAGTTTTCCGCTGGGCTGGCGGGCCGAATCTGAGGTTTCCACCCGCCAACCTAGTGGGAAACTGGCGGCAGCATTGTCTCTGGCTAGTTATCGAGCCAGCCGCAATGCTGCGACCGCAAGGTGCTCCAGCACCTTTGCAATGTTCACTGTCTGGACAGCAGACAGTGAATATTGCGACGGTGCTGGGCAGGGGGACCCCTGCACTGCCCATGCCAAGTGCATGGGCAGTGCAGGGCCCCCCTGTGGCCCCCAGCACCTGTTCTCCGCCAGCCCTTTAACGGCAGCGAAACCGCCATGAAAAGGCTGGCGGAGACCGAGGTCTTAATTCCCAGGCAAGCACTGCATGCAGCGCTGCTCTGGCGGATTATGATCTCTGCCACCGCCAGGTCGTCGGGATCATGGATCCCATTGGTGCTGGCGGAACCCTGGTAGTCTGACTGCCATGATCCTTATGTGGCCATCGTACCACCACAACAGCGGCAGTCCTGACCACCACCGCAAGGCTGACAATCTGAAGACCGCCAGCCTCACAATGAGGCCCTATGTCAATAACATTTGACACTTAATACATTGACAATTTCTATACATTCACATAGAAGTATTCTTTTTTATGTTTTAGCCTTATAATGTAATTTAATGAATTTTGGATCTTTTTCATTGTCCCTCGAGTAGATATTAATTACCACTTTCTGTGTACATTGAGCAACAAATGCCACTCTATAGTGCTTCTCAAAAACATATACACAACTGCACATTGAAATCCAAAATCTCTGACCCTCACAGAATGCATCAACATCCTCACTTTTCTTAAAGCCACCTCATTTAAAGCGAATGCTTTACCTCCTTCTTTATTAAAAGCCTTTCTGAAGAAACTTTATCACCACTACTCACCATTGCCAATGACGCCTTCACACCAGGAATCTTTCCAGGACCTCTCAGAAGGACCAAAATGCACTATTCCTGAAGCAATAAATACTTTTCCCTAGTATTGTCTTCAAATAATGGCCCGCCGCTCACCTACATCCGAAAACAGTTTATGCACAACTCCAAGATCATATCAGTTTCAGTCATTTCCTACAGCATGGAGAAAGCTACCATACAAATCATCGACAAATTATCCAGAGTGTAGATAAGTATGACCCCTAACTCCTAATATTCCTGGGCCTCTCAGCCGATTTCGACACAATCAGTTATCCCTTCTTCATCCACACCTTAAAGTCTTGAATGAAATTTGCTGTCAATTTATGTCATTCATTATCTTCCTACCCATCTAACAGTTTCCTATTCATTTATGTGAGCACCTTGAGATCCCAGAAGATCCTCGAGGACCCAGAAGATCTGTTTCCCCTGAGAAGTTCCCCACATTTTCATCTTTGCCCAATTATCTTCCCCATCTACTAGGAGTCACTTGGAACTTTATTTACTGATAACAGCATCAACATTCCGTAGTAAACTGATGCTACACTTCTACTTGAACGTTGCATGCACTCCAGGCATCCAACACATCAAACACTACCTGTACCTCACCCAGACTTAGATGCTCAGCACCTACCTGAAGCTCAGTGCTTCATTAACAGAATTTATTATACTTGAAAGAAACAACTTTCTGTGTACATTGAGCAACAAATGCCACTCTACAATGCATCTCAAAATAGAGACCCTTGAAATCCAAAATCTCTGACCCTCACAGAATGCGTCAACATCCTCAAGCAACAACTAGTCCAAACCTGCCACAACACCATGAACCTGGATTTGAAACCAAACTTTCACCCAGTGTTAATTACGTCTGATTCACCCTGCATACTCACCTCATTCTCAAGGAACTCATCCCTGTAAAATCAAGACCACTTAATACCAATTCATTCTACAAACAAAAGTGAAACAGGTCTCTTTCAGAACTTCCCCTCAAGACTTCACACTCTTGCAACTCCATGTTCGTTAACTTTCCATACTCTAGAGTGACTACCCTCGAGTTCAACCCACATGGATCAATGAGATGATATTGACCCCAAAAATATTGGGATACTCAAATATTGTGTCAAAAATATCTCGACACAAATATTGTTTCCCTATGGGTATAATGGAAAATACACAAATATAAAAAAAAAATTGATTCACACTAATATCGTAAAAATAGGACAAAAATATAGATTTTCATTAAATGGGCAGTCCAAATTAGTAAATGTTGAATATTTTAATACATACCATTAATATAATCTATTTTCAATAAATGTAAGTCAAATGTATTATTAAAACTAAATATTTACTTCTATAAACATACAAACATATATAAGTATTTTTACACGTACATATGGATAATATACCACTATTATTAAAAATATATTTTAGATTATATTATTTTGTGTACTTCCTTTCAATTTATTAATATAAAAACATGTATATATGTTTACATAAATATATAAAGTATAAAAATGTAACAAGACCAAATATAAAACGTTAGAAACCTACCAAATAATTAAAGTAAAAAACATTTACTAAAAACAAAAATGGATATATATTAATATCATAAAATTGAAAAAGTAATCAAATAATAATGTTACAATTTTGAAAAAATATTAATAAATATATTAAACTCTGGAAATTATGGAATTATATTTCAAAGATCTAAAATTTACTATTCCTTCTCCAATTTCTGCAACAGTAGGGAAAACGTTGGACTCAAGAGGGGTAAAAGTTACTATCACCACGCCAGTCTGTGCAGCAGTCTGGAAAGTGTTGGGCTCAGGAGAAGTAAAATTTGATATTTCCACTCCAATCTGTGCAACAGTAGGGAAAGCGTTGGACGCCGGACCGGTCAACTTTACTATTCCCACTCCAGTCTGTGCAACAGTAGGGAAAGTGGTTTACTCTGGACGGGTCAAATTTACTATTCTCACTTCAGTCTATACAACAGCAGGGAAAGCGTTGAACTCAGAAGGAGTCAAATTTACTATTCCTACACCAATCTGTGCAAAAGAGGGAAAGCATTGGACTCAGGAGGGGTAAAATGTACTATTCCCACTACAGTCTGTGCAACAGTAGGGAAAGCGTTGGTCTCTGGATGGGTAAAATTTACTATTCAGTAGGAAGAGCATTAACAAGAAGAATGTAGTTCACTTAAAACACATAACATAGTTTGATAACTAATTCACCAAAAATATAAATATTATAATATAAAATGTGTATATAAACTTAAACAAGATGTATACATTTTACATAGTTTTTTAATGGTTTCTAAAAATTAATATCAACTAAACAAATTTTTTTCTTTTTTTTTATTGGAAAGAATCATACAGCAAGTATATTCTTACATCACTTCACACTGAGAACATAACATTCTGAACCGATAATGGAAAAACAGGCAGGGGAGAGAGAGAGAAAAAGAGGAAAAAAAATAATATATATATATATATATATATATATATATATATATATATATATATATATATAAAAAAAATATAAATCAATAAATAAATAAAAAGGGGGGGGTTTATTAAGACGCGCTGGGGGTCGCGTGACTATATTCATTGTGAGTCCGGATCCAGACCTGAAGTGGCTCCCATATTGCCTTCCCTTTCCTCCTGGCATGTTTCCCCTTGCGTTCATATAGTGCCATCTCCAAATGATATACAGAAAGTAGCCTGGCTAGCCATTGCTGCCAGGACGGGGGTCGTACATTCAGCCATGCGGATGATACACATATTCGATATACTGCCATGGCTACAAAAATAAATGCTCTATTTGGACTACCCAATTCGCCGGCAACCCCAAAAACCATAATCTCGGGAGTGAGGGTGAAATCGCATCCCAAAACCTCCTTTTAAACAGATTGAATACCCTTCCTCGAGGCCTCTAATTCCCCACACGTAGCCAACATATGCACGATATCCGTGCCATACATCCCACATCTTGGACAGTTTGTTCCTGCCTCACACCCCCATTTGGCGAGGTGAGCTGGAGTATGGTACAAGTTGAATATAGTCTTATAATGTTGCACTTGCAAGGAAGAAGATAATAAAATGGTACATCCCAACTCCAATGACCTCATAAAGTTATTACTCCCATCCACCAGCAATTTGTTCCACCTCTCCTTATACTTCTCTAGGTCATCTATCTGATCTGCCAACATTAAAGGGTAAATCGACCTGATGGTTATATTAGGATTAGCCAAGATGTCATTCAGCAGTTGGTTACTTCTAAATCCCTGCACACCTCCTGTTTTTTTCCCTAAAAAACCCTGTATCTGTAAATATTTAAAAAAGTCCCTTTGTTCGAGACCATACTGCTCCTGTAAATCTCCAAATGCCTTAACCCCGAAATTATCAAAAAGATTCCCTAGCCGACTTATGCCTAAAATAACCCAATTTGCCATGTGTTTATCCTGTAAAATCTCAGGGAGCGATGGATTCTTCTCAATCATGGTGTAATGATTATATCTACCGAATCCTTTCTTCTTATACCAGACTCGCCAGCACTCATAGGCAGCCCCCAAAACCTTATATCTAGTTTTCTTATAATATCCAGGCTCATGATATGTTACCAAACACCCATTGGCAGCTGATCCTATCTGCAGCTCATAAATGTTGGGGCAATTCACTTCCGTAATTCCTTCTTTCTTAAGACCCCATAATGGGCGCATGTACTGAAAAGCTGCTGCCATTTGATATAATTTTATATTCGGTACAGACCACCCCCCCCTTTCTTGAGGAAGAGACATAAATTTGCTTGCTCTTCTGCACTTCCCATATGCCCAGATAAATCTCATAATCACTCTTCCTATCTCTTTAAATCTGAGATTAGTAAAACTCAATGGTATGGCACGAAAAAGATACAGCAGTTTAGGAAGGAAGATCATGTTCACCATATTACACCTCCCCACAATAGTCAAATATAAGTTATTCCATCTACACATATCTTCTCTGGCTTTCGCCAGTACAGGATCTATATTCAAATTAACAATTTCATTTATCATTGGTGTAATATTGATACCTAGATATACTGCATGATCCACCCTCCGAGTATCTTTGGTATTTGTGTATTGATTAGCCAACAACTGCGTTTTAGCACTATTTAACAGGTATCCAGAAAACTTTCCGAATTTTGTCGTCACCCCTTCAACCTCTCTGCGTCTAATAGTGCGACCGCCATAGGCTCCTTTGCTACCACCGTAGCATCCAAGAGCGCTATAACTCTCTGGATATGATTAGTATATCTCTTCCTGGGACAAACCCATGCTGCCTAGGGGAAACAAGCTTCTTGATCACCAGCGATAATCGTGTAGCCAGTATCTTTGATTATATTTTAACATCACTGTTTATTAATGTAATTGGGCGGTATGAGGCCGGATTTAACGGAGGTTTCCCCTTCTTCAGAAACATAACTATATTGGCCAGATCCCAAGATGGCGGGATTTCCCCTCCATTCTGAACCTGAATGAACAGCTCTACCATTACCGGGAGTAGTAATGCTTTAAAAACTTTGAAGAATTCTAAAGGAATCGAATCGGGCCCCGTAGCTTTTCCAGTAGGTAGATCGCTCATTGCCCTATCGATTTCTGAGATGTCTATCCGCTCTCCCAGGCGTAGATTGTCACTCTTGGCTAATTTCTCAACCTTAATGGGGAATAGGAACTCCGACATCTCTTCCTCTGGATATACAGATATATCATTATATAATTCCTGATAATATCTATGGAACACCTTTCTAATTCCTTCCACTTCTGCTACTATCTGGCCTTGATAGTCTTTAATCTCTCTGATAACCCCAGATGCTGATTTCTGGCTTGCCCGTATCGCTAGCAATCGCCCGACTTTTTCTCCATACTCAAACACTTGTGCACGCTGTGCTAAATATTTCTCTGCTATTCTTTGAGCCGAATCCATGTTCATTGCAGCTTTTACTATAGCAACTTCCTCCTGAGCCCTCCTTACGTTGATTCCAGTTTCTATAGCTATAATCAGTTGCCTCTCTGCCTCCTGCAGCTTCGCTTGGGACTCTTTTATCCTGCCTTGAATATCCTTCTGTCTTTTAATACTAAAGCTCAATGTTTCACCACGAATTCCTGCTTTTAAAGTGTCCCAGACTATTTCTACTGAAGCTGACCCCTGATTGAACCCCAAAAACTCCACTATCCACTTTCTCATATGCTCACAATACTCCGGGACCTTAAGGAGCCCTCGTTCAAATGTCCACCTACTAACCTTAGGTTCTAGCCCATCCAATTCTAAATCTAAAACTAAAGGGTTATGGTCTGATACAATCCGTGAGTATAGCTCAATCTTACCCTGCTTCAAAAGTACGGGGGAGATTAAAAAATAATCTACTCGTGCTAGTCTTGCATGAGGGGCTGAGTAATACGTATATCCAGGGTCTGGTTTCCGCAGCTTTACCCAAGCGTCCACTAATCCTAATTCTTGCTTGATAGCAATCATTGCCTTATATACCCGAGGTTTACGCCCCTGATACCTCTTGGTTGTAGGTGCTAATAAATCCTGTAAGCACTCCCAAGATCCATTGAAGTTGAAGTCCCCGCATATTATATAGGGAGGGACCCATCCTGTTAACTCAATGGCAAGAGTATCTACAACTATTGGATCGTCCGTAACCACCCCGTCCAGAGAACATAATGTAAAGCTACTATGTCCATACCTACACTCTACTATTACCCATCTTCCACCCGTATCTGCCTTTTGCCGAGTAATATTTAGTTTATTAGTCCGGTCTAAAATTGCTACTCCTTTAGTTCTAGCTTCTTGTTCTGACCGACCAATTACTTTCATACCAAGCGAGCCGAGGATCCCAGAGTTTTTATACTCCACATGTGTCTCTTGTAAGCAAAAAAAATCTGCCTTAAAAGTTTTCAATTCTTCGGCCACCCTCCTTCTTTTACGGGGGTCATTTAATCCACATATATTGATTGAGACAATTCTAAGCCTAGCCATTTGCTATTTTTGTTGTTTCCCTTTCCTTCTCATTTTTCCCCTCCCTCCCCCTTTGTCCCTCCCCTCCTCCCCGTTCCCCCTCCCATCCCCCCTTCTACCTCCCTGGGCCAGTCTCCGCCCTCCCCCACCCCATCTCCTTCCCACCCCGCCCGGGACTGCCCCCCACCTTGTTGAGCAATCAGACCACCAATGGCCTGAATTTTGGTGTCGCGAATACAGCGGCTCACCCACCCACCCGTCTCCCAAGCACCACTTCCTCCCCTATATTTCTATATTCTATTGCTTGTCCCCCATCAAATATTCTTTTGCCTTAATTTCTGAGGTGAAGACTTTTACTTTTCCATTCATTACTGTTTTAAGTCTAGCAGGGGCCAACAGATATGCTTCCCCTCCTTTGTCAAAGAATGGTTTAATGAGCTGTCGTAGCCGCCATCTCCGCTCCACAGTAGCATGACAGAAATCTGGACGGGTAAAGAAAGTGACCCCATCCAAAGAGCGAGGGGTGTTAGGACGGGTTTTGTCAGCAATCTCCTGTCGTAGCAGATAATTCCCAAAATAGACCAAAATGGCTCTTGGATATTTCAAATTTGCTCGTTGGCCCCCCTCCCGTTGAGTTATCGGAAACCTATGGACCCGTTGTAACTCGTTATGCCAGTCCCAGTTCCCCAGTTCTGGAAAAGCCCCGCGCAGAAGATTGACCATATATGCCTGTATATTATTTCCTTCTAGCCCTTCCGGTATGCCCAAAAATCGAAGATTGTTCCTTCTCTGTCTATTTTCCAAATCTTCCATTTTCCACATCACATCTGTCAATTGTCCGTCTCTCGCAGCGTTCTGCTCTTTCATAGTATCCACCTCCTCCTCAACTGCCACAATCCTTTCTTCCATTGAGCATAGCTTGGCTTCAATCTCTGTGCATGATTTCGCTACTTTACTACTACTACTTTACGGACCGTCCCCTGCAGTCTCTTAGTAGCGATCCTTGCACGCCGGCTTTCGATCCTGGTCTCAGTTTGCAGTTCTTTAATTGAGTTATATATTGACTGCAGGATCCCTGCTTCGGTGCCCATCGTGCATGCATTGCCAGGGCTATCAGCAGAGGCTCCAGTGTCTGTTTTCTCATTAACAGGGCCCTGAGAGCCACTGGTGGGAATATCTGCTAAACTAATACCAGAATAGTCCCACCTTAAAGTCCTACCACTCGTAGATGCTGCATTTTCAACACCCTCCTGAGAGCCAGGGCGTATTCTGACAAGTTTCCGTTGTCGGTTTTGCCATACTGTAAGCTCATTACTTGGAGATTTGTTGCCAGCCTCAGATATCTCACTCCCTTCCGATTCACTGAAACTGCAATCAACACTACTGAGATCGGACTCTTCGGTCAAGGAGTAGAATTTGTCACTACAATCTTTACCCCAGTCCATGAGTTGGGGGTCTTTTCCAACTACTTTGTCCCAATTTTTCCCATTTCCTAAAGGGATAGTTAAGTCATCTTTTTCTAATGAAGATCCTAATGCTTTCATAGCTCTTTCCTTATTTTGACACTCCGACTGCTCATTTTCATCAAGTTGTTGTACTCGAGATTGCCTGCGCCCAGGGAGACCGGGCACCTTCTCCCCTATCTCTCTGTTACTATCTTCAGTCTCTGTACCGGCGCAAGGAAGAGGGATTTCTTCCCCTGACACTTTGCTTTCCAAGGAGGGGGTTATATGTGCAGGAAGGCTGTCTTGCACCCCGCATGCAAGAAAGGCCGTAATAGTGGACTGGTTTTTATCTATCGACCTAGTTTCCAATGGGGGGATATTGCTATTACCCATCTTGGCATCTCTCAGTGGTCCAGACATATTGTTCCCAGCCGCTTTGCCAGTTTTTGAAGTCATTCGTTTATTTGCCCCTGCTGCCTCCCCTTTATCCTTGCTGATACGTGTCATCTTAGCTCCCCCACTCTTATCTCCAAGATTCCGAATAGTTTTAGGGGCCATATTTGTTTTAACAGCATAAGATAACAGTCTAATAAGTCTTGTGACTCCCGCCACTGCAATTAATACATCCGATATACGTTCAATAACACTCTTTAAAGAGCCATGAGGAGATATAAAGATGCCAAGATGCATTACTTTGCATTACTTTACACACATAAAGCTCTCAGTTTTTCAATTATCGCCTCTTGAAACTTTAAATATTCTAGCCTCCCTCCTCTAAACCGTTAATGTTTAGTGCTTATACATCTATATCAATGCTGAACAGAAGATTTTTCACTCCCCCTTTTCTCTTTAAAAAAAAAAAAGAAGACCAGAGATTAATTAATTACTATGCAGTTTTTTCTTTTTGAGAGTTGTCATTTCCGTCCTCCATGTGCCTGGTCCCTGCAGTCCCAGGAATAATCACATTTAGAGGAGCTCAAAGATACCCCAGTTTCTTTGAGCCCTTTCTTTTCTTAAGTGCAAGTACAAACATAAAGAAGAAAAGAATCCATATCAAAAGCCCTCCGGGAGCAACAGCAAAGTTCAGGGGTCACCGCGCGCTTCCCCGTACAAAAATCACTGCACTGTACTCACTGTACCTTTATCAAAATGCTTTTTCACGTTTTTCCTTTTTTTGTTTTTCCTCCCTCCTACCGGAGCAGGACGCGCGGCAGTTCAGCGTCCTTGCTCTAAACGCGATCCAGCCTTGAAAACGCTGAGTGCAGAGCGCGTCTCACCGCGTCTCTCCGAGCCCCAAACAGACCGAAAGATTGAGCAGCCAGGCTCCCCCGCGCCCCCGCGTTCCTCAGCGAGGGAGCAGGGCAATCCTTATCCCAGCGGCGGCGGCCCGGCTCGGCTCCTCCGGCAAGGGAAATCCTGTTACAGTACGGCGTTTCCTCAGTGACAGGGGCGGCAGCAGCGGCTTGGTGCTTGGTTCCGGTGGGCGGGGCTTCCAAAACCTCTCCACTACGCCGACACCATCTTGCTCACAACTAAACAAATGTTAATGTTTATTTATTTAAATTCCCACATACCTAACAGCCCAAATTAAAATATGATTAAAATAAAAAAGTCTAACAAAATTAACATATTGATCAGTAAAAAATAGCATTTAAATAACTTCCTATGATTCTAGAACATTAAAAATATAAATATTGAAAAATGTACATAATTACAATTCAATTAAACCTTTAAATAAAATTAATTATTAATCATTACTTAATTAACAATTAATTAATACATAATCACCTTGTCACCCTACAACCCTACAAACCCAACAACTTGCAACTAATATGCAACATAAAAAATGCAAATATTAAACAATTTGAGTATTTATAATTCTATTAAATATGTTATTAAAAATTAACACTTAATTACTACTTTATTAGCTTACTGCCCTATTCCCCTGCTAATCTTGCAGCCCACTTCTAATATATAACGTAAAAAATATAATTATTAAACAATTTGTGTAATTATAATTCAATTAAATATTTTAATAAATATTCACAATTAATTAATAATTAATTAATACTTAATTAACTTCCCACCCTGTACCCCTACAAACCAACTCACAACTAATACATAACATAAAAACTATAATTATTTACAATTTCCATAGTTATAATGCAATTAAATATTTTATCACAAAATTATTTACTAATTAATTAATACTTAACTAACTTCCCACCCTATACCTCCCCAAACCTCACAATCTGCTACTAATATATATCATAAAAATATAATTGTTAAACAGTTTGCATAAGTATATTTCAATATTTCTTTTTATAAATAATTAATTTTTACTTAATTAACTTCTCATCTTATACCCCTGCAAACCTCACAACTGACTGGGAAACTATAATTAACTATTAACATTTAAATTAAAAAAAAAAATTAACTTAAAGTTTCAAACTATATATAAAAATACTAACAACAATTACACAAACAATATACACCATACATAATTACAATATGACTAAAACACATAAAGATAAATAAAAAACTATATTTTTTACAACTGTATTATTGAAAATGATATTAAGGACACAGATATTATTGCAAATGATATTTCTTACCTAAATATTGGTATTAATGTCAACGATATCTCTGCATCATGATTTTTCTGTATCACGATATAAAAAAACTTGATAATTGTGTAACTTGATATATTTTATATTTTATTTTGTCCAAGCAACACCCACATGCTGCAGCATTCCTCAACACGTGGATGAAGAAATATTACCGTACCAGCCCCACCGTAATAGAATTGGTTCCCCTTGTGGCCCACATCATCTTCAAAACTAGCTGTGTCATCTATGAAGCCATCACAACCAGCACCTCCGCCTACCAAACGGTGAAGCTCACTAAATCATGTGACTCTTTGCACTCTTGGAAAAAGGGGTTCATTCACACTAGAGACTAAGGGCATCATTACGAGTTTGGCGGAAGGGATTACTCCGTCACAAATGTGACGTATAACCCGCCAGTCGTACTACAAGTTCCATTATATCCTATGGAACTTCTAATATGGCAGGCTGGATATCCGTCACGTTTGTCACTAAGTAATCCCCTCTGCCAAACTTGTAATGAGACCCTAAGGGCCTGATTGTGAGTTTGGCAGTCCTTGGACTGCCAAACTTGCGGTGGCGGTCGGACCTCCACACCTGTTGTTTCAACTGCCAGATGATGATCCTGGCAGTTGGACTTCCAGGAGACCGATGCCTCCGCCGGGATCAGGAATCCCGACAGGTTGTAGGCGGTCGAAGTTGTGGTCAGACACGGCGGTGCTGAGTTCAGCCACGCTGTGATCATCACGACTTCACTTTCCACCAGCCTTTTCATGGCGGGGTGCCTGCCATTAAAAGGCTGGTGGAAAGCCAGTGCTGGGGGCCACTGGAGAGCCTCTGCACTGCCAATGACAATGTTGTGGGCAGCTGAGGGCCCATCCATGCCTGCACCCCTGAATGTGCACTGTCTGCTATGCAGACAGAGCGCATTCCGAGTCTGCTTGTGGGCAATGGCATTGGCCTCGGCTCCCTGAGGGAGCCAAGGCAAATGCCGCCGCACTGTTTCCACCTGGCTGACCAGCGGAAACATCGTAATACGTTTCCACCAGTCAGGTATGCGGGAACATCATAGTACAACGAGGGTGAGGCCGCCGCCATGACGACAGCCTCAGCCCAGCAGTATTGGCGGGGATCGTAATCAGCGCCCAAGAGGTGTCAAAAATTAAAAACAATGCAATAGAATTTCTCCTTAAATGCACCCTGGATCTGGAATATCGTAACTAAGTAACACACACTTCCACTCACAATTTATGGAAACAGGCCTCACTTTTATTTTTATTTTTATTCCAGGCTGTTGCCAACATTAAGGAAATGTCCCTCTCCTTTCAAATGCCTGAAGCCATGTTGGCTAAACTACAGTCAATATAGGTTTTGAAAAAAATACATTATACAGGGCTTATTATTTTGAGCATGTCTCTCTTCTTCTTCCTTGTATTTACTAACTTCCAGTGATGAAGGACGTTCAGTTTAAGGTCTTGTGCAGAAATGTATCTTTTCGTGAAGGCCAATATTTATCCCCATATGCTATTGGTTGCTTAAATCAGCATCCACTGGTCTTCTCATGGAAAATAATTTTAAGGAGCTGTACAAAGCAGGAGATACATGTCCCTTTATGGTCCTAATTTGTGGAATGATGTTTTAATAAAGGTATGCTTTGTGGTTAATCTGTCGAGCTTGCGGACAAATCGGAAATGTGGTCATTCGGGTTCCAGTCTATTGATCACTTTCAATGGTGAGTGTTGTTTTCCTCTTAGCACCAGGACACCGCATACTCACGGGGAGCTTTCTGAAGGGATTTTCAGTTTTATTATCATGAGTTTGTTCCAAAGTATTGGCATTTTTATGCAAAAGTATTGTCTCCGGGGGACCCACTGCAATTGGACAGTAACCAGGTTTTTTGGCCGAAAACTCTTTTTTAAGCTGAAAAGCGTTTACAAGTGACCAAGTATTTCTGGGTGCATCTTCGCCTACGAAAAACAGTTGGAAATATGCCTGGTAAAGGAACCAGAATATGGGGAAATCAAACAGAAATCAAAGTGAAAAGACACATTTCAGAATGGTATTCCCCATTCCAGGTCTCAAAACTTGTATTGCTATGCGTTACTAAACTCCTTGTAAAAGGGCCTTTAGATAGCTTTTATACAATGCAGCTACAGCAAGGCCTTCTGATGGGAAGTGCTCTGGAGGTTCCACTGTTGTACATCATAGTAAAACATGTGACCAGCACAACATGAGTATTGAACTGTTGCAAAAACGTCACCCCTGGATTGAAACTGAATCGCCCTCTCAACCTGTAAATTGAGCTGAAGGATACAGATGCGCTTGCAGTCTAGCTCAACAGGTTCACGCTGGCACCTGTTGCCCTTGATAGCGGACTTTCATCTTGAAAATCACACCTAATTATCTATCTTGACAACAATTGATCAGTATTAGCTCTCTTTTCGATTTTCCATTGTAACGTGTAGCTGGTGCACGAGGCATCCAGCCAACACACATAAACTGACAGAGAAACAAACATTGGCAAAGCCAGTATGTTCTGGTTTGCATTTTGAGTCCTGAATAAATTATTTTTAAAATGCCTGTTTCCTCTGAGAAACAAAACAAAAATGAGTGCTTTCTGCATACAATGCGTCTTTGAGATAAATATTTTAAATTGCGATGATTCATTGTGTTTAGGTGTGAAATATTCTCACAGGCATTGTAATGCAAGCACTCCATAAGTGGCAGTATGAAACTGCAGCAAGCAGCCAACATCATGTGGGGCGTGGGTAATACTCTTGTGGGTGATACCAAAGCCATCCTATGGATGCTATAGAATTGGTGACAAGAGCTCATTGGATAGATGCACTGTTAAGCCAGGCCTAGTAATGGCAGCTGCTTAAAGCACCAGTTGGTTGTGAAGCGCTTTGCATCATGAACTTGATATGGTAACAACATGCACCGGAAAATCCAATAGGTCGTGCTTCAATGTGCCAGCACGTGTAAAGACAGGCATTCGCAAATGCTTTTTACTTGTTTGCATGAACAAAATGTGTTTATCTCTTTAAAGCATGCACTTTACGCTTTGGCAGTGCTGAGATAAAGGTAGAAAACAAGGATTGCTTTCTTATAAGATGCGAATAGGAAATAAATAAATTAATATGTCAAACAATGAGATGACTGGGTGTACTTCAAAGCTACAAAATAGTTCCTCGTTTATTTCAATGGAAGCACTATCTGGGAGGCAGAATGGTACCAAAAAGACAATGGCATGAAGTGAAGGTGATACTCCTCTGTACAGCCAAAGCCCTCATCGGTGTGTACTTTGAAGAGTGACTAACAATATGATATGCAGCCAAGTACATTGTGAAGTCAGACCTACAAAAGGAGAATGTTGTCTCATTGTCGAACAAATCTGACAGATAGCTAAAAAAAATGTGAAAATGCATGTTTTATTGTGAACAGGGAGAAAAATTCCTAGTTGCTATTTGCCTGGTTGCTTACCTGTAAACTTCATTATCCTTAGTCCTACTTGTCCTCGTCATTAATTTTGAGGTGGACTCACCTCATGACAGGAAAAGAACAGAATGTGTGACAGCTATAACCCTACTCAATCCATTGAGCACTATAAAGGTATAGCCTCCCAGAATTCTTCATGACTTTAAGAAGTCTGAATGTAGGTCAGCAGCCAGGGCAGGAGGATGGTCATAGTGATCGGGGTGAGTACGAGTAGTACCAAATTGGTAATTAACGGGGTCATTATCCATACTTTCCTCATCTTGATCATTACCTTTGAGTAATACCAAAGCTATGCTGGCCTTCTATTTTGAAGAAACACAGCTTAGTACATAATCTCACCAAAGATGCCATAATAGTGAACACAAAAACAAAACAATACGTAAATGATGTAAAAAGTTAGGTCAAAACAAACAATACATTCAGGGCCTGATTTAGAGTTTGGTAGACAGGGTACTGCATCAATAACATCTGGAGGACCCTTTCCACCAAACCCTTGGCCTAGCTGCCTCATTTAGAGTCGGTGACCACTCAGCTTTCCATTGAGAAAGCCCCTCTTGACAAACAAAAAACTTCATCTGCTGGCGTGATGAAGTAGGGGATGTGAGATGGACATAACACCATCTTGCTAGTTTAGAGTAGGTGTAATGTTGTTTTTATCCTGTCTATTACCCCAAGAAAATGTGGGTTAGAAAACAAAATAATAACTCCTTACACTCTGGGAGGAAACACACCATAGGAGGGTCATTTGCTTTTTGTTTTAAAAAATAAACTCACACTTTGGGAGTCTGTTTTTGAAAAGCAAAAACCTTTGCCAAGCTTAGTGCAAGGGTGCCAAACCCAATGGCGGTCATCCACCAAACTGTTTGTACGTTGAAAGGAATTGACATGATGGCTGTTCCTTTCAATATACCAAGATGATCGCTGGGCCGGCACTTATCTATAAATATGAAGGATGATATGTCTTCTGTGTGGTGGACATAATGTCCTCCATCTTGGCGGACAGAGTAAGGTCCGTCTAACTCTAAATCAGGCCCTATGTCTAAAAGAACAACATTTTATTCCCAACTCCTTAATACCATAATAGTTCTCAAATGTGTGGGATGAAGTCCAAATCACTGTTCCACAAATATCTGCTAAACTAATCTCTTGAACTTCTGCCCGATATGCAGCAATCTCACGAGAGGATCTTCCATGGACAACTTAAGGAAAAGACCTATCTGATGTGGAAAAGGCAATAGCAATTGTAAGACGACTGCATGTGCTTCTAGAAACATTTAAAGTTTTACCATCTTGCGTTATAGTCATGATCTACCTTCAAAATAACATCCGCAGGATTTCTTAAGTAAGGAGGGTTAACGTTTTGAGTCTGAAGGGGGGTATTTTTGGTTGTGATCACTTTGATCAGAAGGTCTGGTGAAGTATGTACTCTGACATAGTTCACCAATTCTTCTGACTAAAGTGCCTAAAACAATTTATACTCTATTTGTTATGTCAAAGTAGCAAAATAATGATTAATAATTCATACTGTGGAGGCTCCAACAAAACAACGATGCACTGAATAGTGACATGAGTGAATAAAGTGTGAAAGTGCTTTTTACAATATGTACAGTCTAGTTGCTAATATCTGGTACAGATTCAACAGCAACGCTCAAAATCAGAGATCAATGTGTAAATCATTTCCATCAATATCAGTCCGCTAGTGATAAGTCGTCGTTTCGACCCCAAGATAATTTTATAGGTTCATCATCAACATAGTAGCCACCAAAAATAGTTCAATGACTGTACTAATGAAGATTCAAGAAAGTAGGTCTCAGAGTAGTTGATCTAACTGACAGTGTCATCATCACTGTCACAGAATCACTGATGAGGGTCTATAAACATTTCCATCTGTGGCCAAATGTAATCAAATAGAGACAGCGGTCACTGCCAAATCCTACTTGAATCCATCATAAAAAAATTGAAGACCAGAAGGTACATTGCTGTGAATTGGAGATAAAGATTTCTTAGAGCACCATATCTAAAAGTATTTCCAGTGTTTAGAATTGGCCTTGAACATAGAAGAATGTCTAGATCTTTTAATCGCTTCAGCTAAGTGGACTCAAATCCCTTTATTCTGAAGCCTGATTTTTCAATTTCCACGCCAGAAGAACAAGCTGGTCAACATGAAGATATCGCAAAGCTCAAAGAGTAAAGGGACAGTGCAGAATCCTCTAAAGAGGGGACAGAGACATGGATTACAGAAGCACAAACCAAGTTCTTCCTTGACATGAATGTACCACTATCATTTCTGCTGTTCCTGAAGCTGACAAGGTAGGAGATGAAAAGGAGGAAAGGTATGAAGTAAAAGAGGCGGTCAAGGTGCAAACAGGGTATCTACTCCCCATGCTCATGGTGTTGGAAACCAAAAAACAAAAAAGTATCTCAGGGAAAAGCAAACAGATCTGGTAGTGTTTTTCCCAACTCTCTGGCACATGTCTCTGAAGATTACTGGACAAATGGATTCTGAGAGGTTAGAAAGATTCACTCTGTCTTTTTGTAGATTGTCCTGTCCCCAGATATGAACAGATCTTTGGGAGAGTAGATGGCATTCTGCCTAAGATCACCACTCCTTGCTACCAGACTGAAACTTGTGGATCTGGTATTCCACTGTATGTTTATATATATCCATGGCCAACAGATTATCTGAACTTGAAAAGGAGTCAATGCCTTTAAAACTGCAGATAGTCCTCTCCAATTTGAAGATTGTCAATTTTCCTTGTATGTCCATCTGCCCTGAATCGACTGGTTCAACAAAGTTCCACTACAACATCTTGTGCTCTTATTGTTGTCACTATCCATAGAAGTCCCAAATGAAGAGGAAACTCCCAGGTGAGTGACTCCAGCCTTAGCCACCCTTGCAAATGCACAAAGATCTGGAGAGTAAATGTAATTCTTCCCTTGTACTTCATAGTGCATTAGTGATACACAGGTTGTCATATATGGCTCTGCACCTTCAGCCAAAGTCAGGATAAAGAGGCAGGGTAAAAAGGCAGAGAGGGACCATCTCAATAGCTCCACTCTCTCTCTATTAAATCTGATCTGAAATGGCCCCCTATAAATATTCTATCATATGAAGGATTCAACTGATATTTCAAATAATTTATGATCAAACCATTTAGCATTGGACACTCCAGCATCACACCCAGACCCTTCAGGATTTTCTCTCTTTATGAAACATGAACACATTCCACCCCTGAAGATGCAAAAGGTAAATAAGTAGAGCCATCTTTATAAATTCCGCCAGCAAGATCTGATGCCAAACGGCAGTACCAGGAACTGAAAGTGTTTTCCAAAAATGCACACTTCAGAATTTTGTGATGGCAAAAGGCTATAGAACTATGAAGATATCATAACCTATCATAACATGCTGTGAAGTTATCACAAAATTCAAGGTTACCACAAAGGCGCCTTCTGGATATAAGGAAATAATCTTCTGACTTGTCTATCTTGAACTGAACTTTCTGTATCCTTATATCTATCACTATTCTGTAGCCTCCTGTCTTGTTCAGAACCAAGAAAATGATTAAATACCCTCTCCCTCCCTGTTACAGCAGTGGCACTGGTCTAATATTTCTCTTTATTCTTAGTGAATGTATGGTGGTTCTTTTTACCTCCTTTATTGAATTGGAAAGGCAAAGCATATGAATGATCCCTATCTCTGGAGGAAGAGAAGAGAGGTCGATCTAATAACTCTCTTTAACAATCCTCTAGCAGTGAATTGCTCTCATGTTGAGCTGAGGTTCCTTATCTGGCCTCCAACTGGCCACTTTTGGCCACTTCTAGCCTAGTCAGGAGTGTTGTGATTCACTGGGTGAAGAGGGTGTCTGCTCAAACTGACCTGTGAAGCTCGTCCTCTTCTGTCTTGACTAGAAACCTGGGCGAGAGGTGTCTTGAAAGGTTACAGAAAGGAAGGTTTGTATTATGCTTGATTTGTTAGAGCTGAGGGTCATGAACATTAACAAAAAAAATAAAAATGCTTCTTTTTTATAAGTAGAAAATGGAGTTTCTCCTCCAGCTCTGGCACAACTATTTAACCTCCTCAAAGGGCATTGGGAAGACTGAAAATCTGCCAATCCTTTAAAAAGATATTCTTGCTTGTTGTAATTGCTGCACCTTCAGCCTGCACAGATGCTCAAGCCAAGGAAATATCTAACAAAGAACCCCAATATGTAGGGGTGCCTTTTAAATGGGTGGGATAAGCAGTCATAAAGGTAAGGGACCAGTGTGTGGTTTATCTGTGATCAGAATGGCAATATGCTCATTGCCACATCCTCCTGAAATGCCTATGTACACGTTGCACAGCCCAAGTGCCCATGTCTGGTAATCACGGACAGCCGTTTCATTTTTACAGAATAAGAACTCCCCAAATTACGCAGATACACCTGCGTTGTACAGAGAAATACTACAACTCCAAGGGTAGATGTGGATGTGCAGGTGATAACAAAGATTGTTCAAGTCAAGTTTAATGTTCTGGCTTTGGTGCTTCAGCTAGATATCAAATACATGAGCCTGCCATAAAATGCATAGGATCATAATATGTCACTCATTCGCTATGAAATTTAAGAAATTTAAATTAAGATTTGATTACATTTTATTCACTGTCCGATGAATTGAAAATCATTCCCATAAAAAACACACATGTACATAAACACCCACTACCCAAAACCCGAGCAAATAAAAACAAAAGAAAAAAATGCCTTATTTGCGCTTTTCATTTGTGGGCCAACAGTAGTCAACACAGTCTTTGCAACGCATGGAAGCTGCCCTCTTTATATTTAAAACCTTAGAACCACCCTTAAAATGTGCCCAGTGTATACTAGGTGGTCGACAGGAGTGATGGGAATTGCACTTTGCCCCAGTATTGTACTCATACTCATCTAGCAGGGGAAACGGCCTTAAGGCCGACTCCCGAACAACAAAGTCCTGGTTAACGAAAGCGGAACACCGCTTTCCTTAACCACGACTTCGTTATTTTGTGCCTTAACCACGCATGTGCTGAACAACGCACATGCGTGGTTAAGGCACAAAGAACGGAGTCGGCTGAGGATGACGACGCGACTAGGCGACGATTCAGGTAAGTGGGGGATTGGGGTTTAAGTTTTAGGGCCGGGGGTGGGGGGTCGGGGTATTTTCTGTTTTAGGGGTGGGGGGTCGCGGTTTAAGTTTTAGGGCCGGGGGTGGGAGGTCGGGGTATTTTCTGTTTGGGGATTGGGGTGGGGGGTCAGGGTTTTAGGTTTAGGGCCAGGGTTGGGGGGGTCAGGGTATTTTCTGGTTTAGGGGCGGGGTGGGGGGTCGGGGTTTTAGGTTTAGGGCCGGGGGTGGTGGGGTCGGGGTATTTTCTGGTTTAGGCGCGGGGGTGGGGGTTGGGGTTTTAGGTTTTAGGGGTGGGTTGAGGGTAGGGTAATTTTAGGGGCGGAGTGGGGGGTTGGGGGGTTTAGGTTTAGGGCCAGGGTGGGGGGCTCAGAGTAGTTTTAGGGGTGGGGGTTGGGGTAATTTAGGTTTCAGGTTTAGGGGCGGGTGGTGGGGTCGGGGTATTTTCTGGTTTAAGGGCGGGGTGGGGGTTGGGGTTTTAGGTTTTAGGGGTGGGGGTCGGGTAACTTTAGGGGCGGGGTGGGGGTTGGGGGGTTGAGGTTTAGTGGCAGGGTGGGGGGCTCGGAGTAGTTTTAGGGGTGGGGGTTGGGGTACTTTAGGTTTCAGGGATGGGGTGGGGGTTGTTTTAGGTTTTGGGGGTAGGGTGGGGGTCAGTTTTAGGGGCGGGTGGGGAGTTGGGGTTTTAGGTTTTAGGGGTGGGTTGGGGGGTCGGGTAATTTTAGGGGGGGATGGAGGGTTGGGGGGTTTAGGTTTAGGGGCAGGGTGGGGGGCTCGGAGTAGTTTTAGTGGTGGGGGTACTTTAGGTTTCAGGGATGGGGTGGGGGTTGGGGTTGTTTTAGGTTTTGGGGGTAGGGTGGGGGTCAGTTTCAGGGGCGGGCGGGGGTAGTTTTAGGGGCAAGGGTGGGGGGTTGGTGTGGTTTTAGGGGGGGGTCGCGGTAATTTTTAGGGGTGGGGGTGGGGGGTCCAGGGGTGACGCATGCAGGAACAATGGATGCCTATCACTAATGCCTTTACCAGGAATGCCTTTACAACGAAAAATCGTTGTTAAGGCATTCGTGGTAAAGGCATGAGTGGTAACAACGAGGTCGTTGTTCCGACCTCGTTGTTCTGGCATTCGTTGTTCCGGCAGGCGTCGTTCCGACATACAACCATCTAGCAGCAACCTGGCTATAGCTAACCTACTATGGAGGTTGCTCGTAACCCCTTCTTCCAAAGTTGGGCACAAGGGAACCTAAAATAGTCAATCTCCCAAGTGGGCCTTGAGAAGGAATTACCCTACTCTAGTTGTTACACACGAAGGCCCATATTTATACTTTTTTAGCGCCGCATTTACGTCATTTTTTGATGCAAATTCTGCGCAAAAAAGTATAAATATGGGCCTAAATTGCCTAGCACCTTCCATACCCATAGTGGACCTTCAATTAATATTGCACTAAACCATCGGGGTTAAGTTGCACTAGTAACCATCGGGGGAAGTTTGACTAGTCCCATTTTTGCACTCAAGGTTAACTCACACGTTCCATACACCTATCTAATCATAGGTAATATTGTTCTCATCCCGCCATTGCACCACAAAAGTCTCCGAAAGCTGCCTTAAATAAAGATTGCACTAATCCTATTATTACACAGGGACCCTCTAACCCCCTTTTAAAATCGTTATGCCCCATGCTCCCTAGATTCCCACCCTCCCTTTCATTTTATAAATCGCCAATGGGGGCCTAATGCACTCCTGAACATTTTTTAATCATGTCCAGGTTGCGGACCACATCTTATACAGCTTTATTCTTTGAGGAATCGATGTCAATCGAACCCTCAAGTTTCTGTTGTTTTGCCACTGCTTTCATGTGCCATATGAGGCGGCCTGAGAGCTGACTTGATTCACCTCTTGGACAGCGTAATGATAGCACTCATGCAGGATCAAATATTTAAAGTGCGGAACATCGGTCTTAACCAGAACTTCCTCGACAATGTTAAACTCCCGCAGGTGCAGGTCACATGCATCAGTGAGTTCTCTGATTTATTGCATAGTCTACATTGCTTGTTCATTTCTCTTTTCTGGCCACTAAAACAATAACTTCTTAAGGGAATCAGACTGCTTCACCATCTCATAAGGCTGACTTAAGCCCTAATGGGCAGCGACCAACTCAGGTTGGCTGGGTGGCAACCAGGGGAATATAGCTCCGTGGCCCTGCTGCCATACTTCTTGCTCCCAAAGTCCTTTAGATCTTTTGCCAGCGATAGGGCTTTTGTATCTTTCATTACAAGTTTAGTCATTAACATTATTGGAAGATCTGAGCTGATGATGTTTAGCAGTTCCAGTACCTGAATGGACTTCTCTAAGAAACTCCCCACCCCTCAGCTCCTGGATTCGTCTGCATAGCTGGTATTAGTTGTTTTTAATTTTGAGCAGCACACCATCTATTTGGCACACAGCACCAGAGTTTGCTTGGAGATGTTGAATTCCAGCCTAATCTGGGATTGACTAGCACACTCTGGGAGGGCGAACACATTTCTATATTGTGTGCATTGCTGTTTATCCAGCAGTTTGAATAGGTGATCTTTAAGCATTATAACACAATAGGAGAGGCTGGGCATCAGTTTACTGGCCAACAGGGTTCGCAGAGCTTGCAGGTTAGGGAAAGCCAAGCACCTTTATAGATGCCCCATTGCAAATAATAGATACTTGGCAGAGGCCTTTTAAGCCTCTTCTTGTGCCTTTTGCCGCCTCTCTTGTCCAAGCACACACCCAGATATTGAAAGCTTTTCACTCTCTCCAGTTTCATATCCTCCACATACCACACACCTTTTTTGATGAAGGTCTTGCGAAATATAACTATTTTCATTTTATTCAAGTTAATCCTGATTGGGTTGATCTTGCAGTATCAGGCCAATGGGTTAAATTTGCTTTGTAGACCCTTCTGGGATGTGATCAAGGACAACTACATCATCCACCTATTGGAGTATTTGGACCTTTGGATTAGCTAACTACAGGGAGCATGATCTACAGTTAATCAAATTGCATTCCAAATCTGTCATGAAGAGATTAAATAATAAAGGAGTGAGGATGCATCCTTCCTTAAGGCTTTTATCTGTATTGATTTTCTCTGAAGTGGACACATTTCTTGCCATTTTCATTTTCACTCAGTGCTCATTATACAAGGACTCAATTGCTTTCAAGAGATGAGGTGTGATCCCCCAGCTATGCAGCTTAGTCTATAGGTGGGCGATCAGTACCTTGTCAAAGGCATTCGTGAAATCACTAAATGTTGCATATATTGGCACAGCATTTGGCAGGACGGAGTCATCTATTAAACAGGTAAAGGTCAGCATGCTGTCTTCAATTTGACGGTTTCTTTGGAACCACAATTGGAACCATTGGATCAGTTGTTTCTCGTGAGACCACGCTTCAAGTTCTTCATTCTGGAGTTCAGCATAAACTTTTCCCTCTACATCTAGAAGCTCAATCATTGAATAGCTGCTTGGCGATTGACAGCAACCCTTCCTATATATTGGGACCAAGATAGACCCCCCCCCCTCCAACTGTCGGGAACCAAACTTATGCAAAAACAGATAGCATAAACAGATGTTTAATAGGGCCCCACAGGGATACATTTGATCAAAGAATAGCTGCAGGCACTCCATTCGGTCCTGGGGGCCAAATCCTCTTATTTACTTTGTATCGTTTTTACACTTCTTAAGCTGCGCCTTCAAGGAACACTCTTTCACTTATGGAGGGCTCCACCTTCACTGGGCCACCAACACTGTTTCACAGGCCCTACGAAGCAGCAAGTTTAAATCAATCTTTGATGTGTCCGGTGCTAGCGAGTTCGTCTCCTTCAGTGCTGCCCATGTAGCCGACCATGCTATGTCGCCCTCATTTATTACTGTTACACCACTTGGTGTCGGGACAAGGGGGGTTATTTATATAGCTGTTGGAAGTATTCAGCCCACTCTTTTGGTGAAATGTTACAATTTCTTTCGTTTTTTCCCATAGTGAGACTATTGACAAGGCACCAAAATGTCCACGAATCCTTTAATTTCATGGCAGCACAGTAGGCTTGCCCAGCTTTGTTCATCATTCTTAAGATGCATCACCCATCTTAACTTTCTATATACACACCTCAGAAGTTTGAACTTTTCTTTCACCCATGTACTCAATCCCCTATTCCTTCTATGGGAGGACAACGTTTTATTTAATGTAATCCTTATTTTCCTTGCTTCCCGCCCCTTCTGCAGAACTCCTCTTGCCCAGGAGATTTTTCCACACTACTGAAACTGATTGACCTTTCTTGTAGCAATGTTATCACTTTTTCCTACCCTAGCCTAGGGTTGCTGTGTACCTTAAAGGTTGATATCATGTTCTTAGCCCATCTTGTCATGGCCCTTTAATTATTATTCAATTCAGACCAATCCCAGGCAATTCAGTTGGGGGGGGAATATAATTTGGTTCCCTATCATTTGTAATCTTGGGTGAGTATTTTGATTATAAGAGATGGCACTAAATAATGCTGCATTATCACTTGAGATTTTGGTATTTTCTGAAAATCGTAGATAAGGCGAAAATGATCTATGGAGATCCAGGCGTAGTCTAACGTGGCTAGTCTATGGGGAGATCCATGAGTATAGGCAGCAGGGGTGTCACTCTTAATCCTACCATTCAGACACCGGAAGCCAAGGGATTCAAAGTTGGTTGCAAGTAGAGTGCAGAATGCATTTTTTTCTCGTCTAATTGAGACTTGGATGGGTTGTTCTCTCTCTCTTTTCATTCCTAAGAACTGCTAGGCTCCAGTAAATTGTAGTCGAAGTCACCAGTTATAAGGTATATAACATCCACATGCTCTGTCTTTAGGGCCTCCAACCTTTCCAGTCAGATTCTTGCTGAGTCCCGCTTCCTGATCATTGCAGGGTGGAGATATATATTTCCAACTATGTTAGAGTGTGGCATTGTCGAATCGAGGGGTTGTATCAATGTGATTCATACAAAGATGGCATATCCATTTCCATTCCAGATTTTAGAGGTGTTTGTGTCTCAATTAGAGTTTTTTTTTTTTTTATTATTTTTTTTTATTGAAGATGCACAGTATACAACTACCAAAGCAGAACGAAGGCTGAATAAATACAATGAATACATTAAATAAATACATATCATTACATAAATTCATTTCATCGATCTACAGCAGACATCAAGACCACTGAAAAGGGGCGCATGAGATAGCCTGTTCACAACCTTAGAATACAAATAAAGTGCCAAAATTGAGCGTGATTAAATAAATAAATAGATCTCCTACGAGCCTGATTCAATTATTGCCTTGCCACTGTGCAAACGGGGCCCAGATAGCTTCACCCATCCGTTTACGCCCGCGGCCTTTACACGCATAAGAACCCATCTCTAAATAAAACAATGAGCACATCCGAGCCAGCCAATGGTTAAAAGTTGGTGGAGTTGCCTCCAACCAATCAGATGCAATACAGCAGCGGGTCACAGACATGGCTAGAAACAAAAACCTCCGCGAATATTCTGGATATACCCCTCCATCAGTTCCAAGTAATACTAGTTGCGGCGTAATTTCCACCTCCCGATGGATTAGCCTAGTTAAAAAGTTAGCAATATCAGTAAAAAGTTTATGTAGCCTGCTGCACTTAAAAAACATATGTACCAGGTCGGCTGATACGCTTTTACATCTGGGACACACCACACCCCTTGTGCTGCCCCAGTTAAATAGCTTAGCGGGAGTATAGTATAAATGAAAAATAGTCTTATAATGTTGGGCTTGCGGCCCAGCAGATAATATAAAACGCTGTGCCATATCTAAAGAAGTACGTACTGATACTTCAGAAGCTCCAATATTCCGAACCCACCTCTCCGCCTGTTTACTCAAGTCATCTGGCATTAAGTTCAAAAAGAGCGGATAAAGCGAGCAGACCCGCCATCTAGTGGAGTTATGAAGAACCTCCATAACTGGGATTCTATCCCCCACCTGGCCAGATGCTGATCTAAAATTTACCCCCAAAAAATGTCTAATTTGCAAATATTTAAAACAATCCTTAGTGCTCAATGAAAATTCACTTGTTAGTTCTTCAAAAGATTTAAGGTGGGTGTTCCCATAAAAATCACCAATACACCGGACACCAAGCTGCGCCCACCTGGCACAGTATTCATCCTTAAAAATATCTGGAAGTACCGACGAATTCAAAATTGGGGTGTAAAAATTAATCCGGCCAATTCCATTTTATTTTTTAACATTGGTCCACACCTTAAATGCAGCCCAGACAGTCTTAAACTTTACTTTTTTAAAATAACTAGGCTCCACTGTTCTCAAGAAGGCTGCATTAGCATGCCTTCCCCAAATCATATTATATATACTGTAGTAGGACAAATTTCGCCAGAATCTTGATTATCAGCCTGTAAATTAATTAATGGTTGGATATATTGCAATACAGATACCCAGTAATAAAAAAGAAAATGAGGGGCCGCCCACCCCCCCCTCTCTCTGGGTAACACTAAATACTTATATGCCCGCTGTACTTTTTTAAAAGACCAAATAAAACTAATCGCTAAGCTCTCCATATGCTTAAACCATTCTTTGTTAAATTCCAGCGGAATAGTGCGGAAAAAATATAAGACCCTAGGTAAAAAAATCATTTTAATGAGATTGCATCTACCAATAATTGTTAAATGCAGATTGTTCATATGATGCAACTCTTTCCTGGTTTTAGCTAGGACAGGGGCAAGATTGCTTTCTACTATCAAGTCCAAGTTAGCCGACAATCTGACACCTAGATAGGTCACTTGGTTGGCCCTCCTGTTGTCTTCAATAATGGCCCACTCATTGCCCAATATTTGGCACTTACTCCTATTTAATGCATAGCCTGAAATTTCCCCAAACTCCGCAGCTAATTTCTCTATTTGTTCGATCGCCTTCCCTGGTTCAGGGGTAGTGACGGCTATGTCATCAGCTTATGCCAAAATTTTAAACCTGCCCTCCGCCATTACCATAGGCGAGATCAGTGTACTTTGCAATAGCTTCTGAATCAAGGGGTCTATATAAAGTGCAAACAATAAAGGGGAGCAGGGGCAGCCTAGTTCCTCTTGTAATGTAGAAGGGTTCTGAAATTGCCCCAGCTAATTGAATTTGAGCAAGGGGCTTCTGATATAGACCTTGTATAGCCTTAATAAAACCAGCCCCTATATTAGCTTTACTGAGCACTGTCCATAAGTATTTCCAATTGACCCGATCAAAAGCCTTTTCGGCATCTAGTAATATTAATGCCATAGGGGCCGCCATAGCCTGAGATGCATCTAACATGGTGATAACACGCCTAACATGATCAGCAGTCCCCCGCCCGGGAATAAACCCATGTTTCCAAGGGGATACAAGCCCACCAATAACTCGACTAAGCCTAACCGCAAGGATTTTGGCATACCATTTAGCATCCGCGTTTATCAATGAGATAGGTCGATAGGAGCCTGGCAAAAGTGGGTTCTTCTCTTTTTTTAAAAATATGACAATGTTAGCCTCTAGCCATGAGCCTGGTGCCCGCTCTCCAGCCTGTACTGACGTAAAAAGTGCCATGATATCATCCTTCAATTCCTCAAAAAACGTTTTAAAGAATTCTATTGGGATCATATCAGGGCCAGTAGCTTTCCCATTAGATATAGCAGTTAGTGCCGAAATAATCTCTTCCAACTCAATAGGGGCGGTCAACTGACAGCCCTCTTCTTGCGGTAGCTTTGGGCTTGATATATCACTCAGATACTGAACAATCCTTTCGTCTCTCTCATCTGAGAAGAGGTTTTCCTGCTGGTACAATGCGGAATAATATTCTTTAAACACCTGTAATACTAACCTATCACCATACACAATCTGCCCCAGCCTATCTTTAATTGCCAAAATGGCGCTCCGAGCCGCCTTTTGTCTAGTCTTATATGCAAGCACCTTGCCCACCCTCTCACTCAACTCATAGCATTCCTGCGTACGAATCTGGGCTTTAATGATGTCTTGATCTAAATACAACTGAATAATCTTGGCCTTCACGTCCGTAATCTTATCCAAAGTATCTTGTATTGGAGCATTATTCCTAGCAAACCCCACTATCTGACTCTCCAGGGAAGCCAATTTGGTTTGGGCCGCAGATATAACTAGGTGCCGTTGTTTCTCCCGCCTAAGGGCGTAACTCAGAGTTTCCCCGCGGATAGCAGCCTTTAAAGCATCCCATAACACCTCCGGTGGAACCATACCCCTGTTAAAACCCAAAAACTCAGTTAACCATATTTTCATCCGTGACACATAAACTGAATCAAGCAGCAAGCCCCGGTCAAAAGACCAGGGTCTCAAATGTCGCTCCTTTCGCAAGTCCGAGAAGAGTTTTTTTGGATCAATGCTTCACCACTTGAAGAGCCGCCACATAAAAAAGGTCTTCCTGGGGCACTAAAGTCATCCTAATTGTGCAGTGGATCATCCTCCAGCCTCCATGTCTTCTGTGGGCATATCACATCATATGCTCTTAGATCTTCCATATCTCTTTTTTATACTAACCGTCTAACATCTCCTATATTCCACACTTTCAGTCCTTTACTCCATTGTGGTTCTGCATCAGGGGTGCATATTTATTGTCCTGGCTAGCCAGTCCCAATTTGTGTTCTCCTGCTTATTTCTGGGGGCTATGTTTATCTCTCTCCCTCAACCTGGGCATTGTTCTCCCCTCAACTTGTCCATCTGGTCAGAGATTGGCACGATGACTTTAATTTGCATTCTAGCATTGTCTTGCGGCGCTGGTGGTTTACCTCTACATTGCTCCAAATTTCCTCCCTTCTTTCACCTATGATGGTTTGCCTCCTCTGCTTGTGTGTGCTAGAAGTCTGTTGCACCTCCTCTAGACCACTTACTATTCACTTCTCATCTTGAGCACCTTAACTTTAAGTTAAGTTACAGCAAAGCAGAGGAACTGGTTTCTGAGTTCATGCCTAAGGGCGCTCCTGTACTCTCAACCGAAATACTTTTTGCAGCGATTGCATTGGTGTCAGAGTGGTTTAATTTAATGAAGGGCGAGGAAGGACACATGCTTTGCTTCCTCTCAGCGGGCTTCTGTTCTATTCATAGATAGGTCTGGACGTATGTTTTTATGACTGTTAGAAACTGACAACTGGGGGTATGGATCTGAGAATGTGAATGGACAACAAATTATAGACCAGGGACCCCAGAGTGTGCAGCCAGGGTGCCCCTCACTTGAGTGACTATATGTTGTGTTACATTACATTAAATTTCCCTTTAAGTAGAGCAGCACAATTCTTTATACTATAGCCTCTGTAACACTGACAAAGCCAATAGCTCTGGTTTAATGTTTCAGCACATATAAAGATAGACACGCACAGTGCATTGATTGAAAACCAGGAGGCAGCAGAGGGAGATGTGAAATAGTCCATTATGCATGGCAATGCATGGACTTCACTGAAGGTAGGAGAATATACCCAACAGCCAATAGCATTAGGTGAGAAGAAAATTCTTTTGGCTTGGCCAAGTTGTGATTAGCAGCGTCTCTAGCTAATGGCTGAAAATGTTTGCTAAAAAATAATAGATAAAATAGGCAGACCCAAATATATTGGAAACAATCGATCTGTTTAGACATCTTTCCTGACAAACAGAAGCCTAAAAATCATGTCAAAAATTGATTCACCAAAATTCGAGGAGTAGCGCATGTGACAAAACGCCGAATTAACTCCTTGTCCTACGCTTAGCTTGCCAACAGCCCTCAACTGACTGCTGAGGTGCGAAACTCAGAGGAGAGAGCGAAAACTGCAGAAAATAATTTTGTCTTTTACTGCCACTTTCCTCATGACCCCTGAGACTGAGGGAAGCAAGGGCAATGCTAGAGTACCAAATGGCAATCAAGGGGTCACAGGTGGCATCCCGGATACCCCTTAATTAACATCGATGGATTGAAACATGATGATTTACAATGCACAATGGCATATGTTTACAAGAATAGATTCACGGGCAGTCAATGGCATAAGAAAAATAATTCAGAAATGGTGTTAAAAATAAACGCAAAGAAAACCAAATGTGTGCATGTTTATTTTCTAATGAACACATGATGGCTATGAGTTAAAACGCTGCGTGGAAGTGAATAACTGACTTCATAATCTATGCTGGACCACGCTTTGTCAAAGGTGCCAAAAGTATCATGAGAGACTTTCAAGGGATTTCACTCGAGGCCAGATTACAATTTAAGGTGGCCTGCGTTACACTCAATGTCTTCACTTCATACTGACCAGTTGCAAGAACAATAAACTATTCACCACAGAAGGAGGGACACTAGAGGCAAAGCAAATCTTCTACTCTAAATCCCAAAGGCTAAACAAGCATTGGCAAAGCCAATAGGTCTTCCCTTCAGCATAAGCTTTTTTTGTTTACCGATCCGAGTTGGATTGGTAAACAAAAAAATTAACGCAAGCAGATGGAGGAAAGAACACCAGTTTTGGGAAGCTACACAGAGGGCTGAATCACGGACAGCAAGGAAGTAACAGGAGGGTGTAATGGGAAGCAACAAAGGGTAGACGGAAGCAACGCAGGTGGGTACAGGGGGAAGCAACACGAGGGAGCAGGGGGGAGGAGGGGAGCTACATAGAAGCCATGGTGAGAGAAGCAGACACAGAGCAAGAGAGAGTGCAACCTGGCGTTAAAGTGCGCCGGATAACGACGTAATAGGTGCAGCTGTTTAAAAAAAGTGAAAGTACCCAAGAGTGGCTCAAAGGATAAAGATGTGGAAAATAAAATGTTTATAATGTTATGAAAAGAAATGTGATGGAATAAGTGGGAACAGGGAAAATGCATGCACTCGTATAAGTGATTTTAGAAAAAGATAAAAAGTTCCCAAAAAGAATACTTTTTTGAGGAATAAAGGATTAAAGCAGTGAAATGGTAATTAGGCTATGCTTCACAGGAGAGGCAAAGACTAGATGGAGCGACTAAAATAAAATAAACCAATAGAGCAGAATACAAGAAAATAAGAGGGACAAAACAAAAAAAAAGGTGGAAAGCAATGGGTAAATTATCAAAATGTCCCCATTAGGTTTTTGGATTCTAGAAAGCTGTGTAGTATGGCAAGCTTCAACCTAAAAATCGAATCAGAAATTGCTACCTTTTTGAAAGGGACTAAAAACTCAATGAAGATTGAAGAATGCTACACAAATTCTTGCACCTTTGATCCGCTACTACTCTATTTTAGATTTGTGAAGTGTGCCACTGCTGATTTAGCCAGATCTGTGCTGTGTAAAAATATGAAATATATATATTTTTTTAAAATAAGCCCTCGATTTGAGGCATTAAAACACAGCTGGTCCATCGTTAAGCCACAAGATAACCTGTACAGCAGATTTAAAAACTGTAAGTTAGGACTGCATGTGGTCTTGGTATTCTTCACTAAATCCATGAGTAGTAAGGAGGGATACCTTCTGCCATCATGCAAAAAGTGACAGCTGTCCCACCCCTGGAAGTGATGTCACTTCCATTACCGGGACTTCTGGGCCTCTGGGGGTCCTCCCGCAGCAGTGGCATCACTTCCTGGGGGGGTCACGTGATCATGTTGGGTCATGTGTGTTGTGACATCACCCTAGTCAAGTGCTCATGGTTCTACCACATGGTTAGGGCTATGCGCTGCCCTCAACAAACCAGAGCCCCTGGAGATCAAGTAACCATGATGTATTGTAGAGGAGTGTGCTCCCCTTTTTTTAACGCTTAGAATAAATATAAGGAGCTCTTAAGCAGCCACTGCCAAACACAGGAGCTGCCCTCCAGAAAGAGATTGCTTGGGCATTATGAAGAAATACAGCCACCTCAGCAAAACGACGCCCTCTGATGGAGGTTTAAACACTATCAATAGATATTATTGTAGCCTGACACCAGTGGCAATGGAGCAGAGCACACAGCAGAGCGACCTTAAAGAGGGTGGTCACAACATCACTGGTTTTGACAAGGAGATCTGCCAGTGGATGGAAATGCTCACCTTCAAGGATTTGCCACAACTGATATCCCCTATCAAGGGCTCCAGCAGTGACAGCGAAACCTCGAGTAACAAAGCAAATGCTGGAAGTAATTTCATCAACATGGAAAATGGTGAATAATCTATAGTGCCTCTGAACTCACTGGTCTATGAAGATATGGGGTTTCTGGAGGAATGGGCTCTAGAGGCTATCGTCGTGCGACAATCGTGTGCAAACTCCGACACCGGTTATGCCTCGATGGACCTCAGCGACTCCCAAGATTTCAGAGCCATTGCCGAATCCTACGAATATGACAAAGTTAGTAAAAATCATTATAGACACTTACTTATACCATATATATGGCTATATTCAATTTTTAACTCATTCTTTTGTTTTTGAACCAAAGAAAGCAACAGCAAATAGAGCAGTGGAAGAGGGGACGTCACCAAATGTTAATGCTGTACATTTTTTACTGCTTTTGCAGTTCAAAACAGATTGAAAGTTCCAAAACCCAAAACAAAGAGCAGAGTAAGAAATGTGCCTGTACCAATAATAACGCAGATTTTGATTTTGAAAGGGAAGCACTAGGGGTACCCTATGACGACATAAGGCCTTTTAAAGGTTTTGCTGCAACTGTTGTTAGCGCATTTGTCAAACTTGACTATTATAACCTCTGTTACGGCCAAAAAATTAATGATCCACAGCAGGAGGCTCACGAGTGTCTATACAATTCATACACTTCAAGAACAATCCGTCATATATGTAGATTGCTAGGCCCAAACAAAGTATATAAACTGTTAAGGCTGGTGTCTGGTTTGTCGGCAGAAAAGAAAAATCTCTACTCTGATATGGTTAAAGTCTTACACTCAAAGAGATCCGATGTTTGAGTGAGTCATACTCAAAACTCTGTCATATGCATCGTTTGTGTTCATATTTGGTTAGAAGGATGGTAGAAAGGGCTACAGAAAGATGTATGTGTGATATTTATTTTAAAATAGATGAGTCAGCACTTTAGCCCCCCAAAAATTGTTTTAAAAAATGATGAGCCCCCTGATATTGTGTAATTATTGTATTATTTAACAGTACATTCTTACTCACTTTTAGGCCAAGCATCAGAATGTCGGTGGGCAAGATGCTTCTGAGTTATGTCCAGGATACATTTGTATTTCCAGATTGGACTAATTACTACTTAAAGAAAGAAAAACCGAAACACAACCTGTAACTATGCGCGATCTTAAACTTGGTGAGCTGCCCATGGCGATGTAGTGTGACAGTCCTATGTGCATAGCCATCTGGTGTATCAATGCGAGGCTACCTAGAACTTTTGAATACTGGAGCATGTACAAAAGCCATATGAGGGAGTTAATACCATCACCGACGACCAGCTTACATATATCCTTGAAACTTCTGTCAGAAGATTATTTCAGAAATAAAGGCTTTGTATTGTACAACAAAGAATTTTATGATCTTTTGAATGCCGTCGGTATCCTGAGTGTACAAAGTTATAGGAAGGGTAAGCGGGAAGTCCTGTCTAGAGCTGTGGCGTTTATAGCTGTAAAAAATATCAAAAGTTGTGACGCTAAGGCAAAGTATCTGCCGGGTTCCGAGTAATGTATGTAGCATGTGTCATATTATGTATACGTGATGAAAAGTCAGCAAACTGCAAAACAACAAGTCGTGTACCATGAAACTGTAAAATATACCCTGTTCAGGTGTTGCTAACATTCTTTATTTTTAATAAAATGCTCTTAAACAAAACCATTGCCTTTCATTTCATGGGATGCAGCTGCTGATAACATGTCGGGTTAAGGAAGCCTTATTACGATACAAGCGTGGTCATAAGTTTCTGAAGCACCAAAGCTCTGTTTAGAAGGGCTCTAGTTGAAAATGAGTCAAAAAACAGAGCACAGGTGGGGAGCTGGTTATCTGGAGAAGAGGCATATTCATTTCACATGCCAGCCAGGAGGCGTTTTAAGAGAAGACTGACCACCGTTAATGCTCAGCTAGATTATCAATGGTAGGCGGACACAATCAGTCTTAAAGATCTAGCTAAGCATAATAACAGAGCTCGATATATATTTACGGCAATAGAAGTGTTGTCCAAGTACGCGTTTGCAGAAATGCTAAGCAATAAAACTGGCAACAGCATCATCATGGCCTTCAAAGCCATCTTCAGGAAAGGGTGAACCACTCGAAAACTGCAAAAAGAAGCTCGAAAATAATTTTTAAACAAGTTGTTACAGAAATTATTTTGTAATGAACACCGGGGGTAAAGGCTGCTGTTATAGAGCATTTTAACATAGCTTTAAAATCTAAGATGTGGAGATATTTCATGACCTACAACACCTACCGATATGTGGATATTCTACAGGCGTTTATAGATGCTTATAACACCAGTTATCACAGAACCATCAAAACGTCTTCCATAGAGGTAACAACCGATAACTCCTTAGTGGTGTGGAGAATGGTGTACGGGAGCCTTCCACTACCAAGGTAAAGAAGCTTCTTTTAAAAGAAGGTGATCATGTTAGTGTTTCAAAGATGAAAGGGGTCGTAACGAAGGGCTACCAGCAGATGTTTAGCAATGAAAGATTAATAGTGGAGAGTGTGGATCTTAAAGAAGGTACATATATTCACAGGTTAAAGGATTACAATGGCCAAACGGTGTTGGGTGCCTTTTACAACAAAAAGTTACAAAAGGTACCAGACGACCCACACAGGGTGTACAGGGTTGAAAAGATTCTAAAACAGGAAAGGTAGCGGGGCTAACAGACAGGCCTTTGTCAAATGGAGGGGGTGTCCTGAGAAATTTAACACTTGGGTGCTGGACAACTTACTGGAGGGCGTGTGAGTAAGGGGGGACTCTCAGAAGGCTGCAATATGGAGACAACATCGTTTTATATTACCTTGCCATCCAATGCCCCAACAATCAATTTCTAATTATACTGTGAAACTGGCTAAACCTATGGACCTAAGGGGGGACAGGGAGGTAGCCTTAACTGAAATCCAATACCCGAGAACATGGAATACATTTACAATGCTCGAGGCCAAATTTACTATAAAGCGTGATCATGCCCCCTTGATCATCCATGCTGGCTTTCCTCATGGCTATTCCCCAGTGTTGCTGCGGTGGTCAAAGCCATCAACAAATCCATAGCCAGCATTGAAATGTATTCGAATATTCAGCTAGTTTTACATAACGATAGATGGAAGGGTTTTCTTAAAGCTCCAAATCACTATACAGAGTTTAGCTGTGTGGGTAACTTAAGAAGTGTTTTAGGCACAGTACAATATATAAAAAACCAAGTAGGGCCGGACCCTACATGCCCCAATACTAATGGAGGGTTCTATACACTCTTCGTGTACAGCAACATTGTAGAGCCACAGACGGTCAGGGATAGTTATGCACCATTGTTAAGATGGGTCCAGGTGAAGGGGGGAAATAACACAGTGATTGGTATTCAATATATCAAACCCGACTACGTACCAATTTCTAGAAAACTGTAGGTTTTTTTCTGTAGTTTGTTTAGAAGAGCCATGCCTGTCTAGAGAAGAAGCTATGATATTGCATAACCCCATGTTAAAGCGGTGGCTTCGAACATTGCCAGGGTGGGATCTGTGGCTTCTGCTGTTGCCGAATGCATAAACAAACATCCCTAAGAAGGAGCGGGATGAGTGTACAGGCCAAGCACAAGTAATAAAAGGAAGTGAAGGTCTTCAAGTCATAGGGGTTTGCCTGCTCCTGGTAAAAAAAGGAGACACTCTTCAAAAAGAGCTCACAAAAGAAGATTTGTAAGATGGAAGAGAGCCTCGTAGAACAAGAGAACACCCAATAGCGTAAATATTTTTTAAAACGTAACAACCTGAAACATGGCCTTCGTACATTGCGCTTTGGGAGAAGACTTGTTTTTTCTAAAGCCCATTCAGACCAGTATCGAAAACAGATGTTGCATGGAAGTATCGCCTCTAGCCGCTTTGATGCCATTGGCACCAATAGAGTTTTTTGTGTCAAGATCCACAGATATGTATCTGGATCTCAACAATACTCTGCAGCATCTTGTTTTTAAAATCATAAAAGCGGATGGTGACAACATATCGGCCACTGCTAAAGTGGCGACAATCACTTCCAGCATAGTGACCAAATTTAATTAGGTGAACATTACCTTTGGTGATCGACTCATCACGCTAAGTGATAACATGTATGCCTGCAGAACCTACATTGAGAGTATTCTAAATTGCAGCCACAATGTCCTGGACACGCAGCTTTCAGCAGGGCTCTTCTACAAGGATACGTATGCACAGTTTGAAAACAAGGAGATGGAAGGTAACAATCAAGGTTTTGTAAAAAGAGCAAGCTTTGCTCCGGCAGTAGACTGTTTGACCTCCTCTGGCATATACATTCAGACCCTTTCTTCCAAGATAAACTGCTCATCAATGGGATTGATCTCAAGATCAAACTTATCATCAACAATGACTCACTCTGTCTCATCAGCAGGGATGCAGAACATTATAAACTGGTCATACTGTCGACTAGTTTGTTTGTAAAGAGAGTGAAAGTGTCCTCAAACGCCAGACTGGCTCACGCTGAAACCTGACAGCTCTCGAACACCAAGTACACCATTGAGTAGCCCCCTAGATATTCAGCATCCCAGCTGGTATCACATTAACACAGCAGCAAAATTTATTTTGAGGCAACTACCAAAACTTATTATCATAGGTTTTGTCAACACACAGCTTTTAGTTGTCCCTATACTTCAACCCCTCTCAGTTTCAAACACTATGACATCAACTACATGGTGCTGTTATATGAGGGGGCTGTGATTCCTGCAAAACCATCCACACCGTGTTAATTTTATCAGGGAATATCTGGGCTTGGTTTCGATAACTGGGAAGCACCTGCATAACTCTGGAGTTGTTATGTCAAGAGAAGGATATGGGATGGGGTACATGCTGTTCGCTTTCGATCTGACCCCTGACATGGAAGAAGGTGACCACTACAGCTTGATCAAAAATAGAACACTGAAAGCAGAAATACGTTTTAGTCAGCCCTCAGCTACGAATGTGAACATGGTTGTATTCTCTGTATTCAACAAAGTAATTCAGATCCACCATGTACAGCAGATTTTGTTTGACTATATTTAAAATATTGTAACAAGGACACTGTTCAGATTTGGGATTTCTTAAGCCATCATAAATACGCTAAGAAACACTTTTGGTTTTTTTTCCAAGCAACAGTCTACATGGTGAAATTGGGTGAAAAAGACCCTGCACGCTCGTCTTTAACACAGATTCTCACTACATGGAAGAACTCACTGGGCGGTCCTGTTTTTAGATTAAGACAAGGTTACAGTGTTTGACAGTGCAGCGGAGTTCCACAAGCATAGCATCTACAAAAAAAAAAAAAAAATGTTTCTGTGAGGTTGGTGTATAACAAAATACAGGTACAGGATTCTCTTGCCGTCACATACAGGGAGCACTGTATATATTTTATTAGTAAAATGTCTGAGAGTATGATGATTTTTAAAAAACTATGGGGGTCATTACAACCCTGGCGGACGGTGTTAAAGGTGCGGTAATACCGCAAACAGGCCGTCGGACAAAAAAAGGGAATCATGACCGTGGCGGAAACCGCCAACATAGACAGCCACTTTAACACTCCGACCGCCATGGCGGTACTGACAAGCAGCGCGGCGGTCACCGGCAACAGACAGGCGGGAGACAATGTACCGCCCACAGTATCACAACCCGCCAAACAACCACCTTTTCCGGGGCGGATTCACCGTGGATAAAAACACGGCGGAAACAGCTTTTGCAATGGGAAAACGCTCACCTTAACACACTCCACGAGGAAGGAGGGCACCATGGAGCCGGAATTACTAATCCTACCTGCCCTTGTCTTCCTGCTCATTTACGAACACCAGCAACGGCGGTGGCGAAGACAATGGTGAGTACTGCACCTACGACATAGGGGAGGCAAAAGTCAGGGGGACACACACGAAACACCCCCACCCTCGCACATTATAACACACACAGCTATGCATGTCAAAACATCACAGTAACAAACCACAACCCCCCCGGAAGAATGCAAAGACCAAAGGAAATCAGTCGAAAAATAGTAATGTATCAAAATACAGTTACCAAATATATACAGATATATATATATACACATTCAAAAGCATATACATTACGAGAAGCAGTGCAGGTATGCACATATCAATGTCTGTGCACCACTGGTCCAAAAATGCATGGGCGAGGCCCACAATAGATACCTGTCCACAAACGGAGAGAACACTGCTGGGGCATCAGATCGAAATACAACAGGCACCTCAGGGGGGAGGGAAGGGGGGGGCACCTCAGCCGGATTACAGCAGCACGCCAGATCCACGACGGGGCTCCATGCCCATTGATGTATCCTCGGGAGTGCAAAGTCACAGTCTCTCAAGTCTCTACAGTGGTTGGTTTGCCCACTGAACAATCCTGGGGAGTGCAAAGCCAGAGTCTCTCAAGTCTCTACAGTGGTTGGTTTGCCCACTGAACAATCCTGGGGAGTGCAAAGCCAGAGTCTCTCAAGTCTCTACAGTGGTTGGTTTGCCCACTGAACAATCCTGGGGAGTGCAAAGCCACAGTCTCTCAAGTCTCTACAGTGGTTGGTTTGCCCACTGAACAATCCTGGGGAGTGCAAAGCCACAGTCTCTCAAGTCTCTACAGTGGTTGGTTTGCCCACTGAACAATCCTGGGGAGTGCAAAGCCACAGTCTCTCAAGTGGATAACAATCTCCACTGGTTCTGGAGGGGGAATGGTGCCCACACTGCATTAAGCTCCCCGTGACGGTTCCTGTTCCATCACAGTCCCAGCTGTACATGGGATAACGATGCTTGATGTGGCGGTGTTTCCTTGTTCAGCGGTGCTTTGCCATGGCGGTCTCTGATCTGTTCAGCGGTTCTCTGCCCTGTTCAGCGGTGCTTTGCCCTGTTCAGCAGTCTTCACCATGGCGGTGATTCCCTTGTTCAGCGGTGCTTTGCCATGGTGGCCTCTGATCTGTTCAGCGGTTCTCTGCCCTGTTCAGCGGTGCTGTGCCCTGTTCAGCGGTCTTCATCATGGCGGTGATTCCCTTGTTCAGCGGTGCTTTGCCATGGTGGTCTCTGACCTGTGCATTGGTGTGTGACATGACGGTCCCTCATTTTCCAGCGGGGCTGTGGCAGCCGGGGCCATCCTGGGCACTGACTCTGGGGGTGGTCTCCTGACCAGTGACGATACTCCTGCCCTCCTGGGCACTGACTCTGGCGGTGGTCTTCTGACCAGTGACGATACTCCTGCCCTCCTGGGAACTGACTCTGGCGGTGGTCTCCTGACCAGTGATGATACTCCTGCCCTCCTGGGCACTGACTCTGGCGGTGGTCTCCTGACCAGTGACGACGGTGCTGGCGGTGGCGTCCCGGCCACCGGGTAGGATGTCTCCCTTCTCCGCCGTGATGCTCTCACCAGACTGTGCAGACTTCCTCTGGCCCTTCACCACCTTTGGAGGAGTCACAGCTGACTCTGCAATCCCCCTGGGACCCTTGTGAGCAGTTTTGCCGCCAGGAGTCTTCACCCTGTCCCGTCGGCCACTTTCCAACTTGAGATGCTTTATAGGGGGTGGACTGGCAGTGCTTTGGCTCCGTGTCACACTGTCTGCCCTGGTGGCCGGTGCACTCCACACACCTGTAACACGCACCACTGGTACTGGAGTCTTTTTGGCTGAGGCGCTACTACGGGACTTATGAATTGGAGGGGTGGGGATGGGGGGCAAAGAGGTCAACGTTGCTGAGGGAGAGTTTCTGACGAACACTAGGATGGGTAGCTGGAGGGGGTCTGGGAGTGGAGGAAGAGGAGGTGGTTGTAGGAGGTGTCACTTTAGGTGTTTTGGTTGCAGGTACTGGAGGCTGTCGTGAGGTGGATGGATGTTGGGTGTGTGGGTGCCCACGTTTGTGTACTTTCGGAGGGGGCGTCACAGACACACTGGGAGAGGACACAGGGGACGTGTAAATGGGAGTGGGGGTGGTGAGTGCAGGTGAGCGGGGTGTGGTGCTGGGTGTTCTGGTGCGAGTCCTAGTGCCTGTAGATGTAGTGCATGCAGGTGAGAGTGTAGACGACACTGGGAGGGAGGAGGGAGACGATAAGGAGGGGGACACAGTGGAGGCCGTGGATGTTGCTGTGTCTGTATGTGTCTGATGCTTGTGTGAGTGCCTGTGGGATGTGTGGTGCCTATGTTTGCCTGAGCTACTTTTGTGTGTTGAGGTGTGTGCATGCTTGTCTGATGGTGTGCTTGGGATAGGCTGGGGTACAGGGGCTTGGGTATGGGTGGAGGAAGTTGGAGGGGGGAGGCTAGACACAGGGACAATGGCTGCCATCAGTGCTGAGGCCAAAGATTGCAGGGTCCGATGAAGGGCAGCCTGACCAGAATGAATGCCCTCCAGGAATGCATTACCGTGTTGCAACTCCCTTTCTACACCCTGGATGGCATTCACAATGGTAGACTGCCCAACAGTGAGTGACCTGAGGAGGTCAATGGCCTCCTCACTGAGGGCAGCAGGGGTGACATGGGCAGGGGCTGAGGTGCCTGGGGCGAAGGTGATGCCCACCCTCCTGGGTGAGCGGGCACGGGGCGAATGCTGAGGGGCTGCTGGGAGGGCGGTGCTGGTAGGGGAGGTGGCGGCTGTACCTGTAGAATTTGGGGCACAGATGGTGCCGCCACCGCAAGGGAGCTCCCATCGGCGGACGAGTCCATGTCGCTGGTTGGTGATCCGGTGCCCGACGTGAAGCTCCCCTCGCCATCCGTCCCACTGGTGCATTCTGAGTCCGTGGTGTGGCCCTCCATGGCCATGTGGGATGCAGCTCCCTCGTGCTCCGTGCTCCGGTGCCACTGTACCTCCGCCTGATGATGCTGATGCACAAAAGAACAGGGAGAGCAGAGGGGGGGGAACGACAGAAGAAAGACAGGTTGAGTGCATCGCTTACCGCTACCGTTGGCGGACAATACAGACACAGCAGCCCCCTGCACTATGCGGTGCTCGTGGCCTCTTCAGATGCAATTCCTGGGATATGGCTACATCGCTATGGTGGACATCTGCACACATGGATGCCACAGGGGCATGTGTACCTGTACTTGGCACTCTACTGCAGTGGGGTGGAGTGCCACATGGCCTGCATTACAGAGGGGCCTAGCCTGTGGAAGTTGCCCTGGCCTAGGGAAAACCCACAGCCCTCCTCCCACACCTAGACCCCTCAACTGCGCGCAAAGTCCCCAGAATGAGGGTGTACTCACCCCCTTGTGTCTGCTGGGATGCCCTCAAGCGCCCATCCAACTCAGGGTAGGCCACCGCCAGGATCCGGAACATCAGGGGGGTCATGGGGCAATGGGCACCCCTCCCATGTTGGGAGGCCACCCCCAGCTGAGCCTCCGCCGTCTTCTTGCTCCAGCGGCGAATGTCCTCCCATCTTTTACGGCAGTGGGTGCCCCGTCTCTGGTGGACCCCCAGGGTCCGGACGTCCTTGGCGATGGCATGCCAAATGTCCTTCTTCTGGTGGGCGCTGACCTACATGACATGCACAGGGGAAGAAGAGAAGTCATTAGCAAGAGCACCATCGAAGTGAGACCCTTGACATGTGGCACATGCATTCACAGTCCTTCATGTTCACTGCACTCTGCCCCCTTCCCTCTTACAACCAGCCCTCTCCACCCAGGCATAGCCCATACAACGTGCTCCCTGTGTACTTACCTGTTGGTCTGGAGGACCGTAGAGTAGCGTGTACTGGGGGAGGACCCCGTCCACGAGCTTCTCCAACTCCTGAGCAATGAAGGCAGGGGCCCTTTCCCCAGACGCAGCAGCCATTGTCTCTTCCAGACCGAGGTCACAGCAGCACTTGCAGTGTAGGTCCTCTCCTGTCGAAGATCAGGTATCAAGTGATTGAACAGATAGACCGCCTACCGCGACGGTGTACAACGCCAGCGCAGTTACCTCACATCCCATTGTCCCAGTTTAGAGGTCAGGCAGCCGCCATTTCAGGGGCCCACATGGCTTCATTTGCAACTGCGTCACACATACCTGGGCCTACACTCGACACACATTCAGGAAGATTTTTGTCTTTGGTGTCGTGTTCTGTGTATCTGTGGGTACATACCTGGGATTTTGTTGACTCTGTGGTCGCTGTTGTCCTTCCTAGGCACCGTCAGCTTGGACATTTGAGAAGATGGCGGAATCCTCCGGTCTACCGACCGCTGGCGGACCTGTTGACAATGGAGGAGCGACATCTACTCATCACCTACAGGTTTGACCGTGCCACTATCCAGGAACTATGTACCCAGTTGGAGCCAGACCTGATGTCACCAATCCGCCATCCCACAGGAATCCCCCCTGACGTGCAGGTGCTGTCAGTGCTCCATTTCCTTGCAAGTGGATCGTTTCAGACAACAGTGGCCATGGCATCAGGGATGTCCCAGCCTATGTTTTCCAACGTGTTGTCCAGAGTGTTGTCTGCCCTGCTGAAACACGTAAGGAGCTACTTCGTTTTCCCTCAGGTGGAGGATTTGCCTACAGTGAAAGGTGACTTCTATGCCCTTGGACATATCCCCAACATCATCGGTGCTATTGATGGGACCCATGTATCTCTGGTCCCCCCCACAGGAGTGAACAGGTGTACAGGAACCGGAAGAATTATCATTCCATGAATGTACAGATGGTATGTTTAGCAGACCAGTACATCTCGCAGGTAAATGCTATGTTCCCTGGCTCAGTGCATGACGCCTACATCCTTCGCAATAGCAGCATCCCTTATGTGATGGGTCAACTCCAGAGGCACCGGGTGTGGTTATTGGGGGACTCTGGTTACCCCAACCTGTCCTGGCTATTGACCCCAGTGAGGAATCCCAGGACCAGGGCAGAGGAACGCTACAATGAGTCCAGTCCATTAGTCACACAGGTGCACTGCCCATATGGGCACAGGAAGTGGAGATGGGGCAGTTCCAATCGGGACAGGGTAACTAAGGGCCAGATGCAGGAAACACTTTGCGAGTCGCAAACAGCAAAATCTGCCGTTTGCGACTCGCAAATGCGTGTTTCCAATGCAGATATGCATTTTGCGAGTCGGGACCGACTCGCAAAATGCATTTCAGAATCGCAAATAGGAAGGGGTGTTCCCTTCCTATTTGCGATTCGTAGTGGTATGCAATACCATTTGCGACCGCATATGCGGTCGCAAATGGTGTCGCAGTTACCATCCACTTGAAGTGGATGGTAACCCACTCGCAAATTGGAAGGGGTCCCCATGGGACCCCTTCCCCTTTGTCAATGGACCCAAAATTAATTTTTCAGGGCAGACCACTACCTGCCCTGAAAAAATACCGAAACTAAAGGTTTTTTTTTTTTTAAGTGCAGCTCGTTTTCCTTTAAGGAAAACAGGCTACACTTAAAAAAAAAACTGCTTTATTTAAAAGCAGTCACGAACATGGAGGTCTGCTGACTACAGCAGGCCTCCATGTTTGCGAGTGCCTATAGTCGGTATGGGGCCGCAATTTGCGACCCACCTCATTAATATTAATGAGGTGGGTCTCTGCGACCCCATACCGACTCGCAGACGGTGTCTGAGACACCGTTCGGCATTGCAAATTGCGACTTGCAATTTGCGAGTCGGAAGGACTCGCAAATTGCAAGTCGCAATTTGCAATTTTTCTACATCTGGCCCAAAGTGAGACAGTGGGAGGACAATCAGGGTGGTCTCATTTCCTGGCGGTGGTCTTGCCATCTTGCTCTGTCCTGTTCCTGGATCTCAGGGACCGCTTGCGGGGTGGTTGTCCGTCTGCAGGGGGTGGGGTGCTGGTATGGTGGTCCTGTGGTGGGGCATCCTGTCCACTAGCGCCGGCGGAGGTGGTGGGCAGTTCATCGTCCATGCCAGTGTCAGGGGCCCCTTGGAGTGCCACGGTGTCCCTCATGGTCTTTTGTATGTCCTTCAGCACCCCTACGATGGTGCCCAGGGCGGAGCTGATGGTTCTGAGCTCCTCCCTGAACCCCAAATACAGTTCATCCTGCATGCGCTGGCCAGGACCATCGCCATCGTCTCCTGGGAGTGGTGGTAGGCTCCCATGATGGAGGAGAGGGCCTCGTGGAGGGTGGGTTCCCTTGGCCTGTCCGCCCCCTGTCGCACAGCAGCCCTCCCAGTTCCCCTGTGTTCCTGTGCCTCCGTCCCCTGGACCGTGTGCCCACTACCACTGCCCCCAGGTCCCTGTTGTTGTTGGGGTGGTGGGTTATCCTGGGTTCCCTTTAGTGGTGGACACACCGCTGAGTGACGGGTCCTGGGGACGGAGGTATGGGCCCGCTGGGTGGGTGCTGTGCTGGTGTTACCAGAGGGTGGAAGGTCAGTGTTGGGCTGTGCCTGTGCAAGGGGAACCGACTGTCCCGAGGCCCACGATGGTCCGGGCTGGTCATCAGGATCCAGTAGGGCAGAGCTGCTGTCGTCACTATGGGCCTCTTCTGTGGGTGGAGTGGAGTTGTCTGGACCCTCCGGTGTGGTGATGTTCCGTAGTGGTCCTGCAGGGATATAAGAGCATGATTAGTGCATATGTGTGAGTAATGGTGTGCAATGGGTGGGTGTTTGTGTATCCCAGTGCAAGCATTCCTGTGTGTGGGTTTGTGTGATGATGGTTAGGGGGTTGTTATGGGTATGTGCAGTGAGCATGCTTTGGTGAGGGCTGACCATGCTTTGTTTTTCCATGCGGGGCTTGATGTTGGGATGGGTGTTTTGTGTTATGAGTACATTAGTGAGGAGTTGGAGTGATAGGGGAGGGGTTGGGGTGGGGGTGTGTGATGGCATGCAGGTAGGGTGGGGGATATGATAGTTGAGATTTAACTTACCAGTGTCCATTCCTCCACTGACTCCTCCGAGGCCCTCTGGATGCACGATGGTCAAGACTTGCTCCTCCCATGTTGTTAGTTGTGGGGGAGGAGGTGGGGGTCCGCCGCCAGTCCGCTGTACCGCGATGTTGTGCCTGGATACCACAGAACGCACCTTCCCCAGTAGGTCGTTCCACCTCTTCCTGATGTCCTCCCGATTTCTTGGATGCTGTCCCACAGCGTTGACCCTGTCCACGATTCTTTGCCATAGCTCCATCTTCCTGGCTATGGATGTGTGCTGCACCTGTGAGCCAAATAGCTGTGGCTCTACCTGTAGGATTTCCTCCACCATGACCCTGAGCTCCTCCTCGGAAAACCGGGGGTGTCTTTGGCGTGACATGAGATGGTGTGGGTGATGTGTGGGATGGTGTAAGTGTTGATGTGTGTGGTGATGTGTAGTGGTGTGTGGTGTATTGTGCGTGTAATGTTGTATGGGTGATGGTGTTGTGTGCCTCTGTGTGGTGGGGTTCTCAGTTGCTGTGCTCTCTGTCTATCTGGCCTTCGTCTCTGATTTTTGGTCGTAGGGGTTTGTGGGTGATGTGGGTGTGTGTTTTATATTGTGTTGGGTGTGTGGGAGTGGTGTTTGTATGTGTATCAGGTGTGTGTATTTGGAATTGTCCAATGTGGCAGTGTTTTGGAGATGTGTGTGTATTTTGAGCACGGCGGTGTGTACCGCCAATGGAATACCACGGTTGAAAGACCGCCGCGTGGATTCGTTGGTCGTGATAGCGGGGGCGTGTTTCTGTTGGCGTGACGGTGTCGGTTTTGTTTTCGCCAGTTTATCACTGACCTTTGGTGTGGCGGTCTTGTGTGGGTGTCTGAATTTTGGCGGATTTCGAGATGTGTGTCATAATAGCTGTGGCGGAATTCCGCGGAGGTGTTTTGGCGGTCTTCTGCACGGCGGTAAGCGCCTTTTACCGCCAATGTTGTAATGAGGGCCTATATTTGAACGACTCAGATAACAATGACTGTATTGTTATGAAATATGTGAAAGAAAACTCTAGGTCTACATCAAACGCTGTTAAAACAGAATACGCAGTTTGTCAAAATTGTAGGGTCGTGTAACTCCTCTTATGTGTAATGGTGACTGTCTAAAACAAAATAATAAAAACCTGAATGTAGACTCAGTATCTTTATTCCAAAGCAAGTACACACATTTGAAATGTTTTTAAAAGAGGACAGAAACACTTTGAAAAGTTTAAAGGTTTAGTTTTTTTGTGGTATAAGCATCATACTGATAAATTTACTAAAGAAATAAAAGAAGAAAAACATCAAAACTTTAACTATGGCAAAACTATACACACAGACACAGGCACACATATACAAAGGTTCAAAAGTCAGAAGAAACATCAGAAATTTAACCACGTGTTCATTTTGGACAATGTTGTTTTTTTAGGTTCCAGAGGAAGAGCCGTACTGCTCCAAGAGAGGGATAACAGGGGACAGAAAGGGGATGCTAGCATCTTATGGAGGAGGTTAAAAACAACAGATGTTGGAGTACTTGGGGGGCTGTAAGTTGGATCTTTGAAACTTTCAGGCATTTGCCTGTGTCCAGCATTACCGACGATCGTCAAAGGAATGTCAAGTTCTGCAGAGGCTTTCAGAAACTGTTCCCAACCTCTCGGGAGCGATAGTCTTTTGGGGTGCGTAAGACCTTTGACTAGGTCATGCATATGGGATCCAACAACCAGCTGACCTTTTTAGAGGAATTTGCCTCTCTCATTCCATGAAGACAGGTCTTTAGAAGTTTACATTTTACTTAGAAACATTTGCGCAACCCCTCTGAACCTTTGACTTATATTTTTTTTTAAGTTCTTCAACAACGATATCTGAGGAATGTGGTAGTTCTTGTGGTGTTAAAGTGGGTTGTGAAGGCTGTTCAGAGTCAGGGGCATATAGAAGCAACCTGTTTTTTCAGCAATCAACTGCCTGTAATATTTTTAAAGATTTTTGAAGAGCGTTGGAGAGCTGCTTTGTCTAAGGTTTTAAAAATGTCTTGGCATCCAGGCTCTGTGTCTCATTTTTCCAGATATTCCAGGCGCCACCTGTAGACTGTTCAAGCTGCTATTGTGGTACCAACTACATCTTTTGGGGATGAACCATTAGTTCGGTGTTAGGAGGCAGGTAATGAGCAGTATGCCTATGCCCAATAAAGAACCTATAAAACCCCTGACTGCTTTACCACTTTCTTCGTAGAAATGAGAGAAGCCCTTTTATTACTGAGCTTCTTGATAAGGTAGCGTTTCTTCTTCAAAATACGGAACTGGCGCTCTAGCATACGGACATTACCTTCATGGTGTTTAGGGTAATTTCTGAAATGGCAGCCACTAAGTCGTTCAATGCTGCACATAGAATGGCCTTTCGTTGCAGAGTGTTAGCTGTGACTAGCATTTTTAGGAAGGCTAAATTACAACGTAGATGCAAGGACATGGTTTATACCGCGTATTTTAAGGTCCAGAGTGCAAATGTTATGGGAGTCTCTTTAAGGATTATGTTTAAAGGCTTTGGGCTTGGTTTTAGGTATGTAAGCGATGGGGGAAGTGGGTGGGAAAATACCAGTGCGCAGTCTGGAGTCTTCTAGAGTATTGGGCTTTAAGTCTACCAGTAAGTAACTGTGGGGGTTCTTGGTATCGTTGTTAAGCTTGACCGCCCTGCTAGACTCCATGGACAACCTGGGACTCAAACTGATTGTCATGTCATCAACCCCACGCACACCACCTGCCACACCCTCCACCCAATCTTCACGTCCAGTGACAAAATGCAGTTTAGCCACACAACCGAGCTCACCTGGACGGACCACAGCATCGTCCACTTTACCATCGATGTAAAACGACATGCTACCCTCCCCTGCCACCTGCCACAGCTAGAACACCATCACCGAATCCAAATGGAGAACCACTCTCAACACCACCACCCTCCACATGTCCAACGATGTGAATGAAGCTGCCACCCACTTTTCGGAATGGGTCACCACCAGCGCCGATTTCATCGCACCCATCAAACCCCTTTGCAACAGCAGGACCAACAAACATGCAACTGGTTCAGTCCCAAACCCAAAGCAGAAAAATGGAAATGCAGACTGCTGGAGAACCGCTGGTGCACTAGCGAAGACCCAGGCGACCGCACAGCCTTCAAGGCAGCCTCAAATCCTACCACCACGCCATCAAAGAAGCAAAGAAAACCCTACTAGCCACTTGCCTCCAATCCACAAATGGCACCAAAGAACTATTCCAAATCATCAGAGAAATCTCCTCTCCAGATGTCATTGAAAACACCATTCCACAAATCAAATCAAATCAAATCATTAACATTTATAAAGCGCGCTACTCACCCGTGCGGGTCTCAAGGCGCTAGGGGGGAAAGGGGGGGTTATCGCTGCTCGAACAGCCAAGTCTTTAGGAGTCTCCGGAAAGCGGAGTGGTCCTGGGTGGTCCTGAGGCTGGTGGGGAGGGAGTTCCAGGTCTTGGCCGCCAGGAAGGAGAAAGATCTCCCACCCGCCGTGGAGCGGCGGGTGCGAGGGACGGCAGCAAGTGCGAGGCCAGCGGAGCGGAGGGGGCGGGTGGGGACGTAGAAGCTGAGGCGTCTGTTGAGGTATTCCGGTCCCTTGTTGTGGAGGGCTTTGTGTGCGTGGGTGAGAAGACGGAAGGTGATCCTTTTGCTGACTGGGAGCCAATGCAGGTGTCTCAGGTGTGCGGAGATGTGGCTGTTGCGGGGTACGTCGAGGATGAGGCGGGCCGAGGCGTTTTGGATGCGTTGCAGGCGGTTTTGGAGTTTGGCGGTGGTCCCGGCGTAGAGGGTGTTGCCGTAGTCCAGGCGACTCGTGACAAGGGCGTGGGTCACGGTTTTTCTGGTGTCGGCGGGGATCCAGCGGAAGATCTTGCGGAGCATGCGGAGAGTGAGGAAGCAGGCGGAGGACACGGCGTTGACTTGCTTGGTCATGGTGAGAAGAGGGTCCAAGATGAAGCCGAGGTTGCGGGCGTGGTCTGCGGGGGTAGGTGCGGTGCCGAGGGCCGTGGGCCACCAGGAGTCGTCCCAGGCGGACGGGGTGTTGCCGAGGATGAGGACTTCCGTTTTTTCAGAGTTCAGCTTTAGGCGGCTGAGCCTCAACCAATCTGCGACGTCCTTCATACCCTCTTGTAGGTTGGTCTTGGCGCTGGCGGGGTCCTTGGTGAGGGAGAGTACAAGTTGGGTGTCGTCGGCGTAGGAGGTGATGATGATGTCGTGCTTGCGTACGATGTCGGCGAGGGGGCTCATGTAGACATTGAAGTGTGTCGGGCTGAGCGATGAGCCTTGAGGTACGCCGCAGATGATCTTGGTGGGTTCTGAGCGAAACGGAGGGAGGTAAACTCTTTGGGAGCGGTTAGCGAGGAAGGAGGCGATCCAGTCCAGGGCCTGGCCTTGGATCCCGGTGGAGCGTAGGCGGGTGATTAGGGTGCGGTGACAGACGGTGTCAAAGGCAGCCGAGAGGTCGAGGAGAATGAGGGCGACTGTTTCACCGTTGTCCATCAGGGTTCTGATGTCGTCTGTGACTGAGATGAGGGCGGTTTCCGTGCTGTGGTTGGTTCGGAATCCGGTTTGTGAAGGGTCGAGCAGGTTGTTGTCTTCCAGGAAGGTGGTCAGCTGTTTGTTGACGGTCTTTTCTATTACCTTGGCTGGGAAAGGTAGAAGAGAGATGGGGCGGAAGTTTTTCAGGTCGCTTGGGTCAGCCGTAGGTTTCTTTAGTAGGGCGTTGACTTCAGCGTGCTTCCAGCATTCGGGGAAGGTAGCAGAAGAAAAAGAAGAGTTGATGACGGTCTGGAGGTGCGGGGCGATGATGTCGTCGGCTTTGTTAAAGATGAAGTGCGGGCAGGGGTCCGAAGGGGCGCCGGAGTGGATAGAGTTCATGATGGATTTGGTTTCTTCCGTGTTGATGTGGGTCCAGTTGTTGAGGGTGATGTCCGGGGAAGCGGGTTCAGTGGTGTATGGTTGGGTCTGGTGTCCGAAGGTGTCGTGGAGGTCGCTGATCTTGCGATGGAAGAAAGTGGCGAGGGATTCGCACAAATCCTGTGAGGGCGTGACGGCGTTGGCGCTGGCGCTGGGGTTGGAGAACTCTTTGACGATGCTGAAGAGTTCTCTGCTGTTGTGGCTGTTTTTGTCTAGTCTGTCGGTGAAAAAGTTCCTTTTGGCAGTGCGGATCAGGTGGTGGTGTTCGCGTGTAGCGTTCTTGAGGGCGGTCATGTTGTCAGCGGTGTGGTCCTTGCGCCAGGCCTTCTCAAGGGCACGACAAGTTTTCTTTGATTCTTTGAGGGTGTCAGAGAACCAGAGAGGTTTTTTGGTGTTGGTCTGTCGATGCGTGCGTTTGAGGGGAGCCAGGTTGTCAGCGCAGTTGGAGATCCAGTTTGTGAGGTTGAGAGCTGCGTCGTTGGGGTCGGTGGTGAGGGTGGGTTGGTTGGCGGCGAGAGCGGAGAAGAGTTGCTCTTCAGGGATCTTGTTCCACTGTCGATGAGGGATGGGTTGAGTGCGGAGGTGGGAGGTCTCGCGTCGGAATGTGAAGTGGACGCAGCTGTGGTCGGTCCAGTGTAGGGCAGAGGTGTGGCTGAAGAAGACGTGTTTGCTGGCGGAGAAGATAGGGTCGAGCGTGTGTCCGGCGATGTGGGTGGCGGTGTTCACCAGTTGTTTGAGGCCGAGGTTGGCGAGGTTGTCGAGCAGGGTGGTGGTGTTGGGGTCGTTGTTTTGTTCCAGATGGAAGTTGAGGTCGCCTAGGAGGATGTAGTCCGGTGAGGCGAGGGCGTGCGGGGAGATGAAGTCGGCGATGGCGTCGCTGAAAGAGGCGCGAGGTCCGGGAGGACGGTAGACGAGGGATCGTCTGAGGGTGGTCCTTGGGTCGGTGCGAATCTGAAAATGCAGGTGTTCAGCGGCGAGGGGGGGGTCTTCGGTGGAGGTGGTGACGCTGATGGAGTCTTTGAAGATGATGGCGACACCACCTCCTACTTGGTTGGTGCGGTCTTTTCTGGAGATCTCCCAGTCACTCTGCAACTCTATCGCCAACTTCTCCCACACCAAGATCGCCAACATCTACAAAACGTTTGAGCCCCAACCACTGCAAATGGACCTCCCAGCTCCTCCCACCACCTTCCCGGCCCACCGCCTGACCGACTGGACCCCCCCCTCAACACCAAAACCACAATGTTCATCATGTCCTCCATCCTTTCCGAAGCCCCAACAGACCTCTGCCTTCACCTGACCCTCAACCTCAGACACAAGGTAATCGGACCCCTGCTCACCAACATCATCAACTTCAGATCCACCACTTTCTTGGAATCATGGAAACACACCAAAGTAAAACCACTTCTGAAAAAAACCACAGCTGACCCATTCAACCTCAAGAACTACCAGCCCCACTCACTCCTCCCCTTACCGACCAAGGTGCTGGAGAAAGCCATCAACCTCCAACTCACAGACTACCTGGAATCAAACCACCTGCATGACCCCGCCTAATCCGTGTTCCGCTCCAACCACTGCACAGAAACCACCCCTATAGTTGCCACAGACAATGTAAGAGCCATCTTAGACTGCAGCAAATCAGCAGCCCTGATTCTCCTTGACGTGTCAGCAGCCTTCGACACTGTGTTCCACCACCTCCTCATCCAAAGACTTCACCACATTGGCATCTGTGGCAAAGCTACTAGCCTCCTTCCTCACCAGCCGCACCGAGAAGGTCTGCCTCCCATCTTACATCTTCGACCCCAAGAGCATCATATTTGATGTACCCCAAGGCTCCTCACTGAGCCCACTCTCTTCAACATCTACATGATGCCACTAACAGCCATCATTTGCAGCTACGATCTCAACATCATCTCATACACCAACGACATCTTAGCTCATACTCTCCCTCTCCAAAGACACAGACACCACCATAGCGAACTTCCAGAAAGCCATGACCTTCGTCACCAACTGGATGAGAACCAACTGCCTCAAACTGCCACTGCCACAAGACAGAAATTCTCCTCTTTAGTAGACCGCCCTCATCATGGGACGATTCCTGGTGGGACCACTGCCCTAGGATCAGAAAAACTACCCCACCACCCACGCTCGTGACCTCAGCATCGTACTCAACAGCGAGCTCTGCATGAGACAACAGGTCAACTCGGTGGCATCTACCTGATTCAATGCCATCAGTATACTCTGCACAATCTTCAGATGGATCCCAAAAGACACCAGAAAAACCGTCAGACAAGCCCTCATCACCAGCTGTCTTAAAGACGGGAACACCCTCTACGCCGGAACCACTAATCCCCTTCTCAACTGCCTCCAAACAATCCAGGACACAGTGGCAAAAGTTATCCTGGATCTGCCGAGATGATCCCACACCACCCCCCACCTCCTCACCCTGCACTGGCTCCCCATCAAGAAGAGATGCACTTCAAATTGCTCACACATGCGCCCTCCACAACAAAGGACCTGAATACCTGAACAACCGCCTGACTTTTCACCAACCCACCAGACACCTGTACTCGGCCTCCCTGGCCCCCACTACCATACCCAGAATCCAGCGCACTCAAGCCGGTGGCTGCTCCTTTTCCTACCTTGCTGCTAAAGCCTGGAACGACTATCTTATCCACCTTCGTACCTCATCCTCCCTTGCCAAATTCAGGAGCCGCCTCAAGACCTGCGTGTTCGAGTAGCTCCCCCTCCCCACGCAGCGCCTGGATAGTCCTGCGGAGATTATCATTCTTTACAAATACTGATTGATTGATCTTTGCGATCTCTTTTAATGGTGTCAACATACGCTTAACCGTTCCTGGTACTTCAGTGCCAATCTTTTGTGTTGGCTCTACGATGGAAACAAAACAAAATACACATTAGAAAAAAAAAGCCTTAAAAAAAATTCTAATCAACTCCATACAACCTTATGATTGTAACCGCCTAACTATTGTTTTACATTTTTTTATAACCCTTCCTAGATGCTGGAGGAACATAATGCTTGAGACAAAATGCATTAGGGTTCTTTTGGCACTACATTTTGTAAAAAACACCTGCTTTGCCCCTCTGTGGAAATCCTTTTTTTATAGCCTGTCTGTCTATATGCCCCAAAGACTTCCTTCTTTTTTCCAGGACTCGTTTAGGTTCCGGCTAAAACGTTTGCTCCAGGGTCTACCTTTTGCTGAGGTTTGGCATAAAGATGAGCTTCCAGGGGCACTGTGAAGAAAAAAATAATCACTGTCACATTTCCAATATAATTCACAGCTTTAGCACACTCTCTGAGGGCAGGATGGCACCATGAGGGGTTTTGGAATATCCAAAACTGTCTCCACTGTTAGGGCTTTGGGGGTAATATTGACACATCATTTATACAAGCCCACCCATATTCACCGGTAATAGAAGGGCTATGCTGAATGCTGTCCGATCTGTCTTTAGACTCTAAGATTTGTTTTAGGGTTTTAATAGCTATCTGCACTCCTGCCTCATAACCTGTAAAAACACACACATAAGAATAGTTTTTTTTAAAAATCTATGATTTTGAGACAATAAGGTTAGCAATGGTCTCAAAATTATAGTACTCTAAATATCTACACTTTGATGAAATTCAGCTGTTTTCCCATGGTTCCATGTTAATTCTGGGAGATTCTGTGTGCAGATCAGACCGATTTGCTTTAAAAAACAACTCTAACAAACAGCACATGTCATAGTTGATTGAGCCATTTAAAAAAATATTCCAGATGTGTTGTTATGTTGTTTCACAATATAATAAATCTTGTAAAGTTGCTGGAACTGGCATTATTATCACACTTTGTAGCAAAAAGGCTTAATTAATGCAGGGGCTTTGAAACGGCACTAAACACTTCTGGCATCTAAGCACAGAAGCTGCAATAGATCCTTAACTCTATAATTACAGAATTGCTCAAAGCATATTAAAATAACTCCTAATCAAACACTAAACATATACAGCTTTTCTTTCTACACCTCCGCCCCTCCTGCCTCCAGGTCTTGTTGGTCAGGGCTTTTAAAAACACATTAAAATCATGTGCTGACCTTTAACCATGGTAATCCCATGGTTTAAACAACAGATTTTGTCTGTACATTTTTGTAAAACACTGATTTTTAAATAGGCAATGCAACACAATGAAAGAAACAACATGGTTCTGCTACCATGCCCTCAAGGGCTGCCTTGTCAAAGTTTTACACTTGTACATAAGCCTGTTACAGAATTGCTCAAAGCGTATTAGTAAATCAACACACATTTTACATCAGAGCAATTTGTGCTACTACATAGAACATTAAACATTCACAAGTAAATATTATAGAGCTAGAGTCTTCTGTGCAAAAAATAAAACAACACAGCCCTTTCATTTTTGAAATTTTTACATTTGCAACTGTTTAGGGATGGTACATTCAGGCTGCTGTTTCTCAATCACAATGTCTCCAACCCTTGGAACTAGCTCAAATCTGACTACAGAGTCCTAGCCTATTCAGCACCGCACTGAGTCCTTTGTCACAACCAATGCCTCAGACAGTGGCCAGTCACAGCCTGCACTGCAGTCCTGTTCAAAGCCTGCTGCCAACCTTTAACCCCTGGCAAACTGTGGTTTAAATAACAGATTTTATTTCCACACAGCCTGCAGCCTCTTAAGCAGATGCAACACAATGAAGCAAATTACTTGCTTCAGTGACCATTCCCTAAATATCAGCAGGAGTCCTTGAGCCCTCAAGAGCTACCTTGTCAAAATTGTATACTTTTACATAAGCCTGTTACAGAACTGCTCAAAGCATATTAGAAATAACTCCTGGTCAACACTTGAAATAAACACATACAGTTTTCTTTCTCTACTGACGCCCCTCCTGCCCCGGTCCTGCTGCTCAGGGTTTTTGAAAGCACATTCAAAGCATGAGGCTGACCTTTAACCCCCATGGCAAACCCTTGGTTTAAATAATAGATTTTATTTGTACATTTTTGTAAGCGCTGATTTCCATGTGACCTGCAGCACACTAAGCTAAGCCGCTATGAAGTTAAGATAACACACTGTTTTTTTCAAACCATAAGTTAAACAGACATTTTCAAGACAAGGAAAAACAGAAACTGTTCAAAGCTTTGCTCCATCTTGCTTGGGGCCCTTCAGTCCACAGGCTTAAACAACATATCTCTGCTGCTTCTGATTGTGTGTGTGTGGCCTTTGAATGGCATTTTATACTTAGTAGAGCTTGCTAATTAGGCATGGGTTCACTTTGAGGAGTACCAGCTATCTGTGTATGGGTTCCATTTCATAGCAGCTGGCTGCTTCTGAGTGTGTGTGTGTGTGTGTGTGTGTGTGTGTGTGTGTGTAGCCTTTGGGATGGTGTTTTATACTAGATAGAGCTTGCTAATTATGCTTGGGTCCACTTTGGAGAGTTGAGGAGTACCAGCCATCTGCGTATGAGTTCCATTTCATAGCAGTTGGATGCTTCTGATTGTGTGAGTGTGTGAGGCCTCGGGACAACATTTTATTCTTAGTAGAGCTTGCTAATTATGAGACGGGAGCATTTTGGGGCATTGAGGAGTACCAGCCATCTGGGTATGGGTTGCATTTCATAGCAGTCTTGATTGAATTATGAATTTGTCTAGACATTTCTAACAAAAGATCTTTTTTAAGTCAAATATTCATCATCCAAGATAAGACAGATCGGCTTAGGGAGACAGTGGGGCCCTGGGGAGGTTCCATCTCTGTATTTGCCCGAACCTCTCGTTGGGGAGCTCTCCAGTTGTCTCATCAAGATTTCACCACTGCCGCTGTCTGAGTATGCCGTGGCTTGTTTTGTTAGAGACTCACATATTGTGCACCCCAGAAAGAGTTGCAATTTCGCCTGTGACAAAGCCCTAACAAAAAAAGCATTCTAACCATGTTTTAGGACAATGAGCACACAACTAGGATGATGTCAAAACACGTGACCCAACCCAGTCACGTGTCCCAACCTGGTCATGTGACCCCCAGGAAGTGACCTCTCTGCTGGGGAGGGCCCCCAGGGAAGTCTCGAAGCGATGTCACTTCCAGGGGTGGGACAACTGTCACTTTTTGCACAATAGCAGAAGGTATCCCTCCTTAATATATATATATATATATATATATATATATATATATATATATGCATATATATATATATATATATATATATATATATATATATATATATATACTTTCTTCCTACTTCAAGGAAGACAGGCATGCCATAAAGCGAGTTAAGTATTCCTCCAAATATGGAAAAACAGGAACGCGTTTCGGCATATCAATGCCTTTGTCAGCCTTTTGGGGGCCATATTTTCCCTTTTATTTATACAACATGTGACCTATCTAAACTACCACATTAATAAAAACAAACATTATTTTTGCATTTTATCGTCATATCATTGTAGTGCTGGCTCAAATTACAAGCAATACCTGCAATCCTGGGCTGATAACATTTAACAACATTCTTTCAGATTTCTGATGGTAAATCCACCCAATTTTCTCATAACATGATAGATGGTACATAACCTTTGCTTGTAAAGCATACCTACATGTTTGCAATGGAACGTCTCAAAAAATCCTCAAAAGATTACAAAAGTTTGCATGTTAGCTTGACGTTAGTGTTTATAATCACATCTAAATGACATTGCTAAATGACGCAGCCCAAGATTGCAGGTATTTGGATCTGCCTATAAAGCGTAATAAGTTTTTAGCTAATTTATTTAAAAATTGTGGTGTAAGTGTGCACTGTGGCAAAACATTAAAAAATATATTCTTTTCAGGTACACCTCCTGAACTTTCCTCCAGTAAAGCCCATCAATTTGAACGCTCATTACAAGTTCCTTGATAAATGAATATCCTGAAAATCTGACAGGAATCTGGATGTATGTTCAACACTCTTTACCCTTACTGAAGAGAAGGGTTCAAATAAGATGTTGGGATGTGTTGAGTGAGGTGTGGGAGATTAAAAGAAGTGTAGTAAATAGAGTGTGGCGAAGGTGCAGCTCTTACTTACACATAAAATACTGCGGTAAAGATTGAGAGTTGATGCTTTGTGCAAGAAGATACCTACCAAATTATAGAATTAATCATCACATTACCGCTACAATGTTGTCCCCAAGCCAGGATCTTCTGAAAAGTCATGTGTTGAAAAACTATACAATGTACAATATAGAAATCACAAAATGTAGTTTAAAATGCTCAAAATAATGTACTACTAAAAGGGCTGAAAGAGCTTAACTTGGCTGTGCCATTATGCCTTATAAAATGTGAATTAAGGGAGTGGTTATTTCCTTATGCAAGCGTGTGAAAATGGATTTCCCCCATAACGTGGTGCACCAGAATGCATACAAGTAAAGTGCACGGATGATAATAATCGTACATGTCATGCACATTTATTCATCGATTGCAAATATATTCATGTTAAAGTATGTCAGAGAATGTTATTTCTATAGTCATTTTGTATTCACTGAGAGAAATGTGTTTAAAATCATTTGACGAAAAGTACAATATATAGAAACGTTAGCTTGGCCTGAGTGAAGGCCCACATTTTTTCTGTGTTTAATCTTCAATGTGAAAGTTTGTTTTATTGCATGTTTCTCTAAGCTGCAGGGACAGTATTATGAGCTTGAGGCTAATAAAGATTCTATTGTGCTGAAAAGAGGAGAGGGCCTGAGATGACGTGTTACCAAGGTTGAAGAGGACTAATGTGGAGACAGCAATCAAATACTCCTCTGAATTTCTGAGCACGGAGTGAACTAAAGGATGTTTCAAGGTTCAGATGCCAATTAGGCAGTTGATAGAGTTGTTGATTAGGGAAACATTTCTTCATTGATGTCACTCCTTGGAAGGATTGAGATTTAAGAGTGGTATAGTTAGCTGAAGGGCAGATATATTTTTTCACTTTTGAGCAGAGCAAACCCCTCTGAGGCACAGACCTCGATCTGAAAATACTTGGCAGCTTTACGCTGCACCCACCTCTCTTGACAGAACATTACAAAGAAGTGCTGACACTTTTCTCTGAACCCTAGTTAGGTAGATACGATAAGTAGATATTCAAATCAAATGGTTAGGGAGGATGATTTATCTCTTCAAATTCAAAGCATCATATGCTTTCCCTTCTGTTTTGTATTGCTGTTATTGAAATATTAGTTTTCTATATGATGATTACATTTAGAGTAGTTTGTAGTTTTGATTCTCCTTTGGGGATGCTTTACATTTACTCTATGGTTTTGAGACTCATTTATGTACTTTTACTTTGAGTCTGCAATAAACCTTTAACCTTAATTTGGTCTCCGAGATTTAATGTGTAGGTGGCAGGTTACACTGTGATAGATAAACTACTGGAAAATGTACCTTCTCACCCCTAAGAAAGGGAAAGGATTCATTGAGCTCAAGAGATTAGAAATAGTATCCACAGCTTGATCAGGGCTTTTTTATAGTACTAAACATAAATGAAACGAGATCAGACAATTAGCCCTCTGTATTACTAGATTGCCACATAGCCTTACAAATACTGAAACACAGATTGTGGTAGAAATGCATTCAGTGCATATTAGTGAACATCATATTCATCCAGTTGGAAATTTGCATTGTGTAAACAGTAACAGTGGGAAAAATCATTGATGCAGCATTTCAGTGGTCTTGATTTAGAGTAGCCACTTTCCTCAGGACTGACAATTTAATAGACTAATTAGGGCACAACTACAGTAATATATCTCAAGCAAGATTTACAACAGCTGAAAGGGATAAGTATACAGCTCTCAGCAGAATGTGTACTAAGGTAGGTACATCACCTCCTCAGAAAACATTTTACAGGCGCCAGTCTGTGCATTCAAAAACCATTGTAACATGCAATGTCTCCAAATGTAGGATACCTCCCCTGATGTATAATCAATGCTTGATTCATTCGAACATACTGCAGTGCAATATATGTGAGGTACCCGATTGTACAACAATAATGGGGGGTCTCGACTTACTGTAGAGAACTTGAAAACAGCTGAAGAATTGATTATACATTGGGGACATTTCACTTGGCGCCTTTGTGTGTCACTATGGTTTTTGAATGTGCTACATGTGCTGCAAGGTGTACTTGTGTAAGATGTGGGCACTGAGGCTCAGTTTGATGTCAATGTGGACGCCCAGGAACTTTGCACAGTTGAAAATCCCTGGAGTGAAACCTTTCAGGTTCATATTTGAGAGTGATTTTTGTACTATATGATATGTGTTGCCCTTGGTGACACGCATAAATTCAGTCTTGTTGATAGGAGTTAGAATGAAGGATTAAAACACACTTCTGAACTGTGGTGAAGCAATTCTCTAATTGGTCGATGTCATGTCCAAATCAGATTCTCAGGTTCAGCTGGGTGTCATCTACATATTGTGAAGATGCAGGTTAGGAGGTCTCCCAAAAGTTCCTCTTAGATATTGAAGGTTACTGCTAAGGGTATTGAGCCTTAGTTCACCATAGGAGATTAGGCTGGTGTGGGTCTGGAAGAGCCGACTTGAACCTACTTGATTCTGTACTTCAGGCAAGGCGTAAAACACTGCAAACTGATTTCATGGTGATCATCAGTATCAAAAGTTGCAGAGAGGTTGAGGAGGGCAAGAAAATGGAAGTCAGAGAAAAGTATTGTGGTTGTTTCTGTACTGTAGTCTGAATTTAGACTGGTAGTTTTGCAGGAGGGCATTAGTTTGAGCTACTGGGGGCAACAGTTTTCTCAATGATCAACACCAGGGGTAATGGGGAAGTGATCTGATGGCAGTTAGGGAAGACATCGTGGGTCAACATGGGCTTCTTCAGAAGATGAAAAATGTGCCTGGTCTTGAGAGGATACACAAAGATGCCTTAGCTAAAAGAAACTATCACAATTATCACAACCACATGTGGGAACATCATTAGTGTACAGGCAGCAAGGGTCTTATGGCACAGAGTCAGGAGGGGCAGAATTGCGAGAGATAATGGCCAAATGTGTAGTCAGTCTATCATGACCATGATATTATGCTCAGGTGATATTTTAGAGTCAATATTCTAGTTGAATATAAAAAATAACTAGTCAAATATCGCTGGAATGCAAAACGTAATCCACATATACATTTCAGTGCCATATGGGTGTTTATGCAGTGCTAGTGGGAAAACTTGTTTTGAGAATAATAGAATACATGTCTTTGGCGGTAGGTATAGAGTCTGACTTATAAATAGTTGATGTTCAGTAGAGTTGTAGTGTTTCACTTAAATCTCCTTCACATATGAAAATTGGATGACTGTGTGTAAGTGGCTTTTGGAGTTAGGTAGAGGGTGGCCAAAACATCAGCTCAGAGGGAGGTCAAGGCAGACCATTTAGGTTTGGTGTGTATAGGGACACATAATGTGTTGTCATATTTTGTCAAGTACAAACATGCAGTGGACCACACTAGAAACAACTCACTTGCATATAATATGAATTGCAGAGATATGTAATTTAAATACAATAAAGCATATCTCTCGAGTCTTTTCTACAAATATACAAAATTAGCTTTATTAAGATCTAAACATATATAGGTTCAATCATTATATAGTAATACCACATAATTATAGCAACATAATATGAAAGTTGATTAAATGACTAAAGGAAAGAAACCACCTGTCACCTCAAATAAATACCAAAAGTAACCTCCAAGCTTCCAGATATACTTCCATCAAACATACCCACACATCCACATACAAACCCTCTCACCCATTAATAAAAGCATCAATGCAAAACAAATTACATCAATTATTACAATACTAAATAATTAATGATCTTCAGTCTATAACTGGCCAACTCTAAACAGTTTCATAATCTGTTAATTTCAATGTGTGCTGAATCAGCTCTAGTTTCAATGTACGCCCAATATAACATAATGAACAGTCTATGTGGATAGAGTACGCCAATATAAAGACATGCAAGTTCAATATGGGTTGGATACGCCTACGTGCGTTTCGGTGTATGATCTTCCAACCGAACCACCTTCTTCAGGGCTGTCCAATTCCAAAGAGTTCTTTAGGGGATGATTGTTTAAGGTAACGTGAAATTATAGGCTTCTCCACTCTAATATGATAGAATATGATATCTTTCTTGGGCACTTATTCACCTACTGTACATCACTCAGGCTCTCATGAATCCCCGAGAGCTAGACCTATAAGCTGTACGCAGCAAACAATAGGAGATGGCTACCAGAGGGTATACTTCAGGTGTCCTATTATGGTATATTCTCAGTGGCCATATATGTTCCTCTGTGACTAATCCCGGTCGTGATGGCCCAAAGTCGGGAATGTGCACACTGTGCCTATAGAGCCCATATGTTCCTTATTGCGCAGGCGGATGGTAAAACCTTCATATTTTGTCAATCCTGACCTTGAAGCATAGTTTAATTACTGTGCATTTTTTCTTGGAGTAGGTGATTTGAGGGTGATCAGTGGAGCTTACATAGTGCTTTATTTCTAATAAGAGCACCTTGCTATTGTAGGCGGTTCAATTGTTGAGGCGACTTTGGGCTCTGAGATGAACTATGTGACAGACACTTTTCAGTGTTACTGGGTTTTCTGGCGTCTGTGCTCTCCTCTTCTTTTGTTTTCTGATGGTGCTTTTACTGCGGTGAATAATAATATCTCCTACTAAGATAATTAGGCTTCCCATGGGTTTGACCATGGCTGTGTGAACTTTAGATGAATTAACTGTGTTAATTGTGTGTTTACTTCTAGTGTTTTATCCTTTAAACCGTTAAAAACACATTTATCACGAATAAACATTCAATAACCACAGCTTTGATCAGTGCCTAACATATGAAAACCTTTAATCATTGTAACTAAAGAAATGATGCTGTTAGGTCCTCTTTGCCACAGGCTCTGTGTGGGAACTATAGACTTCATCTTCAGTTTACACATTGGTGAGGACCCTACCACACTCCAATTTGAGAATACACCAAGCCCACAAAGGAAAATGAATTCCTAATTATCGTCACTCTAGCTCCTGGCTTGCACAAGTTGGTTCTTTGCTGCATTTTACCTTGCTGGACAGCATTATTTCACAGCAGAATCATTGCAAAATAAAATCAGCTGGCTGAAGAATATGTTTCTCTCTTATCATATGCAAAGCCATAATCTTTATTTTATTATTGTTGCAGTTGTTATTGCGGTGCCATGTGTTATTTTCTTAATACTTAATAACACTTGCATGATATTAAGTAAATGGAAACATGCTTTATGACTCTAAAATTGAGATATGCCACAGATTTCCCCTTGTCCTCTGCCATTTGATGATCACTATAAAGTCCTTCTTAGGATTCACCTCTTAATCGGGCCAGTAACCAGTATTTCACTTTCACATGATGATTTCAGCTGCTGAAAACACCCCAAATCTTCGAGTGAAAGTCTGTTGAAAGTTAAGAACTATCAGAGGAATCAGACCCAGATGTTCCTCATTTATTAATGGGCCATCAATGTCCATCTCTCAATTTGCTCTATTTTCCTCATCAGGTATCGGTAACTTTGGGATGAGGAAAATACGGGCTGTGCTCCGGGCCACTTGTAATCACAGTCTGAGTCATTTAATCTAAGCTTTAATATTTTTTATGATGAATTATTTATTTTCAGCATTTGTTCTCAGAACGCTACAGCTGAATTCCTTATCAGCAATGTCTCTGTAAATGAGTTAGCATGCATCCACTGTGTTTTGTTTGGGTCATTTGACATGGTCTGCTGATGCCTTGAGTTTACTCTTTGAGTGGGCGATCACAGATGGTGGTTCATCTAGCGTACACAGAGACTATGTTTGCACATTCAGGGTGTGCTTCCGAGGAGCAAGGGACATCAAATGAGTTTTTTCTTTGGTTCAACAAAGGTTTGTCTAGGTAAACATGTAGGTAAAGTCGGTTGACTAAAATTTAACATACTATTTGACAGCTGTTCTGTTTGAAGTATTTGGAATATATATCTTAATTTTTAGTGGCAGCTTTAGATGTAATCTATTTGGTTTCTTTCTCATAATAGCTGTCTCGAGGATTCATTGCAAACCTATCTTATTGTAAGTATAGTAAGATAAAACAAGACTTAATAAAGCCAATCATTTTGGCCTTTAAGTAATGTAACCCATTAGTGTAATGATTATGAATTGTTTTGGTGTTTACTTGTGCAGCAAAATGGCAATCTTATTTATTCTGAGTGCAAAAGTGTATTGGCCTTGCAATTTATCCCTGACCCTCTGTATTTATATAAATGAAAACCACTAGTGTGAGAGCAAAGACAGAACTGGAAATTAAAGAGAGTGGTGGTGTGACATCTGTCAGTGTTAGCACGTCAGACCTTATTAAGTAAACTTACAAGGGAGACGCGTATAGGCTGATGGATCTTTTGACTGCGCTTCGAGTTTTTCCCACCATGAACCCCGTTCCAGTACAAATCAATAACTATAACAATCAATAACATCAATAATCAATAGGAGTCAATAATTTACGCACACCATGACTTTGCGGACGTGAATAACCACACCTTTATGTGATGGTTACAGTGTTTATGTCCCTATAGTAACAATGCATATGTCACGTATGATAGACATACAAAAACAATACTGGCTGACCAAAGCGGCGAAAGAATCTCAATCCAATCAAGGCTTGAGCCACTACACATTCTAAAGTTACCGTAAAATTAGTAGCAAGAATAACTGTGCAAACAAAATAACGTACATTTAGATTTAGCATAGAAAAGGCATCAACTGTCATTACATGTAGGGACTTCATCAGGGTATACCCTAACTATCATTAGATAAGAATACCATGTTTGCACTTCATGCAAAACAATATAGTCAACACAAATTTGGAAAAACATCTAACTATGGCTCTATCAAAATAGTGGTTGGTACCTAGAAACAAAAACAAATAGACATAACAATCAGTAACATTGTCTTTATACCTGTCCTCAATATGATTCAGTAAGCTGTGAGAGTCTTTGTCAATAGGACATCAGTTCGGTAAGCAAGACATCAGGATTCAGCATTAAAGTTCAGAAAAGCAAAGTCTCTTTAAGCAATAAAGTTAAACACTTCTCTTCTCGGGACGGTCAAGGAAAATAATAGAGTATCTCTTAATAAGTAAGCTTCCAAAGAGACGCAAATAGGTCGATGAACCTTTTGGCTCTCTTTGAGGTTTTTCCACCATATATCCCGTGTATGCACAGATCAATAACCAATAACAAACAATAACATTAATAGTCAATAGGAGTCAGTAATTTCACACACCGTGACCTTGCAGTCATGAATAACCACACCTTTAGGTAAAAGTTTGAATATTTATTTCCCTATATTAACAATGCTAATGTTACGTAACTTAATCTCAACATCAAATGATAAACATACAGAAACAACACTGGTTGTCCAAAGCGGTGAATGAATCACAATCTAATCAATGCTTGAGCTTCTACACATTCTAAGGTTACAGTACAAATTAGTAGCATGAATAACTGTGCAAACGATATTACATACATTTAGATTCAGCAAAGAAAATACATCAGCTGTTATTACATGTGGCGAATTTCATCAGTGAGAATCCTACCTATCATCAGATTAGAATAGCATGTTTGGGCCTCTTGCAAAAATATTTAGTCAACACAAATTTGGAAAAGCATCTAACTATTGCTCTAACAAAATTAGCGGTTGGTACCTAGAAACAAAAGCAAGTAGACATAACAATCAATATCATAATCAGTATACCTCTCCTCTATTGGATCAGCAAGCTAAAATTATCTTCATCAGGACATCAGTCTGGTCAGCACGGCATCAGGATTCAGCATCAAAGTTCAGAAAGAGCAAAGTCTCTTTAAGTGGTAAAGTTAAGCACGTCTCTTCTCAAGACAGTCAAGAAAATAATGGCCTTATGGCAAGATATAAAATGGGCTAATGGTGTCCTCTTCTCAGTACAGTCTGGCTAAATTAGATTTCCTAAAACTACTTCCCATTACCCTATTGGTTCAAGAATTGCATGTTCACACTTTGTCCAATAAAAGTAAATCCTCAAATCTATACTTCTACTAGAACATGGTTCACATGTCAATGATTGGCTTCCTGTTCTTCTGTTCTCGTCATGCCAGTCATCAGGTAACAATATTGTTGCAGCTTATACTCTAGTCAGTGTATTCATTGTCTTCTCCTGGGAAAGTCAGTCTCACACACATTATATTAAACATTGTTGCACTAGCAAGTACAGCATCTTCTAACAACCAGTTTCTCATGAGATAGACTTCCAGCTACAAGCATTAGGTCAGCACAGTGGAAAATCACAATTTCATTCTCTAAACATCCATTTTATACGTTGCCTAAGAAATGCAGCTTGACATGAGTCCATGCAACTAGGTCAAGACCTCGCTAAGTTAAGGCCTATGATTAATAAAGCTAATACATAATGCATAACCCTTAGTATGACATATTACTACATTAATCAAACATACGCACGGCTTTTCATATTAATAACCCATTAATAAGTACACTTTGTGAACATTGGAGGCCACTCAGGCAGGGGCTCCTTCAAATGCATGCATTATTTTTCATTAAGTTAATACATTTTGTACACAAATCCAACACTCAGAAGATATGAATTCACATCAATAATTTCATTAGAAATTCTGCATTAACAATCACTATAAAGTCCTTAGTATGATTCACCTCTTAATTGGGCCAGTAACCAGTATTATACTTTAATATGATGATTTCAGCTGCTGAAAACAGCCAAATTCTTCGAGTGAAAGCCTGTTGAAAATGAAGAGCTATCAGAGGAATGAGACTCAGATGTTCCTCATTTATTAGTGGTCCCTCAAGGTCCAACTCTCAATGGGCTCTATTTTCTCAACCAGGTATTGGCAACTCTGGGGTGAGGAAAATACAGCCTGTGCTCTGGGCAACTCGTAATCAGGCTCTGAGTCATTTAATCTAACCTTTAATTTTTTTAAATTATGAATTATTTATTTTCAGCATTTGTTCTCTAAACGCTAAAGCTGAATTCCTTTTCAGCAAGGTATTTGTAGATGACGTAGCATGCATTCAATTGTTTGGTTCATTTGACATGGTCTGCTGATGCCCTGAGTTTACTCTTTGAGTGGGCGATGACAGATGGTGGTTACATAAAGACTATGTTTTCACATTCAGGGTGTGCTTCCGAGGAGTAAGGGACATCAAATTAGTTTTTTCTTTGGTTCAACCAAGGTTTGTTTAGGGAAACGTAGGTAAAATTGGTTGACCAAAATTTAACATACTATTTGACAGCTGTTCTGTTTGAAGTATTTGCAGTATAGATCGTAATTTTTAGTGATAATTTAGATGTAATCTATTTGGTTTCTTTCTCATAATAGCTGTCTCAAGGACTCATTACAAACCTATCTTATTGTAAGTATAGTAAGATAAAACAAGACTTAATAAAGCCAGTCATTTTGGCTTTTAAGTAATGTTACCCATTAGTGTAATGATTATGAATTGTTTTGGTGTTTACCTGTGCAGCAAAATGGCAATTGTATTTATTCTGAGTGCAAAAGTGTATTGGCCTTGCAATTTATCCCTGACCGTCTGTATTTATACATATAAAAACCACTAGTGTGAGAGCAAAGACAGAACTGGAAATTAAAGAATGTGGTGGTATGACAACTGTCAGTGTTAGCACGTCAAACCTTATTAAGTAAACTTACAAGGGAGATGGGTATAGGCCGATGGACCTTTTGACTGCGCTTTGAATTTTTCCCACCATGAACCCCGTACCAGTATAAATCAATAACCATAACAATCAATAACATCAATAATCAATAGGTGTCAATAATTTACGCACACCATGACTTTGCGGACATGAATAACCACACCTTTATGTGTTGGTTACAGTGTTCATGTTCCTATATTAACAATGCTAATGTCACGTAACATAGTCTCAGAATCAAATGATAGACATACAAAAACAATACTGGCTGACAAAAGCGGCAAAAGAATCTCAATCTAATCAAGGCTCGAGCCACTACACATTCTAAAGTTACTGTACAAATTAGTAACAAGAATAACTGTGCAAACGAAATAACGTACATTTAGATTTAGCAAATAAAAGACATCCACTGTCATTACATTTAGCGGACTTCATTAGGGAATACCCTAACTATCATTAGATAAGAATACCATGTTTGGACTTCATGCAAAACAATACAGTCAACATAAATTTGGAAAAACATCTAACTATGGCTCTATCAAAACAGCGGTTGGTACCTAGAAACAAAAGCAAATAGACATAACAATCAGTAACATTGTCTTTATACCTGTCCTCAATATGATTCAGCAAGCTGTGACAGTCTTCGTCAATAGGAAATCAGTTCAGTCAGCAAGACATCAGGATTCAGCATTGAAGTTCAAAAAAGTAAAGTCTCTTTAAGCAATAATGTTAAAAACGCCTCTTCTCGGGACAGTCAAGGAAAATAATAGTGTATTTCCTCTCGGTGCAGTCCAGCTAACTTAGATTTACTAAAACTACTTCCCACGTCCTTATTGGTCAAAAGAATCACATGTTTACATTTAGTCCAATAAAAATAGAACCTCAAATCAAAATGTTTACTACTACATGGTTCACATGTCGATGATTGGCTCCTTGTCCCCCGTTCTCATCATTCGGCTTGTCAGGTATCAATTTTGTTGCAGCTTATACCCCAGTCAGTGTCTTCTCCTGGGAAGGTCAGACTTACACATACTACATTAAACAATGTTTCACTAGCTAGTACAACATCTTCTAGCAAGCAGTTTCTCACGAGAACGAACTTCAGCTACGAGCATATGATCAGTACAGTGGAAAATCACAATTTAGGGCCAGATGTATCATCACGGCCCTTTGCGATTCGGAAATAGCGATTTTTAAGAAATCCCTATTTCCGACTCGCAAAGTACCATGTATCACATTTGCGATTCGGTAATAGCGATTTCTTAAAAATCGCAAATGCTATTACCGAATCGCAAATTGCAATACCGGTCCCATTCGCACCTATGGGCCTGTTGGCCCATAGCTGTGAATTTTTTGCATTTCCAAAATTTAGATTTCTGAACCAGAAATCGCAATTTTGGAAATGCAAAAGCCCAGGGTGCTGGGGGCCTAAGGCCCCCTCTGCTGCACCCCAAAAATGTCTTAGAGGACATGTAAGGTGCACACATGCCAAAAGGGCATGTGTGCTTTACATGTTCAATATAAAAATGCATTTTACATGCATTTTTAAATTTTGCACTAGGTTACCACCTGGTTTCTTTTCATGGTATTTTGCATGTGCAAAATGCCATTCTGCGAAAAATCGGTATTTGCGATTTTTTGCAGCATCTCCTTGCGATTTGGATTTTGCGAATCGCAAGTTGCGACTCGCAAAACCAGGCCGCATCTCAAGAAATCGAAATTTTTGCGATTTCTTAGTTGTGGTCTGCGAATGCCTTTCATGCATCGCAGACCACTTTTTTGCACTCGCAAACGGCCGAATTTTGCGACTCGCACCGTTTGCGAGTGCAAAAAAATGTCATACATCTGGCCCTCAATTCTCTAAACAGCCATTTTAAAAAACGCCTAAGAAAATACAGCTTGACATGAGGCCATGCAACTAGGCCCAAGACCTCGCTAAGTTAAGGCCTACAATTAATAAAGCTAATACATAATAGATAACCTTCAATATAACATGTTACTACATTAATCAAACATAAGCTCAACATTTCACATTAATAAGTCATTAATAAGTAAACTTCATGAACATTGGCAGCCACTCAAATTGGCGCACCCTTAAATGTGTGCATTAATTTCTCTATGTTAATACATTTTCTACACAAATCCAACACTCAAAATACATGAATATTCATTTTTAAAATTCAGCATTAACAATCCCTCCTCTGATGACTAAGGCCTGGCGGTTGGTGATAAAGCGGCGGTAATACCGCCAACAGGCCAGCGGTAATAAATATGAAATTATGACCACAGCGGAAACCATTCAGACAGACAGCCACTTTAACACATCGACCGCCAGGGCAAAACCAACAGGCAACACAGCGGTAACCGACTCATCCAGGCGGAAGACAATGTTCCGCCCACTGTATTATGAGACACCAATCTACCACTTTTTTCCAGGGCGGTACCAATGACATCAAAAGCCTGGCAGAAACACTGCACAGAAGGTAAACTACTCACTTCTGGAGACTCAAGGAAGAACCACGCCGCCATGAAGCCCGAGTTGCATGTCTTCCCCATGATCTTCTACCTTCTGCTCCATTACGCTAATACATAATGGATAACCTTTAATATAACATGTTACTATATTAATCAAACATAAGCTCAACATTTCACATTAATAAGTCATTAATAAGTAAACTTCATGAATATTGGCAGCCACTCAAGTGGGCGCACCCTTAAATGTGTGCATTATTTTCTCTACTTTAATACATTTTCTACACAAATCCAACACTCAAAATACATGAATATTCATTTTTAAAATTCAGCATTAACAATCCCTCCTCTGATGACTAAGGCCTGGAGGTTGGTGATAAAGCGGCGGTAATACCACCAACAGGCCAGCGGTAATAAGTATGAAATTATGACCACGGCGGAAACCACTCAGCCAGACAGCCACTTTAACACACCGACTGCCAGGGCGAAACCAACAGGCACCACAGCGGTAACTGACTACAGCCAGCGGAAGACAATGTTCCACCCACTGTATTATGAAACACCAATCCGCCACCTTTTCCAGGGCGGTACCAACGACATCAAAAGCCTGGCAGAATCACTGCACAGAAGGGAAACGACTCACCTCTGGAGACTCAAGGAAGAACCACGCCACCATGAAGCCCAAGTTGCATGTCTTCCCCATGCTCTTCTACCTTCTGCTCCATTACGAACACCAATGCCGGCGAAGGCGACCACGGTGAGTACTGCCGCCTAGCACACAGGGGAGGGGGGGGAGGAAAAAGAGTGTGATACACACATGCAACACCCCCACCCCCAACATCATACACATAACCAGATGCAGTAACATTACATATACCACCTGCACTCCTCAGGAATAATGCAAGGACAAAAGGAATTGATTAAAGTGAGTGTAATAAGATAAAATAGTATAAATACGTGCATCAAAATCAAAAAGTATATACACATTTACAAATGTAGGGACACTGCCCAGTCCTCAATATCCGTGGGCCACAGGGCCACATTACATAGTCCAAGGCCCTACCTTACTCCTGCAACAACACGGAGAGAACACTGCAGGGGCATCAGATCAAAAATAGACAGGCACCTCATGGGGACGGGGAATGGCGGGCACCTCAGCCGGAAGATGGTACAACGCCACTGGTCCTGGAGGGGGCAACATGCCCATCACTCTGTCCTCGGGAGTGCAAGGCCTCAGTCTTTCAAGTGTGTGATTTGCCCACAGCTTTGTCCTGGGGAGTGCAAGACCACCCTCTCTCAAGTTGGGGACTTGCCCACTGCTTAGTCCTGGGGAGTGCAAGGCCACAGTCTTTCAAGTGGGTAATTTGCCCACTGCTTGGTCCTGGGGAATGCAAGGCCACAGTCTTTCAAGCAAGTGATATGCCTACTGCTTGGTCCTGGGGAGTGCAAGGCCACATTCTTTCAATTGGGTGATTTGCCCACTGCTTAGTCCTGGGAGTGCAAGGCCACACTCTTTCAAGTGTGTGATTTGCCCACTGCTTGGTCCTGGGGAGTGCAAGGCCACAGTCACTCAAGTGGGTGACTTGCCCACTGCTTGGTCCTGGGGAGTGCAAGGCCACAGTCTTTCAAGTGGGTGATTTGCCCACTGGCTCTGGAGAGGGCTACATGCCCTGTGCTTGATCCTGAGGTGTGCAAGGCCACAGTCTCTCCAGTGGGTGACTTCTTCCATTGATCCTGGATGGGGCATTGTGCCCAGTGAGCTTCATCCTGTGGACGATGGGGTGAGTGGATGGCTTCTTCCACTGGTTATGGAGGGGGCATTGTGCCCAGTGAGCTTCATCCTGTGGAGGATGGGTTGAGTGGATGGCTTCTTCCATTGGTTATGGAGGGGGCATTGTGCCCAGTGAGCTTCATCCTGTGGAGGATGGGGTGAGTGGATGGCTTCTCCACTGGTTCTGGAGGGGACATTGCGCCCAGTGAGCTTCATCCTGTGGAGGATGGGGTGAGTGGATGGCTTCTTCCACTGGTTCTGGAGGGGGCATTGTGCCCAGTGAGCTTCATCATGTGGAGCATGGGGTGAGTGGATGGCTTCTCCACTGGTTCTGGAGGGGGCATTGTGCCCAGTGTGCTTCATCCTGTGGAGGATGGGGTGAGTGGATGGCTTCTTCCACTGGTTCTGGAGGGGGCATTGTGCCCAGTGAGCTTCATCCTGTGGAGGATGGGGAGAGTGGATGGCTTCTTCCACTGGTTCTGGAGGGGGCATTGTGCCCAGTGAGCTTCATCCTGTGGAGGATGGGGTGAGTGGATGGCTTCTTCCACTGGTTCTGGAGGGGGCATTGTGCCCAGTGAGCTTTATCCTGTGGAGGATGGGGTAAGTGGATGGTTTCTCCACTGGTTCTGGAGGGGGCATCGTGCCCTGTGATGCAGATCATGGGGAGTGCAAGGTCACAGTCTCTCAAGTGGGTGACTTGCCCACTGCTTGGTCCTGGGGAGTGCAAGGCCACAGTCTTTCAAGTGGGTGATTTGCCCACTGGCTCTGGAGAGGGCTACATGCCCTGTGCTTGATCCTGGGGAGTGCAAGGCCACAGTCTCTCCAGTGGGTGATTTCTACCATTGATTCTGGAGGGGGCATTGTGCCCAGTGAGCTTCATCCTGTGGACGATGGGGTGAGTGGATGGCTTCTTCCACTGGTTATGGAGGGGGCATTGTGCCCAGTGAGCTTCATCCTGTGGAGGATGGGGTGAGTGGATGTCTTCTTCCATTGGTTCTGGAGGGAGCATTGTGCCCAGTGAGCTTCATCCTGTGGAGGATGGGGTGAGTGGATGGCTTCTCCACTGGTTCTGGAAGGGACATTGTACCCAGTGAGCTTCATCCTGTGGAGGATGGGGTGAGTGGATGGCTTCTTCCACTGGTTCTGGAGGGGGCATTGTGCCCAGTAAGCTTCATCCTGTGGAGCATGGTGTGAGTGGATGGCTTCTCCACTGGTTCTGGAGGGGGCATTGTGCCCAGTGAGCTTCATCCTGTGGGGGATGGGGTGGGTGGATGGCTTCATCCACTGGTTCTGGAGGGGGGAATTGTGCCCAGTGAGCATCATCCTATGGAGGATGGGGTGAGTGTATGGCTTCTCCACTGGTTCTGGAGGGGGCATCGTGCCCTGTAATGCAGATTTTGGGGAGTGCAAGGTCACAGTCTCTCACCTGGGTAATCATCACATTACCACTACAAGGTTGTCCCCAAGCCAGGATCTTCTGAAAAGTCATGTGTTGAAAAACTATACAATGTACAATATAGAAATCGCAAAATGTAGTTTAAAATGCTCAAAATAATGTACTACTAAAAGGGCTGAAAGAGCTTAACTTGGCTGTGCCATTATGCCTTATAAAATGTGAATTAAGGGAGTGGTTATTTCCTTATGCAAGCGTGTGAAAATGGATTTCCCCCATAACGTGGTGCACCAGAATGCATACAAGTAAAGTGCACGGATGATAATAATCGTACATGTCATGCACATTTATTCATCGGTTGCAAATATATTAATGTTAAAGTATGTTAGACAATGTTATTTCTATAGTCATTTTGTATTCACTGAGAGAAATGTGTTTAAAATCATTTGACGAAAAGTACAATATATAGAAACGTTAGCTTGGCCTGAGTGAAGGCCCACATTTTTTCTGTGTTTAATCTTCAATGTGAAAGTTTGTTTTATTGCATGTTTCTCTAAGCTGCAGGGACAGTATTATGAGCTTGAGGCTAATAAAGATTTTATTGTGCTGAAAAGAGGAGAGGGCCTGAGATGACGTGTTACCAAGGTTGAAGAGGACTAATGTGGAGACAGCAATCAAATACTCCTCTGAATTTCTGAGCACAGAGTGAACCAAAGGATGTTTCAAGGTTCAGATGCCAATTAGGCAGTTGATAGAGTTGTTGATTAGGGAAACATTTCTTCATTGATGTCACTCCTTGGAAGGTTTGAGATTTAAGAGTGGTATAGTTAGCTGAAGGGCAGATATATTTTTTCCCTTTTGAGCAGAGCAAACCCCTCTGAGGCACAGACCTCGATCTGAAAATACTTGGCAGCTTTACGCTGCACCCACCTCTCTTGACAGAACATTACAAAGAAGTGCTGACACTTTTCTCTGAACCCTTGTTAGATAGATACGATAAGTAGATATTCAAATCAAATGGTTAGGGAGGATGATTTATCTCTTCAAATTCAAAGCATCATATGCTTTCCCTTCTGTTTTGTATTGCTGTTATTGAAATATTAGTTTTCTATATGATGATTACATTTAGAGTAGTTTGTAGTTTTGATTCTCCTTTGGGGATGCTTTACATTTACTCTATGGTTTTGAGACTCATTTATGTACTTTTACTTTGAGTCTGCAATAAACCTTTAACCTTAATTTGGTCTCCGAGATTTAATGTGTAGGTGGCAGGTTACACTGTGATAGATAAACTACTGGAAAATGTACCTTCTCACCCCTAAGAAAGGGAAAGGATTCATTGAGCTCAAGAGATTAGAAATAGTATCCACAGCTTGATCAGGGCCTTTTTATAGTACTAAACATAAATGAAACAAGATCACACAATTAGCCCTCTGTATTACTAGATTGCCACATAGCCTTACAAATACTGAAACACAGATTGTGGTAGAAGTGCATTCAGTGCATATTAGTGAACATCATATTCATCCAGTTGGAAATTTGCATTGTGTAAACAGTAACAGTGGGAAAAATCATTGATGCAGCATTTCAGTGGTCTTGATTTAGAGTAGCCACTTTCCTCAGGACTGACAATTTAATAGACTAATTAGGGCACAACTACAGTAATATATCTCAAGCAAGATTTACAACAGCTGAAAGGGATAAGTATACAGCTCTCAGCAGAATGTGTACTAAGGTAGGTACATCACCTCCTCAGAAAACATTTTACAGGCGCCAGTCTGTGCATTCAAAAACCATTGTAACATACAATGTCTCCAAATGTAGGATACCTCCCCTGATGTATAATCAATGCTTGATTCATTCGAACATACTGCAGTGCAATATATGTGAGGTACCCGATTGTACAACAATAATGGGGGGTCTCGACTTACTGTAGAGAACTTGAAAACAGCTGAAGAATTGATTATTCATTGGGGACATTTCACTTGGCGCCTTTGTGTGTCACTATGGTTTTTGAATGTGCTACATGTGCTGCAAGGTGTACTTGTGTAAGATGTGGGCACTGAGGCTCAGTTTGATGTCAATGTGGACGCCCAGGAACTTTGCACAGTTGAAAATCCCTGGAGTGAAACCTTTCAGGTTCATATTTGAGAGTGATTTTTGTACTATATGATATGTGTTGCCCTTGGTGACACGCAGAAATTCAGTCTTGTTGATAGGAGTTAGAATGAAGGATTAAAACACACTTCTGAACTGTGGTGAAGCAATTCTCTAATTGGTCGATGTCATGTCCAAATCAGATTCTCAGGTTCAGCTGGGTGTCATCTACATATTGTGAAGATGCAGGTTAGGAGGTCTCCCAAAAGTTCCTCTTAGATATTGAAGGTTACTGCTAAGGGTATTGAGCCTTAGTTCACCATAGGAGATTAGGCTGGTGTGGGTCTGGAAGAGCCGACTTGAACCTACTTGATTCTGTACTTCAGGCAAGGCGTAAAACACTGCAAACTGATTTCATGGCGATCATCAGTATCAAAAGTTGCAGAGAGGTTGAGGAGGGCAAGAAAATGGAAGTCAGAGAAAAGTATTGTGGTTGTTTCTGTACTGTAGTCTGAATTTAGACTGGTAGTTTTGCAGGAGGGCATTAGTTTGAGCTACTGGGGGCAACAGTTTTCTCAATGATCAACACCAGGGGTAATGGGGAAGTAATCTGATGGCAGTTAGGGAAGACATCGTGGGTCAACATGGGCTTCTTCAGAAGATGAAAAATGTGCCTGGTCTTGAGAGGATCCACAAAGATGCCTTAGCTAAAAGAAACTATCACAATTATCACAACCACATGTGGGAACATCATTAGTGTACAGGCAGCAAGGGTCTTATGGCACAGAGTCAGGAGGGGCAGAATTGCGAGAGATAATGGCCAAATGTGTAGTCAGTCTATCATGACCATGATCTTATGCTCAGGTGATATTTTAGAGTCAATATTCTAGTTGAATATAAAAAATAACTAGTCAAATATCGCTTGAATGCAAAACGTAATCCACATATACATTTCAGTGCCATATGGGTGTTTATGCAGTGCTAGTGGGAAAACTTGTTTTGAGAATAATAGAATACATGTCTTTGGCGGTAGGTATAGAGTCTGACTTATAAATAGTTGATGTTCAGTAGAGTTGTAGTGTTTCACTTAAATCTCCTTCACATATGAAAATTGGATGACTGTGTGTAAGTGGCTTTTGGAGTTAGGTAGAGGGTGGCCAAAACATCAGCTCAGAGGGAGGTCAAGGCAGACCATTTAGGTTTGGTGTGTATAGGGACACATAATGTGTTGTCATATTTTGTCAAGTACAAACATGCAGTGGACCACACTAGAAACAACTCACTTGCATATAATATGAATTGCAGAGATATGTAATTTAAATACAATAAAGCATATCTCTCGAGTCTTTTCTACAAATATACAAAATTAGCTTTATTAAGATCTAAACATATATAGGTTCAATCATTATATAGTAATACCACATAATTATAGCAACATAATATGAAAGTTGATTAAATGACTAAAGGAAAGAAACCACCTGTCACCTCAAATAAATACCAAAAGTAACCTCCAAGCTTCCAGATATACTTCCATCAAACATACCCACACATCCACATACAAACCCTCTCACCCATTAATAAAAGCATCAATGCAAAACAAATTACATCAATTATTACAATACTAAATAATTAATGATCTTCAGTCTATAACTGGCCAACTCTAAACAGTTTCATAATCTGTTAATTTCAATGTGTGCTGAATCAGCTCTAGTTTCAATGTACGCCCAATATAACATAATGAACAGTCTATGTGGATAGAGTACGCCAATATAAAGACATGCAAGTTCAATATGGGTTGGATACGCCTACGTGCGTTTCGGTGTATGATCTTCCAACCGAACCACCTTCTTCAGGGCTGTCCAATTCCAAAGAGTTCTTTAGGGGATGATTGTTTAAGGTAACGTGAAATTATAGGCTTCTCCACTCTAATATGATAGAATATGATATCTTTCTTGGGCACTTATTCACCTACTGTACATCACTCAGGCTCTCATGAATCCCCGAGAGCTAGACCTATAAGCTGTACGCAGCAAACAATAGGAGATGGCTACCAGAGGGTATACTTCAGGTGTCCTATTATGGTATATTCTCAGTGGCCATATATGTTCCTCTGTGACTAATCCCGGTCGTGATGGCCCAAAGTCGGGAATGTGCACACTGTGCCTATAGAGCCCATATGTTCCTTATTGCGCAGGCGGATGGTAAAACCTTCATATTTTGTCAATCCTGACCTTGAAGCATAGTTTAATTACTGTGCATTTTTTCTTGGAGTAGGTGATTTGAGGGTGATCAGTGGAGCTTACATAGTGCTTTATTTCTAATAAGAGCACCTTGCTATTGTAGGCGGTTCAATTGTTGAGGCGACTTTGGGCTCTGAGATGAACTATGTGACAGACACTTTTCAGTGTTACTGGGTTTTCTGGCGTCTGTGCTCTCCTCTTCTTTTGTTTTCTGATGGTGCTTTTACTGCGGTGAATAATAATATCTCCTACTAAGATAATTAGGCTTCCCATGGGTTTGACCATGGCTGTGTGAACTTTAGATGAATTAACTGTGTTAATTGTGTGTTTACTTCTAGTGTTTTATCCTTTAAACCGTTAAAAACACATTTATCACGAATAAACATTCAATAACCACAGCTTTGATCAGTGCCTAACATATGAAAACCTTTAATCATTGTAACTAAAGAAATGATGCTGTTAGGTCCTCTTTGCCACAGGCTCTGTGTGGGAACCATAGACTTCATCTTCAGTTTACACATTGGTGAGGACCCTACCACACTCCAATTTGAGAATACACCAAGCCCACAGAGGAAAATGAATTCCTAATTATCGTCACTCTAGCTCCTGGCTTGCACAAGTTGGTTCTTTGCTGCATTTTACCTTGCTGGACAGCATTATTTCACAGCAGAATCATTGCAAAATAAAATCAGCTGGCTGAAGAATATGTTTCTCTCTTATCATATGCAAAGCCATAATCTTTATTTTATTATTGTTGCAGTTGTTATTGCGGTGCCATGTGTTATTTTCTTAATACTTAATAACACTTGCATGATATTAAGTAAATGGAAACATGCTTTATGACTCTAAAATTGAGATATGCCACAGATTTCCCCTTGTCCTCTGCCATTTGGTGATCACTATAAAGTCCTTATTATGATTCACCTCTTAATCGGGCCAGTAACCAGTATTTCACTTTCACATGATGATTTCAGCTGCTGAAAACACCCCAAATCTTCGAGTGAAAGTCTGTTGAAAGTTAAGAACTATCAGAGGAATCAGACCCAGATGTTCCTCATTTATTAATGGGCCATCAATGTCCATCTCTCAATTTGCTCTATTTTCCTCATCAGGTATCGGTAACTTTGGGATGAGGAAAATACGGGCTGTGCTCCGGGCCACTTGTAATCACAGTCTGAGTCATTTAATCTAAGCTTTAATATTTTTTATGATGAATTATTTATTTTCAGCATTTGTTCTCAGAACGCTACAGCTGAATTCCTTATCAGCAATGTCTCTGTAAATGAGTTAGCATGCATCCACTGTGTTTTGTTTGGGTCATTTGACATGGTCTGCTGATGCCTTGAGTTTACTCTTTGAGTGGGCGATAACAGATGGTGGTTCATCTACCGTACACAGAGACTATGTTTTCACATTCAGGGTGTGCTTCCGAAGAGCAAGGGACATCAAATGAGTTTTTTCTTTGGTTGAACAAAGGTTTGTCTAGGTAAACATGTAGGTAAAGTCGGTTGACTAAAATTTAACATACTATTTGACAGCTGTTCTGTTTGATGTATTTGGAATATATTTCTTCGTTTTTAGTGGCAGCTTTAGATGTAATCTATTCGGTTTCATTATCATAATAGCTGTCTCAAGAATTCATTCCAAACCTATCTTATTGTAAGTATAGTAAGATAAAACAAGACTTAAAAAAGCCAGTCATTTTGGCTTTTAAGTAATGTAACCCATTAGTGTAATGATTATGAATTGTTTTGGTGTTTACTTGTGCAGCAAAATGGCAATCTTATTTATTCTGAGTGCAAAAGAGTATTGGCCTTGCAATTTATCCCTGATCCTCTGTATTTATACAAATGAAAACCACTAGTGTGAGAGCAAAGACAGAACTGGAAATTAAAGAGAGTGGTGGTGTGACATCTGTCAGTGTTAGCACGTCAGACCTTATTAGGTAAACTTACAAGGGAGACGCGTATAGGCCGATGGACCTTTTCACTGCGCTTCGAGTTTTTCCCACCATGAACCACGTCCAGTACAAATTAATTACCATAACAATCAATAACATCAATAATCAATAGATGTCAATAATATACGCACACCATGACTTTGCGGACATGAATAACCACACCTTTATGTGATGGTTACAGTGTTTATGTCCCTATATTAACAATGCTAATGTCACGTATGAAAGACATACAAAAACAGTACTGGCTGACCAAAGCGGCAAAAGAATCTCAATCCAATCAAGGCTTGAGCCACTACACATTCTAAAGTTACCGTACAAATTAGTATCAAGAAAAACTGTGCAAACTAAATAACGCACATTTAGATTTAGCATAGAAAAGCCATCAACTGTCATTACATGTAAGGACTTCATCAGGGAATACCCTAACTATCATTAGATAAGAATACCATGTTTGCACTTCATGCAAAACAATATAGTCAACACAAATTTCGAAAAACATCTAACTATGGCTCTATCAAAATAGCGGTTGGTACCTAGAAACAAAAACAAATAGACATAACAATCAGTAACATTGTCTTTATATCTGTCCTCAATATGATTCAGCAAGCTGTGACAGTCTTCGTCAATAGGACATCAGTTCAGTAAGCAAGACATCAGGATTCAGCATTAAAGTTCAGAAAAGCAAAGTCACTTTAAGCAATAAAGTTAAACATGTCTCTTCTCGGGACGGTCAAGGAAAATAATGGAGTATCTCTTAATAAGTAAACTTACAAGGAGACACAAATAGCTCGATGAACCTTTTGGCTCTCTTCGAGGTTTTCCTAACATATATCCCGTATATGCACAGATCAATAATCAATAACAATCAATAACATTAATAGTCAATAGGAGTCAGTAATTTCCCACACCGTGACCTTGCAGTCATGAATAACCACACCATTAGGTAAAAGTTTGAATATTTATTTCCTTATATTAACAATGCTAATGTTACGTACCTCAATCTCAAAATCAAATGATAAACATACAGAAACAACACTGGCTGTCCAAAGCGGTGAAAGAATCACAATCTAATCAATGCTTGAGCTTCTACACATTCTAAGGTTACAGTACAAATTAGTAGAATGAATAACTGTGCAAACGATATTACATACATTTAGATTCACCAAAGAAAAGACATCAGCTGTTATTTCATGTGGCGAATTTCATCAGTGAGAATCCTACCTATCATCAGATTAGAATAGCATGTTTGGGCCTCATGCAAAACAATTTAGTCAACACGAATTTGGAAAAGCATCTAACTATGGCTCTAACAAAATTAGCGGTTGGTACCTAGAAACAAAAGCAAGTAGACATAACAATCAGTATCATAATCAGTATACCTCTCCTCTATTGGATCAGCAAGCTAAAATAATCTTCATCAGGGCATCAGTTGGTTCAGCACGACATCAGGATTCAGCATCAAAGTTCAGAAAGAGCAAAGTCTCTTTAAGTAGTAAAGTTAAGCACGTTTCTTCTCAAGACGGTCAAGAAAATAATGGCCTTATGGCAAGATATAAAATGGGCAAATGGTGTCCTCTTCTCAGTACAGTCTGGCTAAATTAGATTTACTAAAACTACTTCCCATGACCATATTGGTTCAAGACTTGTATGTTCACACTTTGTCCAATAAAAGTAAACTCTCAAATATGTATTGTTGCAGCTTATACTCCAGTCAGTGTATTCATTGTCTTCTCCTGGGAAAGTCAGTCTCACACACATTACACTAAACATTGTTGCACTAGCAAGTACAGCATCTTCTAACAAGCAGTTTCTCAAGAGAAAGACTTTCAGCTACGAGCATTAGGTCAGCACAGTGGAAAATCACAATTTAATTCTCTAAACATCCATTTTATAAGTCGCCTAAGAAATGCAGTTTGACATGAGGCCATGCAACTAGGCCAAGACCTCGATAAGTAAGGGCCTACAATTAATAAAGCTAATACATAATGCATAACCCTTAATATGACATATTACTACATTAATCAAACATAAGCTCGACATTTCATATTAATAACCCATTAATAAGTACACTTTGTGAACATTGGAGGCCGCTCAGGCAGGCGCTCCTTCAAATGCATGCATTATTTTTCATTAAGTAAATACATTTTTTACACAAATCCAACACTCAGAATATATGAATATACATTAATAATTTCATTAGAAATTCTGCATTAACAATCACTATAAAGTCCTTAGTATGATTCACCTCTTAATTGGGCCAGTAACGTTTATTATACTTTAATATGATGATTTCAGCTGCTGAAAACAGCCAAATTCTTTGAGTAAAAGTCTGTCGAAAATGAAGAGCTATCAGAGGAATGAGACCCAGATGTTCCTCATTTATTAGTGGTCCCTCAAGGTCCAACTCTCAATGGGCTCTATTTTCTTAACCAGGTATTGGCAACTCTGGGATGAGGAAAATACAGCCTGTGCTCTGGGCAACTCATAAACAGGCTCTGAGTCATTTAATTTAATCTATCCTTTAATTTTTTTTGATCATGAATTATTTAGTTTCAGCATTTGTTCTCTAAATGCTAAAGCTGAATTCCTTTTTAGCAAGGTATTTGTAGATGAGTTAGCACGCATTCAATTGTTTGGTTCATTTGACATGGTCTGCTGATGCCCTGAGTTTACTCTTTTAGTGGGCGATGACAGATGGTGGTTACACAAAGACTATGGCCCTCATTACAACCCTGGCGGATGGTGTTAAAGCGGCGGTAAGACCGCCAACAGGCCGGCGGTAAAAAAAATGGAATTACGACCGTGGTGGAAACCGCCAACAAAGCCAGCCACTTTAACACTCCGACCGCCACGGCGGTACAAACAAACAGCGTGGTGGTCACCGCAAACAGACAGGCGGAGGTCAATGTACCGCCCATAGTATCACAACCTACCAATCTGCCACCTTTTCCGGGGCGGATTCACCCCGGACAAAAACACGGCGGAAACAGGACTTCGAAGGGAAAACGCTCACCTCTACACACCCCACGAAGAATCCGGATGCCATGGAACCAGAGCTGCAGATCCTGCCAGCCCTTATTTTCTTGCTCCTCTACCAGGGGCACGAACGCCGGCGGCGAAGACCACAATGAGTACTGCACCTACGACACAGGGGAGGGGGGAGGAAAAAAAAAAAACACACACGCAACACCCCCACCCTCAACCACCACAACACACACACTAATGCAGCATGATACATTACAGTTACACCCCCCAACTCCCCCGGAACAATGCAAAGACAAAATGAAATTAGTGTAACCATTGTAATATATTAAAATCCAGTACACAAAAATATACATATACACACTATAAACAAAATATACAGCAAGAATAGTAGTCCAGGTTGTGCTCCATTGAAGTCCCTGGAACACTGGGCCCACACGGTATGGGCGAGGCCCACACAAGATCCCTGACCATGACGGATAGAACACTGCAGGGGCATCAGATAGCAATAAAACAGGCACCTTAGGGGGACGGAAAGGTGGGGCACCTCAGCCGGTTGAGTGCCCGATGCCAAATCCACAAGGGGGCCACATGCCCACTGTTCCATCCTGGGGAGTGCAAAGTCACAGTCTCTCAAGTCTCCACAGTGGGTGGGTTGCCCACTGTTCCATCCTGGGGAGTGCAAAGCCACAGTCTCTCAAGTCTCACAAGTGGGTGGTTTGCCCACTGCTTTATCCTGGGGAGTGCAAACCCACAGTCTCTCAAGTCTCTACAGTGGGTGGGTTGCCCACTGTTCCATCCTGGGGAGTGAAAAGCCAGTCTCTCAAGTCTCACAAGTGGGTGGTTTGCCCACTACTTTATCCTGGGGAGTGCAAAGCCACAGTCTCTCAAGTCGATAACAGTCTCCACTGGTTCTGGAGGGGGCATGGTGCCCAGAGTGCTTCATCCTGCCAAGGACTGAGGTAGTGGATTTATCTCTCCACTGGTTCTGGAGAGGGCCTTGTGCCCAGAGTGCTTCATCCTGCCAAGGACTGAGGTAGTGGATGCATCTCTCCACTGGTTCTGGAGGGGGCATGGTGCCCAGAGTGCTTCATCCTTCTCGTGGTGGCCTCAGTAGCGTCAGAGCTTTTGGCTCTCATGGGCCTGCGGTGCTTGTTGTGGCGGTGTCCTTAGCAGCAGTGCTTGTTGCGGCGGTGTCCTTGGCAGCGGTGCTTGTTGCGGTGGTGTCCTTGGCAGCGGTGCTTGTGGCGGCGGTGTCCTTTGCAGCAGTGCTTGTTGCAGCGGTGTTCTTGGCAGCGGTGCTTGTGGCGGCAGTGTCCTTGGCAGCGGTGCTTGTGGGGGCGGTGTCCTTGGCAGCAGCGCTTGTTGCAGTGGGCTCCTTTGCACTGACTCAGCTGCTGGCGAACCTTCATGGCCCAGCGGGGCTGGTGCTGGCGGTCATGTCTGGCCCAGCGGGGCTGGTGCTGGCGGTCCTCTCTGGCCCAGCGGGGCTGGTGCTGGCAGTCGTGTCTGGCCCAGCGGCGCTGGTGCTGGCGGTCCTCTCTGGCCCAGCGGGGCTGGTGCTGGCCGTCCTCTCTGGCCCAGCGGGGCTGGTGCTGGTGGTCCTCTCTAGCCTAGCGGGGCTCGTGCTGGCGGTACTCTCTGGCCCAGCGGGGATGATGGCAGTGGCCTCTTGAGCAGTAGGGCAGGTGCTGGCGGTGGCCTCCTGGGCAGCGGGGCTGATGGTCTCTTGGGCAGTAAGGCAGGTGCTGGCGGTGGCCTCCTAGGCAGCGGGGCTGATGGCGGTGGCCTCTTGGGCAGCGGGCTGATGGCGGTGGCCTCTTGGGCAGTGGGCAGGTGCTGGCGGTGGCCTTCTGGGCAGCGGGGCTGATGGCGGTCTTCTCCGCCTTGCTGCTCTTCCCAGACCTGCTGACTTTCTTGTGGCCCTTCCCCACCTTGGAAGGTGTCGCAGCTGACTCCACACTCCCACCTGTACCCCCGGCTGGAGTCTTCCCCCTCTCCCACCGGGCACTGGCCAACTTTTGATGCTTCACAGGTGGGGGACTGTCCGTGCTGTGGCTTAGTGCCACACTGGCTGCCCTGGTGGGCAGTGCACTCCATATTCCGGTGACTACAGGCACCACTGGTCCCGGAGATGTTGTGGCTGAGGTGCTAGGTTGGGACCTGGAGAGTCGGGCCCCAGGAGATGGACGGGGTGGGTGAGGTGTGGGAAAGAGGTCAAGGTTGGACAGGAAAAGTTTTTGGGAGACACTGGGACGGGTAGCTAGAGGGGGTTTGGGAGTGGAGGAAGAGGTTGTGGTTGTAGGAGGTGTTCGTTTGGTGACTTTGGGTGAAGGTGCATGCACTGGAGGTTGTCGTGAGGTGGATGGCCGTTGGGTGGGTGTGTGCCTGCGTTTGTGTATCTTGGGAGGGGGCATCACAGACACACTGGGAGAGGACACAGGGGACGTGTGAATGGTAGTGGGGGTGGTGACTGCACGTGAGCGGGGTGTGGTGGTGTGTGTGCTGGTGATGGCAGTAGTGGCTGTAGATGTAGTGCATGCAGGTGTGAGTGGAGACAAGACTGGGAGGGAGGAGGGAGACCAGGAGGAGGAGGACACAGTGGAGGCAGTGGATGTTGGTGTGTCTGCATGTGTGTGATGCTTGCGTGACTGCCTGTGGGATGTGTGGTGCTTATGTTTGCCTGAGCTTCCCTTGTGTGTTGACGTGTGTGCATGCTGGTCTAAAGGTGTACTTGGGATAGGCTGAGATAAAGGGGTTTGGGTCTGGGTGGAGGAATTTGGATGGGGGAGGCTAGAGACAGGGACTGCCATCAGTGCTGAGGCCAGAGTCTGAAAAGTTCGCTAAAGGGCCGCCTGACCAGAATGAATGCCCTCCAGGAATGCATTTGTTTGTTGCAACTGCCTTTCTACACCCTGGATGGCATTCAAAATGGTAGACTGCCTAACAGTGAGGGATCTGAGGAGGTCTATGGCCTCCTCACTGAGGGCAGCAGGGGTGACTGCGGCAGGGCCTGAGGTGCCTGGGGCGAAGGTGATGCCCACCCTCCTGGGTGAGAGGGCATGGGGCAAAGGCTGAGGGGCTGCTGAGAGAGCGGTGCTGGTAGGGGGGGTGGCGGCTGTACCTGTAGATGCAGGGGGCACAGATGTTGCCGCCACCACAAGGGAGCTCCCATCAGAGGACGAGTCCGTATCACTGGTGTCAGCTCCTGTCCCGCCGTGGAGCTCCCCTCGCCCTCCGTCCCACTGGGGAAATCAGACTCCATAGTGTTGCCCTCCTGGGCCATGTGGGATGGAGCTCCCTCCTGCTCCGGTGCCACTGCTCCTCCGCCTGATGATGTTAATGCACACAAGAACAGGGAGACCACAAAAAGGGGGTGACTACGACAGAAGAAAGACATGTTGAGAGCATGCATTACCGCTACCGTTGGCAGACACGACCGACACAGAAGCCCCATGCACTACGCCGCGCACTTGGGCTCCACTGTTCAATCCCGGTGACATGGCCTACAAGGCTATGGACGACATCTGCACACATGGATGACACAGGAGCATGACTAGGTGTACTTGCCACTGTACAGAGGTGGGGTGCCACATGGCCTGCCTTACGGAGGGACCTTGCCTACTAAACTCGCCCTGGCCTAGGGAAACCCACAGCCCACCTCCCCCACCCAGACACCTCCACTGCACGCAAAATCAGCAGGATGAGAGTGTACTCACCCCCTTGTGGCTGCTGTGATGCCCCCAAGCGCCCATCCAACTTCGGGTACGCCATCACCAGGATCCTGAACATCAGGGTGGTCATGGTGCGACGTTGGGAGGCCATCCTCTGCTGAGCCTCAGCCGTCTTCTTGCTCCAGCGGCGAATTTCCTCCCATCTCTTACGGCAGTGGGTGCTCCATCTGTGGTAGACCCCCAGGGTCCGACGTCCTTGGCGATGGCACGCCAAATATCTTTTTTCTGGTGGGCGCTGACCTACATTAATTGTACGGGGGAAAATAAATGTTATTACCAAATGCCCGGTCACAGTCATTGGCCCCCATCCCTATCCTTGTCATGTGGCACATGCACTCATCTTAGTTTCAGGCACGCCTCAATCTCCCCCCCCCATCTTTCATCCACCCCACTCCACATATGCATAGCCCATACAGCATGCTCCCAGTGTACTTACCTGTTTGTCTGGAGGACCGTAGAGTAGCGTGTACTGAGGGAGGACCCCATCCACGAGTTTCTCCAACTCCTCCGATGTGAAGGCAGGGGCCCTTTCCCCAGTCACTCGAGCCATTGTCTCTTCCAGACCGAGGTCACAGCAGCACTTGCCGTGTAGGTCCTCTCCTGTCGAAGATCAGGTATCGAGTGAGTGTACAGATAGAAAATGGCAGACACGTTCGCAGCGATGCGTACCATCACCACCGGCGTGCATCGTCATTGGCTCCTGGGACCCATAGGGTCCAATGTTAACCAATGCAGCATTGCGCCGCAGTCTTCGACCGCCTACCGCGACGGTGTGCAACGCCAGCGCAGTTACCTCCCATCCCATTGTCCCACTTTACAGGTCAGACAGCCGCCATTTCAGGGGCCCACATGGCTTAATTTCTAACTGCGTCACACATACCCAGGCCTATCCTCAACACACATACAGGCCACTTTTTGGATTATGAATCGTGTTCTGTGTAAGCTGTGGGTAGGTACCTCTGAGTTGGTTGACTCTGTGCTCGCTGTTATCCTTCATAGGCACCGTCCGCTGGGACATGTGAGGAGATGGCAGCATCCTCCGGTGTACAGACCGCTGGTGGACCTGTCGACAATGGAGGAAAGACATGTGATCATCACCTACAGGCTTGACCGTGCCACAATCCAGGAAATGTGTACCCAGTTGGAGCCAGACCTGATGTCAGCTATCCGCCATCCCACAGGAATACCCCCTCAAGTGCAGGTGCTGTCAGTACTCCATTTCCTTGCAAGTGGGTCATTTCAAACAACAGTGGCCATAGCATCAGGGATATCCCAGCCTATGTTTTCCAACGTGTTGTCCAGAGTGTTGTCTGCCCTGCTGAAACACATGCAGAGCTACATCATTTTCCCTCAGGTGGAGGATTTGCCTACAGTGAAAGGTGATTTCTATGCCCTGGGAAATATCCCCAACATCATAGGTGCCATTGATGGGACACATGTGGCTTTGGTACCCCCCCGCAGGAGTGAACAGGTGTACAGAAACCGGAAGAGTTATCATTCCATGAATGTGCAGATGGTGTGTTTGGCAGACCAGTACATCTCCCATGTTAATGCCAAGTTCCCTGGCTCAGTGCATGACGCCTACATCCTGCGGAATAGCAGCATCCCTTATGTGATGGGTCAACTCCAGAGGCACCATGTGTGGCTATTAGGTGAGCACCTGGAAGCAAGACAGTGGGAATGGTTGTCTGGGTCTGGGGATATCCCTACAGGTTAGTGTGTGTCTAACAGTTCACCAAAGAAGGTGTGCCAGTTCATCGTGGCCTGCTGTATGCTTCACAACTTAGCTTTGCGACAACAGGTGCCTTTTCTGCAGGAGGATGGCCCAGATGGCGGTGTTGTTGCAGCTGTGGAGCCTGTGGTCAGTGAAGACGAGGAAGCTGAACAAGAGGACATGGACAACAGGAACCCGGTGATCCTGCAATATTTCCAGTGAGACACAGGTAAGAATACAGACCTGCCTACTACATGTACTTTAACACTACTACCTCTCTACTGTCTGTCGTTTTCACCCAGTGTATGGTCACTGAGTTGTCACTTTCCCTTACGATTTCACAGATGTGGGTCCCACTGTGTGACATCTGCTTTGTTTCCTCATGGACTAGAGCTGTGTGACATAGGTATGTTGACATTACAATTGAAAGAGCATTTTGTCACTGTAATTGCTAATACACTATTTCGAAATCACAGACTGACTCCAGATTGTTTTGTGCTTCAAGGTTGTTTATTTAAGTGCTCAATATTGGAGGGAGTTGTAAAATAGTGAGGGGTGATGGTGGAGGAATGTCCATGGCAGAGTCCAGTCTATTAGTCTCACAGGTGCATTGCCCAAATGGGCATAGGAAGTGGAGCTGGGGCAGTTTGAAGGTGGACAGGGTGACAAAGTGGGACAGAAGGATGACATTCAGGGTGGTCTCATTTCTTGGCAGGGGTCTTGGCATTGTTCTCTGTCTTCTGTCCTGGATCTCAGGGACCATTTTCAGGGTGGTTCTCCCTCTGCAGGGGGTGGGGTGCTGGTGTGGTGGTCCTGTGGAGGGGCGTCCTGTCCAGTAGCGCCGGCGGAGGTGGTGGGCAGTTCATCGTCCATGCTAGTGTCAGGGGCCCCTTGTTGTGCCACAGTGTCCCTCCTGGTGTTGAGTACTTCCTTCAGCACCCCTACGATGGTGCCCAGGGGGGAATTGATGGTTCTGAGTTCCTCCCTTAAGCCCAAATACTGTTCCTCCTGCAGGTGCTGGGTCTCCTGAAACTTGGCCAGTACCGTTGCCATCGTCTCCTGGGAGTGGTGGTAGGCTCCCATGAGGGAGGAGAGGGCCTCGTGGAGAGTGGGTTCCCTTGGCCTGTCCTTCCCCAGTCGCACAGCAGCCCCCCCAGTTCCCCTGTGTTCCTGGATCTCCGTCCCCTGGACCGTGTGCCCACTACCACTGCTCCCAGGTCCCTGTTGTTGTTGGGGTGGTGGATTAGCCTGGGTTCCCTGTAGTGGTGGACACACTGCTGCTTGACGTGTCCTGGGGACAGAGGTATGGGCCCGCTGGGTGGGTGCTGTTCTGGTGTTTCCAGAGGGGGGACGCTCTGTAGTGGCCTGTGACTGGGTCAGGGGAACCGACTGTCCCGAGGTCCCCGATGGGCCGGGCTGGTCATCTAGATCCAGTTAGACAGAGGTGCTGTCATCACTGTGGGCCTCTTCTGTTGGTGGTGTGGACATGTGTGGACCCTCCTGTCCGGTGACATTGGGTAGGGGTCCTGCAGGGGTATAAAAAGATGTTTATTAGATCTGTGTGTGGCATGGTGTGCAATAGGTGGGTGACTGTGTACCCCAGTGCTTGCATTCCTGTGTGGGACCTTGTGTGATGGTGGTTTAGGGGGGTGAATTGGTATGTGCAGCGGCCATGCTTTGGTGATGGGTGTCCATGCTTTGTTGTTGCATTCAGAGCTTGATGTTGGGATCAGTGGTTTGTGATAATGGGACATTTGTGAGGAGTTGGAGTGATGGGGGTGAGGGTGAGGGTAGGGGTATGTGATGGCATGCAGGTAGGGGATGTAATAGTAAAGCTTTGACTTACCAGAGTCCATTCCTCCATCTACTCCTGCGAGGCCCTCAGGATGCAGAATCACCAAGACTTGCTCCTCCCATGTTGTTAGTTGTGGGGGAGGAGGTGGTGGTCCGCCGCCAGTCCACTGAACCGCAAGGTGGTGTCTTGAGACCACGGAACGCACCTTCCCCTGTAGGTCGTTCCACCTCTTCCTGATGTCAGCCCGATTTCTTGGGTGCTGTCCCACTGCATTGATCCTGTCCACGATTCTTCGCCATAGCTCCATATTCCTAGCATTGGAGGTGTGCTGCACCTGTGCTCCGAATAGCTGTGGCTCTACCCGGACGATTTCCTCCACCATGACCTTCAGCTCCTCCTCAGAGAACCTGGGGTGTCTTTGCCGTGCCATGGGGTGGTGTGGATGATGTGTGGGGTGGTGTGTGTGGTGATAAGTGTGGTGATATTTAGTGGTGTGTTGTGTGAGGTGCGTGTAAGTTCTGTGGGTGATGGTATTGTGTGCCTGTGGATACTTGGTAGTAGTTTGTAGTGTCTCTCTCTGGCCTACTGTCAGTAATTGTGGTCGTAGGGGTTTGTGGGTGATGTGGGTGTGTGTTTTATATTGTATTGGGTGTGTGGGAGTGGTGTGTGTATGTGTATCAGGTGTGTGTATTTGGAATTGTCCAATGTGGCTGTGTTTTGTAAGAGTGTGTATTTTGAGCGCGGCGGTGTGTACCGCCAATGGAATACCGCAGTTGAAAGACTGGCGCGTGGATTCGTGTGTCGTGATAGTGTGGGCGTATTCCTGTTGGCGTGATGGTGGAGGTTTTGTTTTCGCCAGTTTATCACTGACCTTTGGTGTGGCAGACTTGTGTGTGTGTCTAAATTTTGGCGGATTCCTTGCTGTGGGTCATAATAGCTGTGGCGGAATTCCGCAGCTGCGGCGGTGTGTTGGCGGTCTTCTGCACGGCGGTAAGCGTTTTTTAACACCAATGTTGTAATGACCGCCTATGTTTTCACATTCAGGGTGTGCTTCTGAGGAGCAAGGGACATCAAATGAGTTTTTTCTTTTGTTCAACAAAGGTTTGTCTAGGGAAACATAGGTAAAATTGGTTGACCAAAATTTAACATACTATATGACAACTGTTCTGTTTGAATTATTTGTAATATAGATCTTCATTTTTAGTGATAGCTTTAGATGTAATCTATTTGGTTTCTTTCTCATAATAGCTGCCTCAAGGACTCATTACAAACCTATCTTATTGTAAGTATAGTAAGATAAAACAAGACTTAATAAAGCCAGTCATTTTAAGTAATGTAACCCATTAGTGTAATGATTATGAATTGTTTTGGTGTTTACTTGTGCAGCAAAATGGCAATTGTATTTATTCTGAGTGCAAAAGTGTATTGGCCTTGCAATTTATCCCTGACCCTCTGTATTTATACAAATAAAAACCACTAGTGTGAGAGCAAAGACAGAACTGGAAATTAAAGAGAGTGGTGGTGTGACAACTGTCAGTGTTAGCACGTCAGACCTTATTAAGTAAACTTAAAAGGGAGATGGGTATAGGCCGATGGACCTTTTGACTGCGCTTTGAATGTTTCCCACCATGAACCCCATACCAGTACAAATCAATAACCATAACAATCAATAACATCAATTATCAATAGGTGTCAATAATTTACGCACACCATGACTTTGCGGACATGAACAACCACACCTTTATGTGTTGGTTACAGTGTTTATGTCCCTATATTAACAAGGCTAATGTTACATAACTTAGTCTCATAATCAAATGATAGACATACAAAAACAATACTGGCTGACCAAAGCGGCGAAATAACCTCAATCTAATCAAGGCTTGAGCCACTACACATTCTAAAGTTACTGTACAAATTAGTAGCAAGAATAACTGTGCAAACGAAATAAAGTATATTTAGATTTAGCAAAGAAAAGACATCAACTGTCATTACATTTAGCGGACTTCGTCAGGGAATACCCTAACTATCATTAGATAAGAATACCATGTATGGACTTCATGCAAAACAATACAGTCAACATAAATTTGGAAAAACATCTAACTATGGCTCTATCAAAATGACTGTTGGTACCTAGAAACAAAAGAAAATAGACATAACAATCAGTAACATTGTCTTTATACCTTTCCTCAATATGATTCAGCAAGCTGTGACAATCTTCGTCAATAGGATATCAGTTCAGTCAGCAAGACATCAGGATTCAGCATTAAAGTTCAGAAAAGCAAAGTCTCTTTAAGCAATAATGTTAAAAACGCCTCTTCTCGGAACAGTCAAGGAAAATAATAGTGTATTTCCTCTCGGTGCAGTCCAGCTAACTTAGATTTCCTAAAACTAACTTCCCACATCCTTATTGGTCAAAAGAATCACATGTTTACACGTAGTCCAATGAAAATAGAACCTCAAATCTAAAGTTTTACTACTACAAGGTTTACATGTCGATGATTGGCTCCTTGTCCCCCGTTCTCATCATTCGTCTTGTCAGGTATCAATTTTGTTGCAGCTTATTCTCCAGTCAGTGTCTTCTCCTGGGAAGGTCAGTCTTACACATACTACATTATACAATGTTTCACTAGCTAGTACAACATCTTCTAGCAAGCAGTTTCTCACGAGAACGAACTTCAGCTACGAGCATATGGTCAGTACAGTGGAAAATTAAAATGTAATTCTCTAAACAGCCATTTTAAAAAACGCCTAATAAAATACAGCTTGACATAAGGCCATGCAACTAGACCCAAGACCTCGCTAAGTTAAGGCCTACAATTAATAAAGCTAATACATAATAGATAACCTTTAATATAACATGTTACTACATTAATCAAACATAAGCTCAACATTTCACATTAATAAGTCATTAATAAGTAAACTTCATGAACATTGGCAGCCACTCAAGTGGGCGCACCCTCAAATGTGTGCATTATTTCCTGTACGTTAATACATTTTCTACACAAATCCAACACTCAAAATACATGACTATTAATTTTTAAAATTCAGCATTAACAATTTCTCTTCTAGTGACTAAGGCCTGGCGGTTGGTGATAAAGCGGCGGTAATACCGTCAACAGGGCAGCGGTAATAAATATGAAATTATGACCACGGCGGAAAACACTCAGACAGACAGCCACTTTAACACACCGACCGCCAAGGTGAAACCAACAGGCACCACAGCGGTAACCGACTACAGCCAGGCGGAAGACAATGTTCCGCCCACTGTATTATGAGACACCAATCCGCCACCTTTTCCGGGGCGGTACCAATGACATCAAAAGCCTGGCAGAAACACTGCACAGAAGGGAAACGACTCACCTCTGGAGACTCAAGGAAGGACCACGACGCCATGAAGCCCGAGTTGCATGTCTTCCCAATGCTCTTCTACCTTCTGCTCCATTACGCTAATACATAATAGATAACCTTTAATATAACATGTTACTACATTAATCAACCATAAGCTCAACATTGCACATTAATAAGTAAACTTCATGAACATTGACAGTCACTCAAGTGGGCACACCCTTAAATGTGTGCATTATTTTCTCTACTTTAATACATTTTCTACCCAAATCCAACACTCAAAATACATGAATATTCATTTTTAAAATTCAGCATTAACAATCCCTCCTCTGATGACTAAGGCCTAGCGGTGGGTGATAAAGCAGCAGTAATACCGCCAACATGCCAGCGGTAATAAATATGAAATTATGACCACGACGGAAACCACTCAGACAGACAACCACTTAAACACACCGATGGCCAGGGCGAAACCAACAGGCACCAGAGCGGTAACCGACTACAGCCAGGCGAAAGACAATGTTCCGCCCACTGTATTATGAGACACCAATCTGCCACCTTTTCCAGGGCGGTACCAATGACATCAAAATCCTGGCAGAAACACTGCACAGAAGGGAAACCACTCACCTCTGGAGACTCAAGGAAGAACCACGCTGCCACGAAGCCTGAGTTGCATGTCTTCCCCATGCTCTTCCACCTTCTGCTCCGTTACGAACACCAACGCCGGCGAAGACAACCACGGTGAGTACTGCCGCCTAGCACACAGGCGGGGGGGGAAGAGTGTGACACACACACGCAACACCCCCAACACCATACACATAACCAGATGCAGTAACATTACATATACCACCCGCACCCCTCAGGAATAATGCAAGGACAAAAGGAATTGATTAAAGTGAGTGTAATAAGATAAAATAGTATAAATATGTGCATCAAAATCAAAAAGTATATACATATTTATAAATGTAGGGACACTGCCCAGTCCTCAATATTCGAGGGCCACAGGGCCACATCACATAGTCCAAGGCCGCACCTTACTCCTGCAACAACACGGAGAGAACACTGCAGGGGCATCAGGTCGAAAATAGACAGGCACCTCAGGAGGACGGGGAATGGGGGGCACCTCAGCCGGAAGATGGTACAAAGCCACTGGTCCTGGAGGGAGCAACATGCCCATCACTCTGTCCTGGGTAGTGCAAGGCCACAGTCTTTCAAGTGGGTGATTTGCCCACTGCTTGGTCCTGGGGAGTGCAAGGCCAGAGTCTTTCAAGTGGGTGATTTGCCCACTGCTTGGTCCTGGGGAATGCAAGGCCACATTCTTTCAAGTGGGTGATATGCCCACTGCTTGGTCCTGGGGTGTGCAAGGCCACAGTCTTTCAAGTGGGTGATTTGCCCACTGCTTAGTCCTGGGGAGTGCAAGGCCACAGTCTTTCAAGTGTGTGATTTAGCCACTTCTTGGTCCTGGGGAGTGCAAGGCCACAGTCACTCAAGTGGGTGACTTGCCCACTGCTTGGTCCTGGGGAATGCAAGGCCACAGTCTTTCAAGTGGGTGATTTGCCCACTGGCTCTGGAGAGGGCTACATGCCCTGTGCTTGATCCTGGGGAGTGCAAGGCCACAGTCTCTCCAGTGGGTGACTTCTTCCATTGATTCTGGAGGGGGCATTGTGCCCAGTGAGCTTCATCCTGTGGACAATGGGGTGAGTGGATGGCTTCTTCCTCTGGTTAGGGAGGGGGCATTGTGCCCAGTGAGCTTCATCCTGTGGAGGATGGGGTGAGTGGATGGCTTCTTCCATTGGTTCTAGAGGGGGCATTGTACCCAGTGAGCTTCATCCTGTGGAGAATGGGGTGAGTGGATGGCTTCTCCACTGGTTCTGGAGGGGACATTGTACCCAGTGAGCTTCATCCTGTGGAGGATGGGGTGAGTGGATGGCTTCTTCCACTAGTTCTGGAGGAGGCATTGTGCCCAGTGTGCTTCATCCTGTGGAGGATGGGGTGAGTGGATGGCTTCTTCCACTGGTTCTGGAGGGGGCATTGTGCCCAGTGAGCTTCATCCTGTGGAGGATGGGGTGAGTGGATGGCTTCTCCACTGGTTCTGGAGGGGGCATTGTGCCCTATGATGCAGATCTTAGGGAGTGCAAGGTCACAGTCTCTCACCTGGGTGTCAGACCCACAGGATTTGCTGGGGCCAGGCCGCACAACAGCCCATGGATGCAGAACTACACACTATCCGTCAGCTGTGACGGCTGCTCAGTGGTGGCAGTGGTGCTGTTGCTGGTGGCAGTGCTGGCAGTGGTGGGGGAGGCTCCTGCCCATCCCCTGCAGCCTCGGACTTCTGCCCACTGGGGCTGCTGCTGCTGGCGGCTTTGCTGGTGGCGGTGTTGGCAGTGGTGGGGGGAGGCTCCAGCCCATCTCCTGCAGCCTTGGACAGCTGCCCACTGGGGCTCTTGCTGCTGGTGGCGGTGCTGGTGGCGGCACTGGTGGCGGTGCTGGCAGTGGTGGGGGAAGGCTCCAGCTCATCCCCTGCTGCCTCGGACGGCTGCCCACTGGGGTTGCTGCGGCTGGTGGTGGTGCTAGTGGCAGCGCTGGTGGCGGTGCTGGCAGTGGTGGGGTGACGCTCCAGCCCATCCCCTGCAGCCTCCGACGGCTGCCCACTGGGCTGCTGCTGCTGGTAGTGGTGCTGGTGGCGGTGCTGGCAGTGGTGGGGGGAGGCTCCAACCCATCCCCTGCAGCCTCAGACAGCTGCCCACTGGGGCTGCTGCTGTTGGTGGAGGTGCTGGTGGCGGTACTGGTGGCAGTGCTGGCAGTGGTGGGGGGATGCTCCAGCCCATCCCCTGCAGCCTTGGGCTCCTGCCCATTGGGGCTGCTGCTGGTGGTGCTGGCGCTGGTGTCAGTGCTGGCAGTGGTGGGGGGAGGGTCCAGCCCTTCCCCTGCAGCCTCAGACGGCTGAACCACCATGGTTGGTGGTTGGGGCTCTGACTGAGTCCCAGCACAAGGCCTCTTCTCCTTTCTGCCAGCTGGTGCAGGCCCGGTACCCTTCCTGCCAGCAGCTGTTGCTGGCTCCTTGCTCCTTTTGGCAGCAGCTGGGGACTGCTCCTTTCCCTTCCTTTCAGCAGCCGGGGATTGCTCCTTGCCCTTCCTTTTAGCAGCTGGGGGTGCCTCCTTGCCCTTCCTTGCACCACTTGGTGCAGGCACTCTTTCAGTGTGGCTGCCTGGTGCCCGGGATCCTCTCCCACCTGGAGTAGCTGTGAACACTACTGTGCCCATGGACTAGGTGGCTGAGGTGCTTGCCTGGGTTTCGACCGCCCTGGCCTGACATGAGGGACTGGGGAGAGGGGTAGGGAAGAGGTCAATGGTGGAGAGGAAAAACTTCTTATGGACATTGGGGCGGGTTTGGGAGTGGAGGAAGAGGGAGTGGTGGTAGGAGGTGTCTGTCTGCTGTGTTTAGGTGCAGGTGCATGGGCTGGGTGCTGTTGTGAGGTGGATGGCTGTTGCATTTGTGTACTTCAGGATGAGGGGGCACAGACACAGTGGGAGAGGACACAGGGGACATGTGCATGGATGTGGCGGTGGTGACTGCCAGTGAGGGGCATGTAGTGATAGGCGAGCTAATGATGGAGGTAGTGGATGAGGATGTAGTGCATGCAGGTGTGAGTGGAGACTCAACTGGGAGGGAGGTGGACAACAAGGAGGAGGGGGCCACAGTGGAGGCAGTAGATGTTGGTATGTCTGATTCTAGATGGTGTTTGTGTGAGTGGCTGTGGGATGAAGTGTGGTGCTTGTGTTTGCCATATCCACTCTTGTGTGTTTTCCTGAGTACATGCTGGTCTGACTGTGTGCTTGGGATAGGTTGGGGTTGAGGGGAATGGGATTGGGTAGGGTAAGTTGGAGGGGGAGGCTAGAAACAGGGACAATGGCTGCCATCAGAGAGGAGGCCAGAGCCTGGATTGATCTATGTTGGGCCGCCATGCCAGTTTGAATGCCCTCCAGGAATGCATTTGTCTGTTGCATTTGGGCTGCCAGCCCCTGGATGGCATTCACAATGGTTGACTGCCCAACAGAGATGGATTGCAGGAGGTCAATAGCCTCCTCACTCAGGGCAGCAGGGCTAACTGGGGCAGGGCACGGGAAACTCGCTGACGGGCTGCTGGCAGAGCGGTGCTGGTACGGGGGTGGCGGCTGTACCTATAGCTGGGGCGGGCACAGAGGTGTCCGCCACCACCAGGGAGCCTCCATTGGAGGAGGAATCCATGTCCAAACTGTCCCCTCTTGTCTCCGCCGTGGTGCTCCCCTCGCCCTCCGTCCCAGTGGTGCCCTCACCATTGGTGGATTTGGCATCCTGGGTCTTGTGGGATGCAGCTCCCTCTGTCGCCGGTGCCTCTGCTCCTCCACCAGATGATGCTAATGCACATAAGGACAGGGTGACAAAACAAAAAGGGGGGAGACACAAAGGATACACTTGGTCAATGGCGCAAACAACACCACCGTTGGCGTACACGACACACTCACACACAGGATACAGCCCTACGCACTAGCAAAGCACTACCAGTCACAATGTTAGTCACCAGACCATAGATAGGGACACCTAATGCCAATTGCAGCATACCTGAGACCCACAGACCCCTGCCCAGTAGTGGATGCCTACTAGCTTGGTTGGAGGACTTTGACATCAGAACCCTACCCAACAAGGGAGCAACCCTGTAATACCAGGCCTGGCCTAGGGGCACCCAGAGGGCCCACAACCCCCACCTGGATCCCACCCCACCAGACGCAATTCATTTAGTGGGGCACTGTACTCACCCCCTTGTGGCTGCTGTGATGCCCCCAAGCGACCATCCAGCTCTGGATAGGCCACCGCCAGTATGTAGACCATCAGGGGGGGTCAGGGTTCGATGGGCACCACTTCCTCATTGGGAGTCCATCCCCAGCTGGGCCTCCGCGGTCTTCTATGCCCAGCATCTCAGGTCCTCCCACTGTTAACTACGGGCGTGCTCCACCTGCCGTAGACCCCCAGGGTTCGCACGTCCTTGGCGATGGCACGCCAGATACCCTTCTTTTGATAGACGCTGACCTGCAGGGAAATGGACACAGGAAAAGGTATTAGTCTGAACGTCCTGCCTGTTACCCTCCTGGCCCACCATGCCCCTTCCCATCCCCATTAGCACAGACATGGCCAACCATACATTCTGCATGCTGCCCAGGGCCCATCCACTACTCACCCCCTACATGAGGCCTTCACACACAGCACTCCATGCATTCACGCACCATGCATCGTACTCACGGTGTACTCACCTGTTGGCCTGGAGGCCCATACAGCATTTGGTACTGGGGTAGGACCCCATCCACCAGTCTCTCCAACCCCACCGAGATGAAGGCAGGGGCCCTTTCCCCAGTCACACGAGCAATGGCCAGTTCCAGACACAGGTCACAGCAGCACATGCAGTGTAGTGCAGTGTAGGTCCTCTCCTGTTGAAGGTCAGGTAGCATGTGAGTGAACAGATAGAAAATGGCGGTGACGCCTACGGCGGTGCATACCGTCACTGCCGGCATACATCACCATTGGCGACTGTACCCCGTATGGTCCAATGTTAACCAATGAGGAGTTGCACGGCGGTTTTTGACCGCCTCCCGCAACGATGCACAACGTCAGCAGAATTACCTCATTTCCATCTGTCCATCCATACAGGACAGGCAGACGCCATTTCAGGGGGGGTGCAGGTCATGGATCCTAACTGCGTCACAGTACACAAATGCACCATTTTGACATCTCCATCAAAATAATGTTACAATCACAACATGCATTGAACTGTAGTGGTAGGAATTAAGAGATAATGATCAGCTGCTCACCATTTTGACCCATAGATTGCAACTTCTGCGGATGAATAGGAGATGGAGGCACCCACCGTGTACAGACCCCTGGCGGACTTGGCAACAATGGAGGACAGGCACATTATCCTCACCTATAGACTGGACAGGGCCACAATCACAGAGCTGCGTGCCCAATTGGAGCCTGACCTAATCTCTGCTATCCGTCCCCCACCGGGATCCCCCTTCTTGTGCAAGTGCTATCAGTGCTCCATTTCCTGGCAACTGGCTCTGTCCAAGTGACAGTGGACCTGGCAGCAGTAATGTCTCAGCCAATGTTCTCAATAGTGCTGACCAGAGTGTTGTCTGCCCTGATTAAACACATATGCAGCTACATCATTTTTCCCCAGGTGGAGGATTTGGCCACAGTGAAAGCTGATTTCTATGCAATGGGACATATCCACAACATTATTGGGGCAATTGATGAAACACATATTGCATTTGTACCCCCCCCCCGGGGAAATGAACAGGTGTTTAGAAATCAAAAGAGCTTTCACTCCATGAATGTGCAGGTGGTGTCCCTGGCGGACCAGTACATCTCCCACGTCAATGCAAAATATCCTGGGTCTGTGCATGATGCCTTTATCCTGAGGAATAGCAGCAGCCCAAATGTGATGGCTTAACTCCAGAGGCAGAAGGTGTGGCTAATAGGTGAGTCCTGGTTCCAACCCAGTATATGTTGGTGTTTGGGTATGGTGTGGGCCCTAAGGGTTAGTGTGTGGCTAACAGTTGTCCCTTGATATTTGCAGGTGACTCTGGTTACCCCCAACCTCTCATGGCTACTGACGCCTGTAAGGAATCACCAGAACAAGGGCAGAGGAACGTTACAATGAGGCACATGGGCGAACAAGAAGAATTATAGAGAGGACCTTTGGCCTCCTGAAGGCCACGTTTCATTGCCTCCAGCTAACAGTGCCTGTGCTATTCACCCAGGAAGGTCTGCCAGATCATCGTGGCATGCTGTATATTGCACTACCTTGCATTGTGTCGCCAGGTGCCTTTTCTCCAGGAGGAGGAGGCTGGAGATGGCCGTGTGGCAGCAGTGGACCATGTGGACAGTGAAGATGAGGAGGCAGAGGATGAGGATGAAGACAACAGAAGTGCAATAATTCGTCAATACTTCCAATGAAACCCAGGTAAAACAGTGTAAATTCACATTTAATTGACAGTTTTGTGTTTGACATTATCACTGGCAGGCTGTTTTTCACACTTCTGTGGCCACTCACTGTACCCTTTGGCATCTCTACTTGCAGATATGTGTGCCCCACTATCACTCCTGTTGTGTCGACTGCAGCCAACTGCAGGTCTTTCCTATGTAAACATTACTGTACAGTTGAACTGCAATGTTTAAACCTGGAAAAACAAATGCATATTTAAATCATTTGACATACTCCATACTTGTATTTTTTCAAAGGGTGTTTACTTAAGTGCTAAGAAGTAGAGGGGATAGTAGAATGGGCTGGCTTGATGATGGAGGAAAGTCCAGGATAGAGTCCAGTTTATTTGTATCACAGGTGCATTGTCCCAGGGGGCATAGAAAGGGGAGCAATGGCAGTTCAAGGTGGATAGGGTGACAGAGTGGGACACAAGGGTGACAATCAGGTGAGTCTTATTTCCTGGCGGGGGTCTTGGCAATAGTGTCTGGCTTCTGCCTGAATCGCAGGGAACGTTTGCGGGGTGGTTCTCCTTCTGCAGGGGGAGTGGTGCTGGTGGCCTGTTAGTCCTGTGGCGGGCCCCCTTTCCACTAGCAGCAGCAGAGGTGGAGGGCTGTTCATCGGTTTGGCCAGTGTCATGGGCCCGGTGGTGTGCCTTTGCCTCCCTCATAGCGTTGGCCATATCTGCCAGAACCCCTGCAATGGAGACCAGGGTGGTGTTGATGTCCTTCAAGTCCTCCCTGATCCCCAGGTACTGTCCCTTCTGCAGCCGCATGTTCTCCTGCAACTTGTCTAGTATCTGGCCCAGTGTTTCCTGGGAATGTTGGTATGCTTCCAGGATCGCGAGGAGTGCCTCATGGGAAGTCGGTTCCCTGGGCCTGTCCTCCCCCTGTCGCGCAGCAGTCCTCCCAGCTTTCCTGTTGTCCTGTGCCTCTGTCCCCTGAACCGTGTGCCCACTGAGACTGACCCCAGGTCCCTGATCATCCTGTGTTTGAGGGGTGACCTGGGGTCCCAGTAATGGTGTACACACTGCTGATTGACGTGTCCAGGGGGCTGAGGTATTGGCCCGCTGGGTGGGTGTTGTGGTGGTGTTTCCTGATGAAGGAGGCTCTGTGGTGGTGTGTGACTGTGCCTGGGTAACCGACTGTCCGGAGATCCCTGATGGGCCAGGTTGGTCATCCATATCCAGGCGAGCAGAGCTGCTCTCATCACTGTGGGCCTATTCTGAGGGGGTGACTGGATGTTACTGGCACCTTTTCTCCAGTGACATTGGCTGGGGTACCTGTGGGAATGTGAATGCACTGTTATTGTTTCTACGTGTGACATACTGTGCATGGGTGTGTTGCCCTCTATGGTTGTTGTTGCCCTGGCAGATTTGCCTTTGTGTGAGTTGCTATTTGGTGGGCTAGGTGATTCTCTCCAGTGTGCATGCAGTGGTGATAGGTGTTCATGCAGGTCTGTGAGGGGTGTCCATGGATTGGTGTTGCATTCAAGGCTTGGTATTGGGATGAGTGGGTTGTGATGGTGGGGTATGTGGGAGGTGGTGAAGTAATGGGAGTGAGGGTAATGGTGGGGTTTCTGATGGCATACAGGTAGGGAGGTGATAGTAATAGAGATTTGACTTACCAGAGTCCAGTCCTCCTCCTACTCATGCCAGGCCCTCAGAATGCATGATTGCCAAGACTTGCTCCTCTCATGTTGCAAGTTGTGGGGGAGGAGGTGGGGGTCCACTGCCAGTCCTCTGTACAGCTAGTTGGTGTCTTGCTGCCACAGAACGCACCTTCCCCCGTAGGTCGTTCCACCTCTTGCTGATGTCATCCCTTGTTCTGGGGTGCTGTCCCACGGTGTTGACCCTGTCCACAATTTTCTGCCATAGCTCCATATTACTAGCAATGGATATCTGCTGCACCTGTGATCCAAATAGCTGTGGCTGTACCCGGATGACCATCTCCACCATGACCCTTAGCTCCTCCTCTGAGAACTTTGGGTGTCATTGTGGTGCCATGGGTGTAGTGTGAGTGGTGTGGGTGAGGGTGTGTGGGGTGATGTGTTGGGGTGTGTGATGTAAGGTACAAGGATGGTGTATAGGTGATGGTGTTATGTGGCCCTGGTTGTGAGGGTGCTCTTGCGGTATTTCTCTTTGGTGGCAATTATTTCTAGTTGTAAAGGGATGTGGGTATTGTGGGTGTGTGTTTTATAGTGGTGTGGGTGTGCGGGTGTGCTGTGTGTGTATGTGTGTCAGGTGTAGTTTGAATTGTCCAATGTGGTGTAGTTTTTTTGAGTGTGTGTATTTTGAGCACGGCGGTATGTCCCACCAATGGTTTACTGCCACTGAATGGCCGCAGCGGTGATTCGTGGGTCATAATGTGATGGGTGTAGTTCTGTTGGCGTAACGGTGTGGGTTTGGATGCCGCCAGTTTATCACTGACCTTTGGGCTGGCGGACTTGCGTGTGTGGCTGTTCAGTGACGGATCGTTATGTGTGTGTCATAATATGGTTGGCGGTTATCCGGCGCTGCGTTATGTTGGCGGCAGTCGCAATGGTGGTAAGTGGGATTTACCACCAATGTCATAATGAGGGCCTAAATGTGTCATCACACTAAATCGTCCCACACATTTTTTTTTGCTTCAGCTAAAATTCTGTCATCTTTGTCCCCTCAAATCTTCATTCCCTTTTTGAATTTTCCCTAAATGAAATTCCCCTTTTCATTTCTTCCCTCTGATCATTTTTCACTTTCTTCAATTTGATCATCCTACGCAATTTACATATTCTGCATGCTCCAATTATGCAAATCACAATAATCAATATCCCTTGTATTATTTTCAATAATACCCCTTTCTAATGTTTCTGAGCCAATTTCCCACTGAAACAAATCCTTTGCCAACTTTCTGCCAAACACCTGGTTGTTTCAACTCTTTCAAATCAGCACTCTCAAGAGCTGCTCCTAATTTATTTACTACTATCAGGAATATGCGAGCAGCAATGTTTTGAATAAAGCATTTTGCAAACTCTGCCATCCTTTGCTAAAAGAAAGTCTCATGCAAGACGGTTCTGAAGAGCCATAGCTCTTTCTGCAGCTAATTCCGTATCATTCAGGATCATAGCTCCTGAAAAATTTGTCAACATGTGATCCACAATAGTAGAAAACTTTCAAATCTTTATAGAATTCAGAACAACTCCTACTGAAGAAATCATTGCCCCAAATATATCTCCTACTATACCAGAAAGAGACTCTCTCCTTTCTCTGATGTAACTCAGTCAATTTTGGTAATCTTTTCAAGTCATCAAGTTGGAATATCTTTGGGAAAACTATCCCCAAGTATCATGTGCCATACCATCCTCTTGGAAGATGGTAGTAAGCATTAAGTCGACAAATGTAATATATACCAGGAATCGCTGGATCTTCTCCATTCAACATTAAGGTCCATTTACTCTGGAAAAAACCACATGCTTACATTCACTCATTCCCACAATCAAAGTGTCAGTGCTAGATTTAGGTCTATATCCACAAAGCTTCCCTACTTGTTGTGCATCTAAAGCTACTTTCCCCTGTGTCCTTATTGCACTATAAGCATAATCATTTCTAAAAGTCCTTTTCTCTAAGCCCTTTTCTAATTTCTCCTTTAATGCCTTTCTCCTGTCATCTGTGTGATCTAAAAAGCTCTTTTGTAATAGTGTAAGCAAAAATGTCAGGTTATTTTTGTGCGCATATGCTATCTCAAAAGTTCATGTAGGCTCGAAGAAACCCCTTACTAATACTATGTCATTGTCCGTAGCTACTCTAATCATGTATCTAATAATGGGGACAAACGAAAACACAACATTGTGATTTGACTAGAAATATTGAATATACTCCTGGCTATAAAATCTTGTTAGTACAACCTATCCCATAAGTAAGAGGCAAACTATGATGGGTTACTCATTCTTTGACTGATGAAAGAATCTGCGTACACACAAAACAATTATTTGCATTCATCGTCTCAACATACAAGACATTAGAAGAAAGTTCTCCTTGTGCATGGTCTACGTGTAGATACTTCTCATCTAACCTAAACCTCCCTATCACTGTTAATGCAGTAGTTGTTTCTAAAGCTGAAGTATGGTTGGCTTTACTCTTGTCAAGAATAGTCATACCCACAGTTAATATCACACACAATATCACACATACAATTGCCAGACCAACACTCATGTATTTACAGTACCTGTTCTTCCTACCCTGCTGGCTACTGTCACTCATGATCTGTAAAGAATCAGAAAGTAGAAGAGAAAGTTTAGAAACTGTAGTAAATCGTAAATAACGATTTCCAGATGACTTGTTCAGTAGTTCTTTATTCAACGCTTCCCGGACTCCGTCTCTCTTTTCCTCACACACTGCTTACATTCTTAACATTCTACTGTCAACTCCCGGGTGTACCACTTTCCTTACATTCTAGGGAACTACCGAAGATACCATTCTTAATTCTAATACATCATACACTATTACTTAAATATGTTATTTTATCTATGTACTTGAGATAACTATTTACAATTCCTTATGAGTCTATATTTTCCTATGTACCATTTTGTAGATTATAACATATCTCCCTTCCTTAATAATCAAACACATAGTCCTTGTACCTCGCTGGGTGTCTCTATCTCATATACCACATAGTCCTTGTACTTCGCTGGGTGTCTCTTGTGTTCCCCTTAATAATCGAGCACATAGTCCTTGTACCTCGCTGGGTGTCTCTTGTTCCTCATCTCTCTCTTTTGTCTTGTTGAATCCAAAGGTTCACTTCCTTCCTCCTTCTTTCTTGAGTTTTCCTGATCCCTTCTAGGTGTTTCAAAACCAGCTAACTTGTCCATACTCCATACTCTGCCATCCTCCAATTTGACTACATTTCTGTGTACCTCAATAATTCTCTTGGGGCATGAAAACTTACTACCATCTCTTTTGGTATTCTCCGGTAGTTTGACCCTTACCCACTGCCCCACTTCCCAGTGCCTATCCTTGGTACCATATTTGTTGTCATACCAACTTTAGTATTTACTTTGGTTTTGCTGAATGCGGACCCTTATCTTTTCATGTTGTACAATTTGGGGTTTCCCACCACCCAACCAGTTGGGGTTTAATTTGGTCCTGGCAACCTACCTCTTAGTGATGTGAATGGAGATATACCTGTTACTAGATTGGGTGTGGTGTGATATGACCATAGCAATTGCTTCAAAGCCATCCCACCCGGCTCCTGAGTCACCTTGGCCATTTGCAAACACTCCTTGATCATTCTATTGGTTCTCTCAACTAACCCATTTGCTTGTGGATGATACAAGGCAGTTCTAAAATGACTGACACCCACTTTCTTCAGGAACTCCTTCATGGCCTCCGAAGTGAATTGTACCCCATTGTCTGTTATCAGAGTACTAGGAATTCCTTCAGTCATGAACGCCTCCGTTAGGAAAACTATCACCTCTTTAGTGGTAATTTGGTTCACTGGTTTGGTCATTATCCAATGCGTATGGTAATCTACCAACACTATTAAGAATTTACCACCTACTCCCACTTGATCTAACGGACCTACAATATCCATTCCTAACTTGTCCCATGGTCTACATGGGGCTTTTATTGGTGACAGTGGTACTTTCCTTGTGATATTTATCTTATCACTGGTGGCACATTTCATACACTCTTTTACATTGATTTCTACCAGTTTGTCCATTGTTGGAAACCAGTAGGTAGCTCTTAATTTATTTTTGGTGAGGCTTCTCCCTAGGTGCCCTTCGTGTGCTAACATAACCAGCTTGTCCCACAGCACTCTGGGTGGTACAATTCTCTCTCCTCGCATCACCATGTTATCTTGGATATTCAGTTCTGATCTCACTTCCCAATATCCCTTCAGGTCTTCCTCTAGATCTTTTGATCTGTCCGGCCACCCTTTGACAATCTTCTCTTTCAATTTCATTAACACTAGGTCATTCCTAAAACTTTCATCCCATTCACCCTTCGTTAACCCAGCTAGGTCTACATACAATACTGGTTCCAAAATGTTAGTATCTTCCTCCACTTCTACTATTCTTGGTGACCTGGACAGAAAATCTGCAATTATGTTCCTTTTTCCTTGAACATATTCCACTGTAAAATTGAAATTTTCCAAAGCTTGTATCCATTTCGCTATGCGAGGGGTAGCTCGTTCTCCACCATTTGTGGTGAATATTCCCGTAAGAGGTTTGTGGTCTGTTCTTATGACAAAAGGTAAACCCCATAAGAAAAACTTGAAGTGTTTTATAGCCCAATAACATGCTAATGTCTCTCTTTCTACGGTGGAATAATTTGCTTCCGCCACTGAAAGAGACCTTGAGGCAAAAGCTACTATATCCTCTTGACCATTTGCACTCTGAGATAGGGTAGCTCCTAATCCTTTTCCACTAGCATCTGTAGTCACTATGGTTTTTTTCCTGAAATCAAAAGTTTTCAAATTAGGTGATTTAACTATAGCTTCTTTTATTTCTTTAAACGCATCCTGACACTTCCCGTCCCAATCAAAAATGGCATTTTTTTTTTAGTAATGATCTTAAAGGGGCTGTAACATCTGCAAAGTTGTGTACAAATTTAGCCATGTACTCAGCCAATCCTAAAAACGACTTGAGTTCTAACTTATTGGTAGGAGCTTGAGCTTCTGTTACGGCTACAACCAGATCATATTTTGGCTCAACTCCATCTTTTGTTATTTTGTGTCCCAGATACTCAACTGATTTCACACCTATCTGGCATTTATCCTTTCGTATAGTCATTCCTGACTCCTCTAATGCTTTAAATACTTTTCTCAAGGTATAATCGTGTTCTTCCCTTGTAGCTCCATAAATCAGAATGTCATCTTGGAAACATAATGCTTGATCTATGCCCTGTAACACTCTTTGCATGATACGCTGGAAAACTGCAGCAGCAGAAGCCAATCCAAATGGCATTCTGCAATATCTGAAAGCGCCATATGGAGTGATGAAAGAAGTAAGTGACCTGGATGAGGGGTGAAGCTCTACTTGGTGATATGCTGATGACAGATCTATCACGCTGAAAATTTTAGCTGGTCCTATGGTGCTCAGCATTTCACTTATCCTGGGCAGAGGAAACCTGTCTACCCATATACTGGCGTTAAGATCTCTCAAGTCCACACATACTCTTATTCCTCTGCCCCCCGGTTTTCTAGTAATAACTATGGGAGCCAACCATAACGAGCTTTCTATGGCCTCAATCACTCCTAATTTTTCTAGTTTCTCCAACTCCTTTTTCAAAGGTTCTCTCATTAAGTATGGAATGGACCTGACTTTATGAACTACCGGTATGGTACCCTCTTTCACCCTTATCAAATGTTGATAATCTTTTAACAATCCTAATTCGTCACTAAACAATGTGGGAAATGCATCGTGCACATTATCTTCTCCTTTGAATGTGGCCACTGTTAAAACCTGCTCTTCACTATTTGGATCTAACTTGATGCCCAATTCCTTTTGATGTTTCCATCCCAATAAATGTGATCCTCTGTTAGTAAAGTATACACTACCTATCGTCTGTCTATCTTTAAATGTTATTCGTAGTTCCAGCTTACCCTTCAAGGGTATGGGATCGTCATTGTAGCCACCCGGAGAGATATCAACGGGCTGAAGATTGTACCCTCTTTCTTGGAAATACTTCTCGTAAATTCTATATTCAATGAATGTAAACGGAGAACAAGAGTCTGCATAAGCTCTTATCCTCACACCTTCCAGATCGATATCACATGTAGGATATGATTTGTCACCATGTTTTCCTTCAGCTGTATCTTTTACTTGTAATATATACTTGTTTTTAGCATCTTGCGAGTCTTCAATTTTGTGAATTGTATTTTTTTCACTATTTTCCCCTTTCCCATTTTTACCCGCTCGCGCGAAATGTCCCCTGATGACGCATTTCCTACATACACCATTTCTAGCAGGGCACATAGGGTTGTTAGCCAGATGTCTATTATTCCCGCATCTGAAACATTTGCTTTTACCCAGGTCTATGTTAATGGGGATATTTTTTTTTTTTCTTTACCAATGTTCCAGGATACTGCTTGATTCACCAGCAATGGCTTGTTACAGTATTTGGATTATTTCCTTTACACAGTACGTTGCTATGTGTATTCTTTTATTAATTCATCTTCTGTGTTAATTGCTGATACTTCGACTTCTTTAACGATGCCTGTTTTTGTTAAAAGCGGTTCACCGTTTCACATACAAAAACATTTAATTGACTTCAACTTGCCGCTTTTCGTGCCGGTTCTCTTAACACTGCTAATATCCTTATCGTTTCTTTCTTGCCCGGCGCACACTATAAATACGATTTCAATATGATTGCCGCACCGTTTCTAGCACCAGCTGTGCTCGTGATGATTTTATCGATCGTTCAGTTATGTTTGGCGCACGCACTTAAACGCGTTTCAACAACCGTTTGAATTCATTTCCGCCGCTATTGTCAGCGCAAAACAAAACATTTACACGCACCTGTTTCTAAATATAGTAAATGTCCAATGCTGCTTACGCTGATCAAGACAGCTTGTTTTGAAAACGTGAACTGTTCCCGAAATGTAGACGGAGTATTCACCATCAGGGGTAGGAAGCGTTCTCTGTCCCCTGCACAGTTTCTGTTTTTCTCCTCGTCGCCACTTTTTATGTAGTAAATCGTAAATAACGATTTCCAGATGACTTGTTCAGTAGTTCTTTATTCAACGCTTCCCGGACTCCGTCTCTCTTTTCCTCACACACTGCTTACATTCTTAACATTCTACTGTCAACTCCCGGGTGTACCACTTTCCTTACATTCTAGGGAACTACCGAAGATACCATCCTTAATTCTAATACATCATACACTATTACTTAAATATGTTATTTTATCTATGTACTTGAGATAACTATTTACAATTCCTTATGAGTCTATATTTTCCTATGTACCATTTTGTAGATTATAACAGAAACTATGCAGCAAAATCCAATCAAAAATCCTCAATCTTCTTTCAGCAAAAATCAGTTAGCAGCTTATCAAATCAGGTTATCTTGTCCAGTTACTTTCAAAAGACTCTTTTCCTTTATGCTTTCTCAAATTTGCATCCACAGCTCAGTTCATTGATTTCCTTCAAGTGCCAAAATATTGACCTGGAATGTCTCGATCAAAACAAAAGGACAAAAACTCTCTTCACCATTCATTTGTTGCATACACCCATTCAGGATCTGCGTACCTTCGTCTTCCTATTCTCTTTCTTTGCAACTTTCAATCTCCATTTAAATCTCCTTCACTCAGGTCTTCTCTTCTTGTCATATCTACTTCTTCCTCGATTGTAGTCACAACAACTTCTTCCTTTTTCTTTTCCTACAACTCTGGCCACTTATCTCCTTTCCGTGGACCCTTGGTCAATGCTCTTTTCTGGGCTGAACTCAAAACTTCTTCTTGCTCGGCAGGATTTTCTCTTGACGGACATGCAACTGGTTCAGGAGGATTCAGATCACATTGACTTTGATCCGCCTCAATTCCTTCCCCCTCGGGGTCCGGTGTTTGCTTTGTTTGTCTATCAAAACCATCTGCTTGTGGGAGAGCCTACCTCTTACTAGACTCTCCTCCTGCCTCAATGGAAATGTGCTCACTGTCATCCTCCTGGAGGTCTTCTCCTTCGTCTCTCACAGGAGTGACTGAATCGTTCTCAGCCCACTCAGATCCGGTCTCATTTCCTCGTTCTTCTCCTTCCGGCTCTGAGGCTTGTCCGGTTGTTGTTGTACGCTTAACAACTCCTCTTCATCATCCAAAGGACATGCCACTTTTCTCGTATGGCTTGCGTGTATCCAGTTCGGAACTCTAGCACACTTTACAGCTGTGGTAGTGATCAAAACTACCTAGAAAGGGCCTTTCCACCGAGGTTCCAAACACGTCTTCCTCACATGTTTGCGGACCACAACCCAGTCACCAGCTCTTAGGTTGAGTCCTTGATCTTGGATCAGTGGCAGTATGGTGGCTTCCACCTGCTGTGAGAAAGCGCGAACCACATCAGCCAGACCTTTGCAGTAGCCTAACACCATATCATCTGTTGTGTTCACAAGAGCATTTGCAGGAACCACTGGCAACCTCATTGCTCTGCCCATGAGGATCTTGTGCAGTGAAAATCCAGTTTTCCTGTCGGGTGTGTTTCTCATTGTCATCAGAACTAACAGCAGTGTGTGAGGCCACTTCATATTCGTGGACGCACACATTTTCGCCATTCTTGATTTCAGGGCATCATTCATCTGTTCCACTAGTCCTGATGCTTCAGGGCGGTAACTACAATGCAACTTCTGCTCAATGTTCAATGCTGCACATAGTAATTTAATTACTTCATTGTTGAAGTGACTTCCCCTATCTGATTCTAAAGAGATCGGACACCCAAAATATAGTATCAGTTCCTTAAGCAGTAGTTTCGCTACTGTGAGGCTGTCATTTCTCCGTGTAGGGTACACTTCAATCCAATAACTAAAGATGCAAACAATCACCAACACATATCTCAAACCTCCACACACAAACATCTCAAATAAAATCCATTTGCATTCTGCTGAATGGACCTCCTGCTCTTCCAATGTGGATCAGATTGACCACTGTCCCTTTTCCCACGTTCATTTGTTAACAAATGACTCAACAATGGCAAACTGCTTCAGCAACTTGTCTAAACCTCAGATTAACCAATTATGTTTGAATAGGCAAATCATTGCATCCCTCCCAAGATGTGAGTGGCCATGATAATAGCTAGCCATTTGAGACAACAAACTGATCCTCAAAACCATCGACCCTCTTCTGAAACCCACAATTCATCCGATCGCTGTACATATTTCATTTTGCTCCATGATCATTTTTCTTCCCTGTCAACATTATTCTGCAATGTTCTCAATTCTTCCAATGTATCTATTACATGCAATGCAAAACTTGGACATGTTTCATATTCTTCAGGTAACAATTCCCACTTACCCTTGAATGATATACAGTTCAGTGCGCAAAACCTTGTGACTTGATCCGCATATCCATTTCCCATTGACACAAAATCTTGCGATGTCAAATGTGCATTGCATTTCATCACAGCAATCTTTCCAGGCATTTGGATAGCTTGCAGCAAATCTCAAATTCTCTCACCATTTCTCACTGGTGAACCAGAAGAGGTCATGAAACCTCTCTGTGACAACAACTGACCAAAGACATGGACAATTCCAAATCCATACTGGCTATCCGTATAGATGGTAACTTTCAGCTGGGCAGAAATATGGCACTATCTAGTAAGGGCTACCAGTTCCGTTATTTATGCAGAATATACTCTTCGAAGCCAAGACGCTTTCAATATACCAGTAATTGTGCACACAGCATATCCCTCTCTCAGTACTCCTGTATTGCCTCTTAGACAGGAAGTATCAGCAAAGATAATTGGGTCATTTTCTTCCAATCGAGTGTCTCTATTATTAGGTATCGGTTTCGTGGACAAATCAGTTACTTCAAGACAATCATGCTAAATGTCTTCGAACTTTTCAAGTTCAACATCTTCATTCCGAAGTAAAGTTGCCGGGTTAAGCACTGTTCATCTTTTCAATGACACATTAGGTGACCCTAAGATACTCGTCTCATAGCGAGTCAAGCTAGCACCTGTCAAGTACTGGGTTTTGGTTCTTCTAAGTAAAACTTCAACTGAGTGAGGGACCATAATTGTTAGGGGATGGCCCACCCCAATGCCGTCACACTGTGCGAAGCTCTGTCCAACCGCTGCAACTGCATGCAGGCAGCCTGGTAAAGCTGCTGCTACTGGGTCCAAAGTAGCTGAAAAATATGCTACTGGGCGGATCACACCTCCATGGACCTGCGTCAAGACAGACAATGAACATGTATCACGCTCATCATAAAACAATGTGAAGGATTTGGATGGTCATTATGACATTGGCGGTGACTGTTAAAGTGACGGTAATACCGCCAACAGGCTGGCGGTGATTACTGCCAAATTATGACCATGGCGGTGATAACTCCCATAGACAGGAAATGTACCACACTATCTGCAAGGGCGTTAACACCACGCACCACTGCTGTAGCCATCAAAAGCCAGACGGAAGACAAGGTACCGCCCACCATATTGCGATACTGCAAACCGCCACGATTTCCTGGCCGGTACCAACGCCATCAAAAGCCTGGCAGAAACACATCACAGAAGACCAAAGACTCACCAACAGATACACAGAAAAGATCAACGCTGCCATGGAACCAGAACGGCAAGTATTCCTGATGCTCTTCTACACCATGCTCAACCTGGAACACCAACGCCGACGAAGGCGATGACGGTGAGTACAGCCACCTAGCACACAAGGGAGGGAGGGAGGAAAAGGAGAGTGACACATACACACACAATACACACCAGACACACACACACCATACATACAACCAGCTGCAGAAGTAAACCAATGGCACAGGACACACGGCACAATAATACAAGGACTACAGGTCGGCAGTACTGAAATTGTAATTGTAAGGCAACAGACACCATATAAACCAATTTCAGAATAAAGATACATGAACACTTGTCCAGAAAGGGCCAATGCCCGGTCCAAAGTACATAATGCCCACATGTCCACAGGGCACAGTCCAAGCCCCCACTTGATCCTGACTAACTCCGCACAAAGTGGGCAGGCTCCTCAGGGGGAATGGGGGGGGGGCACCTCAGCTGAAGTCGGGAACTTGCCCACTGCTTCTGGAGGGGGCTCCATGCCCACTTTCCAATGCTGGGGAGTGCAAGGTCACAGTCTCTGAGGTGGGGAACTTGCCCACTGCTTCCGGAGGGCCCTCCATGCCCATTTCCCAATGCTGGGGAGTTCAAGGTCACAGTCACTGATGTGGGGAACTTGCCCACTGCTTCTGGAGGGGGAGTGCAAGGTCACAGTCTTGGGGAACCTGCCCACTGCTTCTGGAGGGTCCATGCCCATTTCCCAATGCTGGGGAGTGGAAGATCACAGTCTCTGATGTGGGGAACTTGCCCACTGGTTCTGGTGGGGGCTCCTAGTACAACAGTCCCTGGAAGGTGACCTACATGCCCTCTGCAGGAGGTGAGGCTGCATTGTCTCTGCTGGGGGAGGTGTCTCCTTGGCAGCCTCTGCTGGAGGTTAGGGCTGCACTGTCTCTGCTGGGGGAGGTGTCTCCTGGGCAGCCTCTGCTGGAGGTGAGGGCTGCTGTGTTCCAGCTGGAGGTGAGGGCTTCTGCCCGTCTTTGGTGGTTGAGGGGGAACCTCTTCTGTTATTGGTGGTTGAGTGGGACTCGCTGCTGTCATTGATGGTTGAGTGGGAACATCTTCTGTCATTGGTGGTTAAGTGGGAACCTTACCTCTCCTGGCTGGTGGAGTGGGATCCTTCCCTTTCCTGACTGGTGGATTGGGATCCTTCCCTTTCCTGACTGTTGGAGTGGGATCCTTCCCTTTCCTCGCTGGTGGAGTAGGATCCTTCACTGTCTTGCCTCCACGACTAGGAGGTGCCTCCACTGTCACAGTGGACTTTTTGGCTGAGGTGCTGGGCTAGGTCATTGGGACCCTGCTCTTACAGGCAGGTCGGGAGGAGGGGGAGGGAAGAGGTCAAGTTGGGCAAGGAATAGCTTCTTAGGGACAGTGGGGCAGGATGAGTGGAGAGGGATGGGAGTGGAGTTTCAGAAAGTAGTTTTTGGGTGCAGGTGCATGGGCAGTGTGCTGATGTGAGGTGGGTGGCTGTTGGGTGTCTGAGTGCCTTCGTTTATGTCCTTTAGGAGGGCAGACAGGGTGGGAGAGGACACAAGGGACACATGGACAGATGTTGTGGAGGTGTCTGCTAGTGAGGTGTGTGTGCTGTTTGGTGTGGTGATGCTGGTGGTGGTTGTTGAAGCAGTGCATGCAAGTGTGAGTGTGGACGTGACTGTGAGGGAGGTAGAGGAGGAAGTGGGGGAGACAATGGATGTGGATGTGTGTGCAACTGTCTGTTGTTTGTGTGAGTGCTTGTGGATTGAAGTGTGGTGCCTGTTTTGACTGTGCTGCTCTTGTGTGATGTCTTGTGTGCATGCTTGTCTGTATGTGTGCATGGGATAGGTTGGGGTTGAGGAGACTGGGACTGGGAAGTGGTAGTTGGAGGGGGAGATGGTAGGAGATGGATCTCAGGAGGTCCATAGACTCCTCACTCAGGGCAGCAGGGCTCACTGGGGCAGGGGCTGAGGTGCCTGGGGCGAAGGAGATTGTCACCCTCCTGGGTGAAGGGGCACGGGCAACTCGCTGAGGGGCTACTGGGAGGGCGGTGCTCGTACAGGGGTGGCGGCTGTACCTGCAGGTGGGGGGGTCACAGAGGTGTCCGCCACCACCAGGGAGCTTCCATCGGAGGAGGAATCAGAGTCTGTCTTGTCACCTCCTGTCTCCGCTGTGGTGCTCCCCTCGCCCTCCATCCCACTGGTTCCCTCGGCATCAGTGGACTCTGCCTCCTAGGTCCTGAGGGATGAGCTCCCTCTTTCGCTGGTGCCCCTGTTCTTCCGCCAGATGATGCTAATGCACACATGGACAGGATAACAGAAGGAGAAAGGGAGAGGGAGAGAAAGGGAGCACTGGGTCAATTACAGCACCAACACCACAGTTGGCATACACAACACCATCACACACAGGGATCAGGATTGAGCACTATGCATTCCACTGGCATTGAATTGGCTAGATGCCACAGCAGGATGAGGGCCAAACACCGCCAACTGCACACCTCCTGGGACCCACAAAGCCCTGACTGACATGGAATGCAAAGGTTACCTGAATTTGCCATAAACCCATTAGCCTTGAGCTGGATCACGCTGCAATGTCTAACCTGGCATTCAGGGGCATCCACTAACTCACACCCACCACATGGATCCCATCCCACCTACCAATTACTGTAGTAAAGCCCACTGTACTCACCCCCTTGTGGCTGCTGTGATGCCCTCAAGCGCCCCTTCCTTGTTGGGAAGCCATCCCCAGCTGGGCCTCCGCGGTCTTCCCTGCCCAGCATCTCAGGTCCTCCCACCATTTCCTGCAGTGGGTGCTCCACCTGCTGTAGACTGCCAGGGTCTGCATGTCCTTGGCGATGGCAAACCACAATCCCTTCTTTTGATGGGCACTGACCTGCAGAGATAAGACAGACAGGAGGACAGCTTTGCACATACAATCCAGCCTGTCATACATATGTCCACCAAACCGATTTCCAAATCCATTGGCACACACATCGCGCCCGGCGCACACCATGTACACTACTACCAGACTCCCCTCCCACATATGACACGATGCCTGCACACACATCTCAATGCAATCCTCCCACATGCATTGTGCTCAAGGTGTACTCACCTGTTGGTCTGGAGGCCCATATGGCTGTCCACACTAGGGCAGGACCCCATCCACCATGCGCTCCAACTCCATTGAAGTAAAGGCAGGGGGCCTTACCCCGGTCACACTAGCCATGGTAGGTTCCAGACACAGGTCACAGCAGCACATGCGGTGTAGGTGTTATCCTGTGGAAAGTCAGGAATCAAGTGAGGTTACAGAGAGAAAATGGTGGTCGCATCCACGGTGGTGTACACCATCACCGCTGCCGATGATCCCCGTTGTACTCCATAGCCCCATATCAGCCAATAAGGAATTGCATGGTGGTGCAAGACCGCCTTCCGCCACGATGCCCAACGTCGGCGGAGTTACCTCACTTCCACCTGTCCCTAGATACAGGACAGACAGTCGCCATTTCATAGTGGTGGACTACATACAGATCTACTATAACTGCGTCATTGCCGAAAATTGCACATACATTGCCATTCCCACTGTCCCATCACATTAATGATGTATGCACACTGAGGTGGTTGTTCCATTGTTCAAATTGTGATGGCCTACTCACTCTTGTGATACCTACCACTGCGGATGAATAGGAAGAGGATACAAACCCCCGTTTACAGACTCCTTGTAGACTTGGCTACACTGGAGGACAGGCACATAATACGCACCTATAGACTGGTCAGGGCCACAATTACGGAGCTGTGTACCCAATTGGAGCCTGACCTAATATCAGCTATCTGTCATCCCACTGGGCCCCCCCTCTTGTGCTGGTTCTATCAGTGCTCCATTTCCTGGCAAATTGTTCTTTCAAAGTAACAGTGGGCTTGGCAGCAGGAATGTCATAGCCAACGTTCTCAATCGTGCTGGCAAGGGTATTGCCTGCCTTTGGTGAAACACACGTGCAACTACATTTCTTTGGCCACTGTGAAAGCAGGATTCTATGCAATGGAACATATACCCAATATTATTGGGGTGATTGACAGTACACATATTGCGTTTGTCTCCCCCCACCAGAATGAACAGGTGTTCAGGAGTCGGAAGTGTTTCCACTCAATCAATGTGCAAATGGTGTGCCTGGAGGACCAGTACATCTCCCACATCACTGGCAAGTATCCTGGGTCAGTGCATGACGGCTTCATTCTGAGGAATAGCAGCATCCCAAATGTGATGGCCCAACTACAGAGGCACAGGGTGTGCCTAATAGGTGAGCCATAGTCTCCACACACTGAATGTCAGTGTATGCCTTCAATTGTTATCCCAATAGCATTGTGTAAGGTTAAGTGTTGTCCCTCAATACTTGCAGGTGACTCTGGCTACCCAAACCTAGTGTGGCTCCTGACCCCTGTGAGGAATGCCAGGACAGGGGCTGAGAACTTTTATAATGATGCACATGGGCGAACCAGGAGAATAATCAAAAGGATCTTCGGCCTTCTGAAGGCCAGATTCAGATGCCTGCATCTGGCAGGTGGATCCCTGTGCTGCTCACCCGAAAAGGTCTGCCAGATAGTAGGGGAATGCTGCATGTTGCACAACCTGGCCCTCAGACAACATGTGCCTTTTCTGGAGGAGGAGGGGACTGGAGATGACCCTGTGGCAGCAGTCATCCCTGAGGACAGTGAGGATGAGGAGGCAGAGGAGGAGGATGAGGACAACAGAACATCAGCTATACGTCAATATTTCCAATGACACACAGGTGAGACAATGGAACTGACCATTACTCTGACTATTGTGTTTTCTGTGTGGCTGTAGCATGAAGGCACTCACTTCCTTTGCATCGCAACTTACTATCACCTATGTCTTGTCCTTTTACAGATGTTAGTGATATGACAACAGTGTTCCAATGTGTTTACTACAGAAAGCCATAGGTCTTTATTTGTATTCTATCACAGTGTTCAGATCATTTGCACTAGATGTGACTGTTCCCGTAAATTCACATTTTCAACACATAAAACGGTGTCACTCAAGTTGTGTTCAAGGGTGTTTATTGTAGTACAAATAATTGACTGAAAAGTGCAATGGAATGGGGTAATGGTAAAGGAAAGTCCAGGGTATTGTTCCAGTCTGTTTGTAGCACAGGTGCAGTGTCCAAGGCGCCATAGGGAGGGGAGCAAAGGCAGTTCAAAGTGGACAAGGTGACAGGGTGGGACAAAAGGGGGACAATCAGGAGAGTCTCATTTCCTGGCAGTAGTCCTGGTCTTGGCAAATGTCTCTGGCTTCTGTCTGGGCCGCAGGGAGCATTGGTGGGGTGGTTCACCTTCTGCAGGGGGAGGGGTGCTGGTGGCCTGAGGGTCCTGTGGCGGGGCCTCCTGCCCACTAGCAGCAGCGAAGTGGAGGCTTGTTCAATAGACTGGCTAGTGGTAGGGGCCCGCTGCTGTCCTGTTGATTCCCTCATGATGTTGGCCATGTCTGCCAGCACCCCTGCTATGGAGATCATGGTGGTGTTGAGAGCCTGCAAGTCCTCCCTGATCTCCTGATGGTGTTCCTCCTGCAGCTGCTCATTCTCCTGCATGTTGATAAGGATCTGGCCCATCGTGTCCTGGGATTGTTGGTAGGGCCCCAGGATCTTGGTGAGTCCCTCCTGGAGAGTTGGTTCCCTGGGCCAGTCCTCTCCCGGGCACACAGAGGTCCTCCCAGTGTCCCTGTTGCTCTGTGCCTGTGTCCCCTGGAAGGTGAGCCCACTGCCACTGGGCCCAGGTCCCTGATTGTCTTGGGGGCAGGGTGTGGACGGGGTCCCTGTGCAGGTGGGCCCATTGCTGATTGATGTGTCCTGGGGACAGAGGTGTGGGGATGCTGGGTGGCTGCTGTGGTGTTGGATACTGATGGGGAGGCTCTGTGGTCGACTGGCAGTGGGCTAGGGTGACCGACTGACCAGTGGTCCCTGATGGGCCAGGTAGTTTATCCAGCTCCAGAAGTCCAGAGTTACTGTCATCACTGGGGGCATCTTCTATTGGGGGACTGGTTTGTTGTGGCACCTCACCTCCGCTGATATTGGCTGGGACACCTGTGGGGATGTAAGTGATGTATTATGCTTAATGTCTGTGACATACTGTACATCCCTAGCTTCCCCTCTATCGTTGCTGTTGCCCTGCAACCTGTGTGTATGGTAATGTATTGTGGCATTGTTAGTTCCCTTATGATGTGCATGCTTTTGTGATGGGTGTCCATGCAGGCCTGGGAGGGATGTCCATGCCTTGGCATAGCATGCAGGGCTTGCCATTGGGGGTTGTCATATGTGTAGGTGCAGTGTGTGGGAAGGAGTGGAGTGATGGGAGTGAGGGTGAGGGGGTGAGATGGCATGCAGGTATGGGGGAGTGATCAGTGGTAAATGTTGACGTACCAGTGTCCAGTCCTCCGGCAACTCTAGTGAGTCCCTCAGGATGCAGTATTGCCAAGACTTGCTCCTCCCATGCTGTGAGCTGTGGGGGAGGAGGTAGGGGTCCACCGCCAGTCCTCTGTATGGTGAATTGGTGCCTTGCTGCCATGCAATGTACCTTCCCCTGTAGGTCGTTCCACCTCTTCCTGATGTCATCCCTTGCTGTCCCACGGCATTCACCCTGTCCACGATTCTCCGCCTTAGCTCCATCTTCTTGGCAATTTGCTGTACCTGTGCTCCAAACAGCTGTGGATCTACCCTGACTATTTCCTCCACCATGACCCGCAACTCCCCATCTGTGAAACAGGGATGCCTTTGTGGAGACATGGGTGTTGTGTGATGTGTGTAAGTATGTGGGTGTTGTTTCTGTGGTTGGGTGGGTGAAGTGGGGTGTATGAGGGATGTATAGGTGTATGTGGTGTGTGTGTCTAGTTGTCGCAGTGGTCTTGGTGTCAGTCTAGTGGCAATAATTTGTATTAGTAAAGGGTTGTGGATAACGTGGGTGTGTGTTTTATAGTGCTGTGGGTGTGGTGTGTCAGGTGTGTGTTTTTGGTATTGGCCAGTGCTGTGTAGTTTAGTATTTGGGTGTCCATTTTGAGTGAGCCGGTGTGTACCGCCAATAGCTTACTGCCATTGAATATCCAACTTGGTGATTTGTGGGTCATAAAGTGGTGGGCATTGTTTTGTTGGCGTAAAGGTATGGGTGCTCGTACCGCCACTTTAGCACTGACCTTTGGGCTGGCAGATTTGTGTATGTCGCAGTATTCTGTCGGATTGGCGTGTGTGTCATAATTGGGCGAACGGATGTTGGCGGCCGTCACCGCAGCAGTAAGTGGGATTTACCGCCAGTGCCATGATGAGGACTTTAGTGTAGTCAGGCATACCTAAAGCCGGAGCTTTGCACAGACTCTCTCTCAACTCAGAAAACGCTTTCATGCAAGTTTGGTCTAACACTAGGGGATCTGTGACTTCTTTGTGAGTCAGCTTCTGCAATGGTTTGGAAATTACTGAAATATTAGGAATCCACTTGCGACAATAGCCTACCATACCTAGGAACATCCTGACCTCTCTCTGTGTGGTCGGGGGGGGTCATCTGCAGTATGGCTGTGACCAGTTCTGTAGGTATTTTTCTTATTCCTTTTTCAATCTGGTGACTAAAGTATTTCACTTCTTTCTGACAGTATTATAATTTAAGTGGAGACACTTTATGACCTTTCTTTCCCAAATTGTTCAGCAAGGCAATTGTGTCATACTTGCACCCTTCCTTTGTTTTGGATGCAATAAGCAAATCATCAATGTATTGTACCATGGTCGATTGGAAAGGTATTTTCAATGACTCCAAATTCTTTTTCAAGATCTGATTAAATAGGGAAGGTGACTCTGAAAACCCTTGAGGAATTCGACACCAACAGTAAACTTGGTCTAAAAATTTGAAACAAAGGAGAAATTGACTGTCCTCATGAAGAGGCACAGAAAAGAAGGCTTGTGACAAGTCTATGACGGAGAACCACTCAGCATCACATGGAATCTGAACTAGACTCATGGCTGGATTTGGCACCACGGGGCATCATTTGATCACAATTTCATTTATTTTTCTCAAATCTTGGACAATTCCAACTTTCCCACAGGGCTTTTTCCATTGTCTTCTCCTGGGAAGATCAGTCTTACACATACTACCTTATACAATGTTTCACTAGCTAGTACAACATCTTCTAGCATGCAGTTTCTCATGAGAACGAACTTCAGCTATGAGCACATGGTCAGTACAATAGAAAATCACAATTTAATTCTCTAAACAGCCATTTAATAAACTGTCTAAGAAAATGCAGCTTGACATGAGGCCATGCAACTAGGCCCAAGACCTCGCTAATTTAAGGTCTACAATTGATAAAGCAAATACATAACCTTTAATATGACATATTACTACATTAATCAAACCTAAGCTCAACACTTCACATTAATAAGCTATTAATAAGTACACTTCGTGAACATTAGTGGCCACTCGAGTGGGCACACTTTCAAATGCGTGCTTTATTTTGCCTATGTTAATACATTTTCTACGCAAACACAACACTCAAAATACATGAATATTCATTATTAAGATTCGCCCTAATTATGACAATGGCGGAATAAGCCGCCTAATGCCGCAGTGATGGCTGCCAAAAGACCGTCACCGAGGCTACCATCCATCCGCCAAATTATGACCACAGACGGACTTCCACCACAAGAAGGGTGGAAATCCGGCTGTGGCCATGCTGGCGGATGGTGGTAAGGTGGCGCTGCTACCACCAGCAGCGGCACACCAGTAGACCACCGCCAGCCGTATCATGACACATGATACAGCTGGCGGTGTTCTGCTGATGGGCGCTGCTGGTGGTAGCAGTGCCCCGTCCCGTTCCCTGCCGGAAGACCCCCTGGATGCAGGTAAGTTGGGCTTCTGACAGGGGTGGAGAGCAGGGGGTGTTGTGTGTGTGTGTGGGGTTGTGCATGAATGTGTGAGTGTGTGCGTGAATGCAACTGTGTGTGTAGTGTTGTTTGCGTGGGTGTATGCATGCATGTATGAGAATGCGTGTACAAATGCAAATGTGAATGCGTGTCTCCATGTCAGTGTGAATGTGTGTACGGATGTGTGCGAGAATAAATGAATGCATGTGTGAATGAATGCGTGTATGCCAGTCTGAGTGAGTGTGTGTATGCGTGGTGCGTGTCTGTGAGTGTGCATGTATGGGGGGTGGGGGAACGGAAGGGGGAGCATAAATGGAGGGGGTGCTGGTCGTCTAGGGAGTGTTTGGGGGGGTGGGTAAGCCTCCTGCCAGTGACAGGGAATGAATTCCCTGTCACTGGTAGGGCCTACCACCATGGTTTTTGTGGTGCTGCGAACGCCACGAAAACCATGACGGTAGGCAGGGTCAAAATGCTGCCAGCGGTACAATAGAGCCTGCCGGCCTGGAGATTGTTATGTCCGGCCCGGCAGCAGTTACCGCCATGGCAGTAGGAATGGTAAATTGGTAGGTTGGCTGCAGCCAACCCGCCAATGTCATAATGTGGTGGTATGTACTGCTAGCCTGTTGGTGGTAATATCTACACATTATCACTTACTGCCGGGGTCATAATGACCCCCTCAGTGTTAACTTCAGCTAAACAGGCAGATTAACATAGTGTGGATTACTCTCCCCCTCCCCAGTCTGTGGGACTGTGAAGACAGACCAAGAGGCAAGGTTCCTTAGGCCTTGGCAGTAATGGGTAGCCAAAACAGCAGAATCTCTGTCTTTGCAACGGCCAGCATAACTGACTCACTGCAGGCCTGGTTCACAGAGGTAAAAGTATATTTTTGGGTAGGGTTAAAAGTGTTTGCTGTTCACAAAAGTATTTTACTAGTAGTATCTGTAGCACTGCGGATTCTCCACACATAAAAAGATAGGACTGTCCTATCTTTTGATGTGCAGACTCCGCAGTCACAAAGATGCTACTAGTAAAACACCTTTGTGAATAGCAATCGTTAACTCACACAAAATATTAAGTTTACTTTTCCGAATCAAGCCCTTAATGGATTAGACCAGGGTGGAATTTCTGCAATGTAATAGATGGGTAAGAAGAACTGGTGAAGAGCAGCTTCATGTAGGAGAGCAGGGATCTGCATCACTCTTGCCCTACAAGTTGGTCACTTGTCGGATACCTTGCCTTGAATATACCATGGTCAAAAGAAGGACAACCAATGCTAGTACATTTACTTATCCATTTACTTATGTATCTGTGACTGTAAAACTTTCATTGATTCTTCTAATTTTCTCCTTCCAGTCCATGCAGTTATCTAAGCATTTTCTACATCAACGTTATATCCATATCAAGTTACATTCATACTTCTCACTACCCTAACACTACGCAGTTTCTGGGCCAACCATGTGTGAATATTAGAGAACCTATATAGGGGTACCCTAATCAAATATCAGTAGCTCGAACAGGGAAAATTACAAGTAGAAGAAACTACAACGTGAGCTACAAAAATAATGTGAGTATCTGAAGGTACAGATAAGCTTCAGAAAAATCTCCTTATGGGAACTGATAAATATCTATTGATAATTCAAAATAATAAAAAAACAATTTTAGGGCTGCTGAGAGGAATAGAGTAATAACAGAGACAACAAGGGACCAAATCTCAAAATCCTATCGGAGATCATACATCTTCTGATAACCATCTGCAACATTATCTAGCCCCGCTAGACCGTCTTCTTTTGTCCAATAGACGTCGTCATGTCCACTTTCAGGATTGGATTTACCATTTGATCACAATATTGCCTGAACTACCATCAAATTCTATTTTAATGACATGACTACAAGACTTCAGTACATCAAATATTCAATGAATAAATAACTAGAGAGTGGGCTGCTGAAATTAGACATTTGTTGTTCTTTATTAATGGGAATGGCCCTGAAGAAGGTGACCTATAATTAATAGGAACACCGAAACGCGCGTAAACAATATCATCTTGATATATTTCTCGCTAACTACAAACCATATATCTGTTTATCAGAATGCCATTGATGTACATTTATGTAATTTTGAATATAATTTTTTATATGTCTGTATTTATTGTATCTTATATATGTTAGTCTATCTATGTTGGTTTATATGTAAATAGTTCTTGGATTCACTTTATTATTCTTTATTCATATTTTGTTGCTCAGTTTGAATGAGGTGTGCCTGAACTAAAATTTTAATACTATATAAAAATATATATATATTCTTTCCATTTTCTATATCCTTTATTTATTTGTTCATTTACTATGTTCCATTAAAGTGTGTCTATTTGAGATTTGGTCCCTTGTTGTCTCTGTCATTACTCTATTCCTCTCAGCAGCCCTAAAATTGTTTTTTTATTATTTTGAATTATCAATAGATATTTATCAGTTCCCATAAGGAGATTTTTCTGAAGCTTATCTGTACCTTCAGATACTCACATTATTTTTTTAGCTCACGTTGTAGTTTCTTCTCCATGTGTGAATATTAGACTTAGACCCAGATTTAACAGTGCCTCGTGCCATTCTAACTCCACATTTGCATCATTTTTTAAAGCTAATGTGGCGTTCGAAGGCCAAAAACGATGACCATATTTACAAAGTGGCGCAATATATGCATTGCGCCACTTTGTAACTCTTTGTGCCACATTATGGCCTCACCAGGCATAATGTATGCAAAAGGGGTGTTACCTCCATTAGGGGGGGGCAAAAAATGGTGCAGGGAAATCTAAATGTCTCTTTGTGCCTTTTTTTTGGCACTTTGAATGCCTGCTAAGAAAGGGCCTGTGGGTGCTTTGCAGGATTAGCATCAAAATTAGTACCCCTGACTACCGCCATGGTGCGCCGTATTTTAAATATGGCTCACACATGGTGGCGTTAGAGGGGCGCTTAGAGGCGCAAGAAAAGTGGATCTGCACTAGGTGCAGCAAAACTTTTTATAAATCTGCCCCTAAGTGTCTATCTTCTGAAATATCTAATGACAGGGCTACATCATGCTTTATTCACATTATCTTTTTTATCTTTTCTAAGCAGGTAACAGGTAGGAATGTTTCTAAAAACTGCAATGTTAAACTCAGTTTGTCAGATCTGCCCGTCTTCTGGCTCTCCTATGGGGCTGACTGGGACTGACTACTCACCCTTTTGGAGCCTTCCTTTACTTCATGTAACAGTTCTGTTTAATAGAATAGCTTTTAGGAAACATTATTCAAACCAAGGACACTACCCATATCCTCCCATTCAGTAATTTGTAGACAGTCTTTGCCACATAAAACAAACACAGGGCCTGACTTAGGGCCTCATTATGACCCTGGCGGTACAGAACCGCCAGGGCCAACGGGGGCGGGAGCACCGCCGACAGGCCGGCGGTGCTCCCTTGGGCATTCCGACCGCGGCGGTAACGCCGCGGTCGGACCGGGACAACTGGCGGTCTCCCGCCAGTTTCCCGCTGCCCAAATGAATCCTCCAAGGCGGCGCAGCATGCTGCGCCGCCTTGGGGATTCTGACACCCCCTACCGCCATCCTGTTCCTGGCGGTTCGCCCACCAGGAACAGGATGGCGGTAGGGGGTGTCGCGGGGCCCCCGTAAGAGGGCCCCGCTAGTATTTCACTGTCTGCATAGCAGACAGTGAAATACGCGACGGGTGCAGTAGCACCCGTCGCCCCTTCCCACTCCGCCGGCTCGATTACGAGCCGGCTTCATTGTGGGAAGGTTGTTTTCCCCTGGGCTGGCGGGCGGCCTTTTGGTGGCCGCCCGTCAGCCCAGGGGAAAACTTGGAATACCCTCCGCGGTCTCTGGACCGCGGAGCGGTATTTTGGAGGGGGGAAGTCTGGCGGGCGGCCTCCGCCGCCCGCCAGACTTAGAATGAGGGCCTTAGTGTTTGGTGGATGGGATACACCATCACAAACATGGCTGTTGTTCTGTCCACAGTATTACAAGTGGATTATAGCCCACAACACTTAGTATATCGGTTACTCTTTGCTGAAGTATCCCATCTTCCAAACTCTAAATGAGGCCCACATTTCAGATATACTGTATTCTGTCTCTCCTTGGATATCCAAAAGCACTGCCTGATCAACAAAATGATTACACATAGTTGCTCTACACAAACCTACAAAATGCCCTCATCACACTGCACATGCTAGATAGAACCCATACTCTCTTGTGCTTACAACATGAGAATGCGAAAAAGCTGCCGCTCCAGTAGAAAATCTACTGGAGCAGCAGCAAAATGAACTCAGCAGCAGGGCCCTCCGGCGCACTATGTGGTGCATTCACAATGATTTTTCAGGGTGGAACGAGCTCCCGGAACTAAAGATCAGCATATGCAGAGTGAAGTGCTGTTTACCGCCCATTCGCCAAACTCTGTGTAATCTTGAAGAGTTTTCTTGTATCTCTGCAAAATTCTGTGGAGTGAAACTCTGCAAGTTCAGTCCACTCCTAAAAATAGTATCTTGTGTTTGATTAATTCACAAACAGGGTTTCACTTCCTGATTCACAGAGGACAAAATCAGCAGAATATATTATTTAACATTTTATGTAGCACCTTTATCTAGGGCCAAAGGCAAAACAAACTTAACAAGGCAACTTTAAACATAAGTGGCAATACATCATTTATTAGTTCGAAATGAAATAACCCTTTAAGCCCTGGTATACCAATGGTAACAACTGTAGCCACCTGACACTTGCTGCCTGCGTCACAAAAGGGACTAGTGGTGACATTTTTGCCTGCACTAGCATGTAACAGCAAAGAAAAGCATAGTTTTTTTCCTTCAGCCAGTAAACAGCAGAAATAGAGGTACTGATAGGGCCCGCAGAGTACACTGAGCAGTGTAACCTCCCTTCCCAATTCTTCAAGACCATCTTGTTCTCTGGCTTGGGTGCTGGTAAATTAATATTGCAATGAACTCTTGATTCCCTTCACAATTTTCTTCATAGCCCATCCTTTGATATGAAAATCTCTCATCTTCTGTGTAGCTATTGAGAGGCATAGCCCAAATAACAAAAAGTCTCTTGAAGGTGCAAGAGGAGACCTTTTTTTGAAACTAAGTGCCTCATTTACAAACTCTGCCACAGCTGCATCATTTTTTTTCATGCGGGGGCACAATCAGGGCTCTACACTACTCCATATTTACAAACCTACAAATTGAGCCCAATGCATCAGTTTGTAAAGCCCAGAGTCACATTTTACCTGCGTCAGGTTTAATGCATGCAGGGTAGGCATTCCCACGGAAAAAGCCATGTAGAACTGACACTGTGAATCGTACAACTTTTTACTGCCTCATTCTACAACTTCACTGTGTCAAGATTTTACTACCTGCTCAGAGCAGACATAAAATTGACACAGCTCTTTCTCCTATGGAACTCTCCTCACAGTGCTGGAGTTAGTGTGTCAGCAATGCCTCGGTTTAGTGCCAACAGATGCGTCGGAAATTCTCACGCATCTGTGAAAACGTGCACCATGGAGCTCTGTATTGTGAATTCAACGCTTCCATGGCATCATTAGGGGTCTGCGGCAGGCGCAAGAAATTTGATGCATAAATGATGATGATGCATCAGATTCTTGTAGCTGAGGCCCTAAGTCTTGCCAACTGAACCACAGAACAATAATGAATGAATACAAGACTGATAGCAACTCTGAGAGGGACTTGCTGGACACCTTGTGGGACTGGCCCACGATGACGGCATTCTGGGCAGGGGTGAAAAGCTGCTTTACAGATATCACTGGGCTGGAAGATTGCCTCACAGCAAAAAACAAGTTACTTAAAGTATGGGGAGATTTTACCTTACCACAATATGTAAAAGCACTAAATAGGGTGGGCCTGATGATCACCAGAAGAAACACTGTCCAACAGTGGGACTCACCAACCGTACCAGCTTTAGATCAATAGAGAAGGGACATAGATTGGAGATCTCTGCTTGAAAAACAAATTTATTAATTTAAGGGTTGCCCAAAAAAATGGGACAGGATATGGCAACCATGGACTTCTCAGCAACCTGGTTTTTGACCAGTCTGGTCCCTCTGATGGAGATTTCTAGGGTTGGGAAGGTGATGGATGGTTTTCTGTAGCTGCAGAACAGACATTCACTGTGTCATTTCTCAGAGATGTACAGGCAAAAGGCCTACCACTTGGTGAAATGGATGGATGTGTGGTACTGTAGTGTGTTTATTAAATCTTCAATAAAAAAGATATATAAAAAACTGGCATCCACATTAATAAATAGATCAAAATATTAAGGAAAAAATAAACAGGACTTAGTTTGGCACTGTGTGGTCACAGGTTGAGAGTAAGGGATACATCCTGTACAATACTGTGATGAGCAAGCAGTGCCTTTCCCACTCATTTAGTACCACATAAATTATTACCACGCATATATATTTTGCAAGCATGGAAAGTCTATTTAAGGTAAGTATTGATGTTTGTGTGTGTCTACATATGTGTCTGCATGTGTATGTGTATATATATATAAAAAACAAGGTTCCAGGGACCTTATAGTTCAGTTGACGTTTTACCATTAGAATTTCAGCAGTCATAGCTATACTTATAGTTATACTTATGTTAAGAAACTATCATTTGTTGTCTAAAGTTACTTTCCAGCACAAGTTATAGTTTCTTCAGATATGTATAGCTAGAAGTACAAATAGAACTGCTGAATTTCTATAGTTTTGAATGGGTAGAACGTCAACCTAAGTGTAATGTCCCTGTAACCATTCTTTTTTAAAATTCATTTCTATGATCTTTTAACACGCACATTAATAAAACCAGTGGAGCACATGGCCCTTGGCCGTGCACTGCGGGGGTTGGCCACAGGGCCTGCGGCCAACCCTCTTGCATGCATCCAAATCCAAGCTGTGCATGGCCTTCAGCCACGCGCAACATGGCGTTGAATGCAGTGGTGAGTTTTTTTCCAATTTTTCTCTGGATTCATGCATCCACAGCAGACTTACACAGGGGACCGCACTGTGTACCACACAGGATCTGTGGATCAGAAGAAAAAAATAATTGTCCCATGACCCATCAATGTGTCCTAATGGGTAAGGATACCTGTATCCTGACCGCTTAAGTGTTTTTGCAATGGTTTTTCCCCACCCCACCAGTCGATGCGACAAACAAAATGGCAGTCACAACTTTTCTTTCAGGTTGCAGCCAGCCAATCAGGCCCTTGCTTTTCCCCAGATCCACCACGAGTGGATATGCACCCCTATTTATTTATATTTGTTAATTTTAACTCCAAATCTACTGAACGGATTGTCACAAAAGCACAATCTATGGCTCAAGATCTAGTTTCCTGCCAAATATGGTGTAATTCTGTTCAAGGGTTCGGGCTGTTGTTGTGTCTAAAGAATGAAAAAGTCCTGTAGACACAGAATGGCAAAAAACTGTTTTGAGACCGCTCCTTTTTCTTGGCCCCTGCTTGACAGATCAGCCCTAAACTTTCATGACACCAGCTAAAGTGAGTGTTGTATTAGTTTTTTAAAATTTCTTGAAGATTTGTCAAACGGTGCAAACGTTATTGGCAAAACAAAAAACACCCCGTCTCCGGAAAAAATGGGTGCATAAACACACACACATATGTACATTTATATATATATATATATATATATATATATATATATATATATATATATATATATATAACCAGACACACCACACCGCAGACTTCAAGAATTTTTTCATATTATTTGATTATTTAAATGCTCATCACAAAGTGCAGTGTAGAAAAGAAATGTCGACGCGTTTTGGCATTATGCCTTTGACTGGACCATAGAGTCCTATGTTACAAACAGTCTCACTTAGGGGCAGATTTATACTTTGTTTGCGCCGGATTTGCGTCATTTATGTTTACGCAAATCCGGCGCAATCTTAACTCAATATTTATATTTTGATGCTAGACCCGTCTAGCGCCAACATATTGGAGTTAACGTCATTTTTTGACCGCAGAATACTACCTTGCGTCAATGAGATGCAAGGTAGGCATTCCCGGGCAAAAAGGGACTCTAAGGCCTTTGCGCCTTATTTATTCTCCCAGGCAAAAATCACGCATGGGAGGAGGAGGGCCTTAAATATTGGCGCTAACACCTGGGTCAGGGCAAGCGTTAGGGGACCTGTGGGCCATTTCCCATGGTCAGAGGCCATGGAAACAGCCCACAGGTCCCCTTCCCCACACCCAGGGACACCACCACCCACCCACACCCACATCTGGAGGACACCTAAGCATGGGGGACCCATCCCAGGCAAGTCCAGGTAAGTGTTCTTTTTTTTAAAGTGCCATGGGGGGATAACTTGGGCCCGCTTACATGGCACTGTGCCCAATGACCATGCCCAGGGGACATAAATCCACTGGTCATGGCCACAGGGCAGGGGGGGGCATAACTCTAGTCAGGTTAGAGTCATTTTTCTGACTCTAACCAGACTAGCGCCATTCTTTGACGCACAGCCTCCTGTTTCCCCTACGCCTCCCCACCCAGTTAGCATAATTTATTTTGGCGCTAATCGGCCTTACCGCTGGCTAGCGCCATTCCTTAAATATGACGTCCGGCTGGCATCAAAAAGTAGAAATCAGGGCCTTAAAGTGTCCACACAGTGCAGTCTCTAATCCCTGTCTATTAAAAGCTAAAACTTTCATACCTGCTCTCTTAAATGGCATAGATCCGCACCATAGTTATAAACAATCATTGTAAAGTGCAACCAGGTTCAAGCAGGATGCTGATTCTAGCTATAAAATGTCTGAATTTATGATCCATTGAATTTCTATTATCAATCATCTTTGTAAAGTACAAAATGAACACAAAAGAACTTTGTACATATCGACAATTTGTAAGCAGATGCCTCACAATAAATACCTCCTATGGAACATTCTTTCAAAAAGCTTTTAAAAAATCTCTATAAATTTTACGGTGCTACTAGACGTCTACAGCAACCATGATTTCCTTCCTTCTTTTTGCAAAAGCAACAAACTAAATTTAACTCCCCAAGGAGAAATCATGTGCAAAACACTAAATTGAAGTGCAGAGCTAATTGATTGAATCAATCCCTAATACTATATGCAAAGAACTGCAGAGTATGCTAAATTCATATTTTAATTCCATCCCAAACATTTTGCAGGAACCTGTATGCAATTTTAGCAAGAATTGTGCAAAAAACACAAGATGTAAACAAGCTCCAACTACACGTCCTGTTTAATAAACCTGCCATTTGCAACTCACAAAGGTTTCAGAATGACAAAAACATATTCATAGGTGGAACTGCCTCAAGTGTAAGCATTCTGCATACCACAGGCAATAACTGACATATGTCATTCAGCTGCTGCCCAAGGAATATACACGTGCAAAACATCAGTTTAAAGTGCAAAGAAATTATGCGGTGGAAACGACATTAATTGTATCAATCCCAAATATACTATGTACAAAAAACTGCAATGGATACAGAATTTCTATATCAATTCAGAACCAAACATTTTGCATAAATACAGGTGCAAGTTTCGCAAGAAATGTGCACAAAAACAGCAAGATGTACAAATACTTCAGCTGTAAACATCATATGCATCAAACCTGCCATCTGTGTCCTATACAGGTCACAAAACTAATAATCATACATTCACTGATGGAATTGCCTTGAAATTAAGAAACATAGAAATTCATTAATTTCCTGCAGCATGTGGTATGAATTTCAATTTACGCCTCCTTATAGATTTTAAAATGATTCCTCAAAAACAGGGTCACAGCCTTAGTCCTTCCATGATGTACATTTGTAGTTTCTGTTAAAGCCATAATCTTAAACATGATGGGCAATAAAATTATGTTTCAGAAACATCACAAATGTACATGTAACTCTGCATCCAAGTTGTGTCCATGCGTTCCCAGCAATATTATCAAACGGGATTCTATTCTTCTGAGAACCAATACTCTATCACCTCCCCATTCCTGTACTTTAATATGTTTTATTCCAAAATATCTGAGACCCTTATTATCTCCATTATGCTTTTCCTCAAAGTGTTTGGCTACTGGGTAGGATAAATCTATTTTTTATGGCTCTTAAATGCTGTAAAGCTCTCAATTTCAATTTATTTTATGTACTCTCCACATATTGCTTCCTGCAAGGGCATTTAAAAAAAAAAAACACAAATTTAGACTTGCACGTGATATGCTCCTGAATTTTCTCCACTGTTTCATTATGGAGTCTATGGTGGTCATTACAACCCTGGCGGACCGTGTTAAAGCGGCGATAAGACCCCCAACAGGCCGGCGGTAAAAAATGTGCAATTACGACCGTGGCGGAAACCGCCAACAAAGACAGCCACTTTAACACTCCGACCGCCACGGCGGTACAAACAAACAGCATGGCGGTCACCGCCAACAGACAGGCGGGAAACAATGTACCGCCCACAGTATCACAACAGGCCAATCCGCCACCTTTTCCGGGGCGGATTCACCACGGATAAAAACACAACAGAAACAGGAATTCCGAAGGGAAAACGCTCACCTCTACACACCCCACGAGGAACAAGGACACCATGGATCCGGAACTCCAAATTCTACCTGCAATAGTCTTCCTGCTCTTCTACCAGGAGCACGAACGCCGGCGGCGAAGACCACGGTGAGTACTGCACCTACGACACAGGGGAGGGGGGAGGGAAAAACAGGGTCATACACACGCAACACGCAACACGCAACACCCCCACCCACTACAACCCACACACTAATGCATATTAATACATCACAGTTACATCCCCCACCCTCCCCACGGAAGAATGCAAAGACAATAGAAAATGAGTGAAACCATTGTAATATATTAAAATCAAGTAGGCAAAAATATATGTATACACCATTTACAAAATATATACCAAGCATAGTAGTCCAGGTAGTGCTCCAATTAAGTATGTGGAACACTGGGCCCACACGGTATGGGCGAGGCCCACACAAGATCCCCAACCATGACTGAGAGAACACTGCAGGGGCATCAGACAGAAACTAAACAGGCACCTCAGGGGGAGTGAAAGGGGGGCACCTCAGCCAGTTGAGTGCACAACACCAAATCCACGAGGCGGCCACATGCCCACTGTTCCATTCTGGGGAGTGCAAAGCCACAGTCTCTCAAGTCTCTACAGTGGGTGGCTTGCCCACTGTTCCATCCTGGGGAGTGCAAAGCCACAGTCTCTCAAGTCTCTATAGTGGGTGGCTTGCCCACTGTTCCATCCTGGGGAGTGCAAAGCCACAGTCTCTCAAGTGGATAACAGTCTCCCCTGGTTCTGTAGGGGGCCTTGTGGGCAGAGGGCTTCATCCGGACAGAGGTAGTGGATGGATCTCTCTACTGGTTCTGGAAGGGGCATGGTGCCCAGAGTGCTTCATTCTGCCCGTGACAGACTCAGTAGCATTAGTGCCGTTGGCGCTCATGGGCCAGCGGTGCTTGAGGCCGCGGTGCCCTGTTCAGCAGTGCTTGAGACAGCAGTGCCCTGTTCAGCGGTGCTTGAGACGGCGGTGCCCTGTTGAGCGGTGCTTGAGGCAGCGGTGCCCTGTTCAGCGGTGCTTGAGACGGCGGTGCCCTGGTCAGCGGTGCTTGAGACGGCGGTCTCCATTGCAGGGACTCAGCTGCTGGCGGTCCTTCATTGCCCAGCGGGGCTTGTGCTGGTGGTCCTTCATGGCCCAGCGGGGCTTTTGCTGGCGGTCCTTCATGGCCCAGTGGGGCTTTTGCTGACGGTCCCTCATGGCCCAGGAGGGCTTGTGCTGGCAGACCTTCATGGCCCAGCGGGGCTTGTGCTGGCGGTCATTCATGGCCCAGCGGGACTTGTGCTGGCGGTGGCCTCCTGGGCAGCTGGGCTTGTGCTGGCAGCGGCCTCCTGGGCAGCTGGGCTTGTGCTGGCGGTGACCTCCTGGGCAGCTGGGCTTGTGCTGCCGGTGGCCTCCTTGGCAGCGGGGATGATGGCGGTCTTCTCCGCCGTGCTACTCTTCCGAGACTTGCCGGGTTTCTTGTGGCCCTTCCCCACCTTGGAAGGTGTCACAGCTGACTCCACACCAGGACCCCTGGGAGTGGCTTTGGTGGCTGGAGTCTTCCCCCTCTCCCGCCGGGCACTGGCCAACTTCTGATGCTTCACAGGTGGGGGACTGTCTGTGCTGTGGCTCCGTGCCACACTGGCTGCCCCGGTGACTACAGGCACCACTGGTCCCGGAGATGTTGTGGCTGAGGTGCTAGTTCGAGACCTATGAGACGGAAGGGGTGGGGGAGGTGTGGGAAAGAGGTCAAGGTTGGACAGGAAAAGTTTTTTTGACACACTGGGACGGGTAGCTGTAGGGGGTTTGGGAGTGGAGGAAGAGGTTGTGGTTGTAGGAGGTGTGCGTTTGCTGACTTTGGATGACGGTGCATGCGCTGGAGGCTGTCGTGAGGTGGATGGCTGTTGGGTGGGTGTGTTCCTGCGTTTGTGTATCTTCGGAGGGGGTGTCGCAGACACACTGGGAGAGGACACAGGGGATGTGTGAATGGTAGTGGGGGTGGTGACTGCACGTGTGGTGGTGGGTATGCTGGAGAGGGACGTAGTGGCTGTAGAGGTAGTGCATGCAGATGTGAGTGTAGACAAGACAGGGAGGGAGGAGGGAGACGAGGAGGAGGGGGACACAGTGGAGGCAGTTGATGTTGGTGTGTCTGCATGTGTGTGATGCTTGCGTGAGTGCCTGTGGGATGTGTGGTGCTTATGTTTGCCTGACCTTCCCTTGTGTGTTGAGGTGTGTGCATGCTGGTCTGTAGGTGTGCTTGGGATAGGCTGAGGTACAGGGGATTGGGTCGGGGTGGAGGAAGTTGGAGGGGGGGAGGCTAGACACAGGGACAATGGCTGCCATCAGTGCTGAGGCCAGAGTCTGAAAAGCTCGCTGAAGGGCCGCCTGACCAGAATGAATGCCCTCCAGGAATGCATTTGTTTGTTGCAACTGCCTTACTACACCCTGGATGGCATTCAAAATGGTAGACTGCCCAACAGTGAGGTACCTGAGGAGGTCAATGGCCTCCTCACTGAGGGCAGCAGGGGTGACTGGGGCAGGGCCTGAGGTGCCTGGGGCGAAGGTGATGCCCACCCACCCGGGTGAGCGGGCACGGGGCGAAGGCTGAGGGGCTGCTGGGAGGGCGGTGCTGGAAGGGGGGGTGGCGGCTGTAGATGGGGGGGCACAGATGTTGCCGCCACCACAAGAGAGCTCCCATCAGAGGACAAGTCTGTGTCATTGGTCTCAGCTCCTGTCCCCGCCTTGGAGCTCCCCTCGCCCTCTGTCCCACTGGTGAACTCCGAGTCTGTAGTGTGGCCCTCCATGGCCATGTGGGATGCAGCTCCCTCCTGCTCCGGTGCCACTGCTCCTCCGCCTGGTGATGCTAATGTACACAAGAACAGGGAGACCACAAAAAGGGGGGGGAATGACAGAAGAAAGACACGTTGAGTGCATGCATTACCGCTACAGTTGGCGGACACGACAGACACAGATGCCCCCTGCACTACGCCGCGCTCTTGGGCTCCACTGTTCAATTCCTGGGAAATGGCCTACAAGGCTATGCACGACATCTGCACACATAGATGACACAGGGGCATGACTAGGTGTAGTTGGCACTCTACAGAGGTGAGGTGGGGTGGGGTGCCACAGGGCCTACCTTACGGAGGGACCTTGCCTACGGAACTCGCCCTGGCCTAGTGAAACCCACAGCCCACCTCCCCCACCCAGACCCCTCCAATGCGCGCAAAGTCAGCAAAATACGAGTGTACTCACCCCCTTGTGGCTGCTGTGATGCCCTCAAGCGCCCATCCAACTCCGGGTACGCCACCGCCAGGATCCTGAAATCAGGGGGGTCATGGTGCGACGGGCACCCCTCCCACGTTGGGAGGCCATCCCCAGCTGAGCCTCTACAGTCTTCTTGCTCCAGCGGCAAATGTCCTCCCATCTTTTCCGGCAGTGGGTGCTCGGTCTGTGGTTGACCCCCAGGGTCGGACGTCCTTGGCGATGGCACGCTAAATATGTTTTTTCTGGTGGGCGCTGACCTACACGATTTGTACAGGGGGAAGAGAAAGTTATTACCAACTGCACCGTCAAAGTGATTGGCCCCCATCCCTACCCTTGCCATGTGGCACATGCACTCACCGTCGTTTCATGCACGCCGCACTCTCCCCCCTTCCTTATTACATCCACCCCTCTCCACACAGGCATAGCCCATACATCATGCTCCTAGTGTACTCACCTGTTTGTCTGGAGGCCCGTAGAGTAGCGTGTACTGGGGGAGGACCCCATCCACAAGTTTCTCCAACTCCTCCGATGTGAAGGCAGGGGCCCTTTCCCCAGACACTCGAGCCATTGTCTCTTCCAGACCGAGGTCACAGCAGCACTTGAAGTGTAGATCCTCTCCTGTCGAAGATCAGGTATCGAGGGATTGAACAGATAGAAAATGGCAGTCACGTCCGTGGCGGTGCGTAACGTCACCGCTGGCGTACATCGTCATTGGCTCCTGGGACCCATAGGGTCCAATGTTAACCAATGCAGCATTGCGCCGCGGTCTTCGACAGCCTACCGCAACGGTGTACAACGCCAGCGTAGTTACCTCACATCCCATTGTCCCACTTTAGAAATCAGGCAGCCGCCACTTCAGGGGCCCACATGGCTTAATTTTCAACTGCGTCACACATACCTAGGCCTAGACTCAACACACATACAGGCCACTTTTTGAGTATGAATGGTGTTCTGTGCAAGCTGTGGGTACGTACCTCTGAGTTGTTTGACTCTGTGCTCGCTGTTGTCCTTCATAGGCACCGTCTGCTGGGACATGTGAGGAGATGGCGGCATCCTCCGTGTACCGACCGTTTGTGGACCTGTCGACAATGGAGGAAAGACATGTGATAATCACATACAGGCTTGACCGTGCCACAATCCAGGAACTGTGTACCCAGCTGGAGCCAGACCTGATGTCAGCTATCCGCCATCCCACAGGAATCCCCCTCAAGTGCAGGTGCTGTCAGTGCTCCATTTCCTTGCAAGTGGGTCATTTCAAACAAAAGTGTCCATAGCATCAGGGATGTCCCAGTCTATGTTTTCCAACGTGTTGTCCAGAGTGTTGTCTGCCCTGCTGAAACACATGCGGAGCTACATCGTTTTCCCTCAGGTGGAGGATTTGCCTACAGTGAAAGGTGATTTCCATGCCCTGGGACATATCCCCAACATCATAGGTGCCATTGATGGGACACATGTGGCTTTGGTCCCCCCCCACAGGAGCGAACAGGTGTACAGAAACCGGAAGAGTTATACTTCGATGAATGTACAGATGGTATGTTTGGCAGACCAGTACATCTCCCATGTGAATGCCATGTTCCCTGGCTCAGTGCATGACGCTTACATCCTGCGTAATAGCAGCATCCCTTATGTGATGGTTCAACTCCAGAGGCACCGTGTGTGGCTATTAGGTGAGCACCTGGAAGCTAGTCAGTGGAAATGGTTGTCTGGGTCTGGGGATATCCCTCCAGGTTAGTGTGTGTCTAACAGTTGTCCCTTGCCATTTGCAGGTAACTCTGGTTACCCCAACCTGTCATGGCTACTGACCCCAGTGAGGAATCCCAGGACAAGGGCAGAGGAACACTACAATGAGTCACATGGGTGAACTAGGAGGGTGATCGTTCAGGTGCCTCCATATGACAGGTGGATCCCTATTCTAATCACCAAAGAAGGTGTGCCAGATCATCATGGCCTGCTGTATGCTTCACAACTTGGCTTTGCGATGACAGGTGCCCTTTCTGCAGGAGGATGGTCCAGATGGCGGTGTTGTTGCAGCTGTGGAGCCTGTGGACAGTGAAGACGAGGAAGCAGAGGAAGAAGACATGGACAACAGGGACTCAGTGATCCAGCAATATTTCCAGCGAAACACAGGTAAGAATACAAACCTGCCTACTACATGTACTTATACACTACTACCTCTCTACTGTCTGTCTTTTTCACCCAGTGTATGGTCACTGAGTTGTCACTTTCCCTTACGATTTCACAGATCTGGGTCCCACAGTGCGACATCTGCTTTGATTTCTCATGGACTAGAGCTGTGTGACATAGGTATGTTGACATTACAAATGAAAGAGCTTTTTGCCACAGTGATTGCTAATACAGTATTCCGAAATCACAGACAGACTCCAGATTGTTTTGTGCTTTAAGGGTGTTTATTTTAGTGCTCAAAATTGGAGGGGGTAGCAAAATGTTGAGGGGTGATGGCGGAGGAATGTCCATGGCAGAGTCCAGTATATTAGTCTCACAGGTGCATTGCCCAAATGGGCATAGGAAGTGGAGCTGGGGCAGTTTCAGGATGGGCAGGGTGACAAAGTGGGACAGTAGGATGACAATCAGGGTGGTCTCATTTCTTGGCGGGGGTCTTGGCATCGTTCTCTGTCTTGTTCCTGGATCTCAGGGACCGTTTGCGAGGTGGTTCTCTCTCTGCAGGGGGTGGGGTGCTGGTGTGGTGGTCCTGTGGCGGTGCCTCCTGTCCACTAGCACTGGTGGAGGTGGTGGGCAGTTCATCGTCCAGGCTAGTGTCAGGGGTCCCTTGTAGTGCCACAGTGTCCCTCCTGGTGTTGAGTACTACCTTCAGCACCCCTACGATGGTGCCCAGGGTGGAATTGATGGTTCTGAGTTCCTCCCTGAAGCCCATATACTGTTCCTCCTGCAGGCTCTGGGTCTCCTGAAACTTGGCCAGTACTGTTGCCATCGTCTCCTGGGAGTGGTGGTAGGCTCCCATGATGGAGGAGAGGGCCTCGTGGAGAGTGGGTTCCCTGGGCCTGTCTGCCCCCTGTCGCACAGCAGCCCTCCCAGTTCCCCTGTGTTCCTGGCCCTCCGTCCCCTGGACCGTGTGCCCACTACCACTGCCCCCAGGTCCCTGTTGTTGTTGGGGTGGTGGGTAAGCCTGGGTTCCCTGTAGTGGTGGACACACTGCTGATTGACATGTCCTGGGGACGGAAATATGGGCCCGCTGGGTGGGTGCTGTTCTGGTGTTTCCAGAGGGGGGAAGGTCTGTAGAGGCTTGTGACTGGGTGTGGGCAACCGACTGTCCTGAGGTCCCCGATGGGCCGGGCTGGTCATCTAGATCCAGTTGGACAGAGGTGCTGTCATCACTGTGGGCCTCTTCTGTTGGTGGTGTGGACATGTGTGGACCCTCCTGTCCAGTGACGTTGGGTAGGGGTCCTGCAGGGGTATAAAGGCATGATTATTGCATCTGTGTGTGTCAAGGTGTGCAATGGGTGGGTGACCGTGTACCCCAGTGCTACCATTCCTGTGTGGGACCTTGTGTGATGATGGTTTAGGGGGGTGTATGGGTATGTGCAGTGGGCATGCTTTAGTGATGGGTGTCCATGCTTTGGTGTTGCATGCAGGGCTTGGTGTTGGGATGTGTGGTTTGTGATGTTGGAACATTTGTGAGGAGTAGGAGTGATGGGGTGAGTGTGAGGGTGGGGGTATGTGCTGGCATGCAGGTAGGGTGGGGGATGTAATAGTAAAGCTTTGACTTACCAGAGTCCATTCCTCCTCCTACTTCTGCGAGGCCCTCAGGATGCAGAATTGCCAAGACCTGCTCCTTCCATGTTGTTAGTTGTGGGGGAGGAAGTGGGGGTCCGCCGCCAGTCCGCTGAACCGCCAGGTGGTGTCTTGAGACCACGGAACGCACCTTCCCCTGTAGGTCGTTCCACCTCTTCCTGATGTCCTCCCGATTTCTTGGGTGCTGTCCCACTGCGTTGACCCTGTCCACTATTCTTCGCCATAGCTCCATCTTCCTTGCAATGGAGGTGTGCTGCACCTGTGATCCGAATAGCTGTGGTTTTACCCAGACGATTTCCTCCACCATGACCCTGAGCTCCTCCTCTGAGAACCTGGGGTGTCTTTGCCGTGCCATGGGGTGGTGTAGGTGATGTGTGGGGTGGTGTGTGGGGTGATATGTGTGTTGAAATGTAGTGGGGTGTTGTGTGAGGTGTGTGGAAGTTATGTGGGTGATGGTGTTGTGTGCCTGTAGATGCTAGTGTTATTGATGGTGGTGTCTCTCTCTGGCTTTCGTTCGTGATTTGTGGTCGTAAGGGTTTGTGGGTGATGTGGGTGTGTGTTTTATAGTGTATTGAGTGTGTGGGAGTGGTGTGTGTATGTGTATCAGGTGTGTGTATTTGGAACTGTCCAATGTGGCTGTGTTTTGTAAGAGTGTGTGTATTTTGAGCGCGGCTGTGTGTACCGCCAATGGAATACCGCGGTTGAAAGACCGCCGCATGGATTCGTGTGTTGTGATAGTGTGGGCGTATTTCTGTTGGCGTGACCGAGGAGGTTTTGTTATCACCAGTTTATCACTGACCTTTGGTGCGGTGGACTTGTGTGGGTGTCTGAATTTTGGCGGATTCCGAACTGTGGGTCATAATAGCTGAGGCAGAATTCCGCGGCCGCGGCGGTGTGTTGGCGGACTTCTGCACGGCGGTAAGCGGCTTTTACTGCCAATGTCATAATGAGGGCCTATGTGTTGCAGTGTTGACCCCATGTTCACATGTTTTACATTTAGTACAGCACCAGATACCTGGTGTATTCAACCAGTTTGTAGATGTCGGTTTTCTAATAGAAAAGTGGCTTTGTGTGAGATAATCCCCTATAGAGACCATTTTTCTACACATTATGCTTGGATGATCCGTAAGCATTTCTTTTAGTGTCGCATCACGTCAGAGTATTCTCCAACTACGGTCTAGGATCTCTTTGAGTTGCTTATATTGACAATTATAATCCATGACCATTCGAATTGTATCCTTTCTTTCTGTAGTTCTTTCATGGGTCACTAGTTTCCTACCTGTTTCATCGCATCATCCAGCACCTCCATTGGGTAACTTCTAAGCAGGAATCATTTTTTCATTTGCTGTAATTGTTCTTATATATCTTCAGATTCAGAGCAATTTCTCTTGGCTCTCAACATTTCCCCATTCAGGATGCTCCACTTAAGTTTTTTCGGATGGCCACTGTTAGCATGGAGCAAACTGCCTCACAATGTCGCTTTTCAATGAATTTTCATTCACAGCCTTATATCTTTCACAAATACCTCAACATCCAAACGTATTACATGTTCTAAACTGATATAGAAGGTGAAACTCAAATTAAGATTATTGCAATTGAGGGATAGAACAAACTCTTCCAGATCTCTCAGATCTCCCTCCCATATCAAGAAGAGGTCATCAAGAAACCTTGTGTAATAAAGATATCCATAGTCGATGTGCTCTGATGTCTTTTATTAAATCCTGGAATAAATATCCCATCCACAGATAATCAGCCCACAGCTCTCCTCACATCCTTATCCTCCTCTGCCCAGACTTAATCAACCACACTAGAATCTCCATCCTCACATTCCATGTCTCAAGACGCATTCCATGAAAAGAGATGGATGGGCTACATAAACTGCAGAAGGTAATACCACACACCTTCCCCCCAAAGAAAACAAAAAAAAACAGAAAATAAATATCATAAACTATAAACATTGAACACAAGAATAAACTTTCCTCTACAATATGATTACAACATATAAAACAAGGTACAGTAAGAACACATTGAAAATCAGATACTTTTCCTCTTCGAGATCACAATGCGATTGAGATTCCATATACGGCCATCATTGACTTTTACAGCATTTTTGAACAATTTCATTACACTAAACGGACCCCAAAATTTGCTTACCCAAAACAGGTCTCTTAACCAAAACTTCATCACCCACATTCACTTCCACATCACATACACGTTTAGTTCCGTCAAAGTACTCCTTCCTTTTCTCCACTGAATTTTTCTCACACGTCCTATCATATTCTCCATGAGACCAAGAAACAGCTTTATCCTTACCCCCAGTAACCCAACCAGGAACAAGCATAGTATTGGGTTTCCTTCCCCTGAATAACTCAAAGGGAACAGATCCTGTCGTAACATGTGGGGTAAAACGATAAGCTATCAAGAATTTTCTCAGCCCTTCCTTCCAACATCTCCCTGCAGCTACTTCCAACTGCACACACTCCTTCACACACCTATTAAACCTTTCAACAATCCCATTCCCTTCAGGATGATACAATGAGCACAACTTGTGCTTATTCCCCAATCTCTTCAGATAACATTCCATTTCCTTGGACACAAATTGTGGACCATTATCAGTCAGGATGGCATTGGGAAAACCCTCTCGAGCAAAAACCTCTTCCAGAAGATTGATTATTCTCTTGGTTTCAACACTACTAACTATACCAATTTCCACCCACCTGGAAAATTGACCAATTAAAACCAAAATATAACTGCTTCCACCTTTACCATTGATAGGTCCAACAATATCCATAGCCACAACATCCCATGGCCTGTTCGACAAACTCCTAACACCCATTGAAGGTACTCTCGTTTTGTAGATTTTATCGCTATTACAACAGTCAGAGCAGTCTCTAATTACTCTTTCAATATATAAATCCATCCCAGGCCACCAATAGTTCATATGAATCCTAGCTTTGGTTTTACTTATGCCCTGATGACCACTATGACCAAGTTGAATGATTTTCTCAACTAATGTACTCAGTACCACTAAACTCCCACCACGAAACAATAGATCATCTGAAACTGACAACTCATCCCTTATCTTCCAGAATGTTTTTAAAATATTAGAACTCCTTAAATCATCAAAGTTCCATTTGTCCTTAAGGAAATCACATACTTTTTGCAAAACGGAATCATTTGCAACTGCACGAACCCAGTCATCATGGCCAATAATTCCTTCCGTAACACTACACACACTGAAATTGTTTTCCTGGCTATCACACAAAGTTTCTTCTGATACCGATGCAAGTCTGGACAAACAGTCAGCTGTATTATTATACGCTCCCAGAACATAAAACATTTGAAAATTGAAATCTTGAAGATTAACCACCCACCTACTTATCCTGGAAGAAATTTGGTCAAGACCCTTTTTCATGAAAACTTCAATCAAAGGTTTGTGGTCAGTATACACACGGAAGAGTCTTCCCCATACAACATTTTTGAATTTGTTTACAGTCCAAAAAACACCTAACGCTTCTCTCTCAATTGTAGAATAATTCACCTCAGACCCTTTTAAAGTTCGCGAACAATACACAACCGGTTTCCAATCTTGTCCTTCTCCCTTCTGTAAGAGAACACCCCCTAAACCTCTTGTGCTAGCATCAGTCATGATCACACTCAACTCATTGGGATTGAACGATTTCAAACAACCCACATTACACAATTGCTTTTTCATAACTACAAACTCCTTTTCACACAAATCATTTCATACATATTCAATACCTTTTTTCAGTAATCTCCGCATATTTTCTGTTTTCATAGCTAAGTTAGGTAGAAACTTTCCATGAAACTCAACCATACCAAAGAAAGCCTGCAATTCCTCTTTGTTCTTTGGCGAGTGTAGTCTTAAAATACCTTCTATTAAGTCCTGTTTCGGGTATAGACCAGTAGAAGTAATTCTGTGTCCCAAATACTCTATTTCCTCCTTACCAAAATGACATTTACTAAGCTTTAACGTGAGCCCATGACTTTTTAGAATACTTAACACTCTCCTAACCCTTTCTTCATGTTCTTCTCTAGTTCGCCCATACACCAGAATGTCATCTTGAAAATACTTCATGTTCTTCTCTAGTTCGCCCATACACCAGAATGTCATCTTGAAAATATTTCACACCTTTCTCCGAACTAAAAAGATCATGCATCAACCTTTGAAACACCGATGAGGCTGATACCACCCCAAACGGCATCCTTATATATCTAAACGTTTCAAAAGGAGTGATAAACGTAGTGAGATCCCTTGAATCTACATGAAGCTTCACCTGATGGTAGGCTGAGGCTAAGTCTAATGTACAAAAATACTTAGCACCATGCAAAAGAGTAACCATTTCCGTGATATTTGGAAGTGGAAATAAATCACTCACAACAGCTTTATTAAGATTCCTTAAGTCGACACACAGTCTGATATCCCCCGAGGGCTTACGTGCGACCACAATGGGAGAAACCCATTCTGAAGCCTCCACAGGTTCAATGATACCACTCTGACACAGTCTATTCAACTCTTTCTCCACATCATCCCTCACAGATATCGGTATTGGCCGCACCTTACAAGCCACTGGAATTGCACCTTCTTTAAGTTTGATGCGATGTACATATTTGGTGAGACACCCTAGAGTGTCACTAAACACATCCTTGAATTCATGCACAAAGTTTGGTACACTTTCCTTATTAACATCTGTAGATATTTCACACACATCATTAATACCCTTAAGAAAGTCTTTTTTTAGTAAAACAGGTGTGTTATTATTAGGATCTAAGATGACCTTGAGTTCTCTTTGATGGGGCCAGCTTAAGACGCTGTCCCCTTTTACTGGAACATAGATCTTGGCATAAATGGAACTCGACTTGAAGATAACTTCAGATTCAAAGTATCCCCTTAGCTCTATGGTTTGACCTCCATAGCCCCCTGGGACTACATCAGGATCTTCCAATTTCACATACTGACTCAAATATTTATCAAATATTTCATTTGACATCAAGGTTAACCATGCTCCAGAATCAAAGAGAACTTCACACTTAATACCACACATTGTTACAGTGTCTCTCGGATAATTCTTCTTCTTCCCTTGCTCATCAACCATCAATACGCAATCCTGTATCATTTTAACTGCAGAATCTTTCTGTGACCTACAGCATTTGGCAAAGTGCCCACGTTTTCCACATACTTTGCAGATAGCATTAGTGGCAGGACACTTTTTAAAAGAAGCAAAATGTCCTAAATTTCCACACCGAAAACACTTAGGCGGTCATTCTGACCCTGGCGGTCAAAGACCGCCAGGGCGGAGGACCGCGGGAGCACCGCCGACAGGCCGGCGGTGCTCCAATGGGGATTCCGACCGCGGCGGTAAAGCCACGGTCGGACCGGCAACACTGGCGGGCTCCCGCCAGTGTACCGCCGCCCCATTGAATCCTCCAAGGCGGCGCAGCTTGCTGCGCCGCCGAGGGGATTCCGACCCCCCCTACCGCCATCCAGATCCCAGCGGTCCGACCGCCGGGATCCGGATGGCGGTAGGGGGGGTCGCGGGGCCCCTGGGGGCCCCTGCAGTGCCCATGCCACTGGCATGGGCATTGCAGGGGCCCCCGTAAGAGGGCTCCTAAATGTATTTCACTGTCTGCTGCACAGACAGTGAAATACGCGACGGGTGCAACTGCACCCGTCGCACAGCTTCCACTCCGCCGGCTCGATTCCAAGCCGGCTTCATCGTGGAAGCCTCTTTCCCGCTGGGCTGGCGGGCGGCCTGAAGGCGACCGCCCGCCAGCCCAGCGGGAAAGTCAGAATTACCGCCGCGGTCTTTCGACCGCGGAACGGTAACCTGACGGCGGGACTTTGGCGGGCGGCCTCCGCCGCCCGCCAAGGTCAGAATGAGGGCCTTAGTATCTTTGAATTTAGGTCTCTGAATTTGTGTTAATTTTGTGTCATCCTTTCCTCCCTCGGCAACCAATGCGTGATTTTCCTGTTGCTCGTTTTTAGGAAACACCTTATTCACTGGAGGAAATCTGTTTTTCTCTAATTCCCCTACACATGCTAAGGTATGTTCCACACTTTTGGCAATTGTCACAACTTCTTGTAGAGACGGATCGTCCTTACTCCAAAGCTCCTGCCTGATCTTGTCACTTGAGCATAAATTGATCTCTTATACATTCTTCAAGTGTTAATCCAAATTTGCAAGTAGCCGCCAACTTCCTTAAGGCAGTAATGTACTCCTCTATAGATTCATTTGGAGCTTGTTCCCGCATACCAAAGTGATATTGCTCCAAAATCGTGCTAATCTTAGGAAGATAGTGTAAATCTAGTTTCTTTATACAGAGTTCAAATTCATTCAAATCCGTTCCTTCATCCTCCGGCTCAGGCAAAGTTTCAAAAATCTCCAGTCCTTCACATCCCAAACAATGCATGAGAAGAGAAACTTTTCTTTCATTTGAGAGCGATGAACCACATACTCTTGTATAGTGCAAAAATGACTTTTTCCATTTCGACCATATAATAGGTGCTTCGCCAGGTACAGTAAAAAAAAACGGAGGTGGAGGTATATTTTGCATTATAGTTGTTTTGTAGAGAAGAAAGATAAAATAAGAATTGAAATAAAATAAAACCAATGTTCTTCCTTAAACATATAGGGCCTGATTCTAACTTTGGAGGACGGTGTTAAACCGTCCCAAAAGTGGCGGATATACCACCTACCGTCTTACGAGTCCATTATATCCTATGGAACTCGTAATACGGTAGGTGGTATATCCGCCACTTTTGGGACGGTTTAACACCGTCCTCCAAAGTTAGAATCAGGCCCATATTGTTATAGTAATTCCCTTATGTACTTCCTTTGAATTACTATGGAATTACGATAGAACGTTTTGTAGAATATCAAAGTCATTAGAAAAGTTCAAACATGAAGACCATTTTCTACAGGAAGTTCACCTTGCAACGTGTGAAGAAAACTTCAAGCTGTGGGCTGAGTCACGATAACACTGTAGAGGCAGGTGAGTTATTTTCCCCTTCTTAAATGCTAAGTATCCAATATTTTGAAGTTAACGCGATCCCGGTAAATAACCGCGACACGCGTTAACAATTAATGGGAAGCGCGCGGTCTCCAGTCTGTTCTTTGCGCTCGTAGTTACGGCTCTCTTTGAAACAGACCGCGCGACTAAACAAACATGCGGCGCTCGAGTGCAGAGCGCATAGGCACACTCCTCAAAGAAGAGTAATGGAGCGTGACAACGCTCGCGGTAAGCACCTCATATTTCAAACATAAACAAAGCATAGAAGTGCTTACAAACGCTTAAAAACATGTAATGGATCCAATTTTCACAACAGCATTAGGGTAAAGCTTTTCCTCTTAGGGCAGTAGATCAATTGGATCTCATAGTCCTTAAAAGACCTCTTTTTTTTTTTCTCTCCTCTTTTCTTCAAAATGTTCACTCTTCAATATGAAGACAGATCCAAAAGATAAGGAAAAAAAAAACCCAAAAAACTGGATAAACTCACCAACAGTAATTTCTGAAAATAGTAAGATAGGATCCAGCTGTCACATGAACATCCAACGATCCAACTGCTGTGTTGAGATATTCTATTGGGCGCATCCCATCCTCGTCGCCAGTGTAATAAAGATATCCATAGTCGATGTGCTCTGATGTCTTTTATTAAATCCTGGAATAAATATCCCATCCACAGATAATCAGCCCACAGCTCTCCTCACATCCTTATCCTCCTCTGCCCAGCCTTAATCAACCACACTAGAATCTCCATCCTCACATTCCATGTCTCAAGACGCATTCCATGAAAAGAGATGGATGGGCTACATAAACTGCAGAAGGTAATACCACACCTTGTCCATAGAATGACATGCTGCAGACTATTCTGGTTCTCCTCTCTAAAAAATTTTTAAGCTTACCAGAACCCCATCAAGAGGTCTGCGTCCATTGGAGCGCATAAGGCCTCCAAGGCTGTGCCTTATTTTTGTAAATGGTACTCACCATTGAACATAAATACATTATGTGTAAGACAGAAAGATAGCATCTCTAGAAGCATGTTTGATGTTCCAGATAGCTGGTAGATCTTGCTCTTAAAAAAATATTTGACAGCCATTATACCATCTTCATGTCGAATGGAGTTATACAATGATGTTACATCGATTGTTGCCATTATATAGTTCTCTTTCCAAATTATGTCATGGATTTTAGCTAAAACATTCCATTGTTTCGCGTAGAAAGGAAGACAGGGAAGTGACATAATTCAACAGGAAGTTATCAATGAATCTATATATTCACTGGAAAAATCAAAGGTTACAGGGACGTTATAGTTAGTTTCAGATTTTACACATATAAAACCATGGAAATTCAGCAGTTCTAATTATAGTTATGCCAAGTACCTATAACTTGTGCCCTAAAGTAACTATATATACCTCACTATATAAACCTAAATATAGTAAGGTATATAGTTTATATGACCTACTGGTGATCATTAGTAGGTAGTTGTAGTTAAGACCTTGTTTCCATAGGAAAAGTGTTTTTCTTTTGCCAAAAACTTTGCGCTGTTTGATGAATCTTCATGAAATGTTCAAAACTATTATGACAGTCAGTTCAGCTGCTGTGTTGCAAGTTTCGGGGTGATCCGTCAAGCGGAGGCTGAGGAAAAGGGGGGTCCCAAAACATATTTTCGCCTTGTCTGTCTACAAGGATTTTGAATTCTTTAGACACAGCTACAGCCCAAACCGTTGAACAGAATTACACCAAATTTGGCAGAAAGGTAGCTTTTGGGCCAGAAAGTGCTAGCAGCCAACTTTGGACCATTATACATGATTGCACCTTCTAAATGATCTGCAGAAATGAAAACAAGAAATAAAGCTTAAATGTAGGGAGAAAAAGCATATATATATTTATATATATATATATATATATATATATATCCTAGTATCGGTTGCTATAGTTAGGACCTAGTTTCAATAGAAAAAAATGTTTTCTTATTTGCCTATATGTTTGGTGGCGGTTGATGAATCTTCACAAAATTTTCCCAAAAAATATGATGCTCATGTCAGCTGCTGTTTGGAAAGTTGCATGGAGATCCGTCAAGCAGGGGCTGAGTAAAAGTTAATTTCCATAGGGATTTTGAACAGGAACAGAGATAGAACCACTGGACGGAGTTACAGCAAATTTGGCAAAAAGCTAGCTCTTGGTCCAGAAGGTGACTTTTTGTTATTTGGTATAAATCAGTTCAGTAGTTTTTTAAATATTAAAGAAAAAAACAAATTTGTATATTTAGGGACTCGAAGGCTTTTTGAACCCTCCCAATCTCGTGGTGAGATCTAATTGACTGCCAACACTTCAACAAGGAATTGTTGACAGCCATCTTGAACAAAAAGATAAAAAATTAGAAAAGTGGCCAGGGTAAGGACACTAGGACCCCTTAGCTCTGGTGCCGGCGTACCTGAGGGACCCGCCAGGGCAAAAAAAAATGTTGCAGAGAATTTACAATGGGGTCGTGAATCAGCAATAAAATTTTAAATGAAAAAAACACCTTCCTGGGGCACATATAACATTGGAGGGGGGCTGCGCCCCCCCCCCCTCATGGAGCCATAGATGGCCCTGGGGACCACCATCCCCCAGGGCCCGCTCCTGCTAAGTCCTGGGTGCCCACCCCAGGGACATAGCTGTTTGCTTTGACTTAGTGGAAGCTTTGACAGCTCCCACCAAGTCAGTGCAAACACTACAGTTCCAGCAAGGGATAGCTGTCATCAACTCTCGCTTGCTGGAAGCAGAGGTTTCCTCTGCTTCCCTACCTGCAGAGATTTGGGCAGAGAAACAGAGGAATCAACTGCTCTCACAGACAGGGAGCTGCATCTTTAGCAGCTCCCTGTCTGTGACAGCAATGCCGGCTCCCACAGGAGGCAGGGAGCCAGCTAGGACTGTGGGGTCCTTCAGGCTCCCCCCGTGGTCCCATTGCACACTGGCTGCTCCGAGGGACACCCAGGAGGGATGGCTAGCCTCCGGGGATGGGGTCCCTGGGGCCAAGATCTGCCAGGAGAGGGGGGAATGCAGCCCTCCTCTACAAAAATTAAAAAAATGTAGAAGTCTGGGACCCCGGGTATGGTGTTTACAGGGCCAACATTGTCCCTAACATAACTATAACTCACATCCTTGCCATGCACTGTTAATTACCCCAGATATTACGGCACTCATGCTAACTTTTATAAAACCAATAAAAATATAAATGAAACATTAGAAGGCAAATTATTGAAGAAAAACATGGCGGGGTACAAGTTATAGTTACCTTAGGCCACGAGTTATAGTTACTTGAAATAACTATAACTGCTGAATTTATATGGTTTTGTGCAGGCAAATTCATAATCTAACTACAGTGTCCCTCCAACCTTTGTTTTTTCAAGTGAGATATATATATATGTGTGTGTATATATATATATATATATATATATATATATATATATATACATATATATATATTTATATATAAACATATATATATATACGTATGTATATACACACACATATAACTATAGCTCACTACACACACACCCACACACACACATATATATCACATATATATATATATATATAACGCAGTGACAGGACTCTGGGATATGGACCCCTTTGAATGTGCTACAGCGTCACAGAATCCTAGTTATTATTTACACTGAATAGTGGATTCTGCGCCAGAGGACGATGGATCGAAGTGACATAGGTTTGAGAGGATGTCATCAATGAGGAATGTGAGCATCAATAATAATCAACATAATCAATGATATTAAACCTCAGTCAATAACCACACCTGTTTATTCAGAAGAATTATAAAATGTATTTCCCAAGATTAGCAATGCTAATGTTACGAAAATAACTCTGAAACACAAATGGTAAGCGTACAGGATTAATAAAGGTTGATTAGAATGTCTTATGTATCTCAATTTAATTAACTGAACAAATAATCTCCAAGAGAATTACACTTAATAATAATACCAAGACTGGTAATAATGGCAAAGTATACATTAGCATAACAATCAAAAGATGTCCATGTGAGTCATGAGCATTTCAAGTTAATTCCTTACTAACCACAAACTAGCATCAACATTTTGGGTTTCATGTGAAAAGAATTTAGTAACACAAATTTAGAAAAACTCTTTAACTCGGGTTAATAAAAAAATACTTATATGCAGCAATCAGATCATAAGTTGCAACTGGTACTTGGAAAGCAAAAGAGACACATATAACATTACAATGACATACTTCACCTTAAAATCGATAGCAACAAGCAGTCTACTTCAGCTAGGGGACACCATCAGTTAAGCCTTCCGAAGAATTGGGCCTAAGAACAGCTAAACTCACACTGCTACAGAAACACAGGAATCTTGACTCTAGTCATCCGAACTCTGGTCATTCTCATCTGATCTCTGAGCTCTCATCTGCCTCTCATCTCCACTTCCTCCGACTCTACCTAGGTTGTTACACTAAAATTCGAAAAGGCTTATGTTTGGTCAGTCTATGGGGTAGTTACTCTTCAGCCAATCAACAACTAAATTGATAACCTAAAATACTACATTAACTAGAACATTTTCTTCAACAGTATATTTTCCTCTTCCGTCTCGTCTGTAGCTCCATTGTTCCATCTCCGTCCAAACACCTCTCTTCAGGAAGAAACTTTTACAGTATCGTCTTCACTTCCATCCTCAAGGAAAGATCTCATATTAGTAACATTCTCAAACAATAGAACATTCAACTTATGCAATGCTCAGTTAAAACATGACCTTGTAAGACATAATGCAGCAACCCAATAGAGGTAGCTGTGGACACATCTACTAAAGCTCCGAATGCACTTTTATGTGAACATTGAGTTATGGAAAATAACCACAACATTTAATTAGAGTTTTGCTCAGTTAGGAACAGAAAATAAACTGTGGCAACAATTTTCAAAAGTCACCCGTTTTACATGTTAATTCATCATACATTTAGTTACACCAAAACCATTAATAAACATGTTAGAAAATGTACACTCTCACAAATGCATTGTGGTGAATGGTAAGTCTTGAGGGTCACAAAAAGGACACCATGTATAGGGTGATAACAGATTTTATTTACAATATAAACATTTGTTGATGGTACCACACTAATTTTAGAAGTTGTGGGTGATTTTACTCTTTGAAAAAGCCTTCTGCTGGGGTTTCATGAATCATTCTTGAGAGGTTCATGACTTTCCCATAGAGGTATTAGACGGTGGTCCAGAAGCAAAAATGAGAGGATATTTTCCATAATTTTTGTAAATTCACACTATCTTTCACAGCCATAAGAGAATGAAGTCTAACATTCTCTGTAAAACATGTACTTCCACAGGAGCAACCAGTCAGTTGGTTGCCTTGTGTTCTACTGCAGCCTCCCAGAGTGTTCAATTTCAATTACATTTTTATTATCATGATTTGGAACTCCGAAGAGATCCACATGAATAATGATACATAACCATATAAGTACATAATAAAATAATACGCTTTTCTGAAAAAAGAAAACAGAACCATCTAAATACATAATAAAATAATACACTTTTCTAAAAGAACACAAAATATCAAAATATCTGCAGGAAGGTTTGAAAACATTTAAAAATCCTAGAACAAAATCTTTCATTAGGAGGGGTATAACATAAGTCTAATGCCTCTCTATAAGATCTAATATTTACCGCAAAAAGAGGGGTTTCAGCCATAGTTTCCTCTGTGTGGCTAAAGCAGGACGGACAATTAAAATATGTTTGGTATTCTGTACCCCACCTTAACACAAGTCACAGGAATTCGTGGAGCCACTCCATTTGGAAGTAAGATCCCTCAGAGGTATTCTATCAAGTCTGATAAGGATAATAAATTGCCTCACACCATGTTGTAGATTCCAAGTCAGGTAAGGTTGCACCACTTTTATAGATACAGAATTGGGTAACTTTTCGAGACCTCTTCTATGGCGACATGCATCAAGGTCCATTAAAAAGCCTTTCGACCATGTCACTTCCTTCAAGATTTTTTTATAACTTATGAAGGGTATTGAAGGAGTGAGGTCCGGGTCAGGCTCTAAGAGCCGGATAGCATGGATGTAGTTTCTGAAAAGCCCGGATTTTTCTCTCAAATTATTGAAGATTTTGTTGAAAGCCAGGTTTCTCAGAGTAAATTCCACGCTATGGATAAGGCTACGTGCCCTTCTAATCACGGCAACAAGGCCTTGCACGAAGATATTCTTAGTGCCAAATTCAAGTCTTAGCGCTGCCCCTGAGGCTGAGTGATTACAAGAGGCCAAGCATCTTAGAATGAGGCCTTCTGTCTTGTCAAGGTAACCCCATTTATTTATGTCTATGTATTCTATCACATATTGGAGAGTAGCTGGTATCTTAACCTGATAAGCAGACAATAAATGTGAAAAAAGGCGTTTACCATTTGCATTGAAGAAAGCCGCCAAACCTTGGGCGTGTGAAATAGCCTTATTAGTATTATTGCGAATATGCTCTTGCTCATTTATTGAGGTGGAAAAGATCTTACCCAAAAACCAATATTTATCTATCCACTCCACCTTATGTTGACCCAGAACCCAGGGGGAACAAATTTTCCTTCTGTTTTTTTTCCCGGAGAAGCATACAACCTGAGACTTTGATGTATTAATTCTTAAGTAGTGCTTCTCTTAGTAAATATTTAGAGCGGCCAGACATTGATTTAGGCCTTTTGGGGTGAGAACGAACGCAACTATGTCATCCATGTATAACAAGCATACGATTGGCCAACCAACCACCCACCATGGGGGCATAGCCAAAAGTACGCCTAAGGTTTTTGGGGAAGTCATGGATATAAAGGGAGAAAAGCAGTGAGGCCAATAAACAGCCCTGTTCCAGGCCTTTTTTGGTTGAAAATTTTGAGGTCAATCCCTGCTCTCCACCCATGAGGATTTTACACCAGGTCGAAGAGTGCCTGCAATCACCAGTCGAAGGAGGCTTCTTCTACAGGATTTTCCTATCCACTCTATCAAATGCTGTGGAGTAATCAATAAATGCGGCATACAATATTCCCCCCTAGTCTAGACATATTTGTCAATTATGGTTTCCATTATAAGATTATTATCTAAAGTATTATGGGCCTTTCTGAAACCTGCCTGTTCCAATGGAAGAATACCATTTTCTTCAACCCAATCATTTAATTGCAGTAAGATGCTTTTCGCAAATATCTATCCTGTTGCATCTAATAAGGCAATTTGTCTATAATTTGATGGTACTGTTCTATCTCCCTTTTTATGTAAAGGAAGTATTATACTACACATCCATGATTCCGGGATATTACCTTGAGCATAGCAGGCGCTGAATACTGGATGAAGAAATTTTGCCCAGAACAAAGGCTCCCTTTTAATTAGAGTCATCGGAACCTCGTCAGGGCCCATGGCACCTGATGAGCACATTGAAATTATAATACCCTCTAATTCAGCCACAGTAGGTGCACTCATAATGTCCATTTCTCCCCCTCCATTTAATACTATCACCTCACTCCCAGGTTTAACGACCCGGTTTACAGCACCCCTCTGAGATGATAGCCCAAAATTTACTAGGGTTTCTCTTTGCGGCTACTTCCCTCAATGCGATCCACTTATGATCCTCTTCTTTCCTTTGGGTAGGCAGTTTCAGCTGCGATCTTCTTCTCTTAAGTAGTGTTATTTTCCTATTAATTTCCATAGTCTTATGCTTCAGCTGTCACCTTCCTAACTTATTTATTTCTCTATTGAGATTCATAATGGGCAGCTGAGCTTTTCTGATTCCAGTTATACTATGCTCAAACTGCTTATGCGTAATAATGTGACTCATTAAATTGGGGAAATATGTTAAAGCATCTTTCCCCCAAACCTCCATATTTCCCACAATGTTTTCCAACAATGGCTTAATCAATGTTATTTTAGCTGTCGTCCAAAACATTCTCCTATTTTTCCCGTTAATTCTAGGGTTTACACCTTTTATAGACCATGGATGTATGGCCCATAGTTGCAGTTTTAAGGTATGTTTTCGAATCCTATGGTCACTATGCGGGATGTCTATTATTTCCATATCCGCGACTGTTTGATCAATATTGTACAAAGTACAAATATAGGCCCTCATTCTGACCTTGGCGGGCGGCGGAGGCCGCCCGCCAAAGTCCCGCCGTCAGGTTACCGTTCCGCGGTCGAAAGACCGCGGCGGTAATTCTGACTTTCCCGCTGGGCTGGCGGGCGGTCGCCTTCAGACCGCCCGCCAGCCCAGCGGGAAAGAGGCTTCCACGATGAAGCCGGCTCGGAATCGAGCCGGCGGAGTGGAAGCTGTGCGACGGGTGCAGTTGCACCCGTCGCGTATTTCACTGTCTGCGCAGCAGACAGTGAAATACATGTAGGGGCCCTCTTACGGGGGCCCCTGCAATGCCCATGCCAGTGGCATGGGCACTGCAGGGGCCCCCAGGGGCCCCGCGACCCCCCCTACCGCCATCCGGATCTCGGCGGTCCGACCGCCGGGATCTGGATGGCGGTAGGGGGGGTCGGAATCCCCGCGGCGGTGCAGCAAGCTGCGCCGCCGCGGAGGATTCAATGGGGCCGCGGTACACTGGCGGGACCCCGCCAGTGGTGCCGGTCCGACCGCGGCTTTACCGCCGCGGTCGGAATCCCCATTGGAGCACCGCCGGCCTGTCGGCGGTGCTCCCGCGGTCCTCCGCCCTGGCGGTCAAAGACCGCCAGGGTCAGAATGAGGGCCATAGTCTAGAATGGAATTATTCTTGAGAGACTCATGTGTGTAAACTGCAGGTGAATCCGAACAGAAACACCCATTCAGTATTATACTGCTACAGGACCTCAGACCTTTAAAAAAAATGTGTCCTCTTTTGTCTGTCCTAATTCTGGGAGGGAATAGGATGGGTGGAATATTCAGCACTTTTTCCCTGTCTGGGTCACAAAAGATGTGGCGCGAGGGATTCAAAATTTTGCAAGTCCCTCATTATAATTAAGTTGACAGAATTTTCTATAGCACAGACTTGTTTAAGCAATTGTTGAAGAATATTGTTGAATTCCTTTTCAGGGGAGATATATGCATTTACAATAATCAAGGGGAATTTCCCCCCCTCACCCCCCCCAACATGTACTTGTACTATTTGAGAAAAGTTAGTAGTCTCTGGGAGGCTAGTTCCCAGTTATATCTGTCACTTAAAAGCAAGGCTATACCCCCTTTAACATGCCCTTTTTGTGGGGAGTGCTTTTTTTGCTTAAAACCGTTTAACCCGGGCATGAGAAGTCATTTAAACACCAGGTCTCTTGAATGCAAATCAGGTCGATCTTCATTGAACAAATTACATTTCATTTTCCTAGATATTTCCCTAGTCATGCAGCATTCCAAGAGACCAATGAGAGGTCAGTGTTAGTTACTTGACTGTATCAGCTTACCCTTCAACTGAGATCTGTTCAGGGCCCCTGCTAACCAATTCCAGTTTTCCTGATTGGGACTGGAGCCCTGATATATGGGACCTTCCAAAACATTCACTTCCCTTGCACCTGGAATAGGATAACTTGCACTATCTCGCCTTACGATAAAGAATGTTTCCCCCCCGGTTCACAATACTATTTGTGGAGTCTAAACCATGAGTAGAATACTGCCCGCTAAGGTACATTGACTTGTCCCGAACTGGGATAACGTCTATACCCCTGCGTTGGAGTTGGTCACAGTTGACCAGAATTAACTTCAAAAAACTTTTAGAGGTAAACCATACCTTTGACTTACACCCCCCTATACTGTGGTCAAGAATGACCCTCACAATATCACCACTCTCAATTAATTTGAGTTCTTCTATTTCCCAAAAACATGACAGTAGAAAGGAATGATTTAGACATATACTAGAGTCAAATATAGTTGAAAACTCCAAGCAGTCCGGTAACTCCATATGCCCAACAAGGGCATTATCCCTTCTGAATTTTTCTCCCACCTTCTGAGTAACTAATCTAGGGCAAATGTCCATAGCTGTTAGTGGGGCAGTATCAGGTGGGATTATGTTGCTGGAATCAGATATGGCACTAGGAATCACCCGAAAATCTGTCTGTTCATGATCTCGCGGCAGTACAAGAGATGCCTCCTCAGTCCTGTTCTGTGAGTTCTCCAATGAGGGACCTGTTCCAATGCATCCGTAGATTCCACCTGCTCCCTTTCCTCAAACTTAACCTTTCTTGCTTTCTTTTTAGAGAGTCGCCGGTTCCTTTTTTTCCCCATCTTTTCCCTCTTGTTTTAGTTACTTTACTAGCCTTTTCCATGTCAATTTCATATAGTTCTATCGACTTTAGGGATAAACGATCTTTGGGAAGAAAGATTGGGAATGGAAACGCTCAAGGATTTAGAGTGGATTCCTTTTTCTGGACATCATGGACCAATGGTGGAATATCATGCTGGAAAAGAGGTTGTCCAGAGAATATACCTCATTCTCTTGGGAGGCCAGATTCGCTAGTATAGTGACTGCTTCATCCAGCTGTAGTTTTCCTACTTGGGTTCCTTTATTGGAGTGTGTGGACATATCACCTATGTTCGTCAGATCTTGAGCAATTCGGGACTGCAAACAAGTACCATTTATGTTTAGACCCAAAACTTTACATACCTCCTTTATGGTTGTCTTGGCCGACTCGTCAGGAGAGTGGCTCACATGTTGTTTTACGAATAAGACTTTTAGAATGGAAACAAGAATATCTTGAGTGTGATCAGAATTTTTATGGATTTTTCGAGAAGTTCCAAAATAGACGAAAGGATTCTTTCAAGGCACTTAAAGGGTTCAGAAAGGACTATGGCCCTCATTATAACCCTGGCGGTAAATTCCGCTTACCGCCGTGCCAATGGCCGCCAACATACCGTGACCGCAGCAGAAATCCGCTACGGGTATTATGACCCACACAGAGAAATCCGCTACTATACAGTCACCCACACAAGTCCGCCACACCAAAGGTCAGTGATAAACTGGCAATAGCAAAACCCACACCGTCATGCCAACAGGAATACACCCACAGTATCACGACCCACGAATCACCACAGTGGTCTTTCAACCACAGTAAACCATTGGCGGTACACACCGCTGCGCTCAAAATACACACACACTTACAAAACACAACCACATTGGACTATTCAAAATACACACACCTGACACACATACACACACCACACCCACACACTCACACCACTATAAAAAACACACCAACATTACCCACAACCCCTTACAGTGAACAATTTTGAAAAAGCAGAGAGAGAGAGAAAAGCAAAGACCACATCATCATCCAGAGGCACCAAACACCATCACACATACACCATCCACGCGCCTCACAGCACACACCCCAACACACCACCCCACACATCACCTCACATATCACTCATACCACATCATGGCACCTCAAGACACCCCAGGTTTTCTTAGGAGGAGCTCAGGGTCATGCTGGAGGAAATCATACGGGTAGAGCCACACCTATTCTGATCACAGGTGCAGCAGACCTCCATTGCTAGGAAGATGGAGCTATGGCAGCGAATAGTGGACAGGGTCAACGCAGTGGGACAGCATCCAAGAACAAGGGATGACACAAGGAAGAGGTGGAATGACCTACGGGGGAAGGTACGTTCCATGATATCAAGACACCAGGTAGCCGTACAGAGGATTGCCGGTGGACCCCCACCTCCTCCTCCACAACTAACAACATGGGAGGAGCAACTCTTGGCGATTTTGCATCCTGAGAGCCTCGCAGGAGTAGCAGGAGGACTGGACTCTGGTAAGTCAAATCTTTACTACTATATCCCCCACCATACCTGCATGCCATCACTAACACCTACCCCTACCCTCACCCCCATCACTCCACCAGTTCACACATACCCCACTATCACAACCACCCCAATACCGAGCCCTGCATGCAACAACAATGCATGGACACCCCTCACAGACCTGCATGGACACCCATCACCACAGCATGCCCAACAGAGAGACTCACCCAGGCCACAAAATCACCAATCACACAAGGCCCAAGGCGATAGTGCAAGCACATTAATACAAGGAAACACACCCATTGCACAAGCTGGCACACACAGATACAATAACAATGCATTTACATCCCAACAGGACCCCTACCAAACGTCACCGGACAGGAGGTGTCAGTCATATCCAGTCCCCCCACAAAAGAGGCCCACAGTGATGACAGCAGCTCTGCATGCCTGGATCACGATGACCAGCCTGGCCCATCTGGGACCTCTGGACAGTTGGTTCCCCTGCCACAGTCTCAAACCATCACAGAACATCCCCCCTCAGGAAACACCAGCACAGCACCCACCCAGCGGGCCCAGGCCACTGTCCCCTGGACACATCAATCAGCAGTGTGTCCACCACTACAGGGACCCCAGGCAACCCCACTAACTCGGGATGATAAGGGACCTGGGGGCAGTGGCAGTGGCAGTGGGCACACGGTTCAGGGGACAGAGGCACAGGACAACAGGGAAGCTAGGAGGACTGCTGTGCGACAGGGGGAGGACAGGCCCAGGGAACCGACCCTGCGCGAGGCACTCACCAACATCATGGGAGCATACCACCATCCCCAGGAGACCATGGGCATGGTACTGGCCAAGTTTAAGGAGACCCAGCGGCTGCAGGAGGGACAATACATGGGGATCAGGGAGGACCTCACCAACATATACACCATCCTGGTCACCATAGCAGGGGTGCTGGCTGACATAGGCAAGACCATGAGGGAGGCAGTGGCACAACAAAGGGCCCCTGACACTAGCCAAACCGAGGAACAGCCTTCCACCTCCGCCGGCGCTAGTGGACAGGAGGCACCACCACAGGAACAACAGGCCACCAGCACCCCACCCCCTGCAGAAGGAGAACCACCCCGCAAACGGTCCCTGCGATCCAGGCAGAAGACAGAGAACATTGCCAAGACCCCACCAGGAAATAAGACTCTCCTGATTGTCACCCTTCTGTCCCACTATGTCATCCTGTCCAAATTGAACTGCCATTACACCCCTTTCTATGCCCTATTGGACACTGCACCTGTGATACCAAGAGACTGGACTCTACTATGGACCTTCCTCCACCATCACCCCAGCCCCTTGCACATACCCCTTTTCTCATTAGCCCCTAAATAAACACCCTTTAAGCACGAACCAATCTGGAGCCAGTCTGATCTTTCACAAATGTATAATGACAACATTAGTAACAAACAGCAATGTAAATGTTCATTTACTCATACCAATGTATGACAGTTGTTGGCCAGCAGTACATATAGCAGAAGGCAGATTGGGGTACCCAGATCTGAAAAATGGAAATCCAAAGTGAACAGTCAGTGTTCATAGAAAAAGGTTAAGAGGCTGACTTGTACAATGTCCTACAGTATTCTGAAATGTGAGGAGGAATTACAGTCTCTTACCTGTGTGTCAATGGAAGTACTGCATGATGATGTACGTTCTGTTGTTAATATCTTCTTCCTCAGCCTCCTCTTCCTCACTGTCTACAGGCTCCACCGCTGCCACAAGACCATCACCAGGCTCATCCTCCTGCAGAAAAGGCACCTGGCATTTCAATGCCAGGTTGTGCAACATGCAGCATGCCACAATTATCTGGCACACCTTCTTCGGTGAGTAGTATAGGGATTCACCTGTTAGATGGAGGCACCGGAATCTGGCCTTCAGGAGCCGAACGGCCTCTCAGTAATACACCTAGTTTGCCCATGTGCCTCATTGTAGCGGTCCTGGCATTCCTCACTGGGGTCAGTAGCCATGAGAGGGTGGGGTAACCAGAGTCACCTGCAAATGTCGAGGGATACCTGTTAGACACACACTAACCCTTATGGACTACCTCATACCCAGACACCTAATCATACTGTGTGGGGACCTTGGGCTCACCTCTTACCACACCCGGTGCCTCTGGAGTTGGCCCATCACATAAGGGATACTGCTATTCCTCAAAATGTTGGCATCATGCACAGAGCCAGGATACTTGGCACTCACATGAGAGATGTACTGGTCCGCCAAACACACCATCTGCACATTCATTGAATGGTAGCTCTTCCGTACACCTGTTCACTCCTGCGGGGGTACCAATGCCACATGTGTCCCACCAATGGCACCTATGATGTTGGGGATATGTCCCAGGGCATAGAAGTCACCTTTCACTGAAGGTAAATCCTCCACCTGAGGGAACACGATGTAGCTGCGCATGTGTTTCAGCAGGACAGACAACACTCTGGACAACACGTTAGAGAACATAGGCTAGGACATCCCTGATGCTATGGCCACTGTTGTTTAAAAAGACCCACTTGACAGGAAATGGAGTACTGACAGGACCTGCACTAGAGGGGGGATTCCTGTGGGATGGCGGATAGCTGACATGAGGTCTGGCTCCAACTGGGCACACAGTTCATGGATTGTGGCACGATCAAGTCTGTAGGTGACTATTACATGTCTCTCTTCCATTGTCGACAGGTCTACCAGCGGTCTGTACACCGGAGGATGCCGCCATCTCCTCACCTGCACCAGCGGACGTGCCCAATGGATGAGAACAGCGAGCACAGAGTCAGCCAACACTGAGGTAGTAAAACAATAATTTTATTGCACACATTTGTCAATACGCTATGTGCCTGTCTCTGTGTATATGCAAGGCCTATATATGTGTGACGCATTAAAATTTGATGCCATGTGGCCCCCGGAAATAGCGGCTGCCTGACCTGTAATGTGGGACAAAGGGATATGAGGTAACTGCGCTGGCATTGTACACCGTTGCGGTAGGCGGTCGAAGCCCGCGGCGAAATCCTGCATTGGTTAACATTGGGCCCGATGGGTTCCGAGAGCCAATGACGATGTACGCTGGTGGTGACGGTACGCACCGCTGCGGACGTGACCACCATTTTCTCTCTGTTCACTCACTTAATACCTGATCTTCGACAGGAGAGGACCTACACTGCAAGTGCTGCTGTGACCTCAGTCTGGAAGCGGCGATGGCTCATGTGTCTGGGGGTCTGGGGAAAGGGCCCCTGCCTTCACATCGGAGGAGTTGGAGAAACTAGTGGATGGGGTCCTCCGCCAGTACACGCCACTCTACGGTCCTCCAGACAAACAGGTGAGCATGCTGTATGGGCAATGCCTGTTTGGAGTGGTGTGGATGGAAGATACGGGTGGGGGGGAGATGAGGCCTGCATGATCGGACGGTGAGTGTATGTGCGTCAGGGCAAGGGTGGGAACGTGGGACAATGACTGTGATGGTCAGGACGGTAAAAGTTTTACATTTTCCCCTGTACTATTCCCCTAGGTCAGCGCCCACCAGAAGAAGGATATTTGTCGTGCCAACGCCAAGGATGTCTGGACCCTGGGGGCCCACACAGACGGAGCACCCACTGCCATAAAAGATGGGAGGACCTTCACCGCTGGAGCAAGAAGACGGCAGAGGCCCAGCTGGGGATGGCCTTCCAACGTGGGAGGGGTGCCCATCGTACCATTGCCCTCCTGATGTTCCAGGTCCTGGTGGTGGCGTATCCGGAGTTGGATGGGCGCTTGAGGGCATCACAGGAGCCACAAGGGGTGAGTACACTCTCATTCAGCTGACTCTGCGTGCATTGGAGGTGTCTGGGTGGGGGTGGTGGGCAGTGGGTTTCCCTAGGCTAGGGCGAGCTTTGTAGGCAAGGACCCTTTGTGAGGCAGGCTAAGTGGCACCCCATCCCCACCAGAGGTAAGAACCTTCTATACCTAGTCAGGCTCCTGTGACTTCCATGTGTGCAGCAATTGGGCATAGGCCATGTATCCCATGTCCCTGTGATTAATTAGGGAACTCTAAGTGCATGGCGTAGTGCAGAGGGCTGCTGTGTCTGTAGTGTCCGCCGACGGTAGCGGTATTGTATGCACTGAGCATGTCTTTCTTCTTTCTTCCCCACCCTTTTTGTGGTCTCCCTGTTCTTGTGTGCATTAGCATCATCGGGTGGAGGAGCTGTGCCACCGGAGCAGGAGGGAGCTGCATCCCACATGGCCCTGGAGGGCCAGACAACGGAGTATGAATTCACCAGTGGGACGGAGGGCGAGGGGAGCTCGACGGCGGGGACAGGAGCTGAGACCAGCGACACCGACTCTTCCTCTGATGGGAGCTCCCTTGCGGTGGCGGGCCCCTCTGTGCCCAACGCATCTACAGGTACAGCCACCATCCCCCCACCAGCACCGCCCTCCCAGCAGCCCCTGAGCGTGTGTACCGTGGCCACTCACCCAGGAGGGTGGGCATCTCCCTCGCCCCAGGCACCTCAGGCCCTGCCCCAGTCAGCCCTGCTGCCCACAGTGAGGCTATTGACCTCCTGAGATCCCTCACTGTTGGGCAGTCTACCATTCTGAATGCCATCCAGGGTGTAGAGAGGCAGTTGCAACAGATAAATGAATACCTGGAGGGCATTTATTCGGGCCAGTCAGCCCATCAGTGAGCATTTCAGGCTCTGGGCTCTGCACTGATGGCAGCCATTGTCCCTCTGTCCAGCCTCCCCCCTCGAACTTCCTCCACCCAGACCTAATCCCCAGTACCTCAGCCTATCCCAAGCACACCATCAGACCAGCATGCACACACCTCAACACACAAGGGTGGCTCTGGCAAACATAAGCACCACACATTACACAAGCACTCACACAAGCATCATACCCATGCACACATACCAACATCCACTGCCTCCACTGTGTCCCCCTCCTCCACGTCTCCCTCCTCCCTCCCTGTCACATCTCCACTCACACCTGCATGCACTACATCTTCAGCCACTACCTCCATCACCAGCAAGGCCATCACCACACACCGCTCAAGTGCACTCACCACTCCCACTACCATTCACACATCCCCTGTGTGTCTGTGAGCCCTCCTCCCAAAGTACACAAACACAGTCACACACCCACCCAACAGCCATTCACCTCACAACAGCCTCCAGCCCATGCACCTTCACCCAAAGTCAGCAAACGAACACCTCCTACAACCACTACCTCTTCCTCCAATCCCAAACCTCCTCCATCTACCCTTCCCAGTGTGTCTAAAAAACCTTTCCTCTTAAATGTTGACCTCTTCCCTACACCTCCCCCCCCGTCCGTCCCCTAGGGCCCGCCTTTCCAGGTCCCAACCCAGCACCTCAGCCACCACATCACCGGGCACAGTGGTGCCAGCAATACCCGGATTTTGGAGTGCGCCAAGAAACAGGGCTTCCAGTGTCCAGGACCAAGGACATTCCCCCACCTCCAAAACAGAAAAAGTTGCCCACATCCGGGAGGGAGAAGGCCAAAACACCTGCCACCAAGGGCACAGGCAAGACAATTGTGGGGAGTGGCAAGACAGCTGCACCACCATCCAAAGTGGGGAAGAGCCTGAAGAAGAAAGGCAAGTCAACTTCGCCGCCAACCTGCACGGCGGACAAGACCGCCACCGGCACCGCCACATGCACCGCCGCCACGGACACCCCCGCCAGCAGCCCAGATACTGAGCTCTTCACCAGCACCACAGACACTGTGCCCTTCAGCAGCACCGCAGTCAGTGAGCCCGCCACCAGCACCGCCGCCACTGACACCGCCGCCAGCACCGGGGTCAGTGAGCCCACCACCAGCACCGCCGCTAATGACACCACCGCCAGCACCGCGGTCAGTGAGCCCGCCACCAGCACCGCCGCTACTGACACCGCCACCAGCACCGCGGTCAGTGAGCCAGCCTCCAGCACAGCAGTCAGTGAGCCAGCCACCAGCACGGCAGTCAGTGAGCCAGCCACCAGCACTGCAGTCAGAGAGGCCGCCACCAGCACCGCCGCTACTGACACCTCCACCAGCACCGGGGTCAGTGAGCCCACCACCAGCACCGCCGCTACTGACACCGCCGCCAGCACCGCGGTCAGTGAGCCCGCCACCAGCACCGCCGCTACTGACACCGCCGCCAGCACCGCGGTCAGTGAGCCAGCCACCAGCACAGCAGTCAGTGAGCCAGCCACCAGCACCGCAGTCAGAGAGGCCGCCGCCACAATGACCGCCGCAAGCACCGCCTCCAATGACACCACCGCCAGCCCCACCAGCGGACCCGCGACAACCTGAGCTAGTGGCACCACCGCAGACTTGGCTGCCATCCCCAGTGGTCATCCGTATGGGGTGGATGGTCAGTTCCAGGGTCCTGGCCAGCTTCCATGTTGCCCCACCGTCAGTGGACTGTCACATCCACTACCTCAGTCCTTGGCAGGATGAAGCACTGTGGGCACAATGCCCCCTCCAGAACCAGTGGAGAATCTCATCCACTACCTGAGTCCTTGGCAGGATGAAGCACTCTGGGCACAAAGCCCCCTCCAGAACCAGTGGAGAATCTCATCCACTACCTGAGTCCTTGGCAGGATGAAGCACTCTGGGCACAAAACCCTCTCCAGAACCAGTGGAGACTCTCAGCCACTACCTGAGTCCTTGGCAGGATGAAGCACTCTGGGCCCAAAGCCCCCTTCAGAACCAGTGGAGACTGTTCTCCATTTGAGAGACTGTGGCTTTGCACTCCCCAGGATAAAGCAGTGGGCAAACCACCCACTGGACTTCTGAGACTGTGGCTTTGCACTCCCCAGGATAAAACAGTCAGCAACCCACCCACTGGAGAGACTTGAGAGACTGGGGCTTTGCACTCCCCAGGATAAAGCAGTGGGCAAACCACCCCCTGGAAAGACTTGTGACACTGTGGCTTTGCGCTCCCCAGGATAAAGCAGTGGGCAAATCACCCACTGGAGATACTTGAGAGACTGTGGCTTTGCACTCCCCTGGATACATCAATGGGCATGGAGCCCCCTCGTGGAGCTGGAATCGTGCACTCATCCGGCTGAGGTGCCCCCCTTTCCAGTCCCCCTGAGGTGCCTGTTTTATTCCGATCTGATACCCCTACAGTGTTCTCTCTGTTTCGATCGGGTATCTTGTGTGGGCCTTGCCCATGCATTTTGGGCCCAGTGGTCCACGGACTATATAGGTGCAGTACATGGACTTGAATTCTTGGTGTACATATTTGTTTATAGTGTATATAAATTTTGGACTAATGGATGTTTATTGATTACAACAGTTACAATCAATTCCTTTTGTCCATGCGTTCTTCTAGGGGGATTTGGGCAGTGTAAATGTAATGTTTCAGCATGTATTGGAGTGTGTGTTGTTGTGGGTGAGGGTGGGGGTGGGGGTGTTGTGTGTTGCGTGTGTGTGTCACTCTCTTTTCCCTCTCCCCTCCCCTGTGTTGTAGGTGCAGTACTCACTGTGGTCGTAGCCGCCGTCGGTCGTGCTCCTGGTAGAGGAGCAGGAAGACTATTGCAGGGAGTATTTGGAGTTCAGGCTCCATGGCGTCCTGGTTCCTCGTGGCTTGTGTAGAGGTGAGTGTTTCCCCTTCCAATTCCTGTTTCCGCCGTGTTTTTCTTCACGTTGAATCCGCCCCGAAAAAGGTGGCGGATTGGCCTGTCATAATAGTGTGGGCGGTACATTGTCTTCTGCCTGTCTGTTGGCGGTGACCGACATGCTGTTTGTTTGTACCGCCGTGACGGTCGGAGTGTTAAAGTGGCTGTCTATGTTGGCGGTTTCCGCCATGGTCATAATTCCATTTTTTTTACTGCTGGCCTGTTGGCGGTTTTACCGCTGCTTTACCACCGACCGCCAGGGTTGTAATGAGGCCCATTGTCCTTTAGAATAGGCAAACATTAAAGTGGTTGATGTCAGCAGCTTGTGCCTTATCACATAACACACCAAAGTAATCCAACATCACATAATCCACGATATAGACAGATGGCAGTACAACAGTCCCTGATCACAGGGCCATCATAACCCATGCATCTGATCTGGTGTTATAACTCAAACATATGTTAGTGTTGTAGCACAGGCACTGTGGCCTGCAATTATGAAACACATCTACAGCTATATACAGGTCATACAAAAAAAGTGGTTAGCCAATGTGAAGGAAAAAATGACTTGGTCAAAAGCTAGAACTACATATTTTATGATCACATGATGACACACATGATGCATCAGGCCCACCACAACACCCCAAACAAGTGCAATGGCCACTTCTGTACCTCCACACAAATACTGTGCAAACTGTCTTGGTGCAGGTCTCATACAGCCAAGCTCTGCAACCGACATTACCTGGAACAAGCCATGTCCTCTTTGTATGTCAGAACAGCATCAGATACCTACCAATGTCACAACTTTGAAATGCCCACATGAGGATGTTATGGTGAAGGTAGCTGTACACAGAACAAAACAAGGATTATAGGATTGAAACCGTACCCATGATACAAGTCACATAGAAAGAAACTGGAAAACAAAGTACATTGCAAGAAAACTGACACATACGAAGCAACACAATAAAGTTGGGGAAGTGTCAAAAGCTTTCTCATCAAGCAGTCTTTGGCTGAATATTGCAGAGTATCAGCTCCCTAACTGTTTCCAAAATGCTCAACTCCACACATTCTCACAACTACAGTTAATTGTACATAAAATGACATACTTCTACTCATGAAAAGTAACTGTTGATGACGTCTTCCCGCAAGTCAGCTCTTTCCTCTTCACCACTGTCATCCTTACTTGGCATTTCAGGAGTCACCCCCGGTGGCAGTGCAGGCTCCCCCTCCTCTGGGATGTATGGGATATTCCTCCACAGGGCGAGGTTGGGGAGCATGCAGCATGCCACAGTGATACGACACACTTTCCTGGGTGAGGGCTCTACCAGTCCCATCCAGGCAGCAGAATCTGGTCTTCAGGAGCCCAAAAACCTGCTTCACTGGCTGCTGTGTTCTTCCATGGGCCTCCCTGAAGCAGACTTCCCTTGGCTTTCTTGGATTCCTCACTGGCGTCAATAACCAAGGACAGTTTGGATACGAGGAGTCTCCTGTTAAGGAGTGGAACGTAAGTGCAACAATGAGTCACTCACACTATGAGTGTAGCACCTGACATTGCACACACACAATCAGGACAGATATGACTTACCAACAAGCCAGGTCCTCTCTGGGTGCAGTTGTGACATCAGCTGGGGTATGGTGCTGTTCCCCGTTTTGAAGGAATCATGGGCTGATCATGGGTAACGGGCGCAGACATTTGAGATATAGAGATCCGCCAAACAAACAACTTGCAGATTGATGGAATGGAATTTCTTTCTGCTACGAAAGATGTGTTCGGGGGCCTGCGGTGGCACCTAGCCAAAATGTGTGCCATCAACGGTCCCCACCACATGCAGGAGACGTCCAAAACCATAAAAGTCAGCCTTCACATTGGCTAAATTTTCACGTGGAGCGAACACGATATGGCTGTCAATGTGTTTCAATATTGCTAAGAGGAAATCCTTCAACACCAGACTTAACATAGGTTGAGATATACCAGCAGAGAGGGCCACTGTATGTTGGAAGGACCTTGTGGCCAGGAAGTGCAAAACTGATATGACTTGTACAATGGGCGGTATGCATGTTTGATAACTAATAGCTGGCATCAGATCTGGCTCCAACTGACGGCATAAGTCCACTATTGTTTGCCTATCCAGGTGGTACAGCATAAATATATGCTGCTGCTCCATGGTCTGAAGGTCTGGCATTGGAAGGTAGACAGGAGATTGCCGCATCCTCCCTCTCCCAGGGTACCTATGTGTGACAAATCACGATTTGTAACATTAGTCACTGTGTCCACGGCAACATACAGTATGCATGCCAGTTATACGATGTGACAAAGCATTTCTTACTGGATAGACATGACACCCAGTCCACATCACTGCTGGCAACTACACAAGGGTCACATGTGACCCTAATGGTTGTCAATACGTGTCCACAACATAGATTTGTATGAAACTCAAATATGTGGTACACAATAAGCCCTCAAAATGTGACGGTATATTCTGTCTGCCAAAATGACCGTAGAAGGTGGTGGACCGTGCACCGCCATCAAATGCCATCTGTGCCCTGCACTACACAACACTAGTTGTTGTGCAGAAGGACCCACAAGACTAGACAGAATCAAGATGTTTGCAATGCCATGACATATATTGTAGGTGTGATGCAGTTTACAAAGCCATATACAGCATTTCAGGTCGGCACAAAGGCAGATGCCTGACCTTCTCCAGTGGACATTAGGAACTGCCCGCAACCACTGGCAGAAGTGGACAGGGTGGTAGGTGGTTCCAACCGCGGCAGACACAGCCATAGGCTACAGTTGTAGCCTGTGGTGGTCACAGCCCAATGGCTGTGTCTGACAGCAATAATGATTGCATACCTGGTAGACATGACCGCCATGTTGTGCACATTCACTCTCTTGACTCCTGACACTGCTGCCAGCAACACCTCCACTACCTGGGCTGCTATGTACTGCCTCTAGGAGCAATCGTTCCACATCCAGCAGGTGATAGGGCCCCTGCCTTCTCTCCAGAGGAACTGGAGAGCATTGTTGATGAGGTCCTACCCCTGTATGAACAGCCCTTTGGCTCACCAGAGGAGCAGGTAAGATTCTCATAGGCACAATTGAATCTGTTGACACAATCCTTTCCATCCTCACAGACTACAATGTGCCCCTATGTGCCAGTAAGACGTCTTGTGTGCTTGTTGTTGCAGTCTGTGTGGCATCAATGGGATGTACATTGTGCAGATGTAAGTGGCCATTACTATATGTTAAGTTCAGTAACATTGTGTTGTGTGATGTTTTTGAGGTCCTGGATCTGCCTTGTGTTGGATGCATATAAGTAGGTACAGAGACTTTACTGGCATCCAATGGATTCTTCTTCATGATTCTTGTAAATGTTGGACAACATGTATGTGCATGCCAGCATGAGCCATGTATGCATCTTGTATGAGTCATTTGAGGATCGTGTAAGCAATGAGTATAGTACCACAGTTCTTCCAACCCACATCAGGACTTGACAAACTGTTGTCTGGAATCCACATCCTGACTCACTCTGCCCTTCAGGTTGCTACAAAAAACATATGCCAAATTGCTGATGGCCACATGGTGTACTGTCATGCATGGAAGTGATGGAAATCTGAGTGTCATGTAGGTTTAGTATGCTCAGCCTGCAGAGACCAGGGCCTGTTAGTTGTATCTCCCAGTATGGGACCTAGTCCAGGCTGTGGGAGAGTCACTGTGGCTACGCAACTGCGGCACTGCGCCCACTCCATGTGCACCAGCATATGCTGTCATGGGGACAATATAATGCTCTAGTGGCAAAACTTGCCCTGAATGCCTCAGTCCATTGATTAGATTGGGAATGGGCACTGAGGTAAATCCCAGAAGTAGTCCATATATGCATTTTGCCTCATTGTCAATGTGTGTCTTTGATGCATGACAGGACCCTTACTTCCACAGATCTGTTGTCTCCTTCATAGAAGTAATATTTGTCCTGTACCGACTTATTGTATTAATGATAGTCCCACAGTTGAGACAGTGTGTTCAGACACCTGGGAGGCCATGATATGTGAGTCAGTACCTTGGTCACATAGCAGAAATTGTACAACGTATATCTTTGTATGTTGGATGTCATCTCTGTAGGACAGACACACATGTCCAAAGGAGTATTCTGTGGTACAGGTACATACCACAGAACCCATCCCCTGAAGTGGCATGAGTCTGTATTTGGTAGGTCACATTAAAACACATGCACAAGGAATACACTTTCTGTACCCACCATGCCAGTCCCTTCATTGTCACTCAAGTATGATGTGGGTGTCTGTACTATGGAAGTGGCCTTTAGGGACTGGATGCAGTGAGTCAATCTCGCAGATTGTGAATGTGTAGGTCCATTCAGGCCTAAGGAGTTTACCCTTCAAAAGCCACATATGAGCGTAGTGTTTCATTGTGGCTCACATCACACTACATGTTGCTGGAGCATGGACTACCTGATGTCTCTAGGCTTGCTTAGGTATTGTACGCCCTGAGCAGCGTAGTGGGTTAGTCTGCAGACGGATGCAGATGCCTGTAATCATGTCCCTGTATGTATTGGCTTGTGTGCTTTACACTTGTGGTCTGTTAACAAATTTACCATTTCTAGCTTGGTGTTTCTGACGTTTGTGTCACGTTTGTGAGAAAACTTGCGATTGTAATATCTTGATTTGTCTCTTGCATCCATGCAGGTCAACAACCATCAGAAGAAGGAACTATGTAGAGCCATCATCCGGAAGGTGTGGAACCTGGGGGTCCACAGCTGGCGGAAGAGGTGGGAGGACCTGAGACACTGGGCCCAGAAGATCGCAGAGGTCCAGCTGGGGTTGTTCTCCCAATGTGGGCAGGGCGCACGTTGGGCCATGACCCCCCCACCAATGTCCCACATCCTGGTGGTGGCGTTCCTAGACCTTGAGCGGCATTTGAGTGGACCACAGCAGCCACAAGTGGGTGAGTACAGGGCATATTCCTGCCTCTAATATAGTAAAGTTAATGTGTTATGTTCTGACATCTCCCCCCAACAATTAAGGATGAGCCATGTGTGACACAGTAGATGAGTGACAGTTTGTGTAGATATGTCATGGGGTGCATACTGATGTGCCTGGCCTATTGGCCCAGGGACCTAGGACACAACTGTATACAATCCACAAACAATTTGCTCTCCAGGGACAACACATGGCTCTGTACATTGATCAATCATGCAATGTTTGTTGTTGTAGTGGGTGTAAATTCTGTACAACAGACCACTACTCCTAAGTGTTACAGGTCAACAGTAAGGAAGTCATGGATCACTGTCCTCAGCCATGTGTCTGGTCAAATGAGTATATTGACATCTGCCCTCCAGAGACTACTTGTCTTCAGCGTGTGAAGGGTGCTGGTGCCTCACTACTGTCTGTAATGTGAAGGTGGCCATCATACATGTGACAGAGAATACACTGTTCTTTGGGTGCAGCTACAGATCAATACTTTCCCTTGGTAAGTGAGGAATGTCTATTGACATGATTTATGTGCCATCACTGTTGCCAACATTCCTTGTGCCTGCATGTTAGCATGAGTCCCTTTCTCTTTTGACAAAATGTGTACAGGTCTACCTGTGTCAATGGGGTGATTTCTTTATTCCCTCACATATATGTGCATGCCAACCTGTGTGTGGAATAGGACATTCGCAAGGGGGTACATTTCATGCAGTGCCACAGACAGGAGTGTGTCACACACGCTTGTGAGGGTATGTGTTAGGGTGGCTAACACATACCCTCACCTTTCATTGCATGCCATTTGGCATGTACAACTGCAGTAGCATTGAGAGACAAGACATGTATGAATAGATTTTTTTAGCCATGATGTCCATTTCGAGGCCATTGATGTGGCATCGTGTAGCAAAATGCACTGCACATGTGTAATGGGGAAGGTTTGTAACATAACTGTTGGCATGCATCAAGGAGTGACTATCAGTTATGTTGGAATCACATGTGGTTGGGTACAATCAGCAAAGACAGTGATGTACCTTCCCATTGGGTAACATGTTGAGGTCCTTCTACAAGTACTTGCATATCTCTGCGCCTCACCAAAACACAAAGGACCAAAGATTTCTACAGATGCATTCAGAATGTGTCATTGAAAGGCGTAGCAGATATTAGTGGGGTTTGCTGATTCATTGTGTTGTGGATTTTAGGGACATATCTCACTGCATGTTTGCACATTATGTCTACAGTGTATATTTGCATGCCATAAGTGTGGCATATCTGAGCAACATCAGTACTACCTCCATGACTTCAGTGGGACAAATTTCACTTGGCAAAGTGTGCATTGTTGATATGTTTCCAGTGTGACATGAGTAATTCCAAATCACCTTCTGCAGACTACTGTACTGTTGGCATGTACTGGGAGCATCATTTCTCATTGTTGTGTAATTGTGTATTGTATGACAACAGGTAACTGAGGTATGGTACATGAGGCAAAGCATTGATGGTGATGTGGTTTCCTACTTTTTCAATGGTTACTGTGATTGCACAACTTCAGCCATGCAATTGTAGTTGTCTGAGATCCTGATTTTTCCGTGGACAGCTTTTGACAGTTTAGATGGCATGCATGCATATGATATGGTACATGTAGGGGCCACTTTGCTGTAGTCTGTTGCTGGGGCTTATGTGACATCATGGTAATGTTTGCTAATCAGAGCTGTTGTTCAAGTGTGATCAGGAACGTGTGGTGACCTTTTTGCTATTTGTATTTTCAGCATCAGCCCAGGCAAACAAAGGGTACAGGTCACAACCATGTGGGGAAGCATCTGGCCTCAGTACATCCCGTCAAGACACGATCAACACGAAGGAACCCAGTGGCCCAGAGGGTGAGGGGAGTGCCACAGAAGAGGCCAGATCTACACACTCATCATTGGATTCAACCAACAGGGGCCACTCCCTAGTGGTGGTTGGCCCATCAGGATGTACCATCTTTGTCTACCACCCCAAGTTCTATTGCCACCCTCCCTGTTGCTCCCCATCCGGTTGGCCATGCCTGCTCACCCAAGAGGGTGGGTGTTTCCTTTGCCACAGGCACCTCCGCCCCAGCCCCTGTTACCCCTGCTGCCCTGAGTGAGGAGACTATTGACCTCCTGAGGAGCAGCTCTGTGGGTCAGACTGCCATTGTGAATGCCATCCAGGGGTCAGTCGGTCAACTTCAGCAGACCAATGCTTTCCTGGGAGGCATTCATAGTGCCAGGTCTGGCCGACAGAGATCTTTTCAGACTCCGACCTCTTCACTGATTGCAGCAGTCACCTCTACAATTCTGGTCCCTTCCACCTCCCTTTTCCCAATCCAAATACCCAATTCCCTTAACTATCACAAACAAACAGACACATCCACACGCACCCACCTCAATACACACAAGTGGCACACACAAACAAAAAGACCACAAAACACATTGGCATGCAGGCACTCAACATACACCCACAACCATGACAACAGACACCACTTCAGCAGACATTCCCACCACCCCCATTGACCTACACACCACATCAAGCATACCCACAGGCATACCCACATGCACCACCACAATAGCCAGTGACACATCCACCACACCCACCACACCCGCAGTCACCACCCGAACAGACACACAAACATCCACCACAACCACCATACCCACAGACACCACCCCAACAGACACACAGTCATCCATCACATTCATCATACCTGCAGACACCGTCCCAACAGACACACAGACATTCACCACTCCACCACCCAGCACCTCCACCTCCCAGCCCCCAAGACATGCAAACACCCACACTCGCACGGGCAACTGACACCACCCACACAGAAGAATACCTCACACGCACACACCCAAGACATCTACACCGACACACCCGACAACCACTCCCTCCACCTCCAAATCCCCTACCCCTTCTGATGATCGACCAGGTGATCCAAAGGAGAGTTTCCTTTTTGACCTTGCCCTTTCCCCTGTGACCTCCAAACATGTCCCAAAACGAGAAGGCACAGACCACATCCCAACCCATCCCTTCCACTTTCAAGTCCTTCCCTATCATGCCAAATTCACCGTTAAAGCACCCATACCCCCAAGAAGAAGCTTAACCCTCCTAAGAAACAGTTCACCCCTCTCAAACCCAAACCCACCCATCCCAAATCTGCCCCCCAGGATGATCACTGAGGTGCCTGCCTGACAACTTGATGTCCCTTCCTGTGGAGGTTCCCTGGAAGTAAGAGGAGTCAAGTGTGGGCATAGTACTGTGCAATGAGTTTATAATGCACTGATCAATGGCCTTTACTCATCATTTTTGTTAAAACAAAACCAAATAGATGTGTTCTGGGCACACATTTGTCCTGCAATGCAATTTCTACCTTTATGTTGTTCCAGAGTCATTTTTGTTGTCTGCCTACAGTTGTGTGTGTTTCAGCCTGAAAGATGATCCATTTGCTGGTGTTAGCAAAATCTGATTTTGTAGTAGGTGCTGGTGTGACCTAGGAGAAGGGCATATATTGACTCATTGGATATGTGTTTGTTAATTTAATTGTAGTGCCGTTGCATTGTGTTCGGTTAGGTATGGTAAGTATTTCATCTTATGTGGCTCAATGTCAGCATGTGTGGTGCTAGACTTGTCCCCCTGATAAGGATTGTAGATTTGTCTCATGTGTGGCAGCTTGAGTTTTCTTTGCGCAGACATGGAGGATGTTCAATTGTGCTACCTTTGTTTGCATTTGACTGTGCATATGTCCATTTTGCTGTGTACTTTTCAGTTACATCATCTAGATGCATGTCCCATGCTGTTGCGGTTTTATTTGCTTTCTTGACTTGAACTTCCAAATTCTGCATGTCACTTGGCTCTTGTATTGTTTACCCCTGAGATACATGTAGCACCAGTTACTTTGCAAATGTTTTTTAGGTACTTGTGTTCCTGATGCCCCCATCCCTGTTGTGCAGGCATTGTTTGAGCAGTGAGCTTGGGATATCTTTCTGACTATTGTGCATCCTATCTCATTGTCCTTCTATTGTGTTGCAACGTGGGTGATGTGTGGGTCCATACCAGGGATGTATAATGGGAGTGGTGTTTGTGTTCCATGACACATCCATACTTCTGTGTGTTGAATTTGATGACAGTCGTTGGCATGAGTGCAATGTGAGTGTGTCAGCTGTATTGGTAGATGTTATGTTGCTGTGTTGTTGGTGTTTGTGACATAAAGTTGTGTACACTTCACTGTGCCTAAGAGGTGCTGATCTGTGCTTTTGTGTAGTGTTGTGGTAGTGTGAGTGACTTGCCCAAATGGGGTGTTTAATGGCTGTGAATGGGTCCTTGTCTGTGAATGACTTTGACTGTGTACACAATGACAAGTGTACTTGATTCCTGTACAGTGAGCCCCATATTATGTAGATGACGGCACGAAGAACTGTTGCTCGGGTTAATGACACAGGTAGGTGTGTGCACGTACGGTTGGTTGCATCCACAGCAGCGTGGATTTTGTGCACTTTCGACAAGCAGCAGCAGTGGCATGACGTGCGTATGGGGCTCCATGGAGGGCACCGGACTTGTAACGCTGCCAGCAGGTGAGTTTCTCCCTTTATACTCTGCGTTTCCTCCTGCTGAGACGTGGTGGTTGGACTACCACAGTCACATTGGTGGTGTACAACCTCATAATGTCTCAGCCGGCCTGTTTATCCTGCCTCGTCACTGCGGTGGTCTGTGTTGCCTGGTGGTGCTGGCAGGACTGCAGTGGTCTTTGCTCCATAGGTCCACATGACTCGTAATACAGTGGTCCGACCGCCAAGCTGAAGACAGTTGAACTGCCACCGCCGCTATGCCGGTGCATGGACAGTTAAAGTCATAATGAGGACCAATATATATATATATATATATATATATATATATATATTTATAAGTATATACATATTTTATATGAATATCTGTAGATATATATATGTATGTATATATATATATGTACATATATACATACATATGTGTGTGTGTATATTTATATATATATATATATATATATATATATATATATATATATATATGTATATATATATATATATATATATAACACCTTAATTATAGTTGCCTGCAGGAAACAGGCATGTGCATAGAAGGCATATACGTAGTAACGCAATGCGTTGTAAAAAATGCGTGGTAAAGGCATGCTTGGCAATTTGCAGCATTGTACTCTCATACAATTGAGAGTGAATATACTATGTTGCGCTTTATCCAATACCTTACAGTCACAATAGGAATATATTCCACTGGACTGTAACAAATGCCTTTTTAATAAATCTTTGCTTCCATAAAACACAGGTACAGCACATATAGTCATACAGCGACAACGCTGTAAGCCTTCGAACATGCAATATGCATTATTTTACAGCTAATGGTATCTGATTACCTTGCTCATGTTATCTTTGTCCCTCTTACATGAACATTCCGGTGCTGTGGTTCGAGCTTTTGAAAACTGATGTACAGATAAGCAAATGCACATGTTTTAGTTTCAGAAGTGCTTTGGGAAGAAATGGCAGCTGAAAGTGCCCAAATATTATGAAATAAAATGTTCGGAGAAGGGAGAAGAAGCGCTGACATACGACTTATGGATTTAAAATAAATGGCCTTCAGGTAGAAGAAGTAAGGTGGGACACCCGCACTACATGGGGCGTGTCAGTCCAGATAAACTAACAAATAGTGTGGTCATATATCTGCTGGTACCCATACAAAACACAGAACTGGAGAAAATGGTAAACTAAAGTCCATGGTAAAGAAAAGTTCATTATGATAAATGAAAAATTATAATTGGAGTGTAATGTTCTAAAATTTTCATGGGCTGTTGCCTTCTGCTTCTGCCTACCTGTTGAGGCAAACTCCTTGCCAGCCAGCTGGTTCCTCCTTCTGCCTACTCTATGTAGTACCACTATCACTTTCTCCTCTGAAATACTCACTGGTTACAAAAATCCTGGCACCTGTGGAATGTGGGAAGAGCAACATTGCGAAGGAAGTATGATGACTCAACAATGGCTGGGAATCTGTCCCATATGTTATGTTTTAGAACTTCAAGCAACGCAATTTCTGTTTTTGCTACAACTGAGGTGTGACCGTCTAGCAAAATGTCACCTTAACCCTAGTAGAAATATACCAAAAATGTCAACTCAAACGATGGGTTGAACCATCCACCAAGTAATTACACTACGGACAGTAATTCAAGACATTTCATCATTGAGGTTTATGGCGGGAGTCCTACCATGGAACAGGTTCGCGGTTAAAAATCTATGAATGCCCTCAAGGACCAGGGCTGGAGATAGACAGTATGGCTCTGGCAGTGGGCCGCAGGACTACTGGAAGCATCCCTCAAATCTTTTGAGTCACAAATACTGCTGTTTAGCAAGCAAACACTAAAAATAATAGTTATTTGAAGACATTTTCATTACTTTTCTGCGGCCCGAGATAGCCTAGGGTTACAGCTGGCCTCTGCAATGAGTCACTTGTTTGCCGAGACCCACAGGCAGAGCCTTTATTCCTAATTAAATTGTCCTCTGTGTAATTTAACACAGCGTGCAGCAACGGAATGAAACATTTTTTTGTCTTATTTTCATTTTCCCTTCTTCTTCAAGAAATTGATGTTCTGCAAAGAGCCGTAGCACAAACGATGCCGCCGCTCCCTCTGTCTGTCTCCCTCATCCTACAGACGCACGCTGCAAGCGTTATCATTTGTGATGGGATTTTGCTGGTGACAGGTGTGCTGAGGGGCTCCGCTGTCAACCGTGCCAACCGCCACTTAAGTTAAGATCTGGTGGACTGAAACCGCGGTGCAATACCATGAAATTACAACGTCCTACGTCTATAAATAGGAGGTAGTTTAGCCGAGGTTTCTCTGTATTTTTTCCAGTATCCTGCGTGTACGGGAAAAAGTGCAGGGGAACCTCGGCTAAGATACCACCGTCATTTTAACCTCACATTTTCTTATGTTTCTACGCGCCCCTGTAGCCTCATTTCTACTATTCTGGAATGCAGAAAACACGGAGAAAATATGAGATAAAAATTGTGCTGAGGCTTCGCACTTTACCTCGAAAGAACAGTTGAATCTTCCCAAAGAATGCGGATTTCTAGAGTGGAAGACGAAGAAACAGTGTGTGAAAGTTAATTTTTTTTATTATGCTTTAAAATTTATTTTGTTATTATGCTTTATCCTTCAAACTCCCAGCATTGCTTTGAGGATCAATTCGGAGAATAGCAGTGGAAGGCATTATAATTTCACCAAGGTTGAGGTGTCGGCCTTAGTGATAGATGCATAATAAAATGTTCTTCTTTGCTTTTAGTAGTCTGCAAGTGAGTCCCATGCGCAATCACCACAATGTAACTCATGAAATTTGGTGAAACTATGAGCTGGTTGCCTGATGTGAGGTGAAAAACAGGCCAGCCATGATGAGGATGGGAAAACTGCGTGTCTCGAGTCTGCAAACAATTGTGAGAATACATATGGCTTAAGACATTGGGGTAGAAAAGGACCTGAGCTCACTGTCTCGGCCAGTTTTAAAGACTCCGCTTCCTGTTTATGTGCTCCGAAAACAAATTAACAAAAAAAGAAAACAAATGCAGGCGCACTTGCATACTTACAAGACATAGCTCAGGATGCAGAAGATATCCACAAACAAATGTGGCATTAACCCCATGAGTCAGCTGGTGTATGAAAAATAACAGCAATATACGGTCACGCATAAATGAAGCTGAAAGTTATTGTTTTCCCTTGAGGTGTCACTGTCTTAGTTCCACAAAGGCACACATGGTTAGAATATGAGATAAAAATGTGAAGAAGGACTGCATTTTCATCTCACAACTGCACTTCAAAAGCCTATAAATGAGAGCCTAGATGTTTCCTGGTGGAAGTGTATGGTGGCTGTCCCACCAGATAATAGGTCCGCAGTGAAATGTGCACCATGTACTTTGGCATCCCAATAATATAAGCACTAGACATTTCATTGCAAAACTAAGGGATGGATGTTCAAAATCACTCACAGTGGAAATTCTGCCAACTCAGTTCAGAATGAAATAAAAAAATGCACAAATACAAAACCAACAGGTTAAGCTACAGTGGTATCTAACAATCTCCTACAAGAGTCATTGCGCAGGGTTAAAACACAGCACCCAAAACAGGCTGACCATTTTGCATCTAAAGCAGTGATTCTTAACCGGTGGTCTGCGGACCACTGTAGGTCTGCAGTGCTTACTCAGGTGGTTTGCAACTGTTTAGAAACCTGAATAAAAATAGTGGATCAAGAAAGTATATACACATAACAAAGCAAAATATAAAACTGACATGGTCTGTAACAGTCGAGGCATGTGAAATTGATGGCCAAAAATTAACTTGGTATCCTTAGCTTGATTTGTGGGAGCAGCACAAGTATGGCAAAGAGTCAGGTGTTTCGACAAAATATTGGAAAAATTATTATGATAAAAAAATATAGTGTCAAGAACATTAAGAGATCAAAAATATTGTGGACAGGAATTTTAACTGTAAAAGATATTGTTTTTATTGTTGCTTTTAATATTGCTGTAAACAATATCGATGTAGAAAATATTGTTAGAAGTTATATCATTTGTAGGTGTTAATTAGTAAGATTTGTTTTTGCTTATGAAATTGTTGACATTTGCATTTTTTTAATTGAATTAATGTTTATAATTAATTGTTACATTTGTTTGCTTTAATTGTGGAATAGTGGGGTTTTAGGGGACAAAGGTGGGGAGATGTTTAAAATATATATTTTTGGGAATTTACATGTTTAAGCAAAACTATTAAAAATATGCAACTTAATAATTTAGAATGTTTAATTTATTATATTAATTTGTAATATATTTTATTTTGATGCTAGTTGATACATGTATATATATTTATATATATATATATGTATATATATAATATATATATTTTTTTAAATATTATAACATATTGAAACATAAAACAATTCAAATAAAGAAGAATATTTAGAAATATTGTTATGTTAAAATTAAAGTATTTGCATTATCTTTAATATACATTTACAAATGTATACAACATGTAATTTAAAAATATTGAATTTGAATTTTAAGTAATCTTATTTTTTTTAAATAGATTTATGATTGTTAATTTTGTATTATGATTTTATATTTTAAAGTTTACGAATGGTAGTACATATTTTCAACACTATTGTAATATTTCATAGTAAATAAATGTTACTTTTCTATTGTAAAATATAAATATGTATATAAAGGTTTGCAGATTTGATTAGTCTTTTGAGATAACAATTTAGTTAAATTTATATATGACATTGTGAGACTATTGAGTATTGCTTGTGTAGGTAATATTTTTATTTTGTAATTTGCTATGTAAAATGTTTTACTTTGAAGTGGATATTGTAAGTTTTGACTTTTAGTGTCTAACATCTTCCCCCAATATGGGTAACTTGGAGTGGGAATAGTAAACATCACCCTTTTAGGGTCCATCACATTCCCCCACATTGGTTTCAATTGCAGTGGAAATAGTAAATGTCACCCCTTTAGTATCCAGTGCCTTCCCCAAATTGTACTAGATTGCAGTGGGGATAGTAACTGTCACTCCTTCAGTATCCAACACCTTCCCCAAAGTGGTTTAGATTGGAGTGGAAATAGTAACTGCTATCCCTTTAGTGTCCAATGCCTTTCTCAAATTGGTTTAGATTGGAGTGGGAATAGTAAGTGGTCCCCCTTTAGTGTCAAATGCCTTCCCCCAAATTGGCTTAGACTGAAGTGGGAATAGTACATTTCACCTCTTTTGTCTCCAACACCTTTCCCAAATTGCTTTAGATTGTAGTGAGAATAGTAAATGACACCCTTTAGTGTCCAACACCTTACTCCAAATTGGATTAGACTGGAGTGAGAATAATAAATGTCACCCCTTTAGTGTCCATCGCCTTCCTCAACCTGGTTCAGGTTGGACTGGGAATACCAAATGCCACCTCTTTAGTGTCGAACACCTTCCCCAAATTGTTTTACATTGTAGTGGGAATAGAATATGTCACCCTTTGAGTGTTCAACACCTTGCCCAAACTGATTTGGACTGGAGTGAGAATAGTAAATGTAAACCCATTATTGTCCAATACTTTCCCCTAAGTTTGTACAATAAAGACATCACACATTTTTTTATTTTTTCCACTTTGTGTTTATTCTATAGTTGTATATTTTCCATTATGTATACTTCAAGTACAAAAAAAGAAATATAAAGTTGAGTAAATAATTTTTTTTTACTATTTTTAATAATAAAAAACAGAGAAATCATAGTTATATACATTTATATGTTGTAGATTTGAAACTTTTTTTTACTGTTAATAATTTTAGATGTATTAACATTTTTAATATACATATTTTCAGCATTATTTTTACATATGTTTTATTTGTATATTTAATATTTCTATATACTTTATACTATTATTTAACTTATACTTTACAATTGTTTCAAATTTAATACATTGTTTGATATGTTTTACATGCTTAATTATTTTTTACATTTATTCAACATCTTCACAATATTTAAGATTCATTTCTATGGGGTGATAGTCTGTTTTTTAGTTTCATTTAGGGGCCATTTTTTACCTCTATACTCTATTTTGCAATCTAGGTGTGCTATTTTTAGGCTATTTTCCCATAACCTGGTTTGGGTAAGCTACTGCTGTTCATCGGAATAGGTAAGTCCTTTTTTAAGGTTTTGATGATAGGGGGTTTAGGAGGAAGTTTTAAAAGTTAGTTGTGTTGTTGTGGGATTTTTGTATATTTAGATGTAGTTTTCCGTTTTGCATTTTTGTCTAGTGTTTTAGTAATGCTATGTTAAACTGTGTGACGTTAGTTATATTTTGATCTTTAATTGTTATGTACATGTATTATTGGAACGTAAAGTGTTTTTTGGGTGGGATTTTTAATTTGCTCCCGGTTTTTGTCTATGAAGATGTTCTATTACTATTTGGAGTTTATGTTTTTTTAAAAAAGGAAATCAGTTTTGGTTTATGATTAACCAATGTTATTTACTTTTATTTCCTTTTTCGGATTTCCTGGATCATTTTTGTTTTTTAAAACACTTTTTCATTTTCATATGGAACCTAGATACTTTGGATTGCTTTGAAGGATTTTGATTGAATTTGTTGTATTTTTGCATTTTTGGGGGATTTTTGGATTCAGTTACCTTAATTGTGTTGGGTTACTATTTTTTATTATGTGGAGACAGAGAAAGATCTGCAACTACAGAACAGTAGGTTTGACTTCTTTAATTTATATTGGGTGGGAAATGTGATATTATCTTGTTTATCTCAACTTTATGGGAATGTTTTGTGCAGTTGTTTGGATTATGTGCTATAATTAATTTATGTGATGAGTTGTGTTTGCTTTTTACTACTTTGGTTGGTGATGGTTGTATTTTTTTTAAATAATTTCTATAGATTGTTATTATGCCAGTCTCAATAAATATTGTGATTTTAAATAATTGTTTGACTGATTTAATGAAATATTAAATGCATTATTTTAAAGTTTCTCATATTAACGAGGACTTTGGTAGGGTAACATTTTCTTATAATATGCCTTTGGCTATCATTTCTTCATTTCTAAGTAATCTACTCCTTTATTATTTACGAAGAGTTTGACTTTCAATTGTAGCATGTTTTATTTTTTTTGGCTTGTTTGCTGACTTTATGGTGAATCTGACTAATAGACTGCTCAATTCGTAGTTCTTGGTAGCTTTGCTCTTTTTGTAATGCTTCTATAAATTTGTATAGTGTAGGTTGAGTTCTGCCTAGTGTTGATTGGAAGGCATTGTGCCATCCTTCCACTGTGTTGTTTGTTTTGGCTTCCTGTGCCAAGGTGCTGTCATAGACATTACACCATGCTATTTGGAATTTTGGTTGCCTTCTGTGTCTGGAGCGATACAGTGTGCCAGAGCAAGTGTCTTCGAAAAAGTCCTTTAAGGGACATTGGGCCTGATTAGGAGTTGGACGGTTGAACTGCAACAACTCCAATACGGCAATGGTGAGGCGGCCGTCAAGTCAGCAGCCTCACCATCACTGTATTACGATGTTTCCACTGCGATGCCTGGCAGAAATCTCGTACTACGATGTTTCTGCCGGTCAGCCCAGTAGAAATAGTGTGGCACCAATGGCCTGGGCTCCCTTCGGGAGCCCAGGCCCATGCTGTCGCACACAGCACCTTCGGAATGCGCACTGTCTGCATTAGCAGACAGTGCACATTCTAAGGGTGGTGGCAGGGGGGCCCCTGCACTGTCTTTCCTCCAGGCTTTTCATTGCATGGACCATGCCATGAAAAGGGCGGCGGAAAGCAAAGTCATGATCAGCACCTCGGCGTCTAACACAGGATCACCGTGGCTGACCACAACTTTGATCACCGCCAACCAGTCAGTATCCCTGTTCCTGTTGGAGGCGGCAGTCTCCTGGTGGCCTGAATGCCAGGGTCATAATCCGGTGGTTAGCCCGCCAGGATTACGGCAGTCTGACCGCCACTGCCCATTAGGCTACAAGTTTGTTTTAATTTTGTTGACAGAAAGGAAAGAGCTTCCTATTAGTAAATTGTAGGGGTTGGTTACCTCTGTGACAGGGACATAGTCTTGTGCTATCATTTTTATATCTGAAAGGCAGATTAGCTGCTTGTGGAATATTCTATACTTAGTGCAGATTTTTTTTGGAGGTGTCTCCATATACTTTGAAATTATAGTAACAGCCTTTTATGGGTGTGTGGGGTATATTTTTAGAATGGCTTATATCATGGCTTGCTCCAAATCTATGATTACTTTTTGGGGGTAGTAGTTATTTGTTGTATGTCTTATTTGGCATAAGAGCTCATAGTAAGTGCTTCTTTGTTTATTTGGTAGTTGGGTGTGTACAAAAGGGATAGTGGTGCTTTGATATTCACCATGTATGGTGTATATCTGAGAGAATGGTTTGGGATACATTCTGAAGGCCCACTCCATCATCCAGGTTTCACATTGGCTACATTTCATCAAGTTGTTTGGTGTAGAAAGTACTAGGTTTCAGTTCTCATTATTTAGATTGGCATGTGAAAGGATAGGTTCCTCATTATGTACAATTGTTAAATGTTGAGGTATGTGTATGTCTTGGTATCTTCTAGGGGCAGGTGGGGTATTGCTGGTGGCTTTTTTAGTTTGTGCAATTAAACTTTTTCAAGTGGGGACAGTTGGTAGTTGCCCTGTTATACTGTATGTTCACGGACTCTAGTTAGTATGTCTTTCAGGATTTTGTTTGTAGGTCCCTGGGAGCTAGTGTTTGCCTCTCTATCCTGCAATATTTCTCTTAATTCTATTTCTGTCACATTTTGAGGGTGATTTACAACATCTTTTGTAGCTGCCCTCCCATAGCATGCATTATAAAAATATTTAGTATATTTCCACTTTATAGTTTCTGATGATGCACTTTCTGTGGGTCTAGCCCATGTGATTAAGTAACTGCTTTACTTTCGGTAAAGTGACAAATTTGGTGGCCTCTGTCATTGTATCTGAAGCAGTGCAATATTATAAATATATAGTATATTTTTACTTTTGCACGTTTGTTGTTAACATGTTAAAAAATGTAACTACTTATATTATGTACACTTATAAGCACGTTTTGTTGTGATGTGTTGCATGATTTTGCAGCTTTTCTGATGGGGGTGTATTATTGTGGAGCAGCTGCTTTCTTTTTGGTAAATGAAAAACATGTTTCATTTTAAATGGTACTTTATTGGCAGTTTGTAGAGAGTGAGGTCATTAGAATAATTTTCGCTCACTATTTGGGTGAGTTTATAATTTGTTATTTACTTATGTATACTTACTTTCTTACATCTTTTTGCTGGTTTGTGATAGCTATTTCCCAGCAGTTTATCGGTTTTCAAGATGTAGATTTTTTCTTTTAGGAAGTCTATGTAAAAAGGTAAAAGTTGGTAAAAGGTCAATACTTATTTGATATTTTACATTTTTAAGTTTAATAACAGTTACCTTTTAGAATAAATGTAAGTATTATAAGTATTACTTACTTGGTTGTGTAGTTGTTGAGATGTATATATTTCTATTTGTTGGACTTGTTTTCCTTACGCAGGGTCATCCCCAGTCTTTTTGCCTCCTTCCTCCTGGTTTTTCTGACCTCTTGCTGTTGGATCTAGGACTCTGAGCACTTTATCACTGCTGACCAGTACTAAAGTGCAGGTGCTCTCCCATCTAAAATTGGTATGATTGGCTTATACCTAATTGGCATATTTAATTTACCTATAAGTCCCTTGTACAGTGGTAGCTCAATACCCAGGGCCTGTAAATTAAATACTACTAGTGGGCCTGCAGCGCTGCTTGCGCCACCCACTGAAGTAGACTTTCAAACCTGTCTCATGCCTGCTACCAAAAGCATGTGTGCGCAGTTTTCTGCCACAGGGACCTGCCATCTAAATTTACTTGCCAGGCCCAGAACTCCCCTTTTACTACATGTAAGTCACCCCTAAGGTACGCCCTAGCTAACCCTATGGGCAGGGTGCCATGTATGTAGAAGGCAGGACATGTGCCAGGTTGCATAGCCTGTCCTGGTAGTGACAAACAGCCTAACTTTGTGTGGCGCCCCCCTCCTTCATAAATGTAATTGCTGACCTTGGCCCCCCTCGTGAGGGCCGGTGGAGGCCCGGAGGGCCCCCATCAATCCCCTCTATCCCAGAGTTGTCAAGGAGGTCCCCACATTGCGCAGAGGAGCGCCAGGGGCCCTTCTTAATCTTCTAGGCACTGGAGGTGCCTTCATCTTTCACAGGTATTCTTAAAGGACCAATATATGTATGATCTAAGTTCTTTCTAAAGACTTTGCTAATTTATATGTTGCCTACCTGTTTAGGATGCCTTCATATGTGTATGCAAATTTTCCTGTTATGGGCATGACATGCTAATATGTTTTTCTAACTTGCTATATGTTTTCTAATGTTCCTTATATGGGCGTTTATGATATCCAAATGACAAGTGCTTTGGTGTAGTAACGTGTTTCCTGACTACTCCTTATGTTGCAGAATACTGAGTAACTTGTGTGTTATGTGTGACTACTGCTAGTTTGAAGAGTAACTAATGTGTAATGTTCTGACAGCTGCTAAGGTGGCAGGATAGTATTAATGTGTGATGTTTGGTCTAATAATTGCATTGTGTACAATACAGTATATTTTTATATAATCTTTGTGGTGGGGATAGTGTGTCACATGTGTTGTGTGTGTTGTGCAACGCTTTACACATTGCCTCTGGCATAGGCCTGACTGCTCGTGCCAAGCTACCAAGGGATTGAGCAGGGGTTATCTTGGACATGTAACTCCTTTGCCCTGACTAGAGTGGGTAGGTTCTGCCTGACTGAGGTGCATACCCTAGCCAACCAGAAACCCCATTTCTAACACTATTTTAGTGGTTTGTGAGAGAATCTGGTAGTTTGTCAATTTTGAAGTATCTAGTTATTCAAATTAGTGTGCCTTTTATATTGTTGATTTAATTGCCTGTTTGATTTTATTGGTTAAAGTTGTTTACAGTTTTATTTTATTGGTTGGGTTAGTATAGTTAGATTTTGTTTTACTAGTTGAGTCCTACAGTAAACACTAATTTAGATTCTATTTATGATCCAAGATATATAGGTTGATATTATGGTAAGGTTGGTGATTCAATGTTTGTAGTTAATGTACATTTTGGAGGGTTTATTGGATATATTTTAAATATATTATTTTGAATATTAAATATTTTGTTGATGTAATATATTTTTTTATTTATTTAAATATGTGTTCAAAACGTATTGGATTTATTTAAAGCAATTGTTTTAAGTGAAAAGTGCTTTTTATATTTTTTAATGCCTATTGAATTATTTGGCAATAATACTGTAGTCAATATTGTGATTGTGTGAATCAATATTTTTGACATATATGTTTATTATAGGTACTGATATTTTTGTTTCCAATATTTTTGTTTTCGATATATATGTAAAAATCAATATTTTTTAACAATGATATTTGTCTTCTTGATATTTGTGTTTTTTATACTTAAGTACACGGATTTTATTTTTTTTATCAATATTTAATTTCCTACATTTTTGTGTTTTGATATTTTATGGATCAATATCAGTGATCCAAATAGTGGTATGGAGAATCCGTATCCTCAGTTGAAGCATTGGTATGCTCAGAAAAAAAGATAGGCTGCATTAGGAGAAAAAAAGATAAAGAATGACGCATTAGGAATAAAAAAGTCAAAGTGATGTGCTAGAACCTAGCATATCTCTTGTCCATTAAAAATAAACCAAATTTGGAAAAGCTCCAACCTTCCCATTGAATTAAAAAAATCTATTTTTGTTTGTGAATTAAAGAAAATGTTTGATTATATGTGTATTTGAATTATGTATGCTTGTTTCTGTAGTTCAGGGTATTTGTTTGAGTTTCACTTGATAGAAATTGCTCGGGCGGTGGTCCCTCACTTTTAAAAGTAATTCAGTGGGGGTCCACGAGTCAAAAAGTTAAAAACCACTGATCTAAACTGCGACTCCATATGGTTTATTGGAAGATATTCTATAGTACCTCAGCACACATCATGCATACATTGGCATATTATGTTGGCTTAACCTGGTAAACATTATTAAAGTCAAAAGGTTAAAAACCACTGATCTAAAGTGCGACTTCATATGGTTTATAGGAAGATATTCTATAGTACTGCGGCACACATCATGCATACATTGGCATATTATCTTGGCTCAACGTGGTAAACATTATTCATTCAAGCCATGTTTTATTGTCCATCAATAAGTGTCTGCTTCTGCTTGTTTTGCACAGGATCACTGAACATCATGTCTACCTGGCACCTACAGATACAATATCTTGATACATTTGTTCCTAATTCACCAACAAAACAGAAGAAATGGTGAGGAAATCGAGCAACAATTGCAGGACCCCCAACTACCGCAAAAGTGCTCTGAATGAATTGGTTCAATGAGCTGACCATCTTCAAAATCACAAGCAATTCAACAGAAGCACTGAAGTCTTAGATTCATATAAATGCAATGCCGCCAATTGTGAAGATATTCCCAGTATTACACATCTGTGATAACGTCTCATTTCAGAGAGGTTCTGGTCACTCAAGCTCCCTTTTCCATAGACAGGATTATAAAATATTCCCATTCAAGCACTAAATGCTTTGTTGAGACAAAACTAACAATTCATATCCTTCCTCATTTATACAACTGATGTAACCAACATGAAGGCATATTTTAGAAGTGGGTGAATACCCAGTGTAGTTGGCGACACTGACATTTCACCCATCCTGGCTTCCAGGGACATAAATCTCTTATACACAAAAGATATCTTGAACATGTTTGTTCATCATAAACACTGGCCATCTTGGTATCTGCAAAGTGATTCTATAGAAGTGTCATTTCTGGACCAAGATCATGAGAAGTGAGATACATGCCTTGTTGTTATTTTTCTAACAAACAGAGGTTTAGACATCAAATAACATATTTTAGCAAGTTGAAGTATAATGGTAAAGAGAGTACACTGTAATGTGTGTGTATTTCTTTATTTACTCAATACTATTGGTGGAAGGATTGGTGAATGATAAAGCAGCATGTTTTCTATAAAGTAATTGAAGAAAATGTAGGGTTACTGTGAGTGGTGTATGAATCAGACATATACTTTAAAAGTTTAAAATGTACGGATTCATTTCCCAATAGCCATGAATCTGGCCTGCTGTTCCATTGGGTATTATAGGCCGGATTACGAGTTTGGCAGTCGGAAAACCAGACTGCCAGACCAGTGGTGAGGAGACCGCTGTGGAGCTTGTGGTCTTCCCTCCTCCCCTTTTAGGAGTTTTCCACTGGTCTGACCACCGAAAACCAAGGTTTCTGCTGGTCAGCACAGTGGAAGATGTGCGGCGGCTTTGAACTCGGCACCACATGGAGCCGAGTCCAATGCGGTCGCACAGAGGACTTCCCTTGCACCCTTGGAATGCACAGACAGTGCACATTCCAATGGTGCTGGGGAGGAGGACCCCAGCACTTGTTCTCCGCCAGCCTTCTCATGGCAGTTGAACTGCCATGAAAAGGCTGGCAGAGAACATGGTTGTAATCAGCAGGTGCCAAGAACTCTCAAACTTGCCATGTAATAAGAGCGAAGCCTACAGGAAAAGCTATAGGAGTGCTGGTCAAGAAGTATCCACAGTGGAAAAGGCGATGTCTTTCTTGGAAGAAAGTTTGTCGAGTTGTGCTACTCATGTTGCAAAGAAAATGCGGAAGAAAGGAGTCCAAGATGGCCGACGAGAAGTTCAAATGTTAAGTTGACGTGCTAGTGTTCCATTCAGTTTCGTTGCTATGATACGCGCGCGCCGCTAGAGAGCTTCGCACTTCATCTGTGACCTGACAGGAATCCAGATGTGTTGAAAGAGCGCTCATTGTGAGGTAAACGTTTTCTGAGGCAAACTTGGCTTTGCATGCATTTCACGGACTATTCGAGTTAACTACAGATAATATTTAATTGCTTAGAAACAGATGCAGTGACAGAAGGTTTTGCAGCTTGTCAAAGAGTTTTGAGCTGGAATTGTTTCCTGTGAACATTCAAAGAATATAAAGATATTATCAACCAGAGTTGAAAGAGTTTACTGGAGAATATTAATACGACGAATTTGAAGCATCATACAGATTATTATTAACAGAAAAGATAAATATAAAATAGACAACAGGAAATACAACCTTCACGTATTATATTATCATTCTTGACTTTTATCTATATATATATATATATATATATATATATAGCAACTATTCAAAATTATTTAAGAACGTACAGTCCAACGAACTTAAAATATATATCAGCACGAAGGTTGAGAAGTAAGCTAATCTTCACTCAGAAAAAACAGAGAACAACTTCTAAGAAAATCTATTACTTTCTATAATTCAACATCCAACAGTAATAGAGAAAGAGAGAGGCAAAATCCTCAGGGAACTCAGGGTAGGAGAGTGTGAAATAATTGTTAGTGAAATTAATCATTAGTAAATGTAAATGAATGATGTAGTTACAACAGTGTCTCCCTAGTAATTGTAATTGTAATTTTGTAGGTGCTGTTATCCAGTTAAAATAAGAAGTGAATGGCAGACTGAGTATTAGAAGAAACACCATCTCTGAGGCAGTCTCTCTAAATCCCATTCCCCTTTCCCCCTCCAGGGTGCTCAAAACAGAGATTCTATTTCGTTGTGAGTAGTCTGGGTTTGGACTGAGTATTTATCTTATGCTTAGGCTTTTACATTTTTTAAAGACTCCTTCACAACGGCCCCAATATTACTACACTCCAATCCAGAAAGACTTATTATGTGGAAGGAGATGCTTCAGACGTCGCTATAGGAGGTATTCTTTCTCAGCATCATGAAAATACAGGGCACTTGCATCCAGTTACCTTTTTCTCTCAAACATTAACTCCACCAGAGGTAAACTATTCTATTGCCGATAAGGAGCTTTTGGCAGTCTAGGAAACCTTTAGTGAATGGAGACATTATATTTTGTGAGGTAGACTTAAATTGACTGTTTACACTGACCATTGAACTTTACAGTTTTTGAAATCAGCTCTTACATTAACAGCAAGACAATTGCGTTGGTCCCTTTATTTTGCAGACTTCGATTTTGTCATCACCTTTCGACCTGGAAAAGCTAATGGCAAGGCAGATGCTTTATCACAAATTGATATTGATGCATCTAAAGAACCTCCAGAAAAAGGTCTGATCATTCCAAAAGAGAAGTTTATATTAACCATTCATTATGCAGATTTGACCAAAGAAATTCAAGAAATCTTAATGCCAGAAATGATTTTGAAATGGTTCAAAGAAGCTCCAGAAAGAGTGATTAAGGATGGATTACCATATTATAAAGTTGCATTGTATATACCAACTTTAGAGTTATAAAAAATGTTCTTCAGGCTTGCCATGATGATCAACTGGCTAGACATAAAGGGGTTCAAAAGACTCAAGATTTGATACAGCGGAATTTCTGGTGGCCACAAATGAAAACTCAGATAAGACAATATGTGTCAACTTGCGAAAGGTGGCAAAAAGGAAAATCCAACAGAACAGCTCCACAAGGTCTTTTAAGATCGTTACCCACAGCACCCTATCCTTGGCATACTGTTACTATGGACCTCATTGTAGATATCCCTAGTAGCCAAGGTTTTAATACTATCTTAGTTTTTGTGGAAACTTTCACCAAGATGGCACATTTCACTCCTTTAAAAGAAATTCCTTGAGCCCCACAAGTTGCCCAGTTGTTTACACAACATATAGTACGAGCTAATGGGATTCCAAAAATTCTTGTTTCTGACAGAGGATCCCAATTTGTTTCACACTTTTGGAAGGCTTTCACTTAGCGATTAGGAATTGAGTCACATTTCTCTACCAGTTATCATCCAGAAACAGATGGGCAAACAGAGAGTGAATCAAGAATTAGAACAATATTTAAGACTCTATTTATTTGATCAAGTGAAGGAATGGCCGGAGTAGGTTTGGGCAGCTGAATTTGCTAATAATAATGCTGTGCATTCCACCACTGGGTTCACTCCTTTTTATCTAAATCAAGGCAGATATCCTAATGTAATTTTAGGTAAAGAAGATGACACAGTTTCCGCAGTAGATGAAATAAGAAAGAGATTATAGACCTCCTTAGTTAGTGCTAGAAAAAACATAACTCCAGCAAAAAACTCATATAAAGCTCAGGCAGATAAGAAAAGAAGAGAGAGTCCAATTTTGTATAGGAGGGGACAGAGTCTGGTTATCCACAAGACATTAACATCTCAAAGGAAACCGAAAATTTCAACCACGATTCATTGGTCCATTTAAGGTAGACAAGATGATCAATCCCATGGCAGTTAAGTTGCAGTTACCATAATATCTTAAAAATACATCCAGTCTTCCATGTTTAATTGCTAAAGAACAGTCCTCCAAACTTGCGTTTAAACACTCCTCCGAATCCTATCCAGATTAACTCTGCAGATGAGTATGAGGTCTATCACATTTTAGATTCCTAGGATAAGAAAGGGTAAGTTATACTATTTAATTGACTGGAAAGGTTATGGTCCAGAAGAATGATCCTGGGAACCTCATGATAATGTGCATGCCTCAAGATTAATGAATAACTTCCACAGAACTTATCGAAACAAACCTAAATTGGAGAACTGTTCCTTGAGGGGGATCACTGTCAAGAACCCCCAAACTTGCCATTTAATAACAGAGAAACATACAGAAAAAGCTATAGGAGTGCTGGTCAAGAAGTATCCACAGTGGAAACGGCGATGTCCTTCTTGGAAGAAAGTTTGTTGAGTTGTGCTACTCATGTTGCAAAGAAAATGCGGAAGAAAGGAATCCAAGATGGCAGACGAGAAGTTCGAACGTTAAGTTGTCATTCTAGTGTTGCACTCAGTTTCATTGCTATGATAAACGTGCAGTTCTAGAGAGCTTCGCACTTCAACTGTGACCTGACAGGAATCCGGGTGTGTTGAGAGAGCGCTTGTTGTGAAGGAAACGTTTCCTGAGGCAAACTTGGCTTCGCATGCATTTCACAGACTATTCAAGTTAACTACAGATAATATTTAATTGCTTAGTAGTAGATGCAGTGACAGAAGGTTTTGCAGCTGGAATTGTTTCTTGTGAACATTCAAAGGATATAAAGATATTATCAACCAGAATTCAAAGAGTTTACTGGAGACTATGAACACAACGAATTTAAAGAAGCATACAGATTATTATTAACAGAGAAGATAAATATAAAATAGACAACAGGAAATACAACCTTCACGCATCATACTGTCATACTTGACTTTTATCTATCTATCTATCTATCTATCTATCTATCTATCTATCTATCTATCTATCTATCTATCTCTCTTTCTTTCTATATATATATATATATATATATATATATATATATATATATATATATATATCAACTATTCAAAATTATTTAATAACGTGCAGTCAAACAAACTCAAAATATATATCAGCACGAAGGATGAGAAGTAAGCTAATCTTCACTTAGAAAAAACGGAGAACAACTTCTAAGTAAATCATTTACTAATAATTTCTATTATTCAACATCCAACAGTAATAGAGAAAGAGAAAGGCAAAATCCTCAGGGAACTCAGGGTAAGAGAGTGTGAAATAATTGTTAGTGAAATCAATCATTAGTAAATGTAAATGAATGATGTAGCTACAATAGTGTGTCCCTAGTAATTGTAATTTTGCAGGTGCTGTTAACCAGTTAAAATAAGAAGTGAATGTCAGACTGAGAATTAGAAGAAACACAATCTCTGAGGCAGTCTCTCTAAATCCCATTCCGCTTTCCCCCTCCAGGGTGCTCAAAACGGAGATTCTATTTCGTTGTGAGTAGTCTGGGTTGGTACTGAGGATTTATCTTCTGCTCCTGAGGAAATCGAATCAAGGTACTTTGACAGCAAGGCGGCGCTGACTTCAGCATCACCCTGGCTAATCACAACCAAGACTGCCGTCAGCCCATCGGGATCAGATATCGTGGCAGAGACGGCAGTCTTTTGGCAGTCCGATCACCAGATTTGTAATGTGGTGATCAACTACCACAGCTGCGGCGGTCTGATTGCCACTGCTAGTCTGGCAGTCTTGAGACCGCCGGAGTTGTAATCTAGCCCTATATGCCACACATGTGGTAACACTGATGCACCCGTCAGGGTACTTAGTGATGGCCAATCCATTATCCCCTTTCCACGATTCAAGAAGGGTGTGAGGACAAGTAAATTTGTGGAACATGTATTTTTGTAGGCATACATTTCTCACGTGTTGTGCTATGCCACTGCTCTCCTCAATCTCCAATATATGCAAATTATGCCTGGAATAAAAAAGAAAAAAACATTGTGGCAACACAGTGCAGATGTATGGAGTGCACCTCTTTAACCATTGGTGCATATGTAGTGAATATCTCTGTGGCCTGCATGATTGGTCCAGATAATATTGTGAACCTTTGCTACATGGCTATGAGCAGTTAGAGCACTTTTATACAGAGGTATTTTCAGACATATGCAAAGTTGGCAATTTCCCAGAGCCTCTCTCTCTCTGTCTCTCTGTTTCACCTGTCCCTATTTCTCTCTCTGAACGTCTCCTCATCTCCACTGTCATTATGAGGATTTTTGGGCTGCAAGCAAAACATATTTCATCTGTTTTTGTAGGGTTCATTCTGAAAGTTTAATGGATACTTTAATATTTTTGGATATTGTATGAGCTTCAATTATTGACAAACTCAAAATTCTTCGGGACAGGGGGCCCCAAATTATGTTGTGCCAAGAACTCAGAATCCTCACTGTGGCATTTATTTCATTAATCCATTTTACTTTAAAAAGACTGAACTACAGTGAATTCAGAACACTTCAATTGAAAAAGTACGGCATTTATGTATAGAATAGATCACTGTCTATTGCACCATATCTCCTAGACACGAAAGTCTCTGTGGCAATCTTTCATGTCAGACAGCACAGTGGACATGGAAAACTTTTGTGTCAGGGATGCACATACAATGTAACATCCAGTCCAATCAACCACAAAGCTGTGAAAACAATCAACCAATAATTACAGCTATAGAAGCGCATTGTGGTCACATCATAAATAATTGTATGTGTTTTGTAGCATGAATGGCAGTGACAGGGCATTAAAGGTAAACCTAATATTATAGGAGGTGCAAAAGAAATATTTTTAATGCTAAGGCCATTCTGCTTTCCAGAAGACCAGTTGATTTATCTCAAGGATCCAAAGCATTTGGGTAGTGTGTCACCTTTTGATGAGAAATTGCACTTGTTTCCACATATCAGAGAACTATAGCATTTTGTAAATATCATTGAAGGCCTGGTCATTGTGAAGAATCCTTACAAACAAATTATAATTACTAAGGTCTATTCTCATCTTCAGAGCGTTGATGGACATTAGTGCACCACTGTAGTTTGTTGTACTGTTGAGCTTAATGGAAGCAATGTTTTTAAAACCTGAACGTTTAAAACTGGTACTAAACAGACCTCTCCAAGTACAGAAATATTGGAACCCTGTTTCCCTTTTGCTGACACTTCTCACAACAAGTGCAGAAGCCCAAAATGGAAAGCCTTGTGTGGTAAGTATGCTGTGTGATCTAATTCCCTGTATGTCTGAGCTGCTGCCTGGGATACTGAGAGTGACCGATGTAATAGAACGTTGAGGAATGTTGCTGTGTGGTGTGGAGTGTAAGTTAGGAGATAGGACAGTAGGACAGTTAGACGGAGGATGGTGCCCTGAATGGATATACCTGCTGTTGCCGTAACCTAAGGGCCCAACATGATGTAAAGAACTTACCGCCTTCTGAACAGCTACAAACTTATAAGAGATCCCACCTTCCAACTGCAACTTCAGACATCAGTTCAGACATACAGGGAATTGGAACACACACCTTGCACACTGCTTTCTCCCAGGCAGATTCATCGAGACAAGGAGAAACACAGAGCATGAAGGTCACATGTTGTGACAAGTATTTTTTAAAAGACTACATTTGAACAGTTGTCAATAAAATGCCATGCAGTGCTTTTAGTGTCTCTATTGATGAATATATCCCCGGTGAGTGAAACCATTAGGCTGTCGGTAGGGAGGCAGGACTCCTGGGTGTTTTTCAAGGCCTTTAATGAACTTGGAAAAACTGAACAAGACCTTGCCTAAGGTACAAGCTGCAAAATCACCATGCTCTCAGCTGAAAACAAACTTTAAATGAAGTACTGTCCACAGTCTATTTGTGATAAGTCTACATTTTGTGCCATCATATTTTAAAATTAATACTATAGGAAAACATACATGTTACAATTGAATTGCAAGGATACTGGTGTTATATTAATTCTTGCTCTGGATTTATTGACAAATATTAGTCTTCAAATATAGTAAGCATGATTATTGACACACCTGTATATTGGAGTGCCTGTTAGTAAACTGTGAGGGCAGGAGGTGGAGACAGATATACGGGACACAGGTCAAAACCACTGTCACACTCATAAGATTCCCATCATTTTAGTTCTTTTCACTGGAGCAGTGTGATTATGACTGCACCACTACACATTACAGAAGTAATAGAAAAATGTAACAGACATCATATATCCTGTGCGCCTTAACATTATTAATGTAAAGGGAAGGATCAAAACATATTATTGAAGATGCATTCACTGTAAAAACTAGAGTTTCATATCTAGATGTGCATTCTAATGTTTAGCCTTATCATGAAGATTTGTAGCTCTCATTCACATTTACATTTGTGTTTTGAAATGTTGCATTTATTGAAAAAGCACATTGCATATGTAATTAGGAATTCATTTTTTTATGTTTTGCATTTATTCTGGCATGATAATTGTACCCGTAATGGTGTATTAAAAGTGCATACTGACACTGATTTCGAAAGTTTGCATAACTAAGGCCTTCATTTTAACATGAGATGTATTTTTCTGTGCTTTGCATGTTTTTCTTTTTCAGGTGTGCATTTGTGATTTCTTAGGTAGTGAAAGGAGTATTGTGTACTAGAGACAGAGAGGCTTGAGAAGACAAATCTTGATATGGACTGGATGATTTACTGAACAAAAGAAGCCTTCTATTCATCGCATATCTGAAGTGAAACAATTTAAGGTTGCGCTGATTCTGTACCTTTATAATTTGATTTTGATTTACGCATATATTAGAGAGATAAATCATTTATAATAAATCTACTAAACTTTAATTCTGAGTCCTGGTCCTTCTTGCTTGGCCAGATTGGCTTCACAAATGTTAAGTTATGAATTTATTACTAACATCTTTGCCGCCCAGTACACTGAAAGATCCATCAAGTGGACACCACCGTCCTCTTCCATGCGTGCTGTCATATCACTTACAAGATTGATGGGCGACACCCTGTTTGAAAAGCCACACTATCTTGATTATTACATCACAGAATGATTAAGGAAGAATGTGAGGGTAGCACCACAATATTTATGAAAATCAGCTGGGTATGACCCACTGAACGCATGAATTGATTATCATACATTATTTATGGGAAACTATATTTTCCAACCTATACACAATATTATGGTTCTACCCCTGTCCAACTCCTAGGGAGGAGGTAGATGGAGGAAATTCTCCCAGTCTCCTTGGGCTGGGTAAGTGCCTCCGACAGATAGAAGACTTGGAGACCATTGCAGACACTTCTGCAGACCAGAGTCTGACTGACCTATAGTGCAATCAGGTAGTGCCTAATGGATTAGTCTGACAGGTCAGTGTGTGGGCGGTTTTTTTGACTGTGGGTCTGTTTTAAGATTTGCTGGGCTGGCTTTAACTGTTGATTTCTCTGATAATAAAACAATTATTGCCTGCAGCAAACTCAACTCCATCCAGCCTTTCATACCTTGCATAACAGTTATTCTGTCTTTACAACTTCAAAACTTCCATTGTTTTAGCTATCTAATTTACTAATGAGGACCACTTTTATTTTGGTGACCGGTCCTGTTTTCTGTCACTGTCAAATCCTGCTGTAGTCTCCATCAAGGCTCTGAATTTATCCATAGCATGTCTTCCATGTAGGTGGTAGACAAGAATACACAGTGGAGTGTTACCTGCTATGTTCTCATCACTACTCATAATGGGTGAATCTTCAAGGGAACATTAACAGACTTCTGAGGAATGGCTTGTCTGACCTTTGATGGTTCTCTTCGTTATAGCCTGTGTGATATATTTTCTCCTTTGCTTTTTCATTTGTTTAACATTTTCTTTACAAAGACAGGGAAAACATGATACTCAGGTGTCACTGTATCTATGTTATTGTTAATATATTTCAATTGCAATCCATATTTTCAAAAATTTAGTTTTATCTATCATTCAAGTTTAAAATCTTCCAGAAGACGGAGAGTGGGCTGTATCTATTTCATTTTCAGTGTACTCTTTTATATGGTTTCCACTTATCCACCCAGGAATGTGGCTCATGGCAACAAGACTCCAATATTCTATATTAATGATTAACGTTTCCTAAAAATGCTCCCTTTCCAGCACTGACGCAACTTCATCCCACCAACAATCAAATTTGGGCAACTCCTCATTACCTAGATGGTGCATATTGATCCCTTCCCAAACATCAGAAATAGTAGTGGTGGAGCAGGGACTTTACTTAAATATGTGGTTTATGGCATAAATCTTACACTCGCATCCTGACAAAGGTCCCCGCTCATTTCTGGGCCCAAGGCAGCAGACCTTGGCCATAAGTAAGAATTAATCAGGAACTGTGAATCAAAATCAAATTATTCATCACAGTTACCATTTCAATCTTTTGGGAGTCAATGGTGAGAGTTGGTGTGACTTTCAAAGCTTTATTTGAAATCTTTTAGTAGGTAAATATAATCATTATCAAAATAATCAATTAGTAATAATCAATACATATCATTAATATAAGAACATAAAGCTTGATCCATAAAGGAAAATAATCCCATTTTAAGCTATGGAAAATATGAGAAAAGTGTCAGTTGGAACCCATAAAGACCTCTAAATTCAAGAGATAAAAACATGAAGCTTTTAGCATTAAATCTCAGATCGTGAAACACAATTTCCCATATATAGAGTCTCAGAGCAGCATAGATTTTATTTGAGGGGGGAGTCTCCCCCAATGAATCTGAGAAGCTTCTACAAAGGCTCTGCAGAACGGTCTGTGAAGTCAGTGAAGTCAGCAAAGAAAGAGTTCAAGCAGAATCCTCTACATTCTATCATCTACTCTAGGAACACTCAAATTTGTTACATTTCATATCAGCAAGTGCAACAAATTGTAGCATTACATAGATTACTTGTCCAATCAGCTCACAGTGTCATCATGGGAACAGGAAAGCTTCCTCCCTCTAAACAAAATAAATACAGAATTCCTAAAGATAAGATAGGAAATGTTAAAGAAATTGTAATGCCACTATCAAGTCAGTTAGTTTTCCTGCACTTCTTGCCATAAAACAAAACAGGTCATGGTGAGAGCATTATTTTACTAAATTGAGTCACTCCCTTTCTCATATGTTTCTATTGGCAAAACCTATTCATAAACATTCTTCAGAAATTAAACTAAATATTTGAATACATTATCATAACTTATAAAAACTATGCGGGTAAGAAAGTTGAAATATAGCACTTTATCTATAAAGTCTATAGTCTCAATCCATTTGTGTCATAGAAGTTTTAATCATTTATTTTCCTGACACAGATCAGCGTAAGGAAAAGAAGAAATAAAACAGAATTCTCAGTGATTCAAGCTAAATACATGTAGAAATGGAAGCCAACTGTGCATGTTTGCATTTAAATTACTGCATTTCATTCAAGGCCTACACATTTATATCCCTACCTGTTAATTGGCATTAATTTTGTGTTGTAAAACACTGTCACAGTAGTGAGGGGTCTTGTTCACATATGTTTCTATTTTCTCCAGAGAATAATATACCTCACAATTAATAAAATATGATATAATTTCACATTTGCTGGACAAAGTATTTTATGCTGAAAGAATATGTAACATCTCCCTTCTAATTCACCAAATGCATCATTTAAAACTTCTATGTGTTTTCTTGATGTATCATAAAAATAAACATATGTTGATGGTTTGTTAGGGAGTATTGATTTGTAGATCGTATTCATAGGACCCACTGTATTGGTAGACTCTACTCCTTGTGCATTCTGCTCTAAAATATTGTCCACATTCACATAATGCATATCATTCTGATTCTGAAGTGTTGACAGTTTAGCTTTTACAACTACCTGACTATGGGGGTCATTCCGACACTGGCGGTCTTGGACCGCCAGGGCCGCGAATGACGGAAGCACCGCCAACAGGCTGGCGGTGCTTCCTTGCCCATTCTGACTGCGGCGGTAAAGCCGCGGTCAGAAAACCGGGGCCGGCGGTTTCCCGCCGGTTTACCCCCGGCTGGGCGAATCCGCCAGGAAGAGGCTGGCGGTAACGGGTGTCTAGGGGCCCCTGGGGGCCCCCGCACTGCCCATGCCACTGGCATGGGCAGTGCAGGGGTCCCCTAACAGGGCCCCATTAAGCTTTTCACTGTCTGCCTAGCAGACAGTGAAAAACGCGACAGGTGCAACTGCACCCGTCGCACCCCCGCAACACCGCCAGCTCCATTCGGAGCCGGCTTCTGTGTTGCAGGGCTCCTTCCCGCCGGCCCAGCGGGAAGGTCAGAATGGCACCAGCGGTCTTTTGACCGCGGTGCGGCCAAATGGCGGTTCCCGCCAGGCGGGCAGCAACCGCCGCCCGCCGGGGTCAGAATGACCCCCTATGTTCTCCCAAAATGTGAATATTACCTAACAGTTCCCATTTAGGTGAAATCTACTGAAAAATACTTAAAAGTTCCGGATTATTCAAATTTAGGCAAAGTTATGATATTTCAAGATGTTCAAGACTCTCTGAATGTCATAGCAGAGATGTCAATATATTTGAAAAATATTAGTTTACAATTTACCATAAACCTCCACTCTCTGTCCTAGCATCATGGGGCCGCACACTGCTACAATCATGTAAGGCTTAAAGTTAGAAACAATGATGCATCTCGACCTCTGTAGAAGTGTTGCTCAATGATACTTCTAGCAATATGGAAGGACACATGCTTTAGTTTCTGGTGGTGTCATTTTCCCCAGATAATCATTAAAGTGTTCTTGAGCTAAATAATACCTACAAACAGCTCTTGAAGTTTGGAAAGGAATGTTTTAAGCAGAAAAATATGCAAAGGTAAATCCATTCTCCCTTTCAAAGTAAGATCTATTGTATCCAATTACTTTCAAAGAGATTTTAATTAATAATCATTCGTAGTTACATTTAAAAATGTCACTTTCGTTTTCAGTTAATATAACTCTAGGATACCTACAAAGATTCATATTTACTCTTTAAGACAGAAATACTGAGCTGTTTATGTTTTTATTATATTTATTTTATACATTGAAAAGACTGAAAAGTGTTTCAATAATATTTTGCAAGGCAGAGTTGACTAGGCTAGAATGGAAGCTGTTGCCAAGGAAACACAGGGTCACGGGAATAAAAAAATTAAAATGTGAAACGGTTGCCCTCCTGGATATGAAATTGATGGAAGTCACAATGTCCCATGCACATGGCACAGTTTCAGCAGGAAGCAGAGGTCAGTGGAAATTGAAAATAGGGCTACTATCACTGGCTGCTGCCAGTGGTTGAAGTGCATATAAAAGTAGGGAAACTGTGATCCTGAGTTCAACCGGGGCAGGGTCAGTGAGTGTGGGGTGTGGTCAAAGCTGTGGCCAAAAATAAAAACTAAATATTTTGTAACTAATTTGTTGGTCTTTTATCTTCAGACTACTGCATATAAAGTAACACACCTTACATGAAAAATAAATGCAACTTATATAATGTCCTCCGACGAGGTCTGTGTGCCTAGCCCTGACTACGTTAGGTTAGTTAATTGAAATGCCAGGTCTTCAATTGTATTGAATTTTTGGAATTTAAGACATGAAAGTAGTCAGTGGGAAATGTGCTCTTTTAAAACACGAAACCTCATTTAGTTAATGCGATCACAGCAGATATCTGTGTGTGTAACCAGAGTCCCAGAATAGAATCCTGGCTGGAGACCAGAGACTTGTGTATATACAACGGTACTAAATCGGAGCCTGTGAGAGAAAACACAGTGAATATATATCATTATTTTTAAGATCCATTAAACAGTAAAAGATAGGCTCTTGCTAAATATTTTAAAACATTTAGGGCCTCATTTAGATTTCGGTGAATGGGTTACTCCGTCACCATACTGATGGATATCCCATCCGCTAAAATATAAATCCCATTATTTCCTATGGGATTTGGATTTCAGCGGGCAGTATATCCGTTACCATTGTGATGGAGTAACCCGGCTGCCTACATCAAAATGAGGCCCTTAATGTTTAAGATAAAACAAGTTCCTTGAAATATATATTTCAGTAGCAGCCAATGGGACTGCACCTCGTACAAATATTTATTTGTGACCATTAAAAAGAAGAACTCCAGAACACAAGCCTCAAAAAGAAAATGGGGGTTATAACAACTTCGGAGGAGGTGTTAATCCGTCCCAAAAGTGACGGTAAAGTGACGGATATACCACTAGCCGTATTACGAGTCCATTATATCCTATGGAACTCGTAATACGGCTGGTGGTATATCCGTCACGGATTAACACCTCCTCCAAAGTTTTAATAACCCCCCATATCTTTGTTACCACAAAGGCTCAAGCAACACCATAATTTAAACCCTACAGTGACTCCAAAGCAGCCTTTACATTTGCTTATTTACCAGTTTCACACATTTACAATTGTTTCAGGTAGCTGCCACCCTAAGGAAAGTCTTGCTGTGCATCTTTAGCTCTCTTTCCCCACCTTCGATTTCACAGCACAGAAAACTTTCTCCCTCCCCTACCAGCCAGAGGAACCGCAAGCTTGACATTGGCCTATACAGGATGGTTGTGTTTTTAGCAACAAGTATGGGAACTGTTTTTGTACAACTAAAAAGATTTGGTCACGCCATTCTCCTTTGATCTTGCCCACTATGAATTCTGGCTGCTGCAAGTAACAAAAAGGAACTCTAAAGTTGGGACCATTTGTATGTATGTAGCATAAAAAAAGCACGGTGGGCAAAAAAAGTTTATTGCTGGGCAGGTGTAAGTAGCTCTACAGTTTAGTGGGGCAAGACTCCTTGAAGAGATGTGTTTTTTTGTCTCTGAACGGCTGATGGGTCAGCGTAATTCTGATGTTGATGACTATATTATTCCAAATCCTAGGTCTACAGACAAAGATACTCTGTCTTCTGGGTTTAGTTACTTACACTTCTTCAGCTTTATTTAGATGAAGTTACTGTTCTTAGTTTGCCATGTTCTCATAGGGTAGTTCAGTTTCTCAGCCAGATGTGATGTGGTTTAACTTCTGATTGCCTTGCAAGCAATGCAGATAGAATGGAAGATCGTACTGGTTTGGAGAGTGAGGCATGGTAGTTTTTGTCGGGGTGAGGTTGTGAAGCTTCCTCAACACATTATAAGATGTGCCCCAGCGTGCAGGATGCCTTTCAGAAGATACAAGTTTGTATCTGAGAGGGCAGAACAGAGCATCCATCCAGGTGGGAGATTGCCTGAGTTTGAACTCTACATTTGAAATTGGATTTTTAACGACATGGTTTTACTTTCTTTAAGAGGATTAAGTTGGTTCTTCCCTTTCTTGGTTTCCCTGGTGTACATATTCTTTGGAGATGAGGTTTGGATCAAGGGGAATCCAAGTGATTTGCAGTGTTTGTCAACTAGAGTGCAAAGTGACCAAGGTTCCAACTCGATAGCCAGGCTCTCAGAGAAGCGCTTGAACAGGTAGCTTGAGCAGTAGGCCATGGTAGCAAGGAAAAGAGCCACTGGCCATCACTGTGTGGCAGCTATTGTGCATTGGCATGTTCAGGAAGCAAGAAAGCCCTCCTAAAGGTAAAGCACAAAGGTGGTGAACAGCATGTGGCAGCAAGAATCTTTAGGGGATACAAATTGACAGCTCAGCTGGTAAAAACAGACATTGAGATCTAAAGCAAGGGGGCACTATGAGACATCAATAAATAATTAACATACCATCCAAAGGAAATAATAAGGGTGCTCAGGCAACAAAGGTGCTACTCTGCCAGGGCAATGATGGTTTGCACTACGCAAATGCAAATAATATAACATCAAAACAATGAAAGTTACCAACCGATGTACTCAAGGAAAATATATAACTAATATAAACTAATAAAGGCAGAGTCAACTTGAAGAAGCACCAGCAGAAGAAAGTCTTCTGTATGTTGTTCTCATGTAATACAACCTTAGTTTACATCAATTCGATGTAAAACCGAAAAGACCAAATCACACTGGAACAGTGTCAAGTCCAATAGTCAGAGAATGTCCAATCTTCAACCTGATGCCTTTTATTGTCTCAAAAGTCTGAGAGGATATTCCAAATATACATGTTTGTCTTTGTACACCAAAGCTGCCAATTAAAAGAAGATAATGTTCCAATGTTTGCAAATGTATCTTCATACACACAAGCACCCGATACGTGTTTCATCACCCAGGACTTTTTCAAGGCTTGTATTCCAATGGGTTGTCCCTCGTGGTCTGAGATCATAAAATACGTGATACTCAATAGCGTACAAAATGAGTGGTCACTTAGTTTAAAGAGGTAGAAATGTTCAACAACCATGTGTTACCCAGAAGCCTAGACTGTATCAGCAGGCTAAGATACGCCTGAAGATGGTCTAAAGCATTGTGTCCTCTGCCAAGTCATTAGGCTAACCTCTCCGACGTTTGAGACAATAAAAGGCATTGGTTCAAAGATTGGGCATTCTCTGACTGTTGGACTTAACACTGCTTCAGTGTGCTTTGGCATATTCTGTCTTGGGTTTCCCGTACTGGGTTCCAGTATGGTTCTTCTCACCCAAGGCGATAGGGTGACATATACCATTGAGCACTTGTTTACAGTCATATACAGGTACCACTTGTTCTGATTATTATTCCTAAAAACGGATGTGTGGACATTATAGCATTGTTACCAATATAATTTAGTGTTTTATAATCACTTTGATGTAACACTGCCGAATCTGCTACTGATGAGAGTCAGTAATGAAGAAAGAATTGCACATAATATAAATCACTTTTTCTTTCATAAAATCATGGCATCTCTATGCAAGGGCTAGGTAGACACCCTCACTGCACCTACAGATCTGTTAAACTTGAAATGAAACTCAGAGTTACTACTCGCCCCAGTCATTTTTTACTGTGAGACAGTAAGGTATATAAGAACTCAGAGGTGTAGGCTGGGAAAAGCAAATCCAAAATATTGACAGGTCACAGTTTTGCCACCACAGTACTGAGGTACAGAATATTGGAAGTTATATTTGCATACATAGAGGATTTAGGGCCAGATGTAGCAAAGACTTTGCGTCTTGCAAACGGCTAAAATCGCCGTTTGCGAGTCGCAAATGCCTCTTTGCTATGTTGAAATGCATTTTGCGAGTCGGATCCGACTCGCAAAATGCATTTCCGACTCGCAAATAGGAAGGGGTGTTCCCTTCCTATTTGTGACTCGCAATGCGATGTAATTCCATTTGCGACCACGAATGCGGTCGCAAATGGACTCGCAGTTACCATCCACTTGAAGTGGATGGTAACCCAGTCGCAAACGGGAAGAGGTCCCCATGGGACCCCTTCCCCTTTGTGTCTGGCAAAAGAAATAATTTTTCAATGGACCACTACCTGCCCTGAAAAATACCGAAACGAAAGGTTTCGTTTTTTTTTTCAAAGTGCATCTCGTTTTCCTTTAAGGAAAACAGGTTGCACTTTGAAAAAAAAGACTGCTTTATTTAAAAGCAGTCACGGACATGGTGGTCTGCTGTTCCCAGCAGGCCACCATCCCCGTGAGTGCCCTGAATCGCTATGGGGTCCCAAATTGCGACCCACCTCATTAATATTAATGAGGTGGGTCTTTGCGACCCCATAGCGACTCGCAGAAGGTGTCTGAGACACCTTTCTGCATTCCAAATTGCGAGTTGCAATTTGCGAGTCGCTGGGACTCGCAAATTGCAACTCACAATTTGGAACCTTGCTACATCTGGCCCTTAATACTCTCTACTTTCATGGCAGATATACATGGATTCTTGGTTTGCAGGTACTGCTGCTACACTAACATTAATAGAGTATTCCAGAATCAATAAACAACTTAAAAGAGTGTGGTGTGACTTTAACTCCAGGCTCTCCTAGTATTCGACAAAGAGAATTCATGAAAGTTTAAGGGTTTCACTTAAGTTTTCTATGTCAGGAAAGAAGCCTGTAGAAAGATGTGATTTTTGCATGAATTAGTGAAAGGACATAAAGACCAGGGCCACAATTTCTTAATAGCAGCTATGGCTGGCCAGTTTTTATGGATGCAAGACAAGTTTTGGAAACCTAACTGGTCGTTTCATCTCTCCTTAGCCCCACTCGCACATGTATTACATGTGTTTCGCTCCTCTCATACCAGTGTGGGGTACTGGAGTACTTTACATCACAGACGTAACGAAAGAATGAATCATACGTGTGTAAATCAGTATACAGAAAATGTTACATAAGACAAAGGGGACTACAAGATGTAGTATTCACTTGTTTTCCATACTGGTAGCCGTTTATTTAAGAGCTGTTGGTCTGGGGAAGCACAAACTCAGTATTCAGAAGATAACACAGTGGTTAGGGTTAACTTTACTAACAACAATTTATTTCTGTACAAAGAAAAACTTTTACCAAAATTAGGATAATCAAAGACTGGGAAACACAAATCTTTCTAACTTGTACCATGCAGTTTGTATGCAGCTCTTTGATGGCAGTTCATGATTGTAGCAAAATTGGGCGCCCCACCCTCCTGGGGAAACGCCCAATGACCGGTATAGCCAGTCCTGCTCTGCTGGTCATAATGAACATATTTATGCCAGGATATTGTACTGAGAACTTGGAAAATCTACATATATTATGGATTTTCTGCAGTTCATTTTGGGTTAAAGTTGTCTTTACAGGCATTCCTCTGCCACGTATGTCGTTACAACAACATGCCTTAGGGAAAGCAGAGTTGAACTTTAAAGTCTAGGAATAGTAAATTATACTGCTCCAAAGTCCAGTGCTTTCCAAAAGGCATGCCATTGTAACGATATGCGTTGTAAAGACATTTGTTGTAAAGGTTGCGGAGTAATGACATGCATGGTAAAGGCATGCATTCTTCCGACATGCAACCATTTTAGTGGGTGATTCCGACCCTGGCGGTAAAAACCGCCAGGGTCGGGGTCCGCGGGAGCACCACCAACAGGCTGGCGGTGCTCGTTTGGGCATTCTGACCGCGGCGGTACAGCCGCGGCCAGAAACGGAAAGTCGGCGGTGTACCGCCGACTTTCTGCTGCCCATGGGAATCCTCCATAGCGGCGCAGCTTGCTGCGCCGCCATGGGGATTCCGACCCCCATACCGCCATCCTGTTCCTGGCGGTTTCGGCCGCCAGGAACAGGATGGCGGTATGGGGTGTCGTGGGGCCCCTGGGGGCCCATGCAGTGCCCATGCCAATGGCATGGGCACTGCAGGGGCCCCCGTAAGAGGGCCCACTTTGAATTTCAGTGTCTGCTTAGCAGACACTGAAATTCGCGACGGGTGCTACTGCACCCGTCGCACCCCTTCCACTCCGCCGGCTCCATTCGGAGCCGGCTTCATCGTGGAAGGGTGTTTCCCACTGGGCTGGCGGGCGGCCTTTTGGCGGTCGCCCGCCAGCCCAGTGGGAAACCCAGAATGACCACCGCGGTCTTTTGACCGCGGTACGGTCTTCTGGCGGTTCCCGCTTGGCCCCCTTAGTGTGAGTGCATTTAGTTTCATAAATGCTAAAGAATGTGTGCAATTTTGTTGTGAAAAACATTCAAACTTTCCTATATTTGAAAGGGTCAACGGGATGGGTTTCCTCATCTGGAAAAAAAATATTGCAGGTTAAGAAAAAACAAAAGAAAGGAAAAGTTAACCGTGAAAATAGATTTTTCGATCACACATACTACTGTAAATTCTCTATTCACTGACAAAGATGACTCGTTGCTTGCAGATTCATCTCAAAGTAAGTGATTCAATGAGATATAGGGCCAGATGTATCAAACATTTTTGCAATCGCAAAAATGCATTTTTGATATGTAACAAGTCCACTTTGCAATTCGGTAACTTGTAAATTGGATTTGCGACTACATACCGATTCGGTATTAGGAAGGGGCGTGTCAAGAGCGTCCCTTCCTAATACCGAATCACAGAGGTATGTATGATTGTTTTGTGACCGTGAATGTGGTCACAAAATAATCGCAGTTACCACCAATTTCAAACTGGTGGTAACCCATTCACAAAGAGGAAGGGGTCACCAGGGGTCCCCTTCCCCTTGTGATTGCATGCGAAAACGTTTTTTAAGAGCAGGCAGTGGTCCGTCGGACCACTGCCTAGTCTTAAAAAATTAAAACTTTTAATTTTACATTTTATATTTTTAAACACATCCCATTTTTCTTCAAGGAGAACGGGCTGCATTTTTAAAAAAGATTGCTTTATTGAAGAACAATCACAGACATGGTGGTCTGCTGAGCCCAGCAGGCCACAATCACTGTAACTGTAGCCATTCGCAATGGCTGGCAAATTGCGACCTACCCCATGAATATTAATGAGGTAAGTCCATTTGCGAGCGCTTGCGAATCGTAGTATGAAACTGGAGTTTCATACTTTCCAATAGCGATTATTTGATTGCAATTTGCAAAACATCGCAATTAGGTAATCACTATTGGAAAGATTGATACACAGGCCCATAGAGTTATAGATGGGTAACAGTGTTTTCTCGCTCTGTTTTTCACTGAGAGGTTCAGCGTGACATTAAATAAACAACTACAGTGAAGTTATCTATTATGTCATTCAGAACCACGAGGTGAAAACATCCTCGTAATTCACTTTTTACCCGTCTATAGTGCTGTGTTATGTATGGCACCCAAAATCATCTGCCTCTACCATCAGTTGTACGAAGAGGCAGAGGAATAATCGGGAGCCATGGAAAAAAAATGGGGGCATATTTATAATCCCCTAGCCCCACCTTGCACCACATTAGCTTCAGTATTTTTTACAGTTATGTGGCCCAACAAAGCAGAAATCCCTGCACTGTATTTACAGAGTGGCACAATGCATGCATTGCACCACTCTGTAACCCTTTGCGCTACATTATGCCTGCGTCTGGCATAATGTATGCAAAGGGGGTGCTCCCCTGTTAGCAGGGCCATATAAATGGAGCATGGAAATCTATGAGATTTCCTTTCACCATTTTGTACAGCACTTTTAATGCCTGGAAGGCTACCATTATTGAGAATGGGTCCCTATGTACTCTACAGGAGCAGCGCCAACATCAAGAGCATCACATTGAATGATGCTATTGCCCCCTACCCTGCGCCATAACACACCATATTTTAAATACGGCGCACACATGGTGGCGATAGGGGCACTAAGGGGAGCAGGGAAAGTGGTGCTGCACTCAGTGCAGCGCCAATTTACATAAATCCTCCCAATGGTCTCTCTTCCCTGCCCAGAAATCAGGAGAGCAGCGATCACCTGACTAATGCTCAAGATATGCTCAATATTTGTGCAGTGTTTTGGGTCAGGAATTCTGCTTATGGAGGATTGTCTATTCACACAAGGGTTAGCAGCCAAGGGGCTCCCTCGGAGACCTACATAACAAAACCATACATTTTAGATTAGGCAAAAGGAGATTTTGAAACCTACATCTGGAAATGTATTTCCCCATTGCCTTCTATTGAAGCAGATGCAATTTTAGACAAGCGGCATAATAAAGCCATTTTTGGCTTAAAAATCATGAGTCAACCTGATTGAATCAAGTCTGATAACATGTTTGCCAAGCATTAAGAGATGAGAAATGATTACAGTCTATATATATTCTACAAATGAAGGCAGACTAGATCCACAAGACAGCAAGCACAGTGAAACTTTCAGTGGAGTGAGCTACATCTTGTGAGAAAAGTTAGCAAGACAAAAAAAAAACGTAATAGTGACTGCGGCGAACAATCCCTACAAATTGCAAGCAGGCTTTAAAACTCAGCATAAACCCTTGCTGTAAAATGTAATATTGACTGGTGAATCTCTTTAAAATGCCAATAAAATTATCTTAAAAAAAAAAAACTAGCTGAGAATAGCAAGGGGCTTATTTACAAGCCCTTTACGCCACAGCTGCGTCACTTTTTCCCAATATAAAAAGTGATACACTGGTGCACAAGGGGCTTGTAAATAAGCCCCCAGGTGAGCAAAAAGAATTTCAGGAGCAAGAAGTTTACAGAGAGCTAGAAAGTCTCAGCAGGGGCATAATACAGGCCCTGCAGTCCCTGTGGCACAGGAAGTCCCCAAACCTTTAAAGGCCCCCCTTTGATCCCAAATCCATGGATATCTGTTAGAGTCATCCCCCTAAGAGGCTCTTCATTAACACCCATTCAGATGCTGAGGGTTTATAATTTACATATACAGTGTAGAACCTGCTTTGTATTGATCTTGTAACGTTCATTTCAGTATTGTATTTTTTGCCAAAATTAGCACAGGTGGTAAACATATTTTATTGGTTTTCAAGTGATAGCTAGTACAAAGGTAGCAGAATATAGGGATACACGTGTGGTTTCCAGCCAGGATCATAGCTTTGTAATATTCCCCTACTTTGCCTTTTTATCCCTTTCCTCCCCACTCTGAGTCGGAGTTGTACTAACATGTAACAGTGAAGATAAGTTGAAACTAGAAAGTCAGACAAGTGAGAAAGCAGTATGGACCACTATAGGTGGAATCGGGGCTGGGTGAGCAGTGTCTGAGCCCTAGGCCAGGGAGAGGGATATCCGCTAGGGTAGGTTTAATTAGTGGTGGGGCAGGGGTGTCCCACCTCACAAGGCCATCGGCGATCCCTCTCACAATGGTGGGTCTGGGTTTTTGCAAAATGTCGACTAGCACTTCCCATGCACTGGCTTTTTCAAGTTTCCCAACTCCTCGACGCACCTCATGTAACAGGAGGGCCATTTCACAACTTGCCCACTTTTCCAATTCTTTATACCGTGCCAACAAACGGAGGCCCCCGGGTCTTTACAATGACAAGTGATTTCGTGTTTGGCCAATACCAGTGCTGCATCTTGAAATTTGCTGATTCCTCTGGTTTTAGAGGAGTGCAGAAACCAATGAAGTAAGCAATGGCCAGGGGTTGTGGGGACAGCTCTGTAGATCAATTTGGCTATTGTCTGCATCACTCTCTCCCAGTATGTGCCGAGGTGAGGACAAGCCCAAGTCATGTGGAGAAAGTTAGCACCCACTTTCCCACATCTAGGGTAGGAGACATCAAGTATACCAAAGTACTTATTAATTCTTTTCTGGAATGAGGTAAGCCCTGTGTAGTATGTAAAAGCCATTTAATTTTGAATGGGCATTTCTAGAGATCTTGGGGAGACGTTCTAATATTGTATCCCATGCCTTTTCCGCAATGGGGAAACCTAAGACCTTCTCCCAGCAAGACCTAAGGGTTTCGAGGGGGCTTAATGCGTTTGTTTGCAGTGATCTATATAAACAAGTAACAGTTGTTTCGGTGCCGGCTGAGAGTGCTATGTATTGGCAGCAGAGTTTCCCAATTTCCAATGTCAGCAGAATGCCGCTGTTATTGAGCCATGGAGCAGAAAGTGGCCCTTGGGGAGGTTAAAGTGTGTTCAGAATTCATCAAAGGAAAGGAGGGCTGACTGGCACAGTTCACCCACCCTATCTACCCCAGCATTCGACCACTCTCGAAGGCTACCACAGTCCCCCCTTAACATGTTGAGTGGCAAGTCCGGGGAGTATGGGAATTAGGTATGTGTTTTGCACAGACTATGTGCCCAGCATTTTGTAAAGACTGAAACTCCCATGAGCCTGCCGTTAGAGTACTGTCAATCCTCAGTAGAGTTTTTATGAGGTCACCCGGGGGGAACCATAGGGCCCACTCTCTTATTCGGGTCCAGTCTCCCTGCCATGCATTGGGTATACCATTGGAGTTGGGCCACCTGGTAGTACGACTCAATGTCAGAGACTGCCAGCCCTCCTTGGGAGGTCGGGAGTTGCAATGTGGTAACAGCCGCTCATCTGCAGTTCTGGCCCCAGATGAAGGGACCCAGTATGGTATTAAGTTCTCTAAAAAAGGAACTCGGGATCCATAGGAGAAGTGTTCTAAAAAAAATACAGAAATGGAGGTAGCACTACCATTTTCAGCAGGGATATGCACCATGCCACAAACAGAGGAAGAGTACTCCAGAAATCTATATGAGTTTATCGCCAGTCTCAGGTTTCCCTCAAACTTATTGGATGGGCCATGGTAAATATTTACCCCTAAGTAGGAGAGGCAGTGGGGCTTCCACCGGAGACTATCCAGGGACTTTGGCACATATACCCACTTTGGTAGGGAATACATGGGCCTTTTGCTAGTTAACCTTAAGGCCAGCTAGAGCACCAAAATGCTCCAGTAAGGTTCTGACTCCCGTGAGATCCTCTTAGGTGTTGGTGAGGAACAGCAAGAGGTCGCCAGCATATAATGCTATTCTCTGAACAGTAGCACCTACATGAACTCAACTGTAGTGACTCCCAATCTAGCCATACATGTGAGGGGCTCCATGGCCACCGCAAAGAGGAGTGGGAAGAGAGGGCATCCCTGGCCAATGCCCTGCTTCACAGCATAACTATATGATATGCATTGCCCAGTTCTGACTCAGGCTCTGGGGTTAGTGTATAGTAGTCAAGTCCATTCCACAAAGGTGGTTCCCAGCCTCATGAGTGTGATAACTCCTTAGAGTTAGCCCCGCTCAAAAGCCTTTTCAATGTCTACAGTTAGAATGGCTGCCTTCTCTTTATTGTATGTAGATGCATCTAGCAAGGATGCCAGCCTCCTCACGTTGTGGGCGGTGTTGTGGCCTGGGATAAATATCGCTAGGTCAGGGTGAATTATCTGTGTAATGAACGGAAGTAGCCTAGTAGCAAGGATCTTTGCTTAATATTTTAAAATCAATATTTAACATGGAGAATGACTGCTAGCCCTTGTAATCCATCGTCTGTTTCACCAGCCAGTGCTTCTTAAGTGGTCTGAGGGAGGTTCCCTGCGTTTATAGCTGCCTCATAAAGGTTCATAAGGTGAGAATCCATCCGATAATTGAGTTTTACCTCTTGCTAGTCCTTTGATTGCCTCTATGATTTCTTACGGGGAGATGTCTGCACCCAGGCTTTCAACTTCCTCTGTTGTAATGTGTGGGAGGGGAATGGACGCTAGGATTCTCTGCAGGGTCCCAGCTTCCTGCTTGGTCCTACTTGCATATAGCTCTTGAAAGTATTGCTTAAAGCAGTTATTGATCTCAGTTTGAGAGTAAAGGACATCCCCACTAGAGGAAGTCAATTCTACAATGGGTGCACCCTGTTTAGGAGGATTGGCTAACCAGGCTAATAAGCGACCAGATTGATCATGTTCTACATGAGTCTTTTCCATGTAGGCCATGTAGTCAAAAGAGTGGAGTCGCTCAGTATGAGTCGCCACACATTCTTTTGCTTCTACCAATGCAATCTGCATTTCTGGGTCATATTCGCTCCACCTCTCTATGCCTGTCCTCAGCCTCATCAAGCTCCAGGTGCATCATTCTCTAGACACCCATCGACTCCGCCAGGTAATGTCCAAGGATTATGGACCTAAAAGTATCCCATTCTTTCTCGACAGTGGATGCAGTCCCATCAGTCTCTGTAAAAAAGGTTCTCATCTTCTCCCTAATGGCCTCCTGGAATATTGGGTTTTCTAAAGCCTCAGGCTTTAGACTCAGGTGTGGATTTTAGGATAGGGTCTATGCCAATGAAGATGTAAGAGGGCTGGATTATGGTCTGAGAGAGTGCGATCGAGATATCCCACTTCCTGTGTCTGTGTATGTATGTCAGCTGAGCACAGTAAAGTGTCTAGATGTACATGTAAAGTGGAGTAATAGGAAAATTATTAGGAGAGGGGGTGTCTGCGTCACCAAGAGTCCACGAGGTCCCATCTCTTCTGCCGCTCTGTGAACATGCAAACTGTGCGGTGTGTAGGGGAATCCGGCGGGGGTGTGAGCGGTCTAGCTTGGGGTCAGCAACACAATTAAAGTCCCCGCCAACTACACAACTACAGAAAAGTGTGTGAGGTAGGGAGCTAGGCAGGTAGAAAGTTTTTTCAAGAAAACGCTCTGGTCGGTATTAGACCCACATATAAATAAAATTCAAAAAGCAGTGAATGTTTTTTTAATCACCGGACGGCGATATATATATTAACTATATTGATGTCTCTCCCACAAAGCTAACACACAATTGCTATGTATCTGCCTTCAGGGACTATTATAGATTTGGTATGTTGAAAAGCGACTCCCGCCCCAATCCAGACCAGCACTTCTCTGGCAAAGGTAGAGACTGTGGTGGAGAAGACTTGCCCTCTCCATGTACGCTGTAGGGCTTCCCCCTCCTTAGCAGTTAGGTCTGCTTCTTGTAGTAGGGCAATGTCGATCCCTCTTTGTTTTAAGTAAGAAAATAATTTGGAACGTTCTACCATAATATGAATGCCCCGGACATTTCAGGATATGAGCTTATAGGTTGTAGAATCTACCACGGCTGCAGTACGGGCTGCCCTCCCATATCAGTTCCCCTCTAGCGGCAGCCTTTTCCTCCAAAGTACTATCCAGACCCATGAAGCCAGTAAACATGTACATGATTCGCGACTAAGAGGGCCTCCAATACCAAGTGTAAAACAGGTCAACAAAAACAACATTACCTTCCAACTCCCTCTCCGAAGGACAAGAAGTAGAACCTCTCCCATCCAAACCTGAAAGCAAAACAAGTCACTCATAGTCTATTTGGGAGTGTGGTGCAGTTTGACCCAAGGGCGGACGCCCTTGTGCCCCACCGACTTTTTATATCAACATATTGTTTAGTATGCAGGAGTCCTAGGGGAACCCAAGCTCCCCCTCTCCTTTTGTGGAGATGCTCGGTGTCCCAGGACCCTGCAATGTACCAACAGGCCCCCAACTAAGGGATACATATTTAGATTAATCATCTGCAGTTCTGGGGGTCACGCTTGGTAGGATGACACTTGAGGATTCCAAAATAGAAGACTCGAACTCTGAGGCAGATCCTTCAACCTCCATACCCTGTGGAGGAGAGGGTGGACCAGAGCTGGATCCACTCATTGAAGCCACCTCCTCTACTACTCTCTGTCTCTTCTGCGGAGTCTCTGCCTCCATTGGTGCCGCTGTCTTCATCGAGGCTCTGCATCTGCGATGGCGAGAACAGCACATCGACAGAGCTGCTCGGGTTGTCCACTAGGTCGGGCTCTTGGCTGAAGGTCAATCCAGGGCCATGCCTCTTGGGGAGATTGGAAGAAACAGGCAGTCTCTGCAGCAATCACTGCAGCAATCACTTTAAATCAGCCAGGGAATTGCATCAAGTATAGAACTCCAAGTTCTCGCAGCTTTTTCTTTGTCTCTGCAAAGGCATTTCACGCTCTCTACACTTCCCGAAAGAAGTCAGCGAAGATCATGATTTTACTGCTCCCTATGGTGAGGGTTCCCCACAATCTTGCTTACCTCATAATACATTTGCAGTCCTTTTAGTATATTAGGCGGGCTACTACTGGTTGTGGGGGAGTCCACGGGGGCATAGTCTGCCTCTCATATCAGCCTGAATGCGATTCCCGCCAACGTGGCAAGCAGTATGGGCCACCCTGCTTGGGGCTCTCTGGCGGAGGCCCCAGGGCAGTGGATCACTAACATAACTGCTCGTCATCAACTGTTGCCCCCGATCTCACTCCCTCAGGGCGCAGTTCCAATGGGTGGTGCTGTTATTGGTTCTAGGCATGCAGTTGCTGGAACTCTGGGCCATATCTGGGCAGGCGGCACATCTCCTTCTTTAAATGGCTCCTTCAATGTAGGGTTGTTCCCTCAATCCTACCATGTCCCGCCTATCCCCCACCCCGCCTCTCTCAGGGTCCGGAGTCCTTCACGGGGAGACCTTGTCCCATACTCCAATATGAATGGGGAGGGGCAGCTCTTCCAGCACCTGGTGCCAGCTGCTATAAGAGAAGCCACGGGGTTCCCTACTACAGATTGCAGCCCGGGGCCCCACCACCGCCTAATGACTCTCTGGAAGTGTGGCAGGCAGAGGGGAAGCTAAGCCTCCACCCAAAACAGTCCCATATGAGCCCTCTGCCGCCTGCAGTCAGAACCTCCACCACCCCTTGGGATCATCGGGCATGTCCTCCATCCACCAGCTGGAGAGTTCTGATGTGCCCGCTGACCCGCTGGCTCCCTCTTCCCAGTGTAGCCCTCATCTGGTTAGAGATCCACAGTGCCTGGGTGGCCCTGGGCCATCTCTGGATCCACCGCAGCAATCGGGTGGGCAGTAAGGGCACAGAGCATAGGACATCAGGACTTCACAGGCGTATGGAATAGTCCTCCAATTCCAAGCAACAAGTCAGCCCAGTCACCAGGCAGCCCACCTAGGCCTCTCTCCCCGCAGCCGCCATGTTACAGTCTTCACGCCGGTCAGTCCAGTCAGGGGCGATCGCAGATTTCTCCTGCTGCCGTCATCACCACTGCTGTAGCTGCAATCTGCGAGTTGTAGGGGGGTCAGGTCCCCAATAATGTTGTGTTGGGGGCCCAGTACCTGAGCAGGATGGGGTCAGATGGGGCCAAGGGTGCTGGAGCTCTCAGGTTTGCATCCTATTCCATTTGCTGCAGGCCCCGAAAAATGGCTCAGGTGGTAAACCTAGTGCAGTGACAGACATCCCAAAGAGACCCTGCCCTCCACAGGCACCATGTACTTTCAGGTAGGCAACCAGGGGAGTAGCTCTAGGGGAGTGTTTGGGGTGTTACAGGCCCTTTTAAATGTATTCTGTAATAAATAGTTGGGTACAAGTGCTTTCAGTCGGGTAATGTGAAGTGTGTGTCCGATTTTACTTGGAGTTTTTACATGCTCACACAGGCAAAAACACATATACACCCTCTCTTATATTTTGGAGGCCTTAGGAAATGTTGATTAGTTTGAAAAATACTGTTTTAACTATAACTAACAATCCACCCTCTTCTCTCTTTAAAGTGCCTCTTCAGCCCCCCTCATGCCATGCTCTTCATATAACATGTTTCAACAACAATTGTAGGGAAACCTGAAGTTTACACCCCTCCAATTATACTGACCAAGCCACGCCCTTGTAGGCAGCATGGGAATTCTCCAAGCTTACAAGACAGCTGAGCAGGGGTAAAGTTTGGGGGGGGGGTGTATGACTGAATTATTTTGAGAGGCCCACAAATCTTCACCCACCATGACAACACCATCCCCCGCAATAAGATATCCTTCTGTCTACCCACTGCTATCCAGGGCCACCTCAAGAAGGGAGCAGCCAGGGCTGCGTGCCAAAAGCCCCACTCTACAGGGTCCTGCACTTCCACAGCTGAAAGTATTTTTTTATACTAAACTGCAGCCTGCAATCCCTGCATAAAAATCTGTCTCTATCTTCCTCATTACTGATCACTTGTGACGTCTCCACCCGCCTATAATAAGGACATAAAGTAACTGCTCAACTGTAATAAACCATTACACTTGAATTCTGACATCAGAATGTCTGCTGCCAGAGCCCACAGTGAAAAGGTAGATCACAAAGCATATTTACAGCTACAGTTTAGACAAGCAAAATGGGATCTGTTTTTTTTGGCTAATATATTTCTCTAAAAAAAGAAGTGATCAGCCGAAAGTTGATATTTATGGCAACATATTTACTTGCTCTATTCTATAGGTCATTGAAAGAAAGATAGAATTTCTGCATGTTTCTACTCAATCTGAGCCACAACATGTTTAACCTGATTTACAGTAATCTGATTTTAATATCAATTTGCACAAAGTACAAACTACTTTTTGCCTATTTTAATTTCTCAGTACAGATTTTGCTTTTACTTTTCTTGACAGAAATGAACATGAAAGAGCAAAACACTAAGCATATAAGGGATATATGGGAAGGGTGATGGCATGACCATGTATTATAAGGAAGTAAACAGCCCCTACCATGCATTACAAGGATATTGCAAGTCACAATGGAATTCCATGTCCTTATAAAGATACTTGGCCTTAATCCTCATTCCTATATATGGCCACAGAACTCCATAGTTACTTGTAATACCTTTATGATTCATGGCAAAGGATGCTTATCCCATCTAACATATATATTTATGAGCCGGCAGGTAATGCTAGTCACCACTTGGTGGCACAATATAATGGTAAACTACCTGGGCCTCTTAAAAGGTTCTGCCAGGTCTACTGCCACCCCTGGTGTTAAAGTTAACCTCAGCCAGAGAGTTGTGGCTGAAGGGTGGCCTATCCATAGGGAGATACTATCTTTGTGTAAAGGAAAATGGGGGCTGTAAGCCATGTACACATAAAAATAAGTGGGACACCCTTTCAAGCATGTCCAATATTCCTGGATGCATTATACATTCCTACACATTGTGATATTTTCCATCTGGTTTACTGAGTGACTAAACTCTCAGTTACACACACACAGAACTATTTTTCAAAGCTATTTGCTTTTGGAGGCTTAGTATTGTTACAATTATTGCTCATGCCATTAGTATTGAAAACTGTGTGTGCAGCCTTTAGAAGTGGCCTTTTCTCTTTTCGTGGAAGTTTTTCCATAAAGCCCTTGTGCCACATGGCCCTATGTGCATGGGATTTGGCTATGCAAGTTAGCTCCGAGTATGGAATTCAGTAAGGCTCTATGCCTAGCTTCTCTGCTCTCAGTGCACAATGCACACAACCCCTGGCAGTGCAAATGACACACTGGATGCAATGCTTGGCTGAAGGCCTCAACTTGCTCCTTACCCCTGCTCCTAGTATGCAGGTCCAAGATCCTACTGTGCAGTGTCTTCTGTAAGGCAAAGTTGACTAATGGCACAGGGCATGGCTAAAGATCCATTGCCCACTGCAAAGTTGAAGACCGGTGAAAGCAGCAAAAATGACTGACATCCAGCAAGGATGACTGGAGTGGTTTGTGAATCAAGTGGTGCTGAGTCTGACTGCTGTGTTTTATGGGGGGGACGTTTAAATGCTGAAGGCTAGTCCAAGCACTCACAGCCTAAAAGGCCTGCCAATAGTCGTGCCCAGTAAGTCCGGGAAAAAATGTATGCTTAGACATAATTGCGAATGTCTGAAACTTTTAGATTCTGGATAACAACCATACAACACCCTTCAACTGAAAATGTATGCGGAGGGGAATTTGTATATTTTTATAATGTTATTTTCGCATTCTAGTCACCTTCTTCCCACAGGCTACAGCATCCATCGTGTGGACAACGCACAAGCTGTCATCCATATGTCCTCCAGGTCCTGCACCCTAGCCAAGCAAGTATCACTCAACAACATAGAGCTACTGATATACCATTACTCACGCTCAGCAGGTCTTCCAGACAGAAAAATGACTTAAATGTTGAATTCTCAGATCTCCTGACCACCTTGTGCATCTGAAATGTCTGCACCACCCTTGGGTGACTTCCACCTCCCAGACAACACAAGCTCTAAAAAAACTAGAGATACCCTTCTCAACCTCCTTTTCCCACTCAACCTGGTACAGCATGCCACACAACTAATACACTCTAAAGGCTACTGAGTCTAAACAACAATCAGGTGCAAACCACTCACATCGCTGGATTAGAGCGCCCATTTTGCCACCCCTATCTCCCTGCTTAGCATCCTACTTACAAATTAAGGTCAACCCAAGAGCCGATATTTCAAAGGCTTCTTCATAGAAAACCTAATGCTTGTACTCATCTCTTACTTTTTCACTACACGTCTGACACCCTTCTAAACAATTTCAACACATTTTTAGAAAACTATCGGACAGATGTATGAAGCATTCTTCTGGTTTGCGACCGGAAAAATTTGTTTTTCGATGTGCCAAAGGAAAATTCGAATCGGTATCTTGTTTACCAAATCGCATTTTGCTTTTATGATTCGGTATTTGGAAGAGGTGCGTTTAGGGCGCCCCTTCCTAATATCGAATCACACTCATATGTAGTAATATTTTGAAACCATGAATGTCATCACAAAACATTCACAGTTACCACCAACTTCAAGGTAGTGGTGACCCATTGCAAACAGAAAGGGGACCCCAGGGACCCCTTCTCCTTTGTGAATGGAAGCATAAATATTTTTTCAGAGCAGGTAGTGTTCCTGTGGACCACTGCCTACTCTGAAAAAATGGAAAGAAAACTTTTCATTTTTTTTATTTGAAATGAATCCTATTTTCCTTTAAGGAAATCGGGATGCATTTCAGATTTTAAAAACTGCTTTATTTAAAAAGCAGTCACAGACATGGTTGTCTGCTGTCCCCAGCAGGTCACCATCCCAGTGAGTGCGGCCATTTCCAACGGGGATCATAAATTACAACCTACCTCATAAATATTGATGAGGTAGGTCTTTGCAACCCCATTGGGAATGGCTAAATGTGTTTGAGACACATTTTCACATTTCAGTTGATGAGTCTATAATTGCGACGCGGAAAACATTGCAATTAGAGATTAGCAAAATTAAATGGACATACATCTGACCCCTATGTGAACACCTGTGTCCCAATTAAAACAAGAAAGTGCAAGTCCCAGCCTTCAGCACCCTTATACTCTAACTATCTTGCTGACAATAAGCAATTTATCTACAAACAGAAAAGAAAATGGAAGAAAAGACAAAACTCCAGATTATTTCATGACACTAACATCCCACAGCGCACCATGCAGACAGGTCATCACATCAGCAAACCAAAGCCCTATACCAACAGCATCAATGAAGACACCAACAGAAGCAGTAAGCTTTTTGTGACAATCATGCACTGCGTTCACCTCCAGCTGTACCCGCCTATTCCTCACTTTGCAGAAAAATGGAATGCCATCAACCTTTTCTTCAGTACAAAATACAGTTCATCTTACAGCACATGAATAGCACCATGCGTGCTTTATCGCTTACATTTACCCATCTCATAAAATCCCACAATGGTCATCATTCAAAGCACTGTTTCTTGTAGATCTCACAGATGTGCTCAACTCCCTCAAAGCCACTGCTTAGGAAGATGATGTTTGTTCCTTGTATTTCATCAAATCCCTCTCTGGGGATGCTCTCCCATCCCTGCCCACTGTTAACAATGCCTCCCTCACACAAGACATCTTCTCAGAAGCTCTCAAGACAGGCCTCCTCCTCCCACTCCTAAAGAAACCGCTCGCCAACTACCAGCCCAAAACACACCAACCATTCATTGCCAATATCATTGAAAAATAAGTCTATGTTCATCTCCAACATTACATTAATGCTAACCACCTGTCTGGTTTAAAATCACAATGTAGAATGGAGACAACAACCTTACACATTGTAGATAATGTCCTCCTACCACAAATAGAGGTGACCTCTGCCTCCTGACATTGTTATACCTCTTAGCTACCTTCAACTGCATCGACCATCCTACCCCATATTCATCCTCAAGTCTCAAATGGCATTCAATTGCAATGTCTCTTCCTGGTTCCCTTCCTATGCATGAACACAGACAGGTCCCAAAAGACCACTGGGTCCCCTAGTGTTCCATACTGTCCCTAGTAATTTTCAAGCCCTATATCAAGTCTCTTGGTGTTCTACTCACAGATAACAGCATCAAGATTCACCAAAATGCCAATGATACACAACTCCATTTGGAAGTCTCCAATGCCTCAAACACTACCTGCACTTCATCCAGATTGCGATGGCTATCACCTAACTGAAGCTCATCCCAAAGAAGACAAAATTCCTTTATTCGCTAAGTACAGCAAGCAAGAAGTAGTAAACAACCTGGCTTAATGACATCAAACTTTGCGTCTTTGAACCCTACTTACACTGAATGCCAAGCCACTTGAATTTATCCTGGACCCCAACCTCATCCTCAAGGAACACATTGCCAATAAGACAAACAAAAAAACAGAGTACCAGCTTTCTCTTATAAAGAAAGCAAAATCATTTCTTCGAGAAGTGGTCCTTTTTTTCAATATATTGAGAATACCTGGGTCTTTAATTTGGTTTTCAAACTGTAGCAGCAATCTTAGAATGAACATGACCCCGAAAGATGGCAGCACATCATTGCCATCTGGAAATTATTGCAGTCTGAAGTTCTCATTCGGAAAGAACATTGAGTGTCTCTGAGAAGAGGTCTACCTCCCCTGAAGTACCCTCAGCCCCTTTATATCTACAAGCCGATGATCAGAATTAATTTTAGGGTGATGAGATGCACCATTATAGAGGAATTAGCTGTTGTTTCTGAGGATTTGGCCAACCTGTATGGTTTGATAGTTGGTCTACCTGTTTGGAACCACAAACTGTGCTATACATTTGCCATCCCTTTTGTCATAGCAGTGCAAATCTGTACCATTCGATAGGCATCAACGTTATTTGAGTATACTGAATCACCAAAACACTACTGTATGTACTTTTATTAGGTGTTATTAGATTTTGGTAAAGCCCATTTCTTTGACCCTTCCAACATTTCTTTTGACTGGCCTTCAGTCGATCCAGAATACAGCAGATAGAATTAGAGAAGGAGCTATCAGGTTCTGCCGTACAACTCCCTTACTTCCTACATTTACTTTGTGTTGAAGCCAGGAGTTCTTTTAAAACACTGTGCCTCCTATAACATTTGGCTCTGCCACAGAGTTCTTGAAACAATGCACCTGTCATTACATTCTGTCACATTCACTTCTTTCTAGTCATTTGGGCTTACACAGAGTACCAAGTTTTCACCTCAAGGGAAAGGGATTCTGTGCTTCCTTGGTACTAGACCTGTCTCTAGGGTATACTTTACCTCCCTACTGCCTAAAAGTTCCAGATCTTTCTTGGAGATTTTTCCCTTTTGGAAATTACTCAAAACCCGGCTCTCTCAAATTTTTTGCTGCAATAGTTTGCTGTCTCATCAGTTCCCACATATCCAACCTAACAATGTGAAACTGTAAGAAATTGGGTTATTAGTTGAGGCAGACAGAAGTCCCAATCACATAACAGAGTCAATCCTTGTCAGTGTAGACCACAGTCACTAAATTAATCTGTGCCTAACTCTCTGGTAACTTGGCACAAAAGCAGTCAGGCTTAACTACTTAGAGGGACTGAGTAAACTCTTTATGCAGCACTCTCGGAGTAATACAATGAAAACACAACACAAGAAAAATCCTAAACCAATTTAGAACAAGCACTGGCGGTCTGTCCTATACACACGTTACTGGCTTGCAAATGTGTTTTTGCCCTGTTGTACTTTAGTGTGGCTCTTGTTTAGTATGACTAACAGTTAGTGGTGTGGAGTGGCATGTCATAGAGTGGAGTGGGAGAACAGTGTTGTAGAGTGGATGTGTTGGAGTGCAGTGTTATAGAGTGGAGTAGGGGAATTGAGTAGAGGGAAGTTGGGTTTAGTGGCTGAGTGTCGTACAGTGCAGAATCATAAAGTGGAGTGGTGTAAAGTGAAGTGGAGTGGGGTGAAATAAGGTGGAATGGGTTTGAGAGGATTGAGGAAGTGGGCTAGATTGGAGTAGAGTGGGGTGGATTGGATTGAGGCAGAGCGGGTTGGATTGAGTTGACTGGGGTGTATCAGATTGTAGTAGATCTATTAGATAGGATTGGGCAGACTGGATTCTGTGGATTGGATTGGGGTAGATTGGATTTGGGTGGGATCAATTGGAATGGGGTGGATTAGATTGGAGTGGTGTGAATTGGATTGTGTGGGGTGGGTTACATGGGAGATTGGATTGGAGTGGGGTGAACTAGAGATGGGTGGACTGGAGCAGGGTGGATTGGAGTGGTGGGGATTGGAGTGCAGCGCATTGGAGTGGGGCAGACTGGAGTAAATTAGAGTAAGGCAAATTTGGAGTGGGTCAGATTGTTTTGGAGTGGGACAGAGTTGAGTGGGACAGAGTGTTTTGGATTGGCATGGTACAGATTGGAGTGGGGAGATTGGAGGCGGGCAGACTGGATTAGGGCAGACTGTTTTGGTTTGGGTGGACAGATTGGAGTGGTGCAAATTGTTGTGGGTTGAAGTGGGGCAGAATGGAGTGGGTCTGACTGGAGTGGACCAGATTGTTTTGGATTGTAACGGTTCAGATTGGAGGGTGGCAGATTGTTGTGAATTAGAGTGAGACAGATTGCAGATGAGCCAATTGGCGTGGGGCAGACTGTTTTGGATTAGAGTGGGACAGATTGTTTTCACTGGAGTGGGGCAGATTGTTTTGGACTGGAGTGTTGCAGGTTGGAGTGGGGAAGATTGGAGTGAGGTAGAGGTAGATTGTTTTAGATCTCTGGATTGGCATGGGACAGATTGGAGAGGGGCAGATTGTTTTCGATGTAAGTGGGGCAGATTGTTTTGGACTGGAGTAGGACAGATTGTTTTTATTGGAGTGGGGAAGATTGTTTTTACTGAAGTGGGGCAGATTGGTTTGAATTGGGGTGGAAAAGATTGTTATAGATTTGTGAGGGATAGATTGGAGGGGTTAGATTGTTTTGGATTGGACTGGTACAGATTGTTTTTATAGAAGTAGGACAGATTATTTTGGATTGTAGTGGGGCAGATTGTTTTTGATTGGAGTGTGTCAGATTAGAGTGGGACAAATTGTTTTGGACTGGAGTAGAGCAGATTTTTTTCATTGAAGTGGAGCAGATTGTTTTGATTAGAGTGGGACAGATTGTTTTGGACTGGACTGGTGCAGATTGGAGAGGGGCAGATTGTTTTGGATTGGAGTGGGGCAGATTGTTTTGGATTAGAGTGGAGCAGATTGTTTTTACTGGAGTGGGCAGATTGGTTTGAATTGGAGTGGGACAGATTGTTTAGGATTGGACTGGGGCATATTGGTGTGGGGTAGATTGCTTTAGATTAGAGTGTGGCAGATTGTTTCAGATTGGTGAGGGGCAGATTGGAGGGGGGTTGATTGTTTTGGATTGGAGTGGTGCACATTGTCTTTATTGGAGTAGGCCAGATTGGTTTGGATTGCAGTGGGGCTGATTGTTTTGGATCATAGTGTGGCAGATTGGTGTAGCAAATTGTTTTGGATCCGAGTGGGACAAATTGGAGTGGGGCAGATTGTTCTGGATTGGAGTGGGGCAGATCCGAGTGAGGCAGATTGTTGTGTAGTGGAGGGGGGAAGATTAGAGTCTGGCAGATTGGAATGGGGTAGATTGTTTTGGATTGGAGTGAGGCAGGGTGTTTTGAATTGGAGTGGGGAAATTGTATTGGGGCAGCTTGTTTTGGATTGGAGTGGGGCAGATTGGAATGGGACAGATTGTTTTAGATTGAAGGGGGCAGTTTGTTTTGGATTGGTGTGAGGCAGATTAGAGTAGGGTAGATTGTTTTGGATTGGAGTGAGGTATATTTGAATGGGGTAGGTTGGGAAGATTAGAATGTGGTGGATTGGAGTGGATTGGGGTGAACGGTTTGGATTAGAGCAGGGTGGATTGGACTGGTCTGGGGTGGATTACTTAGATTGAGTGCGATGGCTTGCATTGAGTGTTCTGGGTAGGTGTGGGTGAGGTGGGGTGGATTGGTGTGGATAGGAGTGTGGCAGATTGGATTAGAGTGGGGTGGTTTGGGGTGTACTGCACGATTTTGTGTTAAACTATAATTTTGGGAATTACATATAAGAAAGAAACACTGTCACTTTGAAATATTTATTTATTTATATAAGTAAATTAAGAGCACACTTGTCACCAAAAAGGTATCATGACACTAAGATACCCTCAAATACCGGAGAGAACAGTAGCTGCACAGCCAACCAGAAAAAAAACGCAAGAGTTATTGAGAAAAGAGCCAAGTTTTCAGCATGTTTCTAAAAGACAGCAAGTCTTCTGGAAGTCTGGGGGAGGCAGGAAGCTGATTCCATAGTTTAGCTGCTCTTACTGAAAAAGCCTGCCCTCCCTGTGTTCTTTTCTTGAATTTAGGAATGCATACCAGGTTGGCCCAGGAGGAGCATAAAAACCTCCTTGGAGAATATCTTTGAAAACGATTCTGCAGGAGGACTGGTCTAAGTCCATGAAGAGCTTTGAAAACATGCCATAGAGATTTACAAACTATTCTCTGCTTGACTGGTAACAAGTGCAGCTCCTTTAGGTCAGCTGAGGTGGAAGATCTTCTAGCACAATTCAAGTCCTGGCTACTTTTTAGTATGATCTTCAAGGGACAGTTTATTACCAAAAATAATTCCCAAATTGCAAACTGAGACGAGGGAGGTAGGCTCATCCTTTACTGGAAGAGGCCAGACATTTGTAGAAAGATTCAAAAGAACATTATGTACTGGGAGCATATCAATTCTGTCTTATCCCTATTAAATTTGAGGGTGTTGGAGTTCAGCCACAAGGCAATGTCCTTTACGCAATTGTGGAAGACATTAACTGCTGTCTGATGGTCACTGTCCAATAACAGAATCAGCTGAGTATCATTGGTGTAATTAACTAATTTGAGATTGTGGGATTTGGTGAGGGTCACAAGAGGTCTCCTATAGAGGTTGAACAAATTAGGACTAAGGAAAGACCCTTTGGGGGACTTTGTTTCACCTCCCTGAAAGCATATCTAAAAGGCGAAAGGGCAACAGGCTGGCTGCGTTCAGATAGATAAGAATCCATCATTTCAGTGCTGTTCCTCCTCCTTCTACTCCGGCCAGGGTGAGTCTATTTAAAAGAATGCCATGACTGACTTTGTCGAACGCTGCAGATAAATTGAGACAAATGAGGGTTGCGGACTGACTGCAATCGACTAACATCCGTAGCTCATCCATGGCGGTGAGGAGGGCAGACTCAGTCCCATGTCATGGTCATAGGCCAAAGTGCACTTGTTCTAGTAAATTGTATTGTTCAATGTAATTGGAGAGTTTTTTGCTAACATACCATTCCAGAGGTTTTATGGGGAGGACCAGCATTGATTTTGTTTTTCATAAATCTGTTTATTAACATTTTAACATTTTTGACTTTTTATCATTACATTACTTCATGCTTTGATAATTGATTCATTATAGCATATTGCGACATATATTGTTTGTAACACTTGGTGATGATTAATAAGTTAATTACACAATATTGCAATTTGTTTTACATTAAATCTTTACTATTGTTTAAGTCTTTATAATTGTTTCATAGTGCTCCTTTACTATTGTGTTATGTGGTTCTTGCTCTGTTTCGCTATTGTGGTTAATGTATTCATAATTGTGCTCAGCATATCTTTGGCTGTGGTCAGTGTCATAGTGTTGTTCCAGTTCCAGATATTCAACTGAGGCGGTGTTATTGGGAAGTCAGATGTTATGAAATTTATATAGGTTAACATTTGAATATATAGAAGAAAAAGTAGAAGAAAAGAGGAAAAAAATAGGAATAAAGAAAAAAGGGGGAAGGGTAAAAAACAACAGTAATGTTTGCCGGTGTCAGTTACTTGTGTGATTATTCCCCTCGTATCTGTTTCTTAGTCAGGGTGTGTATCATGTTACATAAGATCGATTTGCGGGTGGAGGGGCTGGATTAATTGTTGAGTCTAGTATGTGAAGTTTTCCTACCTCACGGTGTTGTGGTGTGCCTTGCTGATACCCAGCTTTGACTCTCTTAAACAGCTTGCTTTTCCGCATACCGGTACTCTCTCGCTTTAGTCTGATCCCACCTCTGTTGAGTGCATTCCTATATTATGCAGCTGTAGCAACAACCCCTCCCAGCAGGTGGGAATCGGAAACTGTCGCAACCCCAGGATCTCCTCTCTTCTTAGTGCTGTGCTCTCTGCTCCCACCCATACCTCAAGTGAGCGCCTCCAGGCCTGTATCGGCGGAGGATCTGGTGATTTCCATCTGCGAGTCACCAATCGCTTCGCCACTATGAGCCCTAGGTCTGTAAACCGTGTCTCTGCTCTGCGTTGCTTGCTTCTATGGAATAGTCCCAGGATACATGCCTCCCATGTGTAGGGTATTTGTTGTGCTATGCATTTGGATAATTTGTCAATCACTTCCCTCCAATAAGGGCCCAAGCTAGGGCAGGACCACATCATATGCAACAGGTCCACTCCAACCTTGTGGCATCGAGGACAGGCCGCGTCTTCACAGGCAAAGTATCTGTTCACACGGGCTGATGTGAGGTAGGCTCTGTGTACTATATAGTGTTAAATTAGGCAGAATCTAGCATTACGGGGTACATTTAGGTGACTCGTAAGAGCAACTTTCCATCACAGTATCGCGATCGAACCGCCAGTGTCCGTTTCCCATGCCACACGCAGTGCTTCATTTACAGGGGCGGTTTGGGCTCTCAGGGCGTCTGCCAGCCAGCTAACCTGATGCTGGCCACGACCCACCACCTGCAGGTACTGTACCAGCAGGTGAGTAGGTGGAGCCTTTGTGATGTCTCCCCATTTGGACCCCAAGGCCCCCACCAGAGATCGGTATAATAGGAATTGGCCAGGTGGTAGTCCCATTTCCTGAAGTTTTGTGAACAATAATAGTTGGGTTTCTTCATAGAGGTCACTGAGTGTGTGTGTAAGTCTATCTCATGCCAAGCACGTAGCTCAGAGTCTGCTGTGATTCTGGGTCCCCTTGGTGTGCCCGATAGCGGCAAAGCGGGCGCATAAGGGATCGCCGCTCTTGTGAGGCGGAGTGATCTGCGGTAGCATTTGTGGGCTACCTTGAGATACATTTGCCGTGGGGTCTGTGCTTGTGTAAGTGGGTGAAATAGATGCCGTATCTGTTGTAGTGACCATGGTTCTTTCTCCAATGCTGTGTCTGCTAGTTGTGTGTCGCCAGCCACCTGGATATCCACTGGAGCTGGGCGGCCAGATAATAGAGTTCTAGGTTGGGGACCGCAAGTCCTCCCTTATCAGGCGGTCGGTTTAGCTTTTTCAGGGCAACCCTACAACAGCTGCCGTTCCAAATGAATTCCCTCAATCCTGTTTCCAATGTCCTAAAGTAGCCAGGAGGGATGTAATGCGGGAGATTAGAGAAGAAGTATAAAAGTCGCGGCAGGACAACCATTTTCAGGAGTGTTATCCTGCCCGCCACTGATAGCGGCAGTGTCCTCCAAAACGTCATTTGAGACCTGATCGAGGACACCGCTCTTACAAGGTTCCCCTCGAATATATCTCCTTCGCTGTGATAGATTTGGATACCTAAATATCTGAATGTGCATGGTTGCCACGGGACAGGGTTCCCCATTAAGTTAAGTCTCGGGTCTGAAAGTCCCGGATCAAATGGGAAGAGGCACGGTTTAGACCAATTAACCTTTAGGCCGGATATTGACACAAATTGTTGCAGGAGTGAGTCAGCCATCGGTGGGATTTGTGTGATATCTTTAAAATATAATAAGAGGTCGTCCGCGTACAGTGACACTGTGTGCAAATTATCCCCTAGAGGGATTCCCCAGTTACTTGCTTCTCTGCGCAAGGCCGCTGCTAGGGGTTCTATAGCGAGTGAGAATAGCAACGGTGAGAGGGGGCAGCCCTGTCTCGTACCTCTGCACACCTGGATTGGTTCAGATATCTCGGGCCCCATCCGTACTCGAATCAGCGGTCTGGTGTATAGTAGTTTAACTAGGCGAGTGAAGTATAGTCCCAAGCCAAATTGTTGTAACACTTTGAACAGGTAAGGCCACTCCAGGGAGTCGAAAGCTTTCTCTAAATCTAAAACAAGGCAGCCCGCTTGCGGCCAATCGTGTCTTGCGTACTGCATGACCTGAAACAGTCGTCTGATGTTATGGGAGGTGTCCCTGGCCGGCACAAACCAGTTTTGGTCGGGGTGTATTAGGCCCGGCACGCTTGGCGCAAGTCGTGTCACCAACTCTTTGGCCAATATTTTATAATCAGTGTTTAGCATTGCCAGGGGTCCATACGAGCCTATGTCCGCTGGGTCTCTTCCAGGCTTGGGAAGGGAGACCAGCAGCGCTTCCCTTTGAGAGGCCGATAAATGGCCCTCTCTTTCAGCGGTCTCGTATACCTGAAGTAGCTTGGGTGCCAGCTGTACTTCGAAGGCCTTGTAAAAGCCAACTGGTAGCCCATCCGGGCCCGGTGTTTTGCCGGATGCAAGTTCCCGGATGCTAGATTTGATCTCTTTGAGATCAAGAGGTGCCTCTAGTGCTTCAGATTGATTGTCCTCTAGGTGTGGGAGCATCACTCCTGCAAGAAATTCCACGCAGGAGTTACCCCCAGGGGGCACTCTTGAAGTGTAAAGTGCCTTATAATGTCTTGTTACTTCGGCCTGTATCTCCACTGGTGTATATATAATTTCTCCTGTCTGTGAGCGAACTTCCACTTTTGGTGTCCTCTCAGAGTCTCGACGAATTAGCCAGGCTAAGAGCTTGCCCGCCTTGTCAGCTGACGCGTGGGTTTTCACGGAGTGCGCTGTGTAATTTAAACATCTCAGGCGCTCCAGTAGTGACAGGTGTTCTGCACGCATTACTGATAGCCTCAACTCTCCAGTGTGGTCACCAGTTACTTCTCCCTCTGTTTGCAACAGAGCCCACCCCACCCGGATCAAGTCACCCTCGACAGAGCGGCACATGTTACTCTGAGTTCCCAGGCAGTGCCCCCGGGTGAACACCTTGAATGCATCCCACTCTATCAGCCCAGAAGAGGCCGTGCCCTCATTTTGCTCAAAGAATTCTGGGATTATAGCACTTAATGATGCTCTAAATGCAGCATCCTCTAGTAATTTCGGTCTCAGTCTCCAAGTGGGAATAGCCGAGTGGGGAGGTTTCCAGCCCAGGCACTATCAGTGGGTTATGGTCAGAGTGTGTGCGCCCCAGATAGTCTAAGCTCTCCACCACCAGGGCAAAGCCTGCCGTGCAGAGCATTCGATCCAGGCGCACATGTAGGGAGTGCAGAGCAGAGTAAAAGGAGTAGACTCTGTCGTTTCTATGTCGTTGTTGCCACACATCTACTAATTATCATTGTTGTATCCAGTCCGCTAGACCGCGCGAGGCTGCTACCACTGGCGATGTGGGCAACGGGGGAAGGAACGGTCCAAGTTCACATCGAGCACGCTATTGAAATCTCCCCCCAGCAGCCACGGAAGGGTACTCCAGTCGGCTAGGTGGTGTGGCAGATTAGGTAGGAAGGTTGTCTGGTCTGTGTTTGGGGCATACATGGAGCCTAATACCATTGCGCGACCCGCTAGCTTTCCCTTAACTAGTACAAACCTACCCTGTGGGTCTATGACCTGTTCTTCAGCTGTAAAGGGGATGCCTGCCCTAACCCAAATGAGCGCACCTCTAGCATACGCCGAATGCCCCGTTGCAAACAATTGCCCTCTCCAGCGCTGGCGCAGTTGGGGAAGCTCGGCCTGTCAGGTGTGTTTCTTGCAAGAAAGCTAATTGGACTGAGTGTCTTTTGAGGTAGGAGTAGATAGCGTATCGTCGCTTGGGGGTATGAATACCTCTTACATTCCAGGTAATTGTTGTGTATGTAGCCATATATTGAGTCTTTTTTCAGTTTCACCCTCCCAGCCCCTCCATGCAGTGCCACCCCGACTGTCTTCCGTTCTCGGTTAATACTCTGTAGTTCAGTAAGTGTCAACCGGCAAAAACAAAACATAACTAATGCCATCAGAGCAGATAGACACCAGGTCACCGCCCAAACACTGTGACTAAAACTATAACATGTAATTGCGTGTCTATACATTAAATGCCTCCACTGGTAGGAGCGTGGGGGGTAGGCCAACCACAGGGCATGTTGTTCGGCTGTGGCAGATAACTGAAAGGATGGGGGGAATATGAGGGGGGGTCCCTCTATAGTTAATCGCAAGGAAGTGCAGCGCGCGGGACAGGGCACTAGACATGCCAGTGTGTACTTAGTTCCATGTGATCTGATGTTCACGTTTTATTGTCTGGTTCAGTGCTTGTTCTTCTTTTGGGGCATGTCCATTCTGGCGTCTCTGGTAGGATGACTCCCACTGCGTGTAGTCTCTCTGCACTGTACAGTGATCCTTTTTAGAAAAAAAAAAAGTTTGTCTGCGGTGGCCGGTGTCACGAGGGGCCCCTCGGAGAGACCTGATTCTAGCAAGTGATCCGGTGTAGTGGGACGGTCACCAGGTGGCTGCGAGAGATCTGTGTCTGACCCCGAACTCGGGGAGGATGTACCCATCGCTGCGGCTGTGTGGATCGCCTCCCTTCTCTCCTGAATTAGCTGTTCTAGGTTTGGGGCACATTTTGTTGGTCCCGTGTGAATTGCATTCCTTCTACGGTCCCGTCTGGTTCGGCTGCGCTTAGCTCGGGGTGTTGGCTCAGGTACCACCGGTGTGCCAACAGAGGACAGTCCTGTCGACTCAAGCCATTGCCATGCTGCCTCAGGCGTGGGGAAGAAGTGCGTTTTGTTTTCCGGTACAACTCGTAGTTTGTCCGGGAACAGCAGAGAGTAGTTAGGCCAAGGGATCGTAGCTTGCGTTTTAGAGGAAGGTAAGAGGCACGATCTCTTTGCACCGCCAAGATGTAGTCCGAGAACAACAGAATCTGCATGTCATCTACTTGGGGAGGCAGTGCGGCCCTCACCGCTGTCTCTATCTACGTAGTGGAGGAGGCGTATGATGAATGGACGTGGAGCACTCGTCGGTGGTCTCGTCTGCGCCGGAATTCTGTGGGCACGCTCCACAGAAAAGAAGGGGGTAAGCTTCCCCTCAGGCACCAGCCCCCGCAGCCAACTCTCCGAATACGCTGCTGGGTCTTGGCCTTCGATGCCCTCCGGTAGATTTACCACTCGGATGTTGTTTCTTCTAGAGCGGCCTTCTGCATCTTCTACTCGACGTTCCAACTCCGTCACCCTAGCGCGTAAGTCCTCCATTCCTGCTTTCAGCTGGGTGGTCGCAGGTGTTAGTACATTTACTGTGGCCTCGATTTCGTTGGTTTTGTCCATTAGTTTGCGGTGTTCCACGTGTAGTAGGACAAGGTCACTCGCCACCTTGTCTATCTTGGCTTCCAGCGACGTGCGGGCACGCTCCAGTGAGTCTCCAAAGCGCTCCACCGCAGCTAGCACCGCAACCAGCTTTTGTGTGTCCTGGGTGAGCAGATCCTGTGTTTTTCTGGTTCCAGCACCAGAGCGCAGGCATCCTGTTTCAACCATGTTCCCAGTCCTTGGGGGGTTCTGACCAATTTCTGATCAGTTGTCTCCACTTTGTTAGTCACTGTGTATACTTCGTACTGTGGCTAGGTTTCCTTTAGAGTGGTGGTGTGTTTATGAGCAGTTTGTCTCTGGTTTCGCGTAGCCCGGTCTCCAGCTCCACCTCCGGCGACTATTTCTGAGTTTACGGTATGGTCTCACTTTGCGGACAGTCTAGTAGGGGGTTACGTTTGCTGGAGTCTCCCGTTTAATGTCTCGTATGTTCCAAGCCGCCAGCTTGCCTCGTGCTCTCGGCGCCGTTTCCGTTTGCTTGAGCGCCCAGAGCGATTAGGAGAGGTTGGGCCCGCTTGTCGGGGGTAACAGACTGCCCCTCCGCGATAGCACGAGCAGCCCAGGTAGTCCATTCCTCCCCTCCAAATCTCTACTACTCACTTCTTGCTCCAACGTTCTATGTTAGTGCTGCTGACTCTCGGCTTGTCGCCAGGGATTAGCGCCGCTATAAGCGTGCGTTCACTGCCTCCCTCAGCTTCAGTTGTCGTCTTAGGCATTCGCTCTTTGCAGCTCCCCAATCACTTTTCAATACTAGGTTTAGTTCGCTGGGAGGGTATCCCCCACCCCTCAGTCTCAGCTGCCACGACCAGGGGCGATGGCAGGGGCCCTCCGGGCTCCACCAGTTTGCCTAGGGGCCCACGCTCACTATTAGGCCTCACCTCAAGTCACACTCTGTGTTCTCTCTTCGCCAGGAGGCAGGCCGTCTCCCCCTCGAAGCGCGACCGCTATACCAGCAGGAGAAGGAGCCTGGACTCCCAGGCCCCAATGTGTGTTCACGGTCGCCGGGGTCACTCCGTTTTCCCTTTTTTTTGGTAGCTGCGCCTCTTCTCCCTCACTGGGAGCGGCCCCCGAGTCTCGCCCACATCCCGAAGGGGCTCGCAGGCGTTCCCAAGGCCAGCCGCAGTCCCAGCTTAATCTTCGTGCGGCTCGCGCGTGCTTTCCATTATTAACGGTAGCTGAGCATCTCCAGACAGAGCGCGCTCAAAGGTCAGCGGGGGTGGGGAGGGCTTGGGACACCACAACCCCCGGTATGCAGCTCCAGCCGCATTAGTCGCATCACTGTGTGCTCGCGGCTCCGGTCGTACCAGCCGCGTCTCTCCGCGCATGCTCCCTTCTTCTCGGCTCAGTCCCGAGGTCCAATGAATGCGGCCGTGGCCCGGGACGCCGCTGCAACTTGTCGGTGTTCCGCCCCCGGGGCGCTCGGGTCCTAGAGCCTCCTCGGTTCCGGCCCAGTCCAGCGATCAACAATGCCCCCCCTCGTTCCCACTCAGGAGTGCTAGTTTGGACGAATGCGGCGCGGAGCTCTAGCAGCTCGCGTCCGCCATTGTTGGTGGCTTGGCCACGCCCACATGGGGAGGACCAGCATTGATAATGGTCTGAAATTACTAGGGACCCATGAGTCCATGGAGGATGTTTTTTAAGATGGGGAGACAATGGCTTTTTTCTGTTGTTCCAGCAGAAAGGACTCTTCTGCCAGACTTTTCCAGACCTTGTGCAGTAGTGGGTCAAGAGGGGAGCCAGAAGAGGTGGGTCTGGTTAAAGAGAGGAAGCAATCCTCCGAGATAAGTTCAAAGTAATTTAGTTTGTGCCCTGACTTATTATAGCTGTTGATTATCTTGGGTATAATGCAAGAAGGGTGGGGGCGGGATCCCAAGTTAAAACATTCTCTGGAGATATCATAGCTAAAGTAGAACAACTAAGCTGGAGAATGTGCCTGATGTTGGCCAGAATCGTAGCAATGTTTTCCTCAAAGAACAGTGTAAGGTTGTCACATAATTTCATAGGAAGGTGAAATATCCCTTTTCAGACAGTCAGAGTTAGACACCTCCTGCACAATGTCAAAGATCCTCTTGGTATTATCAGAAGCAGTTAAAATTGCAGTAGCATAGTATTATGCTTTTGCTTTGTTGATCCCTTCTACTTGTATATGGAAGATCATAATTCCATTTTATCCTCCTCTTTGAGAAACTGTGCCATTTCCTCTCTAGTTGTTTGCAAACTAATTTCAACTTTTTTAAGGAGGAGTTGTACCAAGAGACAGAAGGATGACTCCACTTTTTCATGACTTGGACAGGAATTTCACTGCCCAGGTGTGCGAAGATTTCACCCTACATGATGTTATAATTCTCCTCTATCGACTTGTCTTGATCGAACAAATTCGATAGCTTGGATAGGCCCTTGCGAGAGGACACTCCAAGTTTGTGCCAAGTTCTACCTGAGTGCATTGTGGCTGCTTCCGTCTTAGCTAGATTAAGTTTTCTAACCTAGGGATGGAAGGTTATTAGTGAGTGGTCAGTCCAGCAAAGAGGAGAAATGTATTCTACAGCCTTCAGGAGCTAGAAAAAGATCTATCATATTGCCACTGGAATGCATGGGACCAGTGACTGATTCAGCCCTAAGATGTTGCAGGAGCTACTAAACTCTCTGAACAGAGGGGAGAGAGGCAATTCCTCAGCCCATATTTTGAAATCTACCAGGATGAAGAAATAAGAGTGGGTCAGTGCCATACTGGAAATAGTCTCTATAACAGGATGTAGGTGAGAGATTGGCAGACCAGGTGGACGGTTGCATAGAATACCTGACATCAAGCAGCCTTTTCAGGCTGCATGGGAAAGCCCATTAGATTGATACCAGGGGGGTTCATCCAAAGTTAAGGATGTCAGGTTTCAAAAATCTTTAAAAATAATTCTGACACCACCATCTAATTTAGAACAATATAATCATCATGCTTTGAGAACAGTGTCCATGAGTAAAAACAAAACATGAATTTTAAGTGAGAAAAGAAGGCTTGGCAAAGTAAAAGAAATAAGTTAACTATAGAAAATAAAACTTTGCCATTTTGTTTGTCTTGCTGGGCACGTTTTTGCTAGTCACACACCTTCTAGTTGCAAGTACCTCAATCGCGTCATGATCAGTGGACGGGCATTGATTAAGTTGAATCAATCAGTGCTTGGTCCGAAATGGTGCTAGGCCTGCAGTGACTTATTACAAGGCTGTGAAGACAAGTGCCATGCAAGCCAACAAATGGTAAACAATGGGCAGGCTCTAAGCCCACTGTAAGATTACAATAGCATACACCTTCCAGCCAAGATCTAAAAATTTAGTACATTTTAATAAATAAAATAACACCAAAATGAACAAAATCCTAAAGTAGAATCCGAGTTATGAATTTTAAAGACCTGGTCAAAATCAACAAATAAGGCCGAGCGGGAGTCGTATACAATGGGTGGATTGGGCCTGGTCTCAGCTGAACTTCAGACTTGAAAATATTAATTTCATAAGCGTTCTTGAGAAGGTAGAGTCTCAGTGAGACAATGCAACAGGCTGTATCCAAGGATGAGTCATCAATGACGGGAAGCCGCTGGATGAATTCTTGGTTAGGCCGTTGACAATGACGGGAAAAGCTTCAAATGGGAAAAGCTGGATTTTCAGGCAGAGGATTAATCATCACTGATGGGGTGCTGTTCATCGTCAAGCTTGGTGAAGATTCCGACCTTTGTACTTAGAGCTGTTTCTGAAGCTCGAAATATCCCAGAGAAACATGCTGTAGCCAAAGAAGGCTCCATGAGTCTGAATCCTGTCAACAAGAGGTCCTGCTAAAAGGAATTTGCTGCTGTGGAGAAGAACGATGCGGAAGCAGCGGTGAAGTGAATCGCACTGGCAATGCACCTTCATCGGATCTGTTTGTAGGTAGGTTCCAGTCCCCTGTCAGTTTTCAGAGCAGTTTTGGATGAATATTTGTTTGTTTTCTTCTAAGCCCCCATTTTTGTTTTTTCCCTTTCAGCTCTGCTGTGCTTCAGAGATAAGTGATATTGTCTGGTGCATAAAGTCCTTTTTATTTCTGGTAGTCTTTGGGATTCCCCAAATTCCTGGTGAAAGATGAGAGAGTTATTGATACACCACTTGCTAGCCCCAGTGCATCTCTGCTAACCCCTTTATCAAAGATATGTTCCCATCTTGAAAGGAGCTCCTGACATAACTAGTGGAAGACAAGGGGGTCTCAGTACAATGCTTGCTAAACGAAGTGCCTCTTGCCTTACTTCTTATGTGAGCTGGGTTACATAAATAATAAGCTTCTTACATGGCCCACCTTGTATCTCCTTTTGTAGGGTAGTGTCCAGTTACCACTTTCCCTCCTGAAATGACCCATATGATTGGTTATGGGTTTGTGGTGGGAGCTTGACATGTAGTAGGGCCCCACTGCTTTAAGGGAGTCTCCACAATTGAGTTTTGCTGCATACCTACCGGAACACTCCACTGATGGCAGTCAGTCATTGCTCTGATGTTCATGCATAGCTGGTCTATTTGCCTATATCAAGCCAGGGGGCAACCCCATGCTAGCAGATAAGAGCTATGAGGAGTCCCTTCAGCTCCACTGCCCCTGAAGTGGCTGGTGGTAAATACAGGAGCAAACTCGGCCCAACCGCCTGTCTGGTCACCAACTCAAACTCTCTCCATGGTGGTGGTTGACTATACTTAAAGACCAGGACATAAAGCAAGTCCTTGCAGACCATGCAGTGCAAGGGGACCTGAACCCTTTGGGAGCCTCATTTTGCCCCATGCCAATGAAAATGACTATCTTTGAGATATGGAGCAGTCAGGGGCCCCTCATTGCGCTATGCAGGAGAAGTTCATCACTTTGTGTTATGCCATTCCTAAAGATTCATGTGGAGACCTACGAGTCACGAGTAGAAAGGGAGACTGATTGGTCCACTGTGACACCTGGCTTTCAAGGTTTTATTTTTTTCTTATATTACTTAGAACCTCTTGGTTTTTATCAAACATTGCGAACATTGTGTTCGAAAATACGCCATTTGGTACTGATGTCGAATATTTTGTCCATAGAGAATTTCCCCAAAAAATCACCTAGGTTTGCTCAGTCCTATGCAAAGCAGGCACCAATGGCAACCTGAAGATTTGCAAACCACTACGCAATAGATATCCAAATAGAACTAGAAGTAACATGTTTCTTCATAGCCCAACATGGTCTTCATATTTACCTTTGCTTACTTACAGCTATTGCTCCACTCCTGTTTATATCCAGTCATTTTTAATTCATTCACCCAGCCCATCTTCTCTTCACCTTGTCTGCAGGCAGGTTTTTTGTTTTATGCATATGCTGTTTTTCCAGAGAAAAAAATTTAATGTTTTTGAAATTCTTCTGGCAGCACATGTGAACATTTGTACTGTATCAAAAGATATTACAGCGTGGCCTTTGGAAGACATTTTTCCTAGAACTTGACTTACTCTTTTAAAATTTGAGTATATACTGTTCTGGGTGGATATTTTGACATTTGAAAGACAATTAGCATCTATTTCTGTATTTGGAAAAATGCCTTATGAGGGCTGACAGTGAGGTGACAAACATGACATGATTGCCTGGGACCGTTTGGCGCAGTATTACTACTACAGCATTTGGCTTATTGTTTCTTCTGTACAAAATTACTCAATAGAAGCTTATGTTGTATTAAAATCGTTTAAAACGTTTGGTGTAGATGGCATTACTGCCCTTGCAAAATTAAACAGACACATAGGCGCTGAAAGTATGGGTTGGGAGGGGTGGGGGTGCTGCAGCACCCCCATAATAACTATGCTGGAGTGTTGTTATGTCAGCAATAAACCACGTGCACATAAATCACATTGCAGTGAAATCACACTTGTGCAGGCCTATAACAAAACAAGTAGGAGTCCGTGGAATGCTTTTACTTGGATCAACGATCATGCTCTTAGACACACCCTTGTCACACCCTTGTCGACCCCCTTTTATTTTAACTTCGTCACATGGGGCAGGACGGCACCACATACAACCAATATTATAGGAGGCATACCTGAATCCCCCCTAATATTACTTTTAAAGGGGTGAGCGCTAGCACACCTGCCTCACATGACCAACATTACATACCTCATTCATTTTGAACAAAAATAAAATAAACAGAAATGCAAAAACAAACTTAGCCAGCACAGGACTACAGCCTTCAAAAACAAATAATCATTTGTGCTTATCTGCACTGTAGACTGATCCTGCAGTCAATCAATGTCACAATCACAGCACATGATCCCTCAGGTGAGAGGATAGTCCTTTGTTACAGAGCAGTCCATATCTTGTGCAAGTGTCTCTGCTGACAGGAGTATCAGAGGCTGAGTTGGGGCAAGAGTTGGGGCAGGACTTAGTGGTGTTGTCAGGTTGGTTCTTTGAGATGGGACTTTGCCCACCCCCTTGCAACACCTCATCTGGCCCCAGAAGGTATTTCTCCCTGTCTTCTTGAGCATCACCTGGTGAAGGAACTGTGCCGTGGAAACGGTTTGAACCTGGAAACATTTTGGGGGTCATTCCAAGCTTGGCGGGCGGCGGGAGCCGCCCGCCTAGCGGGAACCGCCAGAAGACCGTACCGCGGTCAAAAGACCGCGGCGGTCATTCTGGGTTTCCCACTGGGCTGGCGGGCGACCGCCAAAAGGCCGCCCGCCAGCCCAGCGGGAAACACCCTTCCACGAGGAAGCCGGCTCCGAATGGAGCCGGCGGAGTGGAAGGGGTGCGACGGGTGCAGTAGCACCCGTCGCGAATTTCAGTGTCTGCTAAGCAGACACTGAAATCCTAAGTGGGGCCCTCTTACGGGGGCCCCTGCAGTGCCCATGCCATTGGCATGGGCACTGCAGGGGCCCCCAGGGGCCCCACGACACCCCATACCGCCATCCTGTTCCTGGCGGCCGAAACCGCCAGGAACAGGATGGCGGTATGGGGGTCGGAATCCCCATGGCGGCGCAGCAAGCTGCGCCGCCATAGAGGATTCCCCTGGGCAGCGGAAAGCCGGCGGTACACCGCCGACTTTCCGTTTCTGGCCGCGGCTGTACCGCCGCGGTCAGAATGCCCAAAGGAGCACCGCCAGCCTGTTGGCGGTGCTCCCGCGGACCACGGCCCTGGCGGTTTTTACCGCCAGGGTCAGAATGACCGCCTTTATGTGATTTCTTCACTTCCACGTTGAGCAGTCACTCTAGTGCCTTTGATGTGGGTGATCAACGATGGGTAAGATTCAAATGGAGTATGAACTTTACTGCCAGGAAACCAGTCTTGGACTAGCACTCGGTCACCAACCTGAAGGTTGGGTGGTCTCAGCATCCGGCGCTTGCTATCACAGACATTAATGGCCCTCCTCTTGGTGAACACTCTTTGGTCACCAATGGGGTCTGGTGACCACTGTGGTGATGTGGAATAGAGCCTTGAATCACCCTCCTCATCATGAGGTGTCCAGGATCTTGTCCAATTGTTGATTAGAGTGTTTGACAGTATGCCTGCAGAAACAAGTACATAGTCCATTCATACGGTTATTGATTGGCATGTGGAATGTGTATTACTTTCTTAAGTGTTCTCATGAAACTTTCCACCTCCCCATTGGCTTCAGGCCAGTGGGGAGTGCATTTATTGTTTGATGTTCAGTGACTGGAGATATTTGGCTGCTTCGTGACCCTGGAACAGAGGTCCATTGTATGTCCTAAGTTCCTTGAGAAGTCTATGAGTGATCAGGGTTTTTCCCAACTTTGGCAGCAATTCTTACATCCCTTGAGATGTTATGATCTCCACTTCAGGGTGTTTAGAGTAGTTGTCAATGATGACCCTGACATATCACCCATCTGGAAGGCTTCCAAAGTCTAAACTTGTGCATACCCATGTCTGACGGATCCCTGTTCGCTGATAATTGGTGATGGGGGTCTGGGCCTCCAGTTACCTGGCACCATGGGCATAAATGAGCCATTGTCTTAACTTGTTCATCAATCAACGGAAACATACCCTTGCCCACAGTCAACCTTTCATTTTCACCACACCCTTATGTCCTGCATGGGCAAGTTGTATCACTTGGTTTTGCAATAAGGTGGGAATTACTAGGTGATGGGCCCACAGCAAACACCCATCAGGATCATCCATTAGTTCAGGTCACACATGGTATAAACTTTCAAGGATGTGCTAAGCCCCCAATGTCCCCTGGGATTCATACTCTCAGAGCTTGTGCCACTGCCTATTTCGAACAGCTTCCAGCGCTTTCTTCAGGCACATGTCTTGTGCGTGGCCTGAGAGATAGTCTCCATAGAGATGGGAAGTAGTCTAGACCTGTCAGCTACGAACCTTCCATATTCTTCCATGTCATTTGGTTCAGCCTCTTTCTCTGGTGTTGTGGATCTCTGGTGCATAATCAGATGGATTGGACGTTCCAGTCCGAAACTCCACTTGGCAGTTATAGTCCTGTAGCTAGAGCATCAACTATTCTAATCTGTGTGGTGGTTTGGATGCAGACCCTTGTAACAGTGGAATGAGGGGTTTGTGATACGTAGTGACCACGAACGGTCTCCCATACACATATAAATGGAAATGTCGACACCCCTGATATAAATAGTGATGGCCTGTTTCCCTATCTGGAAGTATATTTGTTTCGTCTCTGAAAGAGAGTTACTTGCTAATGCTACTGAGGCCCGGTTGGTGAAGTGTGAGTCCAGATTCTCGAAGACTTTGCAGTACTAGTCTTGTGCGGTGTTGTGCTCCTGTGTTGATGTGGCATAGATCAAAATGTAGTCACTGACTTTACTGTGCCTGGGAGATCAGCCAACAGCTTGTGCATTATGTTTTGAAACACCTCCCTGACGCTTGGGATGCCAAAGTTGAATCTCCAGAGCCCCACATGAGTACAGAATGTTGTGATGTATCGAGACTCCTTGGCAAGCATGAGCTGATGACAACCGGATCTTAGGTCTACTTTAGAAAACCAGCGAGCTTTGCTCAACTCATCGATGGTCAGGGTGAGGTGGTGTTCTCTCCTGATTGCAGCAGGTGGTAAGCACATATTGACACATATGCCGACTTCTCCTGGTTGTTCAGTCTTGCGTATCACAACAATAGGGGAGACCTCGTAGTCGGCCTGGATACCCTCTCGATAATTTCTTCTGCTTCCAATTTTTGCAGTTCCTTTTCCACTTGGGGCCTTAAGAGGAATAGAACCCTTCGATGTTTCAGTGACACCAGTTTTAATGTTGGGTCTATGTGTAACTTGATGTGTCTCCTCTTCAGTCATCCTATACCTTTGAACACATCTGGGGACTCAGGGAGGTTGTGGGCTACGCCTTTTTGATGTCATCCAAATGTAAATGTGACTATTCCCAGGGCGTCTGCAGTATCACAACCTAGCAGCATTCCATAGCCTTCTTCGGCAACGCTTACTGGAGAATCAATCATCTGGGTTCCTTCATAGATCGCGGTGTGAAATTTACCTATTCACCTCTCAGTCTTAGGGGTTGATCTTGCCCAAAAGCGAATACATTAATCAATGTCTTTTGTAGCACTGGCATAGTTTTCAGTGTATTGTATACTCAGCTGACATCAGGCTTATGGACTGGAGTAAGTGGTGGCTGTCACTTGATGGGGTCCGACATTAATTTGGCACTGGGGTAGATGACGTTGTGGTGCGGTGGCTCTCCCAGCTGTGAAAATGTAGTCCTCTGTACTGTATGTCAACGCTTGGGGTCTTTCTTTGCTGATCCAAAGCACATTCAATAAGAGGGAAGAGCCTTCCATGGATTGTTGGTTGATGGGCACCATATGGCTGCAGTTGGTAGCAGGGAGGGTGCTACAGGAGGCTACAGGGAGAATGACTCACCATGTATCAGGTGGACATCTTGTGCAGCACATGTGATATTCAGGTCTGGACTGCGTGAGGTCAAGTGGTTGCCGGTAGCTTTCCTCCTGGGGCAGTCTGGAGAGAGCAGGGTCAAACCCTGTGCCAGCTCAGACAACCCGGACCGCTGCCTTTCCCGATGGGCAGGGCGGCTCAGTTGACTGTCACTGGCATGGCGATGCGCTACCTGGAGTTTTATGGACTTGCGTTGGACTATCAGCACAAGCACACACCTCCTTGGGATGATGGTGCAACCGCCCCTTTGAAGGGTTGTGCACTGGGCGGGAGTGGTAGACGCCCCCTCTGCGCCAATGTTATGTTTGCAAAGTGGGTAGTTTATCAGCAATAAACCACTTGCACATAAATAACAGTGCAGTGAAATCACATGTGTGCAGGCCTATAACAAAACTAGTCGGAGTCAGTGGTATGCTTTTACTTGGCCCTCGTCGACCCCCTTTTACTTTAACTTCATCATGTGGGGCAAGACAACACCAAATACAAACAATATTACAGGGGGTATACCTGAATCCCATCTCATGTTACTTTTAACATGGTGCAAGCTAGCACACTGCACCTGCCTCACATGACCAACGTTACAGAGTTCAAATGGTGAATGAGCAAAAAACATGCCTTTAAATTTTGTGCTTAGCTTGTCACATTTGTTGTGCGTTCAAAGTCAAAAGCCAAACATCAAACTATGGGGGTCATTACAACCCTGGCGGACGGTGTTAAAGGTGCAGTAATACCGCAAACAGGCCGGCAGACAAAAAAAGGGAATTATGACCGTGGCTGAAACCGCCAACATAGACAGCCACTTTAAAACACCGCCCGCCACGGCGGTACAGACAAGCAGCTCGACGGTCACCGCCAACAGACAGGCGGAAGACAATGTACCGCCCACAGTATCACAACCCGCCAATCCGCCACCTTTTCCGGGACGGATTCACCGTGGATAAAAACACGGCGGAAACAGCTTTTGCAATGGGAAGACGCTCACCTCAACATACTCCACGAGGAAGGAGGACACCATGGAGCCGGAATTACAAATACTCCCTGCCCTTGTCTTCCTGCTCATCTACGAAAACCAGCAATGGCGGCGCCGAAGACAACGGTGAGTACTGTACCTACGACAAAGGGGAGGGGGAGGCAAAAGTCAGGGACACACACACGCAACACCCCACCCCCACCCTCGCACATTACAACACACACACCAATGCATTTCCAAATATCACAGTAACAACCCACAACCACCCCGGAAGAATGCAAAGACCAAAGGAAATCAGTTCAAACATTGTAATGTATCAAAATACAGTTCCAAATATATACAGATATATATACACATTCAAAATTATATACATTACGAGAAGTAGTGCAGGTATGCACATATCAATGTCCGTGCACCACTGGTCCAGAAATGCATGGGCGAGGGCCACACTAGATACCTGTCCACAAACGGAGAGAACACTGAAGGGGCATCAGATAGAAATACAACAGGCACCTCAGGGGGAAGAGAAGAGGGGGCACCTCAGCCGGATTACAGCACCACGCCAGATCCACGACGGGGCTACATGCCCATTGATGTATCCTGGGGAGTGAAAAGCCACAGTCTCTCAAGCCTCTACAGTAGGTGGGTTGCCCACTGTACCATCCTGGGGAGTGCAAAGCCACAGTCTCTCAAGTCTCTACAGTGGGTGGGTTGCCCACTGTACCAACCTGGGGAGTGCAAAGCCACAGTCTCTCAAGTGGATAACAGTCTCCACTGGTTCTGGAGGGGGAATGGTGCCCAGAGTGCTTGATCCTGTTAAGGACAGACAGAGTGGATGCATGTCTCCACTGGTTCTGGAGGGGGAATGGTGCCCAGACAGCATCAGGCTCCCTGTGACGGTTCCTGTTCCGTCACTGTCCCAGCTGCACATGGGATAACGATGCTTGATGTGGTGGTGTTTTCCTTGTTCAGCAGTGCTTTGCCCTGTTCAGCGGTGCTTTGCCATGGCGTTCTCTGACCTGTTCAGCAGTGCTTTGCCCTGTTCAGCGGTGCTTTGCAATGGCGGTCTCTGACCTGTTTAGCGGTGCTTTGCCCTGTTCAGCGGTGCTTTGCCATGGCGGTCTCTGACCTGTTCAACGGTGCTTTACCATGGCGGTCTCTGACCTGTTCAGCAGTGCTTTGCCCTGTTTAGCGGTGCTTTGCCATGGCGGTCTCTGACCTGTTCAGCGGTGCTTTGCCATGGCGGTCTCTGACCTGTTCAGCGGTGCTTTGCCCTGTTCAGCGGTGCTTTGCCATGGCGGTGTTTTCCTTGTGCAGCAGTGCTTTGCCATGGCGGTCTCTGACCTGTGCATTGGTGTGTGGCATGACAGTCCTGTTTCTTTTAATTGTGCTTTTTTTTTTTTTTTTTTTTTATTTAGTACCCTCCTGCTCCTATGAAGCTCTTTTTCTCTTTGTTGTGTATTGTACTTTAATGGTTTGTTTTTTACTTACCGAAATAAAGTTAAATGATGATGCATGACAGTCCCTCATTGCCCAGCGGGGCTGTGGCTGCCAGGGCCCTCCTGGGCACTGACTCTGGCGGTGGCCTCCTGACCAGTGACGATACTGCTGCCCTCCTGGGCACTGACTCTGGCGGTGGTCTCCTGACCAGTGATGATACTGCTGCCCTCCTGGGCACTGACTCTGGCGGTGGTCTCCTGACCAGTGACGATACTGCTGCCCTCCTGGGCACTGACTCTGGCGGTGGTCTCCTGACCAGTGACGATACTGCTGCCCTCCTGGGCACTGACTCTGGTGGTGGTCTCCTGACCAGTGACGACGGTGCTCTCAGTGGCGTCCCGGCCGCCGGGGAGGATGGCGCCCTTCTCCGCCGTGCTGCTCTTACCAGACTGTGCAGACTTTTTCTGGCCCCTCACCACCTTTGGAGGAGTCACAGCTGACTCTGCAATCCCCCTGGGACCCTTGTGAGCAGTTTTGCCGCCAGGAGTCTTCACCCTGTCCCGTCGGCCACTTTCCAACTTGAGGTGCTTTACAGGGGGTGGACTGGCAGTGCTTTGGCTCCGTGTCACACTGGCTGCCCTGGTGGCCGGTGCACTCCACACACCTTGAACACGCACCACAGGTCCTGGAGTTTTTTTGGCTGAGGTGCTACTATGGGACTTATGAATTGGAGGGGTGGGGGTAGGGGCAAAGAGGTCAACGTTGCTGAGGAAGAGTTGCTGACGAAGACTGGGATGGGTAGCTGGAGGGGGTCTGGGAGTGGAGGAAGAGGAGGTGGTTGTAGGAGGTGTAACTTTAGGTGTTTTGGGTGCAGGTGCAGGTACTGGAGGCTGTCGTGAGGTGGATGGATGTTGGGTGTGTGGGTGCCCGCGTTTGAGTACTTTGGGAGGGGGCGTCACAGACACACTGGGAGTGGACACAGGGGACGTGTAAATGGTAGTGGAGGTGGTGAGTGCAGGTGAGCGGGGTGTGGTGCTGGGTGTTCTGGTGCGAGTCCTAGTGCCTGTAGATGTAGTGCATGCAGGTGAGAGTGTAGACGACACTGGGAGGGAGGAGGGAGACGACGAGGAGGGGGACACAGTGGAGGCAGTGGATGCTGCTGTGTCTGTATGTGTGTGATGCTTGCGTGAGTGCCTGTGGGTTGTGTGGTGCCTAAGTTTGCCTGAGCTACTTGTGTGTGTTGAGGTGTATGCATGCTTGTTTGATGGTGTGCTTGGGATAGGCTGGGGTACAGGGGATTGGGTCTTGGTGGAGGAAGTTGGAGGGAGAGGCTAGACACAGGGACAATGGCTGCCATCAGTGCTGAGGCCAGAGATTGCAGGGTTCGATGATGGGCAGCCTGACCACAATGAATGCCCTCCAGGAATGCATTAGTGTGTTGCAACTCCCTTTCTACACCCTGGATGGCATTCACAATGGTAGACTGCCCAACAGAGAGTGACCTGAGGAGGTCAATGGCCTCCTCACTGAGGGCAGCAGGGGTGGCAGGGGCAGGGGCTGAGGTGCCTGGGGCGAAGGTGATGCCCACCCTCCTGGGTTAGCGGGCAAGGGGCGAAGGCTGAGGTGCTGCTGGGAGGGCGGTGCTGGTAGGGAAGGTGGCGGCTGTACCTGTAGAAGTGGGGGGCACAGATGGTGCCACCACCACAAGGGAGCTCCCATCGGCGGACGAGTCCGTGTCGCTGGTTGGTGATCCGGTGACCGACGTGTAGTTCCCCTCGCCCTCGGTCCCACTGGTGTATTCTGAGTCCGTGGTGTGGCCCTCCATGGCCATGTGGGATGCAGCTCCCTCGTGCTCCGGTGCCACTGTACCTCCGCCTGATGATGCTGATGCACAAAAGAACAGGGAGAGCAGAAAAAGGGGGGGGGGGGACGACAGAAGAAAGACAGGTTGAGTGCATGGCTTACCGCTACCGTTGGCGGACAATACAGACACAGCAGCCCCCTGCACCACGCCGTGCTCTTGGCCACTACAGATGTAATTCCTGCGATCTGGCCTACATGGCTATGGTGGACATCTGCACACATGGATGCCACAGGGGCATGCATACCTGGACTTGGCCCTCTACTGAGGTGGGGTGGAGTGGCACATGGCCTGCATTACGGAGGGGCCTAGCCTACGTAAGTCGCCCTGGCCTAGGGAAACCCACATCCCTCCTCCTCCACCCAGACCCCTCCACTGCGCGCAAAGTCCCCAGAATGAGAGTGTGCTCACCCCCTTGTGTCTGCTGTGATGCCCTCAAGCGCCCATCCAACTCCGGGTAGGCCACCGCCAGGATCCTGAACATCAGGGGGGTCATGGTGCGACGGGCACCCCTCCCATGTTGGGGGCCATCCCCAGCTGGGCCTCCGCCGACTTCTTGCTCCAGCGGCGAATGTCCTCCCATCTTTTCTGGCAGTGGGTGCCCCGTCTCTGGTGGACCCCCAGGGTCCGGACTTCCTTGGCGATGCCATGCCAAATGTCCTTCTTCTGGTGGGCGCTGACCTACATGACATGCACAGGGGAAGAGGAAAAGTCATTACGAACTGCACCGTCGATGTGAGTGGCCCCCATCCCTACCCTTGCCATGTGGCACATGCATTCACAGTCTTTCATGTTCCCTGAACTCTGCCCCCTTCCTTCTTACAACCAGCCCTCTCCACCCAGGCATAGCCCATACAACGTGCTCCCTTGGTACTTACCTGTTGGTCTGAAGGACCGTAGAGTAGCGTGTACTGGGGGAGGACCCCGTCCACGAGCTTCTCCAACTCCTGAGCAGTGAAGGCAGGGGCCCTTTCCCCAAACGCAGCAGCCATTGTCTCTTCCAGACCGAGGTCACAGCAGCACTTGCAGTGTAGGTCCTCTCCTGGTGAAGATCAGGTATCGAGTGATTGAACAGATAGAAAATGGCGGTCACGTCCGCGGCGGTGACGTCTGCGGCGGTGCGTATCATCACCGCCGGCGCACTTCATCATTGGCTCCTGGGACCCATAGGGTCCAATGTTAAGCAATGCAGCATTGCGCCGCGGTCTACGACCGCCTACCGCGACGGGGTACAACGCCAGCGCAGATACCTCACATCCCATTGTCCCAGTTTAGAGGTCAGGCAGCCGCCATTTCAGGGGCCCACATGGCTTCATTTACCACTGCGTCACACATACCTAGGCCTACACTCAACACACATACAGAAAGAGTTTTGTGTTTGGTGTCGTGTTCTGTGTATCTGTGGGTACATACCTAGAAATTTGTTGACTCTGTGGTCGCTGCTGTCCTTCCTAGGCACTGTCAGCTTGGACATTTGAGAAGATGGCGGAATCCTCCGGTGTACTGACCGCTGGTGAACCTGTTGACAATGGAGGAGAGACATTTAATCATCACCTACAGGTTTGACCGTGCCACTATCCAGGAACTATGTACCCAGTTGGAGCCAGACCTGATGTCACCAATCCGCCATCCCACTGGAATCCCCCCTGATGTGCAGGTGCTGTCAGTGCTCCATTTCCTTGCAAGTGGGTCTTTTGAGACAACCGTGGCCATAGCATCAGGGATGTCCCAGCCTATGTTTTCCAACGTGTTGTCCAGAGAATTGTCTGCCCTGCTGAAACACGTAAGGAGCTACATCGTTTTCCCTCAGGTGGAGGATTTGGCTATAGTTAAAGGTGACTTCTATGCCCTTGGACATATCCCCAACGTCATAGGTGCTATTGATGGACCCATGTAGCTCTGGTCCCCCCCCCCCCACAGGTGTGAACAGGTGTACAGGAGCCGGAAGAGTTATCATTCGATGAATGTACAGATGGTATGTTTGGCAGACCAGTACATCTCCCAGGTAAATGCTATGTTCCCTGGCTCTGTGCATGACGCCTACATCCTGCAGAATAGCAGCATCCCTTATGTGATAGGTCAACTCCAGAGGCACCGGGTGTGGCTATTAGGGGACTCTGGTTACCCCAACATGTCATGGCTATTGACCCCAGTGAGGAATCCCAGGACCAGGGCAGAGGAACGCTACAATGAGGCCCATGGGCGGGCTAGGAGGGTGATCGAACGCACCTTCGGCCTCCTGAAGGCCAGGTTCAGGTGCCTCCATATGACAGGTGGTTCCCTATTCTACTCACCGAAGAAGGTGTGCCAGATCATCATCGCCTGCTCGATGCTTCACAATCTTGCTTTGCGACGACAGGTGCCTTTTCTGCAGGAGGATGGTCCAGATGGCGGTGTTGTGGCAGCTGTGGAGCCTGTGGACAGTGATGAGGAGGAAGCTGAGGAAGAAGACCTAGACAACAGGTAGTCAGTCATACAGCAATATTTCCAGTGACACACAGGTGAGAATATTTCTTTTTTACCATTACATTCACTTTCACACTTCTACCTCTATCATGTCTGTCATTCCATAGCACTATTGTCTCTTTCCATTACGGTTTCACAGGTGTGGTTACCAACGTGTGTCATCTGCTTGCATCCTTCAAGGATTTGTGATGTGTGACATAGGAATGTTGGCTTTACAATTGAAAACGCATTTTGACACTGTCATTGAGAATACAAATTTACCAAATCACAGACTGACTCCAGATTGCTTTGTGGTTCAAGGGTGTTTATTTAAGTCCTCAAAAATGGAGGGGGGGTGTAAAATGGTGATGGGGGACGGTGGAGGAATGTCCATGGCAGAGTCCAGTCTGTTGGTCACACAGGTGCACTGCCCATATGGGCATATGAAGTGGAGCTGGGGCAGTTAAAGTTTGGACAGGGTAACAAAGTGGGACAGTGGGAGAACAATCAGGGTGGTCTCATTTCCTGGCGGGGGTCTTGCCATCTTGCTATGTCCTGTTCCTGGATCTCAGGGACCGCTTGCATGGTGGTTGTCTGTCTGCAGGGGGTGGGGTGCTGGTGTGGTGGTCCTGTGGTGGGCGTCCTGTCCACTAGCGCCAGCGGAGGTGGTGGGCAGTTCATCGTCCAGGCTAGTGTCAGGGGCCCCTTGGAGAGCCACGGTGTCCCTCATGGTCTTTTGTATGTCCTTCAGCACCCCTACGATGGTGCCCAGGGCGGAGCTGATGGTTTTGAGCTCCTCCCTGAACCCCAAATACTGTTCGTCCTGCAGGCGCTGGGTCACCTGAAACTTGGCCAGGACCGTCGCCATCGTCTCCTGGGAGTGGTGGTATGCTCCCATGATGGAGGAGAGGGCCTCCGTGGAGAGTGGGTTCCCTTGGCCTGTCCGCCCCCTGTCGCACAGCAGCCCTCTCAGTTCCCCTGTGTTCCTGTGCCTCCGTCCCCTGGACCGTGTGCCCACTACCACTGCCCCCAGGTCCCTGTTGTTGTTGGGGTGGTGGGTTATCCTGGGTTCCCTGTAGTGGTGGACACACCGCTGATTGACGTGTCCTGGGTACGGAGGTATGGGCCCGCTGGATGGGTGCTGTGCTGATGTTACCAGAGGGTGGAAGGTCAGTGTTGGGCTGTGCCTGTGCAAGGGGAACCGACTGTCCCGAGGCCCACGATGGTCCGGGCTGGTCATCAGGATCCAGTAGGGCAGAGCTGCTGTCGTCACTGTGGGCCTCTTATGTGGGTGGAGTGCAGATGTCTGGACCCTCCGGTGGGGTGACGTTCCTTAGTGGTCCTGCAGGGATATGAGAGCATGATTATTGCATGTGTGTGTGTAATGGTGTGCAATGGGTGGGTGTGCGTGTACCCCAGTGCAAGCATTCTTGTGTGTGGGTTTGTGTGATGATGGTTAGGGGGTTGTTCTGGGTATGTGCAGTGAGCATGCTTTGGTGAGCGGTGACCATGCTTAGTTGTGTCATGTAGGGCTTGGTGTTGGGATGAGTGGTTTGTGTTATTAGTACATTAGTGAGGATTTGGGGTGATAGGGGGTGGTGAGGGTGGAGGGGTGTGATAGCATGCAGGTAGGGTGGGGGATATGATAGTTAAGATTTGACTTACCAGTGTCCATTCCTCCACCGACTCCTCCGAGGCCCTCTGGATGCATGATGGTCAAGACTTGCTCCTCCCATGTTGTTAGTTGTGGGTGAGGAGGTGGGGGTCCGCCGCCAGTCCGCTGAACCACCTGGTGGTGTCTTGAGACCACGGAACGCACCTGCCCCCGTAGGTCGTTCCACCTCTTCCTGATGTCCTCCCGATTTCTTGGATGCTGTCCCACAGCGTGGACCCTGTCCACGATTCTGCACCATAGCTCCATCTTCATGGCTATGGAGGTGTGCTGCACCTGTGAGCCAAACAGCTGTGGCTCTACCCGTAGGATTTCCTCCACCATGACCCTGAGCTCCTCCTCGGAAAACCGGGGGTGTCTTTGGCGTGACATGGGGTGGTGTGGGTGATGTGTGGGGTGGTGTAAGTGTTGATGTGTGTGGTGATGTGTAGTGATGTGTGGTGTTTTGTGCGTGGAATGTTGTATGGGTGATGGTGTTGTGTGCCTCTGTGTGGTGGGGTTCTCAATTGCTGTGCTCTCTGTCTCTCTGGCCTTCGTTCGTGAATTATGGTCGTAGGGGTTTGTGGGTGATGTGGGTGTGTGTTTTATATTGTGTTGGGTGTGTGGGAGTGGTGTTTGTATGTGTGTCAGGTGTGTGTATTTTGAATTGTCCAATGTGGCGGTGTTTTGGAGATGTGTGTGTATTTTGAGCGCGGCGGTGTGTACCGCCAATGGAATACCGCGGTTGAAAGACCGCTGCGTGGATTCGTGAGTCGTGATAGCATGGGCATGTTTCTGTTGGCGTGACGGTGGAGGTATTGTTTTCGCCAGTTTAACACTGACCTTTGGTGTGGTGGAGTTGTGTGGGTGTCTGAATTTCGGCGGATTCCGAGATGTGTGTCATAATAGCTGTGGCGGAATTCCGCAGCGGGGTTTTGGCGGTCTTCTGCACGGCGGTAAGCAGCTTTTACCGCCAATGTTGTAATGACACCCTTTGTCTTCTGAAAAATTGTGGGCACATGGGTTTTTCACAATCACGTTGACTTCGGTGATGTAACATTAATGGAAGCAACCCCACCTGTGAAAACTGTTCTAGCACCCCTGCACACACACCGAGAAGGAGAAGTGGAACAGTACGACAGCACCTACGTGCCAATAGTCCCAACTCAAGTGGAAAACTACCAATTTAAAGGCTAGTCTCCCACCTCCCAATTCCTGCATATAAAAAAACCTGATTCCTCAGCAGGTTTTAGCCGACAGTGACTGGTCTTGTGTGACTCTGAGTATGTACTGCAAGTAAACTGCTCCTGCAGGTCAGTGCACAACATTTTTGACACACTTTACCTGCCATAGCACTTTCTCGATGCTCCTGACAGGTAAGAAAAATATGTATTTGCATTTCTGATATCCCATCCTGCAGCAGCATACTTGCAAGTCCTATACATGCTAAAAGACCTGATGATGGCTGCAATATTTCATAATGTTGGCATCTGTGACATTAGCTTGTATCAAAGTGAAGTGCGTGAGAGGGTTTAGGCAGTAGAGATCCAAAATAAAGGAAGCCATTTGAGGGCGCTGTACAATTTGATGGCCTGATTCACAAAGGGCCTCCACACTCATGGCAGAGGACCTGAAGTCATGGCGGGGGGGCCTGCACTTGTGATGGGGGCCTGCACTCATGGCAGGACCTCCGCAATGAGAAAATGCAGTACAGAGGTCCTACCATGACTGCAGGACCCATAGCACAGGTGTGTGCGGACTCGCCACATGTGTGCAGGCCCTTTATAAATTAAGCCTGACGGCTTTCCTGCCTACATCTGGAGCGTTTGTATGTCATGTATGTATTAATGAAGACAGAATTGCAAATGTGCTTCTCTCTTACTAATTTATGGTGAGTGTGGCCCCCCAGAATTCCATACCTTTACATCGCAGTGGTGAAGTATTTGACAAATGCTATGAAGAAGGTTCACTTAAGATGCATTTCCAAATCCATTTTTTCAGTATTTATGTAGCGCAACCTTGGCACAATGGCATTGGAGCACTTTACATGAGCACCAGATTATTTTAAACAGGTTCTGAATTTTCTTTAGCCAGAGGGAGATTAAGTGATTTGCCAAAAATAACAGACCTTTTGAACCAATGCTGAAACTAGAACCTGTGCCTCCAGCCCTTAAACTGGTAACTCTGGCATTTAGTTTAATCTCCCTGCATCCAGCATAAATCTTGGTTGACCCACATCTACTGATCCATGAGAAATTCGAGGCTGCGCAAAGTACACAAAGATTACACAGGTTCTACTTGTGCATCACTTGGTTAGTTTTGGTTTTGTGCTTCGTATTCAGATATTACACCCATTGATATGATAGCTCATTGTGTTAAGGTTCACGTTGCAGACATCTTTTGGTCTACAGTATGTCTGTCTATACAGTGCTTGTAAGATATCTAAAATGGTTAACGTACTTGTTGCAGAAATTGTTCTGCAATCCTTAAGTGACATATTGGAATCCTCATAAGGTAACCCAAGCGGTTATGTGCTTTTTCTAGAACAGTACATGTGATGTGCATATGTATTGTTTAAATTCTAGTTAGAGAGCTCAAAAGGTTCCAAAGGTTTTTTGTGGATAGTCATACATAATCTACAGACCGCACAGATGAATATAGGCAGGAAAGCCCAGTGAGATATGTGCTCTGTGTATAGGCCTGTATGCAACCTTCAGGGCAAAAGTGTGAATGCCTGCAGGGACTAAATTAAACTTATATTGTTCAGAAACCATCAACATTATAACCCTCAAATTGAGTAAACTCCTGTGTTTCTCATCAATTATTTCTCCAGATGAAAAGACAGAATTGTGCAGCAGGATATACTGTGCTTCCTTTGACCACTCCCAACTCAGGAGACTGTAAGCTTGTTATATTGTGTTATGTTATTGTAAGAAATTGGGTTACTGGTTGAGGGAGGTGAATCCTTACTCAAGCAAATTTTGTCAGGGTGTAGTCACAAGCAAACCCCACATTTACCTGTGCTTAACCCTCTGGTAGCTTGGCACACAGCAGCCAGGCTTAACTTAAAGGCAATGTGTAAAGAATTTGTGCAACACTTCAAACAGTACTAACGGGAAATCACAACACAAGAATCTCACACCAAATTAGAAAACTAGAGTAAATGTTATTAAAAAAAATCAAGGTCAACATGACAACTCCAATCAGGACAATTGGACGTATGCAAGTTTAAGCATTTCAGTGAAATCAGCACCAAAAAACACAGATCTCCAACTGCAGTCAACTGGTCGTGCCGGACTAGACAGAGTCACAAATACAGGTCAACAACATGGAGCACAGGCCGGCAACCGGGACCCACTTAGGCCCGCTGAACACAGTACCTTTATTTTGGATGCGAAAACATAAGAAGTCCCGCGTTAAGGATGTGTCGCGCAGCAGAAATGACGTGAGGTCTAGGCAAGAAGATGTGTCACACAGCTGTAGTCCCAGGGAGCTGCAAAGTCTGAGGCGAGGTCTTTTGCATGAAGATGCGTTGTGCAGCAGTGGTTCCGATGGGCTGCATTGGGCGAGGTACTGTCCTTGCATGGAGGAGTGTCAAGCAGAGGTGGTTTTAATGGACTGAGTTTGGTTTGGTGATGTCCTTGTATTGTGGAATTCCACACAGCAGAGGCGATGCATTGGTTCAGAGATCAATGCCACATTGCGGAGGAGATGGGTCTGTTCTGCTGAATCCACAGATGGGCTGGCAGAGCATCTTCAGGCCCACTTCCTAGGGTCCAGAACTGGGGTAATACTACTTGGGATAATAGGACTCACACAGAGGGCAGAGATGCAGTGTTGGGTTCAAGGTTGCTGGAAGCCTGTTCTTCCCCTGAGACTTCTGATCAGGAAGCCAGCCAACAAGTTTTTGGTGTCACTCCAGGGTCCTGGGTTTATAAATACATGTCCAGTAATTCTCATCCAGGCAAGAGGGCAGCAGAGCAAGAGCAGCAGGTCAGCACATCAGGGCAGATGTCCTTCAGGGCAGCAGTACAGCAAAGTCACTGTCCTTTCAGCAGCACAGCAATCTTTCTTGCTGGAAGATGTCCAGAAGTGTACTGAAGAGTTGGTTCTGAAGTCCAATATTTATACTTGGTGTCTACTGTGAAGTGGCGAGAGCTTCTAGAGGCTTCCACCCCACTGAGGTGTCAGGCACCCCCTTTCTCCTTGTTCTGGCCCCCGCTTGTAAGGGGCCACAAAAGACTAATAACAAACCCCTTTGTGAGGGTGCTCAGGCTGAGCATTTGTGATGTGCAAGTGTGGCAGGTGACTCATTAACTCAGAGTGGGCCATCCTGCCAACACCTATCTTCCCCTTTGATTTACTCTCTGGGAGCAATACACAAAGACCAACTGCCAGATACACCTAGTCATGTGACCCAGGAACAGACTGCAGGTACCAAATAGTTAGGACTACGAAATGCAACTTTCTAAAAGCGGCGCTTTTAGAATTGTAACTAAAAATCCAACTTTAGTATTTTTTTACAGGGGGCTTTAAATTACAATTATTTAGACACCAAACTCGAACTGTCTAACTGCTCCCAATTAGAAGTTACAAGAATAAGCTTGTTAAATGTAATAAGGTAACTCCAATGTTATCCTATTAGGGAGGCAGGCCTTACAGTAGTGAAAATCTAATTTAAGTCAATTTTTTCACTCTCAGGACATGTCAAACTTAAAAATACATGTCCTACTTTTTAAATACAATGCACATTGTCCTCTGGGCTGTTTAGAGCCAATCCTATCTGAGGGATGACTTGTATGTGTTAAAAAGGGCTAGCAAAATATTTATTTTGCCACTTTAAAAACTGCACACACAGGCTGCAAAGGTAGCCCTGAGACACGTTTAAAGGGTTACTTAGTTGGTGGCACAATCAGTGCTGCAAGCCCACTAGTATTATTTAATTCACAGGCCCTGGGTACAAGGGGTACCACTTTACTAGGGGCTTACAAGTAACTTAAATGTGAGAGTAGGGTATAAGTAATTTCTGCCATGTTTAAAGTAGAGAGCACAAGCACTTTAGTGCTGGTTAGAAGTGGTAAAGAGTGCAAAATCCTAAAGCCAGCAAGAACAAAGACAGTAAACCAGGAGGGTTAAAGGCAAAATGTTAGGGGAGAATCATTACAAGGAAGCTAGGTCTAAAAGTTATGTTCCGATATGGTATGTGATGTTATATGTATTTGTAAAGAGCACTATCAGCAGCAATGGTATCCTGGCACTGAGTAGGTGTGTGTGCCTAGTCCTGCTGCGGGTTCATGGGTTAATTGAAAAGTCAAGTCTTGAGTTTCTTGCAGAGTCCAAGAAGAGAGAAGGAGGCTCTGACTAGAAGTGAAGTATGGAATGCCTGTCCTTCTGATCTGTTTTTTTGTATGCATGGGATGGGTGTGAGTAGAAGTCCTGCGGAGCTAAGGTGCCTGGATGTTTGCTGGAAAGAGGTGCAACTGTTCAGGTAGGTGGGGTTGAAATTGTATAGAGCCTTGGATGTATGTGTGAGGAGCTTGAAATGACCATGTTTGTGTTTTGGAAGCCAGTGGAGCTCCCTGGGGTGTTATGTGAGTTTTGTGTGATTGTTTGAGGATGAATCAGGCTGCTGAGTGCATTAGTGCTGGGTGTGGGTCAGAGTTCGGCCAGCCACCAGTTGGGAGTCCTATGGTAAGCTTTTTGTCAAAGATCACTACTTCTGTCTAGTAGCTATGGAGCTTGAGACAGTTGGCTTTCAAACAGTTAGTGACTTTGGTAATGCAGGCTGTGAACTTGAATTGGAATCTTGTCTGTGTAGAGATGTGTGTCATTGGCATAGAAGAGGATGCTGATGCCATGTGCATGGATGATGTTGGCTGTAAGGATCTTATATGCATTGAAGAGGGTGGGATTTTGCAATGAACAATGAGGCACTCCATGGATAAATCTGTAGGCTTTCAAGGAGTAAAGTGCCTGGCTGACTGATTATGTCCTATCCATTAAGGAGCATCTCCACCTGATAAAAAATCCTTGGAGGAGGTCCTCATGCAGGTGGCTGATGCAAACGGTGCAAGACTATGTCAAATGAAGTAGAGGTCCAGGAGAGGGAAGGCTACCGTATCTCCTACGTCAAGGGTCATGCAGATGACTATGGTGGCGATCAGTGCTCTTTCTGTACTGTGGTTGGGGCTGAATCTGGACTACATGGTATTGAGAAGCTGGTGGTGGCTGAGATGGCCAGTGAGGAATCGGTTGACTAGTTTCTTTAAGACCTTGACCTGGTATGGTAGGAGGGATATGGGTATGTAGTAAGAGAGTGGCTGGGTCTGCAGATTATTTCTTGAATAGGAGCAATAAAGACCAACATAATGTGCAAGTTACCACCTAAGATCACTAATAAATACAGACATGAAAATATTGGCCAAAGCGCATGCTACAATATTAAAGAAACTCCTCCTGAGCCTTATACATGAATCTTAGGTCAGTTTTCTTCCAGGTCGCTCATCCAGGAATCACTTATGACTCTTATCAAATGTCCTCTGAAAAGTGAAAGACAACATGGATGACAGGATATTGCTATCCTTGAATAAAGAAAAGGTGTTTAATAGGGTAGAAAAGAGATACCTCTTTAGAACATTGAGGACCGTAGGCGTTGGTACAGGATTTCTTGACAAGATACGCTGGCTTTACTCTGATGCTCCTGCACAGGTTGACTGTAAGGGACATATGCTGCATTTTCCATTTCTAGAGGGACGAGACAAGGGTGCTCACTTCCCTACTTTATTCCTCATAGCATTAGAACCACTTGCAGCAGCTATTTGCCAGTTTGAGAAAATACAGGGCATAGATTCAGCTGCTGACCACATTAAACCCTTATCCTATGCTGATGACATCCTCCTTACACTCAGTGGCCCCGGAGCCTCGATTCCCCAACAAATGCTCCTGATTTTGGAGTTTTTTACCTTCTCTGGATATAAGATCAACTGGCCATAGAGTGGAGTGGTACCGATTATGAAATTTCCATTTAGAAGGTACATTAATGACCTTGGCTTTATGTGAAAATCCACGGGACTCAGTTACCTAGGCATCCAGGTCACAAGAGGCTTAAAGGTGATGGAGGCGTCCAATTTGCAGTTGTTGCTGGCACAACTGGATAGCAACTTCCAAAAGTGGTCATCCTCACAGCTCTCCTTGTGGGATAGAACCCAAGAGATAAAAATAGATACTTCTCCCACATTCAATTATGCTTTTGTTATGCTTTCACTTGCAATTCCTTAGATGCTCCTTTTAACCATATACGTGTGTTAAAGCATTTATCTGGGGGGGGGGGCAAAAAGCCTAGGTTTAAAATGACAAAAAGTCATACAGACACAAGGGTCAGGGGTCTTTCTCTACCAGATATGCATCTATACTATCTTGCACACCACCTCTCACAGCTGGGATACTTTATATTCCCTGCCATGGATTGGTCCTCTTTGGTCACTATAGAAACATTTCCGGTGTACACAACATCAGGCCTGAGTATAAGAACCTAGATGCACCTTTCTCCATATACCGTGGTCTTGTACTAAATTATTGCACTACTGAAAAGATATATGGAACACATTGCGAAATAGTAGCACCTTCTTGGGTCAGCGTAGTATGCCTTGCAATCAACTTCAAGTTCGACTGGAGGACATTTCCTTATTGATGTGCATTAGGAAAGCTTTAAAAACGACGACTTCCCCTTATTGCATCAACCAAACGTGCCATCTTACATGATGTTCTAGAGGTGAATGATAGTACTATTCATTGGGAGAAATGGATATCAACAGTCTTAATGGTGGGAAAGGTCTTTATCCTCAGGCATTGATGCCTGACAACACTTCCAACACACCAAAAATGGACAACTAAACTCTTTAATTTAGCCACATATGAGAGATACATAAATAAAATTAAAGCCAAATTTACCAAGTTCAAAGATGTGCAGGGTCCTTTCACAAGATTCAATTAACCGTAGCCTCTATCTCTTGATGATAAACGGCTTGTGTAGGCTTACTCAATATAGTTATCATACTGTGTCTTCATATCCCACCACTTGACCAGGACTCAACGGGAGGGAGAGATTTAAGAATGACAAACTGATACCGCAACTCACAGGCTAGTGTACTGGTAGACTGAGAATGGAGGAAGTGATTGACTACTGAGAAAGGTTTAGGAGGAGGAATATTATTTGTTCTCGATTTTCTGCTCTTTGCAACTTGCTCTTTACTCTACTTTTAACTCTATACTTCTTATTGATCATACTTTATAGACGGCATTAGTATTGGCTTAGATTCTTCAAATTATCCTTCTTCATCTTTTGTCTATCCACCCTATTTGTGCTTTTATAGTTCTCTTATTATCAGACACTGTTTTATACAGTTCTTGTAAAACATGCTGTTTCTTATGTCATTTATTACTATATATCATTATAGCCTGGTTTATTGCTTTGAACATTTTGCATTATAAAATAATAAAGAATGAATACACAAAAAAATAACAGGGGTGTGATGGTGGTGTGTTTCCAGGTGTTCAGGAATGTGGAATGCGGCTGAGTCATGGAGGGGTTCAGGATGGCTTCACTGATTGATACGAGTTCTTTGGAGTGGTGGGAGCAAGGATCAAATGGAACTCCTGCATGGATGGTGTTCATGGTAGTCACAGTTTCAAAGGTGGTGATGGTGGGCTACGAGGTTATGGTTTGTTTTTCTTGCATGATTGGACGTTAGGTTGCGTCGATGATGGAGTACGGTTGAGAGTTAAAGTTGCCATACGTTGAGGTAATTTAATTGAAGAAGGATTCACAGATCTTGTTGCAAAGGTCTTGCAAGGGGGCGATGTTGCTGGTGGCAGTAGAACGAGTGGTGAGATCTTTGATTATGCAAAGATTTCCTTTTCGATATTTTCGCTGGAATTCATGCACTCTGCAAAAGCTCTGCTTTTGGTGTTGCTTATCTGTTAGTTGTAGCATCTTAGGGCAAATTTGAAGATGTCTTTATTGGTGGTGTGTTCATTTGTTTCCCATTTGCGCTCCAGTTGCTTGCAGTAGCATTTTATCAACCTGAGTTTGTCTGTGTAGCAGCTGGCTTGTGGTCGGGCTCTTGCCACTGGGTTGTGTTTGAGGAGAACCAGGGTGTTGGTGTATATGGTGATCCAGCTGTTAAGGTTCTTGATGGCATTTGGCAAGTTCAGTAAGTAAAAAAAAAATAGTTATGCAATTAAAACCATAAACACTGTATAACATACATGAGCATGCCACATATAAGATCTGTTAAAGCATACATTTAACACCATTGCTTCCCAAAGTGTGCGCCGCGGAACCCCGGTGGACCATTAGAACTTACCAGGGGCGCTGCACACTTCTTGGGAACATTGAAATGCTTTTTCTTTCATACTGGCTTTATTCTAAAAACACCTTACATTTGTGGTATGAAGATGAAATAATCAGTGCAAATAAATCAAACTTGTTAGGGTTTTGCAATGCTATGTTGTAAGTTGTACAACCCATCATGTTTGATTTGTTTCCACTGTGAGTCTCTCTTTCATACTACCGTACAGCTAACAAAGCTGCACGGTAGTATGAAGGAGAAAGACTCGCAGTGGAAACAAATCAAACTTAATGGGTTTTACAATAGACATCGTAACATTGCAAAAACCTAACAAGCTTGTTTTATTGCACTGCATTTCTTTCTCTGTCATACTACTGTACGGCTCCTTTCCAAAGAAAAGTTATGTTTAGAATCGAGCCATATGGTAGTATGAAAAAGAAAGAATCACAGCGCAAATAAATCACACTTGTTAGGGTTTTGCAGTATTACGTAGTATATTATAGAACCCTCAAGTTCAATTTGTTTCCACTCACTGCTTGATTTGTAAATAAATACGTACCAGTGCTAAAAGCTCTCCTCTGAAACATGCGGCTGCTGCAATTAAATATGCATACACAGAACATTGAGACAGCGGTAATCCTAAAGCCTTCCTGGGACTCTTCACGCAATTTACAGCCTCTCCCACCCACTTCAGTTCACTATTGCAGCTTTCTGCTTTCTCCCAATGTGGAGCTTTTCCATCCTTCTCTTCCTTCGTCTTTCGCATATGTGTTTTTTGCTTACAGCAAATACCTGATGCAGAAAACTAAGTGCTAGTCCTTACAAATAAGTGCTGGTCCCCCCCCCCACCGTAAACCCAGTGCTTAATTTGTAAATAAAAATGTGCCAGTGCTCAAAGCTCTCTTTTGAATCAAGCGGATGCTTCATTTAAATGTGCGAGCCATCTCGAGCCTCTCAAGTTTAATCCATTTACAGGCAATCCCTACTCCTTCACCTCACTCATGCAGCTTTCTTCATTCTCCCTTTGTGAAGCTTTTTAGTTTTTCTCTTCCTCCACCAGCTCAAATTAAGCACTGTGGATACCACCAAATCAATTTTAGCAGTTTGCACTGTGATTCTTTCTCTTTCATACTACTTTATGGCTTCATTCTAAAGAAGTTACATTTAGAACGGAGCCCTACGGTAGTATGAACAAAAACGAATCACAGTGCAAATAAATCAAACTTGTTAGGGTTTTGTAATGTGCAATTGCAGCCACAGTAACCCATGTGGGAATGCCATGTGGGAGAGTTATGGAAGCCACAACTGTCAGAGTCTGGAATGGTTTGGACCAGCGCATGACGTCTTGCCTAATAGATAAGAGTCTGCTTAGACAAAGTCTCACACAATCGGGAGCAAGGAGAAAGTGCTACAGTAGGCAGAAAGAGTATAACAAAAATGTTGGGCACTGGCCTGCAGCAGCAGATTACTGGCAGTGCGTACTCTGAGTCACTCAAGACAAGTCCCTGTTGCAGAAGCCCTTTAGCAGATTCATCCTAATTATTTTCAGGGAGAAAAATGGAAGTGCTCCCGAGGTCTGGCTTACATCCCCCACCCATCAAAAAAAGGTACATAACATAGTGCTGCGACTAATGGCCAATATATCAAGGGAGCAGCAGGTTGAAAAAGTTTGGGAACCACTGATCTAATAGGTTAGCCCTAGGGACAACAAAAGTCAAATGTAAAAAAAAAAAAGTATCCTTCAGAATACAAGGAAGGTGGCAGCCCTTGAGAAGAATGAAACAGCTGCACATGGTTGGTAGCTCAAATAGAGCCCAGCCTCCATACTAGCCAAGCTACAGACAGCAACTGCGGCAAATACCCTACACACCAGTTTCATTCCCCATAGAACTGTGATAACAAGTGATGCAAGCCTCTTAACAGGAACCATCTGCTAAGGATCCGCACATTTTATCTTAACAAAGACTAGTTAATATGAACACAACATCAGGCAGCACTCAGTTAAAAAGAAGCAGTCAACAGCATTATTTATCCAAAAGTAATTCTTGAGTGACATCGAATTCAGAGTTCTTTGTCATTTCTTCTCAGTTTGTATTTATTTAAATTACTTTTCCGCAATACTAAACAAGGAATTTTGGTGAGCCATTGCATTTCGTCTCTTGCTATACCAGAACTTTTTCAAGGCATTAAACTGGATCACAAATGAGGCTGGTCATTCATTAAGTCCAAGTCATGATATCCCTTTTGTTGCATTTGGTTGTGTGTTCAGTATCTTGTGATGATGTTTCTTGTTTATTGATGGCTACAGACCAAACAGTATCGTTTCGAAACAGGTCGCAAAATCTAATATGTCTATCAGAAGTATGCCATATGGTAACGGCATTCATAGAAGATTTTATGACCTATGTCGGTACAGTTTGGAGCTGGGGAACCAGGTTTGAGTCTCGGATCGGCTCATTATTATGAGCAAAGTACTTAGGCCCTGATTTAGATCTTGGCAGTGTTACCACCAATCCGCTGCAGTGGAGGACCCAGGTACTTCATCAAGTCGATGGTGTTCCAACGGCCATATTTAGATGTATTGTAGCTGAGCCACTGACCTACCCGACAAAGTGTTCTTCCTAGCCGTCAGGCTGGCAGTTTCCCGCCGACCATATTTAGATGTTACAATCCTGTGGGCATTGTACTGGCAGCTGATTGTTGACAGGGGAGGCCATCGTAGGACCCAATGGACATCGTACGAGGGCAGTAGCTATGGAACAGAGGTAAGTCTATCACACCCAATGTACTATGTGTCCACCATCACAACACATGTCACAACACAGTATATACACATTATAATCCATTACCATTCCACCACAACACAACACATATATGCCGAAAACGCACATCGCCATATTTCCATAACACAACATACACACTCTATTGAAACTACAATCACGCGCAACACAACCACAACAGCACAATTACACACTCATCTACACATAAGCAAAAGCACAACTACACCCATCATGACAACCACCACAAAAAAACACTCACAACATCAGACCCATATGCAAGTCGCACACATTCTAACACAACCATATCACCCACTCCAGCTCCCTCTACCTCAACTAGCCAGTCCAATCTCACACAGACATACATGTACTGACTTTCATACACAATGGAAAGTACAGCATTACAGCTACAGGTCCCTTTGCAATGGGGACACACGAACATAGTTGGCAAGTGTGAATTAACCATTATTGTAGTGCCAACATTCATTTGACAATGAATACCGACGCCAAACTGACAGTTGTGTATTTGTGCAATATGTGTTTTGTTCCAGTGTGTCCCCATCAGTATCTGATACAATTGTATTCCTGACATATGCATGTCACAATTATTTAAAAAAAATATACTGTGCCATGCATATGACTGCAGTGGTCCCGTGCTTGTGTGCAGGGCACAGGCGATGTGGATTCTCTACCGTTGTGTCTGGCAATGAGGTCCAGACGCAGAAGTAAAGGAAGGTCATGCCCAGTCAAAAACAGAAGTGGAATCAGGAAATAAAGTAGGTTTTTACCATATTTCCCTTCAAAACCTGCCAACTCAGGTGTGCAGGTGACAGTTCCGCAGATGACTTGGAGGGTAGGCACACCATAATCTGCTCGGCAGAAGGATGGCCAGAGTCCCGCCACCAGCCACTATTTTCAATGTCGCTGTCGACGCAGGTGAAGATTCCTTGCAGTCATCTGGACTTGGGCGGTCTGTCGCCTATGGGACCGCCAAAATTTAAATCGGGCTAACGAGCCCCCAAGGCAATAGACAGGTTTTCCCAGGGAAAATCGATGGTTGGACCATTATTGTAATGAGCTAAATCAGGACTTAAGCTCCCGTTTCCTACAAAAAAAGAATGTGTCCTTGAATAATCTAACTGGTAGTCATGCAAAGCGCTCCAATACCTTTGGGTCGAGTTCGCTCTATATTAAAACTGCAAAAAAAAAACTGTGCCGGTGTAATGTGTCCAACCTACAAGACACATGTTCTAACTGTGGCAGGAAAGAATGAGCCATTTGTCGCCCTTAGTGTGAAAAAAATCATAAAATGGTTAATAGTACCCACTGTTGATCACATTGCTGCGCCCTATGAAAACACATATTTTTATTATAAAATGTTATAAGGATGTTTAGCAGCATGAAAGAGCACATAGATAATTACTTCTGAACAACAGTTCTGTTTCCATATTTCACAAGGATATTTTTCGGTTTTATCTTGACCTTTATTTTAAGATTACAATAAACACCCCCTCGGTGTCTGCATGTCAGACAGTTATGTATGCTATCTTCCTTAGTTTGCATCGTACCTCATAATGCCAAGGCATCAGCACATTTGAAAATACGCAGACACCCTGGAGTTCCTTTATGAGTTTATGTAGCCTTGGAATATGTGCCATGCATATGAGTTTTTATATTTTTCCTTCAGATTCCTTGTTTTGTGCAGAACTTCTAACGGTATTCAACATTTATAATGCTCCCTCTCCACCATACGTTTCCTGCGATAACCTTTCGTCCTTTCATCCAGAAGTCGGTATCTTTCCCTGCGTTTTTATAGTGGTTTGTTCGTCTGCCCGTCCAGAGAGCCGGTTGTACTGTGTGACTCACCAATGAATCACCGCCATCCCGCGAGGCTGCAACCCCCTCCGGTCCACTTCCGGGGAGCAGGCATCTGCCGGGTCTGCTCGCTGTGCATTACTCATTTCTCACTGTCATTACAGGCTGCTGATTGGCCGGGCTAGGGTCAACAGACGTGCTTCCAGTGAATGGAAAATAAATTATCTCTGAGAGGCAGCTTGACAGAGATGTTCTTAAGGGGCTCCCTGGAGCACCGAGACTGATTTTTTGTATTTAGGCGACTTACAGAGGCATGGTGTATCCTCAGTTCCTTGCATTAACTGTTGTTCTTTCAAATGTTAGAGGTTAAATGCAACCAACAGGATTAAAGGCCTGATTTACGATCCCTGAGATAAACTGGGATGCACTTCGCAATGCAATCTATGTACAGATAGCTGCAATTCATATTGTCTGTTTGGCGGGCGTTGGAAAACAACCTGACCAATGAATATTATTGAGACAGGTCAAAATATGTGACCCCCTTTGATTAGTTGCAAATGCAGGGATGGAGCTTGCAAGGAACCGCATCCACCAGTCCCTAGTGCATTTCTAAACAGGAGGTTTTTTTTAAGGTAGCCCGTGTACAAAAAAAGGAGCCATCCTTTTAAAAATACGTTTTCCATGTGTGAATACTTTGGAGGGAGCGACTAATGACTTTTCACTCTGAAGTCTCCCAACATGATTACCAAAGGAGAAGCTGTCCCACAGACCTGTCCTTCAGTGACCACCCCAACTCGTGGGTTGGTAACTAATAAACCATTCCAAATCATAATAGGGGATGCCCTTTCATGCACCTTCTTAGCAATTCGGAGAGTGTTTTATATGCCCTTTTATGTGTCAGAAAGGTTTTTCCGATTTGTATTTGGCTTTGGTACATTGTAAAAATAGTTTTGGTGGTGCAGACCTGTAATTTTGCAAATTTCAGAATTTGGAAATAGAAATGATTTTGTACATCAGTTCATTGCTTCTTTCTTTGATCAGGCCTCAGTGTTTACATTTGCATGGTACGCAATTCTGCATTCTTACTTGTTTGTGAAGCCATATTATCGAATCTGTGCCCCCTGCACAGGGGTGGTATTATTGTAAGGCAATACTTGGCAGTATCAGCACCACAAATGTGGAGCCAAGTCATCAAATAAATATCGAATATAGAACCATTTGCTGTGAGGAGGGATAGTAAAATGTCTCTTCACTTAGGATCCAAAAATCCACATACCTGCACAGTCCCCTGAAGGAACAGTCATGGACATGAGACCTGCAGGGGTCACAGGCTGGCAGTGTGGTAGGGGCCACACTGCCATCATTAAATATCAAATGCATGCATGCTTTTGTTGCTGGTATGCATTCAATGCAGATGCACCCTGTTGGACATGACCCTTCCTGCAGAGTTATCCCCAGATATTTTTTGCCTTCTATCTCCTATATTTCTGCCCATATTTTAGTTGGCCCTAAGACTCTGAGCACTTTACCACTGCTAACCAGTGCTGAAGTGCATGTTCTTCTCTCCTAAAACATGGTAACATTGGTGTATCCGTAATTGGCACATTTTATTTTACATGTAAGTCCCTTGTAAAATGGTATACCATATACCAAGGGCCACTAAATTGAATGCTACTAGTGGGCTTGCAGCACTGGTTGTGCCACCCACTTAAGTAGCCCTGTAAACATTTCTCAGGCCTGACACTGCAAAGCCTGTGTAAGTGGTCTCACTACTTCTCTGACTTGGCATTTAAAATCTCTTCACAAGCCTTTAACTCCCCTTTTTTACATATGTCACCCCTAAGTAGGCCCTAGGCAGCCCGTAGGGCAGGGTGCCATGTAAGCAAAAGACAGAACGTACACTTTTACATTTTCATGTCCTGGTAATGAAAAACTCCCAAAGTAATTTTTCATTACTGTGAGACCTGCCCCTCTCATAGGCCAGCATTGGGAATTCCAAATATTACCTTTATGTTGCAATTCCTGATCTGAGAAAAGTAGCTGCATCATGTTTAGTATCATTGGAAGGGTAATGATAAATCCTCTTTACTGGTAAAGTTGGATTTGCTATTACTATTTTAGAAATGCCACTTTTAGAAAGTGGGCATTTCTCTGAGCTCACTGCTCGTCTCCAATAACCGTATGGCTGGGGCTAGGTGCCAGCGACCCTTGTGCATTCCCTCCAGACACCCACAAGACAGGATACTCAACTATATCTGCATTGATCTGCATACTGATGGATCTTCCTGGGGAGAAGGTTGGGAAGGGCTCCCACTTACATTTAAAATGGTAGTAGCCAGCGCCATCATAAAGGAGCTTATTACCTCTGTCTGTCTGTTAGTCTGGAGCCGAGGCTGACTGCAAGGGGGACCTCTGCACTTCATAAGAACTCTTTGTAGTCACTCCCACATCAAAGACACTTTCTTATATAAGTACCTGGTCCCTGACCCAGTAAAATCAGTACACGTCTAGGCTCAAGGAAATGCTGCTGTGTGCCAGGTGTGCCACTCTGCCAGGATTGATTGCTCCCAGGACCTGCTGCCCTGATTTCCTGAGCTGCCCTACTAATCTCTGCCATGTAGCCCAAGACTCATTCTCCAAACCCAGAGTGACTCTGAGTGGCTCCTGCTTTCCATCGCCGCTCGCTACTTTCAGTCCACTCAAGCAGCTTTGCCCTGCTTCGCCACTTGCATTTGTGAGCCACCGACAGCAGCCCTCCTTTCCTTTGTCACTCACTATTTTTAGTCAACCCGAGTGGCTTTGCCAAACTTTCCCGCTTGCACCTGTGGACCGCCTGGAGCTGCCCTGCTTTCTTTTGCTGCTCACTACTTTCAGTCAACCCAAGCGACTTTGCCCCATCATGCCGCTCACATCTGTAAAACACCCAGAGCGGCCTTGCTGAACCGTTGTCGTTCAATGCTTCAGTTGGTCCGAGCAGCTCTGCCAAACTTTGCTGCTTACCTCTGTGAAACACCAGGAATGGCCCTGCTGAATCTTGCTCCTGTACAGTTCTCCCACGGACCCCGCCGGCTTCCCTGGTAACCCATCCGCTCCCTGAAAGGAGCGCAACCAGGACAGTACCACAGCCCATAAAAACAATGTGCACCCGTTCAGAGGAGTCCCCGGCACCACCCCTTTGGATCTCTGCATTTGCTCAGCAACCTCGCTTTGTATTTTTGTTTGAGTCTGCAAAGCAAATGCTTCGCTATTTATGAATTGGATCTTTATCATGGTGATTTTAAATTAAGCAGATAAATAAGCTTTATTTTTCTACATCCGTGTGGAATCTGTTTTTGTGGTGTACCTCCTGTGGTTATTATGTGTGTTGCACAAATACTTTACATATTGCCTTATAAATTAGACCTGCCTGCTCTGCGCCAAGCTACCAGACAGTGAGCATGGACTAATTTATGTTGTTCAATTTTATTGCCCTGACTAGGATTGTGGTCCCTACTTTGACAGGGTGCCTACCTCTGCCAACTAGATACCCAATTTCTAATACATCCTTAGTTGCTTGAGGACATGGGCCAATGCATGTTTGCCAGTGCAAAGGATGGTATAACTAAAAAAGCATGCACAGGAGCTTTGAGACCCTGGGGTGCAACCCAAATATGTACAGTTTGTGAATACGGTACAGGTTCACTCAGTATGGCTGGAGTTAGGCTGTCAGCATCTGTGCTAGCACTTTGAGCACCCAGCCCTTGAAGGACACTTTGAGCCCTTGAAGGGCGCCTCGAGACTAAGGCCCTCATTCCGACCCTGGTGGAGGGCAGAGGAAGCACCGCCAACAGGATGGCGGTGCTTCCCGGGCCATTCTGACCGTGGCAGTAAAGCCGCGGTCAGAAAAGGGGAACCGGCGGTTTCCCGCCGGTTTTCCCCTGGCCCAGGGAATCCTCCATAGGGGTTCCGACCCCCTTCCCGCCAGCCTGTTCCGAGAGGCTGGCGGGAACGGGTGTCGTGGGGCCCCCTAACAGGGCCCCACAAAGATTTTCAGTGTCTGCTTTGCAGACACTGAAAATCGCGACGGGTGCCACTGCACCCGTCGCACCCCTGCAAATCCGCCGGCTCCATTCGGAGCCCGCTTCCTCTTTTCAGGGGCTTTCCCGCTGGGCCGGCGGGCGATCTTTTGGAGATCGCCCGCCGGCCCAGCGGGAAAGTTGTAATGACCCCCGCGGTCATTTGACCGTGGTGCGGTCTTTTGGAGGTTTCCGCCCGGCGGGCGGCGGGTCGGAATGACCCCCTAAGTGCAGTCTGGGATAGAATCCACACATCAGGGCCTTCAGGGTTCCAGACAAGAGGAGGGATTTTTTATTTATGTTTATTTTGTTTTTGATATAGTGCATAGTAACCATGACATTCAATGTCCGAGCACATTATAACATAAATATGTACACATAATATCATATTAACCTTATACACAGTACACCATCCGATTAAGTTACATTTCAAGATAAAGCTATACATGAGATAAAAGCAGAAATTCGAGATTCAGTGAAATAAATCATACAGGAAACGTGAACAGTTTCAGATCTGAGGACATGCCTAACCTAAGTCTCCACATAGAAGAGCAGCCAAATACAAGTTGATGTTCAGGGCCAGCCGTAAGGCTTGTGGTACCCTATGCTAAAATGCTCAAGTGTACCTTTTCACACCACCTTTCTTGCTAGGTGTGTGCACACTCATGCAGACAGCCTACACACAAATATGCATATCTAGTGCCATTTTCACCTGTTTCTAACTCTTGTGTTTCTCTTTTACATTTAAAGAAAAGCACAAACTCCAAAGATACAGAGAGTTACACATGTCCGGAACGTGATGCACGTCCTGCATTCTGAGCACCTGTAGATCATAGAACCAGCAGTTGTATGTAAAAAAAACATATTAAAGGAAGCTCATGAAAGCTATGGGGACTGAAAGCTCCAAAGTACTTTAAAAGAAGCACTCTCAATATAGGGGCACCAAAGCTATATAAGTGAAGGACAATCTCAACATCAAAATCTATCCAGAGAATTTGACATCAATTCCAACTTGTTTACTGTACATTAACTTCATATTGAATAGTCTCCCATTTAAATAATTTTAGCTCAAGATAGAAGACAAGAGGTAGTGTATCTAAATTAAACAAATACATCTGTTGTGCAGATATTACTACAAAGATCACACACACTTTTGGTTGTTCTGCTACCTTTTACAAGGACCCCTACACAAGTCAGAGATTTGGATTGCATTCAGATGAAGAAGCAATTGGGGTTTGGGGGGAGATGGGCTTGTCCAGTCTCCTCCCGGCTAGTTGGGCGTAGTGATGCGTTCCGGCAAAGTTCCAGAGTTCTGATTGGGTGATTGGGAATTAGTGGTTGGGCTGAGTAGATTTTTTTTTATGGGCAATGAGCATGTGGATGGCCTCTTTGGCCATGGTCACACCCAGATGAAGGGCGTGGTTAGTTGCTGTCATCTAGTGGCAGGTAGGCCATAGTAGTTTTGTGGTATATTATTGCCTTTGAATTGTGCTTCTTGGTTAGCTGGATAGTATGCCTTTGGTTAATAGAGTGGTGCAGGCTTTAAAAGTATTGCAGGAGGAGGGTAGACAGAATTTGCTGCAGGGGGAGGTGTTCATCAGCAGGCGCATGCAAAGTCAAAGAGTCGTCACAGGTCTTGAGGACCTGTGAAGTGCTGACAACGGATTGGACATTACAGGGAGCATTAGAGGAAAGACATTATGGATCACCCCCCAAGATAGCGGTGCCCATCGTTTATGATGATCCGGTCATAGTAATTGATTTGAATGAGGAGGAAGGAATGTGACAACATTTGGAGGTGGTGCAAAGTATTGCACACCCCCTACAGGATGACCTGCATTGCAAGACAGGTGGCTTCAAAGAAGCCTATCGCCTTTGGTATTTGGTATGTAGATCTAGCCTTCCTCAGAGAAAGGTGCCACCCCACCGTCCCAGGCCCCATCTGACACTTGGACAGGTGGGAAAATTAGCTATGAACGAGGTGTGTTGCCTTTCCAGGATGGACACACCCCTAGCGTGACCAGCCCCAGCCTGAAATGCACACAGCCTTATTGTGTGTTTGGTGGAATTAGGAATTCTGGGATAGAGTGATGCCCACTCCCCAAAGGAAGAAGTCATCTAGGGGCTGTAGTGAAACCAAGGGTAGGTAGCCCATTGGCTACTGCTCTTCACTCTCCTTAATACCCTCTAATTTGAGTATTTAGGGGACCTCTGATACCAGATTTTCAGATCTTTGCTGGACACAAAAGGAGTGGACAAAGAAGCCTGGTGACTCGAGAACAGAGAAGCACAACTGACTTGACACCACCCTGCCAGCCTGCCTTCTGGATCCAACCCTTGAAAAGCAACTGACCTTTCCTGCTGATGCAGCACCCAAGAAATGGAGAGGGTTGCCAGTGCTTCTCAAATTGCCAAGAAGAACTCCCCTGGATCAGAGGAGCTGCTTCCCTGCATCTGCATGCAACCCAAGAAAGAACTGTGAAGACCGGGACTGCCAAAAACCTGATGCCAGACATCACCACTGTATCTAAGCTGCCTGAGCCCAAGCTGAAGTGGCCCAAGGTGTCAACGTGGTTCCCTGGCCCTCCTTAGATGAAGCCTACCTTGAGTTTGTCTACTGTGGACTTCCAGATGGCGCTTGTATTCTCTTTCTGCAAGCCTTCTCCATCCAGGAGTATTCCCTGTACCAGAACCTGATTCCAAAAGACACCACTGCACCCGTTCCCCACAGCTCGAACAGAAGTGGGCCAATGGTGTCCCTATGTTCCCAAGCATCTCAAGGGTCGAGTCCCCTTGTGGGTTCCCCCAGATTGGACCCCCATTCCCTGTTTTCTGCCTCTTTCTGACTGGACAGATCTCCATTGAAGTGAATGGGACACCTAATGATGTAACACACCTCTGCACCCAGACACCCCAGAGCCCCCCGAGGTGAACTGTTGGTGTGGCCTTGGACCTTGCCCCATACTCACCTCAAATCCAGAAAAACAGTCCTGTAAATCATTGCTAAGTGCCCGCATTCAGTGTCTGTTTCTTTCCCATGGGATAACATTGGAGAACCCGAGGCTGAAAATCACCTTTGCACCAGGATGACTCAGTGCCTCCCGAAGTGACTTATTGGTACTGCTTTGGACCTTGCCCCATACTTACCTTAACTCCAGAAGAACAGTCCTGGATGTCATTTCTATGTGCCCGAATGCAAAATATCTTTCTTTCCCATAGGAAAACATTAAGGCTCCAGACGCTGAAAAGCACCTCTGTACCCGGACGCCCCAGTGCCTTCCGAAGTGACCTGTTGGTGGACCTTTCCCCATACTTAACTTACTTCCAGAAGATTGGTTCTGTAAATTGCTGCTAAGTACCCATATGCAATATATGTGTTTCCCCATAGTATAACATTACCACTCTAAAAATTGCAGTGTCAACTTTTAAAAACTGTGGAAATTTATAACTCGAAAAGTACTGGTATCAAAACCTATATAGAAGTATGTGGTTTTTTTTATAAATTGGTGTTGGATTTCTTTACTGAGTGTGTGTCTCACTTACTGCCTGTGCATAATGTGCTTAGCACTACCCTCTGATATGCCTAACTGCTTGCCCACACTACCACAAAAGAGAGCATTTGGGGTGTCCTATGTGCCTCTGTATCTCTTTTGGGGTTTGCTTGGACTCTTTACACAGTGTATCTCTTTTTGGTCCACTATATATACACCCAGCTACCTACATCCACCACTATACAGAACTGGGCTTCTGCCTTTTTAATTTCCACAAGTGTGTATTGTGAGCAACATCCGGAGCGATGTGCCGCTCTTTTCAAATATACAAATGTGGTGCAGAGAGGGTTGGTTGGTTTAGATACGATGAAGAATTCCAAGCTAGATTAGCAGTTAATCCTGAGAAAGAGTAGGGGGAGATAGAAAATGAGCTCTGGATGCAATAGCTTCACAATGCTAAGAGTGTGCCGGTGTTTCACACTGCTAGTGGTTTGCCGTTGCAATACATGCCCTTTCAGGGGTGCCCCACCCAATTGAGGGTGAAGGATTTTGGGAGAGGGCAATTTTCCCAAAATGTAAATTTAGACACAACTGCTCACATTGCTGGGAAATGCATCCTTTGGTCCAGTGTTTTGAGGGAGCTCAGAGGGGGGTGGCAAGGAAATCAAGTCAGGGAGATGCAATAGGTGGTGGCAAAAGGGCCCTACTCCTCTTAGGTTTCAAATTCTGAGATACTGGTTACAGTTCTATCCCAAGCAAGAAGATGCTAAGTGTTTGTATTGGGGTTTTCTTGATGGTTTTCATTTGTGTTATCAAGGGCCAAGAGTTCATAGACGGGCAAAGAATTTAAGGTCCTCATTGGAAAATCCAGAAGTTGAGAGGGCCAAGTTCGCTAAGGAGCTTGCTGAAGGGAGGGTTGTTGGGACGTTTAGCTCTTGGCCTATGCCGGATTTGACCATTTCTCCTATGAGTGTTTTCCCAAGAAGGAAGCAAGTCGAAGTTTGATTAATTCATCATTTATCTTGGCCCATGGGTGATTCTGTGAATGATTTTATAGCTCAAGAAGATTCTGTGGTTCATTATGCTTCTGTTGATGAAGTCATTGCTTTGGTGAAGGCTTGTGGTGTTGGAGCAGAAATGGCAAAGTCTGATATTGAGTCTGGCTTTAGGATTTTGCCTGTACATTCGGGGATGTTTCACTGTTGGAATTACAGTTTGATGGTTCTATTTACATAGATAGGATGTTGCTGATGGCTTGCTCAGTATCATGTTCATTGTTTGAGACTTTTAGTTCATTTTTGCAATGGTTTTTCAAGTTCAGGAGTGGGGTGTATCAAAATACGCACTATTTGGATGATTTTCTTTTGTTGGAACATGTGGTTCTGGTGGGTGTTTGCAAGCATTGGAGCTTTTTAAGACATCCATGGAGGAACTGGGTGTTCCATTAGCTTCGGAAAAGACCTGCATTAATTTCTTAGGGGTAGTGTTGGATTCCCAGCTGATGGAGGTGTGTTTACCTGTGGGAAAAGTACAGAGGATGATTTCTTTGTTGGAGGAGGCTATGACTAAGACCAAGTTGGAGAGTGGAGTTGAGACAGGTTCAATGTCTTTTGGGTCATTTGAACTTTGCTTGTCAAGTAGTGAGGGTCAGAGGCGGCTTGGGTTTGCAGTCAAAGGTGCAGTGTTGCCCCCTAACAGGATAAGATTATGTGCCAGCATTCATGTGGATTTCATGATGTGGATTTCCTTTCCCAAAGATTTCAACAATGTGACTATGCGGAGCTCTGATGAGGACTGGTTGTGGCAAATGCAGGTTTTTTTCGGATGCGTCCAGAACGCACAGTTTTGGCATTTTTTGGGATGGCCACTGGGTGGCAGAAGATTGGCCGTCAGCATGAAATGCCACAAAGCACAGTACTGCTTTTTTGGAATTGTTCCAGTTGGTGGTTGCCCTAGTGTTTTTGGGTAGGAAGCTGGCTAACAGGCGTGTGATATTCCACGTGGACAATCAAACTGTGGTCAATTTGGTGAATTCCCAGAAAGCACTGGATGAGAGAGTTTTGAAACTATTGAGGATTTTTCTCTTGCGATGCTTGAAGTTTAATATTATGTTCAAGGCCAGATAAGTCTCGAAGGTAAATATTGATATTGCTGATGCGCTATCTCATTCACAGTGGCAGAGATTCCGTGGGCTTGCACTGGAAGTAGTCGCAATGAAGACAGTAATTCTGTGAGATCTGTGGTCGCTGGGAGAATGAAGATGTTGTGCTTGATTCAGCAATCCCTAGCAGTGTCAACTTGCAGGAGTTATGCTCAGCCCTGGTTTAATTTTGTTAAATTGGGTGCATCTGGGACGATGGATGGCCCATTGGCTTTGTTGCACAGAATTGAGGATGCAGTATATTTTATAATGATGCACATTGATGCAGGATTATCTCAGGTAAGATGTCAGGGATATCTTTTTACGGTAAGTACTTTTGGGACTACGATCCTATGGAGGGAGATATTTGTAAAAGGATTGTCGCGGGTTGGGCAAGGGCAGGTTGGGCAAGGGCTAAAGGGATGGAGGGCCAAGGTTAACAAAGCAAGGTGGAGAGCATGGCAGAGGGGTACAGGATTTTGGATACAAGGTTGGGATGGGAAGGGTCCTCTCTCTGGAGTAAGAAGCCTTAGAGGGGAGTGGTTGAGTGTTAGGCGATTTTAATGTATCAGTGAGATTGGTTAGTTTTGTAAGCCATTTTTACCAGGGTTGTTTATTTAATTTTCAGACCTCTTCTACTAAGGTGGCCTTTTATCCTTTTTATGGTGTAAGTGTTGTTGTTTGTGCACTGTCTCACCTGATGATGTTATGTTCTCTGACAAACCCTTTAGGTACAGGAGCCACGCAGGCCTGGGAAACAGACTATCTTGATCCTGGACAAGGTGTGTTGATTTTGCTCATTCAATGCTAGTCATTCATTGGTTTCGAAGGTGAAGTGAGGGTGCTGAAATGCTCTGGTTCTGAAGACGATGCTCCAGGTTTCTCCCCGCAATGAAGAGATACATCGATCTTTCTTCATGAGTGCCTGCCGATGCAGTGGTTCTGACGCAGTGTCAATGCATGGTTCCAAAGCCAATGTACTGGGTTTCTCCATACAGTGAAGGGATGCACCCATCTTCCTTCAGCAGCGACGGTGATGAGATGGTTCCGATGCGATGATGATGCGACGATAAAGGGTTGGTTCCAAATTTGATGTGCCGGCTCTGCTCCTGCAACAGCGTTGATGCGTTGGTTGCAACTTCCAGCAGGCAAAAGATGCGTCAATTCCACTGATGTAATTATCTGGGTCCACCTCCAGTGAACCAGGCACAGAGCAGAGGTAGAGACTTTGCTATCCATGAGTTTCTGGCAACAGGAGGCAAGCTAACAAGCACTTGGAGATAACTTGGGATGCAAGATGGAGTCCAGATCTCCCTTAGCAAGGTCAGAGAGCAGTACAGCTGAAAATCAGCCCTTCAAAGTCATCAGTCCAGCAGAGTGACTGTGATGCAGCACTTCAGTTCTTCTGACAGAATCCAGTTATAGGTTATATTTGGTGGGGTCAGAGACCCAGTACTTATACCCAAATGTGCCTTTAAAGTGGGAGTGAATTCAAAGAAGGGTCTTTGAAGTGCACAAGTACCCTTTCTTCTTCAGCCCTGGCTCGAGACAATCTGTAGGCAATAATCAGCCCTTTGTGTGGAGACAGGCAATGCCTATTCAGGTGTCATCCCTTCCCACCCTTCCTGCAAAGGTAGAGCCATCAGAATGCAGATGAATGCAGATAGGCACCCAGACACACCTAACCTTCCTGTGCCTGTGGCTGTCTAGAGGGAATGCAGAAAGTAAAGCTGTCACCCACCCCAGACCTGTATTGGAGACAGGCTGAAGGCACACAGAGCTGGAAGAGCAGAGAAATGCCTACTTTCTAAAAGTGTGATTTCTAAAATAGTAATGGTGATTTCGACTTTACCAGTAAAGGGGATTTATCCTTATCATTCAACTTTACCAGTAAAGAGGATTTACCATTACCATTTCAAAGATATGAAACATCACACAGCTACTCCTTTCTAATCGGGAATTACAGCTTAAAAATATATTAAGGAATTCTCATTGGTAACCAATGAGGGGAGTAGGCCTCACAGTAGTGAAAAATGACTTTGGGAGTTTTTCATTACCAAGACATATAAAACTTAAAAGTATGTGTCCTAGCTTTTAGTTACACAGCACCCTTTCAAATGGGCTACCCAGTGCCCGCTTAATGGGTGATATGTACTAAAAACAGAGTTTCAGACTTGGTAAGGGGTTTAAAATTCCGAGTTGAACTGAACACATAGGATCTGCGTGTCAGCGAGACCGGATCCTCGGGGTTTGCGTCTGTTCCCAATCTGTCCACCTCTTGGCAGCTCCAAACTCTACTAGCTATCATGGCACAGAGTTAAAGAATGGCCAAGCGGGGGATGGGGTTTAGGTTGGGAACAGCGGGGAAGGAGACCTATGGAAGCAAGAGTTAAGAACACAATAGCAAGATCATTCACATTAATCTTCATGAACTTTGTTTTAATTCTTTATGGCCTAATAACATGAGAGATCAAGAACTTTGCAATAACGTGACCTTTTTATAATCATATAATCTGAACATTGAACTCTCTCAAGTTAATCCTTAGAATAGCAATTACATCACAAGAGTCAATGAGTACATTCGTTCCCATAGAATTAACTGCTATAGTATTCATGAATGATACTGTAGAATAGGCAAACTGACTAAACTTGTTTTGTCTAGAAAGATCACACTCTGTTTGATCTAAGTTTCAAGATTCAATTGCCCAGAAATTATTGCGCACCTTGTTATCAGACTGCGCATCAATACTCAAGTACCTGGAATGATCGCGCGCTCTGCCGATCCGAACTGCAAGGGTTAATTGCCAAGAAGGAATTGCGCACACTGTTGCTGATTCAACCATCAAGATTCAAATGCCTTGAAATGATCGCGCACTCTGCCGATCCGAGCTACAAGGGTTAATTGCCAAGAATGAATTGCGCACACTGTTGCCGATTCAACCATCAAGATTCAAATGCCTTGAAATGATCGCACACTCTGCCGATCCGAACTGCAAGGGTTAATTGCCAAGAATGAATCGCGCACACTGCTGCCAATTCAACCATCAAAATTCAAATGCCTCGAAATGATCGCACACTCTGCCAATCTGAACTGCAAAGGTTAATTTGCCAAGAATGAATCGCGCTCACTGTTGCCGATTCAACCATCAAGATTCCAATGCCTCAAAATGATCGTACACTCCGATCTGAACTGCAAGGATTAAGGGTCAGATGTAGGTAGGTAAAAAATAGCGACTCGCAAATTGCGAGTATTTGCGACTCGCAAATTGCGACTTCCTATTTGCAAGTCGCAAAATGGGGTCGCAAATTTTGCAAGTCGGTAACGGCTCGCAACGCCTTTTGCGAGTCGGAAATGGGATTTTTGCATCCCATTTCCGATTTTGCGGGGTCGCAAATAGCGAATCGGGCCATTTGCGACTCGCAAACGTTTCCTACATCTGGCCCTAAGTGCCAAGAGTAAATCACACACACTGTAAATCACAAAGCCACATTCAACAAAACATTAGTCCCCAGTGCAGCTCTACTTTTATTGCACCCGTTAGCGCCCCCTAACTCCACCAGGTGTGCGCCGCCATATCTGGTGGTAGCTAGGGGACTAGCGACAAAATGTTTGATGCTAGTTCAAAGCTTTGCAGGATTAGGGTAAAACATTTGGGGGCAGATTTAGGAGCCCCCCCCCCAGCACCTCCTCAAATTTACAAAGTGGCACAATGCATGCGCTGCTCCACTTTGTAACCCTTTGCACTACATTATGCCTGCACCAGGCATAATGTATACAAATGGGGCTTTCTCTGAAAACATTATGACCATAGTTCCCTAGCTACCTCCATGGTGCGCCACATCTTAGATACGGCATGCACATGGTGATGTTAGGGGGGCCCTGAGGGGTGCATGAAAACTGGTGCTGCACTGGGTGCAGCTCCACTTTTCTTAAATCTGGCCCTTTGGGGCTAATCCTGCAAAGTCCATTGAGGCCCACAGCAACACAGCAGCACACATAGATAGAGGAAAAAACGAGGAGAAAGAAAGATATTTCTACATGTCATGTCTCTCCTGGGGAGACAGAAAGTTTTGGCACATTCCCAGGTTTACAAGCTCTTGTAAATCTGAGGATGCGTCAAAATCCATGAGTGTTGCATGGTAGCACCCAAAGCAATGCCCATGGAACGACTCCCTTGTGTAAAGCAAGGTAATGCAGCAATGTGCACTGGCTTGCCTTAATCCATATCTATGAGACCATCCAAAGACACGCAAAGTGGCTTTGTGTGTCCTCATGGATATGAGTCCAAGGTTTACGCCACTGTTGGATCACAAAAAGTGATGCAACTGCAGCACATGGGGCTCATAAATATACCCCTATATGTTTCTGTTTAGCCTTTAATTCTCAGCGCTCACTTTTTTAAGGCTGCATAGGGACCTCCTTGTCAGCCACTTCTGTGAGTCACAGATGCACTTTTATTTTGTTAATAAACATTTAAGGCTTCAATTGGCCTGAGCATGTTTCTTTTATACTACCTTGTGCATTTTTGCTAGGAAGACCCTGTGGTAGTCTGAAAGTGAAAAGCGGAGCTGGTTTGACTCGTCATGACAACCCCACATGTCAAAGTAAGAAGTAGGATTCTTTGTAGTTCTTCGGTGGAGAACAACTCTCTGTTGGACTCCCCAAGCAGGACGCAGAGCACCAGCATAATTCTTAATGTCTGAAATATAAAGTTGTTTTAAGGAAAATCCCATGAAGTGTTAGACACATCATATCAGCTTTTTTACCTGTTTTGGTGTTACACTTACTTTCTCTTTAACTTTGTCCACTACATTTATTTCATTTTTCTCTTCCATGAGGCTGTGAACTTTGTTCCAGGAGCGGCCGCCACAAATCTCAAAGGGGGTGAGGGGCAGGGTAAGAGTACGGTGGTGCCGTGGAGGGTGTAAATAAAAATAAAAGTAAACTCACTTGTCCCAATGCTTCCGGCTGCCTTGCGCTCCTCTTCTGTTGGTGGCCCAGCAGTCCCCGGGACTCCAGCAAAGACCCCCCACTCAATCCTGGAGCCAGGATTGATCTGGGCAGCTTGGTCTGCCACTTAGACACTGCTTTGGATTCCGGGCAGTTTCTCCAACCTAAGTGGAGAAACCTCAGTGCGCATGTCACATTGGCTGGCCTAATAACCGGCCAAACTAACATGCACACTTAAGTGCACTCCACTCCTACTCTCCACTCCTCCCTTCTCTCTCCTCCCTCCTCCCTCATCCCTCCCATGGCCCAGCCCCACTCCTCCCTTCACACACTGGCTCAGCTGGGCCAGCAACTGAAAAATAAAACAAAATATTGTTGGTTGTTAGTTCTTAGCCGGTGGGGCGATGCTTCTCTACCATTGCAAAGGAGCCACTGCTGCTTTGTTCTAGGGTTTCTACATTTAAGAGCTAAGAAAAGAGAAATTCCCTTGATGCTATTAGGCACTGTATGATATCTTTCAGGTAGTTTCTTTCAGAGCTAAGTTAGCTGGCACCCCTGTTACTTTCACTCTTTGCAAACACTCCTTCACTATTTTGTTCATTCTCTCAACCAACCTCTTAGCACATGGGCAATATAAGGCAGTTCTGTTGTTTTGGATATGAAGTTCATCTGGGAACTCCTTCATTAGGTCAGAGGTAAATTGTACCCCATTGCCTCTAATCAGGATTTCCAGCACCCCTTCATCATAGAAAATAACTCTAAGGAAATAAATTAAGGTTGTTGTGTTAATTTGTTGCACACATCTCACTGTGACACAAGATGAGTGATAATCCACTAACACAAGGATACAACTCTCTCTTAACATCTTAACATTCACAGGAGCTATAATATCTAGAGTCCATTTTGCCCACAGTGTGTCTGGGGCCTCTACAGGTGGCAAAGGAGGTTTCCTAAGTTGACGAGTTTTGTCACCGGATCCATTCCCAGCCACTAGTATTCAGAACAGACCTTCTTTTTTGGCAAGCCTATGCTCAACTCAAATGTGACCTCACAAAATTTGGACAACGCAGCAGAAACATTATTGCAACATTCACGCCACCCTTCTTTTTGTTCGACAAGCATTTTGATTTCCTTATCCTTTTGTATGCACTCCTGCCACTTGGTCTCAGTATGCTAATACGTTTTAGCATTACCTCATTTTCTGTCCCTTCACTGTAGCTATGGGATAGTCTAAAGGTACACAAGAAAGGAAATCTGTCACCACGTTCTGTATTCCTGGTATGTAATGTACTCTGAAATTGTGCCCCTCCAAACCTAAAATCCAATGGGATATACTGACTGTAGTCCTTTCTTACCCTTTAGTGGTAACAAGCATCGACAAGAGACTTGTGGTCAGTCCAGATTATGAATGGTATGCCCCTGAGATAAAATGTAAAATGTCTCACTGCCATTTAACATACCAGGGCCTCTTTTTCTACCACTGAGTGGTGTTTCTCTGACCCTTTTAGGGCCCGAGATGCAAATGTCACAATCTGTTCTTTTCCCTCCACTTTATGTGTGAGACTAGCCCCTAATCCCTTCTTACTAGAGTCTGTTTACTAGGGTCAAATCTTCCTAGTGATGGAGATTTCGTTATTGCTTTCTTAACTGACTCAAATGCAGATTGACAGATTTTATCTCACACATATGGTGATTTTTTTAGTAAATTGCCTGGTGGTTCAACCATACTTGCATATTTTTGAACACACTTTCAGTAGTACTTAGAGAGTCCCAAAATGCTTCAGTTCTTCTGCATCAGCAGCCACCATTCCCTCAATGGCCTCCACTAGATTTGTCATGAGGCCTGTGCATGGACTCATTATATTATAGCTATGCATCACTTTTTAGCACTTTAGAAATCATGATGTCTTTGCCTTCCATTGTTGTACATAGCACCTTTTTTCTTTTATGCCATCCTTTCAGAACACACTGTAATTTAACTTGCTGTACAGCCACTTTCCTGGGATTCTGTCTGTACATTCTCCGACTGCTCAGTGGGCACAAGAAGTGGCAGGTATTGTTTTCTGTTTATCGAGCAATCATTCTCAGGCTTCTATAGACATAACACAGTCGTTTTTCACTGTATCAAGTTAACGTTGCAAATTAGGTCCCGTAGTGTTTATTTTAGAGAGGAGGATTCTAGCAGAGCTGACACATCTGGGGAACAGATGCCTTCCGGGGCATGCAGCCTGTGTAAACTGGGTTTACATTTTCCTATGAGGACCACTGGACTAGGCAAAAAGAGTTATGGGATTCTCCACTCACAGAGATCATAAATATTAATACAGGGTAGGCTCAGACCTCCAGATTTGCATTATGGTGGCACTATTTGTGCATACAAATACAGGGTAGCCTCAGACCTCCAGATTTGCATTATGGTGGCACTATTTGTGTTATACAGTTTTCTAACTACTATTCTGTTTGTTATAATTATTGGCAGTATTGTAATCACATCTACTTTGCTTCATAACAGACTTTGGCCCTCATTACAACCCTGCCGGTCGGTGATAAAGCTGCGGTAACAGGCTGGCGGTAAGAAATATAAAATTATGACCACGGCGGAAACCGCTCAGACAGACAACCACTTTAACACACTGACTGCCAGGGCGAAATCAACAGGCACCACAGTGGTAACCGCAAGTAGCCAGGCGGAAGACAAAGTACCGCCCACAGTAATATGACCCACCTATCTGCCACCTTTTCTGGGGCGGTACCAATGACATCAAAAGCCTGGTGGAAACACTGCACAGAAGGGAAACAACTCACCTCTGGACACTCAAGGAAGAACCACGCCACCATGGAGCCCGAGTTACATGTCTTCCTCATGCTCTTCTACCTTCTCCTCCACAATGAACACCAATGCCGGTGAAGATGACGAAGGTGAGTACTGCCACCTAGCACATAGGGGAGGAGGGAGGAAAAAGAGAGTGACACACACAATCAACACGCAACACCTCCACCCCCAACACCACACACACACAACCAGATGCAATAACATTACATATTCACCCCGTACCTCTTAGGAATAGAGCAAGGACAACCAAAATAGAGTAAAAAGAGTGTAATAAGATAAATATATTAGTAATACATGCATCCAAATCAAAAAGTAGATACCTTTTTACAACGCAAGGGACACTGCCCAGTCCTCAATGTCCGTGGGCTACAGGGCCACATCACAAAGTCCAAGGCCCAACCTCACTCCTGCAACAACACGGAGAAAACACTGCAGGGGCATCAGGTCGAAAATAGACAGGCACCTCAGGGGGACGGGTCCTGGAGGGGGCAACATGCCCATCACTCTGTCCTAGGGAGTGTAAGGCCACAGTCTCTCAAGTGGGTGACTTGCCCACTGCTTGGTCCTGGGGAGTGCAAGGCCACCGTCTCTCAAGTGGGTAATTTGCCCACTGCTTTGTCCTGGGGAGTGCAAGGCCACAGTCTCTCAAGTGGGTGATTTGCCCACTGCTTGGTTCTGGGGAATACAAGGCCACAGTCTCTCAAGTGGGTGATTTGTCCACTTCTTTGTCTTGGGGAGTGCAAGGTCACAGCCTCTATAGTGGATGGATTCTCCACTGGTTCTGGAGGGGGCATTGTGCCCAGTTATCTTCATCCTGGGGAGGATGCAGTGAGTGGATGGCTTCTTCCACTGGTTCTGGAGGGGGCATTGCGCCCAGTTATCTTCATCCTTGGGAGGATGAGGTGAGTGTATGGCTTCTTCCACTGGTTCTGGAGGGGGCATTGTGCCTAGTGTGTTTCATCCTGGGAAGGATGCAGTGAGTGGACGGCTTCTCCACTGGTTCTGGAGGGGGCATTGTGCCCAGTGTGTTTCATTCTGGGAAGGATGCAGGGAGTGGATGGCTTCTCCACTGGTTCTAGAGGGGGCATTGTGCCTTGTGATGCAGATCTTAGGGAGTGCAAGGTCACAGTCTCTCACCTGGGTGTCAGACCCACGGGATTTGCAGGGGCCAGGCAGCACAAGAGCCCATGGAGGCAGGACTACACACTGTCCGCCGGCGTTGACGGCTGCTCAGTGGTGGCAGTGGAGGTGCTGGTGTCGGTGCTGGCATTGGTGGGAGGCTCCAGCCCTTCCCCAGCAGCCTCGGACGGCTGCCCACTCAGGCTGCTGCTGCTGGCAGTGGTGCTGGTGCTGGCAGTGGTGGGGGGAGGCTCCAGCCCTTCCCCTGCAGTATCTGATGGCTGCCAACTCGAGCTGCTGCTGCGGGCAATGGTGCTGGTGGCGGTGCTGGTGGCAGTGCTGGCAGTGGTGGGGGAAGCTCCAGCCCTTCCCCTGCAGCCTCGGACAGCTGCCCACTGGGGCTGCTGCTGCTGGCAGTGGTGCTGGTGGTGGTGCTGGCAGTGGTGGGCAGAGGCTCCAGCCCTTCCCCTGCAGCCTCGGATGGCTGCCCACTCGGGCAGCTGCTGCTGGCAGTGGTGCTGGTGGCAGTGCTGGTGGTGGTTCTGGCAGTGGTGGGGGGAGGGCTCCAGCCCATCCCCTGCAGCCTCGGATGGCTGAACCACCATGGTTGGTGGTGGGGGCTCCGACTGCGTCCCAGCACCATGCCTCTTGTCCTTTTTGCCTGCTGGTACAGGCCCCATGCCCTTCCTGCCAGCAGCTTGGGATGGCTCCTTGCTCCTCTTGGCAGCAGCTGGGGACTGCTCCTTGCCCTTCCCATTACCAGCTGGGGGTGCCTCCTTGCCCTTCCTTGCAGCACTTGGTGCAGGCACCCTATCAGTGTGGCTGCCTGGTGCCCGGGATCCTCTCCCACCTGGTGTAGCTGTGGACACTACTGTGCCCCTAGACTGGGTGGCTAAGTTGCTTGCCTGGGTTCTGACCACCCTGGCCTGACATGAGGGACGGTGTAGGGGAGGGCTAGGGAAGAGGTCAAAGGTGGAGAGGAAAAGCTTCTTAGGGACATTGGGGCGGGAAAAGTGAGATGGGCTGGGAGTGGAGGTAAAGGGAGTGGATGTAGGAGGTATCTGTCTGCTGTGTTTCGGTGCAGGTGCATGGGCTGGATACTGTTGTGAGGTGGATGGCTGTTGGGTGTCTGAGTGTTTGTATTTGTGTACTTTGGGAGGAGGGGGCACAGGCACAGTGTGAGAGGACACAGGGGACGTGTGCATGGATGTGAGGGTGGTGACTGCCAGTGAGGGGCGTGTGCTGATAGGTGTGCTGGTGAGATGGGTAGTGGATGAGGATGTAGTGCATGCAGGTGTGAGTGTAGACACAACTGTGAGGGAGGTGGAAAATGAGGAGGAGAGGCCCACAGTGGAGGCAGGGATATTGGTATGTCTGCATCTGGATGGTGTTTGTGTGAGTGCTTGTGTTTGCCATGTCCACTCATGTGTGTTGTCCTGGGTGCATGCTCGTCTGACTGTGTGCTTGGGATAGGTTGGGGTTGAGGGGAATGGGATTGGGTAGAGGAAGTTGGAGGGGGGATGCTAGAAACAGGGACAATGGCTGCCATCAGAGAGGAGGCCAGAGCTTGGATTGATCTCTATTGGGCTTCCTTGCCAGTGTGAATGCCCTCCAGTAATGCATTTGTCTATTGCAATTGGGCTGCCAGCCCCTGGATGGCATTCACAATGGTTGACTGCCCAACAGAGATGGATTGCAGGAGGTCAGTAGCCTCCTAACTCAGGGCAGCAGGGCAGCAGGGCAGCAGGGCTAACTGGGGCAGGGCCTAAGGTGCCTGGGACGAAGGAGATGCCCACCCTACTGGTTGAGCGGGCACGGGAAACACACTGAGGGGCTGCTGGGAGGGCGATGGGTGTACGGGGGTGGAGGATGTACCTGTAGCTGGGGTGGGCACAGAGGTGTCCGCCACCACCAGGGAGCTTCCATCGGAGGAGGAATCCATGTCAGTACTGTCCCCTCCTGTCTCTGCCGTGCTGCTCCCCTCGCCCTCTGTCCCACTGGTGCCCTCACCGCCAGTGGATTCAGCCTCCTGGGTCCTGTGGGATGCAGCTCCCTCCATCGTTGGTGCCTTTGCTCCTCTGCCAGATGATGCTAATGCACATAAGGACAGGGTGACAAAACAAAAATGGGGGTGCGAGACAAAGGATGCACTTGGTCAATGTCGCAAACAACACCAATGCTGGCGTACACAACACACACACATACACACAGGGAACAGCCCTATGCACTATGCAATGCACTACCAGTCACAATGCTAGTCACCAGCCCATGGTTAGGGACACCTAACTCCACTTGCAGCATACCTGAGACCCATAGACCCCTGCCCAGTAGTGGATGCCTACTAGCTTGATTGGAGGTATTTTACATCAGAACCCTGCCCAACATGGGACCTACGCTGCAATGTCAGGCCTGGCATAGGGGCACCCACAGGCGCACATCCCCCACCCGGATACCACCCCACCATGCGCAAGTTATTTATTGGGGCACTGTACTCTCCCCCTTGTGGTTTCTGTGATGCCCCCAAGCGCCCATCCAGCTCCGGATAGGCCACCGCCAGTATGCGGACCATCAGGGGGGTCAGGGTTCGACGGGCACCCCTTCCTCATTGGAGGCCATCCCCAGCTGGGCCTCCGCCGTCTTCCGTGCCCAGCGCCTCAGGTCCTCCTACCGTTTGCGACTGTGGGTGCTCCGCCTGCCATAGACCCATAGGCATGCCATATACCCTTTTTCTGATGGGCGCTGACCTGCAGGGAAATGGACACAGGGAAAGATATTAGTCCGACCATCCTGCCTGTTACACTCATGGCCCACCATGCTCCTTCCCATCCCCAGTAGCACAGACATGCCCACCATACATGCAGCACGCTGCCCAGGGCCCATCCACCAACCCCTCCCTACATGAGGCCTTCTCACACAGCACTCCATGCATTCACGCCCCATGCATCTTACTCACTGTGCACTCACCTGTTGGTCTGGAGCCCCATACAGCATTCGGTACTGGGGTAGGACCCCATCCACCAGTCTCTCTAACTCCGCCGAGGTGAAGGCAGGGCCCTTTCCCCAGTGACACGAGCCATGGTCAAACACAGGTCACAGCAGCACTTGCTTGCAGTGTAGGTCCTCTCCTGTTGAAGATCAGGTAGCAAGTGAGTGAACAGATAGAAAATGGCATTCACGTCTGCGGCGGTGCATACTGTCGCCACCGGCGTACATCACCATTGGCCACTGTAACCCATAGGCCCCAATGTTAACCAATGAGGAGTTGCACAGCGGTTTTCGACCGCCTTCTTCAACAGCACACAACGTCAGCGGAATTACCTCATTTCCACCTGTCCCTCCAAACAGGACAGGCGGAAGTCATTTCTGGGGGGGATAGGCCATGGCTTCTAACTGCGTCACAGTACACATGCACACCATTTGGACCTCTCCAACAAAATACTGTTACAATCACGACATGCATTGAAGTGTAGTGGTTGGAAATAAGAGATACTAACCAGCCCCATAGATAGCAACCACTGCGGATGAATAGAAGATGGAGACATATCCCTGTGTACAAACCCCTGGTGGACTTGGCAACAATGGAGGACAGGCACATTATCCTCACCTATGGACTGGACAGGGCCACAATCACAGAGCTGTGTGCCCAATTGGAGCCTGACCTGATGTCTGCAATCTGTCACCCCACTGGGATCCACCCTCTTGTTCTCAATAGTACTGACCAGAGTGTTGTCTGCCCTGATTAAACAAATGCGCAGCTACACCGTTTTCCCCCAGGTGGAGGATTTGGCCACAGTGAAAGCTGACTTCTATGCAATGGGACGTATCCCCAACATTATTGGGGCAATTGATGGTACACAAATAGCATTTGTCCCCCCCCCGGCGAAATGAACAGGTGTTCAGAAACTGAAAGAGTTTTCACTCCATGAATGTGCAGATGGTGTGCCTGGCAGACCAGTACATCTCCCACGTCAATGCGAAATATCCTGGGTCTGTGCATGATGCCTTTATCCTGAGGAATAGCAGCATCCCATATGTGATGGCCCAACTCCAGAGGCACCGGGGGTGGCTAATAGGTGAGCCCTGGTTCCCACTCAGGTTGTGTTGGTGTATGGGTATGGTGTGGGCCCTAAGGGTTGGTGTGTGGCTAACAGTTTTCCCTTGATATTTGCAGGTGACTCTGGTTACCCCAACCTCTCATGGCTACTGACCGCTGTGAGGAATCCCAGGACAAGGGCAGAGGAATGTTACAATGAGGCACTTGGGCGAACAAGAAGAATTATAGAGAGGACCTTCGGCCTCCTGAAGGCCAGGTTTCATTGCCTCCATCTAACAGGTGAATCCCTGTACTACTCACCCAAGAAGGTGTGCCAGATCATCATGGCATGCTGTATGTTGCACAACCTTGCCTTACGTCCCCAGGTGCCTTTTCTGCAGGAGGATGAGGCTGGAGATGGCTGTGTGGCAGCAGTGGACCCTGTGGACAGTGAAGATGAGGAGGCAGAGGATGAGGATGAGGACAACAGAAGTGCAATAATTTGTCAGTACTTCCAATGACACACAGGTAAGAAAGTGTAACTTCACATTAATTGTCATTTTTGTGTTTGACATTATCACTGGCAGGCTGTTTTCCCACTTCTATGGCCACTCATTGTAGCCTTTGGCATCTCCATTTGCAGATATTTGTGCCCCACTATCATTCCTGGTGTGTTGACTGCAGCCACCTACAGGTCATTCCTATGTTTAAATTTCTGTACAGTTGATTTTCAATGTTTAAACCTTGTTGAACTAATACACACTTAAATCTTTTGACATACTCCATACTTGTATTTTTTCAAAGGGTGTTTATTTAAGTGCTAAGAGTTAGAAGGGGATGTGCAATGGGCTGGGGTGATGATGGAGGAAAGTCCAGGGTATAGATCCAGTCTATTTGTATAACAGGTGCATTGTCCAAGGGGGAATAGGAAGGGGAGCATTGGCTGTTCAAGGTGGACAGGGTGACAGAGTGGGACACAAGGGTGACAATCAGGAGAGTCTTATTACCTGGCGGGGGTCTTGGCAATAGTCTCTGGCTTCTTCCTGGATCACAGGGAACGTTTGCGGGGTGGTTCACCTTCTCCAGGGGGAGGGTGCTGGTGGCCTGTTGGTCCTCTGGCGGTCCTCCTGTCCACTAGCGACAGCGTAGGTGGAGGGCTGTTCATCAGTTTGGCTAGTGGCAGAAGCCCACTGGGGCGCCACTGACTCCCTCTTTGTGTTGGACATGTCTGCCAGCACCCCTTCAATGGAGACCAGGGTGGTGTTAATGTTCTTCAGGTCGTCCCTGATCCCTAGGTACTGTCACTCCTGCAGCTGCATGTTCTCCTGCAACTTGTACAGTATGTGGCACCTCGTCTCCTGGGAATGGTGGTATGCTCCCAGGATCGCGGTGAGTACCTCCTGGAGAGTCGGTTCCCTGGGCCTGTCCTCCCCCTATCACACAGCAGTCCTCCCAGCTTCCCTGTTGTCCTGTGCCTCTGTCCCCTGAACCGTGTGCCCACCGCCACTGACCTCAGGTCCCTGATCATCCAGTGTTTGTGGGGTGGCCTGGGGTCCCTGTAGTGGTGGACACACTGCTGATTGACGTTTCCTGGGGATAGAGGAATGGACTCACTTGGTGGGTGCTGAGGTGGTGTTTACTGAGGGGGGAGGCTCTGTGGTGTGTGAGAGTGTGCCTGGGTAACCAACTGCCCGGAGATCCCTGATGGGCCAGGTTGGTCATCCAGATCCAGGCAAGCAGAGCTGCTGTCATCACTGTGTGCCTCTTCTGGGGGGGGAGCTGGATGTTGCTGGCACATTTTCTCCTGTGACATTGGCTGGGGGACCTGTGGGGATGTAAATGCAGTGTTATTGTTTCTGCGTGTGACGTCATGTGCATGGGTGTGTTGCCCTCTATGGCTGTTGTTGCCCTGGTAGATTTGCCTTTGCGTGAGTAGCTATTTGTTGGGCTAGGTGGTTCTCATCAGTGTGCATCACGTGTGTGGGGGGTGTCCATGCATTGGTGTTACATGCAGGGCTTGGTATTGGGATGGATGGATTGGAATGGTGGGGTATGCGGGAGGTGGTGCAGTGATGGGAGTGAGGTTAGGGGTGGGGGTTTGTGATGGCATGCAGGTAGGGGGGTGATAGTAGTAAAGAGTTGACTTACCAAAGCCCAGTCCTCCTCCTACTCATGCCAGACCCTCAGGATGCATGATTGCCAAGACTTGCTCCTCCCAAGTTGTTAGTTGTGGGGAAGGAGGTGGGGGTCCACCGCCAGTCCTCTGTACAGCTAGTTGGTGTCTTGCTGCTGTGGAATGTACCTTCCCCCATAGGTCGTTCCACCTCTTCCTGATGTTGTCCCTTGTTCTGGGGTGCTGTCCCATAGCATTGACCCTGTCCACGATACTCCACCATAGCTCCATCTTCCTAGCAATGGATGTCTGCTGCACCTGTGCTCCAAATAGCTGTGGCTCTACCTGGATGATTTCCTCCTCCATGACCCTCAGCTCCTCCTCAGAGAATCTGGGGTGTTGTTGTGGTGCCATGGGTGTACTGTGAGTGGTGAGGGTGCGGGTGTGTGGGGTGATGTTTGGGTGTGTGATGTAAAGTAAGTGGATGGTGTATAGGTGATGATGTAATGTGGATCTGGTTCTGTGGGTGCTCATGCCGTCTCTCTCTGGTATCAATTCTTCCTAGTCATAAAGGGTTGTGGGTATTGTGGGTGTGTGTTTTATAGTGGTGTGGGTGTGGTGTGTGTATGTGTGTCAGGTGTGTGTAGTTTGAGTTGTCCAATGTGGTGCTATTTTGTTAGTGTGTGTGTGTTTCAAGCACAGGGGTATGTACCGCCAATGGTTTGTGTAATGGTGTGGGTTTGAATACCGCCAGTTTATCACTGACCTTTGGGCTGGTGGACTTGAGTGTGTGGCTGCATAGTGACAGATTGGTATGTGTGTGTCATAATATGGTTGGTGGTTATCCGCTGCAGCAGCGTTATGTTGGCAGCAGTCGGTATGGCGGTAAGTGGGATTTACTGCCAATGTCATAATGAGGGCCTTTGTTAGTTGCAATAAATATAGTGTGTACTTTCATTGTGTCTTTTTTACTGTTGCTATGGATATGTATGAATGAGATAATGTATGAAAAGGACTGACCTGTTTTCCACTGTTCTGTGAGAAAGAGGGCTAGAGTGTCATGCCTTTTGGGTTGCCACAATTATTTGTCACTCTGTAAGGTTAGGAGGGCAAGTAAGGCACTATGAGCTAGTCAGGTATTTTGGTATAACAATACTGATTTGGCAGAAGTGGTGCAGCCCCTGCATTCTGATGTCCTGTTGTCCCAAAGTACAGTTCTGCAAAAGCAGACTCCCTGTGACAGATTCTATTTGAGTTTAATGCCATCATGGGCTATAGTGTGTCCAAGATATTCTACAGATCCCACCCCAATCTGGCACTTCTCCTTCTTTCTAGTGAGTCCTGACACCCTAAGACTAGATAAAACTTCTCTCAAAGTCGTATTATTCTCTTTCTCATCTTTACAGTAAACCAGAATGTCATCCTGAAAACATAGTATTAGGTATTTCTTTCAGTCCCTGCTGCATTATCCTCTGGAATATGCAAGTGTCATCCGAGGCGAGCCCAAAAGGCTTGCATACATATTGATATGCACCCAGGGGAGATACAAATGATGTAAAGTGATGTGAAGAAGGATGCACTTCTGTCTTGAGGCAGGCAGATGAGAGGTTCTACTTACTGTAACAACTTGCGTCTTTAATTAAGGTTAGGATCTCATGAATGCGAGAAAGGGACTACCTATCAACCACTATGTATGCATTTAAAAGGAGTAAGTCTACAAAAATCTGATGTCTTTCCCTGAGGACTTGGTGGCAATAACTACAGGGACCAACCATTGGGAACTTTCTATAGGTTCTCTGAGGCCTACCTTTAGTAACTTGTCTAATTAATTTGTCAAAGGGGCTTGTCTTAGGTAGAGACTAGGCAGAGCCGGCCTTTGCTGAGATAGCACTCTGGACATGGGCGAAGAGAAATGTGGCGCCCCTGCTGATGGTAGTGAATTAAGACCCATATTTATGGAAGGTCAGTGTCACCTTAGCATCATTCATTTTGACGTTAAAGCGGCGCTGACTTGACTCCATATTTACATTTTGACACCAGACCCGTCTCAACAGGCACTAGCCACCATACCCCGCATACAGAAGTCCTCGGCTGGAGGAAGATCATTCGGCTACCTCGCAGCAAAGAGCTGGAACACCTTGCCTCTTCACCTCACGCAGTCACCATTGTTGCCTCAATTTAGGAAGGTCCTTAAGGCCAAGATCTGGGGCTTAAGCACAGAGCACCAACCCCCTAAATGCCTTGAGACCCTTACAGGTGAGTAGTTGAACTCTATAAATCATGATTCATTGATTGATTGGAGCCCTGCTGCAGGTGTAAAAAAGCCCATCTGGATCATGGCAGGTTGGAGCCGCCTGGAACGTAGGGACATTCCTGACAGATATCAATAATGGTGAGAGAAAGGGGGTGAAACAGTCTCAGGCCAACAAAATAGATCACTATATGGCGTTGAGGCCTGAAGCACTCCAATCTGAGCGTGACCATGATCAACCTGATGTTGTACCAGCCCAGGTGGCTACTGCTGCGGAGCTGCTGGCGGCGATTCAGGGCTCCTGGGTCCACTGGAAAAAAAGATGGACACAATGGCTATTGACACCTGCGCATTAACCTACTGAAGGTTGCAGGTCAAACCACGGCAGTGGAAGAGGATGTAAATGCCCTGAAACAAGAAGATAAATTGCTGAGAGCCACGGTGGAAGCACTCAAATGTAGTGCTACTCCTGTGGAGGAATGCTTGGAAGATGCCAAAAGACGATCAAGGCAAAAGTAACATAAGACTGGTGGGTTTCCAGGAACGAGCAGAGGGCCCCTCTGCAGAGCTCTTTCTGGAGAACTGGATCATGAAAACCCTCAAGCCCCATTGACTATCCAATCCCTTCAGGGTGGATAGGGCTCACAGACCTTCCCCCCCCCCCCCGGGGCGACTCTTCTTCGGATATGACAACCATCATAACCTAACTACTTGCAGGCTTCAAGGCCATTAATGACCGCTTTGACACCCTAACGTTCTGCTTGGACTGCATGGGGGAACAACTAGACCGCCAAAAACAACGACTATATGCGGAGGGTCGCATCTTAACCCTTGAAGATGACGCCGTTGGTGTGTGAAAGAGACTGGAGAAGGTGGAAAAGACCCTAAAACAGTGCAATAAAAAAAAAAGATCTTGAGGCACGGTCTCGAAGGAATAATCTGCGCATTACTGGCCTTGCGGAAACCACAGACACGGGGTGACTGGATTACTTCATCGAATGCCTTCTCCTGGAACTATTGGGATGATACAAGTTTTCTTCTACCTTCACAGTGGAGTGGGGGCATAGGTCCTTGGACCAGAGACCACCTCCCGGTGTACCAGCGCAGCCTGTTATCGTAAGATTGCTTAACTACCATGACCGCGAAACGGCCTGAGGTTGGTCCACGAGGCAGGTACCGTCAATTTTCAGGGTATGCAACTTTGATTCTTTGCTGACTTCACTATTTTGGTACAGGGTGCATGATGCAAATTCAACAATGCTAAGTCTGCACTTCACAAACTAGGGATCACATTTGCCATGGTATACTCAGCTAAACTGCGGGTGCATGTGGATGGCAAGACTCGATTTTTTGATAACCTGTGGGTCGTGCTGGCCTTCTTTAAGGTGCACAGGGACAATAACTCCCCAGATCACAATGACACCCCAGTGTCCTCCAATGCCTCCCAACAGAGATCTCTGGAAATTAAACTAGCCACCTCAGACTGAACACTCTGTCCTTGTTCTGGCATACTAGTGCTGGTTAGCACCCAGCTCCACCAATTTGGCTACAATATTTGACATTGGCCTCCTTGTCATTATGTATTATCTTTCACAGCAGTTTACATCCATCTGAATTATCCGTTCTTAGGGCACAGTGGTTGTAGTGTTGCCCTCCCCCAGGTGTGTATGGCCCTGTCAGCAATTGTTTTTTTGTTCTGGGATGTTATGAACTAACTGCTTGTTTTCTCTCAGGTTTCATGGGATGTGCTGGGCACAGTTGGGTCTGTGTTGGTTGGAGGAAGGGCATTCTTTGTTACTGTGATGTTGTTATTGTGTGATCATCATGGATGTGGAATTCTGATTCACCTTGTTATTATAACGCAGCGGATACACATGGCTCTTATCTATTTTGTTTCCTGTTATTTTGCATGCAAACACATAGGGAACAGCACATCTCGCTAGAACTTAAACTTCTGACATGACACATCAGGGGCATCAACAACACACACAAGTGAAAGCTGATCCTCCAGTATCTTACCTGACATAGGATCAATGTTGCCTTCCTCCAGGAGACACATCTGTCCCCCAATGGGCCTCACCATTTTGCCTCACACCGGGGCCCGATCAGATATTTCTTGAACTTTAGCACATACTCCTGGGGGTATGCATTTTGATACATAAATCCATACCATTTTACCCTACAGCTCACTACACAGGGATATGTCACAGTTTCTGGGGTACTGGTGGGCCAGAGTGTCCTCTTTTTAAACATTTATGCTCTGAATGTGGATGATCCTGACTTTTTCCATTCCGTGCGGTCCCTGCTAGACAAAGTCGATGCCTCTCACATTATTATAGTGGGAGATTTCAATCTCCTACTCGATTCTCACTTGGACTCTTTGTCACAGGCCGCTAGCATTAAATCACACTCCCTGCACGCATTTCTTTCCCGTAGTGAGGCTCATGCTCTACATACTGCATGGTGCCTCCTAGAAGGCGACATCCCTGGATACACATTTCCTTCTGCACTTCATAACACTTGGTCCCTGATTGATCACTGGATACTTTCAACTACAGTCGTGCTCTGCTGGGAGAGAGCCACAATCTCCCACGTACATTATCGGATCACTCACCGGTGCGCTTAGTGGTTCGGCTCCAATGTATGGAGGCCACAAACGCTGCTGGCACTTCCTATGCTCGGCACTGCTGGATGTGGCATTTTGTGCTGAGCTACCATCCTCCATCACAGACTACTTTTAACTCAACAAGGGCTCAGTTATGAAATAGAAAGTCCTCTGGGAAGCCTTTAAAATTGATATAGGGTCCTGAGAGAAATTTGGCACATGCTTACTCGCATTGAGGCTGATCTCCAAACCATTGATGTCCCCAACTCCATCACATGCAATGGCCTTCAGTTGGCGTAACAACATTTCCTCCTTGAGGAGTTCAGGTAAACCACAGAATATGAGGTTCTGTTTCTAAGCAAGTACACCAAAGCTCGACAACACGGCAAGGGGGAGAAGCAATTCAGCACACACTTACTCGCATTGAGACTGATTTCCAAACCCCTGATAACCCCAACTCCGTCACAAGCAACGGCCCTCAGTTGGCTAAACGACATTTGCTCTTTGAAGAGTTCAGGGAAACCGCAGACCATGAGGCTCTGTTTCTCAGCAAGTACACCAAAGCTCGAAAACACTGTGAGGGGGAGAGACCGGACCATACTTTGGGCCAACTTTTACGTTCCCCCCCCCCATGGCAGTTCTCACATTCAAGAGCTCATGGACAACTCTGGTGCTCAGCTCACTAATACTAATGAGAGCCTACAGGAATTGCTCTGTTACTATTCTAAATTATATACCACGTGGGGTCTCGTGATGAATCAGCTAATACTGAATACTTATCTGAGATTTCCATGGTCTGGCTATCGCATCCCCAACAGCAATCGCTCAGCGAACCGATGGCTTGTGAAGAGGTCATTCAAGCGATAGATGCCCTGGCAGGCTCAAATGCCCCTGGATTACATGGCCTTATTGTCTCTTTCTATAAAATGTATAAACAAATACTTGCCCCTCAGCTCCTAGAGATATATGCATAATCCTTGGAGACTGGCTGTCTTCCTGATAATTTGCATGAAGCAGTCATAATGTTACTTCTTAAACCCGGCAAGGATTCCCTACATTGTGCATCATATCGCCCGCTATCATTGATCAACTGTGACACTAAGATGCTGGCAAAAATACTGGCCACACACCTGTCCCTGCTGCTTGAACAGATCATATCCCCACTGCAGTCTGGCTTCATACCTGAACGCTCCACATCTCATAACCTGCGCACCATCTTTGCTGTGCTCCATAGAATTGCACCAGAGGTGCCTGCAGCAGTTGCACTCCTCGACGCTGAGAAGGCTTTAGATTCCCTTGAATGGCCCTTCCTGATGGCACACTGCGTAGGTTGGGCCTTTGTATCCCTGATACAACTTTTGCATACACAGCCGCAAACATGTATATGGGCCTATGGTTCCATCACGGCCCCTTTTGAAATCACGAGGGGGACCAAACAGGGGTTTCCCATATCACCTAGTCTTTTCAGCATGGCTATGAACCCCTTGGTCTGCCATCACTGTGAAAAACATCTTAACAGTGGTCTACAATTCCGCACTGGACCCCTTCTCCTCTCCTTGTATGCTGACAACATTGTTCTCTTTGTCAGACTCCCAAAGGTAAACATGAACCCCCTCATACAGGAGGTTACTATGTTTGGTGAGTACTCAGGGCTCTGAATTAATTTGAGTAAAACTGAATTGTTCCCCCTCTCTGATTCTGCCAGACTGTTTCCTTGCTCGTATCCACTTCAGTGGAATGCAGGCCTTATTTGTTACCTAGGTGTTTGGGTGCACATGGACAAGGAACAAAGAGTTCGACTGAACTATGTGTAGGAAGCTGGCTTGGTGTGTGGTGGGTACATAAGGTACTTACACCTTATACCAGGTGTACCCTATTAGTATAGTGTAGGCAGTGTCTAGAAGCCAGGCTCTCCAGATGTAGCTGTGGATGAGCAGCCAAGGCTTATCTAGGACGCATGCAAAGCTCATGCAATACCACTGTAGTCACACAGCACTCACACACATGAAATAAAACACTCAGTGTTACAGAAATAAAGGTACTTTATTTTAGTGACACAATACCAAAAAGTACTAGAGAGGAAAACCTCCAATAGGAGGTAAGTAACACACTAAATATATACACTAGTTACCAGAAATAGGCATAGAAAGTGATAGAAAACAGTGCAAATGCAGTTGGACAATATTGACCTTGGGGGGAGTCCAAACCATATTCTAAAAAATGGAATGAGAACACAGGACCCCCACCTAGGTAAGTGGAGTGTGTGTAGAGGGGAGCTGGGGGTACTAAGAAACCCCAAATGTAAGTTACACAGTGCCCCTAGTGGACAGGAGAAAAGGAGTAAGTTAGTGGATTTTCCCCAAACCAAAAGAAAGGAAAAGAAGAAAATGCAGCACCCAGACAAGACTGCAAGAAACCAGTGGTGTATTGCTGAAGAGGAAGACCTGTGGAAGAAGGAGACCAAGTCCAGAAGTCATAGAAGAGTCCAGGAGCAGTAGGAGCTCCTACCCACCCAGCTGTGGATGCAGGATTTGTTCGACGGTAAGGTGAAGAAGGTCCGCACTGCAGCCCTGGAGTTGGTGAAGAGTTCCTGAGGGATGGAGATGATGACCCACACTAGAAGAAGAATTGCAGTTGGGTGTTGGTGCCGGGAATCCATCAACAAGCCATGGCAAATGCAAAGGTCGGGGTTGATGAAAAGTGTAGTTGCCGGGGACCATCAAGGCCTAGGAGGACACAACCCAGGAGAGGGAGTCAGAAGGGACCCTCAGCAACACAGAGAGCCCACAGAAGCAAAGGTAGCACCCACATGAGTCCCACAGGATGGGAGCACAGGAGTTGCAAAAGAGCCCATGCAGCACAACTAAAGAAGGGTCCCACGTCGCAGGAGAACCACGCAGAGAACTGTGTGTCACCGGAAGGAGTGCTGGGGGCTGGAGCTACACCTAGCCTGAAGATCCCCTGGAAGAGATGCAAACAAGCCTTGGCAGTTGCAAGAGACATGGTACATGGTGGTACTGTCTTGCGTGAGAAGGTAAGGGCTTACCTCACCCAAAGTTGGATAACTGGCAGAGAGGACCAAGAGGACTACTCTGGACACCAGCTGTGATGCAGGATCCACGCAGCTCAGAATGAGAGGAGATCCACGCATCTGGTCGTCGTTACAGTAGGTGCCTGTGAATGCAGGGGAGTGACTCCGTCACTTCAAGGGAGATTCCTTCTTCCTTCTCATGCAGACTGAAGACTTGCCACCCTCAGAGGATACACAGCTAGGGAAATGTTGCAGAAGCTGGAGGGAGCCATGGAAACAATATTGCAAGGAGAGTCTTCTTCGTGGATGCAGTTTGTCGGTTCCTGGAGGGTCCAGTCATGGTTCCAGTGGCCAGAAGTTGAAGTAAGGTTACAGAGGAGTCCTGCTGGAATCTTGCAAGCCAAATCTGAGGATCCACCCAAGAGAGGGACCCAAAATAGCCCTGAAAGGGGGATTGGTCACCTAGCCAGGTGACCACCTATCAGGAGCGGGCTTTGACATCACCTGCCTGGCCTGGCCACTCAGATGCTCCCAGAGGTCCCTGTCAACCTTGGATTCAAGATGGCAGAACTCAGGGAGCCTCTGTAGGAGCTCTGGGCACCACCTCCGGGGTGGTGAGTGGCCACTACCCTTTAGAAGCATAGAATCATAATTCCAATAATGGAAACGGTATTGGGGTATGATTCCAACATGTTTGATACCAAACATGCCTAGGTTCAGAGTTACCATTGTGTAGCTGGACATAGGTGGCCAGTACACGCATAAAATGGCATCCCTGCACTCACAAAGTCCATGAAAATGGAACTGGAGTTCATTGGGGCACCTCTGCTAGTACAGGGGTGCCCTCACACTCAGGTACTTGTACCTTGCCCTCTGGGCTACAAGGGCCTGCCATAGGGGTGACTTAAAGTGACCTGGTGCAGTGACCTGTAGTGAAAAAGGGTGTATGCACCCTTTCATGCAGGCTGCAATGGCAGGCCTGCAGAACACTTTGCGTGGACTCCCCATGGGTGGCATAATACATGCTGCAGCCCATGGGGATTCCCTGGTACCCCAATGCCCTGGGTACCTGTTTACCATATAATAGGGACTTACATGGGGGCACCAGGATGCCAAATGTGGGGTGAAAATGGTACAAGTTACCAAGTTAGAAGGGAGAGAGCATATTAACTGGGGTCCTGGTTAGCAGGATCCCAGTGAACACAGTCAAACACACTGACAACAGGCAGAAAATGGGGGTAACCATGCCAAGAGAGAGGGTATTTTCCTACACTATGGCCCCGCAATCGATCAATTAACTTCCCAGAGAGACTGATGGTGCCACCACCTGCTATCTATAGCTGGACGCATATCCATCATCAAGATGGTAGTCCTCCCCTGGTTATTATATCTGTTTCGCAACATTCTGATCCCACTCACTAATGCCTTTTATTCAACCATCAAGACATTCTTGCTGCATTTGATCTGGGCAGGTCATCGGCCTAGGGTTGGTTGGGGGGCGTTAGTGCTGCGCTATGACAAAGGTGGATTCAGAGTTTCACATTTACAGCTTTATTACCTTGCCGCCCAATGTCAGTACTCACATCACTGGTATCATCCAGATGTTTGCCTTCCCTATACCATTCCTGAGAGGGATCAAACACCCCCGTACCTCAAGCTTCCATTGTGCCGACTGGTATCCCAATGGTTCCCGTTGTCATCAGCGTCTCTCTACCAGCTGCTGGGCGTGGTGGTGACTCCTTCGTATGCTATGGGGAAATCTCCTCTATTTTGCAGCACTCCCCCTGCTCAACAACCAGTGGCTCCCCCTACACAGGATAAATTGGTGCAGTATCCTCTTTTGCGCCACAAGATTCATACATTCGGGGACTTACTTCCAGAGGGGCATACTCTGACACACGGCGATGATAACAGATTTGTGAATGCCATACTGTTAGATCATTTCACCCTACAAAGCATACACAGCGCTTTGTGAGCTCAGATCCTTCCAACCCCCTTGCCCCAGATAATTTCTCTCCCTTGACTTTGGTGATAGCTAATCCCGAGTGTAGCCGAATATTGTCTAAACTATACAATACATTGCTGGAACTACTGCCTACCAGCGACACCAGACTGCGGGACAACTGGGAGGTTGATTTGGGTCTGGAAATTGTCAGATAAGGTGTGGAATTTTTGTTGCACACAGTCTAAATTTATCTCCCCCAACCAGAAACTTAAATTGATACATAACAAATTTCTTAGATACACTTAGCTCCCGCCCAGCACACTGGCCAAGTGGGACTCCTCTCAGCCCTCGCTATGCCCAAAATATAAGGCTCCCAACGCTGACTTCACCCGCATGACATGGAACTGTGATCACATCAGCAAATATTGGCGAGCCGTGTTTGTATGATTATCTACGATGGTGGACATAACCATTACACCCTCCCCATTCATGGCCCTGCTTGGATATGTGGCTGAGATTTCCACTGGAGTCCGCAGATCCGTAGCAGTAGCATTGTTCCTGGCTAAGCGGGAGATTGGCAGACACTGCAGTAGCAAACGATGACCAACTATTTGTGACTGAGTCAGCAGTTTGATTTATTGCAACACAACCAGTGAGGTATACATGTCCTGATTATCACCCTCTTCCAAACTGTGTAACATATGGCAACCAGTCAGAAACTATCTTACATTACAGGAAAGCTTGGATGCTGATTAACACCACCTGGATAAACTGCCATATTTAACCATGTTGGTCCCCCTCTCCTATTATAGCCCAGATTGATAACACTACTTCCACACACAATCCACCCGCTGTCACCTCTGATGCCTCAACTTTACTCACACTGCTCTCTTACTCTACCCGATCTTTTGTGGCTATTGTGGTATCTGATGTGTATAAAACGGAATGTCTTGCATTGACATTACAAATGTGTTGTATGTTTCTCCACACCAATGATGTGATGATCTGTTTCTTTTGTTTTTTTCTGCAAAAAGATAAATTAATTTTAAAAAAACATACAAGAGTTTTGGTGGCCATCCATGAGTAAGGATATGCTTGAGTATATTAAAACCTGTGTTGTTTGCACCCAGAGCAAGACAAAACATGCTGCCCCAAGCTGCCTCCTACATTCCATCCCAGTACCACGTAAACCCTGGCACACTGTGTTGATGGATCTATTTGTTGAGTTTCCTAAGACCCCCACGGGTTCCACCACTATCCTAAAGGACCATTAGCAAAGATGGCTCACTTTATACCCCTGAGATAATCCCGTCAGCTTCCAAACTGGCTGTGGTATTCGTGACAAACATAGTGAGCCTACATGGTTTACCCTCTGTGCTAATCACGGAGAGGAGCACATAATTTGTTTTGCAGTACTGGAGAACCCTATGCCAGTCCTTAGAAATGGATGTTCGCTTATCCAGCAGTTACCACCCACAGACAGGCAGTCAGGCTGAAAAACCAAACCAAACTTTAGATTAGTATTTGTGCTATGTGCTGTTAGCCAAGAATGGAGCCTCTGACTGGTCAAAATGGTTAGGGTCTGTTGAATTTGCCTATAACAACTCCGAGCATGCATCACTTAAAATGACAACTTTTTATTGGGGACAAAACAGTACCCTGGGAAACACAAACACCACAGTACCTGCTGCGCACACATATTATTCAACCCTCAAGTCCATTTGGGACACAGCCCGATTCACTTCACCCTAAGCGAAAGAAACCTTCAAACACTTTGCAGATGAACACCACACTCCAGCAGCCCAGTATTACATAGGTGATAAAGTGTGGCTTTCCACGAAGAATCTAGCACCAAGAGGGCACAGGAAATTCCTCCCTAGGTTCATTGGGCCATGCACAGTAAATACAATCATCACTTTAGTAGCCATACAATTAGAACTACCTCCACCCTGAAAATATACATGTTCTTCTACAAGTCTCTCCTCCAGCCTTGTCATGTGGGTGTCAGGTTAACCTCTCTCCCTTCCCCAGTTCTCATTGATGGCCATAAAGAATTTAAAGACAGAGCCATATTTGATTCCCCCTGCACAGTGGATTGGACGAGGTTTGGACCCAAAGATTAGTCCTGGGAGCCCTTTTCCTATGTTCTCCATGCCCCTCCCCTTCTGCGATCCTTCCATGCCTGCACTTCCCATAAGCCTAAACCTGTACAACCCATTTTAGGGGCAGTTTGGGGGGTGGGGGGGTGCTGTCACAGTCAGCCCAATCTCTTCCACCACCCAGTCACCTGTCCTGATCAATGGCCAGCCGTCTCTAACCCGACTACTGACCAGAACTGCACCCCAACCACTATGTAAGAGCTCAGATCTCCAATAACTGGGTAATGGGTGTTCACATGTTTGACCTGTTTGTATTGTGTTACAGTGTTATTTTGTACTATTGGTATGCATGCTGTCAAAGTTTATTATTCATTGCCATTGCCTTTTATCGCCTAATGCTATGCATGCCTTTAAGTGCAACCATGCCTATTGGCAGCATCTGTTCCATTGAAAACAAACACTGAAATCCGTCAACATTGAGCAGGATTTCATCACATTGCGGTGGCTATGTTGGACGTGGTCCTATTTATACCATGCCCCAGCATCCGCTGGGTGGTTTGCCTTGTCATATCTGCCTGACAAGGATCTCTCCGACAGTCTTCGCACCCGTTTGCCTTTGGAGTGCAGCCCGCTGCCTACAAGCCTCAGAGCCTGACGCATGCAGCTTGGAACAATAAATCCATGGCATCTTGGACTTCAGAGCCCTGAATTGAATCTTGGCGGAATCACAGAAAGGGACATTGGAATGCTCTATTAAGCTTGAACTTGACCAGACTTTACTTGAATAAGACTCAACCTGAGGCAAGGATTAAAGTCACAGACTTTGAAGTAAGGATTGAGACAATGGTCTCATAGTTGACTGAGTGCATTGCACATCACAAGCCAGGATTTCAGTTGAATTTTCACGCTAGAGAAAATTCATTTGAAATAGGTTGTGTGGCATAAGACAACTAATTGGGACACTGAGAAGACTACTAGGTAATAGCCACAGCTGAGGCAATGTTCACCCGTTCCAGTGCTGTTATCAATATGTGTCTATATGTGGGTGGTTTACCACTGAAGCAGACAATATTTGACCCATAGAACCCAACGAAGGTTGCATGATCAGACATTGTGCGTCAAAGTGTTGAAACACATCTACAACCACATCTCAGCATCTATCTCCAAAACAGCTGCTTTGCAGGTACATATCCTCATATACACTTCAGAAGGGGTAACCAGATAGTGGGTGTGGGCGTGCAATATCCAGGACTAGGAATGAATATTTCACCTTTTTGTTTAAGACGTCTCCCAGGGAGGCCCCAAAACATCTGGTGGTTCTGAATTGAAGGAACTAGAAGGTCTCATGACCAAAGAGGAAATACTGCAGTCCATTGACTCCCTCAAGACTGTGAAAGCCCTGGGTGGGGGTGATGGACTGCTCACTGAACTCTATTGGTCATTCCCCAAGACCATGGCTGATAAATTGTTACTGGTGTATCAGGAAGCTGGAGAAAGGGGTATACTTGCAGCTTCCATGAGGGAGGCTCTGGTTGTACTAATACCTAAATCGGTGAAGGATCCACTTGATGCGGCCTCATACAGATCATAGCATAATGTTTTTACTGCTACCTCCCGAAACTGCCCCACACTCTTTGCAATCTGCAATGGTTGTTGTAAGGGCTCCATGTGCCCTGCTTGAACAATGACCAATATGATCTCCCATTTGTAGACATAGAGAAGGCATTTGACTGTCACTTGGTACTATACGTGGCATGTGTTAGACAGAGTTGGGGCCCAGATTTGTCACCTGGATAAAGTTGGTATATACGGAACTGCTGGTGCAGGTCCTCCCAGAAGACCTGACATCAGAGGTGATTCAGGTACAGTGGGGTGCCTGGCAAGGGTATCTCCTCTTCCCCTTACTGTTCGTTCTGGTGACGGAGACAGTGGCTTGAAGACTGTGACGGGTGTTTCGAGGTTAGGGTGTTCAGGTGGGACTGACGAACCATGTAGTGTCATTATACGTTGACAATGCCATGGTTTCTCTGCGTCAACCAGATATATCGGCTCTGATCTCTTTGAGCTGGATGAGGAAATTTGAGGAGCTCTTGGGATTGCACATAAATCATAGGAAATCCACCTTGTTTCTAGTGGGACAGCTGAAGGGAGTGGAGATGGATCATCTCCCTGAAGCGGGCTTACCCTGGAAGACAGACAGAGAACATTTGCTACATAGGCATGTACATAGCTCAAGGGGTAAAGCAATGTCATACCCTTAATTTGGGATGTGCTATGCCAACTCTCTGCCCATCCATCAGCTTTTAGAACACTGTGAAACTCTTCCTGAAGGAGAAAATAGCCCTAATTAAAATGGTAGTACTTCATCTTCTCTATATACTGAGGGCACCATGTACGAGATCCCCTGGAGTGTTCTTCGGAAACTGAATCAACTCCTCATGGAACTGTAGTTGGGGGGGAAGAGACATAGGGTGGGATTGGCTGCGCTTAAGTTATAACAGGATAAGGGTGGAATGGGGGTACCTGCCCTCAAAATGGACTATCTGGCATCACACCTGAAGCATGATGATCACTGGTTTGATGATAAGCCAAATTGGGAGACATTCTTGCTAGAGAGCTCCTATGGAGGCACTGACTTGGAATCTTTACTGTTATGCTGTAACAGGATGCCTGGGACTTTACTGTATGTGATTAGACTGGTGTGCAGACTCTGGGAACGTGTGGTGCAGGGGATACTGCATCTCGCACCTTATGCACCGGAACTAGAGATCTTGAAGATCCGCCTCTTTACACAAATAGCACGGACGATGGCCATAGGTTACTGGTGGGGCAGGGGTTGTATCACCTTAGAAGCCTTGTATTGAGTAGGTTGTTTTTTTACCTTGCAGGATGCAAAAGAAACATTCAACCTGCCAAGAGGGCTATTCCTACAGTACACCAAAATGGGATACGGAGCAGTAGCCACTGACAAGGCAAACTGGAGGAATGGAGCATCACTTTTTTTGGAACTCTTTCCACTAGTGGTAGTAGTACATTTGTGGGGTCAGTGGCTACAACATAATAGAGTACTATCTAGAGTGGATAACATGACAGTGGTACAGGTAGTAAATAGACAATGGGCCAGGGACCCACAAGTGCAGAATTTGTTGAGAGTATTCATGTGGGCTTGTCTGAAACACAACATTCTGTTTAAAGCCAAACATGTGCCAGGACTGGACAATGACACTGTGGATGCTTTGTCTCGTTCACAATGGGAGAGGTTCCATCGACTGGCCATAGAGGCGGATGTAGACAAAACTCTAATGCCACTAAAACTTTGGACAATAGGAGAAAAAGGATGCTCCAACTGGTGATAGAGTCACTGTCAGTATCCACACAGAAAGCTTATTCACAAGCCTGGGACGACTTTCTGCAATCAGGGGCAAGTAGGAGGCCAGGTGAATGTTAGCAGGTAGAAGATGTGATACAGTACATCATGGGTTTGGTTTACAAGGGGCAGTCTTGGGTAACTACAGTGGGCAAATTGTCAGGCATTGCATTCATGGAGAAGGGTGAAGGGTGGGCAAGAGAAAACTGTAAGTTAGGGACACTTAGGGGTCCTTTAACATTGGGAATATACAAGCAGGTTGTGGGGAAGTTGCATGAGATTTGTTACACACCTTATGAGGTAACCCTTTTCTAAACTCTAATGTCCTGGATGTTTTTAGGGGCCTTTAGAGTATCAGTGCTATTGGGTATTCAAAAGAATGAAGGTTTGCTTTGGGAAGAGATTAGGGGAATGAGCATACTTGCGCAGGTCAAAAACTGTGTCAGGGAACATGGGTATTGTTGCCAGTATTGGAAGAGGAGGCACTCTGTCCCTTAGCATAGGGAGACAATTGAGGCACCACAAGCCTCAGTAATTGGGCCTAGGTTTTTCGTCATGACAATGGGGAGGGTGTCACATTGTGCAAACTTCTTGGGCTGTTGTGGAAAGCTTTAATAGATTTAGGCCTCCCAGGTAATGCTTATGCCACACATGTTTTTCTGAATTGGGGCAGCAACTGAGGCAGGGAAGAGAGGTTGGTCCAGGGAGATGATAATGAGATTGGGAAGGTGGTCTTCCAATTCTTTTCAGCATTGTGTCAGGGCACTGTGGTGGGTAACTAAAGAATATTAAGGGTAGTCATTCATGTAACTGCAGTTTCTTTTACAGGTTCAATTCCAGGTCTGCTGTCAGCTGGTATGATGGTCTGGGTCGTGGGACATTCATTCATTAAATGGGCAGTGAGAGAAACTGGCAATTTCAGTGGTGGTCATACCAAGGTCCACATGAGCACAATGTTTATGTTTTTTGGCATGGAAAAGGTGGGATGAAGTGGAGGGAATTGTTACTTCTATTGAATGTTTCGCGGCGGGGGCAGCTTGTCCAGGCATTTTATTAATTCATCTGGTGGAGAATGATTTAGTACTAAAAAAAGGTTTATCCCTCCTCTGTGCAATGAAGCGGGATCTACAAGAGATAAAAAGGCAGTGAGCAGGTTGTTTCATTTGCTGGACGGAATTCGTTCCCAGAGAGGTGCTCATTAACCATCAGCGACAGACAAAGCTAGATGTAAAATAAATAGGGAAATTAGACATTCCTGTAGAAACACAGGTTTAGGTTGAGTATCTCATCTGGATTTATGTTATGAGGCAGTTGAATTTTTTCACAATGATGATGTGATGTCCATCTTTCCCATTTTGGGATGAGGTTATAACTGTTAGAGATTAGGGAGATTCTCAGAAGGACTTTGGGCTAAAAAAAAATAGATACATCATGGCAAAGGGGGTGGGGCAGGCAGGGCAGCTATTGCCCTACCTGGTGGTTGATGGTCCAGAGGTTTTACAGAAGGTTATTGGGCTTTGACATTTGAGAAACAGGCTGGACGAGAAAGTCTGAGCAATATCACATCAGAAACAGAGCAGAGCAGGTAGTTACCTCACAGGCGGTTTATCTGTAGGCACGTTTACAGTTATAAGGTTAAACAGGGGGAAAGTCAGTTGTTACAAGTTTGGAGGGCAATAGGTTGTGATGTATACAGCGGCTGGAGAGTTTAATGGGAGGGTGGGTTGCTTAGGGGTGGGGGGGTAGGTGTTAGGAGAAATGTTACGTATAGCACCGGTTTTAGTTTTGTGAGGCTTCAGGCCACGTGGCTATTTGTGATGGACACTTGTTTCAATAAAGAAGCCGTTTTCACACACAATTCAAGAGTAAGTGGTATATCTGTGCCCCAAATTTTGCCCAATCATTGCGGCAGCAAAAAACCAACTGCCAATACGGGTAATGGGGAAAGCGGCTGCCATTGACTATGCACTCACGTCTCCACAGAGGGCCTCGGTCGCTTGCTGGAGCGCTTAGCGAGTAGTAATATGTACACAACACCTCCTCAGAAGCGGCCAGGTACTTTGTCAAGTGCTAGTGTGCCTTCCCTTACACATGTGTGATGATTCCTTGCAGACTTGAGTGCTAGAAGCAGCAGTCAGGTTGTCACACGCAGTGTGAGCAAGATGTTCTCAATGCTCCCTTGGCATTGGTCAAACTGCTTTTTGAACCAACTTATTACTCAGGTCTGCAAGACAAGCAGTGTCCAATGGTGTCACAAATTCACTATAGGCTTGTGGCAGCAGTTGGCTGCTGAAATATCCTATGAAAAGCGCTTGCAGCTGCAACTAATCACTGAATTAATTACCTCTTCAGCATACTGTGTTCCCCAGGAACACGTCACCAGCAGGTTACCTCAGCTGTATGCTCTAGAAATATTCACTCTGGTCTGGTGATTAATTTTAGAGCTTCTTACTGGAAGACTAGTTGGGGGTGATGGTATTGCTGTACCCACACAGCCAAAGACACTGGTCATCAGTGTTATAAGGAGAATTTCACGAAGCGCTGTAAGATAAGGCTGCTTTATTAACTCTCATCTCACACCATCACTTTTCCAGTCAACTCTGCACAGAATGTTCGGAATGACAGTTGGAAGAAGGAAAGGTTCCAAGGTGAGAATATGGGAGGGAGGATCAGGAAAGGAAGAAACCATATGACAAAAAGACCAGCAGATACCTAATTGTGAACGCGGTCATAAATAAAAATATAGAAAGGCAAATGGGCAAGAAAATATAAAATATAAAAACACCAGCAAAAGGAATTCCTGCCCTTGTGATGTAGTACCAGTACGGAAAAAGCATGTAAAGGTATTTTGAAGTCTGGGTTAAGTACACTAGCAGTGACGATACAAAGTATTTTCTGGAAGAAGGTAAATGAACTCTTAAAAACCTTAAGACATGATTGGATGATCCAATGTATAAATCAATCACAGAACAGTGGACACCCTTATTAAGAATTAAAAAGCCATGTAACATAGACAGGAATCGTAGTCACTGGTACTGAAAGACGGCCATGTGAAACTGAGATACACAATGGGGCCTCGGGGGGGGAAGAGGAGGAACGAGGAGTTCCCCCCCCCCGGGTTTTTGGGACAGGTGGCACGACCCGCGACGTGGTTGGACGTCCGGGGTGTCATGTAAGGGGGGTGGGATTGGGTATTTAATCGGCCATTTCGGGGAACAGGCACCATTTTGAAAGGTGACCTGGTGGCCTAGGGTGTAGGCGGTTGGGCGCTAGTTTCTTTCACGTGGTAGCGGTTAATTTGAAGGGCGGAAAAACTCTAATCTGGTCAGTGTTTTCAGCAGTCTGGGAGTAGCTCCAACGACTCACCGAGATTGCTTTGAGTGTAGTTTCTTCAGTAGGCGAGATGGCGGCGGATCCTAAGGTGCTTGAGGCCGTCGCGCTGCTTCGGCAGGCCGGCCGTCTAGACTTGTTGAAATAAGGGGCCCTGGAGCCGGGTCGCCCGGCAAGGAGGGCCTCCGCGTGGGTGGCGGCGGCGGTCGCTGCCTGCTCTCCTCCGCGCCTTGAAGGAAAGGTGAGGGGTGTATCAAAGGGGGCGGGGACGGGGGTGAGGGGCGGTACCGGAGCAGGAAAAGGGAAGGCTCCGCGGCCTGCGAGTAGGCCGGCAGCTCCGAGGGATTCCCTGGAGGCGAGGCCTGGTTTTGTGCGGCCGGGCGGGAGGCCGGCTCGCGGGGGCAGGGCGAGGCCGCGGCTGGTGTTGCGGCCTCAAGGGAGCCGCATTGACATAACTGGTGTGCTCGGGACGAGCGCGGCCGGGGGAAGGGGAAGCCCAAGAAAAGCCGGCGTGCGTTACGCGTGCGCGACAGGCCCGATAAGGAAGGGGCTAAAAATAGTGGGAGCTGAAGGCCCAGGGGCAGAGCTCCGTTGGGGTGGGGGTAAGGTTCCTTCTCGTGGCAGGAGACAATGGGAGGGTGTGCAGGCAGGGTCCCAGGTGTCTGTGGGAGGGGGAGGGCCCGGTATGCAGAGTGAGGCAGAAAGTAAGGCGGAAAGGGACCCCAGGGTCTCTATTTCACAGAAATGGCCGACAATGTTGCAGTGGAGCAGCGAGGAAGAAGGGGAGGGAGCGGTGGGGGGTGGCTGGCATGACTTAGAAGGTCCCGTGGGGATAGTTTTAATGGGGCCCCCATGAGAACTTATGGCTCTGGGACCTGTAAGGGTGCAGTGGTGGAGGAAGATGAGGTGGTTGAGGGAGAGCACCAGGATGGGGGGACTACAGGGGGTTTATATCATGGGGATGTTGAGTCTTCCCCAGGCACACCAGACCTTGTTTGGCAGGGGCCGTTGGATTGGAAGAGGACGACCCAGGCGAGCAGGAGGCGGCTCGGCGGCACTGGGAAGAAGAGAAGGCTACCTCTTGGGCGGCTAGCCAGATGGCGTCAACAGGACGGAGTGGACGGCGGGCTGGGGCTGCGGAAGCTTCTTCTAGGCTGTACGGAGGAGTGGGTTTTGCGCCCCCTGACGCCGCGGCCTGGGAGGAGCAACGTCCGGGCCCGTCCAGGAGGACATCGTCTATTAGAGGGGAGTATAGGGGCGTTATAAGGTGTTGTGGTGAAGGAGTGGATGCAAGACAACAGGATGAAGGTGTGTCAGATGAAAGTTTGGAGGAGGGTGAATTACGTAGCGGTAGCGAGCATGAGTGGTGGGAGAGGAAGGGGCGGGGGACATCTAACCCTGTCCGTCAGTCTTTGCAGGTTCAGAGAACAGTTAGGCGGCCCTGGGGAAGCCGTAAAGAGCACAAGGTCGGAGAGGCACGGACGGTTCAGGAGCGGCCCCCGGTGCTGTCTCCAGGTAAGGTTTCATCATGCTCAATGATATCAGTGGCGTCGGAGGCGAGAGAAGAGGCGGTGCGCTTAGTAAGGGGTGTTTATATGCAAGACGCGGGGGTATCTACGGAGGGCGACGGGAAAGTGCAGACAGAGGAGCAGAAGGCAAGTTCGGGGTCGGGGGAAGGTGCGAATGGGAAGGGGTCGGAAAAATGTGGCAAGGTCGAAAAGGATGGGGGGGCCGTCGGCTAAGAAGGTGAAGCTGCCCTATATGGGCACGGCAAAACCTTTGGGGGCTCACTTAATGGCATCTACGAAGGACAAGATCTGGAAAGGGGAGTATGTTGACATTTTAAAATTGTTACATCGAGAGGTAAGAGCAAAAGAGGGCTCCAAGGAGGAAGAATGGGAGCTGTCAAAGTGTCCAAAAGTGCCAGTCACGATAGAAAATTGGACGGCGGCTTTCTTGATATTCGCTAGCGTTTATTGCGAGCGGTTCCTGGAGCGGTCCGTTGCTCTGTTTAAATATATGGACATCATAAGGAAGGCGCAGCTCAATTACGGGGGGTACGCGTGGCACCAATATGATGAAGAGTTTAGAGCGCGCATGGCGGCAGATTCGGAAGTGCAATGGGGGGAAATTGACACGGACCTGTGGCAACATACCATGGGCCCAGCGAAGTTTGGGAAAACGGTGTTCACAGCCAGTGGCTTGCCCATAATATATCGGCCATTTCGGGAGCGCCCAACCCAAGCGGTGGGGTCTGGGGGATCCAGCCCCAGTAGATCGAGCGGGGCAGGGACCGGAAGGTCAGGGGCGTGCTGGGATTATAACAAAGAAATGTGTACCAGAGAGTACTGTAAGTTCCGACACAAATGTTCAAAATGCGTGGGCCGACATCCGGTTACAGCGTGTGGGGGACAACAGAACGCCGGCAGCACGGGGGGAACTGCAAGTGGGAGTCAAGGGGCTACCCTTGGAGAAAAAGAGGGTCAGCGTCAGCGACCAGGCGCTACAGGAAAAGGCTACTACGCCGGTTAAGGTCGATCGGTTACAAAGTTGGCTGGAAGGATACGAGAAGCAGAGCGAGGCCGATTTGTTGATTCAGGGTTTTCGAGATGGGTTTAGGCTGGGATACCAAGGTCCGCGGGAGCGTCGATGGGCGGAAAATCTTCGGTCGGTGTGCGGGAAAGAGGAGTTGGTTCAAAGAAAGCTGATGAAGGAGGTTACTGAGGGTCGCATGGCAGATCCTTTTTCATTTTGGCCCTTGCCACACCTTATTGCGTCGCCGATTGGCGTCGTTCCAAAGAAGGAAGAAGGACAGTATCGGCTAATACATCATTTGTCATGGCCGGAAGGTGCCTCCGTTAACGACTTCATACCGGAGGAATTTATAAAGGTGTCGTATGCGTCGGTTGACGTAGCGGTACAGATGGTGGATCAGCTGGGGCTGGGGGCTGTGATGGCTAAGACTGATGTTAAGTCAGCTTTTCGTTTACTTCCGGTTCACCCGGATGACTTTGAGTTGTTGGGTATCCAGTTTCGGGGCAACTGGTATGTGGACAAGGACCTGCCTATGGGTGCTCCAGCTCGTGTGCGCTGTTTGAGCGATTCAGTACGGCTCTTCAGTGGATTTTTGTGCGGCTTACGGGTCACCAAGAGATAACACACTACTTGGATGACTTCTTTTTTGCGGCGCCGGCGGACAGCCCGCGTTGTGCGGCGGTGCTGAGTTGGTTTATGGAAATCATGAGAGACCTAGGTGTGCCCCTGGCTCCCGAAAAGACAGTGGGGCCAGCTACGGCGCTGTCCATTTTGGGGATCGAATTGGATACGGTTGCCGGTATAGCCAGATTACCTGCGGACAAAAAGGAGGACATGGTCAGTCGTATTTACGGAATGTTGCGTAAGCACAAGGTCACAGTGAAGGAGATTCAGGTGTTACTGGGGCATTTGAATTTTGCGTGTAGAGTGGTGCGAGCAGGGAGGGTTTTTTTCAGAAGGCTTTCAGTGGCATTGGCGGGGCACGCGCTGCCACATCACCATGTGCGGTTAAAGGTAGGAGTGCGGGAGGATTTACGCATGTGGGTAACATTTTTGGAATCCTTCAACGGCATTCCCCTACAGGTATGGCGTGAGTGGGAATGGGATGCTCAGCTTTTTTCAGATGCGGCGGGTTCATCGTGCTTTGGGCTGTACTGGGAGGGGCGGTGGTGTGCAGAGGAATGGCCAGAGGAATGGAAGCAAGGGGGTCGCAGCATTGCGTTTTTAGAATTTTTTCCGCTGATCGTAGCGGTGTGCTTGTGGGGTGGGGAACTGAGTCATTCGCGGGTGCTATTTCGGGTAGACAATTTGGCGGTGGTGCAGATGGTGAATCGCCAGTCGGCGCGGGAGGCGGGTTTATTGCAGCTACTGCGCATTTTTGTACTTCATTGCCTGCGCAATGACATACAATTTAGCGCAAAACATGTTCCGGGGGTATATAATGACATCACGGATGCTTTGTCTCGTTCTCAGTGGGAGCGTTTCCATGGATTAACCACGGGCGTGGCCCTGAGAAGAATCAGTATGCCGAAGGCGTTGTGGAGAGTCGGCGAACCCGGATGCTTCGGCTGGTTTTGAGCTCTTTGGCGCCGTCGACTCGGAGGGCGTATGCAAAGGCGTGGGAGGAGTTTTTGGTATCTGGTGCTCGGCGACGCGTGAGACAGGAAGACATTGTGCAAGACGTGGTTCAATTTATTATGGATTTAATTGGTAAGGGACAATCTAGAGTCACTATTTCGGATAAGTTGGCGGCTCTCGGGTTTATGGGTAAGCTTCTGTGGGGTTACCCCCATCGGCGGGGGAACTGGGAATGAGAATTTTGCAGGGTTGGGAGAGATCTTTGGGGCATAGAGGGCGGGCGTGCCACCCGATAACGCTGGCAATTCTAAAGAAGTTGCTTGCGGCCCTGGGAGAAATTTGTTATGACAGTTATGAGGTCATCCTTTTTAGGACATTGATGTCTTGGATGTTCTTCTGTGCTTTTCGAGTATCGGAATTACTTGGTTTGGCTGGAAGGCCAGGAATTTTATGGAAGGAGGTTCAGGAGGGCAGAGACGGGTTGGAATTGTGGGTACGGCAATCAAAGACAGATCAAAAAGGGGTCGGGTCACGGTTGTGCTTCGCCGCTATCCATATGTGGACATTTGCCCAGTCAAACTAGGTATACAGCTGCGGGCGAAAGTGGCGGGTTTAGACGGTCCGGTTTTTTGCCATGCGGACGGTCGTAAGGTATCGGCGCGACAGCTTATGGTGGTAATGCGAAAAGGGTTGTCGGCTTTGGGGCTAGAGGCGGCGAGCTTTGGGACGCATTCATTTCGTATCGGGGTGGCTACGGAGGCTGGAGGCAAGGGTTGGGGTAGAGAGGAGATGATGGCTTTGGGGAGATGGCGGTCTGAGTGTTTCAGGAAGTATGTGCATTGCTAAGGGATGTGGGGTATTTTTCAATAATTGTTTCTCTTTTTTAGGTGTGATCCTGGGGCCAGAAGCGGCCTAACTGGAGATATGGGTGATTGGGCACTCATTTGTTAAGTGGGCACAACTACAGGCGCAAAGGACTGCCGCAGGGGATAATCTGGGTCTGGATGCGGAACGTTATCGGGTGAAGTGGATCGGAAAAGGGGGAATGAAGTGGGATGAGTTGGTGCCCAGGCTTCAGAGATCGCGCACGCGAGGGCATTGTCCAGATTTACTGGTAGTACATTTGGGGGAGAACGACCTGGTAAGGACCACAGGGTTGAATTTGTTGAAGGTCATGAAAAGGGATCTGCAGATGGTGATCGAGCAGTGGAAGGGTTGCCATGTGGTTTTCACAGCATTTACACCGCGTCGGAAGTGGAGAGGGGCGAGAAAACCGGGGGCGTTTGAGAGGGCTAGACGTAAGGTGAATAAAGAAATGAAGGGTTTTTGAGCGGAGCGCGGGGTATTTTTCTTGGAGCATGCCAATATAAGGTTCGTGGACGCGGAGTTTTTTCGTGATGACGGGGTGCACTTATCCTTTGTAGGGATGGAGTTATACCTGTTCCAGCTTAGGGAGGAACTAAGAGGATTACTAAGGGAGCCCTAAGGGGGGGGGCAGAAAAAGTGGTACCCCTCTTTTTCTGGTGGCGGGGACAGCTGCAGGGCGATTCAATGTCTAGTGAGGTATTAGTTTTATAAGGCAAAGGCCAAGGGGGGTAGGTTTAGGGGCACCTGTTCCAATAAAGCGGCCTTTTACACACACAAATGAGTCTCGGTTTGGTCACTCTGTCCCAATGGGGCCTCAGGGGGGGAAGAGGAGGAACGAGGAGTTCCCCCCCCCCGGGTTTTTGGGACAGGTGGCACGACCCGCGACGTGGTTGGACGTCCGGGGTGTCATGTAAGGGGGGTGGGATTGGATATTTAATCGGCCATTTCGGGGAACAGGCACCATTTTGAAAGGTGACCTAGTGGCCTAGGGTGTAGGCGGTTGGGCGCTAGTTTCTTTCCCCTCCCTCCCTCCCGTAGGTTATGCTGATTGAGGTGGGTTTTTTGGAACAGGTGTCCGTTTTTTTCTTGGGGTGAGGTAGGTGTCGCTTGGACAGGTGCGTGCCGAGGGCGGGGACAGCTGCAGGGCAGCTATTAAAAGCTCGGGGGGAGGACGGAGCTAGCAGGGAAAGTCAGGTATTAGGACGGGGGGGGAACAGTAATTAGACAGGGACAGGCAGGAGACTGCTCAGTAGCGGACAGGTTCAAAAGCGGGAGCTGAAGGCCCGGGGGCAGAGCTCAGTCGGGGTGGGGGTAAGGTTCCTTCTCGTGGCAGGAGACAAAGGGAGGGTGTGCAGGCAGGGTCTCAGGTGTCTGTGGGAGGGGGAGGGCCCGGTATGCAGAGTGAGGCTGAAAATGAGGCGGAAAGGGACCCCAGGGTCCCTATTTCACAGAAATGGCCAACAATGTTGCAGTGGAGCAGCGAGGAAGAAGGGGAGGGAGCGGTGGGGGGTGGCTGGCATGACTTAGAAGGTCCCGGTGGGGATAGTTTTAATGGGGCCACCATGAGAACTTATGGCTCTGGGACCTGTAAGGGTGCAGTGGTGGAGGAAGATGAGGTGGTTGAGGGAGAGGACCAGGATGGGGGGTCTACAGGGGGTTTATATCATGGGGATGTTGAGTCTTCCCCAGGCACACCAGACCTTGTTTGGCAGGGGCCGTTGGATTATGAAGAGGACGACCCAGGCGAGCAGGAGGCGGCTCGGCGGCACTGGGAAGAAGAGAAGGCTACCCCTTGGGCGGCTAGCTGGATGGCGTCAACAGGACGGAGTGGACGGCGGGCTGGGGCTGCGGAAGCTTCTTCTAGGCTGTACGGAGGAGTGGGTTTTGCGCCCCCTGACGCCGCGGCCTGGGAGGAGCAACGTCCGGGCCCGTCCAGGAGGACATTGTCTATTAGAGGGGAGTATAGGGGCGTTATAAGGTGTTGTGGTGAAGGAGTGGATGCAAGACAACGGGATGAAGGTGTGTCAGATGAAAGTTTGGAGGAGGGTGAATTCCGTAGCGGTAGCGAGCATGACTGGTGAGAGAGGAAGGGGCGGGGGACATCTAACCCTGTCCGTCAGTCTTTGCAGGTTCAGAGAACGGTTAGGCGGCCCTGGGGAAGCCGTAAAGAGCACAAGGTCGGAGAGGCACGGACGGTTCAGGAGCGGCCCCCGGTGCTGTCTCCAGGTAAGGTTTCATCATGCTCAATGATATCCGTGGCGTCGGAGGCGAGAGAAGAGGCGGTGCGCTTAGTAAGGAGTGTTTATATGCAAGACGCGGGGGTATCTACGGAGGGCGACGGGAAAGTGCAGACAGAGGAGCAGAAGGCAAGTTCGGGGTCGAGGGAAGGTGCGGATGGGAAGGAGTCGGAGAAATGTGGCAAGGTCGAAAAGGATGGGGGGCCGTCAGCTAAGAAGGTGAAGCTGCCCTATATGGGCACGGCAAAACCTTTGGGGGCTCACTTAATGGCGTCTACGAAGGACAAGATCTGGAAAGGGGAGTATGTTGACATGTTAAAATTGTTAGATCGAGAGGTAAGAGCAAAAGAGGGCTCTAAGGAGGAAGAATGGGAGCTGTCAAAGCGTCCAAAAGTGCCAGTCACAATAGAAAATTAGACGGCGGCTTTCTTGATATTCGCTAGCGTTTATTGCGAGCGGTTCCCGGAGCGGTCCGTTGCTCTGTTTAAATATATGGACATCATAAGGAAGGCGCAGCTCAATTACGGGGGGTACGCGTGGCGCCAATATGATGAAGAGTTTAGAGCGCGCATGGCGGCAGATTCGGAAGTGCAATGGGGGGAAATTGACACGGACCTGTGGCAACATATCATGGCCCCAGCGAAGTTTGGGAAAACGGTGTTCACAGCCAGTGGCTTGCCCATAATATATCGGCCCTTTCGGGAGCGCCCCACCCACGGGGTGGGGTCGGGGGGATCCAGCCCCAGTAGATCGAGCGGGGCAGGGACCGGAAGGTCAGGGGCGTGCTGAGATTATAACAAAGGAATGTGTACCAGAGAGTACTGTAAGTTCCGACACGAATGTTCAAAATGCGCGGGCCGACATCCGGTTACAGCGTGTGGGGGACAACAGAACGCCGGCAGCACGGGGGGAACTGCAAGTGGGAGTCAAGGGGCTACCCTTGGAGGAAAAGAGGGTCATCGTCAGCGACCAGGCGCTACGGGAAAAGGCTACTACGCCAGTTAAGGTCGATCGGTTACAAAGTTGGCTGGAAGGATACGAGAAGCAGAGCGAGGCAGATTTGTTGATTCGGGGTTTTCGAGATGGGTTTAGGCTGGCATACCAGGGTCCGCGGGAGCGTCGATGGGCGGAAAATCTTCGGTCGGTGCGCGGGAAAGAGGAGTTGGTTCAAAGAAAGCTGATGAAGGAGGTTACTGAGGGTCGCATGGCGGGTCCTTTTTCATTTTGGCCCTTGCCACACCTTATTGTGTCGCCGATTGGCGTCGTTCCAAAGAAGGAAGAAGGACAGTATCGGCTAATACATCATTTGTCATGGCTGTAAGGTGCCTCCGTTAACGACTTCATACCGGAGGAATTTACAAAGGTGTTGTATGCGTCGGTTGACGTAGCAGTACACATGGTGGATCAGCTGGGGCCGGGGGCTTTGATGGCTAAGACTGATGTTAAGTCAGCTTTTCATTTACTTCCGGTTCACCCGGATGACTTTGAGTTGTTGGGTATCCAGTTTCGGGGCAACTGGTACGTGGACAAGGCCCTGCCTATGGGGTGCTCCAGCTCGTGTGCGCTGTTTGAGCGATTCAGTACGGCTCTTCAGTGGATTTTTGTGCGGCTTACGGGTCACCAAGAGATAACGCACCACTTGGATGACTTATTTTTTGCGGCGCCGGCGGACAGCCCGCATTGTGCGGCGGTGCTGAGCTGGTTTATGGAAATCATGGGAGACCTGGGTGTGCCCCTGGCTCCCGAAAAGACAGTGGGGCCAGCTACGGCGCTGTCCTTTTTGGGGATCGAATTGGATACGGTTGCCGGTATAGCCAGATTACCTGCGGACAAAAAGGAGGACATGGTCAGTCGTATTTACGGAATGTTGCGTAAGCACAAGGTCACAGTGAAGGAGATTCAGGTGTTACTGGGGCATTTGAATTTTGCGTGTAGAGTGGTGCGAGCGGGGAGGGTTTTTTGCAGAAGGCTTTCTTTGGCATTGGCGGGGCACGCGCTGCCACATCACCATGTGCGGTTAAAGGTAGGAGTGCGGTTGGATTTACGCATGTGGGTAACATTTTTGGAATCCTTCAACGGCATTCCCCTACAGGTATGGCGTGAGTGGGAATGGGAAGCTCAGCTTTTTTTAGATGCGGTGGGTTCATCGGGCTTTGGGCTGTACTGGGAGGGGCGGTGGTGTGCAGAGGAATGGCCAGAGGAATGGAAGCAAGGGGGTCGCAGCATTGCGTTTTTAGAATTTTTTCCACTGATCGTAGCGGTGTGCTTGTGGGGTGGGGAACTGAGTCATTCGCGGGTGCTATTTCGGGTAGACAATTTGGCGGTGGTGCAGATGGTGAATCACCAGTCGGCACGGGAGGCGGGTTTATTGCAGCTACTACGCGTTTTTGTACTTCATTGCCTGCACAATGACATACAATTTAGCGCAAAACATGTTCCGGGGGTATATAATGACATTGCGGATGCTTTGTCTCGTTCTCAGTGGGAGCGTTTCCATGGATTAACCACGGGCGTGGCCCTGAGAAGAATCCGTATGCCGAAGGTGTTGTGGAGAGTCGGTGAACCCGGATGCTTTGGCTGGTTTTGAGTTCTTTGGCGCCGTCGACTCGGAGGGCGTATGCAAAGGCGTGGGAGGAGTTTTTGGTATCTGGGGCTCGGCGACGCGTGAGACAGGAAGACATTGTGGAAGACGTGGTTAAATTTATTATGGATTTAATTGGTAAGGGACAATCTAGAGTCACTATTTCGGGTAAGTTGGTGGCTCTCGGGTTTATGGGTAAGCTTCTGTGGGGTTACCCCCCGTCGGCGGGGGAACTAGGAATGAGAATTTTGCAGGGTTGGGAGAGATCTTTGGGGCATAGAGGGCGGGCGCGCCACCCGATAACGCTGGCAATTCTAAAGAAGTTGCTTGCGGCCCTGGGAGAAATTTGTTATGACAGTTATGAGGTCATCCTTTTAAGGACATTGATGTCTTGGATGTTCTTCAGTGCTTTTCGAGTATCGGAATTACTTGGTTTGGCTGGAAGGCCAGGAATTTTATGGAAGGAGGTTCAGGAGGGCAGAGACGGGTTGGAATTGTCGGTACGGCAATCAAAGACAGATCAAAAAGGGGTCAGGGTCACGGTTGTGCTTCGCCGCTATCCATATGTGGACATTTGCCCAGTCAAACTAGGTATACAGCTGCGGGCGAAAGCGGCGGGTTTAGACGGTCTGGTTTTTTGCCTTGCGGACGGTCGTAAGGTATCGGCGGGACAGCTTATGGCGGTAATGTGAAAAGGGTTGTCGGCTTTGGGGCTAGAGGCGGCAAGTTTTGGGACGCATTCATTTCGTATTGGGGTGGCTACGGAGGCTGGAGGCAAGGGTTGGGGTAGAGAGGAGATGATGGCTTTGGGGAGATGGCGGTCTGAGTGTTTCAGGAAGTATGTGCGGGGTGTGCATTGCTAAGGGATGTGGGGTATTTTTCAATAATTTTTTCTCTTTTTCAGGTGTGATCCTGGGGCCAGAAGCGGCCTACCTGGAGATATGGGTGATTGGGCACTCATTTGTTAAGTGGGCACAACGACAGGCGCGAAGGACTGCCGCAGGGGATAATCTGGGTCTGGATGCGGAACGTTATCGGGTGAAGTGGATCGGAAAAGGGGGAATGAAGTGGGATGAGTTGGTGCCCAGGCTTCAGAGATCGCGTGCGCGAGGGCATTGTCCAGATTTACTGGTAGTACATTTGGGGGAGAACGACCTGGTAAGGACCACAGGGTTGAATTTGTTGAAGGTCATGAAAAGGGATCTGCAGATGGTGATCGAGCAGTGGAAGGGTTGCCATGTGGTTTTCACGGCGTTTATACCGCGTCGGAAGTGGAGAGGGGCAAGAAAACCGGGGGCGATTGAGAGGGCTAGACGTAAGGTGAATAAAGAAATGAAGGGTTTTTGTGCGGAGCGCGGGATATCTTTCTTGGAGCATGCCGATATAAGGTTCGTGGACGCGGAGTTTTTTCGTGATGACGGGGTGCACTTAACCTTTGTAGGGATGGAGTTATACCTGTTCCAGCTTAGGGAGGAACTAAGAGGATTACTAAGGGAGCCCTAAGGGGTGGGGGGCAGAAAAAGTGGTACCCCTCTTTTTCTGGTGGCGGGGACAGCTGCAGGGCAGCTATTAAAAGCTCGGGGAGAGGACGGAGCTCGGAGGGAAAGTCAGGTATTAGGACGGGGGGAACAGTAATTAGACAAGGACAGGCAGGAGACTGCTCAGTAGCGGACAGGTTCAAAAGAAGCGGGTAGGTCAGGAGAATGTAAAGGAGACAAGAGGAAAGAAAAGACAGGTCGAGGGTAAAGGGGGGAGGGATCGGGGTAGGGGAGGGTTGGGGGTAGGTGATTCAATGTCTAGTGAGGTATTAGTTTTGTAAGGCAAAGGCCAAGGGGGGTAGGTTTAGGGGCACCTGTTCCAATAAAGCGGCCTTTTACACACACAAATGAGTCTCGGTTTGGTCAATCTGTCCCAATGGGGCCTCGGGGGGGAAGAGGAGGAACGAGGAGTTCCCCCCCCCCGGGGGTTTTGGGACAGGTGGCACGACCCGCGACGTGGTTGGACGTCCGGGGTGTCATGTAAGGGGGGTGGGATTGAATATTTAATCGGCCATTTCGGGGAACAGGTACCATTTTGAAAGGTGACCTGGTGGCCTAGGGTGTAGGCGGTTGGGCGCTAGTTTCTTTCCCCTCCCTCCCTCCCGTTGGTTATGCTGATTGAGGTGGGTTTTTTGGAACAGGTGTCCGTTTTTTGTCTGGGTCGTGGGACATTCATTCATTAAATGGGCAGTGAGAGAAACTGGCAATTTCAGTGGTGGTCATACCAAGGTCCACAGGAGCACAATGTTTCTGTTTTTTGGCATGGAAAAGGTGGGATGAAGTGGAGGGAATTGTTACTTCTATTGAATGTTTCGCGGCAGGGGCAGATTGTCCAGGCATTTTATTAATTCATCTGGTGGAGAATGATTTAGTACTAGAAAAAGGTTTATCCCTCCTCTGTGCAATGAAGCGGGATCTACAAGAGAGAAAAAGGCAGTGAGCAGGTTGTTTCATTTGCTGGATGGAATTCGTTCCCAGAGAGGTGCTCATTAACCATCAGCGACAGACAAAGCTAGATGTAAAATAAATAGGGAAATTAGACATTTCTGTAGGAACACAGGTTTAGGTTGAGTATCTCATCTGGATTTATGTTATGAGGCAGTTGAATTTTTTCACAATGATGATTTGATGTCCATCTTTCCCATTTTGGGATGAGGTTATAACTGTTAGAGATTAGGGAGTTTCTCAGAAGGATTTTGGGCTATAAAACATAGATACATCATGGCAAAGGGGGTGGGGCAGGCAGGGCAGCTATTGCCCTACCTGGTGGTTGATGGTCCAGAGGTTTTACAGAAGGTTAGTGGGCTTTGACATTTGAGAAACAGGCTGGACGAGAAAGTCTGAGCAATATCACATCAGAAACAGAGCAGGTAGTTACCTCACAGGCGGTTTATCTGTAGGCACGTTTACAGATTTAAGGTTAAACAGGGGGAAAGTCAGTTGTTACAAGTTTGGAGGGCAATAGGTTGTGATGTATACAGCGGCTGGAGAGTTTAATGGGAGGGTGGGTTGCTTAGGGGTGGGTGGGTAGGTGTTAGGAGAAATGTTATGTATAGCACCGGTTTTAGTTTTGTGAGGCTTCAGGTCACGTGGTTATTTGTGAATGACACTTGTTTCAATAAAGCAGCCGTTTTCACACACAATTCAAGAGTAAGTGGTCTATCTGTGCCCCAAATTTTGCCCAATCATTGCGGCAGCAAAGAACCAACTGCCACTACGGGTAATGGGGAAAGCGGCTGCCATTGACTATGCACTCACGTCTCCACAGAGGGCCTCGGTTGCTTGCTGGAGCGCTTAGCAAGTAGTAATATGTACACAACACCTCCTCAGAAGCGGCCAGGTACTTTGTCAAGTGCTAGTGTGCCTTCCCTTACACATGTGTGATGATTCCTTGCAGACTTGAGTGCTAGAAGCAGCAGTCAGGTTGTCACACGCAGTGTGAGCAAGATGTTCTCAATGCTCCCTTAGCATTGGTCAAACTGCTTGTTGAACCAACTTATTACTCAGGTCTGCAAGACAAGCAGTGGCCAATGGTGTCACAAATTCACTATAGGCTTGTGGCAGCAGTTGGCTGAGGAAATATCCTATGAAAAGCGCTCGCAGCTGCAACTAATCACTGAATTAATTACCTCTTCAGCATACTGTGTTCCCCAGGAACACGTCACCAGCAGGTTACCTCAGCTGTATGCTCTAGAAATATTCACTCTGGTCTGGTGATTAATTTTAGAGCTTCTTACTGGAAGACTAGTTGGGGGTGATGGTATTGCTGTACCCACACAGCCAAAGACACTGGTCATCAGTGTTATAAGGAGAATTTCACGAAGCGCTGTAAGATAAGGCTGCTTTATTAACTCTCATCTCACACCATCACTTTTCCAGTCAACTCTGCACAGAATGTTCGGAATGACAGTTGGAAGAAGGAAAGGTTCCAAGGTGAGAATATGGGAGGGAGGACCAGGAAAGGAAGAAACCATATGACAAAAAGACCAGCAGATACCTAATTGTGAATGCGGTCATAAATAAAAATATAAAAAGGCAAATGGGCAAGAAAATATAAAATATAAAAACACCAGCAAAAGGAATTCCTGCCCTTGTGATGCAGTACCAGTATGGAAAAAGCATGTAAAGGTATTTTGAAGTCTGGGTTAAGTACACTAGCAGTGACGATACAAAGTATTTTCTGGAAGAAGGTAAATGAACTCTTAAAAACCTTAAGACATGTTTGGATGATCCTATGTATAAATCAAGCACAGAACAGTGGACACCCTTATTAAGAATGAAAAAGCCATGTAACATAGACAGGAATCGTAGTCACTGGTACTGAAAGAGGGCCATGTGAAACTGAGATACACAATTAGCCATTTGTGGAAGAAGGTTAGGGCTTGTGCCCTGACTGTATAGTCTCCTCCTTACATGTTCTCCTAATTACCTGTGAAAATGAAGAAACAATAGAACCATGCTAGTAGGAGACGATTGGGTTGCACTGCTGAACACACCCTGGGACAGACCAGTGTCAATGGACTGGCAGGTGGGGTACAAGCAAATTTAGCAGAAGTATGTGCAGCCAGCGCAGCTACTCAGGCAAGTGGCCGTGTGACCTGAATGCGGACAAGATGGCAAACTGACACCACAATACCCCCACTGCTAGCCCAGATTTGGTCTCATTCAGCATTTAATCATCCTGAAGCAACACACTGAAGCGATCAGGCTCACAGGCCAACTAACACCAATGATAGTCTTAGAAACATTGCAGGACATGAGAAACTTAGAGAACACTCTGACTAGAACAATGTCCCTCCTCGGGTACCAAGGAAGATAGTGATGACTCAGTGATACTGCTGCATTCAACAAGATGCCCTTTTGACTTCTGAAACAATACTCTGGCTCTGGTGCAGGCAGTTCAATCGCCATCCACGTTTCTTAATCCCCAGCTGACTTAGTCAAAAGAAGCAATAGTTTCCTAGCATGCAAGATAATCCTCAAACTTTCTGCAGAGAACTGCAAACTATAGTTGGACGCTATGAACCTAATTGGGCTGATGCTAATCATGTGTTACTTATTATTACGCTAAGTGAGGTGAAAGGTCAATTCTTTGAAAATACTAACCACTGACCACAATAGGCACCTGGGCTACAGATTCTGCTATTGTTGCTAGAGCTGCATTGTTGAATGCTGTTATCAAAGTATGTCCAGTCCAAACAGGTTGGACCGAGATTAATAATTGGAAATAGAAGTAAAGTGAAACACCAGCTGATTACCCTGATCACTGAAATGTGTAGTTCATCATATTCTGGTATTGCTAATGCTACGAAGAATGCGCAAGGAGCTGTTGGTGCTGCATTTGTTCAAGGATTCCTACCTAAGGTACAGGAGCAGCTCCATACCATTGCCGTTGGTGAAAACAAAAAAAGCGATGGCTGGCTCGCTTGAATTAACCCCATTCACCGGTAATTACCCTGCACCGCAATCAATTCCATTTTAGTTTTTTTGCTCACCATGCCACCTCGGAAAGGGACCAGCCATATTCATGTCAGTGGGAGCAGTCCAGCCCGACCTGGTAGCATTTGTCTTCTCTGAATGGGAATGCAAACAGCCCCAGATTGGTTTCAGCCTATTTGGACCTCGTCGGTAAGCTGCTGGAGTCCTGTGGCACAGTTATTATGGGACCCACCTCTGACCATAATTATCGCACTTAGGGCATCACATTAAAGAAAATAAAAAAGTAGTGGGTTAATTGCTAAATTCATCTCAGGCACTGGCAATTACTCCGGGCCACAGTCCAGTTTTATTTTTTTGCCCATCACTCCATCTCAGACAGGAATCGTCCATATGCAAATGAGTGTTGGTTCAGCTCCTGTAGGAACAGTCTAGCCCGAAACCTTTGAACTTGCATTTGTTCAGGGGTTACTGCCTAAGACCCAGAAGCAGCTGCCCACTTTGGGTGGCACACTAAAGATGTTCCGGAACTGGTCTCTTTTGCAAAGTATTGTCTTGCTGTTCAGTAAAAGAAGAAGAAATATACTGAATCACTTTGATTTGAAACCTCCGGCTATGCTCATGCTTTTGTCCTCCCAGAACCCCCCTCAGTTCGCTCCCCTGGCCTCTAACAGGTCTAAAAGTGCTACTAGTGCTAACGAAATGCCATAGCATTGAAGTATGACAATCCCCCTTCCTTCATCAGGAACCTTGACATGTCGCCTGAGACATAGCAATGGACACACAGCGCTTCTGCTTCCGTCTCGTCTCCCTCTGGTGCCCCCCACCCACAAAAGGCCACAGTACACAGTTTGATTAAGCCACTTTTGGCATCAGTGGTTTCCACAACACAATCAGCAGGAGAAGGTTGTGTCCATTCTTATCACAGTTCATTGGCAGGTTACAATATGATCTCAGTGTTAGCCTTCAAGGACAAAGGGTTGTATTGCAACTTTTGTTCCCCGACTCATACTATTATCATTGCGTCTCTGTATGCCTCGAACTGCAACACTGCTCAGTTACGAAAAGCTGGTCAGTCTGGAAAAATAGTTTAGAATTCCTCTAAACTCAAAGGAACACTCTCGTAGCTGCACCCTAGAAACTTTCAGATAATGATTTCTCCCACTAATGTTGGCTGTTGGCTTTGCCCAGTTCTGGGAAGATTGCTTCCCACCTACACTGCTCTTGCACCTAGTGACTAGCACATTTCACTGCTGAAATAATTCGCAGAAGGTATAGCAGCCTAGGATTGCCCATAAGAATGCCTTTCACTCACTGTGTGGTAAGGTGGGTGTCACTTCTCTACACTGTTTCCCTCCTTAGAGTCCTATACATGTGTCTGTCAAGCACTGGGCAGCGAGGATCCCGAGAACTCTACTGATTTCGGGTTACGTAGATGAGAAATGGTCCTGCGCTGACTGCCACCCACTTAGTCAGTAACCCTACTGACAACTTACAAACAACTATAAACATTTGTCAGGTGCGAGAAATTTAAAGCAATCTTATTTTATATATTAATGCAATTCAGAAAGAATTGCTTTTATAGTTTTATTGTTTAAAACAAACTTTTACTATCAACAGCAGTTTGTCAAAGATACATGTATTCTGAACAAAAAGTAATGCATACAGGAAGTGATCCAAATATAAATCCTCCACCATATACAATTGATCGACATTGAAACATAAGATCTTCCATTGCCGTTCAAATGATTTTGTATTATGATTAACCTGTGCATTCAAAATCACCAAAACCGATACTAACCAACATATGCTTCTCGGGGGTGAACCGCTTCTTTGGGGCTGTAATAGAAACATGCATTACACAGATATTAACAATAGACAAACATCCATATTCTAAATAACCTCACCTACATACAAGAAAACAATACACAAGTTACATATTTTATATTAGCTATAATTTCACTACAGACCTTAATCTTAGTATGAGACCACAACATCTAAAGGGGTCCCCTGCACCACTAGCGCATATGCCGCCTCTCAGAAGGTGAAAAGACATGGGATCCAAGGGCATTTCGTGATGGAAAAGCCTGAGAAGCTCCCATCAATAAAGGCAGTGGTGTAGAAGATCTACTTGCTAGCTCTGGTTTGGGCTCTATGCCAGAAGGTGGTGGCAGTCCAGCAAGCTTAGCGTTCAACACAGCACCCAATGATCTGGCTCCTAACAATGTAACAACATACAGTCAAAGTTAGTTCACTAAGATACAAATAGCATGAACTTGGATAAGGAAAAAGACCTAGAAGAGCGAGCCCCAACCCAGTTAACCCAATCAATCCATTCAATAAAATGCTTAATCAATGAAACAAGATCGAAGGACTACCTGTGTTTTTTCAAGCCAGCAAAGAAAGGGGGAGAGAATGTTTAAAGATGTCCAGGACGTTAATCAAATCCTGAAGCAGACAGAGGCAGGAAGGACTAAGGCTTCTAATTCTATTGTTTCTATATCATCCGCTTCATTACCCCAGAGACTTTCCCTTTCAAGTATAGAGGCCGGGGTTTTTCAGAATCTATCTTGATTAGTTCCAAATTCTGAGTCAGAGGCGCTTATTAGCCCTGCAAGAGCGTCAGAATGTGGTAATTTTCTACAGTTTGTGGGGTCTGAACAGAACAAACTCCAGGCTCAGCTTCAGGAACAAACTAGGGGGCTGATTTAGATCTTGGCGGTGTTACTGCCAATCCGAGCAGACCCAAAAAGACCTTCAAGTCAATGGTGTTCCACTCACCGTATTTAGATCTACTGCAGCTGAGCTGAAGACCACCACAACCGAGTGCTCTTCCTAGCCATCAGGCTGGCAGGTTCCCGCCGACCATATTTAGATGTTACAGTCATGAAGGTGGTCTACTGGCTGTGGATTGCTGACAGAGGGAGTCTGTCGTTGGACCCAATGGACATCAGACAATGGCACTGGCCAAGGAATCGAGGTAAGTTAGACACACATCCTTACCTTAACCTTATGTGTTCCCCTGCACCTCACAACACACCACATGCACACATATCATTGCCATTCCACCACAACACAGCACGAACATGCAGGAAACACACATTGCCATGCATCCATGACATAACACACACACATTGTTAACACTGCACCCACACACAACACAACCACAATAGTCAACACAACTACACACTTATCTACTCAAACACACTCACACACAAGCACAACTACACACATCACAACAACCACACAACAGCAGCACTCACCTGAATGTTACACACAGCAACACAACATAATTGAACCCACATGCAAGTAGCACTCATGCAAACATAACCACATCACCCACTCCAGCTCCCTCTGCCTCAACCAGGCAATTGCATCGCACACACACATACATGTACTGACACACATACACAACTGGTAGGACACCATCACAGATACAGCTCCCCTTGCACACATGGACTTAGCCAATGGGTATGAATGTTACATCACTGTGATGCCAACATTCATTTGACAATAAATACTGACACCACAATGACAGTTGTGAATGAGTGCGATATGAGTCATGTACCAGTGTCCCCATCCATGTTGCACACAAATTTAGAAAAGTTACTGTGACATGTATATGACTGCAGTAGTCCAGTGCCCCTATGCGGTGACCACACAACATACACAGCCAATGTGGATTACCTTCCTGTCAGTCCTGCGACAGGGAGGAGGTTATGTTTTCTCTGTGGTCCAGTGGCAGTAGCAATGGAAGGTGTTGTCCAGTCATGTCTAGTCGAAAATAGAAGTGGAATGGGGACAAAAGGTAGGTTTGTACTTCATTTCCCCCCCACCCCAATTCACCAACTCAGGTGTTGAGGTCGGACCGCCACAGTTGGCTTGGTAGTAAAAGGTACATCCAAATCTGCTTGGCGGTAAAGGTGGCTAGAGTCCCGCCGTCAGCCCCAATTCACAAGGCCACCGTTGAGGCTGACCGAAATTCTTGGTGGAGTCGGTGGCCCTGCCATCATCTAAATAGGGCGGGCAGACCGCCAAGGTGGTGGACGGTTTTTACGACGGAAAACTGGCAGCAGGACCTTTACAGCCGAGATCTAAAACAGGCCCTAAGTCTCAATTGCATCTTTTAGAGAACATTTCTATTGTGATTAGGTACTTGAAAAATATTAAAACATAAGAAATTTCAGTCTTGCATCAGAAATTAGAAAAAAAGGAGGAAAAAAGGAGGAAAGCACCAATTGGACTCTAAGAGGAAGAACAAGAGGAAGAACAAAGAATATCAGATTGTGAAGACAATTTTTCCTCCCAGAACAAAGAGGTTTTGGGAGCTCAGAAGGGTGTCAGCTTTCTATTAACCAAGGTTGAGGAGTTGAAAAACCATGCTAGATATAATATGTATATTGTGGGCATTCTAGAAGTAAGTGAGAATTAGGGGGTTCTAATAGCCTGGTTCATCTAGTTTAAAAGCTGATTAAATCTTATATGTTGCATGATTTTTCTAAGGATCTGTTGATTATGAGAGGGCATTGTGTCCCACACAGCATCCACCTAATATGAAACATTCATGCACTATCCTTGTGAACTTCGCCAATTATCGTATTAAGGAACCAATTCTTTCTAAGGCAGATAGGCAAACTGCATTTTCAATTTTGGAGGGTTATCAACTTCAAGTCTTTTCGTATATGTCAATTTCAACTGGTCATCATCGTAGGAACTTTCAAGGTCTGCTTGGTCAGTTCAAGCCTTCTGGTCCCCAGGCCTGCCTGCTACAACAATCAAAGCAAAAGGTTCTGTACAAGGAACAGTTTCATATTTTTCAACTGTGGGTGAGGCCCAGGCCATGGTATCAAAGATTCAAAGTCGGTTGAAGGCTGGTAGATAGCTATGTTATAGCCAGAATGATCAATCAAAGGCATTTGTATAGCGCACTGCTCACCCGGAGGGTCTCAAGGCGCTGGGGGGGGGGGAACGCTACTGCTCGAACAGCCAGGTCTTGAGTTGCTTCCTGAAGGCGAGATGGTCTTGCGTTGTCCGGAGGTGGATGGGGAGGGAGTTCCATGTCTTGGCTGCCAGGTAGGAGAAGGATCTTCCTCCGGCGGTGGCTCTGCGGATGCGGGGGACGGTGGCGAGAGCGAGGCTGGCGGAGCGGAGCTGGCGGGTGGGCTTGTGGAAGGTCAGGCGGCTGTTGAGGAACTTGGGGCCCAGGTCGTGGAGGGCCTTGTGTGCGTGGGTGAGGAGTCGGAACGTGATTCTTTTGTTGACGGGGAGCCAGTGCAGGTCTCTCAGGTGTTCGGAGATGTGGCTGTGCCGGGGGATGTCCAGGATGAGTCGTGCTGAGGCGTTCTGGATCCGTTGGAGTTTCTTCTGGAGTTTGGCGGCAGTGCCGGCGTAGAGGGCGTTCCCGTAGTCCAGCTGACTGGTGACGAGGGCCTGGGTGACCGTCTTCCTGGTCTCGGTGGGGATCCACCGGAAGATCTTTCGAAGCATGCGCAGGGTGTTGAAGCATGAAGATGAGACGGCGTTGACTTGTCTGGTCATCGAGAGGGAGGAGTCCAGGATGAAGCCTAGGTTGCGAGCGTGGTCCGTTGGCTTGGGGGTGGCTCCCAGGGCGGGGGGCCACCAGGAGTCGTCCCAGGCGGATGGTGATGATCCCAGGATGAGGACCTCCGTCTTGTCTGAGTTCAGTTTCAGGCGGCTGTTTTTCATCCATTCGGCGACGTCTTTCATCCCTTCGTGTAGGCTGGCTCTGGCGGCGTCCGGGTCGCTGGTGAGGGAGAGGATCAGCTGGGTGTCGTCGGCGTAGGTGATGATCTTGAGGTTGTGTTGACGTGCGATGGTTGCGAGGGGGCTCATATAGACGTTGAAGAGGGTGGGGCTGAGCGATGACCCTTGTGGAACTCCGCAGATGACTTCGGTGGCCGCTGACCGGAACGGGGGGAGGCGGACTCTCTGGGTTCTTCCGGCGAGGAATGAGGTGATCCACTCCAGGGCCTTCTCCTGGATGCCGGTGTTGTTCAGGCGCTGTACCAGGGTGCGGTGGCAGACAGTGTCGAACGCTGCGGAGAGGTCCAGGAGGATGAGGGCCGCAGTTTCCCCATTGTCCATTAGGGATCTGATGTCGTCTGTGGCTGCGATGAGGGCGGTCTCCGTGCTGTGGTTGGCTCGGAAGCCGGATTGCGAGTGGTCGAGGGATCCGTTGGTCTCGAGGAAGGCAGCTAGCTGTCTGTTGACGGTCTTCTCGATGACTTTGGCAGGAAACGGGAGGAGCGATATGGGGCGGTAGTTCTTGAGGTCGGAGGGGTCTGCAGTTGGTTTCTTCAGCAGGGCACTGATCTCGGCGTGTTTCCAGCACTCCGGGAAGGTGGCGGTGTTGAAGGAGGCGTTGACGATGTCACGGAGGTGGGGTGCGATGATGTGGTCGGCCGTGTTGAAGATGTGGTGTGGGCAGGGGTCCGTAGGGGATCCGGAGTGGATGTGTTCATTGTGCGTGTTGTGTCTTCGGTGCTGACTGGGGTCCAGGTGCGGAGGGTGGCGGTGGGGGGCATCGGTTCGGTGGTGGGGTTTGTGGTTGGTGGGCCGAAGCTGTTGTGAATGTTGGCGATCTTGTCGTGGAAGAAGGCTGCGAGGGAGTCGCAGAGGTCTTGCGAGGGAGTGATGTCATTGTTTCCGGCGTCGGGGTTGGAGAGCTCTTTGACGATGCTGAAGAGTTCCTTGCTGTTGTGGGTGTTGTTGTCCAGTCGTTCCTTGAAGGCTGTCTTCTTTGTGGCGCGGATCAGTTGGTGGTGTTTGCGGGTGGCGTGTTTGAGGGCCGTCATGTTGTCTGTGGTCTGGTTGGTGCGCCAGGTGTTCTCCAGGGAGCGGCAGTTCTTCTTGGAGGTGATGAGCTCGTCGGTGAACCAGGAGGCTTTCTTGCTGCTGCGTCTGCTGGGGGGGTTCTTCTTCAGTGGTGCGAGGGCGTCTGCGCAGTTGGTGATCCACTGTGTGAGGTTGTTGGCGGCTTCGTTGGGGTCCGTTGAGCTGGTGGGGGGGTTCTGGCTGAGGAAGGTGGTGAGCTGGTCGCCGGTGATCTTGTTCCAGCTCCTGCGGGGGGTTTGTTGAGGGTGGTGGTGGGTCATCGTTTTACTGAAGCTGAAGTGGACGCAGCTGTGGTCAGTCCACTGGAGATTGGTGGAGTGGCTGAAGGTGACATATTTGCTGGATGAGAAGACTGGGTCAAGCGTGTGGCCGGCGTGGTGGGTAGGGGTGGTTACCAGTTGCTTGAGTCCGAGGTTGGCCAGGTTGTCCAGTAGAGCAGTGGTGTTGCGGTCCTTGTCGTCCTCCAGGTGGAAGTTGAGGTCCCCCAGGAGGATGTAGTCGGTGGAATTGATGGCGTGGGGGCTGACGAAGTCTGTGATGTCTTCGCTGTATTTTGTAAGTTTGCGCCGTTTTTGCTTCAAAAAGCGGCGCAAAAACGGCGCTAAAAAAGTATAAATATGGGCCTAATGCGATGCATTCATGCTGTTGAAGGAGAGCAAGTATAGGAGGCTGGCTATTTCTGAGCTCTTGGTAGAAACCTGAAGTGCCAAAGGTTTTTTTAGTTGGTGATTTTTTTTGATTAATTAAAGGCTAAAAAACCTGGACAGATATAGGTCTGAAGCCCAGGCTAGATAACTCACTGCTTTTCTTTAGCTGTGTTTTTTTAAAGAAAACTTTGGGATAATGAATGAGGATTCCCATAAAATGATGACGTTACGGGTTAAAAGCAAATTGTTAACAGTAGGCGATTGGCATAAGGTTTTACAGAATAATTCAAATCCATCCCTTCTCTCTATGTTTTTAGAAATAAATATTAAAAAACATGAATTGTAGACAGATTTTATCCCTTTTATAGGAAAAAGATGGGTATTTACATCTAAACTCATGCTGCCATCTTGGATTGGCAAAACTGCCATTGAATAGAGTGTTTGGCAACCATTTAAGAATGGGGAGTGTAAATTTCCCCAGAATGCCTGGTACTGGGAAGAAGGCTGGAAGGAGAGGCAAGCTGAAGATGCTGCCGGCATCCAGATAGCCTGGCTCCCCCAAAGAGAGGAGTATCATGGGACAAAATTGTAGGCCAGTTGCTGTAAGGTGCGGTTATATGGCGACTGCCTGCCGGTACCTGCAGCCCGCCAAGGATGCATCCTGCCCGTCCAAGTTAAACTCAGAAAAAGGGGACGGGCAGAACGTCTACTGGAGCATGACACGCATTGAGTAAAAACACCCACCCCTCCCCACCCTCTGAGCAAACAGCTTCAGAAACAATCTGGGAAGTACAAAAAAGGAAGGAAACAGAATTGCTGTTAGCCACCAGCAACAAGGTACCATGCCTTAACGGGTTTTTTGAAGATGACACAATGGTAATTATCAGAACAAGAGACCAGAGGTTAGCCAGGGAGTGTGGAAACCTGAGCAGGAAAACAAAGTTCCAAAAAACGATGACCACTGTTGATTAAATATGAAACAGCAAACTCTCAAAATTGCACAGTGTACAGTAGCTCTAGGCAATCCAGCATGCTGCTTAACTCATTGCTACTGTAACACCGATTTACAACATGTATACTCAAAGAACTTTCAGTCAGACACAAATTTATTTTACAGAATAAATGACAAAGCACAGTGTAGCAAAGGAACTTATGCAGATGGAATCGGTAGTTCAGAAGGTCCCAAACCTTTTACTCTGAAAAATTAGGGCAGTGAGAAGTCGAGTAACATTACAATCTCTAAGTCAGTATATACTTTTACCCAGCATCAATATCATATTTTAAAAACACAATCCAAAAAAGCAAATTTCCAACAATTTGGGGGGGTTGCCATCTTTTATAATATCCAGCAGGAATGATTTATTGCAGAAGAAGACTGCGGGGGCTTTTCCGGGCTCATTACAAAAACTCCACAGGAATCAGATCTTCAAAACAAGGAAGGAGTAAGGACAGAATTCTGGGCTTACCTCAGAACACTCCGCAAATTCAAGATCCCACCTATTTATGACAACTAATGAGTCACTATGTCGAAACAATCTCACAAAATGGAGGTCCAAATTGACTTACTGCATATAATCGCATCTGCCATAAGAAATATAGACAGAAAAATAAGCTCCCTGCACTTCGAAGCCTCACATGTAGAAACCTATATGCAATCTAACCCCACAGAAAGGATATGTTCACCAAATATGGAGAATTTATGATGACTTCCAAATATTATGCAAGCACTCATGGAAGATCTATAGCATGTCAATACTGGTCACACAGTCCCCAGGGTCATCCAAAAGATCAGTCCATACACCAAGGATGGTAAAAAAAATGCAATAAAATTGCCTCAATTGAACAATTGAAAACAGAACATAATAATTCAGAACTGACATAAATAAAAATTTGGTAAAATCAGTCAATCAATAATAAAGCACAAAATGTAATCAGTCTTACAAGAAGCATGATCAACTATTACGTATATTACTCTGAAGATCAAATTTGCATAATCCTGACATCAGAAAAAACAGCAAAGTATCTGGTCAGAGGGACCTTCCCTACCTTTGAGCCAGTTCTATCATAGAAAGGCATACAAAGATCAATTATTAAACACAATTAAATGACAAACAAGATCTCAAAATTATACCAAATGAAGGCTAACACTCAGCACAAACCAAGGAAAACCTGTGTAAAAAGAACAGCCAGGCAGCAAAAGACCAGAAAATACTCAAAAAAGAACAGTATACCAGCGAAACTGACAACCCCATCTTATACCACCACAAACACTGACCAGCAAGCAGGCAAAGGAAGAAACAATCCATAACCACAGGGTCAGCATTGATCATACACTGAGATAATAAGCAGACTTACCAAGGATTCTCATGCTCGTGAACCCGAGCAAGAAACTCGCTCATAGTCAACAGCTGAGGTGAAGCCGGCAGTTAAAGACACTGAAAGCAAGCCTGCCAGCAAGCGCCAACATCATGAATGTATTCAAAAGAGCCAATCAGAAGTGTTTCAATCTTAAGAACCTCCCAAGAAAGTGGAGGATTCATTTTTAGCAATGGAAAGAAATGTAGATAAAACAAACCCAATCTACACCAGCCGCCACCTGAGTGGAAAGATAGTGATTTACACTTTGTGCAATTCACAGCATCTATAGAAGCAAACTGGAATAACAACGGAATATGAGCACATAGATGAGATCAGCTCTAGGAGAGACATCAGGAGAATACATACTGCATATTTAAAGGACATTAACTCAACCAGAACCCCAGCTATTACTATACATTCCTAACCGGAAGAAATCTGAGTATATTTCTAACAAATCAATCAATAAATTTTTGTAAAGCACAGCTACTCAACCATAACAGTCTCAAGGGGCGGGGGGGAAGGGCCTCATCCTAAGATCCACGTTTTGAGGTTCTTCCTGAAGATGGTGAGTGACGGGCTTTGTCTGAGGTGCAAGGGGGAGTTGTTCCAGTTCCGAGTCCAAGAACTCTGAGATGCTGAAGACCCCCTTACTGAGCAAGACAAGTTGCTTTAAACAGGCAACAATAAGGACACCTTAGACAGGCATCAGGGGAGATCAACAGAACTAGACCACCTGCTTGAAAACAGTTAAAGCCAACTATCTATTATACTTTATCCCACAACACAAGTCAAAGGGATGATTTGATATTCTCAATAGGGACAACCTACTAAGACTGTTTAAATCTGACCTAAAGCTGGACAATTTGAGATCAGAAGTAATGGCAAGAGTTCATTTTATAGCATCATTACCAGGAGACACCTAGGAAATCCTGGTTGTCAATTTGTTCAATCAAACAGTTGCTGATTTAATGTTTACGCATTACAACATGTTTGAGAAATTGGGACTTTGTATCACAAAACCATCCAAAAAACTCTACCCAATAGGCATTACTTCCTAGCATCAGAGAGCAGACATTGAAAAGTATGAGACATGCCTCATCACTTCTACAGAAAGCAAAAGACACAAAATACAAATAAAACTACTCTAGTAAGGAGGAGATCACTGCCATCTAGCATACAGAAGGTCCCTTGAATAAAGTAGAGATTACTGGACCAAATGACAATTGATCATGGTTTCTTCAAGTACTTGAACCTTTTAGAAGCTGGAAACCACCCTGCAACATGAATCAGGGTCCCTAAAAGATTTGCATTTAAAAGCTATAACCAAGGTCTGCCAAACAAGCCTGCCCCGATACATTTGAGGTCATGGAATGTAGATGGGCTAACAATATTGTTAAATGATCATGGTACTCTAGAGATCATCTCCTGACACCAAATGTTTTGTAGTAAAAAAAAAACTGGTGCCTGGAGCCTCAGCCAATCAAATTTGTTTTTCTCTTGCGCACTCTTGCAGTCAGATCAGTCAAAAAAGACAGACCATGGGAAGGTTTAGCTAAATATATCAACACAAAGCTTGATCTCACCATAAAATAAATACCAACTAGTATATCATAGGCATAAGCAGCACAGATCTGCTCAAGACATGCAGCAAATAGCCTAGAAAATTGCATAATATGATATATCTACATCCACCACTCCATGAAGAAAAAAAGCTAATACTAAAAACTTCTAGCTAAAATATTGGAGGAGGTAAAAACACAACATGACCAAGCAGTTAATTCTGACAGAAGATTTCAATTTAAATTGCCTTAGCACCTTGCCCTATAATGATATATTTGATTACCAAGATTCTGCTTAGGATGTTCCCGAAACAATCATACAAAATCAAACCCAGGATAAAAGTAGACATCAATTTCTACATATGTTACATATGACCTAGGGTCTCACTCTCTAAATAGGCATTTCCATCATGACAGACCATCAAGGTTCACAAGAATCTCACAACACAAAACTGCAGTTTTAGACTATACTTTTGTCACTTTGCTCTTTTTAAAAAATATATTAGATGCTATGGAATCCATGAGCGATTGTTGGACCCAGTACTTTGTTAACAAAATCAAACCCTGGAACTAAGTTAATCATCAGAACTCCATGACTTTAAGAGGTTGAAATGAAACACAATCTTACATAATATTCCAGACAACTGGAAAATTCAGCAAAAGTGATATCTTTGCAAAACTCAATCCCAACACATCCAAACATGATTCATGATTGCATTTGGTCTGCAGTCATCGCCTGAATGTTTAATTGTACACTCTGTATGGATTCTGACCAACCACATAACTCCAAACAATAGAATAGCATTGAATTATAGTTTACCACTATATTAAGGATAGAAAGGAGAACAACTGCACGGTTATCTTGATAGGCAACATTAGCAGCTGACATCTCAGCAGCATTGAATATAGTCAAATTCAGACAGCTGTGATAGGACTACAGGCAACAAACATATTTAGGAGGCTACAAGAGTCATGAGAGGGAAAGAACAGTGGTTCCCAAACTGGGCGCCATCAAAACTAGCCATCAGAACTTGCACAAGTTCACATGAGTTCATATGAAAAGCCCAAGCACAAAATCTAAACCCTAACTTTTAGAACAGCCAGAGAAGAGCCGACTGCTCTGTAAATATGTTCATCCATGTACATCAGAAAGGGCCATATGTTCAGTGACATCATTGGAAAGCCCACCTCGTAGTTTATTGAAACTGGTGCTCATGGACGTCAATTCACCAAATGCCAGGGGTGGCGGAAGGGACATCACACCGCCTTTGTCCTCCACTTTCACTCACACCTACCCATATACACAAATTCACACTTACATACACCCTTTCTCACATAAACAAACTCGCACCTGCAAGCACGCACACACCATACATTTTAAAGCATTTGTTACTTACCACAGCTGCCATGGAAGGGCATATTCTAGCTCACTGCACTCTATTTCTATTACACAAATAGTGAATAATAATATATGTATTATTCACTATTAGTGCGGTACAAAATTGACAGAAAACAGAGTGGAGCCCCTGCTGATGCCCACTGTGTTCCTGGCACTGAATTTACCACCTCTGAGGCAAGGGGTCACAAAGGCAGTGCCAGGGGTAGCAAAGGGTAGGCTGGGGGTCACACCTTCGACGCCTGGTGACCCCTAACTGACGTCCATGCTGGTGCTAGTAGGTCTGCCCTGAGAAGCTCCTAATTCTATCCATTACTTTGCTTGTGCGAGTCCCCTGATGCATTTCTAACACATGTTCCTCATCCACCAATACTGTGTCTGTTTCTCTAGGTCCAGTTACAGATCAACATTTCCTTTTTTAGCCCTGTGTCAACTGTGAATCTTCTAAGAGGGAATATCATGCAAATTAAAATGTACTGTGTACTGCACCTGTGAAGTGTCTACTTGAATCCACCTATGGAAAATTATAAAGCTATTTTAACATGCTTTGTGTGAAAATTGCGGATTAAGTGTTTTTGTATTTGTATTTGAAAGTTATAGCGCACGTTAGACCAAAAAGGTAAACAAAGCGCTAGGAAGAGGCCTATTAAAATGGGCAGGAGAGACAAACTAAAATGCCAGCAAAGTGGAAGTTCATACCTTCCAGCTACTCAGATGAGAAAAGCCATGTTTTTAGCCCCTTTACGAAGCGGCAGATGAGAACTCAAACATCTAATATAAATAGAGAGGATGATCCACAGCCTGGCTGCCGCAAAGCCTTAAGCCCCATCTAGCTTTCCTGTACCGCAATACAACAACCTTGAACTGACCTGTGGATCTCAATGTTCTCGTAGGTACATACCAATTAGGATAGTCTTTAGGTAATGTGGTCCCTGAAGTCAATTATGTCAATTTTCCCCATCAATCAATGTCTGATGTGCATGATCAGGTCCCTTTCTACTTATGGTCCAAAAACACGATTTCTCACTATTAAGCCAGTAAATATAAAGGTAAACCCTATAAAGTAACTCTCTTACATTTACTAATATGCCTTACACACTGAAGCCATGGCTTCATTTGCTTGGTCATTGCCACTATGCTGAACTAAGGAATTTGATTACCCACTGTAAGTGTGTGTATGTGTAACATTCCTAATGTGCTGAATAAAAAACCTGGTAAAGAAACTTTTTGATTTGTGCAAGAATTAATTACAGTTAATGCTCTTATCCTGCCACATTTACCAATGGTATCCAATCCTGTGACTATTACGTCATGTATTCTGGCAATTACTGCTTTGTTCACTGTTATAGACTTATGTTCTGTTTCTATATTATGATAGATCCTGAAAGTCAATATGTTTACCTTCATATTAGATAGTGGCCAAAAGGCATGGGCTTGATGCCTATAATGAAACACCCTCCATCTTTTCCAAGGTTTCAGAAAGATCTGCACATCCTCATTTTCCCATGGAAGGATCTACACTGGTTCAATATGTTGAGGATTTGTTATTTATTATACCAATGCAAGGTTGGTTCCCTATAGGTATTTACTGAATTAGCTAAGAAAGGGCATACACATTGCAGGAACAGAAACGTCCTCTGCATGGTGAAGACTTGCACCCCTTCCCTGAGTGCCCAACTGTATTCTTGCCTGGATACCTAATACTGATTTTTTTTCATAGACAAACAGATCATGCGTGTGTGCCATGACATAGGCTTGTCTCACACATTGCAGTCTTGTTGGACAGGGAGGGGAGCCCAAAGTGCTACCTCCATAGTGGTGGCAGGCTTCTGCCTTAACCAGGACAGCACAAGTCCCGGTGGGGGCAGCATACATTGTAGTGATCAGTAGTAGTGAGCAGGTCCTTTTTACCCTGTGCCACTAGAGTGTGGCCTACAAGCTCACTCGCCTTTTTAAACATTCAGCTGCTGTGTGTTTATCTCTCCTTAGGCCTACATCTGGTTGATGTGAAAGTCCAAAACTGAAGGAATCCAACAACAACAAATGTTGATTAATTAAGATTTATTGTGACAAGGCAAGTCACCTGCTTCTGAACGCCACAGTGCGACAGCATCAACTGATTCCCCTCAAGCTCCACATTCCACATTGAACTCCCAAGCACATTCCTGGGATGGTACAGGGCAGTCTTATGATGACGTATGTTGTGAGATGTGAGATGTGAGATTTCAGAAATTCAGATACAAATTATGGACCATTGTCCGTGACAATTTCCTGTGGGATACCCTCTCTTGCAAACACCTCCCTGAAAAATCCAATCACTACATCAGACTTTGCTTTATAGTTAGTTCAGATTTCTGGCCACGTTGAGAAATACTCAACCATGACTATGGCATACTTGCCTCTCAGTTCATGTTGACGAATGGGACCACAGACATCCAATCCAAGTGTTCTCCATGTACCACTAAGAGATTTAATGGGCACAAATGGTGACTCTTTGACCACAAATAATTTGTCACTATTTATGCATGCATCCCAGTTTCTCACCTACCCTTTTTTGTCACTATCCATTCCAGGTCACCAGAAATCCATACACACCTTGAGCTTCTCGGCAGTCATGCCCCTGTTGCCTTTATGCAACAGAGTAATCCTCTAATAGAATAAGGAACCACCAATTTCTCACATCAGCACGAGATATTAGATATTACTCATCACTGACAATTCTTTCCATTCTAGTTTATACTTCCCAAGCAGTTCATCATCTTTCCATTCCTTTTTCCAAAAACAGGATGAATTGCTTCTTTCTTTGTCCAATTCTACATCAGCATCAAAAGCACACTTCCATTCATCTTCAGTGATATCTACCTCCAATAGCTATCCTAAAGTGGCCACCATCCAAACACCCACCTCCTCTTCCTCCATGCCTTCATCGATAAATAGATCATTTGGTAACCCGTGATAGGCAATCTGTCTTAATGTTTTTTTGAACTAGGGACATATCTTATCTTAAAAGAAAACTCTTGAAGCCTAAGTAACCACTCTGCTATCAGAGGGGTGTCTCTCCCTCCTCCATTTGCTGTAAAAACATTCACAAGAGGGGTGTGATCTGTTCTTATATAAAATTAGGTTCCCCATAAATATGTCCTATAATGTTGAACCCCCCACCAAAAAGCTAATGCGTAGCTTTCCTCAGCTCCCTTCAAAGTTCTTGAGGCAAATGCAATGACCCCTATTTTTCCTTGATGTAACTGTAAGAGTAACACGCCTAGTCCATATGATCTTGCATCAGTACTCAGTAAATATTTATAACAAGGACTATACATCTTCATTATAGGAGCTTTGACTATACATTCTTTGACAGTACAAAATTAATTTTCACATTCCTCAAACCATGCAAATTTCTCGCCTTTTTTGAGACTCAATCTCATCGCTCTTGTTATATTGGCAAAATGATTAACAAACTTTGCATAGTACTCAGCCAGTCTGAGAAACAATTTGACTTGGTCTTTGTTCTTCGGATTGGGAGCAAGTTAAATAGCTTCCAACAATTCCAGTTTGGGTTTGATGCCCACTGCACATGGCCCAAGTACTCAACCTCTGGCACTGCAAATTTACATTTGTCAATCCATATAGTCAGCCCTGAGACCTGTAATTTCCTCAAAACCTGCTCTAATATACCAACATTATCTTGCTTGTTCTTACTTTAAGTTAAAATGTCATCCTGAAACACAGTGACATGATCTATTCCTTCCAAAACCTTCTGCATATCCTGTTGGAAGACTGCAGAGGCCAAGCCAAATGGCGTCCTTAAATATCTAGATGCCCCTTGTGGTGTTACGAATGAAGTCAGATGTCTACTATCCAGATGCAAAACAATCTGTTGATAACCTTTTGACAGAACTAGGACTGTAAAACACTTACCTTCCTCTAAAGTGCTCAGCATGCGGTTTATATTCGGTAGAAATGTGTCGATCCATCCATATACTATCATTGAGCTTGTGAACACATGCAGAATTTACCATTGGCCTTCCTTGCTAATAAGATGGGACTCAGACATTTTGATGCCCCTATTGGTTTGATAATCCATTCAGAGCACAACTTATCTAGTTCTGTTGTTAACGCTTCCTTCATGGCCAAGGGAACTTCCCTCACTTTAGGAATTGAACCTTCCTTAAAAATGATCCAATGTGAAAAAACATTCCAGTTTGCCTAGCCTGTCCTAAAACACCTCCAGGAAGGCATTCTTCCATTTGTCTGTCTCTGTTATATTCATTTCTATCCCTTGTTCAGGATGATTTGGATTAAGCGTTATTCAAAATGTCTTTTGCTCTCTCCATCCCAAAAGCATTTTGCCTTTTTCTACCACCTACACCTTGCCTGTTGAATGAACTCCCAGTTTGTCACGTCAACCATGTCGATTTTGGCATTTATTTTATTTTTATTTGGTCGCACACCGTTTTGTCAGTAGGGTTCAGTCTTGAAATTACTCGTCACCAGCGAAGGAATCCATCCATTCACAACAAATGTTGATTAATTAGGACTTATTGTTACAAAGCAAGTCACCTACTACTTAACCCTGCATTGTAACAGCATCAACCAATTGCCCTTAAGCTCCACATTCCGCATTGGAACTCCCAAGTGCATTCTGCCTTTAAGGCTACCGCAACATAAGGACACAACAAAAGTGTGCTTCATGAATGAATGTAAGAATGCAAGACGTACACTGCCCTAGGGTGAATGTAGCAAATCTTTGTGTGTCGCAGTGTGTGTTTAAAGTGACACATTCTGCTGCAGTATGGAAAAACTGTAGTACTGAACAGCATGCACAGACTGAGTGTGTGAGGGTAATGTGGTACATGGGCACAACAGTACTAGACAGTGGAGTGTGCTGTGAATGTACACTGAGTGGAGAAGCGCCTGCAGTGGTGCATTACATGGGGGACCTTGAGTTCCTTCTTGGGAAGCCTTGGACTGCCTGGTGAAAACATGAGGAGTAGAGGAATCCCCCCAGACAGAGTGGCATATTGCTGCATTCTTGTAAGCTGGGTGTGACAAGCACTGGATGAGGGGGAGCAAGGCTTTCCCTGTGCATTTCAAAAGGCTCTTTGATTCAGCAACAGATCACAAGGAAGGTGCCTGTATACATATCAGGGAGAGGGAGCTGGGGCTGACAAAAGAATCATAAAGAGTAGGGCAGAGGGCCCAGGATTAACCTATGATGCACATATCACTGTGGCTGACATCCAAGTGTGAACTCTGGTCGCTCCCATGAATCTTGGTATGGGTCAATCAGCTTCGGAGAGGATGAAGGGAGAAATGTCTATTTCAAAGAAGCAGAATCCCAACGTAAAACTCAAAGGTCCAGACCTTAAATCACATTTGGTGTCTGGAAAAGAACTATAAGTAGGGGAGTTTGAGACCCACAACTTTGTCATCTGCCGAGCAGTCAGGTGGGTAGCATGAGGAAGGAAAGCTCTGTAAGACATCTTCCTGTGACCAGGACTAGGTGCGCAGCCTGCTAGTCTGCATGCTGGGTGAGGGGACATCACACAGGGAAACCCAGACCACCTGCCCTGGAGTCTGGAGCACCAATACCTGCCTGCTTGCTAAGACCAGTGTGCCCATGAGATAGAGCATTGTGTTGGAGGAAGTGAGATCAAGAGTGGAGCGCAGACATGTGGGGCTCCTGAGCAAGGTGTAAGGAGCAGTGCCGCATCAGTTGGGCCATTGCCAGTGTGCTTCATTGTGAGTTTGGAGACCCCGTAGGCCAGGAGGGGCCGCCGTGTACCAAGCACAAGTGCTGCATCGGTTGGGCTGCCACCCGTGTGCAGAATTGTGGAAGCTGGTGACCTCATATGCCAGGAGGGGCTGCCGTGTGCCAAGGAACTGTGTTTGATTGATTGTGCTGTTTCCCATGTGCAGGAAGTTGCTGCGTCCCCACGTGCGAGGAGGGGCCATGAGAGAGGCAACCTGAAGCCAGCGTGACCCCGACAGTGAGGTTCGTCAGGGAGGCGCTGTATGCCAACGGGGTCACTTGAAGTGCTAAGGCCTGAGGTCCGGGTTGTTGCCAGTGACCTGAAAACTACTGCTAAAACAAAGACAGGGTAGACTTTGTGATCGAGGGGGCCCGAGGACACAGAAGAAACCATCGGATACCCACTGAAGAAGGGAGACTGCTCCCATCTCTGAGCAAGGAAGATAAAGGACTTACCACATGTGGCTGGAGCCAGAGCAAATCCAATCACCAGGACAGTGGTGAGCACTGCTCAGGAGAAAGAGGTGGCGTCTGCCCAGAGCAGTGCAGATCCAGGCAATGACCACTCAGCACTGCTGCGTGTTTTTTTACTAACGGAGTGGGTAAGCTGAGATCTGGGCCTACCAGGCCCCAGGGAAGATATTGCCTTTGGTTTTTGCAACCGTACTTGAATCTAGGTGACTACACCTTATTGACTGAGCCAACAGGGGGATTACCCATGAACAGAGCCTAGTAGTTTACATTCCCTGGATGTTGCTGAATGTGAATGGGGAATAACAGCATACCTGTTAAAGGGCAGTTGGGAAGATGTTGAGTGGCCTGACAACTACTAGTGTGCCCACCTCATGGAGGGGTTGTGTTATTGCTTTTTGAATATCATTAACCTTTGCATATGCAGAATTAGAGTTAAAATACTTCTTTTATAGAAAATAAGTATTTGAATGGACATTGACTTATTGTGTATGCTGCTTGCACATACAGTTATGAGTCGTGTTCACTGATCTGTATCTACGCTTCACTCCAAGGGAGTCTTGACTGCTTGAGTGACGCTGTCTAACTGAGAGTCAGGTGCAGAACGCGGAGCTTGAACCAGTTGAGCAGGATTCACAGTAGGGTGGGCCCCGGGGCCTCAGGAGTGAAAGGCTGTAGGAAAGTACCATCTTGCCTGGCATGTTACCCCCATTTTTCACTGTATATATGTTGTTTTAGTTGTATGTGTCACTGGGACCCTGTTCACCAGGGCCCCAGTGCTCATAAGTGTGCCTGAATGTGTTACCTGTGTAGTGACTAACTGTCTCACTGAGGCTCTGCTAATCAGAACCTCAGTGGTTATGCTCTCTCATTTCTTTACAAATTGTCACTGACAGGCTAGTGACTATTTTTACCAATTTACATTGGCTTACTGGAACACCCTTATAATTCCCTAGTATATGGTACTGAGGTACCCAGGGTATTGGGGTTCCAGGAGATCCCTATGGGCTGCAGCATTTCTTTTGCCACCCATAGAGAGCTCTGACAATTCTTACACAGGCCTGCCACTGCAGCCTGAGTGAAATAACGTCCACGTTATTTCACAGCCATTTTACACTGCACTTAAGTAACTTATAAGTCACCTATATGTCTAACCTTTACCTGGTAAAGGTTAGGTGCAAAGTTACTTAGTGTGAGGGCACCCTGGCACTAGCCAAGGTGCCCCCACATTGTTCAGAGCCAATTCCCTGAACTTTGTGAGTGCGGGGACACCATTACACGTGTGCACTACATCTAGGTCACTACCTATATGTAGCTTCACAATGGTAACTCTGAATATGGCCATGTAACATGTCTATGATCATGGAATTGCCCCCTCTATGCCATCCTGGCATAGTTGGCACAATCCCATGACCCCAGTGGTCTGTAGCACAGACCCTGGTACTGCCAAACTGCCCTTCCTGGGGTTTCACTGCAGCTGCTGCTGCTGCCAACCCCTCAGACAGGCATCTGCCCTCCTGGGGTCCAGCCAGGCCTGGCCCAGGATGGCAGAACAAAGGACTTCCTCTGAGAGAGGGTGTTACACCCTCTCCCTTTGGAAAATGGTGTGAAGGCAGGGGAGGAGTAGCCTCCCCCAGCCTCTGGAAATGCTTTCTTGGGCACAGATGTGCCCAATTCTGCATAAGCCAGTCTACACCAATTCAGGGGACCCCTTAGCCCTGCTCTGGCGCGAAACTGGACAAAGGAAAGGGGAGTGACCACTCCCCTGACCTGCACCTCCCCTGGGAGGTGTCCAGAGCTCCTCCAGTGTGCTCCAGACCTCTGCCATCTTGGAAACAGAGGTGCTGCTGGCACACTGGACTGCTCTGAGTGGCCAGTGCCACCAGGTGACGTCAGAGACTCCTTCTGATAGGCTCCTTCAGGTGTTAGTAGCTTATCCTCTCTCCTAGGTAGCCAAACCCTCTTTTCTGGCTATTTAGGGTCTCTGTCTCTGGGGAAACTTTAGATAACGAATGCAAGAGCTCATCTGAGTTCCTCTGCATCTCTCTCTTCACCTTCTGCCAAGGAATCGACTGCTGACTGCGCTGGAAGCCTGCAAACCTGCAACATAGTAGCAAAGACGACTACTGCAACTCTGTAACGCTGATCCTGCCGCCTTCTCGACTGTTATTCTGCTTGTGCATGCTGTGGGGGTAGTCTGCCTCCTCTCTGCACCAGAAGCTCCGAAGAAATCTCCCGTGGGTCGACGGAATCTTCCCCCTGCAACCGCAGGCACCAAAAAGCTGCATTACCGGTCCCTTGGGTCTCCTCTCAGCACGACGAACGAGGTCCCCCGAATCCAGCGACTCTGTCCAAGTAACCCCCACAGTCCAGTGACTCTTCAGTCCAAGTTTGGTGGAGGTAAGTCCTTGCCTCACCATGCTGGGCTGCATTGCTGGGAACCGTGACTTTTGCAGCTACTCCGGCCCGTGTGCACTTCCGGTGGAAATCCTTTGTGCACAGCCAAGCCTGGGTCCACGGCACTCTAACCTACATTGCACGACTTTCTAAGTTGGTCTCCGGCGACGTGGGACTCCTTTGTGGGACTTCGGGTGAGCACCGTTTCACGCATCCTTGTAGTGCCTGTTTCTGGCACTTCTCCGGGTGCTACCTGCTGTTGAGAGGGCTCCTTGTGTTGTTCGATGTCCCCTCTCTCTCCTGGTCCAATTTGCGACCTCCTGGTCCCTCCTGGGCCACAGCAGCGTCCAAAAACGCTAACTGCACGATTTGCAGCTAGCAAGGCTTGTTGGCGTTCTTTCGGCGGGAAAATACTTCTGCACAACTCTCCACGGCGGGAGAGATCCGTCCACCAAAGGGGAAGTCTCTAGCCCTTTTCGTTCCTGCAGAAACCACAGCTTCTTCTGTCCAGTAGAAGCTTCTTTGCACCCGCAGCTGGCATTTCCTGGGCATATGCCCATCTCCGACTTGCTTGTGACTTTTGGACTTGGTCCCCTTGTTCCACAGGTACCCTAGATTGGAAATCCACAGTTGTTGCATTGTTGGTTTGTGTCTTTCCTGCATTATTCCTCTAACACGACTTCTTTGTCCTTAGGGGAACTTTAGTGCACTTTGCACTCACTTTTCAGGGTCTTGGGGAGGGTTATTTTTCTAACTCTCACTATTTTCTAATAGTCCCAGCGACCCTCTACAAGGTCACATAGGTTTGGGGTCCATTCGTGGTTCGCATTCCACTTTTGGAGTATATGGTTTGTGTTTCCCCTATCCCTATGTTTCCCCATTGCATCCTATTGTAACTATACATTGTTTGCACTGTTTTCTAAGACTATACTGCATATTTTTGCTATTGTGTATATATATCTTGTGTATATTTCCTATCCTCTCACTGAGGGTACACTCTAAGATACTTTGGCATATTGTCATAAAAATAAAGTACCTTTATTTTTAGTATAACTGTGTATTGTGTTTTCTTATGATATTGTGCATATGACACTAAGTGGTACTGTAGTAGCTTCACACGTCTCCTAGTTCAGCCTAAGCTGCTCTGCTAAGCTACCATTAACTATCAGCCGAAGCTGCTAGACACCCTATACACTAATAAGGGATAACTGGGCCTGGTGCAAGGTGCAAGTACCCCTTGGTACTCACTACAAGCCAGTCCAGCCTCCTACATTGGTTGTGCAGTGGTGGGATAAGTGCTTTGAGACTACTTACCACTCTTGTCATTGTACTTTTCATAAGAGAAAAATATACAAAACAAGGTCAGTGTATATACACATAGCCAAAAAGTTGTGCATTTCCTCTTTTCACTCTTTTCTAAGTGCTGAAAAGTACTTCTAAACTTTCAAAAAGTTCTTAAAAGTTTAAAAAGTTTTTTTTCTGTCTTTCCAAAAAGTTCTGAAAACTTTTTTCTCTTTTTCTATCACTTTAACTCTCTCTAAAAATGTCTGGCACAGGCCAAAATGTTGATCTGTCCAAACTTGCATATGATCACCTTAGCTGGAAAGGAGCAAGGAGTCTCTGCATAGAGAGAGGTTTGAGTGTAGGGAAGAATCCTTCCTTGGAACTGTTACTTAACATGCTTAGAGAACAAGATAGAGCTATAGGTGCCCCATCTGTTGAAAAAGTACCTAATCGTTCCCAATCTGATTCAGGGACTCCCCCAGGAAAAGATTCAGGAAAGAAACTTCCTAGCCTGCCCATTACTAGACATTCTAGCATAGTTGGTAATGATGATGAGCCACACCATACAAATAGTGTTGTCTCACATCATAGCAAAAGCATTTATTCTCATCATACTGGTAGTAATGTTTCTGTTAGCCAAGCTGTTAGGGTGGCTTCTGTAAGGGACAGGTCTCCTTCTGTTCATTCCCATCATACCTCTGTATCTAGGAATGTCCCTCCCACCAACCCTGATGACAGAATGTTAGAGAGGGAACTCAATAAGTTGAGGGTGGAACAAACCAGACTGAAGCTTAAAAAGCAACAGCTGGATTTGGATAGACAGTCTTTTGAACTAGAGAAGGAAAGACAGAAGTTGGGTTTAGATACCCATGGTGGCAGCAGCAGTATTCCCCATAGTCATCCTGCAAAAGAGCATGATTCCAGGAATCTGCACAAGATAGTTTCCCCTTATAAGGAGGGGGGTGACATTAACAAGTGGTTTGCTGCACTTGAGAGGGCCTGTGTTGTACAGGATGTCCCTCAAAGGCAGTGGGCTGCTATCCTATGGCTATCATTTAGTGGAAAAGGTAGGGATAGGCTCCTTACTGTGAAAGAAAATGATGCTAATAATTTCCAAGTTCTTAAGAATGCACTCCTGGATGGTTATGGCTTAACCACTGAACAATACAGGATAAAGTTCAGAGAGACCAAAAAGGAGTCTTCACAAGACTGGGTTGATTTCATTGACCATTCAGTGAAGGCCTTGGAGGGGTGGTTACATGGCAGTAAAGTTACTGATTATGACAGCCTGTATAACTTGATCCTGAGAGAGCATATTCTTAATAATTGTGTGTCTTATTTGTTGCACCAGTACTTGGTGGACTCTGATCTGACCTCTCCCCAAGAATTGGGAAAGAAGGCAGACAAATGGGTCAGAACAAGGGTGAACAGAAAAGTTCATACAGGGGGTGACAAAGATGGCAACAAAAAGAAGGATGGTAAGTCTTCTGACAAGGGTGGGGACAAATTTAAAAATGAGTCTTCATCAGGCCCACAAAAACACTCTGGTGGGGGTGGAGGGCCCAAATCCTCTTTTAATCAGAACAAGGAAAATAAACTATGGTGCTATTTATGTAAAATAAAAGGCCATTGGACAACAGATCCCAGTTGTCCAAAGAAAAGCACCAATGCTCCTACCACTACAACCCCTACTGCTACCCCTAGTGTCCCTACTAATAGCAGTGGTGGTGGGAGCAAACCTACTAATAGCCAATCCAAGGGAGTAGCTGGGCTCACTATTGGTAACTTAGTTGGGGTTGGCCTTGTTAGGGAGGCCACAGAGGCTGTGTTAGTCTCTGAGGGGGCTATTGATTTAGCCACCTTAGTTGCTTGTCCCCTTAATATGGATAAGTACAAGCAGCTACCCCTAATAAATGGTGTTGAGGTTCAGGCCTACAGGGACACTGGTGCCAGTGTGACTATGGTCATAGAGAAACTGGTCCACCCTGAACAACACCTACTTGGTCTCCAGTACCAAGTAACCGATGCTCACAACAACACACTTAGCCACCCCATGGCTGTTGTTAATCTCAACTGGGGGGGGGGTTACTGGTCCAAAGAAAGTTGTGGTAGCCACAGATTTACCTGTAGACTGTCTACTAGGAAATGATTTGGAGACATCAGCTTGGTCAGATGTGGAGTTGGTGGCCCATGCAGCAATGCTGGGCATCCCAGGGCATATTTTTGCTTTGACAAGGGCTCAGGCCAAAAAGCAAAAAGGACAGGGAAGCTTGGATCCTGGAACAATGGACCAAGTGCTCCCTAAAGCTAGGGCTAGTAGAAGCAAACCACTTCCTACTATCCCTCCCTCTACAGTGGATTCAACTTCTGAGGAGGAAGAATTCCCTCCCTGTGCAGAACCTACACCAGAGGAGCTGGAAGCAGACACTGCTGAGCTTTTGGGTGAAGGGGGGCCTGCCAGAGAGGAGCTGAGTGTGGCACAGCAAACCTGTCCCACATTAGAGGGTCTCAGACAGCAAGCTGACAAACAGGCTAATGGGGATGTCAGTGACTCTCACAGAGTTTACTGGGAGGACAACCTCTTGTACACTGAGCATAGGGATCCTAAACCTGGAGCTGCCAGGAGATTAGTGATTCCTCAGGAGTACAGAAGGTTCCTCCAAACCCTGGCACATGACATTCCCCTAGCTGGGCATCTAGGACAAATGAAAACTTGGGACAGGCTTGTTCCCCAGTTTCATTGGCCTAGAATGTCTGAGGACACAAAGGAATTTTGTAAGTCCTGTGAAACCTGTCAAGCCAGTGGCAAGACAGGTGGCACCCCAAAGGCACCCCTTATCCCACTGCCTGTGGTTGGGGTTCCCTTTGAAAGGGTAGGGGTTGACATAGTTGGCCCCCTTGACCCTCCTACTGCTTCAGGCAATAGGTTTATCTTGGTGGTAGTGGACCATGCCACAAGATATCCTGAAGCTATTCCTTTAAAGACCACTACAGCACCTGCAGTGGCAAAGGCCCTCCTGGGAATATTTTCCAGGGTGGGCTTCCCAAAGGAAGTGGTATCAGACAGGGGAAGCAGTTTCATGTCTGCATACTTAAAGGCCATGTGGAAGGAGTGTGGTGTAACGTACAAGTTCACAACACCCTATCATCCACAAACAAATGGACTGGTGGAGAGATTTAATAAAACTCTCAAAGGCATGATTATGGGTCTCCCTGAAAAACTCCGCAGGAGATGGGATATCCTTCTACCATGCCTCCTTTTTGCCTACAGGGAGGTACCCCAGAAAGGAGTGGGCTTCAGCCCCTTTGAACTTCTTTTTGGACACCCTGTTAGGGGTCCACTCACACTTGTAAAGGAGGGTTGGGAACAACCTTTAAAAGCTCCTAAGCAGGATATTGTGGATTATGTACTTGGCCTCAGATCAAGAATGGCTGAGTACATGAAAAAGGCCAGTAAAAACCTTCAGGCCAGCCAAGAGCTCCAGAAGCAATGGCATGATCAGAAGGCTGTTTTGGTTCAGTACCAACCAGGGCAGAAAGTGTGGGTCTTGGAGCCTGTGGCCCCAAGAGCACTCCAAGATAAATGGAGTGGACCCCACACAATTGTTGAGAAAAAGGGAGAAGTCACCTATTTAGTTGACTTAGGCACTGCAAGGAGTCCCCTTAGGGTACTCCATGTAAACCGCCTGAAACCCTACTATGACAGGGCTGATCTCACCCTGCTCATGGCAACAGATGAGGGACAGGAAGAAGACAGTGATCCTCTACCTGATCTCTTCTCTTCCACAGAACAAGATGCTCTGGTGGAAGGTGTAGTTTTGGCTGATTGTCTTACTGCTGAGCAGAAAGACAATTGCATAAACCTCCTAGATCAATTCTCTGAACTCTTCTCTACTGTGCCAGGTACCACTTCTTGGTGTGAGCACACTATAGATACTGGAGACAGCTTGCCTGTCAAAAGTAAGATCTATAGGCAGCCTGACCATGTCAGAGACTGCATAAAGCAAGAGGTCCAGAAAATGTTAGAACTAGGAGTGGTTGAGCACTCTGACAGTCCATGGGCTTCTCCTGTGGTACTGGTACCAAAACCCCATTCCAAAGATGGGAAGAAGGAAATGCGGTTTTGTGTAGACTATAGAGGTCTCAACTTGGTAACCAAAACTGATGCTCACCCTATACCAAGGGCAGATGAGCTCATAGATACACTGGCATCTGCCAAGTATCTAAGCACTTTTGACTTGACTGCAGGGTATTGGCAGATCAAATTGTCAGAAGATGCTAAACCTAAAACTGCATTTTCAACCATTGGAGGACATTACCAGTTTACTGTAATGCCTTTTGGTTTGAAAAATGCACCTGCCACTTTTCAGAGGTTGGTGAACACAGTCCTGCAAGGGCTGGAAGCTTTCAGTGCAGCATATTTGGACAATATAGCTGTCTTTAGCTCCAGCTGGGATGATCACCTGGTCCACCTATGGAAAGTTTTGGAAGCCCTGCAAAAGGCAGGCCTCACTATCAAGGCTTCAAAGTGCCACATAGGGCAGGGTAAGGTGGTTTATCTGGGACACCTTGTTGGTGGGGAACAGATTGCACCACTTCAGGGGAAAATCCAAACAATTATTGATTGGGTTCCCCCTACCACTCAGACTCAGGTGAGAGCCTTCCTAGGCCTCACTGGGTATTACAGGAGGTTCATTAAGAACTATGGCTCCATTGCAGCCCCTCTTAATGACCTCACTTCTAAAAAAATGCCTAAAAAGGTATTATGGACAGCAAACTGTCAGAAAGCTTTTGAGGAGCTGAAGCAGGCCATGTGCTCTGCACCTGTCCTGAAAAGCCCTTGTTACTCTAAAAAATTCTATGTCCAAACTGATGCATCTGAATTAGGAGTAGGGGCAGTCCTATCACAACTTAATTCTGAGGGCCAGGATCAACCTGTTGCTTTTATTAGTAGGAGGTTAACCCCTAGAGAAAAGCGTTGGTCTGCCATTGAGAGGGAGGCCTTTGCTGTGGTCTGGGCACTGAAGAAGTTGAGGTCATACCTGTTTGGCACTCACTTCATTGTTCAGACAGACCACAAACCTCTACTTTGGCTAAAACAAATGAAAGGTGAAAATCCTAAATTGTTGAGGTGGTCCATATCCCTACAGGGAATGGACTATACAGTGGAACATAGACCTGGGAGTAGCCACTCCAATGCAGATGGACTCTCCAGATATTTCCACTTAGACAATGAAGACTCATCAGGTCATGGCTAGTCTTATTGTCCTTCGTTTGGGGGGGGTTGTGTAGGAAAGTACCATCTTGCCTGGCATGTTACCCCCATTTTTCACTGTATATATGTTGTTTTAGTTGTATGTGTCACTGGGACCCTGTTCACCAGGGCCCCAGTGCTCATAAGTGTGCCTGAATGTGTTACCTGTGTAGTGACTAACTGTCTCACTGAGGCTCTGCTAATCAGAACCTCAGTGGTTATGCTCTCTCATTTCTTTACAAATTGTCACTGACAGGCTAGTGACTATTTTTACCAATTTACATTGGCTTACTGGAACACCCTTATAATTCCCTAGTATATGGTACTGAGGTACCCAGGGAATTGGGGTTCCAGGAGATCCCTATGGGCTGCAGCATTTCTTTTGCCACCCATAGGGAGCTCTGACAATACTTACACAGGCCTGCCACTGTAGCCTGAGTGAAATAACGTCCACGTTATTTCACAGCCATTTTACACTGCACTTAAGTAACTTATAAGTCACCTATATGTCTAACCTTTACCTGGTAAAGGTTAGGTGCAAAGTTACTTAGTGTGAGGGCACCCTGGCACTAGCCAAGGTGCCCCCACATTGTTCAGAGCCAATTCCCTGAACTTTGTGAGTGCGGGGACACCATTACACGCGTGCACTACATCTAGGTCACTACCTATATGTAGCTTCACAATGGTAACTCCGAATATGGCCATGTAACATGTCTATGATCATGGAATTGCCCCCTCTATGCCATCCTGGCATAGTTGGCACAATCCCATGATCCCAGTGGTCTGTAGCACAGACCCTGGTACTGCCAAACTGCCCTTCCTGGGGTTTCACTGCAGCTGCTGCTGCTGCCAACCCCTCAGACAGGCATCTGCCCTCCTGGGGTCCAGCCAGGCCTGGCCCAGGATGGCAGAACAAAGGACTTCCTCTGAGAGAGGGTGTTACACCCTCTCCCTTTGGAAAATGGTGTGAAGGCAGGGGAGGAGTAGCCTCCCCCAGCCTCTGGAAATGCTTTCTTGGGCACAGATGTGCCCAATTCTGCATAAGCCAGTCTACACCGATTCAGGGGACCCCTTAGCCCTGCTCTGGCGCGAAACTGGACAAAGGAAAGGGGAGTGACCACTCCCCTGACCTGCACCTCCCCTGGGAGGTGTCCAGAGCTCCTCCAGTGTGCTCCAGACCTCTGCCATCTTGGAAACAGAGGTGCTGCTGGCACACTGGACTGCTCTGAGTGGCCAGTGCCACCAGGTGACGTCAGAGACTCCTTCTGATAGGCTCCTTCAGGTGTTAGTAGCCTATCCTCTCTCCTAGGTAGCCAAACCCTCTTTTCTGGCTATTTAGGGTCTCTGTCTCTGGGGAAACTTTAGATAACGAATGCAAGAGCTCATCCGAGTTCCTCTGCATCTCTCTCTTCACCTTCTGCCAAGGAATCGACTGCTGACCGCGCTGGAAGCCTGCAAACCTGCAACATAGTAGCAAAGACGACTACTGCAACTCTGTAACGCTGATCCTGCCGCCTTCTCGACTGTGTTCCTGCTTGTGCATGCTGTGGGGGTAGTCTGCCTCCTCTCTGCACCAGAAGCTCCGAAGAAATCTCCCGTGGGTTGACGGAATCTTCCCCCTGCAACCGCAGGCACCAAAAAGCTGCATTACCGGTCCCTTGGGTCTCCTCTCAGCACAACGAGCGAGGTCCCCCAAATCCAGCGACTCTGTCCAAGTAACCCCACCAGTCCAGTGACTCTTCAGTCCAAGTTTGGTGGACGTAAGTCCTTGCCTCACCTTGCTGGGCTGCATTGCTGGGAACCGTGACTTTTGCAGCTACTCCGGCCCCTGTGCACTTCCGGTGGAAATCCTTTGTGCACAGCCAAGCCTGGGTCCACGGCACTCTAACCTACATTGCACGACTTTCTAAGTTGGTCTCCGGCGACGTGGGACTCCTTTGTGCGACTTCGGGTGAGCACCGTTTCACGCATCCTTGTAGTGCCTGTTTCTGGCACTTCTCCGGGTGCTACCTGCTGTTGAGAGGGCTCTTTGTGTTGCTCGACGTCCCCTCTCTCTCCTGGTCCAATTTGCGACCTCCTGGTCCCTCCTGGGCCACAGCAGCGTCCAAAAACGCTAACTGCACAATTTGCAGCTAGCAAGGCTTGTTGGCATTCTTTCGGCGGGAAAACACTTCTGCACGACTCTCCACGGCGGGAGAGATCCGTCCACCAAAGGGGAAGTCTCTAGCCCTTTTCGTTCCTGTAGAAACCACAGCTTCTTCTGTCCAGTAGAAGCTTCTTTGCACCCGCAGCTGGCATTTCCTGGGCATATGCCCATCTCCGACTTGCTTGTGACTTTTGGACTTGGTCCCCTTGTTCCACAGGTACCCTAGATTGGAAATCCACAGTTGTTGCATTGTTGGTTTGTGTCTTTCCTGCATTATTCCTCTAACACGACTTCTTTGTCCTTAGGGGAACTTTAGTGCACTTTGCACTCACTTTTCAGGGTCTTGGGGAGGGTTATTTTTCTAACTCTCACTATTTTCTAATAGTCCCAGCGACCCTCTACAAGGTCACATAGGTTTGGGGTCCATTCGTGGTTCGCATTCCACTTTTGGAGTATATGGTTTGTGTTGCCCCTATCCCTATGTTTCCCCATTGCATCCTATTGTAACTATACATTGTTTGCACTGTTTTCTAAAACTATACTGCATATTTTTGCTATTGTGTATATATATCTTGTGTATATTTCCTATCCTCTCACTGAGGGTACACTCTAAGATACTTTGGCATATTGTCATAAAAATAAAGTACCTTTATTTTTAGTATAACTGTGTATTGTGTTTTCTTATGATATTGTGCATATGACACTAAGTGGTACTGTAGTAGCTTCACACGTCTCCTAGTTCAGCCTAAGCTGCTCTGCTAAGCTACCATTATCTATCAGCCTAAGCTGCTAGACACCCTATACACTAATAAGGGATAACTGGGCCTGGTGCAAGGTGCAAGTACCCCTTGGTACTCACTACAAGCCAGTCCAGCCTCCTACAAAGGCCTCAACCACCTCAGTTGGGCCCAGAAACCCCTGGTTGCCCCATGACCCCCTGAACCGGGTTCTGACATGCAACTAAGGAGAAGTTACCATTTTGTTTACCCTGTGTTCACTATTTAGATTACTACATGATAGAGGGGAAGAAGACAGACTTAAAGCTATCCATTGGCTTCAGCAACACTCTTTTGGTTATGGAGGCAGGGTTTTGGCTAATGCTCATATATATTGTCAAACCATCGCAAGATTTTATACTGAAAGACACCATGAATCTTTGCCTTGGCCCAAGGAGGTAGAACAAACATTAATTTCTCCTACATGCGAGCTGTCTTCTGCACCTACGTTAGGTTTACCCAATTACTAAACCTTTCATGCTTATTAAAAAGAAACTGATTGTCCATTACTCCTAATTTCTTAATACTGTCAATATCGACCGCAGGCATCAAAACAATAAAAATAAACAAACATTACAAAAACAATAGCAACAACAAAGCATCCACTGTTAGCGATACATTCAACAGCAATTCGGGAAAAAAGAGAATCCCTACTCTGAACAGTATTCAGAATACAAACACTCTGATTTTGGCCTCCAGAGCCCCCTTCACAGTCGAGGACGTTTCCTGCCGTATCCCATGGTAATCTGCCCAGCACTCTCAAATTTTAGAATATTTCTTGAGGCAGCCCCTGTGATGTAAATAGGATGTTCTAGGCCCAGGCAGCGGTCCAACCGCTCCCTCCAAGCCCCCAGTGAGGGAGCCAGAGGCTCCTTCCAGGCCCTTGAAATTTCACATTTAGCTACATTAAGGCGTAGCCACAGGAGTGCTTGCCAGTATCTATTCCCATCTATTCCATCTGAAATGTGCAATAAGGCACACCTTCGAAATCGTGGCAGGGTCTGGACCTACACTCCCTGAAAACAGTCAAAAACCCTGCTCCAGAAAGGGGAGAGAACGCACAGCCCCAAACTGTATACACAAACTCACCCATCTCAGTCTGACAGTGCAATCAGCTGGCAGGTGCAATAAGTCCCCTCTTCCACAACCTCTCCCTAGTGTACTAGATCCTGTGTAGATAGCGCAGCTAAATGAGACAGTACTGGGAAGCTATGGACGCCTCAAGAGGAGAGGCCAATGCCTTTGTCCAGTCATCTTCCTCCAGGGGGTGCAGACCGTGAACCCAAGCCTCCCAGGGGGATGGAAAGGTGTCTACAGCATTGACAAATAGAGAGCAGTATATGACTGATACCTTGTGTTGCTGAAAGTTGGTCAATAATATTTTGGATTCTAAGGGACTAAGGGCCATATGTACGAACACATTTTCCCATAGACACAAAATGGGTAAACCCCTTTGCTACATCTGGCCCTAAATTCTGGGATGTGCTCTGTGTGTGCGATATATGGTGTAAGCATGTGGCAAAGCTGTAGGTAGGTATAAAATTGGGTCTGACAAAGTTCAAACTCTTCCTGAAGAGCAGCAAATGATTTAATCAAGTTCCCATCGAGAACTTCTCCCAAACTGGAGATACCTATTAAATCCCAGCATCTGAAATCATGCAGCTCGGCCACCTGGGGCAGGGTGGGGCCTTCCCATAAGGGGCTGTCCCTGGTGAGCTGTACCCCCCTCTATTGAACCCCCCTCTCCCACCCTCCAAGCCTTTAGGAACACCCCGGTCACCAGGGGAATGTCCTGAGGGACCGAACCACCATATAACAAAGGCAATATAGTCTGTGAGTCCAGCGGCCACCCCTAAGAACCATAGACAGAGCTGCCAAAGCCCCCAAACCACCAGTCATTAAGGACAGTCAGTTGTGCAGCTCTATAATAGGACCGTGCATCTGGAGTGGCAATGCCACCATCATAAATGGAATTATAGCACTTGGAGAGAGCGATTTAGGATGGACCATAATCCCATAGAAAGACCCTGTGAAAGTGAAATTAAAACAGGAGAAGAGGGACGCAGGTATGGGAAATGAGAACATTTTGGGTCTGGTACAAAAAAGCTGGGAAAGGGCCATCACCTTAAAGATAGCAGATCTGCAGAGGAGAGAAAGGGTTCAAATCAGCCATCAGTCTATCTAACTGCAGTTGTAAATTTAGGGCCCATGCCTAGGCCTTGTACACAATAATATACACCCCCAAATATCGAAACCCCTGTGCAAGGACCTAGTGCTCCAACCACCAGGACGGCCTCGACAGGCCTCCACTCACCATATAAGCTGAGGACTTACTGGGATGCAATCGGAGCCCAGAGAATTTCCAAAATATATTCAGTATCTGGAATGCCCGCAGCCCCAAATTATGGAGGTTGGTGAAACAAAGTACACTTCATCCAGAAGAAGTGTGATAACTTTGTTTATTGGGATCTAAAGTTGCAAGGCTCAACCATAAAGAGGAAAGGAGAGCTCCACTCCATGCTGCCTCTTTCCACCGGACACCACTCGTTCTCCACATCCCTCACATTCCACACTGATGTCAAAGATGACATCAGAATGGAATACCACCCCCCTCCTTTATATACCAAAAAAACATTCATGAATGAGATAGTAACAAATGGGTGTACAAGAACCAAGGATAACAAAAGAAACATGTTTACAATTGACAGACTTTGAAAAACCCCAAATGAATTAAACAAAATAATTACACATAGTCTTTTAGATCAGCAGGACTTCACATTTTCCTGTTAACCTCCTTAGTGACCCACCAATGGGAATGTTGTCTTCTTCCTTTTGCGACTTGTCCTTCAGCTTCGCATCTTGTATAACTTTCCCATTATACACATCCACTCTATTAAGATTCCATACACAATGATCATCCGTTCTGATGGCATTGTTGAAAACTTTAATGACTCTCATTGGTGTAGATAACCTATTACCCCCAGACTGAAAATCGGGACGTTTTATCATAACTAAGTCACCCACATTTACCTCAGTCACTTTAACAGAATGGCTGTGATCAAAATAAATCTTGTGATTGTTCGCTTTGACATTTTCTCTTTCTTTCCACTTATTGTCTTCAACGGTTCGATTGCCATTCCCCAAAAATGCATTAACCCAAGATGGTTTGAGTATAGTATTGGGATGCCTACCCTGAAACAATTCAAAAGGAGACATACCTGTGGTTGTCTGAGGCATGAATCTGTATACTCCAATTCTTTTGGTTACTTCCTCCTGCCAATTCCTACCATCACATTTAGCTAAAGCAATTGTTTCTTTCAAAACTCTATTAAATCTCTCAACCATCCCATTGGATCCCGGATGATACAGGGCACATTTTTTGTGCTTTGTATCACACTCCCCAAGAAATGTTTCCATTTCTTTAGAAATCAGCTGCACCCCATTATCAGTAAGCAACATTTCAGGAACCCCTTCCCTTATGAACAGATCTTTCAAAAACTTTATGACATGTCCAGTTTCAACACCTCTGGAAAAACAAATTTCAGGCCAACGTGAAAACATATCCATCACAACTATAACATAGCTTTCTTGTCCACCAGTATGTATTGGCCCTAAAATATCTGATGCAATGTCTTTCCATGGTTTATCAGGGTGATCTCTTATCATCATCAGTTGAACTTTTTGGCTTCCTGCTTTTCTGACTCACAGCGCATTGCATACATTCTCTTACCAGGCGTTCAATGTGTACATCCATCCCTGGCCACCAATAGCTGAACCGTAGACTCTCCTTCGATTTAGAGATACCTAAATGACCCTCATGGGCTATGTTGAGCAAACCTTCCCGTAATTTGACCGGAGGGACTAGCCTCATACCACGTAAAAGCAAACCTTCCCTAGCGGCCATCTGATCCCTGACCAACCAAAAGTCCTTTCACAGATCTCCCTCTTGATTCTTGTGTGACCAACCATGACTTATCAGATCCATTACCTTTTGCAGAACAGCATCACCCTTAACCTCTTCACGCCATCTATCCTTCGAAATTGTTTCACAATCAAGTTCACACACAAAATTTGTATAATCCTCAAAGGTATCACTGTCAGTATGATTAGTCCTGTCCTCTCCCACTAACCTAGACAAGGTATCAGAAATTACATTTTCCACCCCAGGAATATATTTTACTTCAAAGTTGTACTCTTGTAAATCAATCACTCATCTGGATATTCTGGATAAAATAGAATCAATGCCCCTCTTATTGAAAACTTCACACAAAGGTTTGTGATCAGTCTTAAGCATGAACGTGGTCCTCCACAAAAATGTTTTACATTTTTTAACAGCCCAATGCACTGCAAGAGCTTCCCTTTCAATCACAGAATACCTGGATTCTGCAACTTTAAGGCTTCTAGACAAAAACATAATGGTATTATCTTGACCACACCCTTTCTGGTGTAAGACCGCCCCAAGACCTTTAAGGCTGGCATCAGTGGTAATTAATTAATTTTTCTTTGGATCGAAGTTTTTTAAGTTTAGGGGCTAGAGCCAACATTTTCTTGATCAATTCAAATTCCTTCCCACACTCCTCACTCCATGCAAAGTTTGTCCCCTTCTTTAAAAGACCTCTCAAGTTGTAGGTAACCTCAGCGAAGTTCTTAACGAACTTATGATAGTATCCCACCATCCCCAGAAAACGCATGAGTTCCTCCTTAGAAGCGGGAGGAACCATGTCTTGAACAGTATTAAGAAAATCAGCTTTCGGTATGACCCCATCACCTGTTATGGTGGGTCCGAGGTAGTCAATGGTCTCTGTACCAAATTTACATTTCTCAAACTTTTCAGTTAAATTGTGATCACACAACCTCTTCAAAACCTGCCTGACTCTTGAATCATGTTCATTCCTGTCCTTACCATACACTAAAATGTCGTCCTGGTACACACAAACCTCTTCCAAGGTATTCAAAACCTTTTCCATAACCCTTTGAAAAACAGAGTCATCTGAAATTAGCCCAAAAGGAAGACGAGTATATCTTAAACGTACCAAAGGGCATGATGAACGCAGTGAGATCCATAGACTTTTCATCCAGCTGAATATGATGAAAGGCTGATGCTAGGTCAACAGTATTGAACACTTTAGCATCTCCCTACATCATGAGTAATTGAGCAATGTTGGGTAAAGGGTACTTATCAACCACAACACATTTGTTCAGTTGTCTGAGCTCAATACATAATCTAAGAGAGCCAATTGTTCAATTCACACTGCACTTTCCCTCTTATGTTTACCGGAACACTCCTTACCTTGCTACAAACAGGCACAGAACTTGGACAAATTTTACTTTTGCGTCTATGATCCTTTAAACAACCCAATTCACATTTAAACACATTCGGGAATTCAGAAAGGAAAGCTTGTTGTACATCTAATCCATCTCTGCTGACTGTTGTACCACTGCATTGACGGGAAGTGTTTCTTTTAACACGATAGGATTATCAGACATAGGATCCAACATGACTCCTAAGTCCCTTTGGTTCCACCAACTAATAATACTATCACCCTTCTTCTACACATATACTTTGCCAGAGCTATAGCAATCCTTATGTTCAATTAAGCCTATGAAATATCCAGGTAATGGTATAAGTTCACCTCCATAGGCACATGGTTTAATGTCAAGTTTGAGCAACACAACAGTGTCTTTCAAATGAAGATTGAAGAAATTATTAGAGATAATAGTGATCTTGGCACCAGAATCAAAAAGAACTCTGGTTCTTTTGCCTTCAACCTGAATAAAATCAAGGGGGCCAACACAATTCCCAGTTCCTATTTGTAAGACAATTTGTCCACAATCACAATCCTCAGGGTACACATCCACAGTATCCTTAGTAATAACCTCACAGGCAGATTGTTTAGATTTTCTCATCTTACAAACTGAAAAGAAGTGACCCCGTTTCTTACAAAATGTACATACCGCATTTAGAGCGGGACAGCTTTTATCATTTGCAAAATGACCCAGTTTGTCACATCTGAAGCATCTCTTATCTCTAGTGGACCTCTAGTTATCCTTTTGTTTAACACCCAAAGAGGTACCAGTACTTTTGGCAACAGCACACACCTGATTGGACGTATCATTCTTGATTGCATCAACACATTTAAAAGAATGCTCAATTTTCTTAGCAATGGCAAGCACTTCTTCAAGAGGAGGTTCATCTCTGAGCCATAACTCCTCACATACTTTTTCGATGTGACAACCTAACATGAATTGATCTCTAATTAATACCCCAAATTTACAGGATGATGCAAGACATCTGAGATCTGTTACTTATTCTCAATACATTCACCTTCTCTTTGTAATCTTTTCCCAAAGTAATAGCGTTCTAAAATCGTGCTCACCTTGGGAAGATAGTGAATATCCAACTTGCGTATACAAGTTTCATACTCGTTAAGATCTATTGCTTCACTCTCTGGAATGTCCGGTAGATGATCAAACACTTCTTTACCCTCTGAGCCCAGACAGTGAAGTAATAGGGCAGTTCTCCTTTCAGCACTTAACGAAGTTCCACATACTTTTGCATAACGCTCAAATACTTTTTTCCATTTAGCCCATTTGATAGGCGGCTCACCAGGAGATGACAGAAAAAACGGAGGTGCTGGAACATTTTGCATGTTAGAGAGATTTTGTATAAACAAACAGGAGGGAGAATATTATGTACAGAATGTCATAGATCACAAGTAAAAAGTAATAAAACGTGTAGGAGGCTGGCCTGGTTTGTAGTGGGTACCAAGGGGTACTTACACTCTGCACCAGGTCCAGTTATCCCTTATTAGTGTAGAAGAGGTGTCTAGCAGCTTAGGCTGATAGAAAAGGGTAGCTTAGCAGAGCAGCTTAGGCTGAACTAGGAGACATGCAAAGCTCCCACTATACCACTAGTGTCATATGCACAATATCATAAGAAAACACAATACACAGATATACTAAAAATAAAGGTACTTTATTTTTATGACAATATGCCAAAAGCATCTCAGTGAGTACCCTCAGTATGAGGATAGCAAATATACACAAGATATATGTACACAATACCAAAAATATGCAGTAATAGCAATAGAAAGCAATGCAAGCAATGTACAGTCAAAATAGATTGCAATGAGAGCACATAGGTATAGGGGCAGCACAAACCATATACTCCAAAAGTGGAGTGCGAATCACGAATGGACCCCAAACCTATGTGACCTTGTAGAGGGTCACTGGGACTGTAAGAAAACAGTGAGGGTTAGAAAAATAGCCCACCCCAAGACCCTGAAAAGTGGGTGCAAAGTGCACCTAAGTTCCCCAGAGAGCACAGAAGTCTTGATAGGGGAATTCTGCAAGGAAGACCAACACCAGCAATGCAACGATGATGGATTTCCAGGCGAGAGTACCTGTGGAACAAGGGGACCAAGTCCAAGAGTCACACTCAAGTCGTGAGTGGGCAGATGCCCAAGAAATGCCAGCCGAGGGTGCAAAGAAGCTGCCACCGGATGGTAGAAGCTGTGGATTCTGCAAGAATGAAGAGGACTAGGAACTTCCCCTTTGGAGGATGGATGTCCCACGTTGTGAAGAAGCTTGCCGAGGTGTTTCCGTGCAGAAAGACCGCAAACAAGCCTTGCTAGCTGCAAGGGTCGCGGTTAAGGTTTTTGGATGCTGCTGTGGCTCAGGAGGGACCAGGATGTCGCCAATTGCGTGAGGAGACAGAGGGGGCGCCCAGTAAGACAAGGAGCCCACTCAGAAGCAAGCAGCTCCTGCAGAAGTAACAGAACAGGCACTATGAAGAAGAGTGAACCGGAGCTCACCCGAAGTCACAAAAGAAGGTCCCACGATGCCGGAGGACACCTCAGGAGGTCGTGCACTGAAGGTTAGAGTGTCGGGGATCCAGGCTTGGCTGTGCACAAAGGAAATCCTGGAAGAGTGCACAGGAGCCGGAGCAGCTGCAAATCACGCGATACCCAGCAATGCAGTCTAGCGTGGTGAGGCAAGGACTTACCTCCACCAAACTTGGACTGAAGAGTCACTGGACTGTGGGAGTCACTTGGACAGAGTTGCTGACTTCCAGGGACCACGCTCATCGTGCTGAGAGGGGACCCAGAGGACCGGTGATGCAGTCTTTTGGTGCCTGCGGTTGCAGGGGGAAGATTCCGTCGACCCACGGGAGATTTCTTCGGAGCTTCTAGTGCAGAGAGGAGGCAGACTACCCCCACAGCATGCACCACCAGGAAAATAGTCGAGAAGGCGGCCGGATCAGCGATACAAGGTTGCAGTAGTCGTCTTTGCTACTTTGTTGCGGTTTTGCAGGCGTCCAGAGCAGTCAGCAGTCGATTCCTTGGCAGAAGGTGAAGAGAGAGATGCAGAGGAACTCTGATGAGCTCTTGCATTCGTTACCTAAAGAATTCCCCAAAGACGAGACCCTAAATAGCCAGAAAAGGAGGTTTGGCTACCTAGGAAGGAGGATAGGCTAGCAACACAGGTAAGAGCCTATCAGAAGGAGTCTCTGACATCACCTGCTGGCCCTGGCCACTCAGAGCAGTCCAGTGTGCCAGCAGCACCTCTGTTTCCAAGATGGCAGAGGTCTGGAGCACACTGGAGGAGCTCTGGGCACCTCCCAGGGGAGGTGCAGGTCAGGGGAGTGGTCACTCCCCTTTCCTTTGTCCAGTTTCGTGCCAGAGCAGGGCTGGGGGATCCCTGAACCGGTGGAGACTGGCTTATGCAGAGATGGGCACCATCTGTGCCCATTAAAGCATTTCCAGAGGCTGGGGGAGGCTACTCCTCCCCAGCCCTGACACCTTTTTCCAAAGGGAGAGGGTGTAACACCCTCTCTCTGAAGAAGTCCTTTGTTCTGCCTTCCTGGGCCAAGCCTGGCTGGACCCCAGGAGGGCAGAAACCTGTCTGAGGGGTTGGCAGCAGTTGCAGTGAAACCCCGGGAAAGGTAGTTTGGCAGTACCCGGTTCTGTGCTAGAGACTCGGGGGATCATGGAATTGTCTCCCCAATGCCAGAATGGCATTGGTGTGACAATTCCATGATCTTAGACATGTTACATGGCCATGTTCGGAGTTACCATTGTGACGCTATACATAGGTAGTGACCTATGTATAGTGCACGCATGTAATGGTGTACCCACACTCACAAAGTCTGGGGAATTTGCCCTGAACGATGTGGGGGCACCTTGGCTAGTGCCAGGGTGCCCACACACTAAGTAACTTAGCACCCAACCTTTACCAGGTAAAGGTTAGACATATAGGTGACTTATAAGTTACTTAAGTGCAGTGGTAAATGGCTGTGAAATAACGTGGACGTTATTTCACTCAGGCTGCAGTGGCAGGCCTGTGTAAGAATTGTCAAAGCTCCCTATGGGTGGCAAAAGAAATGCTGCAGCCCACAGGGATCTCCTAGAACCCCAATACCCTGGGTACCTCAGTACCATATGCTAGGGAATTATAAGGGTGCTCCAGTATGCCAATGTGAATTGGTGAAATTGGTCACGAGCCTGTTAGTGACAATTTGGAAAGTAATGAGAGAGCAATTTCTTTATCTAAGTCAAATGCTTCCCTGTCTAGATCCATCTGTTGCTTTTTCAGCTTCAGCCTGGACTCTTCCACTCTCAATCTATTGAGTTCCCTTTCTAACACTCTGTCATCAGGGTGGGTGGGTTGGGCATGCTTAGACACAGAAGAAAGGTGTGAATGGACAGAGGGAGACCAGTCACTAACAGATGGCACTCTAACAACCTGGCCTAAAGGAGTAATCTCCCTACTGTGATGAGAACTCACATAAGTACCAGCCCTGCTAGGTGGCCTGCTAAGGGGCAGGTTGGAAAGAATACCATCTAACATTCTTATTGGGGCTGCCCCAGAATCAGAATGTGAACCATCTGCTAATTTCTCACCTGATGTGCCAGCTAAGGCCTTATCATTTTCTATGAGCATATTAACTAACAATTCTCTAGAGGGATTCTTCCCTACCCCTAAACCTCTATCAATGCAGAGACTCCTTGCACCTTTCCAGCTAAGGTGGTCATAAGCAGTGCTGGTCAGATCCAGAGTTTGACCTGTACCAGACATGATAGAAAAAGGTTTAAGGGACAGAAAAAGAAAGAAAAAGTTTCAGAACTTTTTAAAGAACAGGAAAAAAAGTTTTTCAACTTTTTAGAACTTTTTGAAAGTTTTAGAGGTACTTTTCAGCACTTAGCAATAGAGTAAGAAGAGAAAAGCAAACCTTTTTGGTTAGGTGTACATACACTGAAATTATTTTGTATATTTTTCTCTTATGAAAAGTACAAAATGACAAAGTGGTAAGTAGTTGCAAGTACTTATCCCACCGCTGCACAACCAATGTAGGAGGCTGGCCTGGTTTGTAGTGGGTACCAAGGGGTACTTACACTTTGCACCAGGTCCAGTTATCCCTTATTAGTGTAGAAGAGGTGTCTAGCAGCTTAGGCTGATAGAAAAGGGTAGCTTAGCAGAGCAGCTTAGGCTGAACAAGGAGACATGCAAAGCTCCCACTATACCACTAGTGTCATATGCACAATATCATAAGAAAACACAATACACAGATATACTAAAAATAAAGGTACTTTATTTTTATGACAATATGCCAAAAGTATCTCAGTGAGTACCCTCAGTATGAGGATAGCAAATATACACAAGATATATGTACACAATACCAAAAATATGCAGTAATAGCAATAGAAAGCAATGCAAGCAATGTACAGTCACAATAGATTGCAATGAGAGCACACAGGTATAGGGGCAGCACAAACCATATACTCCAAAAGTGGAATGTGAATCACGAATGGACCCCAAACCTATGTGACCTTGTAGAGGGTCGCTGGGACTGTAAGAAAACAGTGAGGGTTAGAAAAATAGCCCACCCCAAGACCCTGAAAAGTGGGTGCAAAATGCACCTAAGTTCCCCAGAGAGCACAGAAGTCGTGATAGGGGAATTCTGCAAGGAAGACCAACACCAGCAATGCAACAATGATGGATTTCCAGGCGAGAGTACCTGTGGAACAAGGGGACCAAGTCCAAGAGTCACACTCAAGTCGTGAGTGGGCAGATGCCCAAGAAATGCCAGCTGAGGGTGCAAAGAAGCTGCCACTGGATGGTAGAAGCTTTGGATTCTGCAAGAACGAAGAGGACTAGGAACTTCCCCTTTGGAGGATGGATGTCCCACGTCGTGAAGAAGCTTGCAGAGGTGTTTCTGTGCAGAAAGACCGCAAACAAGCCTTGCTAGCTGCAAGGGTTGCGGTTAGGGTTTTTGTATGCTGCTGTGGCCCAGGAGGGACCAGGATGTCGCCAATTGTGTGAGGAGACAGAGGGGGCGCCCAGCAAGACAAGGAGCCCACTCAAAAGCAAGCAGCATCTGCAGAAGTGCCGGAACAGGCACTACAAAGAAGAGTGATATGGAGCTCACCCGAAGTCACAAAAGAAGGTCCCACGACGCCGGAGGACAACTCAGGAGGTTGTGCACTGCAGGTTAGAGTGTTGGGGACCCAGGCTTGACTGTGCACAAAGGAAATCCTGGAAGAGTGCACAGGAGCCGGAGCAGCTGCAAATCACGCGGTACCCAGCAATGCAGTCTAGCGTGGTGAGGCAAGGACTTACCTCCACCAAACTTGGACTGAAGAGTCACTGGACTGTGGGAGTCACTTGGACAGAGTTGCTGAGTTCAAGGGACCATGCTCGTTGTGCTGAGAGGGGACCCAGAGGACCGGTGATGCAGTCTTTTGGTGCCTGCGGTTGCAGGGGGAAGATTCCGTCGACCCACGGGAGATTTTTACGGAGCTTCTAGTGCAGAGAGGAGGCAGACTACCCCCACAGCATGCACCACCAGGAAAACAGTCGAGAAGGTGGCCGGATCAGCGATACAAGGTTGCAGTAGTCGTCTTTGCTACTTTGTTGCGGTTTTGCAGGCATCCAGAGCAGTCAGCGGTCGATTCCTTGGCAGAAGGTGAAGAGAGAGATGCAGAGGAACTCTGATGAGCTCTTGCATTCATTATCTAAAGAATTCCCCAAAGCAGAGACCCTAAATAGCCAGAAAAGGAGGTTTGGCTACCTAGGAAGGAGGATAGGCTAGCAACACAGGTAAGAGCCTATCAGAAGGAGTCTCTGACGTCACCTGCTGGCCCTGGCCACTCAGAGCAGTCCAGTGTGCCAGCAGCACCTCTGTTTCCAAGATGGCAGAGGTCTGGAGCACACTGGAGGAGCTCTGGGCACCTCCCAGGGGAGGTGCAAGTCAGGGGAGTGGTCACTCCCCTTTCCTTTGTCCAGTTTCGCGCCAGAGCAGGGCTGGGGGATCCTGAACCGGTGTAGACTGGCTTATGCAGAGATGGGCACCATCTGTGCCCATCAACGCATTTCCAGAGGCTGGGGGAGGCTACTCCTCCCCAGCCCTGACATCTTTTTCCAAAGGGAGAGGGTGTAACACCCTCTCTCTGAGGAAGTCCTTTGTTCTGCCTTCCTGGGCCAAGCCTGGCTGGACCCCAGGAGGGCAGAAACCTGTCTGAGGGGTTGGCAGCAGCAGCAGCTGCAGTGAAACCCCGGGAAAGGTAGTTTGGCAGTACCCTGGTCTGTGCTAGAGACTCGGGGATCATGGAATTGTCACCCCAATGCCAGAATGGCATTGGGGTGACAATTCCATGATCTTAGACATGTTACATGGCCATGTTCGGAGTTACCATTGTGACGCTATACATAGGTAGTGACCTATGTATAGTGCACACGTGTAATGGTGTCCCCGCACTCACAAAGTCTGGGGAATTTGCCCTGAATGATGTGGGGGCACCTTGGCTAGTGGCAGGGTGCCCACACACTAAGTAACTTAGCACCCAACCTTTACCAGGTAAAGGTTAGACATATAGGTGACTTATAAGTTACTTAAGTGCAGTGGTAAATAGCTGTGAAATAACGTGGACGTTATTTCACTCAGGCTGCAGCGGCAGGCCTGTGTAAGAATTGTCAGAGCTCCCTATGGGTGGCAAAAGAAATGCTGCAGCCCATAGGGATCTCCTGGAACCCCAATACCCTGGGTACCTCAGTACCATATACTAGGGAATTATAAGGGTGTTCCAGTATGCCAATGTGAATTGGTGAAATTGGTCACTAGCCTGTTAGTGACAATTTGGAAAGTAATGGGAGAGCAAAACCACTGAGGTTCTGGTTAGCAGAGCCTCAGTGAGACAGTTAGTCATCACACAGGGAACACATACAGGGCGCACTTATGAGCACTGGGGCCCTGGCTGGCAGGGTCTCAGTGACACATACAACTAAAACAACATATATACAGTGAAATATGGGGGTAACATGCCAGGCAAGATGGTACTTTTCTACAAAATGTAACTACCTAACAAGATTAAAGTAGTGCACATCAGCAATGTGCGTGAAACAGTAGTTCAAATGCTGTATAAACCAGTAAGATAGAAAGAAAGAAAAAATATAAACAATTAATGTTGGGCACATCGGCGAGGTGGCTAAATTGTAAGCATGTTAAGGAAGCTCGATGTTGAAGCTGTGCACATCAACGATGTGCCAAGGTTGTACAAGATCAAATCCTTCGTACTGTAAAATAAAGAGTTAAAGTCAGAACTCCAAAATGATGCAAAGAATCCAAAATAACAACGTCGTGAAGCTGAGCACATCAGCGATGTGCCAAGGTTGTGAAAGATCAATTCCTTTGTGCTGTAATGTAAAGAGTTTAAGTCAAAACTCCACAATGATGCAAAATAACAAAGTCACCAACACACGAAGAATTATAGGCTTTGAAGAGCTGACTTTGAAGAACTGAAAGTACAGCTCGTGTTACAGCATTTTCTTCCTTACGCGCAGGAACTCATAGAAACACACTCTTTCTCCCCCGTATACAAGGAGAGAAAATTGCGTGTCCTAAGTTGTTATGGCAACCGCTGAATCAAAATACTGAGCATAGAATCGTCCGTGCAAAGGGAAATGTTTCCAGAGAGACCGGCACTCGCCAGGAAGTGGTTGCTAGGGAGGCCGGGACGCGTCAGAACGTGGTTGCCTAGGCGATAATCCTCACACCTTAGGCAAACCAAAACAAGCAACCAACCGTTAAAAAACTTAAGGAGATCGCCGACAACGCTAAATAACTTAAAGAAAAGTCATACCGGGCCCGAGCAGGTCCAGAGGCACATGAAAAGACGCACACATCCAGGAAAGTCGAACCTTTAAGAATGAAGGCACCTCCAAACAGCGTGTTGACGAATGCGGTTAATGTAACTATGTTGAGCCTTGAACGAATCCCATCCTCATCACCAGTGAAACAAAGTACACTTCATCCAGAAGAAGTGTGATAACTTTGTTTATTGAGATCTGAAGTTGCAAGGCTCAACCATAAAGAGGAAAGGAGAGCTCCACTCCGCGCTTCCTCTCGCCACCGGACACCGCACGTTCTCCATGTCCCTCGCATTCCACGCTGATGTCAAAGATGACATCAGAATGGAATACCACAGTTGGTCAGGAAGAGGAGCACATAATTGGCATACAACACAATCCTCTCCGTCATCCCTGGCCCCCATTTAAACCCCTGCAGCTGTGCACCCACACCGACCCATTTAACCAGAGGTTCTATTGTCAAAGCAAAAAGGAGTGGGGCGAGTGGCTCACTCACCATATCCTGAGCGAACAGCTTAGTGTAAAAGGGTTTCACATAACTAAAAAGCAGGGCCCAAAATTCATCCGGGTCAGGAGAGAGAACGGAAATGGCCAAGCGACTGAGTAAAAGGTCTTACAGAAGTCCACTTGTAAGAGCACACTTTTGGCATGGTGACTCTGCAAGAGAGCAATAGCATTGCACACTTGCCGTATGCTATGCCTCGTAGCATGGCCAGGCATGGAATCTGAGTGATCTGGCCAGACCAAGGTGGACATGACCTTGGTCAGCCTATTAGCTATAACTTGGCCCACACCTTGAACTCGATGTTTAAAAGCCAAATTGGGCGATAAGACCCGCAGCACTCTGGTGGGTTGACGTGGCTTGAGAATAACTATGATATCTGCCATCCTAAGGCACATGGGCAACAGCTTTCCCTTCAGGGCCTCCTACAAAACTTCCAACAAGTGGGGGTTTGTGAGAGCCCCGGTGGCCCTGGAAATTGCAGCCAGGAGACTGTCCTGGCTTGGCGACTTCCCCAGTCAGAGCTGCATCAAGGCCACCCCTAGTTTCTCCTCTGTAATATCCAACTCCAAGGACTCCCTGTCTTATGACGAGAAAGTTTGGGCAGGGAGATCACGGACAAATGACTCCACTTCAAAGGGGCTCTCAAAATCCTGGCAGGCATATAGTGCACTATGGTAACCAGCAGAGACACCGGCAATCAGCCCCTTTCCGGACACACTTTCACCCTGGGCATTTAAGACACAGGGAATGGGGTCCTGCGAGAATGCGGCAGAGCAAAGCCAATGAAGGATTTTTCCTGGATTTAATTCCCCATTGGTAAATGCAACTCTGAGTTGCCGTCCATGCCCAGTGTTCCTCCTCCATCAGGGTTTGAAGTAGGGCGGTTCCAGTGTGCAGCGAGTCCCGAAGGACCGCCAGAGCCAGGGAGGCCAAATATTGAGGCACCAGCTCAAGACGTCTTGCCTTTAACTCCTCCACTTCTGCATCAGTGCGGCAGCACAAAAGCTATTGATAAAACCCTGCATTGTGGCCTTGCATGCCTCCCATAGGAGCCCAGGGTATTCGGCTATACCTGCATTATTGTTAAGGTATTCGTGGGAAGCGTCATGAAGGCCACCTTAAACTGTGTGTCTAACAGGGTCCTATTACTCAGCCGCCACGAAGGTGCCCCCTATTGCCACCCACAACTCAACCAGTGAGTGGTTTCACAGTCTGCATGGTCTAATGTGCACTTTGCTGATCATATACCCTGGGCTTTGGGCATAAGGAAATAGTCAAGCCGAGAAAAGGTCTTGTGTATCTGCATGAAAATGGCTTTTTTTAAAGTACAAAATTAAAATTGAGATGAATCTCAATTTGGTTTTCAGACTAAATACAGTAACATTGATTCCTTAACTTATATTGTACCACTAAATACAAATTAGTGGAAACCATTCAGAAAGGGACCCCCTTCCCCTTTGTGAATGCTGACAACAATTTTTTTTGTTTGGTCCATGGGACCACTGCCTGCTCCTAAAAATGTTTGCAATATGAACCAATTTCTTTAAAAAACACATCCCCTTTTAGGAAAATGGGCTGCATTCACGAAAAAGATGGCTTTACATGAAGGCAATAACAGACATGGTGGTCTGTTGACCACAGCAGGCCACCATGCTTGTGACTCTTAATAATCATAGTGGGTCTCGATTTGTGACCTACCTTATGTATATCAATGAGGTAGGTCGAATTGCATTCCACTATGAATCAGCATTTTAAGAACCAACCTACTGAAACATCGGTTGGTTCACAAAATACCAATGCATTTGGTAGAAGTCAGTGTGGAAATTGCACTCACTTCTTCCATACTCCTTCTAGTAGATTCCTAATAAGAGATCCCAAATTGCAAATCGTCATTTCATGCAATTTACTATTTCTTATTAGGAATCTTTGTACATCAGAGCCTTTGTTCCCTGGTTTTGGTCGCCCAGCTGATAAAGAGTGACAATGGTACGCCTCTTCTCCACAGGCCCTGACCAGATCATTATGTCTGGATCATCCTTATCTGTGTCTTTATCCGTGTCGGAATCACCCATCTCATCATCTGTATCTCCCAGATTTGTGATTTGTATTGGAAAGGAAATACTGGAGGTGGACGGTTGGTTAGGGACCTTTTTTGACGGAGAGTCAGAATCAACGTTGACATTGTCTGTTTTCCTTTTCCTGGACTTGGAGGGGGTAGCGGTGGAAAGTAAACGTTTGACAGAGGCCTCAAATGTCTTTGAAAAATCAGAAATTGAGGAGGAGATCGCTTTCTGGACCGAGTCCTGAATAAAAGAGTCTAAATCCTCTTTAAATTGTTGAGCCTCTTCATCTGCAGAGTAATTTTCCATGGCAAAAGGAAATATTTCTAATAGTCTCGGTAAATTTTTGAAGTATATATGATTAGCCTGCACTAGAGCAAAGATAATTAAATAATTAAATAATTCCTTGTGGGAAAAAACGAGAAAAGTTGAAAAAGGGTGTGTGTCAGGAGCTTTGGAATCGGAAAAACGGCAGCGCTAACAAACGCGGAAGTAACTGAGGAAAGAGAAACGCTCACTGATACAGGGTTATTATTGTTGTTAAAGGCGGTCGCGCTAATAAAAGCGTGACCGCAATGCCGCGAGTGAACAGAAAATAGCTGTTCTGACCCGCGGTAGGGAAGACGCTGAGAGTGCTGAGCCGGCTCGCGTTTAACAATGAAAAACGCAGCCGTGCATAGCGCGCGCCCCAGGCGTTCACTTTAGAACGTTGGGGACGCGATAAAGGAAACCAATAAACGGCAAAAGGAGAAGAATAAACGGACCCGAGTCAAGAAAAGGGTTGGTAACAGGGAAATGTACATTAAAATAAAGGCACAAGGAAACCATATAATGTGAAACACACCAAATAAACATACAAAAGGCAAATAGACACATGAGTAGAAAGATAGTACTTATCTTGACTGCGAGCAACAAGAAAAGAGGACTTGTTGCTCTCAGCCAATATGTTTATACTCACCTGTGACTCTGATTGGTTACTCACTGTATGACATATTTTAGTAGTTTTCCCAGCTGGGTTTGCTGGAATTTGTAGTTTTTTCTTGGCTGCTGTTCAAATTAAAGCAAGAGAAGATAGCATAATACTCGCCTCCGTGTGTTTAATAAAATCAAGACTTTCCTTCACTAAAGCTAAGAAAATCTCCATTTTACTGTGTTTACCACCCTGACTCCTCTGAGAGGAAGAAAACGTTAAATGATACTCTAAAGAACACGATAGCCATAATTTGTAGTGAAACAGGGCTTATGTGATCCCATGTTCTTCCTTTGGTTCCCTGGTCAATTCTAGCTACTCCTTCTTAAAAGCTAAGCTACATCTGCATGAAATTGGTATGTCACCTCAATATACTCCCATCTACCTCTATGAAGTCTCCACCTTTACTTGATTAAGACTTCAATGATGATATGACAGCAATATTGCAAAGCACTGATTCATTGTGTCAACATCTTCCCTTTTGAAATAATAGGTGTGCATCCCACCTGTCCAAACAAAGCTTAACACCACCTGAAGTGAATCTACTGGGTCCATTTAAAGATCCAACAGTGGCAGTCGGTGCTCGAATCCTACTAACAAGGCCGTTCCCTCAGAGTTTGACAATGCAACTGTTCACATCCCACTCTTACCTAGGGACTTTTGTTTTCCTGACAAGCAATATTTCATGCCTAATTGTTCACTTTGCCAGCAATGCTTATGGACTAGGATGTCAAACTAGAAATGGCAGCACCTATGTAAGCCTAATTGAATGTGACTTCTACCACCCAGCCCAGTCCAGTTCTGTTGCCCTAATTCTTTGAACTCTCATGAAGGGTACTCTGCAATCATAATGTCTGCTCTAATTAGCCTGGAGTATACTTCTTTGTGGCAACAGGGCCTATACCAAGTGGCTGAAGGACTGGTCTGACTCATGTTTTCCTGCTTATGTTATATCTGCAATAGGTCACACTCTAGCTAATCTTCACCCCCTCCATAAGAGACTACCCAGGGAGATTTCACAGACTGTCCACTTCTTGGCCATCCTTTTTTCCTAGTTATGGAGTCTACAAACTCCAAACAACTAGCTAAAGTACAGTAGGAGCTGGCAAACTCAACTGCTATAGCCCTTGGTTGATCTCTGAATAACGGGAAGCACAAGTTGTAATTCTTTTAATGCGGGGAATTAATCCTGTAAATCAGTTCAGTTCTGGAGTAGAGGATGCAAGGAGCATAGATGCTATTTAAAGCAGCGGTCCAAAAAGTGTCTGGCTTGAATTAGCACCAGCACTCCTTGACCCTTCTAGCCCAGTACGTAACGTGCTCTATGGCACTGACTCAGACTCACCAAGCACCACACAAGTAATCCCCTGTGGGTCTGCAGTACATTCAGCCCATATACAAACACAGGCACCTGCAAGAGCATGCACAACTCGGATCTACACCTACCATCTGGTACATCGACGGCCAGACTCTTGTTTTGGGCAGGGATTTGATCCAAAGTTTCCACACTAGCTACTAAAGAGCTCAATCACAGCAATCAGTGGTATCACTGTGCCGAAGAACACCTTCACAACCAGTCCCCAGGGGTTGAAATTCATCCACGAAGACATGAAAAAGGGGCAGATATTTTATCACACACAAGGGTTACCCAGTACTGGACTATTTTACATCCTCTTCGAACTACAGACATTACTGGCTCTGATTTGGGCATCTTTCTGGACTAAAGAAAAATCAAAGCATCAAGACCTTTCAAACCGAGGCTGCTATCTAATAACCGACATTACCCACATCCTTATAAAATTGGGTCCAGAAAAAACTTTATACAATAGTGTTGACTATTAATCTCTTTTTTTAGTTTGCATATTGCTAAACATGCGTGCTCACAATTATTTTCTGAAGGAGTGTGGCTACCCTTTCACATGTTTTTTTTTTACAGCGCCAAATATTTTTCAACTTCTGCATCATGTAAAGTGCCTTTTATTATGGTGTTTGTGTTAAAATGAGTCCAGTATCTTATTTTGTAAATGTGGCCATACAGACATTAATGGTCTTGAAGATGTGTTTCCAAGCTTAAAACAGTCCCAGGGCTGAATCCAGAGAATGATCTTTGCAAATTAGGCTCCATGGTCTGAATGCTATCTTAATCCACAGGAAAACCTTTGTGAATCATGTTCTACTTTGTGCGAGTTCTAATTAAAATGAGAATATTGTTGCTACATTACACTAATGCCCCGCCACCCCCCACTTCGCTGTGATTAAAGGCTGTTTCTGCCACTTCTCTTTCCCGCCCTCGTTCGTTTGCGTCAGCCAACCTTTTAATATTTTCTCCTGCGCCCCTGTCTTTAACAAAATCAAGATCCTGGCTGATCCCTTTATTAGAGCGCACAGCCCCTTTTAAGGTCCCAATGAATTGCTCCTGAGATTACTTAACCCTATTAGGCAGAGACTAGTTATCTATCTAATGTTGTTTGCCTACAGAAGCACATTAATGTAATGGGCGGTAGTTAACCAAATTGGATAAATGGCCAGCATCCAAGCCGCATATGAGGTCATTGTCAGGCGCCTTTGAGATTTTGCTCTCGTTCTGTAAAGTGGATGGTGCATGGGTGTAATGTGCAGTTCATTACAGGATGGCCTTTTGTGAAGACTTGACTAATGGAACTCAAAGAAAATACTGCCAGGCAATGTCAAAAGCAGGTTCTTTCGTGGGCCAGATTATATTTAGGAGCTAAAAGGGTCTGGTTTAGAAAGAGGTTAGTGCATGTGCTTTCAGCCTGCAGGTTATAAGCTTGTGTTTTAGCACATTGTTGGTCGCCCTGTAATATTTTCTACATTAGTCTCACTTAAAGGACTAGGGACCAAGTTACTAAAAGAGGCATAAATATCGGCCCTCGTCAGTCACACAAACTTCTTCTTTTTAAGTGACACCTATTTGGAGATTTACTAATCTTCGCTTGCCAAACAAAAGTTTCTTCTGTCACAAAAAACTGTTATAATTGTATGGCACTCAAACACACACCAGTTCTCCTAGCCCTACTTTTGTGTATTTGATGCACTGAATAAACTACATTACTTGTGCCCTGGTTTTTGGTGCGATAACCCACCTGATGAAACCCAACACAGCAGAGTTCGAAATTTATTGGGTGCCTTAAACAGCACTTAATACTAGTTTTGTCCTGAAAATGGGGCATAACATGCAGCCTTTAGTACATATCGCACAAGAATCTGCAGGTTTTGACATATTCGAGAACATTTTCCCAGGGAAAATTTCTGAAGCGCTTTTGCAGCAAAACTCGAAATTCTGATCTATGATAGCCCTCCACATCCGTGGATGCACAGAACCACCAGACAAAAGGCTGGAGCTGCTACAAGGACAGGCAGGACACATTTCACTGACAATCAAAATTTTGCCTCCTATCCCCAAAGCCCTCCTCATTGGGTGCTGTGTATGAAATGTTGGTGATTAGCCAACCCTGCTCCTTATTGGCCTTGCAGCACCACGCTCAGCAACAATCGCGCTACTAATACTCGATCCCTACACGTTCTCACCTGGTGGCAATGCAGCACTTTAGGTAGTATTAGAGATTTAGCACTTGTTTAGTACACTCAGGCCTATATTTATACTTTTTTTTGCGCCACATTTGCATCATTTTTGTGACGCAAAAGCGAAGCAAACTTACAAAATGCAACAGGGGCATATTTATACTCTGCACCGAATTTGCGTCATTTTTGTTTACTCTAATTCAGTGCAAAACTAACTCCATATTTATACTTTGGTGCTAGACCCGTCCAGTACCACATTTATGGAGTTAAAGTCATTTTTCAGAAGTGGAAACCTACCTTGCCTTAATGAGATGCAAGGTAGGCGTTCTCGTGCTAGAAATCACTCTATGGCCTTAATGCCATATTTATACTCCTGTGCAAAAATGGTGCACGGGAGGGAGGAGGGGTCAAAAAATGGTGCAAAGCGTGCTTTGCCCCATTTTTTAACTCCTGGGTCAGGGCAGGCGTTAGGGGACCTGCGGGCCTATTACCATGGTGGAACACCAAGGAATAAGTCCGCAGGTGTCCTCCCTAGGTCCCATGTGGTTCTAAAAATTCTGGACCCATGTAATTTACTTTGCCACAGCAGTACGATTTTAGTATCAAAAGACCAATAATGACTAGTACACTAAGCATGAGCATTTTCGCTCAATTCCAGCAGCGTTTTCACCTCGAAATCGCCATTTTCGTCCTGCACTCGTGGCTCCCATTTTATACACAGCAGCCATTTTTAAAAGTTGCCCTCACATAGGCTTATGATACAGTCAGATTTGATTCCAAGGACACGTACACCTTGATTGACTTTTCTCTGACCTGGGCAAGCTGGAACCATTGCCTCAGGCCAAACCTGTTTGGTCAGTCCCTCTCCCAGTGGCCGAATCAGATAGCATCAAGGCACACCATGCCATAAAACCCTTATTATCGCTAACACACCCTGCCTAATCTTGCTCACACCTGCACCTGCTCTTTTCTTCTTCTTACTTTACGAGTGGGAGGTGCCCGTTTTTATTGGGGGTCCACACTTATCTGATGTAAAATACTAGGCCTTGGCGGGTAATTTATTATGGGTTGGATGACATGAAATATGAGGTTTCATCATGACACTGTTTTTTCCTTTGTAGTGAAAACATGTGAATGACCAACCAAAATGTCAAGAATGTTTGCCTGAAGCTTAAAAAACTGTATATAAGGAAACCTGATTTTGCATTGACACACAGTCTCCTGAGAACATACAAACCGTGCTGTTGTACTTCTAGGACGCTTGTTACTTGGTTGCAGCCAATAAATTCGATCTTTGACTTCACCTAGAAGACTCTGAGTTTCTGTGGTCTGAATCAGGAAAGTACCTGAGGTCTTTGGGTGTACCCTGGCACCGCTGGGTTACCGGATCAGTACCGGTTCTGAAAAACCCAGTACCTCACCCAGGGGCACCCCCACCCACACCAGAGGAACTGCAAGGATGGGGGGACCTCATCTTAGGTAAGTACAGATAAGTACAGGTAAGTATTGTATTTTATTTTTTAAAGTCCCATAGGGGGCCCTGTAATGGGCCCCCATACATGGCACAGAGTGCAAAGGCCATGCCCAGGGGACCATTGTCCCCTGTGCAGGCCATTGGGGTGTTGGGCATGACTCTTTTTTATTCTAGCCTACCCTTTGCACCATTTCATAAATATGGTGCCCGGCTGGTGCACAGAAATGGTGCAAGCCAGTGCTAAACTTTTTGGTGCAAAACTGCTTTAGTGCAGTTTTGCACCAAAAAGTATCAAAATGGGCCTTGTATTTTGTAAGTCTGTGCCGTGTTTGCGTAAAAAAGCGGAGCAAATGCGGTGCTAAACAAGTATAAATATGGGCCTAACTACCTGTGCCAAGTTTCTAGCTAAGTCACCATTTCGATGAACTAACCCCACCTGCAGGTTAATGGTACATCGGTAGGTTAATGGTACACATTGAAGTGTGTCAATGGATCGATCGAATACCTGCCGTCGATTGTTGGTATGGTGCGAATCTCAGCGTTCATCAGTGAATCCATCACCAACTATGTGGCACAGTGTCATCAGACAATGTCGCAGGGATTTCAAATAATGGCGTGTATCGTTAGAGAATTTTCAGACTGTGTCCTCACATTGTGAAAATTCACTAATGGTACAGTCCATCATTTTAAATTCCTGTGACATTGTCTGATTTGGGGCTTCCACATTGTTTTTCAATTCACACATTGCTTTATGTTGGTAATGTTTAAAGCAAATCATGATTTTTAGTGTCTTTACGACTGTGTCACCTATGGTGTGTTTTGCTATGCTGTTATCATTTGTCTGCAGAAGCTTCATCTTGCAAAAACTGCCTGCGGGATAGTGTGGCTGGATGTAGGGATGTAACAAAGGCCCCCAGGGTCGGGGGGTGGGGTCTTGTGCTCGCTCCAGGGGGGACCTTTAGCACATCACCTGGCCTGTGTGAGTTCGGAGAAGGGCCCCCTCCATGTTCTGTGCAGTGGGGGTGGGGGTCCAATTTCGTTACGCTACTGGCAGGGTGATGGCGGGGCAGTAGTAAGTGTTGTACTTGTAGTACCTGCACTGGATGTCCCAGTTGAAGGTTGGAGGCGTTTGAGGTGGTGTATCCCTTGCTCTAAATGTTTCTATTAACTTCAGCTATGGAGCGCTCTTCCGTGTCTGGTGCTGCACATATGTGTCCACATGGTCATAGTAGGTTGATGGATCTGTAAGGAGCGCAGAGTAGGTGGATGTGAGTGATGTGGTATACATGGTAGTAACTGAGTTTACACTTCCGTGATAACGTCCTGACTCGAATGCGTACTGCGTATGTAACATTTCTGCCAGTCGTTGCCACAAGTCAGGGGTTTGGACTCTTGGCTCATTCCATACAGTAGTTCAGTCCAGCAAAGGTGGTTATGAATATTGCTTTTGACGATACGCAGGAGTACAGTGTTTGCAAAGGCAAACCTTTTGGTCAATGTTCATTGTACATTGGACTACATGTACCATGGTGCTTTGCAATTGGGAGTGTTGGCTCCACACATGGAGTGCATGTTGCGTGTACTTTGTTTATGAAGGGCCTAGTAGTTTTTATATCAGCGTTTGTTGCTTGATGTGTGAGTGTGTGCACTTGAATCAATCCACACAAATTTGCCTATTATTATTACAGAAAGGTAACTTAACTGGTGTGCTGGGTACCAGTGCTGACATGTATTTATTTTTTTATTTTTTTATTTTTGCGGGATTACATAGCGTGGGCATACCTTCTATAATACAATAAAGCAGAACTTAAATAAAAAATATACAGGAACATTAAAGGTGGAGGGAACCCCAGGTTAGCCTCCCCTTGAGGTAGAGCATTTCAGACGTATTTATTGTAAAACATAGCAGGTGGGACAGTACTACGAGATGGTCATCAATTAATGAAGCTGTTTGAGGTTGGTCTACACTTGGCTGGAGCATGAGAGGGTTGGAGCAGGTTAGGCCAGATGTCATTTCAAGAGAAGAGCTTGAAGGTATTTTTTGAAAGCGACATTACTTGTGGTCGGGGAGGATTTTCAGTTTCTCAGAGAGGTACGAGGACAAAGAGGAGTGAAGAGCACATGTGTATGCTGCTGTCTCTTCCACAGTATTTGGCAGGTTTGCGCTACAGTGGCACCATGCATGCAGTTGTAGCTGCCTCCTGTCTGTAATTCTTTCATTGGTTTGGAACGGAGACCTTACAACCACTTGCAGATCTCATCTACTGTCTATTATCCCAGCGTCATTCATCCTCTGTGTGATCCTTGTCCACAGCTGCCATTCTTTTATTTACTCTCAACCATCAAAAGATAGTGCACAAGAAACAGCTGTACTTTATGAACATAGTGTAGTATCGTAGTCTGTGTACTGTTCCCACCACCCAACATTCACAGCCTTTCAAATAAAGGCACTCTACTCCACTTCCCTTTATTATACTGGTTGACTAGCTCAGGGTAGTAAGGAGAAATACTTTAACTCTTTACATCTTTAAGTGCATTACCAGGGAGGTATCTCCACAGAGAAGATAAAAATTCAACAGGTCTGTTATGAGAAACCTTCCCTTTAATGTGCAGACCATATTTAAAGTTCTATGTAAGCAAAAATCCTTACTCCCTCAAAGGCACATCATCCATTAAGTATTTAAGTCTTCATTCCCGAATAATGGACATTTCGGTGTTGTTAGGACGGAAAAGTTCTCTGGATGGTAATGGACGTACAACTCTGCCTGAATGCCCAACTGTATTAAAGTCTGGATCCCAAATGCTGATTTTGTATGCCACGTCCGAACATGGCATGTGAGTGCCATGGCATGGACCTGTCTCATGGAGTGTGTTTCTTTTGGTCAGGGTAGGAGGGGGAAAGGGAGGGAGGGAGGTGGTGGCGGCGCCCAAAGCACTACCCTCATAGTGGTGGAAGGCTAATACGTAAGAGCGAACATGTCCTTTTTGACATACGCCACTGGAGTGAGGCCTACAGGCTCACTCACTTTTTAAAGTTCTGCTGCTATGTGCTTACCTCACATCATGTTGGTGTGAAGTGTTGTGAAGCGCAGACGCGGTGTTTCTCCTCTGGGTGTGTGTGTGTCTGAAAAAAATACAGTACAAGGATAGTGCAGTACTGAGCAGTGCATGCATGGTGTACGCATGTGCAGGATGTATGTGAACCTTTGAATGGTACAATGCATGAAGGGTGCATTGTGTGCATGATGGGTGTATGTGCTGGTTGTATGTGTGCCTACGAGTAGTACAGTACATACAGGATACAGTGCTGGGCAGTGCACACATCTTGAATGCAAGTGGTGAATGTATGTGTGCATCTGAATGGTACAATACATGGAGGATACAGTACTAGTACTGTGCAATGTGAGTGTATGCTGCATACATGCGCTAGGTGCATGTGTGCCTCTAGATGGAGCAATACATGGAGGGTTCTGGGTTCCATTTTGGGAGACCAAGGCTTGCATGGTGAAACATGGAGTGGAGGTAGAGTGAACCCCCTCACCCAAGACCGATGTATGGATTTCTCCGTGCTTAAATTGTGCTTGTTGTTTCTGGTGCCGAGGTCCGGCACTTATTTTTCTGGCTCACACATTTACTGCACGAAAAAGACACATATGGGAAAGATAGAGGAAGAGAAAATGAAAACACGTCACAATGGGAGTAAGCAGAAAGCTGCAAGAGTGAGCTGAAGGGGCAGTGAGTGGCTGTAAATGAATTAAAGAGGCCCCAGATGACTTCAGGATTATGCTGCCTTTGTATTCCGTGTTTGCACATTTAATTGCAGAAACCGCATGTTTAAGAGGAGGGCTTTGGTCACAGGTACATTTTTATTTACAAATTAAGCACTGGGATTGCTGCACTCATGTAAGCTGGGTGGGCCATACACTGGGGAAGGGGTGACCAGGCCTCCCCTGTACACTTCAAAGTGTGCTCTTTGTTTCAGTGAGAGGTCAAAAGGAAGGGGCCTGGGAGCATCTCAGAAAGATGGGACTGATAAGAGAAACATAAAGAATAGGGCTGGGGGCCCTGGGCTAACGTTTGATGGATATATCACTATGGCTGACATACATTTGTGAACTCTAGTCACTCCCATGGCCTATGTTGTGGGTCTATCAGCTTCAGAGACATCCCTACTGTGACAGACTACTTTTCAAGAGGAAGAAGAAGCAGAGGAGCATACACTTCAAAGGAAACAGAACCCCATCATAAAACATCACAAACTCAGACCCTAAATCACATTTTGTGTCTGGAAATGGACTATTAGAAGGGGAGGTGGAGACCAAAGAAACTGTCATCTGCCAAGCAGCCAGACAGGCTGTGTGATGAGTTGAAGCTCTGCAAGACTTCTGCCTCTGAGCAGGAGGTGGGGCCAAGGACTGCTAGTATCCCTGCTGGGTGAGGGGACATCACCCGGAGAATCCCAGACCACCAGCCCTGGTGTCTGAAGCAGCAATACTGCTAGTCAAATCCAATGTGCCCTATGAGGAAGAGGAGAGCGTTGGAGGGAGCAAGGTCCAGTGGGGAGTCCTTTCGAGTGAACTCCATTTGTGAGGTGTGAGGAAACAGCTGCTGCACCAATCAAGTCGATGTCCCTGTGCAGGACTGAGTTGGAGAACCCCATGTACCAAAAGAGTGCTGCCATGAAGATAATTGTGTGAAAGATTGCCATGCAGTATGGCCTGAAACCTTGTGCTGTAGTGACCCCACATGCCAGGAGGGGCCGCCATGGTAAAGACTGCTGTGTTGTAAGGGCCAAAGCCTTGTGTGGTGACAGTGTGGTGACCTCGTATGTTAGGAGGGGCCACCTTGGATAAACTTGCCCTGTTTACCAGGCCTGAGCCTGTGGACAGTGAGGGGTGGTGACCCCGTGTATCAGAGGAGGTCACTGGAATCACCAAGTACTGAGACTTGTTCTATCCTGTTGGATAAGGGAGGATCCTGTGGGAGCACCGTCACCCAATCACCCAAGTGTGGTACCAAAAACAGGATTGTCATCTACATCTCCTCATCGGGAGCATGTGAACACTTACCCCACAGGAGAAGCAGCAGGGAACCCCCAATCGCTACAGGAGTGTGACTGCGTGTGAGAGAGAGCCCACGCCAGCCAATCGTAGCAACTGAGTCCACGTGTGGCTGACTCACTTGAACTGGGCAGGAGCTGCTGTGAAAACACATGGACTGAGTGCACCTGAGCATTCCAAATGCTTCTCTTCTACTGGTGTAGGTAAGTCTCGTATAAGGGGTGCTGAATCCGGTGCGAGATGCCTGGATCTCTATTAACTTTAAATTAGAGTCGTAGTGGACTCTTGAGACTTTGACTACTAGTTGGGCATACCCTGGATGTTACCCATAGTGAATGGAGACTAATCACCATCACTAATGGGAGGAGTGAGTGGACAGGAATTCACCAGAGAGACCAAGCCTCAGGGGAGGACAGTGTAATTGTTTGAGAATTTTGTTTTCTTCCTTTGTGTGGTTAGAAGTAAAAATAAATTACTTATCTTTTTTCATGAGACTGAGTATTGGGCTGGACAATGATTTATTGTTTTACTGAACACATTTTTATTTGTGAGCACATGTTCACTAAACTGTATCCACAACTTTTCCCCCCAAAGAAGTCTTGGGCTGTTTGAACGTGTTTACCACTGAGAATCTAATGCAGAAGGAGTACTTGGCCCAGTAGGTCAGAATTTATAGTAGGCTGGGCCCTGGGACATCAGGAGTAAACGACCTCAGCCTCCCCAGTTGGGCCCAATAGGCCCTGTGAGCCCCGTGGCCCTTGGAATGGGGTTCTGACAGTTATATCATATTTTATGTTTATTTTATTTAATCTGGAACATTGCTTTATCATTTGCATGAACTCCTGAGAGGCATCAGGAATGCAGTCTCAGGCAAATGCATCTCCTACTTATAGTTACACTTAGATGATATGTTAGCAAATTTAGGTGGAAAAGGGAGGCTCACAGTAGAACCATTGGCTGGTGACTGACCTATAACACAAGTAACCCTGGTGCCAGAATGCAACCTTGGTGGAGTGCATTATTGACAAGTATTTCATGTGACACCGAACCACTGAGTGTATCTTTTAGCATACACTTTGTGTCTGACTGCAGTAACACCATAACTTGTTCAAACTCCTAGTTGTATGGGTTGTTTGCAGTTGTTGTTTTATTACTGGGCCATCTAAGAAGTGTGGTTTAGTAATGGGGAACATCAAATTGTCATTATATGTGAAATTGTTTCTGCATTGTGAATTGAAAGATGTGGGATGGTCTAACTAATGTCCTCTATTTAAGCTGGGAGGAGTTATTAAGCGAGGAGCTGGATGTGCTGTTAGGGACAGTATCACTGGCATCTAGATGGCTTTTCAGATTGTGTTATGATTGTGAGGTTGCGTAGCAAATGCACCTTTTCTGTATGATCACACCAATTTTTTGCCTTTTTCTGGACCATATTTTGCTGGTATTAGGTTTTGGTGCCCTGTGATACTGTTATTCAATAACACAAGACCCTAAAGTCATATTGGAAAAATTGGTTTCACCCCAACTTTTCCTGTAAGGCAATTATGGATGACACAGAAACCAGTGGTGTGGAAATGTAATATCATGGGGCATATTTACTAAACCGTGATGCAATGCAATGCAGCAAGGAAAGTTGCTGCGTAGCGCCACAAATAGACAGTAGAAATGTGCCATATCTAAAAAGATATAGCACATTTTTGGTGTCTCCAAGAGCTGGTGCAATGTGTGCTGCCTAGCACCAATGCAGGCACCCTTGGTATAACAGTGTCTGCGTTACAGGCAGGGTTGTTTTTGTGCAGGAAGGAATATCTTCCAGCACAAAAACAATACTTAGAAGCAATTCCCTCTTTCTCTGTTTGATGCAGAATGTAGCCACATGGAAAGAGGAACTAGTGAGGAGAAATAAATATATTTCTCCTTGTTATACCTGCTTCAGGGAAGCAGAGGTTTTTGCACAATTCCAGGTTTACTCACATTACCAAATCTGGAATTGGGGCAAATCCTTGGTTCGATGCATGGGAATACCCATGCTCCACCCATGGAACATATCCCTGATGCAAAGTAATGCCTTGGGTTACTTTGTGTTTACTAAACCACGCAAAGTGGCATGGCGTGGCTTAGTAAATGCCAAAAAGGATTCTGCATCAGGGCTGCATATAAAAGTGATACACCTTGAAAAAAACCTTAGTAAACCTGTCCCTCTATGTGGGCAGTACTGTATGTCAAGAACAGGTCTTCTTGGCCATGGTTAAAGGCAAAGGAAGGGGACAAATGGTGTGCTGAAAATAATCTTCCTACTACCTAGGTGGAACAGAAAGGTGAGAATCAAATGAGGAATGCATGAATAGACTTAAAACAGATTTCAGTCATCAAACAACCAAGCAGGAAAAGCACAATTGCAATGCAAGTAGACTCTAAAGGGATCACCTTTTGTAGTACTCAAACAGGAGATGACCTAAACAAAAGTAAAAACCTCATCTTTGGTTTGGAGAAATTGCCATTAAATAAATACCCTTCATGTACCTTTGAATATGTCATTTGTACATTAAAAATTATTAATAATCAGAATGAGGATTCTGGTAATTAACAAGGTTGCCTTTACAAAAATAATTTCTAATCTATGACATTACTGGGATGCTGCAGGTCATTATAAGATTTCTCTTTTATCTGATGTTACAGAGACGCCTCATGCAAGGGGAAAAGTCTCACCCCGCAATACACCGAGTGAGCCTCGGCTGAGATGCTGAACAGCTTGAAGTAGAAAAAAGCTATCAAACAAGGACCCTGTAAGCACAGACCTCCGAAAAGAGAGCTGTGTCCACTGCCACCATCACTTCACCCCAGTAATGAAGTAAGGGGAACCTCATTAATGTGTGTATTTACACCCAGGGCCGGCTTTGGTGATGGCGGCACCCTGTCCAACAGTCTTTTTTGGTCCCCCCAAGCCCATGTCGATCTCCTCAAATTCCCTAACTACCATCCAGAAAGTGTGCCCCTCATCTCTCCATAGCCCCCTTTCACCTACATTCATTTGTTTTAAAGCGCTTGTAAAGGCAAGCTTTACTAATCCACTCAGTTGGCCACATAAAATATAGTTCTGTTTTTTGCAGCAGGCATATTAACCCTCTGCACTACTTTATGGCGAGTCAAAGCTGCCACTAACCAAAACTCCCATCTCTCTCCCTAGCAGGAACATTAATCACAAGAAATATCTAGACATTTTAATTACTTCATGAAGGCTGGATGCAGAAGGAACTTTTCAGCGGGTGCTTTTTAATTGCAAGTTTCTAAGTTATTGCTAAATACAGCGCACCCCTGGGGTCAGCGCCGCCACCTTCCCCCATCCAGGTTAGCACCCGGTGCGGCCACACTGCTCACACGACCCTAAAGCCGGCCCTGTTTACACCTCCTTCATATATAACAAACATATATGGCTGTCATGAGCACCACTGTGCTCTTGCTGGACTACATTTTGAATACACTGCAGTAACACATGGCAAAGACAAGAAAAAGTACCTTTGCCATATATTCAAAAAGTGGGTCATCCAAGCACCTTATGGCCTAAGAACTATTTCCACTGTATAGGCTCAGCTACATATTCCGTACGGCACGTTTTGGTGTGCTTAACATATGTATTTTGCTTCTTCACTTAGGAAAATGCTAGAAAAAATGTAATAGTAATTTTCCACGTAATTTTCAAAATATGGTTCATTGTGAAATCTAACTTCTGATAACTTTAGTGACAAAGTATTTTTATAAAAATGTACTTTAGGAGCTAGAACTGGCTTAAAACAAGTTCTGCCACTCATTAACATTAACTTCAACTATGTTTTTGAAGACAATAGCCTACCTCTGAGCCCTGGAACAACAGGGTGATCCTGACAACTGGCCACTTATCAGGAATTAAAAAAGTAATGTTAAGGCATTGCAAAGTATTTATAAATCTAGACCCTAGTGTCTTATTGCTATTTTTCCCCTTTTTTTTCTTATTTGGGCTAGGGATTTTTTCTTGAATTTAAAGTTTTTTTCTTGAATTGAAAATTGTTTGTACTGCTTGATTTTAACACAAATTTCTCTTGGCATGGCCTCCTGCCTGTGCCACAGTTACCAGGATTGAAGAGAGAATCCAAGAGCTGCGTTTTTGCCTAATCAGACTGTGTTTATTAAATTGGCAGTGGCTGCCCCACAGCAAAATAATAATCCAATTTCTGACGGGTTGCAGTTGTTCTCTCTATTTTCTGCTATTGTTCTGATCATTATAATGTCTGAGAGATGCGGTGTTCTGATAGAGACATTAGAAAGGTATGACGTTTGGAGCATTATTCGGTATTTAAGGATGCTATTCTCTCTGCCTGCAAGAAATAGTGGTTAGTTGGTGTGAGTGTTGCACGATTTTAACTTGTATCCCAAAACTATACCTAATTGAATGTATTGAAATGTTATGTTTATTGTACTCTGTAACATGAACGTCTTTAGTGACTAGTGCTGTAAGAATTGAACGTGTTTTCTGACTGCACAGAAACTGTGTTATTTTGAATGCATGAGTGGTGTTCCATCCAGCGTGCTTAGTTGCACATTGGCCAGTCTTGTGTGAACTAGAGCAAACAATGCCCATATTACTTTACATAGATGGAATAGCGAATTCAAAATTATGCGAAACAATTGAATTAACCAGTTAATATGTTGTTTGCCATCACTTTCCGTTCCAGATTGGCCCGTGTGTTGGGATACAGAAGTACGATGTAGTCATTGCCCTGCTCTCTTGCACTAACAAAGGTGCCAAGCTGCACTGGGAAAAGAAACGGAACAGCTGTGCTTTTGAATGTTTTCTCTCTCTTGCCAGGGAGCAGCCAGATGCCACTGAAAAGTGGAGACCTTGTTCACAAATATGCTCTCATAACATTTTCTTTTATTGAAAATTATGTGTATTATTTTTTGCAGCAAACAAATAGTACTTTGCATGGTTGTAGAGAGCCACCCAGCTCTCCCATACTTTGTTGCCCTTGGAGGGTACGAGGGCGGGCGCTAGCCCGATGTTATAAAATAAACCATGGCTGCTGATCCGGCAGTCCCACATGCACCGTTGCTCATGTGTACTAGTCATTTGTGCATTCTAGGGGTGGGAGGCCCATCTACACTGATGACGAGGGCCAGATAAAAAAAAAAAAACATTCGATGAACGGAGACTCCTGTGCCAACGCACTAGAGCCCACCAAGGAGGCACGCACTCCGCACACCCAGCGACCCAGCCTGCGACAAAAAGTGGCAGCACCTTACCGGGCAGTAAGAATGATCATCGTCGAGGGTGCGAGCGCTCTTGCTGGATCGGGCGAGGCACAACAATCCTGCAGTGCCGGCACAGTGTCACCTTCCTCCAGTGCGTGAGGAGTTCTGTGCCGCAGCTCCGGTTGGAAGGCCCTGTCAAGCGGGAGGACCCAGGAGGGCGTCTGCCGCAGTGCATGCAGGGGCCAGAATTGCATGCGTGACGGCTCCAGCCGGCCCAGTTCAGTGAAGCATGCACGCAGCCACAACACCAGGGGAATCGGCGGAACGACTGGGCACAGATCTGCAAGCCCACGAAAAAATAAATAAATAAATAAATAACTGCAAACACAGCCAGCATTTATCCACTCCACTGAGGCCTTTGAGCTCTGAGACCAGGCAAACGTGAAAAGACAAACAAACAACTAGGAAGTGAACCCCTGATGGACACCCATCACTAGAAGGTGCTCCTGAGTACCTACAAATACACAAACATCCCCACAAAAAATTAAGGTAAAACAGTAATTACCATAGCAGAACACAGCAGTATGAGTGCCCCACAGAAGGATCGGGAGCAGCAACCAGCACCTACCCCTCCCAGTGCCCAGTCCTCGGTAGCCGCACTACCCCCGTTTAGTGAGTTAATACACCCTGCCACAGCAGCACCACGTTGGCACCTCTGGCTCGGCCATTTGGATAATTACTTCTGCACTAATAGAGAGACACATGGGGCAGTGCCCAGATCACTGATGCTACTTATGGGAGGCGACAAACTCCATGAACTCTTTGACTCACTCCCCGACACGGGTGACGAGGCAGATTATGGTGCCGCTGTGGCAGCGCTCAACAAGCACTTTGACCCTCAGCTAAACCCTGTTTATGAGCGTTTCAAACTGCATCAGGCACAGCATACGGACTTTGAGTCAGTAGATATGTTCTACACCAGGCTAAGAAAGCTTGCCAGCATGTGTGTAGGCCTAAACCAACAGGAGATCAGAGCCCAGATCCTCCAAGGGTGCTGGCTCAACATGCTCCGTAAATTGATCATGCTCAACCAGGCATCTCCCTAGATGAAATCTTAATTCTGGCACACTCCCATGAACTATCAGCTGTCAAAGCTGATGCCATGGTCGCAGTGAGTGGGCAAACCCTATCCGCAGCATCACGGCGTGCCTACCCCCGGTGAAGGAGGAACAGGTGGACACCATTTAGCCCTGCCAAACTCCTGTGCGTCGTCCGCCCACCTCAAGACTGGGAGAGGGGGCATGTAGCAGCTGTGGCTATGAGCACAAGACGTCAGGAGGGTGCCCGGCAAGAGGGAAATCGTGCAACAGGTATGGCAAGAACAGTCACTTTGCCAAGATGTGCCTGACAGGAAAAGGCAGACAGTGGGAATCCAAAGCAAAAGAGGCCACTGGAAAAAATGTAAGCACAGAAGAAAACGCACCTCGTGGGCAAATGGCCACCAAAATGCCAAACTATGAGGAAGAGGGCATTTTCGTCATCTCGTTCACAGGATGGAGGCAACACAAGAGGCGACCGCCCCCCATGAGTACAGTGAAGATAAATGACACCCCCACAACGGTGCTCATTGACACAGGAGCATCGGTCAATGTGATGGACCATACAATATATCAACAACTCTCTCCTAAACCATGCCTGACCCCCAAGTAACACCAAGATTTACACGTACGGCGTAACCCGCTTCCCCTGCAAGGCACAATTGAAATATCTGTAACCAATGAACAACACACCACTTGAGTTAGATTCTATGTGGTCAGAGCAAACCAAGGCACCCTGCTGAAATGCCACACAGCAGAAGACCTAGATCTAGTCTTCTTCACCCACCAGGTGTATGAATCGCACACCGAATCTCTTCTCAGCGAGTTCCCACAGCTATTTGCAGGATTGGGGAGACTCAGAGGCAAGTGTGTTAAGTTGCACATCGACCCAGAGATAACGCCAGTCGCGCTGAGACACCGGCGTGTGCCTTTTCATCTATGGCCGGCTCTCAAGAGAGAGAACTTCAGATGTTGGAAGACCAAGGGGTGATCAAAAAAGTTGATGGGCCCACCTCCTGGGTCTTCCCATTAGTGATCGCACCCAAGCCCAAACAACCAGAGGCCATACACCTCTGTGTGGACATCTCCCCAATCGTGCCATCCGGAGGGAGCGTCACATCACGCCCACCATGGACGACATAATAGCGGACCTAAATGGCGCACAGTGGTTTTCAAAGCTGGACCTGAACTCTGGCTACCACCAGCTAGAGCTGCACTCGGACAGCAGAACCATTACTACCTTCTCGACCCATGTGGGGTTAAGACGATACAAAAGGTTGAGCTCAGGTGTCCTCCTCAGCAGCGGAGGTGTTTCAGAATGCCATCAAGGAAACACTATCAGGTCTGTCAGGGGTTATCAACCTAAGTGATGGCATCTTAATCTACTCAGAGACACGCAAGGAGCACCATCACCGCCTGAGAGCCACTCTGCAGAGACTTGCGGACGCGGGTCTCACACTGCACAAACGAAAGTGTGCATTTTACCAAACATCCATTGAGTTTTTTTGGGTACATTTTCTCAAAGGATGGACTCCAGGTAGACCTGCGAAAAGCAGACGCCCTCCGGCAAGCCCCGACCCCCCAGAGTGCCACTGAAGTCAGAAGCTTCTTAGGGATGGCGATATACTGTGGCCGATTCATACCTCAGCTAGCCACGATGGCAGAACCACTCAGGCAGCTTACAAAGGTGAATCACCAGTGGGAATGGAGCCCTGAAGCGGGCAAGGCATTCCATGATGCGAAGGCGGGGCTACTTGATAAATTGACCATGGCATACTTCAACTTCCTGAAGCGGACAGAGGTGATGGTGGATGCTAGCCCAGTGGGACTGGAAGCGGTCCTATTGCAAGAACAGCATCATCAGGAGTGGGCCCCAGTAGCATATGCCAGCAGATCCCTGTCAGCTATAGAGACCCGCTATGGCCAGATCGAAAGGGAGGCGTTGGCGATTCGATGGGCAGGCAAGCATTTCCACTTGTACCTCTACGGCCATGAATTCCAAGTAGTGAAGGATCACAAACCCCTGGTCTCACTATTTGCGGGGACCATGCGCCTGGCTCGCCCTAGGATCGAATGCTGGGCTGTCCTGCTCCAACCCTACCAATTCAGAGTCGTCTACAGACCAGGCGTGAACAACCCGGCTGATTATCTGTCCAGACACTCCTCCGCAAGTACACTTGATGAATCCCAAGAAGGGGATGAGGAGAGCACAGAGAACTTTGTGAGTATGGTTGTCCAGTCAGCCTGTCCCATGGCTTTAACAGTGATGGACATTGCTGAGGCTGATGAAATAGATCAGGTGCTCAATCGTGTCAAAAAAGCGCTCAGCAGGAGGCAGTGGAAACATGTGACCCAGAGGAAAAGGCTACCATGCAAGGGATGTGGATAGTGAGGGACGAGTTACCAGTGGGCAGCGAGGGCCTTGTCATATGGGGGCGAAGAATAGTACTGCATCGCTGTCTATGGAGTCGGGTGGAGGAGCTCACTCACCAGGGTCACCAGGGTCACCAGGGAGCTGCCAAGACAAAAGTGCGGCTTAGAGCCAAGGTGTGGTTCCCTGGCATGGACGCAAAGGTAGACCATCTAGTTGGGAGCTGCCACTCATGCATAATCACTTCCGTGGAACCGCCTGTTTGCCCAATAGTCACCGAACCTCCCAGTCGGAAGCCATGGTCAAATCTAACTATGGACTTTGGAAGTTTTCCCGACAGAAGGCTGACAGCGGTCATGATTTATTCGTACACCAAGTTTCCTGTCGTGGAGGTGGTGGTGTCCACTTCCTTTAAAAATGTGAGACCGGTATTGGACAAAACTTTCACAGTCTTTGGGCTTCCAGATGAAATCAGAACAGACAATGGTCCCCCGGTCTAGGGAAAAGAGTTCAAATCACACCTTGACAAGCTCGCAGTACGTCACCGCAAGATCATGCCTTACTGGCCCCAGGCTAATGGTGATGTAGAGGTCACGAGGACCCTCAACAGCACGTTGAGAATTGGGGTGGAGCGAAGTGAAGACGGAGAACACTGTCTGCACCAGTTCTTGAGAGCCTATCGACAAACACCTCATAGTAAAACTGGCTGTGCTCTGGCGGCACTGATGTTCAAGACAGCCCCGCGAGATTGCATCCCTGCTGATCCCCAATGGGAGTCTCCAGAGCTGAATGTGGAGGCCACACAACAGCGCCGGCTGCTAACGAATCAAAAGGCAAATTAGAGGAGGAGAACCAGTCATTGTGATCTTCAGGTGGGCGATCGTGTGGTCGTGAAAAACCGACACCCCGGAGGAAAGTTTCAGACACCATTTGAGCCGGAGGCGTAGGAGGTGGTAACGGTCCGAGGGTCCATGGTGACCGCCCGCCGGGGAGAGAGACGAGTGACGAGAAATGCATCGCACTTCAAGCGAGCTGTTGTCATGCCAGTAACTGAAGGCGAGGAAGAGGAAGTGGAGTAGATGGACAGACCGATACCCAAGAGGCGTTGACACATACGGGGTCAAACCAGTCAGGCAAAATGGACGACGGGGTATTGATCGCTCGGAGTGAGAGGTATCATCTCAGACCTAAACCTGCACCCAGCAGAAGGCTGAAAGGCTTTGTTTGTTGAGCCACGGTCGTTAATCAAGTGAATCCTATACACGGATAGTGGACAGGGACATCCAGACTTTAAGGACATCCTGATGGAATGAGCCCACTATGTGAAGCGACTGTTTCAATGGAGGCGTTTTGTTTATGTAGCTTATTTTACTGATGTGGTTTTCTCTTGTCTCTTCTTTAAGTTTTTTTTATTAAAGCGTTGGAGGGATGTAGAGAGCCACCCGGGCTCTCCCATACTTTGTTGCCCTCGGAGGGTATGAGGGCAGGCGCTAGCCCGATGTTATAAAATAAACCAGGGGCTGCTGACCCGGCAGTCCCACATGCACCGTTACTCGTGTGTACTAGTCATTTACGCATACTAGGGGTGGAAGGCCCGTCTACAATGGTGAACCGAGTGCACTGCGTCTACCATTCGAGCCGGCGATGGTGGGGGTCAGTATCTAAACAGCACTTGGGCTATCACGGAGTAAAGGTATATTTCAGCCCTCCTCATCCACTGTGGATGCTACTGAGTTTGTCAGTATTGTCCGTTGATTGAGCTTAACTAAGAGGTCATTAAACACAGTGTGTTTAGATTGACAAAAACTGTTAGACAAAGCATTAATCACATGTGCATTAAGAAATGTTAACAGTGCTTTAAACTGTGAGAACAGTTCAAGACGATTGCATAGAAAATAAAAGAGAAAAGTGAAAGCAAAAAGAAAAGAAAGGAGAGAAAAAGAAACAAGCATTGGCAAAGCCGATAGGTCTCGAGTATGTGAGAGCTATTGGCTTTGGCTATGTGTTTAAGGGGTGGTGTAAACTAGTGTTGCTGCTGTTCAGCATGGCTAAAAGTTAGTGGGGTGAGATGGGGTGGAGTATCGTCGGGTAGATTGGGGTAGAGTGGAATGGGGTAGATTGGGGTAGTGTGAAGTGGGGTGAGATGGGCGTAGAGTGGAATAGGGGTAGAGTGTAGAAGAATGGAGTAGGGTGAAAATGCATAGAGTGGAGAGGAGTGGAGTGGGCTAGATTAGAGTGCGGTAGATTGAAGTAGGGTTGATAGATTAGTGTGGTAGATTGGTGTGGGGTAGATTGAAGTGGGGCAGATTAGGGTTGAGTGTGGTAAATTGGGGTGGAGTGGGGTAGATTTGAGTGGAGTAGATTGGGTTAGATTAGAGTGAGGTAGATTGGAGTGTGGTCGATATGAGTAGGGTAGATCAGGGTAGACTGGGGTAGTGTGCAGTGGAATATATTGGAGTAGTGGTGGAGTGGAGTAGCTTGGGATACATTGGAGTCAGGCAAATTGGGTGTATTATAGTATGGTAGAATGTTTTTGCACAATGTGAGGCCCCCCCTGTACCCTTTTCTTTTTTATTGTTTTTTCTCAAAGTTTTCCTATTTGTAAATTAAATGAGTCAAATCTCAAGTGAGTAAAGTTCAAATAAACGCAATCTTGAATATCACGCTAATCTTAGCGAGTGAAATCAAATCATTCCATATCAAGGAACCTAACAATGAGTAACATAATGGGAGGTTACTCATTGTTAGGTTCCTTGATATGGAATGATTTGATTTCACTCGCTAGGATTAGCGTGATATTCAAGATTGCGTTTATTTGAACTTTACTCACTTGAGATTTGACTCATTTAATTTACAAATAGGAAAACTTTGAGAAAAAACAATAAAAAAGAAAAGGGTACAGGGGGGGCCTCACATTGTGCAAAAATATATATATATTTTTTTTTTAACCTTTAAGGGATGGGTGTTTTCCCTTGTGTAGGCATCCCCTAATGCTATTTTGGCCAAATAGTTTCCTGAGCGCCAATAATCCCCTATCATTGCACCCCAATTGCTCGTAACTAGTATGGTAGAATGGAATGCAGTGGGTAGATTGGGATAGTATATAGTGGGGTTGATTGGGGTAGATTGGAGTGGAGTGGGAGTGAGGTAGATTGGGGGAGTGGAGTAGATTGAAGTGGTGTGGGGTAGATTAGGATGGCTGGGGCAGGCTGGAGTAAGGTGGAATGGGGTAGATGTGGGTAGAGTGGGTAGTTTTGAGTGGTCTGAGTAGTTTGGAGTGGAGCTGATTGGGGTAGATTGGAGTGGTGGAGTGGGTAGACTAAATTGGGATAGATTGGGGTGGATTGGGGTAGATGGAGTAGGGTAGAGGTAGTTTGCAATGGAGTGAGGTAGATTGGAATGGGATATGTTGGAGTGGATTGAAGTGGAGTGGGGTGTAGTGGGGAAGAGTGGAGTGCATTGAACTGGGGTGGAGTGGGGTAGATTAGAGTGGAGTGGAGTGGAGTATGTTGGAATGGAATTTGGTAGATTAGGGTGGAGTGGGGTAACTTGGGTGGGGTAGAACGGAGAGGGATAGCTAGAGTGGGTTATGGTAGTGTAGATTAGAATGAAATGGGCAGATTGAAGTGGGGTACATTGGAGTGAGATAGATTAGACTGGGACAGTTTGCAGTGGGGTAGTTTGAGGTTGTTTAAAATGGAATGGGGTACATTTGAGTGGATTCGGTAGGAGTGGAGTTGGATAGAGTGGTGTGGGGCAGATTGGGATGAGGTGGATTGGAGTAGGATTGAATGAAGTGTGGTAAATTGGAGTGGTGTGGGGTAGATTGGGTTGGAGTCAACTGGAGTAGACTGTTGTGAAGTGGAGTGGGTTAGATAAGGGTACATTGGAGTGGAGTGATATAGATTGGAATGGAGTGGTGTAGCTTGGAGTAGGGTAGAGTGGAGTGGAGTAAGTGGTATGAAGGGGCATAGAGTGGAGTGGTGTGTTGTGTCATGGAGTGAGTGGAGTAGGTTGGAGTGGCATGGAGTTAAGTGGCTTGGTGTGTCACAGGGTGTCTTAGAGTGGAGGGGCATAGATTAGAGTCCAGTGGCTTGTCCTAGAGGGAAGTGGCATAGAATGGAGTGGCATGGTGTAGAGTGGAGGGACATAGAGTGTAGTGGTGTAGTGTGGAGTATGCATAGTGTGGTAGCGCACTGCCACAACAGCCAACACATTTTCAGTTGAGATTACCATTACATTTGCACCGAAATATGGTTTTACTGCACACAAATGACAATGTGTGCAAATATCATCCCCTTGTGTATTGATGTGTTTTGATCATATTTAAATATTTGTTCACACCACACTTCAGAATTACAAAACAAAAAAGTGCTTAATTTGTACCAATTCTGATATATTCTGAAACAGCAGCACAGTTCATTTTTTCTGTTGTGTGCTAGAAACAAAAAATAAATTATTCTACACCCTCTGCTCTTACATGGATACTCATCAGGATTGTCACATAAATTCTCTCACTTTGAAGTCAGAGAAATCAAAATACACACCAAGCTCCCTGGAAGAGAGAGTCTGATATTTGATCTCTGTCTTTGAATGTACTGCAAATGTGACAAGATAAGAACAAGATTTAAAGGCCTAATTACTGAAAGCGAGTTTGTGGAAGAGTACATTAAACATGGTTTGGGAGACAGGATGGACGAAGTCAAGCTGGACAGCCTAAAGCAAATAAAGGCAGCAAATAGAAATCCAGAAAATGTGGGTTACAAACCATAAAGCCAATGGTATAAGCAACATGCACTATGCATTCTTATGTCAGCTTTCTCAAGATCCCCAAGATTTATTTAGCAAACCTGACAGCTGTGTTGTCTTGTAGCCTTCGACCTAAAAAAAGAAGGTAAAGGCCAATAGCGCAACCTTCCAACTGAGTGACCAGCACGAAAGTAACTATTCTTGTGTGTACCTTGATTTGTAAAGCCCTACCCTATCTTCTAAGCACTCAGGGCTAGTCACTGCCCCTAATCAACATCATCTACATGGGAAGTCTGAAGAGCAAAAGAACCTAAGGGTCCATTGACCTCTGCCACTACGGACACCTGGGTTATTGTAAGTCAGATGTTGGCTCTTCCTCATGTGCCAAGATCTCAGGGGAGCTCAGGTCACAAAGATCCGAAGCATGAATACGTTTCGGAAGGCAGCCAGTTCCCAGATCAATCCCACCCTGAGTTTTTATGCATGTACACACCGGTGCCCATATTTTCGCAAACTTAGGGACTTTGTCCCTTGCCACTGCTGTCAATTTCTCCATAGAGTATGAAGACAACACTACATGCCACCACATTTGAATTGTTGGGGGTACCTGAGCTCCACTGTCGAGGGATTGTTATTCATGCAGCCAGAAGATACGGGGTGAGAAGTTGGCCTCCAGGAGCTGTCAATGTGTAATCTGAATGGTTGGCTATGTCACCTAACAGTGAGGGTGTAAGATTCATGTGTAATGTAATATTTGTAATGGCCTTAATCTGATGCAGTATCTCTTTCCAGAATGACTAATTCCAGGTGCTAAACCACCACATGTGAGCAGTCATGCCTCAATTGGCCTTTCAATGCCAGCACTCTGAGCTCGAACCATAGATAGCCTCCAGTCGAACTGGTGTCCTCTAGTGTGACTCCTAATTCCCCCTCCCACTTTAGAGTATACCAAGGTTTGTTATCTCGAGACGAGGACTCAACAAGTTGACAGAGATTAGTGAAGCCCTTCCTAAACAAGTGGTCTCTCAAGTAAGCTCCAAGAGGGCGTGAGGGCTCTACGGGCCTGTGAGTGGTTAGAGGGTGAGAATGCCCAATGCAATGGTTGTAATATGTATAATGGGTGGTCAGTGTCTGAGAAGTGGCGGAGGAGAGTGCTAAAAAAGAGGAGCTCACCTTTGGCATAAAGATCGGCCAACTTAGCCATCTGGTCAATGAACCATTCACAAAAGCCCCTATCATTCAAACCCGGAAGGAAGTCAGGGTTACTCAGGACCAGGGTCATTGGAGAAAAATACATCACGAACCCTATGCTATGGACGCTGGACGCCAGTGTGTTAGGATAATGCTTTGCGAGCCAAGTTAGTGTGTAGATTGAGGGAACTGAGAAGTGAGCCTCAACAGGTACCCAAAGCATCCTAGTGTTAGGATTGGTGATGTCCAATAGGTGGCAAAGCTGAGCTGCTCGGATATAGTGATCGATTTTGGGGAAAGCACAGGCCACCCTCCAGCCTATGCCTACATAGCGTTTTGTGGGAAATCCTCAGGGTTTTTGTGTTTACACAGAATATTGGAACCAAAAATATTTTGGTACAAAATTTTGTGTCAAGAATATCGAGGACAGAAATATAGTGAAGGTAAGTTTCTATAGGCAAGTGAAGCTTTACTAAGTATAACTCCACATATATGTACTTGTACGATATGTATATCTTCAAAGTTCGCAGATGTTAAGTTAAAAATAGTAAATCTATACTTACCTATTTGCATTGACCGTCTTGATATTTTGTTCCTCAATATTTATGACACGATATTCTGTCCACACAATATTTTCGGTTCAGATATTCTGTAAGTGATCCCAGGGTTTTACCTCCCCATGTGCAATATAAGAGTTTATCGTGAATGAGATTTATTGCGTCTCGTAATATTAGAAGGGGAAGTGTCCAGACAATGTAAAGTAATCTGAGTATAAAATTTATTTTAATAGTGGCCATCCTAACAAACTATGAGATTTCCAGCTTATCCCATCTGTAAAGATCTTTAAAAAGAGTGTCCACAAGAGGAGGAATGTTGTCTGCACACACGTCTTCAATTTGGGTTGTGCGAGTAATACCCAGGTAGAAAAGGGATGAGGAAGACCTAGGTATACCATGTGTAAATAAAAGGGTCACTCGCTGGGTTGTGTACTCTGGAGCTCGAGTGACAGATTTTGAGTAATTAATTTTAAATCAGGTAATTCTGAAAAAATTGTCAAGTTCATCAATCGTAGCCAGAAGTGACATTTCCAGATAAGTAAGAAAGCATAGGATGTCATCCGCGAATAACACCAATTTGCAGTCCCGTAATCTTAGAATTAAAGTGAGTTTTCCAAGCCAAAGGTTCCTTCCAGGCCCTGAGCAAAAATTGTAGGCAAAGGGGGTTGGGAGAGGGCATCCCTGGCATGTACCCCACCTGAGGAGGATTTGTGGGCTGTCATGGCAGTTAATCTTGAGTCTAGTAAACAGTTTTACAGAATTGGTTAGAGTATGGGTTTTGATGTGAGGGCTAAGGTGCGCTCTAACCAGAACCTTAGCCATGTTTCTCCGGTCTAGCCGGTCAAACGTTTTCTTTTCATCTAAAGTAAGAAGGATAATCAGAGTATTTGTATCATGTGCTATTTTGCACAAATTGATAGCCAATTGAATATTGTCTCCCGTCTGTCTGCCATAGATGATCCCTGCTTGCACTGACCGAGTCAAATGAGGTCATATGCGCTCAAGCTTATTGGACAAAATGTTGGTGTGTATTTTAGAGTCTGAATTTAAAAGGGCTATTGGATGGTAGTATGAATTTAAAAGGGCTATTGGGTGGTAGAGGTCAAAGTTGTGTGGCTTTGAATAGTAAGACTTTTTGTGATTCTGCCATGTAGTCAGTAATCACACCAGATTGGAGGAAGAAGTTAAAGACCCCAGCTAGGGGTACTTAGTAGCATGGGTGAATTCCTGTATGAATGCAACGATCTGCAGAGCTGGAGAAATTGCGAACAGGGGTTGAACATATAATACCCTGGGTCAGGGAACCCCATGAGATGCCTCTGCATACATACCAATAGATCTGAATCAGGCAGGAGACTCCAGATCTTTTCAGCCAAAAATAGCTTTATTTTGGCTGTATCCCACCTGAAATTGCCCCTTGCTTCCATAGAAGTCAATGGGGTAAATACATTCTCTCGATCATTTTTTTTAAATTTCCCACTTACCTCTTTTAAAATGTTGAAATGTATGCACATGGCATCAGGGTCGGACTGGCCTATTGGGCAATCAGGCAGTACCCGAAGAGCTTGTCTGAGAAGTCAGTGTGTGGGACAGGTCTTGGCTGCTTGTGGGCCTATTTTTTGGTCTGTGAGTCAGTTTTTAATATTGATTTCTCTGTTATTACCACAAACATTGCCTACAGAAAGCACAAATGCATTTGTCTGCCACCCCTTCCAAAACCGCTTTACACTGTGTCTTTACAAACGTAAACAA